>NC_091859.1:34125524-35375524 GCF_037783145.1 Equus przewalskii
AAGGCCCAGAGGTTGGAAGCCTGAAGGAATGTCTCTGTCTCCTGCTCACGGAGACAATGAGCAACTAGGCAGCTTGGTCTGGGTTCCAGAGCCAGGTCTCTTTCTGCACAGGAAGAGCTGCTCTTTCTAGCTGAAGCATGAACGTCAGCAGGGACACGGTGGTATGAGAGATGGGGCTGAGGAGGTTGGCAGGGGCAGGTCACGGAGTGCTGTCTGGGCCACATCAAGAAGTATGGGTCTCACCCTGTAAGAGCATTTCTCAAAGGGTGGTTCCCCAAACCTTTCAAGGGTCCAAGGGGTCAACCCATTATCATAGTAATGCTAACCCACTATTTGCTTTTCAAAACTTTGTTGACACATGCAATGATGCAAAAGCAATATTGAGTAAAAATGCTGGCACCTTAGCAGGAATCAAGGCACCAAATCAAGGTAGTCATTCTATGCTTCGCCACTGGGCCCTAGCAGTTTAAGAAAAAAAGCTTCAGGCTGGCCCGGTGGTGTAGCAGTTAAGTTTGTGTGCTCTGGTTCGGTGGCCTGGGGTTCGCTGGTTTGGATCCCAGTTGCAGACCTACATGCTGCTTATCAAGCCATGCTGTGGCAGGTGTCCCAAATATAAAATGGAGGAAGATGGGCAGAGATGTTAGCTCAGGGCCACTCTTCCTCAGCAAAAAGAGGAGGATTGACGGTGGATGCTAGCTCAGGGCTAATCTTCCTAAAAAAAAAAAAAAAAAAGCTTGCTTTACTTAAGAATATCCTTGATAAAACATGTAAAATTATTATTTTTATTACTTGACCCTTGAGTACATGACTTTCTAATATTCTGTGCAATGGAATGGGGTACATGCATAAAGCAATGCTGTTGAATACCAAGTTACCATGGTTACCTCTAGGAAAAGCCCTTGTGCAAGTGTTTGAGTTGCAGGCGAAACTAGCCATCTTTCATGGAACATCATTCTCCCTTGAAAGAACAACTGCCGAAAGAAGTATGGTGAGCCAGATTTGGGTATTTGGCAGGCATTTTCTTGCAAATGAATGCAGTGAGGCTGTCACTTCGAGGAAGACAACTGACAGTATTTGTTGCCAATGATAAAATTCAAGCTTTTGAGCAAAAATTAAAATGGAAATTTCACACCACGGATCTGACAACTTCCCTGTACTAAAAGAATATTCTGATGAAATCAATGGTGATATTGGTTGTGATATTAACTAATGAGATTTTTCATTATTGTAACGAAATGGGTCAGTGTTTCAAGGATCTGCATAAGTCAGTGACCCAATATTTTCCATGGGACCAATGCACGATGCTACAAAATTATGCATGGATAAAAGATCTATTGAAAATGCAAGGTGGATCAATGGATTTTAATGTAAGAGAGTCAGAAAATTTCACTGATATGGTTTCAGATTCCGCATTGCAACTAACCTTTAAGAAACTACCACTTGTTGAGTTTTGGTGTAGTATTAAAGAATACTCACAATTATCTGAAAGGGCTATTAAAATACTCTTCCTTTTCCCAAGGACACATTTGAGTGAGGTCCAATTTTTTTCAGAAACTTCAGTCAAAACAACATACTGCAACAGTTTGATTGTGGAAGCAAAGACGAGAATCAAGCTGTTTCCTGTTTAAGCCAGTCAACGAAAAGATTTGCAACACTGTAAAACAAGGCCACATCACTCGCTGATTGTTTTTGTTTTGGAAAATTTAGCTATTTTTTCACAAAAATATTCACAGGTAATGAGTTTACTGTGTATTTATTTATTCTTTTATTGGTGAGGAAGACCGTCACTGAGCTAATATCTGTGCCAACCTTCCTCCAGTGAAGCAGAGTGCATGGACCCAACCACTATGCCATTGCACTGGTCCTTTCTATTTTTATTTTTTAATTAATAAATAAATATTTAAAATATTCTCACTTTTAATTTCTAATACAGTCAATGTTCACAGATATAACCCGCAAAATCCAAAGCTCTTCGGGGTTCTCAATAACCTTTAAGACTGCAAAGAAGTCCTGAGACCAAAAAGCTTGAGAACCATTGCTGCAGGCAAAGAGACGTCAGCGGCAGATTTGAACAAGAGGAGAGATTTTGTTCTAGAAAGATCCTTGTAAAAGCAGCCTGGAAGCCAGACTAGAGTGCAACCAGGTTGCAGGCCAGCGCCCCAGTCAAGGAGTGAGAAGTGATGAAGAAAGAATGGAAGTGGCAATGGGGATAGGAAAGGAAGGGATTTTTGTAAGGAACATTCCAGAGGTGGAAATGTCAAGACTTGTTGATTGTCTGCCCACCCTCATCCCATCCATTGCTCCCACCACTGCAAGCATCACTCTCATTTAATTCCTTTTAGTCTTGGCTGACCTGTCTAACCTCAACCCAGCTTAATATGTCCCAGAATAGATTCCTGATTCCCCCCAACCCAACCTGCTCTGTACGGTCTTCTCCATCTTAATAAATAACAATCTCATTCTTCCAGTTGCTTAGGCCAGAAACCTAGGAGCCCTTAAATCCAGCAGCAAATCCTATCAGCTCCACATTTAAAATATTTCCATCATCCAACCACTTCTCACCATCCTCGGCTACCTCTCTGACTTCATCTTCTACCACCCCCTCCCTTCCCTACCCTCCTCTAGTTATGCTGGCTTCTTGCTGACCCTTGACCATGCTAAGCACACTCCTACCTCAGGGCCTTTGCACTGGCTATTTCCTCTGTGTGGCTTGCTCTTCCCCCCAGATATCCACAAGGCTCACTCTCCACTTGCTTCAGATCTCTGTGCCGATGTCTCCTTATCAGAGAGGGCTTCCCTAAACCCTACACAGTGTCCTCCCTGCACCTCTCCGCAACCCCCTTACCCAGCTTTACTCTTCTGTTTAGCCCTTGTTACCACCTGGCGTGAGATGGATTTATTTTTGTTTGTTTGTTTCTATACTTCATGCTCCCCTTGAGTGGCATGTACACTCGTTGATGGCAGAGATGCTCGAAGTCTGTATCCTCAACACCTACACGAGGCCTGGCCCAGAGCAGACACTCAATATTTATGTGTTGAACAAATGAATGAATGAATGATTTGACATCTATACATTTTTATTTGAAAAAAAATGGAAACCACTAATGTCTGGATGAGATCCTCCGAGTCTGGCACAATCCTTGATGGTACCTGATACAACAGCTGACACTTACCACCCCATCATGATGGAGAATCTGGGAAGATCCCAAACATCCAGTATGAAGGGGCTGGGCCATGATCTCTAAGGCGCTTCCAGTTCTACTGGTCTATAATGTTGAGATTCTACTTATCTACAATACTGATTGCTTAATTGATCACAAAAGTTACATATAAATATATTATAAATTAAATACCTATTTTTATTTAAATAAATTATTCATTTAGTCAACAAGTCTTTATGGGCTGTGCACTATGTGCCAGCTTCCATGTTAGGCATTTCACACGCATCTTCTTCAACCCTAAGAGGTAAGTATTATGATGCCCATTTTGTAGATGAGGAAACTGAGGCCCCCAGAACGTAAGAGCTAACCAGGGTCATGGTGGTATCAGCAGAAACAAGATGCCAGCCCTGTTCTCAGGTCTGCTTGTTTGCAAAACTTAGGCTGCTTCTCTGACCCCAGCCTGCCTCTCTTCACGCATGGAGGGGGCCTTTGGGGCCTGATTTGCACGAGGTCCTGACGAAGTCATTGAGAGGCCTGTAGGGTCAGGGGACAAGGGGCAGGGCTGGAGTTTCAGGGCACCACCTTGATCCAGAAACCGTGGCTGGGGAGTTAGCAGAAGCAGAGGAATTTTTAACAAAGCCCCACGAGGTGTCACTTTTTACCCTCATCCTCTCCTTTCCCTCCAGCCTGCTCTGGCCAGTGTGAGTCACCGCGACATAAATCACACCTCACTAGCAGAAGGCCAGGCCGGACGATCCCCACGTAACGGAACAGCAGGGTCCTTTAACCACAGGATGGGTACAGAGAGAAGTTCAACCAAATCTAAAGACGCGCTGATTCAGGCACTAACGTGAGGGAGGCGGGGATCCCGCAGGCCTGGCTCCCAGGAACTCCAGCCCCGCTGGGAGCGGAGACAGGGTCACGTGACTGGTGTCCCCAAGCGAATGAAGTCACAGCCACAGTAATACCCTGAATCACACCCTCCCGAGGTCCCCCACCCAGCCGATTCTAGGAAGCGCAGCGTTTCCCTAGGAGGCTCCAGAGCGCGCAGGGCGCGGACACGTGCCGAGCCCCGGCCGCGCGCCGCCCGCCCCCGAGCGCAGCCGCAGCTCCGCGGCGCCCCCTGGAGGCGGGGGGCTGGAGGCGGGGGGCTGGAGGCCGGGGGCTGGAGGCGGGGGGCTGGAGGCGGGGCGCTGGAGGCGGGGGCTGGAGGCGGGGGGCTGGAGGCCGGGGCTGGAGGTGGGGATTGCCGGCGCGCGCCCCCGCGAGGGGCCGAGGGTCCTCCGCTTCCGTTCAGAGCGCGGCGGTAGCCCAGGAGGTGCCTTCAAAGGTCTCTTTTGAAGTGAGAGGGAGAAGAAAACCTCTTCCCTTTGTGCTCCTCTCTGTCCTACCCAAGGCTGCCGCGGTCCCTAACGATGATTTCCCCTCTCCTGCCTCTGGGGGGTGCGCGCGCACGACCAGGACCGGATTGGGGTGGGCTGCCCACGAGCTGTCTTTTCTCCGGGCCCCTGGGCTTGCCTTGAGATGCGCTCAGGGCGGGGAGATAACACAGCCCCCTCTTAAGGTTGGAGATCTGAGAGCAGCCATCTCAACGATGCGGGAAGACCCCAGGGCTCCTGCATCCAGCATGGGGCGGGAGCAGGATGGAGAGAGAATATTTAGAAGCTTCTGTGTCAGCCACTGTTCTAAGTACTTTTTACGTGTTCTTGCCCGTTTGATCCTCGCAACAACCATGTGAGGTAGATACTGTTATTATCCCCACTGCACAGGCAGGCGTGGGGAGGGTAAGAAACGTGCCTAGGGCCCCGCAGCTACTTATGGCAGAGCGGGGTTCACATCCAGCCTATCTGGCCCCACAGGCCGGCTCTTCTCCACCACAGTGTGCTGTGCTGTGAGGAGGCCGACTGGCCTGAGACACCCCAGGACGTGGGGTGGGGAGGACGGCAGAGACTGGGGACGCTGATCCTCGTGGTCAGTTTTGTGTGTCCATGGGGGCCGGCTATGGTTCCCAGTTACTCGGTCAAACGCTAGGAGTTGCTGTGAAGGTCTGTGGATGCGATTAGACCATAATCAGTTTACTTTAAGCAAGGGAGATTATCCTGGATCATCTGGGTGGGTCTGATCCAATCAGTCGAAAGGCTTTAAGAGCCGAACGGAAACTCCCCCAGAGAAGAAGAAATTCTGCCCGTGGTCAGCAATTTCAGCTCGTGCTGGAGAGTTCCAGCCTTCCTGACAACCTGCCCTACTGATTTGGGACTTGCCTGGCCAGCTCCCACAACTGCGTAAAGCAATTCCTTGCAATAAAGCTCTTACTGTATCCTACTGGTTCTGTTTCTCCAGTTGAACTCCGATACAATGACCGAACACCAGGCCCACGCCTGCGAGGGGGAGTGAGGCACCCCCTCCAGGACTTGCTTCAGTGTGAGCCCCCTCCAACGGCTGCCTGCCACTGTGGGGAGAGCTGGAAAGTCCCAAATTGACTGAGATAAGAAATTTAGCTCAGATATGGAAAAATGAAGAAAGAGACGTTATTGCACTCCCAAGCATATGGGCTAAGTAGATCCACACCCACTACACCATTGTAACACCGTCTACCTACTTCAGGCTGCAACAGAAGGACAGAGACACGATAACCGTAAGCAAACCATAATAACAAGAGCAATAACTGCCGTATAGTAAGAGATTATCGGGTGTCCGGTATGTGCCTTACTTCCATTGTCTAACTTAATCCTCACAACAACCTGGTGAAGGAGAGATGGTTATTAGCCCCACTTACAGAAGAGGAACTGAAAGCTGGAAAGATGAAATGATTGCCCCGACGTTCCATGGCTCCTGAGTGACAGTCAGGATTCAAGCCTGGCCCGTCTGCCTCCAAAGACATGCTTTAATGACCATGCTCTACTGGCCTCTGGCAAAGTGACTGGCATTCTCCCTTCAGACCACTCTCTCCTTCAAAGCTCCCAGAGACTCACATGCTCCTCAGCTACCACGACAGACCGCTTCTCCCTCCTGCGTTTTTCCTGTGTCCTTTGATGACCCTCAGAACTCACTAGAAGGCTCCTAGACTCTGTCAGTGTCTCTGCTCCAGGCTGAAGATGCTGCTTGTGTCATTGCTTCAGGACTAGGACAAGATGTCGTCTATCCACACAATGGAATATCATGCAACCACAAAAAGGAATGAAGTATTGATCTATGCTACAACATGGATGAACCTCAAAAGCATTAGGCTAAGCGAGAGAAGCCAAACACAAAACGTCACATACGAATGATTCCATTTATACGAAATATCCAGAAAAGGCAAATCCATAAAGAAAGGAAGCAGATTAGTGGTTGCCAGGGACGAGGGGGTCAGGGAGATGGGGAGACTGCTTAATGGGTCCATGGTATCCTTTAGGGATGATGAAAATGTTGGGAACTAGATAGAGATGGTGGTTGGACAATGTTGTGAATTGTACATTTGAAATGTTAATCTTGCCTCAGTAGAAATAAATACACTCGTACAGAAATAAGTCAAGCTAGGTCATCCGTGTACGTCTGGTCATACTGCTTTTTCAGCCAGCTCAGTTTTGTCATGTCAGTCATCCTCTCTAGGAACTGGTACCAGACCCTGGGCTGAGGCTGGGCCGTGGGTGACTTGACAGCATTGCCTGGGTCTGCCTGAAGTTCCCCACCCCCTGGTCCCCACTGGGTCTTCCCTGGTGAGTGGGAAAAACTGCTCCTCCGGGGGAGCTCTCCCATCCGGCCCCTGCCGTGGAGGAGCAGCGGGGTCCACTAACCAGGGCTCTTTGTTCCAGAAACAGAAGCATTCTCCAGCGGAGTGAGTGGAAAAGGAGCTCGTTCAAAGGACATGAACTCGCAGAAGGTTGAGGGGCTGGTGGACCTGGCCCAAGGCTAAGCTTCCAGGATCTACGCCACAGAAACAGCCGGAGAAGCGACACACCCCCAGCGCTGCTGCTCCTCCAGGGCATTTCTGCACCAAGGATCTTGTCCTAAAGCTGAGCACGAAGACACCCTCACCACACACGGCCTCTCCCTTCTGTTCTCACTTCCTTATCCAAGTCCCCAGGCAGGTTTGATTGGTGGAACCGGGTCATGTGCTGGTGCCTTGGCCGCAAGGAAGGCTGGGAAACCAGCACTTCTGTGTCTCCCAGTGGGGACATGGGGCTCAGAAGGCTGGAAACTTCTCAGATATACCAAGGTGTTGAGAATGTGGTGGGCATGTGGAAAACGTGACAAAGAGCAGACACACATTTTTTTTCCCTCAGTTCTTTGAGGGGCTGTGTGACAGCCCTAGCTCATGTGACATTGTCTCTCTCGGCACTTCTGCAGAGACCCAGCCTGGCCAGCTCTGGGTTCTGACTGTCCAGGATGTTTACCCCTGTCCCCCCAGCTCTGTAGGGCTCATGGAGCTGCCAATTGTGAAGTCTGTCCACCTTACCCACCTCCAGTTATGAGTAGGTAATGACTCAGACTGGATCAACCGCCGTATTCCATTTCTGGACAACAGTGATTTGTCCAAGGGGGGCCTATGACCAAACCAGTGCCATCTAGAATTTTCCATGGGATTGATATGATGATATATGTTGGGGAGTGATGGGGGTGGAAAAACTCTCTTTGGCCCTGGAGTTGTTAAGTTGGGAAGAAATTTATTTATTCTAGCTGGTGGCCATCTTCCCTGGCCACGTGGAAGAAATTATATGCAGTAGGAGAAAATGCCACCAGTGGAGAGTGAAGCAGAGAGATGATGAGACAGCCAGGAAAATATGGTTTCATCTCCTGGATCAAGCTAAGCCTGAAGCCGTTCCATCTCTGGTTTTCAACGAATGAGCCAATAAATTTCTTTATACAGTTTCAGCTAGTTGGAATTGGATGTTTGTCATAACTGACTCTTTGTAATAAACCACCCACTCTCTTGCAGGAAATTTACTCTGAAGCACTTTTCTACCCATTGTCTCATTTGATAGCGGATTTTAAAGTGAGGAGGGAGCTTTAATAACAAAAAATAATGGGCATTAATATTCCAATTTCACACAGAAGAAAATCTGGGCTCAGAGGGGTTAAGGGACTTGGCCAAGGTCACAGTGCTAATTGTGGTCTGCCTTGAGTTTGAATTCGGTTCTGCCTAACTTCAAGTTCAGCACCTGTTCTAGAATTCTATAGTCAGATTTTGTTTTCAGAGCTAATTCCATTCTTTATTGTTTTCCCCAATCCTTGGTAGATTCAGGCCTTTCAAAACCGGATCTCAGCTCCTGGTAACATAATAAATAACTGAAATCGATTATGGAGTTCCTCTTCCTGGGGTGTTTTCATTTTCAAAATGTGACAAGGCCAAAGTGTAAAGCTGTGAAGGAGAAGTGTCGGTCGCTGATTGTGGATGCGAGGGACTCGGAGCCCCTGGAACCTCTGTCCCCACACCTACCCTTATGGGAAACCCTGGCCCTCTGGAGTCTTTCTCTAGCTAGATCGCTTTCTCTGCGAAGCTCAGAACTTCTGGATGGTAGGGGACACAGTACCAACAGGTCTTTGGTGCCCTAAATAATTCGTGGGACCCTAAAATTTGAGTACAACCTCTTCCAGGTTGAAACGCTCACCAAACCACGTCAACACCTGGAGGTTAGTTATTTGGGCAGGAAAGGTGCTAGAGAAGGATCATGGGAGTGAATATTCTTTGGGCACATGCTAAGGAAGGCACATGGAGTTCATCTCCGCTCCCACCTGCACTCCTGCATTGACGAGAATGCCCAGGCAGCATCTGGGCTCAATGGCAGTGTCTGCCCTGGGACAGGAGAGGGCCTGGTGGAATGGCTGCCAGCTCTCTGCCCTTCCTGCCATGAGCCAGGCAGTTTTACGTCGTTAACCCTAAGTTCTCACAACTGCCTCTGAGGTGGGAAATACTCATCTTATTTTCTAGAGGAGAGAACTGAGGTTTAGAGAGGATGTAACTTGCCCCTTGCGAAAGCTGCTAAGTGGATGAGTCTTTAAGAGTTTAACGAATAAAATAAATGCACCACTGCAACAGAAACAGCAACATTACTATCATTTACTGTGTGCTTTCTACATGCGAGACGCCCTACTAAGCCTGTTGTGTACATTGTCTTAGTTCACTTCCCAAACACCTGGGGAGGTGATTCGCCATTTTACAGATGAGGACACCGAGGAGCTGAGAATCCCAGTGTCACGTCCGATGTCACCAGCTAACAGGAAGCAGAGCGGAGGTGGAAGCCAGGTGTGTCCAGTTCTCGAGTGCCTGCGGTTGTGAATTCGCACGGGTTTATTTCCATCATCGGTTGCTGCTGGGCGGGGGAGGAGGATTCTGAGAAAGTGCTAGGCTAAAATATGACAATACTGACAAAAACTGGCTTCAGCCCTTCTGGAGAGGCTTTCTAATAAATCCTTCTGCATGAAACACGTGATGGGGGTTTCCACACATCTGGCTTGTTTGGAGGAGGGCTGGGCCATCCCTTGTGGCCAGCCGCCCCTCAGGCTTATGAGCACCCCACGCCCTGCGAGGGTCAGCCCACAGCTCCCTCAGCCCCGCCTGCCCTGGCCTTCGCCCATCTGGGTGAGTCACAGGCACACAGAACTTTCTGCACGAGGAGGATGCCTGGGGAAAAATCCACAGTTGTTTTGTATCCAAAACATAAGGCAGCTCCATGCGGTGACAGGAGCGTTGCCCCTGTTCCTGACTGGGTTACCTGGAGCCACCAGAGGTTTCGTCTTCCGGAAAGCAAGAAGGATGGCCACGTGACATCCAGGTGACTTAGTTGCTCTAAATTGTGTGACACGCCTGAGTCCATGGATGGTCTCTGTGGTCTGTCTCTGACCCTGTTCATTCTCATCCCATTCCTCTCTCTCTCCCCCTCTCATTCTCGTTCTCTCTCTCTCTACCTTGGATAATAATTTTTCTAACATCTTAGAATTGAATTAATTTTACAGTGAGCTCCCATACCCCCACCCGGTTCTCTTCAGTCCCTGGTGACCACTGAGGCAGACAGCCCCCAGGCACACCTCCCTGAGGACACTGGGGGGATTCAGTCAGAACCCCTTCTTCCGCCCACAGTTCACATCCTTCATGCACCCGCAGGCCCCCAACTCCTTTCTCTCTGTGGGTCGCCACCTCTCCAACCATACAAATGTCCATGGCCTGCTGCGGTGGCCCCGGATCAGACCCTGGGTGCCCTCCTCCCAGGACGTCAGAAACGGAAGGAGCTTGCCGGGTGGGTCAGGGTACCCTATTTCTCAAGAGGTCACTTTGCGTCGGGCACTTGCCCCGTACTCCTATTTACATAACACTTCTCCCAGGAGATGTTGAAGGAATACGCGTGCGATGTAGAAATTTTGGGAAATTCCACAAAGGCCTAATGAAACCCTGGACATCGTCGTTGAGCAGCGCCCAGACAGCCGCAGTGGTGGCTGGGCATCCACTGTGTGTGGGTGTCCTGTGTGTTGCACGGATTTCCTCGGCCACCGTAGTCAGTAGGTGGGTGTTTATTCTTATTCTCTCCCGTTTCCAGCTGAGGAAACTGAGGGATGGAGAAATCAGGGGCCTTGCTCATCCACACAGCTGGGCGGGGCTGAACTGGGATTTGCACCCAGTCTGATTCCAGCACATGCTTTTCATCACCGGCCTCCGCTGTGTCCCGGAATCCTCTTGTAAATGGTTTAGGTATTTTCCGTGTGGTAACACTGGTGCATGCACATGTATGTTTATCTTAATAAAAATGAGATCATGGTGTTTGGTAACCTACTTCTTTCATTTAAAATATTTAACCATTTCTATTCACATATTAATCCTCCAAATAACCCTGTCAAATAGATATTATTCACATTTGCAAACGAGACAACTGAAAGCTATGAAATTAAAGATGGAAAATAGAAGCTCAGAGAGAGACACGACTTGCCCAAGGGCATGCTGAGAGGTGTGGCTGGGATTCAAAGGCCTGCCTGAGCTGGGGCAGCCACCCCCACCCCTGCCTCGCACACCGGTGGTGGATGGGCCTGCTGTGAGCACGGGGGAGAGGAAGACAACAGCAAAGCATTTTCTTCCACCCTCCCTGAATCAGATCACACTTAGTTGGCAGCTGCGGCCTGGCTCCTTGCTTCCTCCCTGAAAGGTGGGCCACCTTACATGGTGTCTGCACGCAGATGTCCCCATCCAGTGGGGACACCTGCCTGTCTTTCAAGACAGAGGACTGCTCAGTTCCCAGCAGAGACCCTGTGGTCAGCCCCCGGAAGCCAAGAGAGGGCAGGGAAGGAACTCCAGAGCCCTCCAGGCCTGGGGTAGCTCCGGGCTGGGTGCCACTGACTCGCGTGTGACCTCTGGTAAGGCCTTCCTCTTTCTGAGCTGCTGTTTTCCAACCTTTAATTCTGTGGCTGCTCTGAAGCAGCCCCAGTGCCCGCTGCTCCTCAGAGCCTCCTCCAGAGGGCAGCATCTCCAGGTCTAGAAGAAGCATCATGTGCCAGAGCAGAGGGCAGGTACCAACTGGGTGAGAATCCCCGTGACCTTGACCTCTTTCCCACCTCCTACCCAGTCTGCAAACACAAGACAGGAAGAGCCCAAGAGAGAGATTCAGGGCTAACGTTTACTGAGCATGTATCAGACACAGCTCTGGGTGTATCTATTTACTCCTTTATTCCCATCAACAACCTTATAAGGCAGGTACTATTATATGCCCATTTTACAGATGAGGAAACTGAGGCACAGGTAGGTGAATTAATTTGCCTGAAGTCACATAGCTGGTTTGTGGCAGTGCCAGGATTCAAACCCAAGCCTTGGGCCTCAATGCGCAGATGCTTAATCACTCACCATGCCGCATCTCGGGTCACGGGCTGATTGCCTAGGTCACTGCTCCTTACAGAATCGGAGTCTGAGGCCCAGGGAGAGAAGGTGACTCGCCCACAGTCACACAGGGAGTGGGAGCAGAGCATAGTCTCCCAAAACCCAGGCCCCCGGAGCCACTGGACCAGCCACCAGCCTCATCCCTCTTCCCTAGGGAATGGACCGCTCACATTGGTTTCTTCTTCCCCACGGCTCAGGAAGTGGGGCAAGGAGGGGACGACCAATGCCAGGCATTTGTACAGTATTTCTCCAGCCCGTGGGGGCAGACAGACCTCTCTCCCTCTTCCGGATGTCTCAGTTTGCTGTATCTGCTGTGTAACGGGCGAGTGACAGGCTGTTCTAGGGGATCCTGTGTCTTGGTGATGTGTGTGTGGGGGGTGTCCTCCTAAATCAGGGAACCCAATCATGCAAATTACCCTGTAAACAATGTATGTGTGTGTACACAGAGTTAAGTAAGAATTATCAATCACAGCAACAGCTGTGAATAACAACTTCTAGCCTGCTGCTGTGGTTTAGATATTTAACAAAATTATAAGAGTAGTAATAATCAGTGAAATAACATTTATCTAGTGCCATAAAGAACTATGTGCCAGGCACTGTTCTAAGTGCCTTCTAAGTGATTATAATCCTTAAAGTGATTCTGTGAGGAAGATACTCATTATCTCCATTGTACAGAGGAGATAAGCACAGAGAGATGAAGTAATTTGCCCAAAGTCACACAGCCAGGAAGTGGCAGAGCCTGTAAACAAAGCCGAATAGTCTGGTTCCAAAGTCTGGACTCTTAACCGCTACATGATACTGACTCTTCTTGCGTCGTTCTTTGTCCTTCCAGCATGCCTAACATGTATGCCCAGCTTCATAAAAGTCAGCTAACCTGACTAACAAAATTTGTGAGGTAGACACGACAAGAACAGTGAATTAGCCCTCTGGCTCCACGACAAGCTACTCCAAAATAACAAACACGCATTATCTCCTGGTTCCTGTGGCTCGGGAAGCTCGGTGCAGCTTAAGTGGGTCTCCATCAAGATGTCCGCTGTCACCGGGGGCAGGATCCGCTTTCAAGCTCGCTGAGTGGCACGATTCAGCGGGACCAAGGGCCTCAGGTACTCGCCACGTGGGCGTCCCTGTGGGGTGGCTCGCAACATGGCAGCTGCTTCATCAAAGGGGGCAGGTGGGAGAGAGCGAGAGGGTGTCAGCAAGACAGGAGTCACGGGCTTCTAAAGATTATTATTCATTTTTTATGATTGTGCTAAAATACACACAATATAAAATTTAACATTTTAACCATTTTTATGGGCACAATTCAGTGGCATAAAGCACATTCACAATGTAGCACCACCATCACCATCATCCATCTCCAAAACTTTTTCATGATCCCAAACTGAAATTCTGCAGCCATTAAACCCTAACTCCTCATTCCTCTCTCCCCCCAGCCCCTGGAAACCACCATTTGACTCTCTGTCTCTAAATTTGACTACTCTGGGCCCTCATATAAGTGGAATCGTACAATATTTGTCCTCTGTAACTGAGTCATTACACTTAGCGTCACATTTTTGAGGTTCAACCATGTTGTAGCATGAGTCAGAATTTCCTTCCTTTCTTTCTTTCTAAAAAAATTCTGGTAAAATGCATGCAACATAAAATTTACCATCTTAACCATTTTTAAGAACACAGTTCATTAGTGTCAAGTACGTTCAAATTGTTGTGCAACCCGTCTCCAGAACTCCTTCCATCTTGCAAAACTAAAACATTTTGCACCTTAAACAGTGACTCTCCATTTTTCCCCTCCCCCCGTCTCCTGGCGACCACCACTCCACTTTCTGTCTCTGTGAATTTGACTGTTCCAGGTCCCTCATTTAAGTGGAATCATACTATACATGTCTTTTTGTGACTGACTTATTTCACTTACCATAATGTATTCATGGATCATCTATGTCATGACGTGTATCAGAATGTCCTTCATTTTTAAGGCTGAATGATATTCTGTTGTGTGTATATACGAGATTTTGTTTATCCGTTCATCCATTGATGGACATTTGAATTGTTTCCACCTTTTGGGTATCGTGAATGATGCTGCTATGAACAACGGTGTGCAAATAGGTGTTTGAGTCCCTTCTTTCAATTCCCTTGTGGATATACAGTCGTGTGGCCCATAATGATGTTTTGGTCAACAATAGAGCGCATATACAATGGTGGTCCCATAAGATTATAACAGAGCTGAAAGATTCCTGTTCCTGGTGACGTTGTAACATCATAGCACAATGCATTACTCACGTGTTTGTGGTGATGCTGGTGCAGAAAAACCTACTGTGCTGCCAGTTGTGTGAAAGTATAGCACATACAATTATGTACAGTATGTAACACTAGATATTGATAATAAATGACTATGTTACTGGTTTATGTATTTACTATACCGTGCTTTTTTATCATTATTTTAGAACGTACTCTTTCAACTTATATAAAAGAAAGTTTGTTGTAAAACCATCTGTTATGTTACACCAGCATCTGGTGTTTACTGTGTCTCTGATTGCATCATTTTCTCTTGTGCTTGATTTAATCTCATGTTGTTTTGTTCATCAAGGCCCCTAAGCATACAGAAGTTGCTAATGTTGCCAGAAGGGGCCACATCGAGTGACTGGCCTGGAAATGAAATGAAATGAAAAGTGATTAAGGACTACGAAGGTGGAAAATCAGCGATGGTTATTGCTCACTAGTCAGGCACATCCCCTTCCACCACGACTTGAAGAACAAGAACAATGTGACAGAAGCTGTTAAAGAATCTGCTTTGGGGCCGGACCAATTGTGTAGTGGTTAAGTTCGCATGCTCTGCTTCGGCAGCCCAGGCTTTGCGAGTTTGGATCCTGGGTGCAGACCTACACACCGCTCATCAAGCCATGCTGTGGTGGCTTCCCATATACAAAGTAGAGGAGGATTGGCACAGATGTTAGCTCAGGACCAATCTTCCTCATACACACACACACACACAATTAATCAATTAATTAAAAAAGAAGAATCTGCTTCATTGAAGGCAATGAAACTAACAAAAATTTGAGAAGGGCCTATATCAGACATGGAGAAACTTCTAATGACCTGGACTGAAGACCACACTCAGAATTGTACCCCTTTCAGCACCATGATCATCACGGCCAAAGCAAAAAGGTTATTTGTGATGTTGAAAGAAAAGGCTGGACCCAACTACGATGTTGAATTTACCGCCAGCTCTGGGTGGTTTGAACGATTCGAGAATCATTGCTCATTACATTACGTGAAGGTGAGCGGTGAGTCTGCAAGTACAGATGTGAAGGCAGGGAGGAATTTGGGGGAATTCTAGATAAGCTGATTGTGGAGGAAAAGCACTTACCAGCAAATACTCAATATGGATGAAAGCTTCCAATTTTGGAAACAGACGCCTGAAAGGACTTTCATCCCTAAGGAGGCCGAGTCAGTGTCCGGTTTCAAGGCTTTTAAGGACAGGATAACAGTCTCGCTTGGGAAGCAATACTGAAGGCTGCAAGTTGGAGCCTTTGCAATCTGGCACAGTGAGAGCCCCAGGGCCTTCACGCATGTCAATAAGCACACACTGCCAGTGCACTACAGGAGCAAGAAGAAGTCATGGATGACCCAGCTCCTCTTCCAGGATGCCCTCCTGAATTTCTATGCCAGCCACATGGAGCAGTACTGATTGGAGAATAATATACCTTTCAAGACTTTGCTTGTTGTTGGTAATGCTCCCAGACATCCTCCTTTTATTGGTGATCTTCATCCCAATGTCAAAGTGGTGTTTCTGCCTCCAAACACCACCTCTTTGATCCAACCAGTGGATCAAGTGGAGTGACAGCAGCTTTTAAGGCCTACCACCTGAGGACGACCTTTGCCCAGGTATTGTTGCAGCTGAGGAAGACACTGATGCAATTCTGGAAAGATTACGGCATCTATGACTGCATCAAGAGCCTTGCTTGGGCTTGAGGTGATGTCACCAAGGAGTGTATGAATGGCTTCTGGAAGAAGACACTCAAGACGTGTGTCCATGACTTCAAAGGGTTTACCAAGGATGTGGAGTTTGCAAAAATCAGCAAGGCTGTGGTGCAGACGGCAGACAGCTCTACCCGGGGTGTGCATGGGGATGACATCGAGGAGCTCCTAGAGGTGGCTCCTGAGGAACTGACTACTGGGGAGTTGTTGGAAGTGGAACAGGAACGCAGAGCTGAAGAAGAGGCAAGAGAAAGGAAACTGCAGGGGAAGAAGAAGAAGAAGAACCCCCAAGAACATTCACAGCGAAGGGTTAGCAGGAGCTTCTGCAGACCTCAGCAAGCTCCTTAAGAAGTTTGAAAATATGGACCACAACATTGACAGGTTTTTATTAATAGAGGAGAATGTTCATGGTACGTTATCTGCTTACAAGCAAATCTATGATGAAAAAAAGAAGCAAACAAGGAAGCCACCGTGGACACACTTCTGAAAAGAGTGACGCCGCCTCAGGAAGAGCCTCAGGCAGGTCCTTCAGGAGGCGTTCCGGAAGAAGGCGTTGTTATCACAGGAGACGACAGCTGCGTGTGTGTTAGTGCCCCTGAGGACCTTCCAGTGGGACAAGGTGTGGAGGTGGAAGACAGCGATATTGATGATCCTGACCCTGCGCAGGCCTAGGTTAATATGAGTGTTTCTGTCTTAGTTTTTAACAAAAATATTTAAAAAGTTAAAAAGATTAAACATTTTAAAAATAGAGAAAAGCTTATAGAATGAGGATATAAAGAAAGAAAACATTTTTATACAGCTGTGCAATGTTGATGTGTTTTAAGCTAAGTGTTATCACAGCAGTTGAAAGTTAGAAAAATTAAAAAGTTCATAAAGTTACAGTAAGCTAAGTTTAATTTATTATTGAGGAAGAGAAATGTTTTTTTATAAATCTAGTGTAGCCTAAGTGTACAGCGTTGATAACGTCTACGGTCGTGTGCAGTGGTGACCAATCCCTCACACTCACTGACCCTCTCTCACCACTCAGAGAGCAGCTTCCTGTCCCGCAGCGTCCTTTCATGGTTAGCGCCCTATACAGGCGCGCCATTTTTAAAAGTCTTTTATATCATATTTTTACTGTACGATTTCTATGTTTAGATATGTTTAGATACAGAAATAGTTACCATGTGTTACAATTGCCTACAGGCTTCAGTACGGTAACGTGCTGCCCAGGTTTGCAGCCCACGAGCAGTAGGTTCTACCCTATAGCCTAGGAGTGGAGTCGGCTATACCGTCTAGGTTTGAGTAAGTGCCCTCTATGATGTTCACAAGACAAAATCACCTAATGGGGCTGGCCCGGTGGTATAGCAGTTAAGTGAGCACGTTCTGCTTTGGTGGCCCGGGGTTCACCGTTTCGGATCCTGGGTGTGGACATGGCACCGCTTGGCAAAAGCCATGCTGTGGTAGGCGTCCCACGTAGACAGTAGAGGAAGATGGGCATGGATGTTAGCTCAGGGCCAGTCTTCCTCAGCAAAAAGAGGAGGATTGGCAGTAGTTAGCTCAGGGCTAATCTTCCTCAGGAGAAAACCCAAAACCAAAATCACCTAATGATGCGTTTCTCAGAACATATCCCCTTTGTTCAGCAATGCATGACTGTACCTAGAAGTGGAATTGCTGGGTCATATAATAATTCTATATTTCACTTCTGGAGGCCCTGCCACACTGCTTTCCACGGGGCAGCACCATTTGGTATTCTTACCAGCAATGCACAAGGGTTCCAATTTCTCTACGTCTTTGCCAACGCTTATTTTCCATTTTTTTGAAATAACAGCCATCCCGATGGGTGTGAAGTGGTTTCTCATTAATGGTATCTCTTTCATAACCTGATCTTGGAAATACGTCGCGTCAGTTTGGCTGCGTTTCATTTACAAGAAGCAAGTCAGTAAGTCTAGCCAACACACGAGGAGGGAAGGCTATACACGGGTCCAAACGCTATGAGGCGGGGATCATTGGGGACCATTTTAGAGGTCCTATCACAATGGCATCATTATCCTGTTTATGCATGTTATTATACGTTTATATTATTTTAAATGTAAGGCAGCATATTAATGGATTTGGCACCACTGTGTAGTGGCTAATGTATGGGCTTTGCGGCCACAGAGATCTAGGTTCAAATCCTGAATCCTTGTCTTCCCGGCTGTGTGAGCTTGACCAAGTTACTTGACCTCTCTGAGGCTTGGTTTTCTCATCTGTTAAATGGGAACAAAAACACTTACCTTGAAATATTATTGCAAAAATTCAATGAAGTAATATATGTAGCATATCCTGTACATTGTAGGAGCTCAATAAATGATATTTAATAATCATCATTATGACTGTGGCAATAACAAGACTGGTGATCACAGGTAAACCCAGGGGTTTTCCCTGAGGGTGTCTTTATACACATCACCACAAGGTGGCAGCTGCTGTCAGACTGGATATCTACTGCTCCTCGTGGGGACAAGACAAGGATGTGCGTATAGCAATCTTGAAGGGTTATCTTGGGAAAGCAGAGCATATGAAAAAATAATTCCATGATCCCTACAGTGGGATTCAGCTACTACTTCATTCTCCTCTTCTCCAGCTTCCAGGAGCCTGTGGTCCGTTCCTCCGCTGCTCCTCACCTCCTACAGAGGACGTACCCCTCCCCGCATCCTCCTGGCCTGACCGGCTCCTGCCAGCCCCACAACTGCATGCAGTTCAGAGAGCTTTCTTGGCCGCCTTGCCTTTGCTTAAGTGTTCCCTCTGCTTCCACACCACCCATGCCAGGTCTGACATCATTCTAGAAGCCTTTCCTGATCTCCCCACCCCGGCCCAGGTGGCATAGGCTCTGTCGTCCACGCTACCCCCCATCACAGCCCTCCATTCCACCCTGTAGATGCCCATCTCTGTGGGCACAGGGCCCGGCACCCTGCAGATGGGCGGACTGAATCCTTCTGTAAATGTGTGCCGTGCTCCCTCTCTGTGCCAGATTAGGAGCTGGGGACCTGCTAGCAATCTTCCTTGGAATAAACAAACCAGAATCCTGACAAAGAGAGTCCCTACCAAGGGGACCATCAGCTCTAGAACAATCAGAAGCGCCTCGTGCCTCTGTTCACATCTTTATAGGGTGGCCAGATGAAATACAGGATGCCCAGTCAACTGTGAATTTTAGATAAGTAACAAATAATTTTTTAGTATTATTTTGCCCTGTTAAATTTGAATTTTAGATAAATGACAAATAAGTTTTTAGTATTAATGCATCCTATGCAGTACTTAAAACATACTAAATTATAAGTAAATAATATGTCCTAAATACTACATTGGACATGCTAATACTAAAAAATTGTTTGCTGTTTATCTGAAATTCAAAGTTAGCTGGGCATCGTGGGTTTTTGCTGCTGTTTTTTGGTTTGGTTTGGTTTTTGGTAAATCTGGCAAAAGGCCTTGTTTACGTGGTGGAAGTATGACATGGCGGTGCGGTCGCATCTCCGGAAAGGGTCCGTGAGGCACAAGCCTGTCCCTGGTGAGACCAAAGGAATTTGGAAGTTGGATGGGCTAACATTGTTTAACCAGAAATCCTTCTTTCAAGCTGATTATACGTTTTCTGACCTTCTTGGTGGACCCCTCTTTAGAGTTTAGGCTCTTGCCCCAGAAAAGCTTGGTGTGATTTATGGAAAAAGCTTTGGTCCTAAAGCAGAGCAGGGTGAGGGAGTAGGGTGAGGTGGGGGGTGGAGAGACGGTGCTTCCTTTTGTTCCTCTGGGACGGGTGTAAATTCCAATCCATGCTGATGGCCTTTGGTGACGCAGGCTGGGACAGGATGCTCCCCTCTGGCCTTGAGGACTGCGTCCCAGGTGGGCCACTACTGCCCTGATTTCATGGACGAATTGAGTCAGTCAGAGGCTCCTCAGAGGATGCACACAAACGATCCCCGCCAGGTGGGCCGTCGGCTGATTCTGGACTCACTCCGGGCAGTGCAGGGGAGAGAGCACCCGGCCTGGAGTCCAAGACACAGATCTGAGTTCTGGCTCTGCCACCGGCCGACTGGGTGACGCTCATTCCACAGTCACTCACTTGTTGTTAATCGACGTTAGCCTCCATGCTAGGTTCTGTGGTGGGAATAATGCCACTGAGACATTCCTCTTCGCTTAGTGTCCCCGAAGTTAACTGATGTTAAGCAACTCGCTTTACCTCTTTGAGCCTCCATTTCCTGATCTGGAAAACAGGGATAATAACATGGGCCTACAACCTTTTATCTAAAGCCCTTGGGGCCAAGTGTGCTTCCTAATTCAGGATGGATCAGTTTTTAGGAGGGCAATATAGTGTATATATCATGTATTCCATAATCAATAATTATAGCATACGTCTAACAAAACAGATGGTTATTCACGCTGAATGGGATAAATTTCTTCCCTCCCTGTATGTGCTTCCTGCCCCTTCCCTTCAAAAGTGGGGTTGATTTCCGCCCCCCTTGAATCTGACCTGGCCCGTGACTGCTCTGACCAATAGAACATGACAATGCCTTTAAGACCTGCAGCTCCGCGTTGGTCTCTCAGAGAACTAGTTACCACGTGAAGCTCTGACTGCCCTGCTGGAGAGCCCACGATGGAGAGGCCCTGAGACCACACAGAGGAAAAGGGGCTCCGCGGAGCCCAGCCACGCGGATGCCCTGGTCAAGGCGCTAGACGTGTGAATGAAGCCAGGCTAGACCCTCCAGCCCAGCCACCCGCTGGATACCCCTGCACGACCGCTGTCGATGCTGTGTGAAACAGAACGGTCACCCAGCTGAGCCCTGCCAGGATTCCTGACCCCGAATGTCATGAGATATAACAAATGGCTTTCTTGTAAGCCAGTAAGTTTTGAGATTGTTTGTTGCAAGAGAAAACTGGAATTCCCTGACGGCCCAATCTGCATCCTCTTCCACAGAGCTGGTCTCGTCTGGAAACTCTAGGTAGCCGTAGAAGGGCAGAAGGAAGGAGGGGCGTGGTATAAAGAGCCAAGGAAGGTTACAAAAGTTAAAAAGGAATATGCTCTTTCACCCAGAGATTTCGTTTCTAGGAGTCCATCCCACCGAGCTGCTTGCCCAAGTGCCTGCGAGGACGTGCAGCGGGAGTGCTCACCGCAGGGGTGCTCGTGATCGTGAAGAGCAGGAGGCACCGCAATGTCCTTCAACAGGAGAAGGATCGAGGAGACAGGAGCGTCTGAGCAACGGACCACTATGGAGGTATTTAAACAGAATGAGGGAGATGTGCGCACTGATAAGGAGGGACCAGCTGAGTCATCAGACACATGTCAACATGTGCTCAATATGTTGTTGAGGGAAACGAAGTAGGTTACGGAACGACGTATTATTGTAAAATAAAGATACTTCTGTGTACATACACAAATGTATTTATTTTATCTCTATATATTTACATCTGCATAGAGCTCCAGTTCATTCTATTTATCTATCATCTATCTATGTCTATCTATCTATAATCTATCATCTATCTCTATCTATCTCTCTCTCTCACTCTCTCTCTATCTACTATCTATCACTATTAATCTATATCTACCTACCTATCTGTCTATCTATCTATAGCTATCTATCCATCCATGCATCTATCTATATCTCTATATTTATATCTCTATCTATCAGTCATCTATCTATATCTATCTTCGATCTATCCATCTCTCTCTCTCTCTCTCTCTATCTATCCATCAGGATGCTATAGTAGACATTAGTTGCTTAGTGGCTTCTTCTCGTCCAGGGACCTTCATTCTGGCTTATTCTGGAAATAGTGCACAGTCTCCTTTGGGGAACATTTCTTCCCTGCAGTCCGACCCCCTGTTTGGGCTTGGACTCTATTACTCCCACGGCCCCAGGGCTGGAGCATGGGACTCAGGCCTGGCCAATCAGAGCACCCGCTTTTCTCAGCGGCAGTGATTGGTTCTGGACAACTGTGCTTGCCCAGTCTCAAGTCAGGGCTCGAGCTGGCGCTTCAGAGAAGGGTTCGTCTGCCCTGGGGAGCTCTGATGTGGGGTGCAGTGCGTCAGCGGCTGGAGAGAAATGGTCAGAGCCGCCTCTTCCGACTGCGGAGCCCTCGTGAGGCTGCAGGTCAGCTTCTGAACTTGGATCGCCAGCTGTGAGAATCCAGCAAACGCACCCTCTGTGAGCTCCACTGGGCTGCAGTCGCCCAAGGCTGGTGTCTGAGCTTGAAACACCAACGCCGTAGTGGATACAGAAGCGCACAGTAGGTCAACAGTGCTGCCCTCCGAGGACGGAGAGTTAGGAGACTTTGGGTTGTATCTCTTTACTATTTATAATTTTCGGTTACTGTATGCAACTCTTATAGTTTACAAGTACATTGTTAAGGCACTGGACTGGGGATGACTCCTTTGGCTTATACCAGGCCTTTCGTTTCCCATCATCCTGGTCTTCCTTTAAATCAGTCTCTTTGGTTATAAGTTATGTAAAGCAAATAAACGTGGGCTATAAATTTTTTATAACAGCTTTATTGAGATATAATTCGCATACCATAAAATTCGTCCTTTTAAAAAAATCCTTTTTGGAGAGTTACGTTTTTTGTTTTTTTGTGTGTGAGGAAGATTGACCCTGAACTAACATCTGTTGCCAATCTTCCTCTTTGTTTTTCTCCTTTTCTCCCCGAAGTCCCAGTACATAGTTGTAGATCCTACTTGTAAGTCCTTCTAGTTCTTCTGTGTGGGATGGCATCACAGTATGGCTTGATGAGCTGTGCATAGGTCCGCGCCCAGGATCCGAACTGGCGAACCGCAGACTGCCAAAGTGGAGCACGTGAATTTAACCACTCCACCGCCAGGCTGGCCCCTAAATTCATCCATTTAAGGTGTTCAATTCAGTAGTTTTTAGTACAATCACAGAGCTGTGCCACTGTCACCGCTGTCTAACTCCAGGACATTTCATCCCAGAGAAACCCACTACCCACTCGTCGTCACTCTCCGTTTCCCCTTCTCCAACCCCTGCAACCACTAATCTGTCTTCTGTCTCTGGATTCTTCTATTCTGGACGTTTCACGTAAATGGAATTATACAGTGTGTAATCCTCTATGACTGGCTTCTTTCACTTAGCATAATGTTCTTAAGGTTCATCCATGTTGTACCGTTTATCAGTACTTCATTCCTTTTTTCTTCTGGGTACTTTTTAAAACTTTTTTATTGTGGTAAACTGTGCATAACATGACATTTACCATTTTAGCCATTTTCAAGTGTACAGCTGGGTGAAATTAAGTATATTTACGTTGTTGTGCAACCATTACCACCATCCATCTCCAGAACTTTTTCGTCTTCCCGTACTGAAACTATACCCATTAAACAATAACTCGCTGTTCCTCTCCCCCGCATCCTCTGGTAACCGCTGTTCTCCCTGATGTATGGATTTGACTATTCCACAAACTCAGACAAGTGGAATCATACAATAAACATTATGTATATCTGTCCTTTCGTGTCTGGTTTATTTCACTTAGCATAATGCCTCCAAGGTTCATCCACATTGTAGCATGTGTCAGAATTTCATTCCTTTTTGGGGCTAAGTCATATTCTGTTGTATGTATATACCACATTTTGTTTATTCGTTCATCAGTTGATGGACATTTGGGTTGTTTCCACTTTGGGCTATTATGAGTAACGGTGCTGTGAACATTCAGGTACAAGTTTTTGTGCAGATAAATGTTTTCATTTGTCTTTCAATTTATTTCATTTCAATTCCAGGAGTGGAATTGGTAAGTCATACGGTAACTCTGTTTCAATTTTTGAACAACTGCCAACCTGCTCTCCAAAGCAGCTGTATCATTTTACATTCCCATCAACAATGTAAGAGAATTCCAATTTCTCCACATCCTCACCAACATTTGTTATTGCTCATCTTTTTTCCTAATGGGCGTGAAGTCTTATCTCACTGAGGTTTTGATTTACGTTTCCCTAATGGCTAAGGATGTTGAATATCTTTTCATGTACTTCTTGACCATTTTCTAGTTTTTTGTTTTGCTATATTTTAAAGTTATTTTCTTAGCACTTGCTCTGAGGATTATAATTAGCATCTTAATTTAAAGCAATCTAGTTCAGATTAGCAGTAACTTAATTTTAACAGCATACAAAACTGCTCCAGTGTAGCTTTGTTTCTCTCTCCTCGTTTGTGCTATTATTGTCATACAGATACGTCTTTATACAATTTACTTCTATCAAAATGGTTTTATAATGATTGCTTTTGCAGTTATCTTCTAAGTCAGATAGGAGAAGAAAAGAGTTACAAACAAAAAACATAATAAAAGGTTAATTTTGAAAATATATAAAGAACTCATACAACTCAGCAACAAAAAAAATGAACAACCTGATCAAAAAGTGGGCAGAGGAGGGGCTGGCTCAGTGGCATAGTGGTTGAGTTTGTGTGCTCCACTTTGGCTGCCCAGGGTTAGCAGGTTCAGATCCCAGGCACAGACCTACACACTGCTCGTCGAGCCATGCTGTGGTAGCGTCCCACATACAAAGTAGAGGAAGATTGGCACAGATGTTAGGTCAGGGCCAATCTTCCTCTCCAAACCCCGCCCCCCCCCCAAAAAAATGGGCAGAAGATATGAACAGATATTTTTCCAAAGAAGATATACAGATGGCCAACAGGCACATGAAAAGATGTTCAACATCACTAATTATCAGGGAAATACAAATCTAAACCACAATGAGATATTACCTCACACTCATCAGAATGGTTATTACTAAAAAGACAAGAAATAACAAGTATTGGAGAGGATGTGGAGAAAAGGGAACCCTCACACACTGCTGATGGGAAAGTGAACTGGTGCAGCCACTACGGAAAACAGTATGGAGATTTCTCAAAAAATTAAAAATAGAAATACTGTATGATCCAGCTATTCCATTTCTGGGTATTTATCCAAACAACATGAAAACACTAATTTGAAAAGACATATGCACCCCTATGTTCATTGCAGCGTTATTCACAATAGCTAAGACTTGGAAGCAACTCAAGTGCCCATCAACAGATGAATGGATAAAGAAGATGTGGCATATACACACAATGGAATAATACTCAACCATAAAAAAGACAAAATTGTTCCATTTGTGACAACATGCATGGACCTTGAGGGTATTATGCTAAACGAAATAAGTCAGACAGAGAAAGACAAATACCATACGATTTCACTCATATGTGGAAGATAAACAAACCAACACATAGATAAGGAGAACAGATGGGTGGTTATCAGAGGGGAAGGGGGAGGGCAAAAGGGGTAAAGGGGCACAGGTGTATGGTGACGGATGGTAACAAGACTTTTGGAGGTGAGCACAATGCAGCCTGTACAAAAGCCAAAATATAATGATGTACACCTGAAATTTACACAATATTATAAACGAATGTGTCCCAATAAAATATTTTTTTTAAAAGTACATATACTGTCCCTTATAGTTACCTGTGTAGTCATTTTACTCATGCTCTTAATTTCTCCTACCTTCTCAAATCTACTGCTGAGCCTCTCTAGCGAATTTTTCATTTCAGTTATTGTCCTTTCCAACTCCATAATTTCTATTTGGTTCTTTTAAAAATATAATTTCTATCTCCTCAGTTGATATTCTCTATGGGTGCGATGTCATTCTCGTATTTCCCTTTAATCATTGGACACGGTTTCCTTTAGTTCTTTGAAGACAGTTATAATAGCTGATTTAAAACTGACAGTAATTCCAACATCTGGGTTTCCTCATGGACAGTTTCTATTGAAGGCTTTTTTTCCCTGTATATGAGCTATCCTTTCCTATTTGTTGTTTTGTTTGTTTGCAAGCCTCATAATGTTTTTGTTGTTGAAAACTGGACATTTAATATAATATAATGTGGCAGTTCTGGAAATCAGATTCCCTTTCCCTCCTTAAGGTTTGTTGTTGTTACTGTGTGTTGTTGTCATTGTTTTTATTGCAGTTGTTGCTGTTTATTTATTTAGTGACTTTGCTGGATGAATTCTGTAAAGACTGTATTTTTTGTTATATGCAGCCACTCAAGTTTCTGCTGGGTAGTTAACCCAGCAGCAAGGAATGATCAGCTAATGATTAGATAGAGATTTCCTTAAATGCTTTAAACCAGCAAGTCTCCCACCCTTGGTTGAAGGGATCTCTGCTGTGTCTGTTGGGCGTGCCCTCGATGCTCCAGCAGGTAGCTCACAACTCTGCCTTAGCATTCACTTTCTGTTTGGTAAGCCAGCCAGCCAATAGGAGGGCCTTCTCAGGTCTTTTCTGCATATGCATACAGTTCTGCACATGCCCACGGCCTTCTAGATTCCCAAGATTATGTCAGAGCTTTTCAAAACCTCCTGTAAATATCTCATTCTCCGTATTTTCCTTTCAAGTTTTTTGACTACATCTTGTTTACTCCAACTAGTCTCACCACCCAGGCAGCTGTGATGTTAAACAATTGCCACTGATTGTTCCAACGACCATCTCCCATGGCACAGAGCCTTTCTCACTGAGTGAGCTCTAAGTTGGGTCACATAAAGACAAACTCTCGGAATAGAGCTTTTCCTTGGAGCTGCCAGTTAGACTGACTGACAGCTCTCTGGGTAGCTTTATACCCATTCTGCCCCCTGCAGTGGCTGCTAAGCTGCTGTTTTCCACACCTGCTGTGGTTATGAGCTGCTAGTTTTCAAGGCTATCATGGAGCGGGGATGTGGGAGGGGGTAGACAGGAATAGGACAAGTTAAAACAGCACAGAGTTCATTGTTCTTACTGAGATTCAGCTGTTTTTCTTGAATAAACACATATCAAATTGTTACAAGCCTCTGATCAACTTCCAGAGTTCTAAAAATGTTGATTTTTGACTTTTTTTTTTTTTTGCCAGTGCTCTCATTGTATTTATGGAAAAGCAGATTTTCAGAGGTCCTTACTCTGCCATTCTGGAAGTACCTCTCAGGCTATACATTTTAAACACATTAAGCCCCTTAGCTGTCACTCAACTAATTTCCTATGAGTAATATTCTCTGACTCTCAAGGAAATAGGTAATAGTAATATCTACTCCACAAGTGGCTCGAAGACAGGACTACTGACTTATTATCTCTGTGTTAACAAGGCCTAGGCTGGTGGCTGGTACAGAGTAAGTAATCTTTAAAAGTTTAAATGAATAACTATAGACTTTATATTTAAATTGTGATTTGCAGTTTACAAAGTGCTTTCTCACGATCTTGTCCCACAGAGTGTAATTGAATTCAGCAAGACTTCTCGTTCATTAACTACGTGCCAGTCAGTGTGTCAAGTGTCAAGGATAGAAAGATAAAGAAGCCAAAGCTTTCTTCTGGAAGGTATTTTCAGGCTAGTTGGAGACACAAGATGCATGTGCATATAAAACAAATAATAATATGGCGTATAAGTTCTGTGGGAGTGGGCACTGTATCTGTCTTGTATACACTGTATTTACAGAGCATAGGAGAGTACCTGAAACCTAAGAGATGTTTGTGGCGTATGTAACACGGCCACGGTTTCTTTTATACTCCTTCTATTGAGAGGTGGGGTCTATGTTCCTTCCTCTTGGATTGGGTGGGTCTTTTGACTGCTTTGACCAATAAAATACAGTTGAAGTGACACTTTGCTGGTTTCTTGGCCCAAGTCTTAAGAGATCATCAGTTTTCATTTTTGGTTTCTTGAAATACTCACTCTTAAGACTCAGCTTCCATGCCACAAGGGAACCCAAGTAATCCTAACGAGACATTCACATGTAGAGGAACTGGGGCCCCTTGCAGACAGCCCCAGCCAAGAGCCTACATCATCTTGCCAGCCATGTAAGTAAACCATCTTGCAAGTGGATTCCTCCAGCCCCAGGCAAGTCACTCCAGCTGACACCACATGGAGCAGAGATGGGCAGTCCTGGTGAGCTTTGCCCAAACGGACGTGACAAGAATAAAATAAATGATTCTTGTTATTTCAAGCTGCTAAGTTTGAGGGTGGAGTGTTACACAGCACCAGATATTTACAACAACATTCAATAAATATATGTTGACCGCCCATGATTGTTGACAATCTGGGATTGTTGAGGGGTGGTAACATCCAGTATCTCATTTAATCTTCCCAACAATTCTGCTGATGAAGTAACTTGCCCAAGATCCTAGCACTGGTAAGCGATAGAGCTTGGATTAGGTCCCAGGTATTTCTGATGGCAAAACTAGATTTCCACACCTATTTCCAGTATACCATGCTATCTCTCTCTAGAGAACTAGAAAGATGTTCACCAGACTCCAAGGGAGGATGAAATCCCCATGGGCTGGACGGGTCCAGGAAGGCTTTATGGAGATGGGGCTTGGGCTAATTCTTGAAAAATGAGGAAGAATTTTCCAGGTAAAGAAGAAAATAAAGAACATTCCAGGGAGGGAGAAAAATATATGAATGGTCTTCTTGAAGCTGAACCATCTGTGGCTCATGTTCCAGTTACTATTTTGGGTTGTGTTATCTTGAGATTTAGAAGTGGGAAGCAACCATTTTATTATGTTCATGGATTCTGTGGGTCAGGAATTTGGACAGGACACAGCAGGGACAGCTTGTCTCTGTCCTACAATGTTTGGGGTCTCATCTGGGAAGACTCAAAAGCTGGGAGTGACTCGGCAGGTGAGGTCTGGAGCCATCTGGATACGTCTTGACTCACATGTATGGCAGCTGATGCTGCCTGTCAGCTGGCATGTCAACCGGGCTGCACGTGGCCTCTCCACGTGTCTCTTCATAAGGGTGAATTTAGGCTTCCTCAGAGCGTGGTGGCTGGGTTTCAGGAGTCAGGGTCCTAAGAGAGTAAGGGGAAGTGCATGGCGTTTTTATAATCCAGCCTCAGAAGTTACATGGTGAGCTCTCCTTGAGGCAGTCACAAATGTCTGCCCCAGTTCAAGAGGAGAAGCCGCTGATCTTACCACTCAATGGGAAGAGTGTCAAAGTTACACAGAGGGTATGAGATGGCAGATATTGTTGCAGCCATGGTTGGAAAATACAACCCGCTCCAGTGCATCTCATCAAGTGTCACTTAAAAGGGAAAACTAGTCTGCTATCCAAATCCTTACTGTGGGCTCCTGATAAAATGTCATGGCCGGGCAGTGGTGGTGGGGGTGAGTTAATTTTGTAACAATCAGCAATCCCTCCTTAAATTATCTTTCTAGGGCGTTGGATCAAGATGGCAGACTGAGCACAGGCTGTACTACTGCTTTCATTCTCAATCTCTGGCAATGACAGAAAAGAAATATTTAAAAATAGTAGACTCATAACAGGGCTGGATGCCATTAGCGGACCGCTAATGTTGAGGAATCTCAGAAGGACAGAGAGCATGTAGAATCGATGTGTTGGAGGAACCACAGGTCTAACCATGTGCAGAAGGGGAAGACTGTGAAGAGTGGAAGTTTTTCTGGGAGTTTTCCAAACCAGAGGCAATGGATCTGAGGAGCAAGATGAGGTCTTAGGGTCATGGTCAGAGTGGTTGAGTACCAGCATCTAGAGCAGCGGGCAGATCAACCCTTTCCTTTGCCCACGTTGCCAAGCAGCAGGCAGCAAAGGTGCTTGGCCCAGACCAGAGCGATGTGTCTAGGACTTAGGGGGGGGAAAGCAAGAGACGGGGCAGCACCCCAGGCACTGGCAGAACCCAGGAGGAACCTGAGGTCCCTGACTCCCAAAAGACAGCTTCTAGAACACATTTGTATTTTTTTTCTCTTCTCTACCATTGGCCCCAGTCATGCAACAAATTTCACTCAAGTCAATAAAAGAAAACGATTAAAGAGAAGCACCAAATTCTAAAGAAGATGGACCAGCATTTAAGGAAATAGAGGGAAATTTAATAGAGGTGGTCAATGTCCTCAGAGGAATATGAGACGAATACTATACCCATGAAACAAGACGTAGAAGATGCCCTGTCCCCTGTCCCCTCACCTTTCCCACCTTGGTTCACAGTGAACTGACCCCAACTGCCAGCACCTGCATTTCTTTGCCTGAGATTTGTTTTTTTTTTTTTTTTTCCCTTCTGGCCTCCAAAGTCCTCTTTGCCAACTGTGTGGCATGCTCGAAGTGCTAAGGAATGAACTCTCCCTGTGCTAGAAGCAACCCTCAACCAATGACCAATGAGAGTTGGTATAAACACTGCAGTTCCCTCATCCCTTGGGTGGACTGACTCAGACATGTGTGTGACCCTGGCTTCCAGGGTGCCCACTGTGACACGTGTGGTAACTCCTTCCATAGCGCCCCCTTCACTGGCTGCCTTCCCTCCCCCATCTCAGTTCCCCACTCCCCTACAGGTGGTTCCTGGTATCATCTCCCAAATAAGCCACTTGACCTCAAATCATTTCTAAGGGTTTGCTTATTAGAGAACCCAAACTAAGCCTGAGTAATAGGCAGTTGTGGAAAAGCAAGTGAGTAGTTGGACTGGATAACATAAAGAGCACAGATGGATAAAGAATTAGCAGGATATGGAGACTACGACAGAAAAGTTAAGTGATGTGGATGATAGATGCAGAGATTCCAGTCCTGTCTTGAAGAACAGAAATAATTCAAAGGAAGAAATAATCCCAGAAATAATAGAAGAAAATCTCCCCAGATTGAAAAAAAGACCCCACAAATCTTCAGATTGAAGGGGCTATGAATGAAGAACAACTCATTCTGGTGATATCTGCAAACACCAGGGGAGAGAGAAAATCCTAAAAAGCTCTTAAAGACAAAGTTTGCTTACAAGAATTGAGTTTTGATATGGCCAGAAGTTGTATCAGTGACACTGAATTCTAAAAGACCGTGGAACAAGCCCTTCCAAGTTCTGTGGGGAGGTATTCAGAATTTAGAATCCTTTGCCAGCTAAAAATCAGTTCTAAGAGAGGGGAAAATAAAGACACTTAGAAACATGCCAGAGCCCAGACCCAGAGTCACTTTCAAGCAAAATGAGAAGTGAAGCCAAGAGCAGGGTTTGTGGTGCGAAAAGCAGGGAGCTGAGTCCTAACCGTCCCCGGGACTCTGCTCTGCTCGAATCTCCATGTGCGGGTGGCTAGTGCCGGGTCCCCAGAGGTCTTGCCCTCCTCCGAATGCTCCCTTTTTGTTTCCTGTATTGTCCATTGACATTCCATCACCAACAAGCTTGAGAGATGCGTGTAGTGCTGCCGCAAACCATTTCCCTCTTGTATCGCGGCTTCGCTCTCCACGTGAATGCTTTACGTTTCCGCCTAGGTTATGGACTTTCAACAAGGACCGCACCTTGTCTGTGATCAGTAAATATTCACTGAGCTCTAACAAAATCAGTCTCACTCTCACTTCACACCGTGTAGCCTCCCGCTGCTCCCAGCCTCTCCTTCCCCATCCAAATCACTCTGAACACCTTCTCAAAACCCAGTCTGCTGGCTTTTCTCCTCTCCTCCCCTTACCCTCCCTCTCCAGCTCCATCGGCCCCTCCCCATCCCTCAGCGCCTTCTCCATTCTATCGCACATCCATCTCTCTGCTTTTCTGGATGTTCTTCTATACTCACCTCCTGACCGACAGAATCAAAGCCAGGAGCCAAGGAGGGGAAGGGCTTCTCAAGAACTCACCATGGGCCAGGCAGGGTTCTAAGCCCTTGGTGTGGATTAATGAAGTCCCTTCTCGAAGCTGTCCTATAGGACAAGAACTACTATTTGTCCTGTTTTTCAGATGGGGAAACTAAGGCCAAGAGGGGAGTGCCTTGCTCAGGGACTCGCAGCAGTTGATGGGTGGAGCTGGGATTCTAACTCCAGCATCCTTGCTCTCTGCTTGACGGTGACGAATTTCTGAGACGTGGCTATGCCTCACCCCTCGTCAACCAGTAAAGGCCCAGAGAAGAAAAAACAACCAGGGTATATTCAGAGGACGGGGGCAGGGGGCGGGGAGCACAACAGAGCAGAGCTGGAGAATTAGGATTGGAGCTAACAGGAGACAACAAGTGAAAATTAGTCTGGAAGGTGGGCTACACAACAGAGTGGTAATATGTGAAGTGGGACACCTACATAGTTGTAGCGTTTATGAAGCATGTCTGCAGGCTCATTTCACATCTCACCTGATCCTGACAGCAATACCTGGAGAGGATTGAAGGGAATCACTGCTCTTGACATTTTACAGATGACGAGTCTGATGCTCAGAGAGGTTAAGTGTCTTGTTCAAGGTCACACAGCCAAGAAATGGCAGAGTAGGCACTTGAACACTAGAGCTACCTGACTCCAGGCATGACTAAGTGGAGCACAAGGTGCTGAATGCAGGTGCAAAATGCCAGTCTGTGCTTAAGTGATGTTTGTCAGCCTATTCTCTGCTGTTAAAAGACATGCCGTTTCTATTAATACACCCACTCTTCGTCTTCCGGAAAAAGACTAATAGCATTTTTGGATAAGTTTCCAAGAGGAAGGATTTCCTCCTCCACCCATTCAAATCAAGTCACTCCTGCCCATGCCACTGCCCACCCCTCTCCAAGTTTGGGACCGAGACCAGAGGGTGAGGAGGGGACAAGGGGAGGAACAGGAAACCAGGAGATGGTTTTTGGAGAACCTTTATTTTCCATGACGCAGGAGTGACTTCCACTCCATTTCATCAGTGTTTTTTTTTTTTTTTTTTTTTAGGAAGATTAGCCCTGAGCTAACATCTGCTGCCAGTCCTCCTCTTTTTGCTGAGGAAGACTGGCCCTGAGCTAACATCCGTGCCCACCTTCCTCTACTTCATATGTGGGATGCCTCCCACAGCATGGCTTGCCAAGCGGTACCATGTCTGCACCCGGGATCCAAACTGGCGAACCCCGGGCAGCTGAAGCAGAACATGCGAACTTAACCACTGTGCCACCAGGCCAGCCCCTCATCAGATATTTTAAGATGGTCTACACCTTTTTTCCAATTACCTGGCGGTTAGCGGAGGCAGGAGGGGAGGAGGAGACTGCGTGGTGGGGACCAAGGCAGGGATCCATCTTGACATCTCTAAACACACTGCAGGAGGCTTGTGTTTTCACAGAGATGCTGCTGGAAAAACAAACAGTGACCTGCAGCCCGCTGGAGCCAGAAGGCCCGCACCCAGAGTGCTCCTGGGCCTGAGTTCCCGTCCTGGCTGTGGGGCAAGGACCCTGTACCGGATGGCCCCGGGGGGCCAAGCAGCTTCCTTGCCACACGTTGCTTCTGATCACACCGGAAGTTTCCTTCAGCTAGTGTTTTCTGAGTGTCCAGTCCTTGCCTGGCCCTGGGGAGGAGAAGATGAATACGCCTGGTCCTCAGTCTCGAGGACTGCACCATCGATTAGCGAGCCATGCCTGCATCTCAGGCTTCTGTTCTGGCCACAGGTGTGAAACAGGGGCTCCCCGGGCGTGCGGGGCACAAGGAGCTGGTGCTGCGCCATGGGACAGAGACTTCCGCGTCTGCCCGGGGCTGGAATCACGCCTCCACGGCCTCCTGGCTATGTGACCCCCCTGCAAGTGATTTGACTTTTTTTACGTCTTGGTTCCCCGTGTTGTAAAATGGGAAATGTAATAATAGTCACCTCGCAGGGTTGTTGAGAGGAGAAGCCGTACCCTAAGGACAGGGCAGCTGGTCATGACTCAGGGCAAAAGCAGGAGCGTGGGAGGAAAGGGTGGCCTGGGAGCCTGGGAAGGTGGCCGTGCAGAGAGGAGGGCTGAGGTCCTCAGGGGGAGGGACGGGTTAAGGGAACAGAAGCGCCCCTCCCCACAGTGGCCGGGAGCCAGAGGAAAGGTCGGAAGGGCGATGAGCTAGGACGGGCCTGGAGGGAGGGGGGTTGGGGTCCTGGCCCCACCTGTGTTGGAGAGCCTGTGGACCCTTCTGCGGGTCCAAGCTGCCCTCTCATCTCTGCCCAGACAGGCCGCTTCCTGCCAGGTTGGGAAATTGCTTTGGCCCGGAGTTTTTCTGCTTAGGGCTGTGTTTTCGGAGCCAGGTTCAGCGTTAAGAATCTCCGGTTACAACATTCCTGAAACAGACGCAGAGGAGGCAGACAAGGATTGCACAGTCTACAGAGGGAAGGGCGGAGAAGACGGAGGAGGGGCGGAGGACGCCCCCGCCCAGCTCTGGAGCCATCCCCGGGGCCTGCCCTCCTCTGGGGCCATGGCCTCTCCTCCCACTGAGCCTGCTGGTGAGGACAGCACTCTGTACAGAAGAAGGGCTCACATGTGAACACTCAGTCAGAAGGGCCCTGAGTCCTGGAGCGCTGGGGTTGGGAGAGTGCCCTGCAAGGCCCACTCACTTCACAGGTGACGAAGAGAGAAAGGACTCCTCGAGGTCACGCGACCCCACCATGCTCGAGAGTCCTGCCCAAGCGTCCCCACTGAGAGCTGATCTCACCACTGTGTTCTGCCATCGAACAGAGAGAGCCAGCCACCTGCCACCATCCCTCAGCAAGCTGGCAGGAGATCCCAAGAGCTTCCTGCTATCTGACACCTCACCCCCAGGGACTCCGCTAGACTCACGACAATGCCGACCCACAGGATAGGGAATATTATCTTCTCCATTTTTCCGATGAAGGAATCGAGACGCAGAGAGGCTGGTGACCTCTCCAGGGTCACAGCTACAGTTTATGAGGACCCAGATGGCTGTGCCCCAGGGATTGTGTCCATCCCACCTGCTCAGGGAGTCTCTCTGAGGAGTCTCACCATGCTCTCATCTTAGAGATTTTGCTGCCTTTTGAAAACAGCTCGAAGCCCAGCAGGCCCTGAGACCGTCACTTCCGCGCTGCAGATGCAGGCGTCTGGGTCTCCCCTCGGACTTCAGCTGCCTCGGTTATGTCCCAGAAGGGCCCAAGTGGATCGATTTAGGTTAAAACAGCGGATTTACATAATGTACCTTGGGAAATGAGCTCAGGCTCACGACTGCAGATCTGGTTTGAGTCCTTTCTTTGCCTCTTGCTACTGAGTGACCTTGGTTAGGTCAATTACAAAATATATATTTTTGACCAAGTAATGAAAGTCATGATACAAAATTCCAAAGCATATAAAATGAAAAATAAATCTCGCCCCCAGCCTTGCTCCTTAGCCCCCCAGTTTCCCTTCCCAGAGGCAGCGCCTTGTCAGTTTCTTGTGTCTTCCACAGATGCTCCAAGAATACGCAGGTATCTGTGCTCATTTCTAAGAGGAAGGACAAGGCTACTTGCAGGAGCAAGACCTCAGTGCACATCTAGGTTTCCCACGTGATGGGAAGAAAGAGACCTTGTGGCCCTTGGGTCTCTATTCTGTTGTCCCTCCTTGCCTTCTGCCTCCTGGCATGTCTGGGAAGGAAGGCGTGGTTGAATCTCCAAAGAGCCCACCATCCATTTGCCCCCTCCCTGAGGTGCATGTAGCTCCTCCCATCAAAAGGCGGAGTCTATTTCTGGGTCTAGTCATGTGACTTGATTTGACCAATCACATGCAGTGGAAGTGTCAGCGAGCCAGCCAGCTCCAGGTCTAGCTCTTAAGGTGCCTGGTTGTTTCCATTTTTGTCTACTTGGAACCCAGCTGCCCTGCAGTAAGGAATTCCGGGCTCTCCTAACGGAGAGAGAGGCCACACAGAGAATGGAGAGAGAGCCATGGAGGATGAGACACCACGTGGGGAGGGAGGTCGTATAGAGAGGAAGCTGGACCCCCCAGTAGCAACCAGCGTCAACGTCTCAGACGTGTTCAGAGATGCCCTCTTAGACCTTTCAGGCCAGCCCAGCCCCGTCTCCAGCTGAATGCAGCTGCTTAAGCCAGCCTGGCTGAGCTCTGCTCCATTCTTGTCCATATAATCATGAGAATGTATAAATCGTTGTTGTTTTAAGCCGCTAAGTTTTGGGGTGGTTTGTTATGCAGCAATAGATAAGTGATACACGATTATCTATGCGAGAAGCACAACCATGCTGAACTTGGTATCCACTCTGCTGCAAATTTGGGCTGAGACACATTAAAGAAAAAGAAATCCCAAAGCTTCATTTTGAGCTAATCCAGTCGCCAACTGCCTTCCCCCTAACAGAACCCCAATTTTGTTCAGAAAGCCATGATTCTATGTGAGGGTGCTGTGATTCAGACAACTGGTCCTGACTCCAGCCCCAGGGAATAAAAACCGATCAATCTAAACCAATCATGATAACACTCTTTCCAGTGATTGGCCTTTGAAGGGACACGTGACCGGGACACGTGACGAAATTCTGCTAATGAAGCTGAGTCTGCTGTGGGCAGTGCTTCTGGGGTGGGTTTCTTAGTTCTTTGAGAGGGACACAAGGATGAGCAACCCCTTTTCTGCCCCTGGCCATTTGTCTAGGAGGCTGATAGCTGGTGAAATATCTGCAGCTATCCTGTGACCACCAGGGGCTTAGCTGACAATGAAGATGGCAAGGATGGTAGGGCAAAAAGGAAGAATCCCGCTGATGTCATGGCCCGGCTGAATCAGCCACCCTGGAGCTGCCCTGCCTCAACTTCTCATTCTGTGAGACTAGAAATCCCATAATCGATTAAACCAGTTGAGCTGAGGTTCCTGTTACCTGACGCTGGAGGACATTCGTAAACACACATGCATACTTGTTATTTTTTCCAGCCCAGCATCCATTTCTTCTTCTGCTAAAGGAAACTCTATTTTCAGTGGGGAATCTCTCGGCCCCTGCTTCCGTTCTGTTTGGTTCAGGTGAGCTCACTCTATTCCTGACGCTGGGCTCCCGAACTGAGCCTGGCCCATCAGAGCTTGAAATTTCCCTGACCGCAGACAATGGGTTGACACGATGGACCCAGGTCTTAGCCCATCTGCACATTTCATCCCCTCTCCCCACTCTGCCCCCAGCTGGAGTGATTGGTTCAGAGACGGACAAATAACCCTCACCCTATTCCTGGCCCCAGGGAGGGGCGGAACTGACTAGAAGGATTCCCATTGGCAAGCAGGCAGATCTGAAAGGGAAGGAGGGAGTAAGGGAGTGTGGGAGGCTACAAGTGTCCCTTCCATGATCTCCTCTCCTGGAGAGTGTGCGTTTGCGTGTTTGTATGGGGCGTGGGCCTTGGGGGGGCTTCTGTTGACAGAAACGTGGAGATTGTTTCCACCTAATAAGGATTACTAACATGAACTTTCTTTTTAAACTTTCTTTCCAGAAATATAGCACACTAAAATGTGTATATAATATATAAAAATAGTTTAAAGAATAATACAATGTACTCTTATACACACACTACTAGTCTAAGAAAGAAAACGTTTCAGTATTTTAAGCGTCCGCGTGTCCCTCCATAATGGCGTCCCTGTCTCCCCAACGGAGGCAGTTACTCCAAACTGCATGCTGATTACTCCTTGTCTTTCTTTGCTGTCTTGCTACTTACGTGTATATCCCTAAATATGTGTTCACTTTTACCTGCTTTGATCTTTATGTAATGGAATCATGCCGAATACATTCTTCTATAATTTTGTGTTCTGGCACAATATTCTGGTTTTTCGGTTCCTATGCGCTGATGCCTGTAGCTACCATGAGTTTCCTACCTTGCTGTGCACTTCCTATTTCTGAGTAAACCTTTAATCTGTCGATCCATTGGATGGTTGATGACTATTTGGGTTGTTTCTAATTTTTATTATGAACAGTTACAGTACGAGCACCTTTGCATGTTTCCTTGTGTACGTAGGAAAGCGTTCTCCAGGATGAGTATTGAGGACTGGGGTGGATGCATCAGAAAGCATGCTCCCATTAGCTTTCCTAGGTAATACCAATTGCTTTGCAGACTGGTTGTGCCAACATACACTCCCACCACCAGCTGGGGAAATTCCCGTCACTCCACGCTGTGGCCGACGCCGGGCATTGTCAGACTTGGTTTCTGCCAGTCGGGCGAAGGGGTGTCCTACTGTGTGTGCGTAGATGCTGATGGTGGCCTTGTTCTGAGGTGTATCAGCCTTGGTTAAACACACAGACTCCACAAGGAGATTCTGTTCCCTGACACTGCACTGGAACCGGCTGCCGTGTGGGTTCAGAGGGGGTGTCCATTCACTTGAAGGGACAGTTTCTCTGCTGTCCCTCAAATGGTGCCTTGGAAGATGGCCCCACTCACTCCCCTGCAGCCACATCACCGCTGGTGAGAAGCACAGGCTGGCCTTGGAGGGAGTCCGTGACCTGCAGGAGAGGGCAGCTCTTTCCTCTCCTGTCAAGGGCGGTTCAGAGGCGGGCGGCTCTAAACCCGCAGGACCATGGTCACTCACCTGGGGCGACTGCTGTCTGCTCTTTGGGGCATGTTCTCTCTGCCAGTGACCAGTTTCCCCTTCAGTGCTCGGGCTGGGAAGCAGTTTGCTTACTGATGTTTGCAGCTTCTGTCCAGTGAGAACAGACTAGGTGGTCCGGCTTCCTTAGGGGGCGGGCTGCTCAGCTTGCAGGCCTCAAGATGTGCAAGGTGGACCTCACACTGACCGTGGGCAGTGCTGTCTTGGAGACAAACCCATGGCCAGCATCACCCTACCCAAAAGGCTGATGGTGCCAACCCCCTGCCCTTACCCGGCCCCATTCCCCCCATGCTTGGACCTCGTTATGCAATGGTCCTCGGTTACCCCACCCAGGCAGGACTCTCTCAGACAGCTGTAGCTGGGTCTCCATAATCCTACAAACATGGATCTGGTGGGGCAGCAAAAGCAGGATGGTCAATACCAGGTATCCAAAGCTGGCTCAGGAGCAACACACCAACTAAACACAATGTGTGGTCCTGGATGGGAGAAAAAGTTGCTCTGAATGACATTATTCAGACAAGCAGCAAGACTCAAATATGGACTGTGCATTGGACAACAATATAGGGTTGCCAGATAAAACACAAATCCATGAAATATTTGGGACATACTGATACTAAAAAATTATTTGCCATTTATCTGAGAGCCACAATTAACTGGGTGTCCTATATTTTGATTTACTAAATCAAGCAACCCCATACTATTATTATGTAGTGTAAAATCTCCTGAATTTGATAATAGAAATGGAGTTACCCAAGAGAATGCCCGTCTTCCTAGGAGGCACAATGGAAGCGTTTAGCAGTAAAAGGTCAAAATGCCTATGATTTACTCTCAAATGGTTCAGCAAAAATATTAATGGCAATAATAAAATTAGTAATAAGGAATGACAAAGAAAATGTGGCAAAATGTTAACCTACGGTGATTGTAGAGCAAAGGTGTACAAGGATTTATTGTACTATTCTTTCAGATTTTCTTCAAGCTTGAGAGTTTTTCCAAACGAAAACTTGGGGAAAAAAACAAGAGCTGGTTTAGGAAGCCAGGAAACCTGAGTCTGGACGCCAAGAGCAGGGATGGAATAAATGCCGAGGGATTGGGCAGCTGCTCATCTCAGCGTTCCAGGAAGGGCACGGGGTGTGGACCAGCTAGAATGCAAGCCAGCTCAGAGCTGAAACCTTTTCAGTAAATCTGTCTCTCAGTCCCTGACAGCAGCCAGGGCAGCTGTGAGAGACAAGGGCCGGGCAGAACAGGGTCGTGTCATGGTTTTAATGAATGTTTCCCACTTTCTAATGACACTGATTGGCCATTGTCTCTGAATGCCTGTTCCTGCCTTTTGTCCATCTATCAGGTTGTTTGTCTTTTTCTTTTCTTCTTCTTTTTTTTGTGAAGAAGATTGGCCCTGAGGTAACATGTGTTGCCAATCTTCCTCTATTTTGAGTGTGGGATGCCACAACAGCATGGCTCAATGAGTGATGTGTAGGTCTGTGCCCGGGTTCCAATCCTGCATACCCCGGGCCACCGAAACAGAGCATGCAAACTTAACTATTATGCCACTGGGCTGGCTCCATGTTTGTTTTTTTCTTAATGACTTGAGAAATGCCTTTATATTCTAGATATTAATCCTAAGTTACTTATGTGTTGAAAATATCTTCACCTAGTTTACGAAATTTTTGTTTTTTCCCCTCCTTTTATGATGTGAAATTCATCTTTTGATGAATTTTTATGTAGTCAAATTTATCAATCTTTTTTCTTGAATGATTTGTGCTTTTTATGTCTTAAGAAATCCTTTGGGGATGGCCCCGTGGCCAAGTGGTTAAGTTTGTGCACTCCACTTCGGCAGCCCAGGGTTTCGCTGGTTTGGATCCTGGGCATGGATGTGGCACTGCTCATCAGGCTGTGCTGAGGTGGCATCCCACATAGCACAGCCAGAAGGACCTACAATCAGAATATACAACTTTGTACTGGGGGGCTTTGGGAAGAAGAAGAAGGAAAAAAAATTAAAAAAAAAAGAGGATTGGCAACAGATGTTAGCTCAGGTGCCAATCTTAAAAAAAAAATAAAAGAGACCCTTCCCTATCCTTAGGTCACAGAGGTATTATTCTATATTTTTTCTTCTAAAGGTCTTAAACTTTTGCCTTCCACATTTACATCTAGAATTGATGTTGTTATGGTGTGAGGTAGGGATCTATTTTCCTTTTTCTCTTTGGGTATGCACCCCTGTTTGCAGACCTGTTGGGAGACAGACTTATGCTGAGAGCTGACCCAGAGCAGTCTGGGACACAGCACTCCAGCAAGAAGCCATGGGAGGAGAGGTATGACTCGTAAGAAGTGGTCCTGATGCAAAGGCTACTGTAGGCATCTTCCCACGACACAAAAAAGCAGTAGGTTTGACTGAGCCAGAGGTGGTCCTTAGGTGAGGCTGCAGGGAGGGAGAAGGGCCTAGTGAGGGATGGAAGACCCATGCAGGAGGGAGAATGGTTTCAGTAACCATGGTGATCCCGTAGTGGCCCCATCGACACTCAAGATAGTTGGTGATTGAGCTGCTCTCCAAAGGTGGCCAGGAGTCAGGCTGGACAATGAGTGGAGAGTGAGCAGAGACCCCAGCCATCTCCTGCCTGCTCCTGCGCCAGCTCTGCACTGCCTGGACTCACAGGGCCTCGGCCTCAACAAGACCGCCCACCTTGCCCTGGGTCTGAGCACATCCACACTGGTTAGAGCACCTGGGTCCTGGGGCAGTACAGCTGGGAGCACGGGGCAGGATCTGATGACGGAGAAGGAACAAGCAGAGGAGGCAGCATTGGGAGGGGCTCATCACTTCCTGCAGAAGGAAGCCCGGACCTCCCACTGCACATGGCACTGAACGTGGGCTCTGGGCCGCACTCCTAGGCCAACTAGTGGCCTGACTGGGGGAACTAACTTCATCTTTGGGCTTCACTGTAAATGAGATTCTTATAGTAATCTGCCCGAGCAAGTTATTATAAGGCCTCCAGATAATGAGGCAAACAGATGGTACTCAACACATGAATGAAATGTATCACTTGCGTGAAGCTGCATAGCTGATAATCAGTGTCAGTTTTCCCACAGCCTGTTTTGTGGCCTGATTTCCTACAACTCCATCCATCTCAGCTGCATGGACCACTCCCGTGTGCTGTGACCATCTGCTCTCGGGGTCTGGTTAAATATGTGATGGCCCATCCATCGCAAGAATACTATGTAGCCATTAAAATAAGGGAATGCATCTGAACGAGCTGATAAAAAAAAGATGTCCAGATATGTTGTTAATTGGATGGGACAAAATGCAGAACCTGGGTGAAGAAGGATGCTTTAATGCTGTGTTTGCAAGGATACTGCTCAGCACACACGGTGCACACACATATGTGCTGGTGGCTGCACGGCTTCCCTCCTGGAAGGGTCCACAGGGAGCTGTTAACACAGATTCACTTTGGAGCAAGGGCCCAGGCGGGCAAGTAGACCTTTGCTTTTCTTCTTACTCTTTCTGTGCAGTTGACATTCCCTACCAACCCTGATTCAGTGCAGTTCTGCGGCGGCCCTGGGTCATGGTGCTTTTCATGCATGAGCTCCCCCTCACGCCACCATGACAAGGCAGGCTCCACTGTTATCCCTATTTTGCAGGTGAAGGAGGCGAGGCACAGAGAGGTAAAGCAATGCACTTAAAGATACACAGCAAGTAAGGAGTGGAGCTGGAATTCAAACCCAGGCTTTGGAGTTCCAGAGTCCCCACATTCACCTACCAGGTGACACTGTCCGCTGATGTGTCATTTTTTTAATCTATTAAAAAATTTCACAGCAGTTTTCTGTGTTGCAGGCCAGTTTTTACTTCTTTATATGCTTGTTTGCTTTCTTTTTTTTAACAGAACAATGACCTATGAAGAATTGTTCCAGTATCTGCAATTCCTATTGTCCCTCCCTCCCTGACCACACCTGATGGGACGCACAGGTGAGGGATGAGCGTGACTTTGGGAGTCAGGTGACCCTCATTCTCACCCCAGTTCTGTGCCGACTGCAGCATGACCATGCTGGGCACCTTTGCCTCCCTGGCCTCGGCCTCCATCTGTAGAGCTAGGACGATGCTGGAGCCTATGACCTCCACGGGCCCTCCTGCTCAAGGATTCTCTGGCTGTCTCTGGTCTATTTTTGCCTGACACCTCTCCCAGGGGCCTGTGGGTCTGAGCTAATTTCCCTGGCTGGCCCCGATCCAGGCGGCTCAGGTGGAGAGTGCCAAGTTAATGAGGCCAAGGTCATGGGCCAGTTAGCGGCTTTTGGAGGAAATCATGGCTCTGCAGCTAGACTACAGCTCCCCCACCAGTCACTGGGCTCGGGCACAGACAGGCCCCGGGGGATGACAAGAACAAAGCTGGCTCCTGCAAGACGTCACTTCCAGTAGGAGCCACTAGGAGGCCAGGCCCGGTTCCCCTTTGTGACTGCGGCGGCGCAGGGGGACGCGGGAGTGTGTGGGGTGGGGGTGGCGAGAGGACCAGCTGGTTTATCAAGTGCATCCCCTGCCTGCAAGCAGACCCACACCTGCTCAAACTAGGAAGATAACCAATTCGATTTCTTCAAAGCTAAAGCAGAGGGCATGTCCAGATTCTCCTGGCGCCACCTGCTGCCTGGCTTCCCTCCCTCTTTGTCCGTGTGTCATGCTATAGCCTCCTAATCAGGGGTGGGGTGGAGAAGGGCTTCCTCTTCTACCTCCTTACCCGCCCTGCGGACAGGGCGTTGTCTGTTCTGTTCACAGCTGCTTCCCTGGCACCTAGACCGGTGCCTGGCATGCGTACAGCAGGAGCTCAACAAATATCAATCGAGTGAATCAACTCACCTTTGTCCCAGAGAGAGGCTGTGGACTACGTTCGAAAGGACACAGCATCACCAATGAGTTCTACTTGGTTGTTTTCAAACATTCCTATTTCGAAGAGTTGGGGGAAGCTGGATATTTCGAGAAAAACTGTGTGAAGCCTCCAGGAAGACAGACTGATTCCTTCTACAGTGGGCCACCACCCCCCGATTCGAACATTTGGCAAACTTGAATTTTCTTATTCCAGGTTTTTCAGTTCCGTTCAGTGAATGTTTATTATTAATTATTATACAATACTATTAATTTTTAGTTGAGTTCTTACCACAGCCAGGCTTTGGGCTAAGCACACGACAAGTACCAGTTCATTTAATTTCCATCACAACTGTGTAAGATGGGCACCACCGTTATTCCCATTTTACAGGTGGGAAGACTGATTCAAATGGAGGTTAAGTCATTTCACTTCCATACGTCCCCGTGGGGTGATGGAGGGAGCCCAGCCTGGCGGGACAGGGAGGGCCTGCAATGCAGCCACAGTGGAGCTGAGCCCTCTGGGTTAGCGGGTCAGAGGTGAGAGGAAGGGCCTCTGAGGCAGGCGAGACTGCGTGAGCAAGGAGGTGCTCTGATCTTCCTCCCCTGAAGTTATCCCTGGGGCGGAAAGCTCTCAGACCGTTCCATTGGAAAAACGCATAATGCAGGCAATTTCCCAGCTTGCACATAAACATTTCAAGGAAAGGAAAAAATGATCCTCTTTACACTTTTCTTCCATCTTTTGTGCCTGCTGCTGCTTGTCTGGCAGACAGCTCAATCGGAGGAGAAGACACAGAATATCTCTCGTCAACCGTGACACAGAGAGCGGGCATCTTTGCTCAGCCCGTCAACGTCATCTTTCACTTCAATTGAGTAAAAAGGCAGATGTTAATGTTTTTCCTGTTAAGAGAGAATTTCCTTTTTTTTTAAATGCATGGGGTTTTTCCTTGATAGGCCTAGTCATGTTTCATACATAATAGCAGCTTAGTGGTGGCAAGAGCGAGGGTTTGGGGGCAAGACACCCTGCGCTTGACTCTCATTTCCACCACTTACTAGCTATGGTCTTGACCTTCAGGTTCCCTCAGCCTCTGTCCCTTGACCTCTGTGACAAGACAAAAGATACTCAACAGGCCAGTGATAACGAATTCACGCAGCCGTGCTGGAATAGATGGGGAAACATTTGCCAAAGAAACTAGTATGATGCCTGAGTCATAGTGAGCGCTCATAAGTGATACTCATTATTGCTAACAAGAATTCTAGTTTATATAAGAAATTAAAGCTATGCACCTTTCATGGTGCTCTGCAAATAGTACCATTATTTCCAGGGGCTTTGCTTGATGAGCCAGGATGGTCTAGGTTACACTGCAGTAACAAACAGCACCCAGATCTCAGTGGTTTACAGCAACAGAGTTCACTGCTTGCTCACACTACACATCCATCATGGGTCAGGTGCAGTTGTCTGCTGTTGTCTTCCCTCCCAGGGCCCGGAGAAGGGAGCAGCCAGTTTCGGGAGCATCACTGGTAGAGGAAAAGGTCTTATATCAGTATCAAATGCTGTGGCTTAGAAATGACACGTCAGTTCCATTCAAAGCTCTGGTCAGGACTGATTACATATTCCTCCCAACCATAACGAGGACAGGAAGAATAATCCTAGCGTGTGTTTGGAATGGGGGGAAACCAGAAAAAAGTAGCCAACAGCCTTACTGATTAGCACAATGCTTTCTTTCTTTCTTTCTTTCTTTTTTTTTTTTTGAGGAAGATTAGCCCTGGGCTAACATCCACTGTCAATCTTCCTCTTTTTGCTGAGGAAGACTGGCCTGAGCTAACATCCGTGCCCATCTTCCTCTACTTTATATGTAGGATGCCCGCCACAGTGTGTCTTGACAAGTGGTGTGTAGGTCCACACCCGGGATATGAACCAGCAAACCCCAGGTGAGCAAGGCAGAACGTGTGAACTTAACTGCTGCGCCACTGGGCCGGGCCCAACACAACACTTTTGAGAACCACTTTCCCACCCAGAGTGATGGCTGGACAGTGGGAGGGAGGCAGGAGACAGAGGGGGACGAGGAGGACCCAGAGGGTCCCTGTCTGGAGGGTGATTCTAGGTCAATGTGCGGGGCTGAGCCAGAACGCTCTGCACCTTTTACTTCCGGACCTGACCCAAACACCCTGGCCCATTCTGTTCCACAAGTGAACAGGCCAGTCCTGCTAGGGGGTGGGGGTCCCGTGCTCTCGACATGGATGGTAAGGCTGGATGTCCCCTGCTGCTCTGGCCCTCCACGTGATGGACAAAGCAGAGTCTCAGAGCAGCATTTCCCTGGCTCCACCCCTCCTGCTCTGCTGGATTCCAGGACCTACTGGATTCTTCTCATAGTTTTGGGAGCCCCGGGCAATGTCTCCGGTGTGCTCCCCCCCTGCCTTCTTGGCTCCTTCCTGGTGCCAGCCATCGGCCCCACCCTGCTCTGGCTCGTGCATCTCCAGTTACTGCTGACGTCAAAAGCAGCAGCTTTACCGGCATTGTCCTCCAAGGTCCCCCGGAGCCTCAGTTTCGTGGCTCCAGCAGCAGCGATGTCTGTGCCGACAGTGCCACCTACCGTCCCTGCAGAGGCTGGGCAACGTCCAGTGCTCCCAACGTCCCAATCTTGCACTGCAGCCCTTGCCAGAGGCCTCAGCATGAGTGCTGGCATGGGAAGCTTGAGTGGCTGACACTGTAGTCCGTCGGTTTCCTTTCTGACCCATGCTGGCCTTCCTCCAGGTTCTGGACCTCAGGTCTTCTCCAGACTCCCCCCGCGCAGAGGCACAGGCCTTGCAGACATGGGTCCTCCGCCTTGAATGATCCACCCCGGCTTTCCTCCCCATGCTCCTCAACCCTTGGTCAACCTTCAAATGTGAGCTCAGATGCCGCTTCTCCAGGGAAGGCTTCCTTGACTCCTCTGACTAAGCCAAGTCCCGACAGACGATCTCTGTCCGTAATGTTGGACTGGCAGGTCATGATGGGGGATCCTATCAGAAGAGACACCCACTCGCCGAAAGCCTTTCCCAACAGCCAACAAATGCTTCATGCTCCTCATGAGAACTAATAGGTCGCCCCTGACAAGCTGCTCACGCGGCCTTTGTGGTCTCCAGGGCGAGAGGTGCAGGCCCGTCAGACAGCTGGGCCTTGGGGCGAAGGCCACTGTGGGTTTCCATTGGCCCCAGAATGCTGACGTAGGTGAATGTACGTGTCGACCTGAGTGGCGAGGAAAGGAACCTTCTTTGTTGTCTGTTTACCACGGTTGACTCACACCCTCCTTGTATTAAGAAAAGCTGACATTTCTGTGTCAGTATGGGTCTGGTCCTCACTGGAGGCAGGGAAGGCAAGCCCAGTGAGTGTTCTGGGTGGGGCAGTTTCCCAAGAGGCCCGTCGTCCCAAGAGCTGGTTGTCAGCCCTGACATATAAAAAAATTGAGGAAACAGTAACAGTAACCCATTTGCGCATAGCAGGTAAATTAGGGTCCATTCTTCCCAGGGAACGCTATGTGGGCATTGAAAAGAAAGGAGGTGAAGGCAGCAGCCTTTGGTGCAATAAATTGGCAGCCCCAACCCCAAAGGAGAGAGCTGGCTGGGTGCTTGTGCACTAAATCTGACCAGCCACTGTGTGTGTGTGTGTGTGTGTGTGTGTGTGTGTGTGTCTGCATATATATCATTTAAATATTTAATTTATTTGCTAACATTTAAATTTCAGGAAATTTCACTTCTCGTGGTCTCTAACTCTGAGATCTCTTTAAACATGACTTGGGCAACACGTGGCCCTCACTCCTCCTCAGTGACCGTCTTGGCTGGATCGGAGAGGCCAGTTTGTGTTTCCAGTTCACCCCACCCAGTTCCTGTCTGGCCTCTTTGGGTGCCTGGGTTGCAATCCCCACTTCCTCTCACTCCACCTCCCCCTGCCTGCTGGGTGCCGCTTTCTCCCACCGCCACTCAGGATGCTCACCACCCTGCAGGGTCAGCCGGACAGGGGAACCTAACCTTACTCATCACCTGAAAAAACTGAGGCCCAGAGAGGGGAAGTGACTTACCCAGGCTCACACAGCTCTTGCTGGGCAGAGTAGAGGCCAACCCCAGGCTTTCCAACTCTGGGATTTAAGGAAAAAAGTGTGATTTTTAATAATCCAAAGATTTCTAAGGTGTGAAATGGGACTCTATCCTGTCCCCAACTAATCGCCACCCACAGAGTTAGTGACAGCTGGTAACAGGCTAGCTTTGTCCTTCTGGGTTTGTCTCTGCTTCTACAAACACAGAGATCGAGGCTCACACTCCCGCAGTTACACCCACATGTCTACAGTTGGGTTTTTATTTAAGATCACAGCCTTGCAGATGTTCTGCAACGTGCCCCCTCACGCCCTGCGTCCGGGCCGCCTTTCTGATGCGGGGCGCATGGGGCCATCACCTTCCATCACCGCCCAGTCCTGAGCACAGGGCCAAGCAGAGGGGACGCAAAGCCCTGCCATCTCCCTGCGGGGTCTCCCGTCATGGGACCCTGGGCATGGTACTCCCCTCTCAGTGCCTCGGTTTCCCCACAGGGCCTGGCACAGAGACAGGGCATGTGAAACAACTGCTCAGTTCCTTCTATTTCAAAAGAAATCTTCTTCTCCTGTCAGGCCTTAGGAGCAGCACCCTGCGGGCCTTCTCTAGGGTGGCATTCCGGGGGGCAGTTCTGACCCAGACCACAATAATGATGTCCCCAGCCCATTCCCGTGGTGCTGGGTCACTTGGACAAAGGGCCAGGGCCCTGGCCTTCCATGTCCTACCTCCCCCTCCTCTGCTTCCTCTGAAGCCACCTAGAGAAGAGCACAGGTCCCACAGTGACTGCTTCCTGGGGTCACCTGGCTGTGCCACAGGGGGTCCGGGAACCCATGCAGAACCTGGGGAACCCTCCCTCTTCCACCTCCCCCTCCCCCCTTCATGGGCATCGGGACACAGAAAGAGCAGTCAGACGAGGTTTGAATCCAGGCTCTACTCCCTTGGACGAGTTATCTAAACTTCCTGTGCCTCAGTTTCTCCATTTGTCAAATGGGGACAATAATCCTATTTTCAAAGGGTTATTTTGAGGATGAAGTGAGAGGGAGGCCATGTTCCCTCCACCCCGTCCCCAGGCCCCAGGAGCACTGACCAACGAGGTCTGGCTTTTACCACCTCTGTAGATGCCAGTCACCCATCTGAGGACCAGTGTTACTGAGTTAGAACCACACCCTCCCTTTAGAACCCAAGGACACCAAAAAAGGAACTGAAATCCACAAGTAAGTTGGCCGGGCTCCACCCTCAGCCTCAGCAGCCCCCCTCTGCTGGCCAGCTCAGAGGACGGCCAAGTCCAGGTCGGCCGGGCTCTCCGGGGTCACACAGGTGTTGGCTCTCACCGGCTGCCTGGGCTGAGTTACTTCTTGTTGCCGACGAAATGAATACACGAACACCAGTTGCTGTGCAGTAGTCTTCTCTTTCTATACCCTGAGCTAGCCGGGCTCTTTATTATTATAGCTTCTAAACAAAGCCGGCCTTTTGCCAAAGCAGTGAGTCAGCGACCTAAACCTGCGCAAGCGTCCCACAATAATGACCTTTCCCCTACACATCTGTTCATAACAGGTTCCTTCATAATGTTTCAAACTCCCAAGGTCCCAGGCTTGCTCCTTTTGAGGAGCTGATAAAACATTCTTGTTTGCAAGCAATGTTTTTCCTGGGGACTTGTGAGTTCACCAGGCAGAACATTCTGTTTGCAGAAAAGTCCAGCCAGTCTTGTGGATGCCTTGTGTGCAAGCACAACCACATCTCATGCCAGGTCTCCTTCACTTCTCCACTCTGGGCTCATCTCCGGCCACTCCTTCTCCACCCTAAACCCCACTGCAGCCCCGCCTCTGAGGGTGGGCCTGAATATAACAGGTGCTTCGTGGACGCTGTGACTTTTGCTGGGTTTGTTTCTGTTTTTGACTCAAATACCTCTAGCAGAATGCTGTTGGTATAACGTGGGTTTCCCAGCACTTCGAAGTTTGAAACAAATCTGAGGCAGGTTTTCACACAAACGGAATTTTTGCAAAGCACTGACTGGCTGTGACATCAGGTGCAAAGGTTGGTGGAGGTCTAACTGGGTAGGAATTTTTATCAGGACCCTTGTGGTTTGGGTTGGTGCTCTAGTTACAAAGTCCCACAGGTTTTGAGGGGTCCCTCCCAGCCCCGCTTTCTCATAAGCCCTGTGAGTTGTGGTGCTGGCTCTGGCAGAGCATGAGCCTTCAGGAGCATGAATGTGGCGTCAGATGGGAAACAGCTGTGCTGATTGCTGTTGCTGACTCCCCCGTACCCACCCGCGTGCATCCAGGGTTTGTTTACGCCATTCCCTCTCCCAGGGACTCTGGATTCCACCACCTGGGAAGATCTAGGTCACTTTCCAAAACCCAAAGCAGGCAAAACCTCCTTGGAGAAACCCTCCAAGTCCTTCCTTGCTGGCAGAGCTGACTGTCACCAGCTCAGTGCTTGCACGGTACCCGTGGGTGCTGACATCTAGCCACACACCCTCTCAACTTGTCTGTCTCCTCCCACTAGACTATGGTGACCAGCCTGTGGGTCTCCCAAGTGCATCTGTGTCCCCAGTGTCCTGTGAAAGGCCTAGGCTTGGGTTGGCCCAGGTGGATTGCTTTTGGAATAAAAGTAGAAATTAAGATGCATGGGTTGGTGGACAATGATGCTTGGATGGACACAGAGGCTGTGGGAGCCTGTTTACAGAAAACTTGGAGGGTCCGCAGTGGCTTAGCTCTGCTTGACTACATGTCGTTTCCCCTGACACAGAGGAAGCTGAGGGCATGGCAAGTATTACAGTAACTCAGATGGGACCGAGGAAGGAAGGCAAATCCTGTTTCCTGCCTGACGGCTGTGAGGCACAGTCATCCACTGCCGAAGGCTTCTGCTGAGAAGAAGGACCTTTGCACGCAGGTTCAGATTTAATTCTCACATCCATCCTAGGAGGACGGCACACATTTTATAAATGAAGAAATCAAGGGCCGGCCCGGTGGTGCAGCGATTAAGTTCGCTTGTTCCACTTCGGCGGCCTGGGGTTCGCTGGTTGGGATCCTGGGTGTGGACCTATGCACTGCTCGTCAAGCCATGCTGTGGCAGGCGTCCCACATATAAAGTGGAGGAAGATGGGCACAGATGTTAGCTCAGGGCCAGTCTTCCTCAAAAAAAAAAAAAAAAAGAGAAATCAAGGCTCAGCAAAGAAAACAACTTACTGGAGATCTCAAAGATAGAGAGAGAAATAGAAATCCAGGTCTGACTGCAAAGTTGGTGATCTTTTCTGATTTCCCTCCAAGGGGAAGGGGATGGGAGTGGGGTTAGAACATAGAGATCCAGGCTCGCCCTCCCCAATAAGGCCCTGTTTCACTAGGATAAGTGTCATGGGGTACCCTGGACCTTGATGGCCTGTGGAGGAACCAAAGGGGGGATAGGTGCTATCATATCAGAAGAGCACTCTGCAGTTTGCAGTTGACGGATTGATTGATTGATTTTTAAAGATTGGCACCTGAGCTAACATCTGTTGCCACTCTTCTTCTTCTTTTTTTTTTTTTCTTCTCCCCAAAGTCCCCCAGTACACAGTTGTAGATTCTAGTTGTAGGTCCTTCTGACTCTGCTATGTGGGAGGACACCTCAGCATGGCTTGATGAGCAGTGCTAGGTCTGCACCCAGGATCCGAACTGGCAAAACCCTGGGCCACTGAAGTGGAGTGCACGAACTTAACCACTCGGCCACAGGGCCGGCCCCTAATTCATTTACTTTTTTATCATGGACTTCTTCTGAAGACAGACAGAATGATTGTCTCATTTTGTAGGTAGGGAAAGTGAGGCAAAGGCAGGGGCAATGGCTTACTCAAGATCACACAACAAGTCAGCAAAGGAAGTAAGGCTCAAAAATAATTTTAATTAAGCTCCTAACAAACAGACTCTCCTATAGGGAACAACGATGCATTCTGGACAAAATATAAAGCAACCACTTCAGGGCTCAGGAGAATGAACAAAAGCAGGACGATTTTGATGGGAGTCGAAATATGGATGAAATGATGGGCAAAGAATGAGCTCTCCATTGTTGCAGATTTCCGTTGAAGGGAGCTGAAGTCAGGGCACATGTTGAAGTGGCTAAAACTCTGATAGAAAGCTCACCATCTTTCTGGCCTGAAAAAACTAGAGGACAGAGCCCAGGAACCATGACTGCTGGAGAGGGAGGGGAAATTATCAAAGGAGACAGCCACATAAAGGAAACTGCAAATTCTGCACATAATCTCTACTCCACTGTCAGGTTGATCCTGAACCCTACATGCATTAAGCAGACTAAAAGCAGTCTGAAATGAGGCGTTAGCCGCCTCTTGTCACAGAGAAGACAGATGTGCAATTTAAGTCTAACCAAATCAATTGCCTGCTAGTGAAAAAAACACCCCATCTTTGTACGAATATAACAGAATCCATAGTCTCTTCAATGTAAATTGATAATGTCCAGGATACAATAAAAAATTACTAGACATAGAGAGAGCAAGAAAAATGTAACCCATTCTCAAAGGGAAAGACGTCAACAGAGGCCAACACTAAAATGATCCAGATGTTGGAGTTAATAACTGAAAACTTAAAGGCAGTTCTTATTACTATGCTTATGAGGTAAGGAAAAAGACCCTTGTCTGAAAAGGAAGGAATCTCAGCAGAAGAACAGAAAATACAAAAAGGAAGCAAAAGGAAATTTTAGAACTGAAATACAGAGTATCTGAGATTAAAAATGGGGATGTTTGTGTTTCATAGCAGAATGATGGCAGAGGAAGAATGAACTTAAATATACATTTTGAGAAGTTATCCAATCTAAGTAAACAAGAGGAAAAAAGTTTAAAAAAAATGAACAAAGTCTCACGGACCTGTGGGAAAATATCAAAAGATCTACAGGTAATGAGTAATTGGAGAATTGGAATCCCAGGAGGAAAAAAGAGAAAATAGAACTGGGGGAAAATATTTGAAGAAATAATGGCTGAAAACTTCCTAAATTTGGTGAAAGAGATAAGTGTACATTTTCAAGAAGTTCTGTGAATCCCAAACAGAATAAACATAAGACAATCCCACCTAGACCCTTACTGGTAAAACTGCTGAAAACCAAAACTAAAGAGAAAATCTTGGAAAAAAATTACATATTTTGTATAAGGAACAATGGTACAAGCAACATAGAGCTTCATATCAGAAACTGTAGAGGTCAGAAGACACTGGAGCAACATCTTTCAAGGGCTGAAAGAAAATATTGTAAACCCAGAATTCTATATCCAGAAAAGATATCCTTCAAAAAGGAAAACAAAATAAAGACCATTCTAGATAATGGAGAGCCAGAAGAATTCATTGCCTACAGAAATGTACTACAAGGAATGCCAAAGCAAATTCCTCAGCTAAAGAGCAAGGATAACAAGGGACAGTCAAATCTCCAGAAACAAATGAAAACCGTCAGAAATTGTAAATATCTGAAACGCCTGTTTTTTCTTAATTTCTTTAAAATGCACGTGACGGCTTAAAGCAAAAATTGAAACGCTATCTTGTAGGATTTATAATGTCCCTACATATGACAATAATAACATGAAAGATAGACCAGGTGGTAGACGGACCTAGACAGAGGCAAGGTTTCTGCCTCTTACGTGAAGTGGTAAAGTAGTAAGTGTGAGTAAAATGTAAAAAGTTAAAGATGTATACGGTAATCTCTAGAGCACCTCTGAAAAACAATGCAAAGAGGTATGGCTAAAAAGTCACTAGATAAATAAAAAGAGAATTCCAAAAAGTATTCAAGTAACCTATAGGAGGCAAGAAAAGGGGAACAGAGGAACAAAAAAACAGAAAACAAGTAATAAAATGACAGACTTAAATCCAACCATATCAATAACTACGTTAAATATTAATGGGCTAAAGACTCTTATTAAAAGGAAGAGATAATCAGAATAGATGAGAAAGCAACCTGTAAGCAGGTGCTGTCTGTTAGAGACATTTAAGATTATATAAACATATGCAAACATTAAATATAGAAACATAGATAGGTTGAAAGTAGATGGATGGAAAAATATATACCATGCAAACAGCCATTGTAAGAAAACAGGATTGACTGTCTTAACAGCAGATACAATGGATTTCAAGACAAGGTACATACTGAAGATAATAAAGGACATTTCACAATGAAGAAAGGGTCAATTCATTAGAAAGACATAATAATAAAAAATGTGTATGCATCTATAAAAAAGCCTCAAAATACACGATGCAAAAATTGATCAAATAAAGAGAGAAATATAAATAGAAAATTCCAAACTCATAGTCGGAAAATTTAACATCCTTCTTCCTAATGATTGATAGACAAATAAAAAATCAGTAAAGTCATAGAGAATAAGGACAACGCTATTTAATTATCTTGAATTAACTGATATTTGTAGAGCCCTACACGCACCAACTGCTGAATACACATTCTTTTCAGGGGCACATTGTAAGGTCACCAAAGTAGACCATTTGCTGGGCCATTAAACAAGGCTCAATGAATTTAAATGATTGAAATCATGCAGAATATGCTCTCTGACCACAACTGAACTATATTCAAAGTCAATAAAAATAAGATATCTAGAATATTTTATTTCCAAATATTTTCAAATTAAAAAAACCTTCTAAATAATCCATAAGTCAAAGAAGAATTCTCAAGGGAAATAAAAAAAAATACACTGAACTGAATTAAAATGAAAACACACTATATAAAAATTGGTGGGATGCTGCTAAAGCACTCCTTAGAGGAATATTATAGACAGGCTGAAAAATGGCCCTCTCAAATATGTCCATGTCCTAATTTCTGGAGACATGACTATGACTTTATATGACAAAATGGACTTTGCAGATGTGATTCAGCTGAGGATCCTGAATGGGAGAGTATTTTGAATTATCTGAATGGGCTCTAAGTCTAATCACAAGTGTCCTTGTAAGGGAGGCAGAGAGAGGTTTGAGTACAGAAGAAAGGAGGAGATAGGATGATGAAAGCAAGAGGTTGGAGCGATGAAGGGAGGGGTCACAAGCCGAGGAAGGCAGGAGGCCTCCCAAAGCTGGAAGCGGCGAGGAAACAGATTCGCGGCTGGAGCCTCCAGAAAGCAGCAGTCCAGCTGACACCTTGACCTTAACCAGCAAAACTGATTTCAGACTCCTGACCTCCACAACTCTAACAGAATAAATTTGTGTTGTGTTAAGCCTTTAAGCTTGTGGTAATTTGTTACAGAGGCAACAGGAAACTAATATGACAGCTAGAAAATAAGAAAAGTCTAAAATCAATGATGGACGATTCTAGATCAAAAGCTAGAAAGATCAAGAAGCTAGAGAAAAACAGAGCAATTAAACTCAAAGTAATAGAAGGAAGGAGAAGATGAAGATGGGAGCAGAAATCAATGAGGAGAAGATAGACCAACCATAGAGAAAATGAACAAAGCCAAAAGCTTGTTCTTTGAAAAGATCAGCAAAATTAATGACCTCCTACTTAGACTGATCAGAAAAAAAGGAGAAAGGAAACAAAAACTACCGATAACAAGAATGAAAGAAGGTTAACATTACAGATCCTACAGATAGTAAAAAGACAACAGGAGAACGTAATGAACAACTTTATGCCAACAAATTTGACAACTTAGATGAAATGGAGAGATTCTCTGAAAAATGCTACCTATCTAATTGATACAATATGAAAAAGAAAATATTAATAGCCCTAGATTTATTAGAAGAATTGAATTCTTTATCAAAAACTTTCTCCTAAGAAAATTCCCGGCCCAGAGGGTTTCACTGGTGAATTCCATAAAAAATTCAAAGAAGAAATAACAACAATCCTACATAAACTCTTTCAGAAAACAGAGGAGGAGGGAGCACTTCCCAATTCATTTTACGAGCTCAGCATAACCCTAATTTCAAAACATGAATAAGACATTTTAAAAAATTCAAATATCACAATATCCCTCATCAACATAGACACAGAAATCTTTAACAAAATATCCGTAAATTGTATCCAGGAATATGCATACATACGTATATACATACACGCATACATGCATACATACATACAAAGAATCATACACCACGACTTAAGTCGAGTTGATCCCAGGAATGCTAGTTTAGTTTAACTAACTTATTGATTTGAATCAATTTAATTGATCATAGTAACAGAATATAGGAGCAAATATCACATGATCACTTTAATAGTAGAAGAAAAAGTGTTTGACAAAATAAACTCACCATTCCTTGTAAAAATTCCCTGCAAAGTGGGAATAGCAGGAAACTTCCTCAATCTGATAAAGGACATCTACAACAATCCCACAGTAAATATCATCATTGAGGATGACATATTGGATATTCCCCCCTAAGACTGGAACAAGGCAGGGATGCCCACTCAGTCCCTTCTATTCCACATGATCCTGGAACCCCCAGCCCTTCCACTAAGGCAAGCCAAAGAAACAAATGGCATAAAGTTGGAAAAGAAAAACAAAAACTGTCGATATTTGCAGATGACATTATTATTTACGTAGAAAATCCTAAAGACTCTACAAAACAACTACTAGAACTAATAAATAGCAATATTAGAGGACGAAAAAGGTTAATATAGAAAAATTAATTGTACTTTTATATACTAGTATCAAACAAATTAGAAAGGGAAATTAAAGAAACAATTTCATTTATAATAGGGCCAAAACCCATAAAATACTTCAGAATAAATTTAAGAAAAGTCATTCAATTGCTCTTCACTGAAAATCACAGAATATCGCTGAAAGAAATTAAGACCTAAATAAATGTAGAGACGTAATATGTTCATGGACTAGGACACTCAACAGTGTTACCGTGTCGATTTTCTCCAAATGGATCTATAGGTTGTATACAATAGATCCTTTTTTTTGTAGAAATTGAAGAAATTGTAGAAATTGAATAGTTGATTCAAAAATTCCTACAGAAATGCAAATAACCTGGAATGGCCAGAGTACTTTTAAAAGGAGGAGCAACGTTGGATGTCTTACACTGCCTGATTATAAGACTCACTGTTAACCCCAGAAAACTAGATGATGTGGTTTTGGCAAAAGGATAGACATATAGGTTAAGCACACAGAACAGAAAATCTAGGGGTAGACCCAAACATACATGGCAGCTGATTTTTGGCAGAGGGGCCAGGATGGTTCAGTAGAGAAAAAAATTCTCTTTAACAAAGACTTTTTTAACAAAGTACCTCTTTAACAAAGGTACTGAAAGAACTGGATATTCACATGAAACAAATGAACACCAGCCTTTATCTGACACTATATGCAAAAATTACCTGGAAATTAATATGAAAAAGCCAAATGCAAAAGCTTAAATTTAAAACTTCTAGAAGAAAACACGCGAGAAAATAATTGTAACTTTGGGGCAAGGCAGTGATTTCTTAGATAAGACTCAAAAGCATGAACCATAAAAGAGAAAAAAGTTGATAAATTGTACTTTATCAAAACTAAAAACTTCCATTTGTTAAAAAACATTATTAAGAAGGCAAAAGACAAGCCCCAGATAGGAGAAAATATTCTCAATACATACATCTGATGAAAGACTTCTATCTAGAATATATTAAAATTCTTACAAATCAAAAATAAAAATACAACTCAAATTTTGTGTGTGTGTGACAAAGATTGGCCCTGAGCTAACATCTGTTGCCAATCTTCCAGTTTTTGCTTAAGAAAGATTGTCGCTGAGCTAACAATCTTCCTCTGTTTTATGTGGGACACCACCACAGCATGGCTTGACGAGCGGTGCTAGGTCTGTGCCCGGGATCTGAACCTGTGAACAGCAGGCCGATGAAGCGAGGCGTGTGAACTTAAACACAATGCCACTGGGCTGGCCCCCACAACTCAATTTTATAAAGTGGGCAATAGATTTGAGCAGACACTTCACAAAAGAAGATATGGCCAACAAAGATGACTACACTGTTAGCATCAGGGAAATGTAAATTAAAACGTCAGTGAGACACCACTACACGCCCATGGGAAAGGCTAAAATTAAAAAGACTGGGGCCGGCCCCGTGGCTGAGTGGTTAAGTTCGCGCGCTCTGCTGCAGGCAGCCCAGTGTTTCATCAGTTCGAATCCTGGATGCGAACATGGCACCGCTCATCAAGCCACGCTGAGGCGGCCTCCCACATGCCACAACTAGAAGGACCCACAGCTAAGATATACAACTATGTACCGGGGGCCTTTGGGGAGAAAAAGGAAAAAATAAAATCTTAAAAAAAAAAATTAAAAAGACTGATAATTCCAAGTATTGTGATCATATGGAGCATCCAGAACTCTCATGAACTCCTGAGGAGAAGCTGAAATGTACAACCACTTGGAAAACGATTTGGCAGTTTCTTCAAAAGATGGGTCTTCTCATACCATACTGTGCAAGCCATTTCATTCCCAGCATCTACCCTAGAAAAATGAAAACATATGTCCCTACAAGACTAGCACAGAGCAGTTTTATTCAAAATCGCTTTGTATTAGAAACAACCCAAATGTCTATCAACAGGATAAACCAAATGTGGCATCTCCACGCATATCACTCAGCAACTTAAAAAAATGGACTAATGATACACACAACCATGTGAGCGAACCTCAGAAGCATTATGCTGGGGGAAAAGGACAGTATATACTATATATACATTATTCTACTTACATAAAATTTTAGAAAACACTATAAATATACTATTTACATGTTATACATGCTATATATATGTCACTTTGTATTTTATATTTGTTTTTGTTATATTGTATGTCACACATACGCACAGAATATAAATATACTTGTCACCAAAGTGACAAAATGCTAATAAGGGGTTCCTGGGGATGGGAGAGAAAGGGACTGGAAAGAGACAGAGGGAATCTTTTAGGGTGATATACATGTTCCGGGTCTTGATTGTGTTTGCGGTTTCCTCTGTTAAAATTCTTGAATCGCTCACGTGAATTAGATGCAATTTACCGTACATAAAATTTTACCTCAATACTATTGGTAAAAAACAAACTGAGACAGTCCTCTTTCTGTTCCACACATTCCTGTTTGGTTCAGCAGCATCCACACCTACGTCCCCTGCACCCAGGGGATGCAGAGAATGCGACCTGGTCCCTGCAGCAGGAGCAGGAGCCCGTGAAACAGCCCATGAGAGTAAGCTGTGCTGAGGCTGCACCAGAGGGAGCCCACGGGACTGTGGGGGCCCAGAGGAGGAGCGTCAGAATCACTCTGAGGGTCTGGGGAGGTCCAGGGAGGAAGTCACTCTGTGTGGAGGGAGTCATGAAGGACAAGCAGGAGGGAGCCAGGTGAGGAAGGGCTGGGTGTGCAGGATGGCAGAGGGGAGGGCACAGTAGAGGAACAGAGGAGGAACATCCTAGGGGGTGAGGGGAAGCTAAGAGCACTTCAGTGATGCTGGAGCACAAGGGGCGAGGGAGGCACGAGGTCAGGATGAACACGGAGAAGCCGTGGCTGGAAGCCTTGATCCCATGTGTGTCCCCCATCTGGAAGCTGAACTCCAGACGGGACAGGACCCTGTCTGATCTTTATGTCCCCAGAACCTCGCAAGTGCTAGGCTCACAGAGAGGGAGGGGTGTCAATGAGTGTGTGATGAATGAATGATGCAATGAATGAACGAATGAGGGGTCTGACTTTCAGATCCATTTCTCCAGCCCCATTCTGTGGTCTCCTGCCCACATTGGCTTTAATGCTGACCCCTCCTTAGGTCCTTTTGGGGACAATGCTTTCTCCTAGCTCTTTCTGTCTTTTGCTAGACTTCAGCTCTGTAGCCTTAGGGACAGACACGGCTACGGGAGAGATGGAGATCCCAACCGGACATCATTTAAATATTCATAGGAGCTGAGGCCGTGGCAAGCTGGACAGAAATGAAGAGAATTCAGAAAAGACTCGAGCAATGGATTCGTCAAGTTCAAACTCCAGGTGTAGCAAATTGGAAGCGGGTTCAACTACAGTTAGGAGACTGACACGTCCCATGAGCTACTCTCTCCCAAAGCCACATTTCCCGGCCCTTTGAGCTTTCGGGCCTTGGGAACTGGTGTGGCTTCTGTGGAGGAAGGAACGTTCCTTCCTGCAGCCTCTTTCCTGGCGGCCAGGAGATAAGCCTCTGACGGCTGCCAGCCTCAGTCACTCCTCATCTCCTTCCACGCATGCCCAGAAATATCTTACCTGGCTTCTTAAGTGGGACCTGCTCCTCCCAAGCTTGGATAGGGTTCACACTGTTTTCTGGGTCAGAGCACCTTCCTTCCTTATCCTTTGTTTATAGGCATTTGTTCCCCCATACACACCTCTGGAGTCCATCTTGCTGGGCCTACCATACTGAGAGACAGGAAGCCAGGAAGTTCTGGATCTGCCAGAGGCCATCATTGTGGGAACAACTCAGCCCCTTCACTTCCTAGAGTGGGGTGCTTCCATCAGGGGGGTCTTCTCCCACCCCCTAGCATGCAACTTTGCCCCAAACTCCACCCACGGATCCCATGCCTGGGCCCCTTGAGTGTGTCCCATCTTCTTTGACCTCATTCCCTGTGAGTCCCATCCCAGCATCCTCTGGCACATGCCTCTCAAGGTACAGCCAGTCTTACTTCCCCTTCCCATCGTTGTCACCAGGAAACTCATGAATTAACTTCTGAAATACTCTATTCTCATCTCCCTTCTCAAATCTGCTCAGAGCTTGGCTGTCCCTCTGTGGTTCTCATTAAAACCTTATCTACAGCCTCTGGAAAGTGTCTTTGGTCATTTCCTCTGTCCCTGCTCCCTTAGTGGGAGGTGGATGGACCCCTTCATCCTCTCTGGGCCCCACCCTTTCCTAGATCCAGCAGCGAGTCAACTCCCCTGTCCTTCCTGATCCCAGCGAAGGACCAGCTAGGGGGCAGACAGCTCAATTTTTGCCTGTTCCAACCTTCCAGTCTGGTTTGGAGGCCTCAAACTTTCTTCTCAGGAAACCCATGTTCCTCCAGCTCAATCAACACGTCATCCTTCAATGTTCTAGGATTAGACATTTCCAACGTTCCTATTCTGACAGCAGGTCCAAGCTCTGTCTTTTAAACCAATCTTATTCCTTCCTGATCCTCAAGCACCAGATTCCTAGATGTGGGACTTTTAATTTCATCTTAGTTGATGGTTTTTAATGATATCGCTGAGGATTTTTCTCTGCCTGAAGGAGGGTGGGATGGCACAGTACCTGAATGATTAGGGCCCCATCCTCCTGGTCTGTTCACTGATACGACCCACCAGTCCCTGAGGTCCACCATCCTGTGGCTGAGACCGACACAAGGAACTGTCCAGATCCACCTTCACTACCTTCACTATAGGGTGGGTAGGGTGTGTGTGGGTGGGGGGTGGTTGCAGCGTCCTCTGGTCTTCAATCTTCACTATGGACTCTGGAATGCCCACCTTGTCCATCGTTCCTCAAATCCTAGCCTGTGGATGTGCATCTTCTCAGCCTCAGACGCGCTCCGATATGTGGGGGTTCTGGATGCAGCTAGTTCCTTGAGTTCTTCCAGGCACCCCTCCTCCCTTCCTCAATTTTCTGTTGTGCTCACCAGGCACACAAGAACGCTAGGCACATGGAAAGAGACTAAGGGCCAGGTTACTAATGTTGGAGAAGCATCCAATGAATTCCTCTCTTCCAACTCCAGTGAGAAATTTCTGGTGATCAATCCTGGAATGAAGACCAGGCCTGGAAGCAAGTTGAGGCTTTTCTCTCCTTCCCCTAGGATCTCATGGTGAGCTGGTGGAGCCAGAGGACAACCATTTATCCAACCAGCCAGGGGACAAGGATGGCCAGTGAGGTCCCCTGCACACCCACTGCCGTTGCTGGCAGAGAGCTGAAACAGGACAGGATGAATGGCAGCAGAGAGGAGCAGAGAGGAAGGAGGGAAATCAGGTGGGGTCTGGAAAGAAGGAAGAGCGAGAGACTCCCAGAGTCCTTGCTGGGCAAGGGTAAGGCCTTGATCTGCTTGTCATTCCACGAGATGGGGGAGTGAGGAGGAAGTCTGGGGCCTTTAAGGCTCAGCCGCCTGCCCACTAGTAAAGCACAGCCACCCACCACTTCAGGGGCTGGCCCAGCAGAGGGCAGCTCCCCCTCCCGCAAAGAGACAGTACTTGAGAGGGAGGTGGTCAGAGGGTGGACCCTCCTGCTCCTCCATGCCCCCTGGGGATGATGAGGGAGCTCCTGCAAAGACCTAGTTAGGCAGCCTACCCGCCCAGGACCCCCCTGGTACTAAAGTCCCTTACTGACCCTGTCCCCTTGCCATGTATGATGGCTCTAAGGTCCCCTTGAGCCAATCAGGATCTCTCCCCAGGAAATAGGAAAGCCAGAAGGAAAACCCTGGGAGGCAGGAGGCTGTGAGCTGAGGCCTGAGGGCAAGCATGGCTCCTCCTGCTGAGAGCCCTGAGCTTCCCAGGCCTTGTCTGTGTGTGCGTGTGTGCGCGTGTGCGTCACTTTCTTTACAGCTGTGAATATTCTGGATCGTTCCAATAAATACCTCTATTCTTGAGATGGCTAGAAGGTATTTTGTTGACTTTGTTTCTGTTCTTGCACTTGCTTTTATCTTTATCTTGTTGCTATCGTTTGCTTGCACCCAAAGAATCTTAACTGACACAGAAATTGGTACCCAAGAGTTGGTTGCAGTCCACAGACCTTCAGGAGGGTAGGCATATTTGGAACTGGTTTTGACTGAGGGTGGGGGCCAGGGCCAGGAAAAAGCCTCTCCCATCAGCATTCCAAGTGGCGGCAGCTGTCAGCCAGTGTGGACAGCACAAGAAATGCTGGGACCTGGAGTAGGACCTGATGCTTCTGACATGCGCCTGGCTGAAACTTTGAAATTTCTTCTCAAGGCAGGAGATAAATTCCAGCTTTTTATGTTTTCAGCTAAAAATTCTCCTATACAAACCGGCATCAGAGATGGATTCTGTAGGTTTCTGATTCACACGGTGAATTCAATCCTCACGAGATCTTTTCGGGGAAAATTAAGACTTGGATGGGGAAAGAGTTGCACGCTAATTTCCCATGGCTGCTGCAACTGATGACCATAAACTCAGTCACTTAAAACAGCCCAAACTTATTCCCTTACGGTTCTCCTGGTGAGAAGTCCTAACATCAAAGTGTCAGAGGGCTGTGTTCCTTCTGGAGGCTCTAGGAATGAATGCACTTCCTCGTCTTTTCCAGCTTCTAGAGCCACCTGCCTTCCCAGCTCCTGGCCTCTCCCTCCATCTTCAAAGCCAGCAGTGTGGCATCTTCCCATCTCTCTCTCTGCTTCTACCCTCACACCTCCTTTCCTTCCCTCTGATCCTCTTGCCTCCCTCTTATAAGAACCCTAGTGATGACATTGGATCCACTCCCATAATCCCAGATAACCTCCCCATCTCAAAGTCCTCATGGAATCGCATCTGGAAGGTCCCTCTTATTATGTAAGTTCTGTAAGTTAATGTATTGTCAGGTACCAGGAATTCGGACATGGGCATCCTTGAAAGGATGCTATCCAGCCTACCACAAGTTTCATCCAGAAAATTGCAATAGGGACATCTGACGAGACTTGTAGGATCTTAATTACAAACCAAATCTAAGGGCAGCTGGTCACACATTGCCCATGACACCTCTTTGTTTGTTGGCAGCCAACATTTGAAGTCAGCATGGCCCCAAGGTGAAATGCAGAACAGAAAAAGAGTTAGACACCAAAGCAAGAGGAGAACTTCACTGTGAAAGCTCCGAACACCTGGAGAAACTGTGTGGGGTGGAGTCGAAGGTGTTCACCAAGGAGGGTGGAACAGGATTCCGGATTCGTTGCTGTGATCGTCCTCAGTCGACACCATGTACTCCAGCAGTGGGCTGTGATTCTCACTGTGCCCAGGGTTGGTCAAGCTTGACAAAGTGGTCACTTTGTGACCCTAAAAAAACAGAACATACTTGGCATAGAGAAGAAGAAGGAGGAATCTAAGTGTGCAGGAAACCGGAATGTTAGATTAGATATTCCATGGATTCCTCAGCTACACTGGGTTTCCTGCCGGGTCCCAGGAGATTTCCCTCTCCTTTGACACAAGGAATAAATGGATTGCTAGGAACCCTCTAGGCTGAAAGGTGGGGCTTGGACCCTGACCTATTTAGGTGGCAGAAATCCGAAGAGGTCAACCCTAGGGGAGAGAGTTCACGGTCAGCAGAAAAGAGAGTGTGGGTGTGATGTCGGGCAGCAGGGAGGGTAACGATCGGGGCTCAGGTTGGACACTCAGAGCCTCCCAGCAATACAAGCGATGGACAGTCCTGTTCCTTTGTAAAACCCAAAATCTGGTGAGCAAAGAGCAGACACTGGTCAGCATGTTGGACAGTCTCTGCTTGTCACTCAATTCTCAGACCTCAGTTGTGGGAGAAACCCAGAGCCCTTTGAAAGAAGGGGTAGCCAGGAGTCTGAGAAAGGGTGTGTCATACCCCGTACGTGCAACCTGCGAACACTCCTCCTATCTGTTCTCCATGGAGTGGGAGCATCCCCTCAGGTGACAGTGGGTTACTTAGAGGAAACCAACATGTCCTGGACTGTTGGAAGGTGGTTCCAAGGTTTCACTAGCTACTGGGACGCAGAATAACCCAGAATGATCTGGACCACGGCCTGCTGGTCAGGGTGATGCTCACGGGGGTAAGTAATAAATGAATGTCTGATCTGAGTCCACCTCACAATAGGACCATTGGGACCCAACCCTCACCTGGTCACCATTTTCTAGGTTCCTGAGTGGATACCTGGAACTGGCACTCTTGGAAGCTGCAGACTGTTCACCCAGACCCACGGACAGGGGCTGTTACACTGAGATAAACAGGTGGAGGCCATTGGGTTTATATCTCTACAAAAATATTCAAATAAAAATGCACACCAAATTCTCGGAGGAATGACAGAGATTGGTGCCATTATCACGGCTCGAGGGAGGCAAGAGTAATCATTCCCATGACACCCTATTCACCTCTCCAGTTGCCAGCCCCAGCCAGAGATGTGTCCTGGACGACAGTGGCTGGGAGCTCATAAACCTACGTGGATGAAACTCCAATGGAAATTGCCATCTCTAAGAGGTCCTTGTTAATGTAGGAAATAAATACAGCCTTTGACTCTTGGTACGTAGCGATCAGTCTTCTTGGTGGCAAGCAAAGACACCAAACCTAGTTTCTTAGTGGGAAAAAACGGAAATTTATTGGAGAAGTATCAGAGTTCCCCCAAATCGGCAGGAGACTGGAGACCAGGCTTGGAAAATAAGCAGAACCAAGGCAGCTCCATGGTGTCAAAGGCGGGGAGAAAAGAATCCTCTTTGTCAGGAGGCGTATGGTCAGGATGCTGCCTCTGCCACTCTGAGATATTATCCCAGCTGGGGTAGGGCACAGCCTCTCCGTTCACCATAGCCCTCTTGGACAGTCACTGAGAATTGGTTTTAAGCATCTATGGTCTTTGCTTCACTTGCTCCAGATTCTGGATCCCAGGTGGAATCAGCCAATAAATCAAGCTGGATCTTGGGTATGAGCCTGGATGCCAGAGAAGGAAGAATCTGGTCTTTCTGGCTTCCGCATACAGAGAATGTCAGGACTATACATGGTGGGAAATCCCCCTACTAAGAAGACAGCAGTTCCCTGTGAAACAAGTCTGTCACATCCAGGGGCCTCAGATGTTGACATCTCTGACTGTAGGAGACAGAAAGTGAACTCCAATTTGCAAAAACTAAATAGAGGCATCACTGAAAGGTCCAGAAAGGCCAAATTCAAGTGCTTAAAGCATGTCATCAGCGCCCAGCCTCTCTCACATTTGGTTGTGCTTTCTGCCTGACACAGTGGCTTCAGCCAGAACTGGGCTGCCACGAGACACTTCTTAAGTGTGTTCCTGAAGGACATCAGAGAACATCTCGTAGTGTATGCTGCCTGGAAGGAGAGGTGTCCTCAGACCAGATCTGCATTGTTTCTCAGGTAACAGCTAAGGTTCTGGCTAGAAGGTCAGAATTTTAGAGAGAATAAATCTGGAGGCTTGGTGACAAAGATACTTATGGAAGTGGTCTATGGATGGAGCTCTCGGAATGAGCCCAGAGTGGAAAATACTCCTGTCCCATGTGCATGCTCACTAGAAGGTCTCTACTGTCAGAGGCACTGAATAATTGATGAAGAGACCCTTTGTGGCTGCAATTCTTCCCCCTTCCCCCGGCAGCCCAGTGCTTTCAAAACAGGCTCTGTGACAAAATGGCTGTTAGAGAGGCTGTGTCTCAGCACATCATACGGGCTGTCCCTCATCCAGGTTGACTTGGAGCTTAAGGAATCTCAGCCCAAAGAAGCAATGGCCATAGATCTGACTAAAATGGTCTGAAGAGGACTCAGCTGAAAGAAAACACCTTGAGAGGTTGAATGCTGCCTCATAGGATGTGTGATGCTCTAAATCCATACTCAGTTTTTAGTGCATTTTCTCCCATAGCCGTAATTTATGGATCTAGGAATTAAGAAGGTAAGACGAGGGTGACAGCTCTCATGCTCATACAGAACACCTACCCTCAAAATTTTTTTTTCAATTCCCGTGACTCTGGAATCTTCTTGTCCAGAGGTGTCAGTACCTAAGAAGGGGATCCCTCTCTCAGGGAACACAAAAACGGTTTCATTGCACCGGCCATAGCTGATTCCTCATGCTTCTCAAGGGGTGGATAACGATCAGCTCACTGGGTTGGATGTGGTGCTTGATCTGGATTATCAAGAGAAATTCATATTATTGCTACACAGTAGGGTAGGGGGAATATAAGTGCAACTCGAGGGATCCCTTAGGATTCCTTCTAGTACTACCAAAACAAGTAGCAAAGGTTACTAGAAAATTCCACAGCCCTACTGAGGTAGGAGCACCAAGAGGTTCAGCTTCACAAGAATGAATTTGCCCATAGGGAAGAGGAACACTGAGTGAAATGATCATTAAAGGCTCGTATCCGTGGCAGCGATGGTCAATGCAGGTTGTAGCCTCTATTGCACCTCTTCGTTTCCTAAAAATGTTTATATGTGTATGTAAATACACACACATATACACATGCAAAATACTGAGAGAGGAGCTTAATGGAGCAAGAGAAACATTGGCATCATTCCAAGGCCCGCCACTCCATGACACAACTTCAAGATGCAGTAGGTGAAGATTATTTGTGTTTGTCTCCAACCAGGGAAGTGATGAGTGCACTTACTGTTGTAAACAGGATCACTGGATCCATAACAGGGTAAGGAGAGTCCTTTTTTTTGTCTGAGAAAAAGAGTGTGTATGTGTGTCTGGTCTCCAAGGGGTTCACTGTATATGGTAGGTGTAAAATCAGGTGGCTTCTTGACCTGAGACTCCCCGCAAGGTTTGTGTCCCTGTAACCCATTCCTCTTCCTCATCCCATAGCCTGACTGATTGGTCCAAGAATATAGTCACCCATCCCAAGCTATTCTGTCTCCTGGAATTGGAGATTTCATTCAGAGACACCAGGATTCCAGGTGTTTGAACCTACACCACCTGATGGCAGGACCCTTGAGGGGCAGACCATAACTTTCTAAAGTTGGACCCTCCCTGGTTCCTGTCTTTCCTGACCTGTGCAGATTTTGCCCCTCTTCCCATTCTCTGAACTGCCCCAGCTCCCTTAGAGTGGATCCACTTATGTTGGCCAGACTCAGTTTCTGTTGCTTATAACCACAAAGGAATCTCAACTGTGACAAGTGCTACAGTGGAGTTTCATCAAATGTACATGTAGCAAAATGGAAATCCACTATAAGGGTTCAGGGGGAGAAGGATTGCTGGATTACTGAAGGACTCAGTTACTCAGTGCCTGAAACACTCAATGCCCAAGTGACATCTATGCAAGAAAGAGAAATATCCAAGAACTGATGAAGAATTGACAAAGAAGTGAAACACATTGTTCAGGTAATCAAGCAAGCGGGTGGCCGTGACTTTGATGACTTCTTCAGGAAGAAATGGAAATATCCATTGATGGCCTCAGGAATATTTGGCTGTTAGAGAGTTAGAGGGACTGAGGAAAGTCTTCTGCAAGGTGATATGTACAGAAGGACATCCAAGGCACTGGATGCACGTTGAGTGATTCAGGAGACTTTCCGGGATAATTTTGCATGTCCCGTGTCTCTTGCTTCCTGGCCTGGGCTGCAGTCAAGGGAACCTGTTTGACACTTACAAGCTCCACACATGGAGATACAGAGAATCAGCGCCCGCTGGAGCAAGCCCCTGGGGGGCCGGAACAATGGGCAAATGTTCCCCTCCTTCCTCCCTGGAGAGGATGATTCTGAGGCCATTCCAGGAAGGCTCCTCAGAAGGTCCTGGCAGACTCAACTGCCCACATGGATGGCCTTGTCAGGAACGTGTCTTTGTATTGATTTTTCTCTCCTTCTCTGCCCTCCTTCCCCCATCCCTCAGTCCTGCTCCTGGGGATCACTTCCCATATAAACCCTCTGGGAGAGAGCCTTTCCTCCGGCTCTGCCTTCAGGGGACCCAAGTCTACTTTAGGCTGCATGGAGCCTTTAGGCTTTTGTGCAAAGAGTAATGGGGAGCCATTGAAGGGTTGGAAGCAGGTGCTGGATAAGATCTATATTCTTCAGGGTCATTCTGGCCCACTTGATTGATCTCTCAGTGTACCCTGTCCCCAAAGAACACGAGCGACTTGCCAAATGTTTCACCTGCTCTGTTCTCATCACCAACACAGTGTGGAAAATGAGCATGGGGGGCAGGGGGCAGGGGCAAAGCCAGAAGAATAAATACAAGAAGACCATTCTGAAGCTCTTGCAAGAGTCCAGTTGAAAGGTGAGGGTAGCTGGGGTGAGGCTGTTTGCTGTCTGGCTGTTTCTCTCTGTCCGTCTGTTTATGGCTGACCCTCTCTCACACCTGCGCACAGGTCCTTCTGACCGTAATCAGCCTCACGTGCCACATGACAATCCTGGGTCCCAGCCAATGGATCAGGAACACCCCTGTGCTCAGCACAAGCCAGATGTGCAGAAGCTTTGCCCAGGTGTTACTGTGGGGCAGACGGGGCACTGAGGTCTGAGGGAAAGGACCCGATGGGAGAGTGGGAGCCCAGTGAGCAAGAAGGAGCAGCAATGGAGGACTTGCTTGCTGAGATCCTGGAAGACAGGCTCACGGGGAAGGGAGTCAAGCATCCAGAGCCCAGGTGAGCCCGCCAATCAACACAACGAAGACGCAGTGTATCAGTCCATAGTTATTGAACCCGTCTGTAGAACACGAGACAGGAAGAGCCAGACAGAACCAAAATACCGTCTTGTCCAGCACCAGCACCCCACCGACTGACGAGGAGACTGAGGCTCAGGGAGGCCGTGGCTCTCGACTCAAAGGTGGTCGATCTCCTCAACGCACCACAAGGTTCCTTGACCTGATGCTGGCATCTGGTTTCACTTTCCTTCTCTTTCCCTTTCTTTTTCAAATCAACCACTGTTCCAACACAGCATCTGCAATTTCACTGGAATGTCGTTGATCTCAGTGCACCCTGGCCCCAAAGAGCACCAGTGATTTGCTAAATGTTCCACCTACTCTGCTCTCGTCACTACCACAGTCACCGTGACTGTCATCATCAAAAAGTCAGTGCCTAACTGTAACCGAAAGTTCAGTCTCTGAACCCGATGCCAATCCAAATAACGAGAACAGAGTCTTGAGTGGAAGAGGAAAGCCTTTACTATGCCAAGCACAGGGAGTAAAGCAAGGGCTCACATCTTAAAATTGCTAGCTCCCCAATAAGGAACAAGTAGGGATTTTTATTTGGGGTTTTGGGAAGGGGAGGAGGCGCATGTAGCTGTGCGGGCCAGCGTTTTCTCATCAGCCTGCCTTTGGCCTTGAGAGGCTGCTTGTAGTGAGGCGGGGCGCAGGAGGCAGAGCGGGGGAGGGGAGATGGGGGTCAGGGGGAGATGGGATGGTGGGTTAGGAGGATGGCAGGTGGGCATCCTTCTCCTTCTTGTCTTCCAGATTGAGGTGGGTTCGAGTGAGCGTCGGGAGTCGAGGAGCTGAGGTCTGGGAAGCCTCCACTCTTTGATATTCTTGAGACAGCAGTTTTCTTGGCAAACTTCAAGGACACATGGTTAGCTAAACTTTCCTGTGCCTCCAACTCCAGGCCACCTGGGCTTTAGCAACTTGTAACTCCTGTTTGGTCGTAGAGCTCAAGGAGGCAAAGGTTAAGGGAACAGGTATTTACATGTGAGATGAGCTACAGAAGCAGGAACGGGGGTGGTGGCTTTTAGTTTCAACCCCATATATGCTGGGTTCAGCGTAGGGAAACTGCTATCAGGGCTGGTGTCAAGAGCCTTAACATAACTAAGATGAACGCGCTGGAAGACAAAGCTGGGTTGGTCACGAAAAGGCAGGGCTGAAGATCACCACAGGGAAAGACTGCATTCTTGCCGGGAGGTCAAAGCACGGGGAGGGTCAATAGGGGAGCCGGGCTGCTTCTCCAAATTCCAACAATTCTAACGCTCTAGCTTGCTCTTGATTCCAGCTCTGGTATTCTTAGCCTTCTCATTGCTTCTTCCCCCACAGCTCTCTCTCTATCCATGCCCCCAGTGTCTTCTTTAGTGCAAAGTCGAAGGTCTCTCCCTACTCCCCTCACTCCCTATCCCCTCTCCTCCCTTATTCCAGGCTTGCGCTCCTTCCTTCTCTCTGACCCACCTGCCATCTGCATTAACCCCTCCCTGCTGTGCTCAGCTACAGAAATGCCAAACTTCTTAACACCCAGTCCCATCAAGTTTATCTTGCCCCATTTTTCCCTCTAACAAGGTACCTCCATGCCTTTGTCCAGCACATGCCCCTGCTTCCTGCACTGCCCTGGGGTCAGGGAATGAGGCCCTACTGCAGCCTCTCATGGATCTGGGTGAGCTCCTCCAACTTCCCCTCCAGCTCCCGAGCCTGCTGCCTCAGCTCTTCAGCTGTGTTTGCCTTTGCCCCTTTATGCAAATGCACTGAATCTTGGACAAGGCTGATCACATCCATCAGAAGGGAGACACCCACGGTGGCCACACTTGTGGCCCGGGCTTCTTTGGTCATTGCCAGAACAGTACCTCCAAAAGCTTTCTTCACCTGCTTGTCCCTTCGGCCTGAGATCTTCCCAACAGTCATGAGGCGGTTGGCGTGGTCTACCAAGTGAGGTTTGGTTTCGACTACCTTGATAGCCCTGATGTTCTTCCCAATATTTTTCACGACTTCGATGAAATTCTTTGATATGGAAACAATGTCGGGTGCGCCGTGACGTAGAGTTTCCTTAACTATCTCCCCTTTATTGCTGTCAAATAATGCCAGGCGACTGGCTTCAGCTTCTGCTGACGAGTTGGTTGAATATTCCACGATGCTGGTGGACACACTGGTCACAGCAGCTGCGGCTCCCAGCCCCATCCCAGTTGCCGAGAGTGCCAGACTGACCCCTGCTGTCACGGGTGCCAGAGCCAGGCCAAGGATGGTGAGGATGCCAGCCACAGCGCCAGTGGAGTTGGCCACCACGTTGGAGATGGTGCAGTCCCTGTGTACCTTGTCAACCTTGTCTGCAAGCGCGTGGAGCTTTCCGATGCGCTCCTCAAGCTCCTGTTTCACCCGAGGAAACTCGTTCAGAAACTTCTCCCTGTCCAGTTGGTCTGTGTGCAGCTTGTTCAGACCTTCAGGCAGCGCATCTGCCTCCTCCCTGTAACAACAAAGGTCAAGTGATTAAGCAGGCGGTCTGCTTCTCTGAAAAATGGGCTTGATAAGCTCTCTCCTGCAAAAATCACAGAGCCTTTACTATCCATCAAATGGAAAGGAATTTGACAAATGTAGGCAATTTTTCTTTCAATGTTAAACACATGTTTTGAAAACTGTAGATCCTCCATATACTTGTTAATCAGAGAATTAGTACGTAAAAATCATCTTCAGATGCTCTTAGGTAGTAAGTATTTGCTAGAGATGCTTCTCACTCAAGAACACGTCAACACTATCACTACCAAAGTGTTTGTAGAGTGGGAACTCCATACATGAACAAAGAGTAGGATTGGAGCAGAAGAACCTTCGTTCAGAGACTCTTGGTGCATGGTGAAGAATTAACCTCACCCACAGAGAAGTCTGCCCTTTGCCTTGCCTACTGAGACGTGACCTCTGGCCCCTGGAATGTTCTGACTGATAGGACTGTCTTCATTTGCCTGGGTCTTTGGCCGCTGGACACTCTGACAAGGTGATGCATGATGGGGGCTTTGGGTTTTGTGGTTCTGACCTCTGGAGGAACTGGAGATTAAAGATGTTAATCTGACCTCCAGGAGAGGCTGGAGACCACAGGTCAGCCATGTGGGCAGCATGCGATTAAGTCTCAATAAAAACTCTGTACACTGAAGATCAGGTCAACAAAGACTCTTTTCATGACCGAACTTTACTCAGGTTCCTCTGAGCTGTTTTCTCAGCTAGGCCTTTAACGTGGCCTCCATGTCCTGTCCTTGGCAGGCTGTATCATCCAGGCTTAGAAAGAATCCTACTAAGTCAGTTTAGAGAGAATCTCCCCACTCTTGATATCTGATCACCCTTGAGAGCTGATCATGCTTCTCACCCCCTACCTTTGCTGTGTAAGTTCTTGATCTGCTTTTTGCAAGAATCCCCCTGCCCTTGAAGTCTCCTCTTAGTAATTTTCCATCCATCAACTCACTCATTCTGTGCATTGGCTATAAATCCCCAGCTGTCTCTGGTGAACTCGGAGTTGAGCCCTGTCTCTCTCTCCTCTATTGCGTTAGTCTTGACATGTATAGCAATAGCCCTGAGGAAAGTCTTCCTTACCATTTTAACAAGTCTCAGGATAATGTTTTTTCTTTAACAGAATGAGCTTCCCTGGTTGGCGCACTGTCACACATTGAGTACAGGAGAGTCACGTGTCCTGAGGACAACGGAAGCTTCACGTTTGAGATCCTCCCAGACTCTCCCTTATGCGACTCTTCCTTTGGCTGATTGTACCTGAGTCCCTTTCTCTGTGACAAAGTGTAAAATGAGTATAACAGCTTTCAGTGAGCTCTGTGAATCCTTCTAGGGAATTATTGAATCTGAGGGTGGTTTTGGGAACCCCCAAATTTGCAGTTGGTGTCAGAATGTGGGAGGTCGTGGAGACTGTGCCTTCAGACTTTGCAGTTTGGCTAACTCTGCATACTTAGAATTAAAAAAAAAAGCAAACTCAGAGCTAAAAGGGACCTACTCATCAGCTTCCTGGCATCTGCTCTCCTCCAAGCCTGATGCCCTTTGACCTCTCCAGCTAAAGGTCACTGGGTCCAGCCACTGCCCCAGCTGAGTGGGAAGCAGGACATCTGCTGGTAACCCTGCTTCCCCTCAGACTCTCCAGCTGACCTCCCTGACTCCTGACCCACTGTCCACCACCCCCGACCTCTCAGGTGTCACCAATCGAGCTCACACCTAGGCTGGTGACAGCTTCACATGCATGCGCACCAAGGCCATGTGCCACTTTACAGAACCTCTAACAGACTCAAGACACTTTAAGAACCATCTGGATGACTCACTAAGCCTGAAGAGACCTGCACTGGGACAGGGTAGTGAGGAAAATTCTTTCCTCTTTGGTGGGGACTTGTGAGTCTCCTCAGAGTCCCACACATTACACAAAAATGGCAGCCACTCATTGTGACTGGAAGCTGTCACTAAGCCACATTGTCTTCCCTCTGGTCACGGGCTGCACTGTGTAAAACAGAAGAGGGTCCTAAATGGCAGTGGAGAACCCCCCAGCTCCCAGGTAGGGCGTGGAGGAAACAATCCCCCAGGGCCCTCTGTGCCCAGCAGCGAGGGGATCACATCAGGGAGGGAAGAAATGTCCCCTCTCCCACTCACGGGACCTCTGCTACGTCCACAGCCTCCTCAAGTTTGTGTCCTAAGAGCCTCAGTCACCTCACTCTAGTCCCGCCTCGATGCCTAAGCCTTCCTGCTAGTCCTCCAACCTGGACCTACCCGGTTCCATGCTGAGCCCAGCTCTGACCCTGGTCCAGGCCACCCTGGGCCTTTGGAAAGGACGACTGCACTGGGTCCCCACCTTTGACCCTGCAGTTCACTCTAAGGCCTTCAACACAATCCCATCAGATTGAACTGCTAGTCCCACTGAACAGATGACAAATCTGAGACTCCGAGACATGAGCCCAAAGCCCCAGGGCTGGGCAGAGAGAGTCAGGATCCAGCCCAGCTCAGGCCAGCTGCACTGCAGCCTCCCCGCCTATGAGCCAGCAGGATGGTGATATGTTTGCCCAGTTCCTTAGACAGAGAGAGAAAGGGCTCTAGCCAGAATCCCCACGGGCACAAAATCGTTATGTCAGGATTTTTCAGGCTTTTCCCTAAGGAAGTCGTGCTTGGCTCTCATCTCCAGGAAGCAGACTCTTGCTACTGTACCCTGCCCTAGCCCAGTCACTTCCAAGCAATCTTTTTTTTACTTTTGGTGGGGGAGATTGTCCCCAAGCCAACATCCATGCCAGTCTTCCTCCATTTTGTATGTGGGACGGCACCACAGCATGGCTTGATGAGCGGTATGTAGCTTTGCACCCAGGACACGAACTTGCGAACCTTGGGCCGCCCAAGCAGAGCACCGAACCCAACCACTGGGTCACTGGGCCAACCCCCAGCAATCTTTTGAGAAGTTAACATTAATTGAGCACCTACTGTGTGTCAGCCATTATGCTAAGCATTTTACATGTGTTATCTTATTTTCCTCACAATAAAATTGAACAGACGAGGAAACTAAGGCAGAGAGTGGTTAAGTAATTTGCCCAAGGTCACATGACCTGACCCCTGCAGATTTCATCTGTTCTCAACCTGAGGCCAATCACTGCCAGCAAATGACAGGGAGGAACTATCGCTCATGGATTGTTGAGAAGGGAGATACTCAACCCCAAGCACAGGAGACTGCCTGGAGGAGGTGTGCCGGCCAGAAGGAAACTAGCCCTGGGGGTAATCAGGGTGACATTCATGCAGCTCCCCCTGGAGGTCACCTGGACAAATTGGCTTCAGCCACAAGTTGCTCCCAGGCTTTCTCATCAGTCAGCAGGTCCTGCAGTTCCTCTCTGCTCTCCGTGTTCCGGAAATACTCAATGACATCCTCAAGAAAATTTTCACCCTCTACGTGGAAAGAAAAAAGAATAAGATTAGAAGAAATTGTAGTAGGGTAATAAATGGTATTGCATATAAAGTGGTAAAACATTAATCTTCCCGAGCAGCTGTCACCCTGGGGTACTTTTGATGGAGTCACCTGGTGCTATGGACTGAACCGTGTCCTCTCAAAATTCCTATGTTGAACCCTGATCCCCTCCATGTGACTGTATTTGAAGACAGGGCCTTGAAGGAGATAACTGAGGTAAAATGAGGTCCTAAGTGTGGGGCTTTAACCTGATAAGCCTGGTGTCCTTATAAGAAGAGGAAGAGACAGCAGAGATCTCTCTCCCTCTCTCTCAGCCCACAGAGGAAAAGTCAGGTGAGCACAGAGCAAGATGGAGGCCGTCTACAAGCCAGGAAGACAGTCCTCACCAGAAACCAACCTGCCAGCACCTTCATCTTGGACTCCAGCCTCCAGAACGAATTCTCTAATTCCTGGGATCTAGATGTGCGTAGGAATTCAGAATTTTTAATCCTTTAGAAAGAGAATTCAGGGCACATATGGTATATTATTTAGGCAGCACCCTGAAAAGAAATGCATTTGTGTTTCAACAGTGAAACAAATGAATATTCACATTAAATGGAATCAACAATGTCATGACTATAAATGGTCTCAGGTCAGCACCAGGCAAGATCACTGCCCAAATGAGTTCCCAAAAATGTGTGGTTTGCAGGATTATGGAGATGACAGAATTGCAGATAAGAGACAGGGACTAGTGTATATGTGCACTGGGACACGGTACAAAATGTGCTTCCTGCTATACACCCGCAAAGAGACATTATTCTGATTTCACAGAAGAAGAAAGCAAGGCTCAGATAGGGTAAGTGACAGCCCAAAGCCAGCAAGCAGCTGAATTCAAGGTCAAGTTCAGACGTTTCTTTGACGTTACTTTGAAGCCTCCTTATGTTTTAAAAATTCCTGGGATTTCTGCATTCGACCTTAGAGTACATCTATGGTTTTCTTTCTTTTTTTAATATGAAAGTTATGTTCCAGCCTACAGACCACTGAGTGAAACTCCCGCGCACAGAGGCTTCCTCCTGCTGATCACGCTGCTCCCAGATGGGCAGTGGAGGGGGCTCTTCGAGTGGGTGGGGGCTGGACCCTGCTGGATCCTTGGGATCGATCTGCCTCACCTCCTCCCCAAGGCTGGTCTCAGGGGTCACAGCTCCCCAAGGGCCCCTCGGAGCCCAGGCTAGCCCATTTGTGAACCAAGAGAGGTTGCTGGGGGAGGGGGAGGTTTCCACCTGGAACTAAAGGTTCCAGGTAGAGGGGACAGCAACAATGTTTTGGGAGGACCTACTGTGTGGCAGGCACTGGCCCAGGCCATGCCCACACATTATATTTCATCCTCGTAACAACAGAAGGAAGTAGTCTCATTTCACAGGTGAGTTTAGGAAAGGTGTTCCAGGTCCCACAGCTGGGAGGTGGCAAAGGCCAGACTAGGGTCCAGTTCAGTGGCATGTTGCCCCTCACAAAGCAGTCGAGCCGACAGCAGGGCAAGAGTTGGAGGGAACACCCCTGTTGGTAATCGCCCAGGGCCACCCAGAGCGGGGTGGGAGGCTGGACAGGGTGGGAAGGCAGAAGAAGCCTGCCAGTGTTGCTGGTCACCTCCTCTCCCCTCCCCACCTCGGGACACCAACTCTCCTCTAACCTCTGCTGTCCACCACCTCCCCGTGGGCTGTCCTGACCTCGCTCTGAGTCACTTGATGGACAGCATGGGAGGGAGGAAGTGGGCCCCTGGGCCACAGCACCCTGAGGAGAGGACCTGGAAGGAGATGTCCCTACAGACCTCCAGTGGGGCCTCCCCTTGGATGGGCTGGAGGACACTGATCAACCCCCTTCTTGATTCCTCTGTAGGTTAACTCAGCCTGGAAGCGCCACCCTCAATTCTAGGTCGCGAGTAGGAACCAGCAGAGAAGAGGAAGCAACTACCTGGGGAGACCCCACTGGCTTCTGAGGTCATGGTGTCACCTGCAGGATCTCAGAGTTCTCCCTGACAGCTTGCTAGTCTGCGTCCAGGCTGGAAGGAGGTGTGGCTTCACCCTTGGGGAAGAGGAAACAAATTGTGGGGTCAAATGTGAGCCAGCTGTGGCAACAGAGAGCAGCAAGGTGCCAGGTCTCCAGCGGTGCCCTCTGGGATGGCTGCAAATGCCAGAATGCACTTAACCCAAAGTGTGTCTCTGTCTCCTGGGCTCTGCTCGCTGCTGTTGAAGGAAAAGTACTCACCTCACTTCAGCTTATTCCTGAGACAAGTCAGAGTCCTATCGTCCTTGGGGGCACAAAGAGAAGACAAACAGAGAAGGAGACGGCCGTCTGAGAAGTTATAGAAGCAGTAAAACCAAACAGAGAAGAAAACATGGGAAGGGAAGTTCTGGAAATTACCTGAGCTTGGGAACATTTGCGTTTCCTAATTGATAATGGCTAGTATTGATTGAGTGCCTGTGACGTGCAGGGCTCCTACGTGCTCCCTCAGTGAACACTCACCCCCATTCCATGCGGTGGGTGCTATTGCGGCTCCCGTTTTAAAGTGGAGGAAACCATCACAAGGTTTATGTTTCGCCTAAACCCAGGTTAGCCCAAGTTTTCACAACAGCGCTAGAGCCAGGGCTTTCTGATGCAAATCCTACGTTCGTGAGGACTATTCTCTCCTCCATTTAACATGAAAATCCTTGCTTGTGTGTTTATGTTTATTTGTAAATATCCTTCTCACTCCACAGTGATGTCTTGCACCCTGTGCCCCAGTCTCTGTCTCGATAAATTTCCCAAAGCCTGTACCCTCCTTGCTTCTGTGAGATCCTCCATCCCATAAGGGCCTGGGGTCCTGCGGGGCGCTGGCCCCTCCCTGCAGCCCTGCTGTGCACCGCGGAGCCCTGCTGATGGCGCTCAGGCCCGTCTACTGTCCTCCTTAATCCCTGGACCTTAGCTTGTTTCTAATTCTTCATGTAAATAATAGTGCAAAAAACAACCTCCTCTCATGAAACTTTGCCTGCATTTGAGACTGTTTCCTTAAGATATTTCTACAGGTAGAATGACAGGGTCAGAGGGCATCAACACACAAACATTTTTTCATACCTGGAACCCCACCGTTATGCAAAAAAATTATACCAGGTTACAATCACATTCATATATACGAGGGTCTCCATCCTTCAGTCTTAAGAGCTCTCAGTTGTCTTTTAAAAACACAGATTTTTTATGGGGCTGGCCCCGTGGCCGAGTGGTTAAGTTCGCGCACTCCGCTGCAGGCGGCCCAGTGTTTCGTTGGTTCGAATCCTGGGTGTGGACATGGCACTGCTCATCAAGCCACACTGAGGCAGCGTCCCACATGCCACAACTAGAAGGACCCACAATGAAGAATATACAACTATGTACTGGGGGGACTTTGGGGAGAAAAAGGAAAAAATAAAATCTTTAAAAAAACCCAGATTTTTATAGAGAGAGTATGTCTTTCAATTCTGTTTGTGATTATCTTGCTTTGGCAGATGAGGAAAGAAAGGTAGTGTTGATTTCGTTTAGGCCCTATTTTAAGAGGCAAAAGCACATCTGTCAACTACCCACCCTGAGCCTGACTGAAACGATAGTAAAGGTCCTGACAGGTATAACCATAGATAATGACAAGAGCGGGTGACATTTGTGGTCTTTTCTCTGTACCAGGAATTGCTCAAAAATTTAACAAATAATAACTCATATTTTTCTAATAACCATTGAAGTGTGTGCCATTTCTATCCCCATTTACAGATAAGGAAAAGGAAGCACAGATGTTACGTGATTTGCCCAAGGTCAGAAATCCTGTAAGTGGTAGCCTGGGGTCAAGGTTCAAATGCTCCCGCTGGACTCAAGAACCCACACACCGCCTCTCCTTGCTCTGCTGCCATAACAATCAGGAATGGGGTCAACAGGAGACCAGAGACTTCAGCAGATGTTTGAAGACTGACTGGATGGGGAAGTGATGCTGAGTAAAGAGGAGTGGAGGGAGCTGCTGTCGGAGAAGCAGAGAGAGGGCACGTAGGCACGAAGAATGGCCTGCTAGCCAGAGCCCCAGAGAGGGAGACTGAAGGTGAGAGAGAGGCCGAGGGGGAAAGCAGGGGTAAGTCCACCAGCCCCACATCCCATCCAACATTCACAGCAGCCTTAGGTCTACACCAGAGGGGAAAATCAGGACAGTAAGACTGCAGAAAAAGTATCTCTGTATTTCAGCATTTAGGGGTCTCATCCAGTCACTCCACAGGGAAGCCTGCCATCACCCTCCCTCCCTCTTCAAGACAAATGGGCGTCTAGGATCCGATACACGAGAAAGACGATGTGGGGAAGGGTCACTAAGATAATCAAGAAATGACAGCAGAAGAAAAGGATACCTTTGAAAATGGGAAAAAAGTTTTTAAAACTTGCACCCTTGTCCCTAGGAAGATTAAAAAGGTATTTTATTCACAAATTAAGAACAAGATGCACTGAGAGGGGAAAACAATAATAGAACAAAAAAAGAGATCTTGGGAATTAAAAGGTGGTTGACAAAATAAAGAATCCTAAAGGAAGTTTGGGAAAGAAAGTCAAGGAAGGCTTCCAGAAAATAAAAGGAGAGAAGAAATGGAGCTAAATGGGGAATAGAAAAGTTACCATCCACAATCATTTCTTAGAGAGTTACTTGAGAATGAGTTGCAGCAAAAGACAAACAAAACAAATTGTGTGTGTGTGGGTGTGTTTATGGGGTGGGGTGAAGGATCACTGAGAGAGAGAGGTTCCAGGAATCAGGAAAATCGACCCAGAGAGAATGGAACCCAAGGAGTACAGCAAGCATGCAGCAGGCCCGGAGAGCAGCCAGTCCAAATGCAATAAGAAGCGAAGAGATCTGTGAGACAAGGAGACTTGATGTAACACCTCACACGATGTACAGTTTCAGAGAAATTGATGAAATGTTGAAGGCAAACAGTGAAAGGGGTGAAAACAAAGGCAATTCGAAATGTCAGGAAAAACTAAAGCTGTGCAATAAGCACGTGCAACTGTATTGTAGGGGGGAACTCGGCAGTTACAATGTTTAAAATATCACAAAAATAGAAACACCCTTGTTTGATTTATAACTTCTAGAACTAACAGAGCATTTAAATATGAGAACTACATACACTTGCTGCCAATCCATCTATGAATTAAAGCACAATGGTAGACGTTGGGAGGTGAGGCTCTGAGGGAGTAGAAGGAGAATTACCAGCCTCAAGTTACAATGTGGGGAACCAGGAAATGCCGGCTGAAGATGGGGCCATAAAAAATAAAGCTGTGAGTAAGTTACTTACAACTACAAAGGTTTCTAATAGAGGTTATAAATGTAGTGATAAAATGATAGCAGGAGGAGGTGGAGAGGGGTTATAAGAGAAAGTACAAAAATAAGTGAAATCCTTATGTATCCTGGTAGATAGTGAATAGACAATATTAATTTTAAAAATCAAGACAAAGAAAAATGCAACAGCTAATATTTATTAGCTACTGTGTTTGATGACCATTTGCTTTCTACCAGGCAGAGTTCTAAGCGCTTGGTAGGCATTAACTCATTTTTAGTTCTCGCAACAACTCTGAAAGAAAGGGAACAGAATTTCAGAAAGGTTAAGTTATTTGCCCAAAGCACCCAGCTAGTGCCAGAGCCAGAATTCAAATCCAGGCTTCCTGCCTCCAGAGCACACACTCACACACTATTCCATCTCCTAATGTAAGAATATTATTTAAAGATGCTGATTAACAACCTAAAGAAGAAGCTCAAAGTTAAAAACCATGGCTTTTAATTGGGAAGGGGGTGAGCAGAGTCTTCTGCACTAATTGATTTGTTTTAACCAAATGCACTTAAGACTTTGATTATTTTGTAATTTTAAGAGGGCAGAAGTCACTTTACAGTAGTTAGTAACTGCTAAGCATAGTAATGGGTTGGTTTCTGGAGCGACCACCTTAAAGATGATGGAAGCAGTTGGATTAAGTGCCAGAAAGAAATAAGAACTGTGTGACAACTGTCAGTGTGGGAGAAATCTGACTGGTCGATGACACTAATTCTCTAAGGAAAGCAGGGATGGTGACATATTAAACTAGAATAATCAGAGTGAACTCTAACCTTCAACAAATGCTTTTTCTAGCAGCACTGTGCCCACCCACACAGGCGCCCATGGGCTTTTCTGCACTCAGGGAAGCAAGACTCCTTGGAGGGGAGCTGGATTCCATGGGTCTGCAACATCTGCTACTCCAGAGGCAAGGATGCTTTCAAAGATGTTCAGAGTAGTGCTCAAAGGGGGACCCACTGGTAAGTCCTATCAAATTGCACAGAACCATACTAATAATTGATAACAATTATATGATCATGTTTAATTGGGCTGAGTTGAGTCTATGAAAGGCCATGAGTTCATAATAATATTCAGATGAGAAGAGTTGAGACAAAATATATAAGAAAAGATAGAGATAAAGGTTTACAAAAGGAAGTTGTAATGCAAAGAGGAGTTAGTATAATGGGGAAAGTTTAATTGTTGATTGATTTTAATAAGAAGGGGAGTCTTAATATATATGGGCATTTTTTTTCTCTTAATTTATGTGACTCTTTACAAGGATTGAGAAAGAAAAAAAGAACAGCCCCTGACATTTGGTGGCTGACCTGGCATTCACAGCTAGGCGATGCTATTCTCCTATCGGACATAAATAATCTCACAGAAAAGCAGCCTCAGACAGGGCTACTCAGAAACCAGGACAAAATGAGACAGAGCAAGGCCACTTCCGAATTCTGTCTTAGCAGAGATAAAACCAAGATCTCTGTGCCACCCAACAGACACCAGACACTCCCGCCCTCGGCTAAAAAGAATGACTATTTCTTCTTTATGTATTATGGCTTTTTTCTCGTTCTGGTCTCCCCTCTCTAGAGACAAGAGTACTGAGACGCCCATTGACAGGATTGCCCCGCTTTCTGCAGCCCCCAATCTAGAGCGGGCCCTGTTTCCTCTGAGCCTCCCCGACCCTCCCAACCAAAGGCCAAATCCTAGAGTTGGCTCTTTCTAACACCCTCCCCCTGAGAGGCCCATGGTTCTTCCTCACTGAGTAATAAATGCAACTTGTTCACTGCAGGAGTGACCCTGGTGGCCTCAGGCTGGAGGGCACTGACAGTACGGATGTGCATGTATGTTGCTTCTATTGGGTAAGGAGGAAAGAATAAACAGAGGCAGCCATCAGGCAACCAAGGCAGGCCCCGCAAGAGTGGGGACGGCCCCCAAGTGGGTTCCTTTCTCTTTCCAAGCCACTGTAGCTCAGTTATTTCCTGGCACTCATCCATTTCTGGCTGCTGCTCTTTGCTATCAAAGTTGATCTTAACAACACAGTGATTCCCACGGCCTTTGAGGCTATTTGCCCACCAGCTCCCCTGCAATTCCACCCTCCTCCAAAGTCACTGGACTCCCCATTGACCCGCTGCCTCTCATCTTAGGGCCTGGACATCAGGTATGCATTTTCTGGGCCCCTCTGCAGTGAGGGGTGACTGCATGATCCAGTCCTGGCTATTGAGACACAAGGGGAAGTCAGCTGAGAGGGGCTTGGGGCTTCCAGCCATAAGGGACAGGTGTGAGAGGAGAGCTGGCTGGCGCCTTCCTCCTCCTTCTGCTTTGAATGCTGCGTGATCCTGGGAGTCAGCACAGCCAATGGAGATCAAGAGACACGAGGACCAGATCAAATACAGAGAGCCGAAAGAGGAGTGTGCAAGCGGAAAAGGCTGGATCCCGGATGACACCATTTGTAAACGGGTCTGCACCTTCGAGCTCATCCTTCCCATCCTTCTCTGCCATTCTTGGCCTGCCCCCAACCCTTGTTTTTGGCCTTAGCTGGCTGTTGATGCTCACATTGCTCCCACCTGCCTGATTAGTACAAAGGTGTTCTCCTTGGCCAGCCACTGACTGCTCTATTCCCAGAAAGGCTGTTGCTGGGAGAAGGGAGGATCCTGGAGGAAGCCCGCCCCTCCCAGATGCACGGCCTGGACAGGGAGCCCTCCCATTCCCGTCAGCTCCCCTGAGCTCTCCAGACGCAGCAGGATAGAGATTCCCACCAGAGCATCTCCCTCCAAGTGGCTGCAGGGGAAGGAAAGGAGGGGCTAAGACAGGATCCAGGTCAAGCTCCTTAGCCCAGAGCACTCAGGAGGGCCTGGCTGACCGCTCTCAACTCCTGTCTTCCTCACTCTCCCGGCCTCCACATGGCCTTGGTCCAGGCACCTCGAAGACCCCCAGCTCCCTTGCTCCTGATCACACCAGCCTCCAGGCCTTTGCTCAGGCTGCTCTCTCCCCCTGATACCAGTTCAACATGAGGATGACATAAGGGAAGCCATATTGTAGAAGAAAAACCATATTGTAACTTTGAATGACCTCTGATTAACTAAACCAGACATGCTCTGTAGATTTTATGGCCCCTCCCAGCTGCTATAAGTTGATACCTTTGCTATTCTGAGTTCCTTAGCAATGTGATGACCCCAGACAGAGAGTCTATGTGGATAACCATCATCAATGACAACTGAAAGATCAGGGTATGGGCTGTTGCTCCGGTCTCTGATGCACATCCAGTAAAACAAAGGACTATCAGGAACTAAGACCAAATGTCTGCCCCCACCTGGAGATTAGAGGAGGCCCCACTGGGATCAGGTCTATTTTTCAGGGACTGTTAAAATTCGGGTTGTCTATACTTCTTATACTTTTGGTCAGATACTTGATTATAAAATGTGCCTTTAGATGTTGTTCCAAAATTGCAGAGCAAGGTAGAAATATTCTAACAATGCAAAATGCCAACCTGAAGCCACGAGCAAGAGAATATTTCCAAATGAGTGCTAAACAGTTTCATTCCTCTAACCCAGATCTATACCCCAATTCAGCAGAAAGACGCTAGATAGGTCTTCACGCCGAATCCCTCAAGAATGAGGAATGACCAAAGAATGGGGGGACTGAAACTGGAAAACAGTTAGTCATTTATGATTAAGTAGGTAGGAACTGAAGTTCTTTTTACTTTTTGCAATTACTGATTATAGCTTTTATCTGTTCACCCACCCATTGTTAACTGTGCTGTTTAGGCAATATGCTGTCTGACTCCCACTAGGTCCCTATAGATAACAGCTCCCTGGAGCCTGGGTCACCGTGGTAATGGATGTTTAAGCTGTTTTGCAGGAATTAGAACCTCTTTTCCACTTCAGGGCAGTAGAGACCACCAACCCATCAACTAGGCCTGAGCACATGTCTGATAAGTGACCTTTTGAGATTAAGAGGCTACAAACTCCACCCTCAGATCATGCTAATGCCACGATTTTGTGAGCGTGGGTCCTCTGAAGAGGCGTGGAGTCTGACCACGCTTGTGCAGATCAGCAATTCCCTCACCTCTCCTCACCTCCAATCACCTCTCTTCACATTTCAGTCCACCTTGCCCCACAACCTATAAATATCCCCAAGTCCCTGTTTTAGGGGAAGTGGATTTGAGACTCATTCTTTTGCTTCCTCACTTGGCTGCCTTGTGATTAAACCCTCTCTCTGCTGCAATCTCATCATCTCAGTGTTTGACTTTCTGGGTGGGGCAAAAATGAACCTGGTTCAGTAACACCCCTGGCAGGACTTTCCCCACTTCCTCACCAGGTGAAAGTTGACCTGTCTTTGGAGGACCAGCTCAAAAGCTACCTGCTCCTGCTGGCTTCACCCAATACCTCTCCAGGCTCCCCTGGAATGTTCCACTTTCCTGCTTGTAGTTCTATTTGTGTTAAGGTTCTTCAGCCGTCTGTCTCCTCCATTTGACTCTGAGCACCCAGCAGGGCCCCTGTCTGTTCTCGCTGCACCTCCTGTTCTGGTGTCTCCAGGGGTCCCCTCCACCTCCCAGGCACAGCCTGGCTAAAATCTGAGGTGTGGGAGCCATTGTGTGGACATAAAACAACCAGCCTCTCCAGGGCACAGCACAATCCCAATTTCACTCACAGGTGAGCAATTCGACTTGGTTTTCTTGTTCATGTTGATGAGAAGCTTTTTATGGCAGAGAACAAATAACATTATGGCTCAGATTTCATGCAAATTACCTCCCTGATTTAACATACTTTCAACAGTTCTCTCAGATTTCTGAGACGTTCCATTTATTTCTTCATGGCTCCTTACTCCAGCCTTAATATTTTTATGCAAGAAGACACAGGAAGAGAGAATTCCAGAGAAACATGAGTCCCAGCTAAAATCTGAATAACGCCCCAGCCTTGAGCAGGACAGTCCAATGCCTCCCCTCCCCCAGGGGCCGTGCCCAGGTCTGGACGTGCCCCCAGCTCCTTCCACCGTGGCTCACTAGCTGCTGCCAGGAGCTGTAAGGAGAAGAGGGGATCATTTCCTTACCAGCTTGGAGGCTCCTTTGAAGGCACAAAGTCATCTTGTTCCTTTTCAAGTGTGGTAGGCACCTATCAAATATGTCTTGCATTGAAATGGAAGGGGAGGCGAGTAGAAGGAGGAGGAGGAGGAGGAGGAGAAGGAAAAACAGAAATACTCTACCAAAAAATAACTAAATAAATCTCAAAAGGAACTAAACGTAAACCAGAAAGAAAAACTGCAAATGTACGGGAAGAAATGTTAAATAATAATGCTGAGTTAAGGAAACTTTTCTAAACAATACAATTTCTAATCAAAATCCTAGAAGCCATAAAGGGAAAGTTTGATCTATGGGACCTCTTAAAAATTAAAAATTGCTCCAAAGCAATCCTAAGAAAAAAGAACAAAGCTGGAGGTATCACAATGCCTGACTTCAAAATATACTACAAAGCTATAGTAACCAAAACAGCATGGTACTGGCACAAAAACAGGCACACAGATCAATGGAACAGAACTGAAAGCCCAGAAATAAAGCCACACATCTTTGGACAGGTAAACTTTGACAAAGGAGCCAAGAACATCCAAGGGAGAGAGGAAAATCTCTTCAATAAACTGTGTTGGAAAACTGGACAGCCACATGCAAAAGAATGAAAGTAGACCAATATCTTGTACCATACACAAAAATCAACTTAAAATGGATTAAAGACTCGAAGGTAAGACCTGAAACCATAAAACTCCTGGAAAAAAATATAGGCAGTACACTCTTTGACACTGGTCTTAGCAGTATCTTTTTGAATACCATGTCTACTCAGGCAGGGGAAACAAAAGAAAAAATAAACAAATGGGACTAAATCATACTAGAAGTTTCTAGAAAGCCAAGGAAACAAAGAACAAATGAAAAGACAACCCACCAACTGGGAGAAAATGTTTGCAAATCATATATCCAACAAGGGATTAATTTCCAAAATATACAAAGAACTCACATAAGTCATGAGAAAAAAACTCATGACAAAAAATGGGCAGAGGATATGCACAGACATTTTTCCAAAGAAAATAAGCACATGAAAAGATGTTCAACATCACTAATTACCAGGGAAATGCAAATAAAACTACAATGAGATATCACCTGACACCTGTTAACATGGCTAATCACCAAGAAAAAAAAATAACAAATGTTGGAAAGGATGTGGAGAGAAGGGAACCCTCACACACTGCTGGTGGGAGTGCAAGCTGGTGTGGCCACTACAGAAGACAGTATGGAGATTTCTCAAAAAATTAAAAATAGAAATACCACATGATCCAGCCATCCCACTACTGGGTATTTACAAAAGAACTTGAAATCAACAATTCAAAGAGATTTGCGCATCCCTACCTTCACTGCAGCATCGTACACAATAGGCAAGACATGGAAGCAACCCAAATGCCCATCAATGGATGAATGGATGAAGATGTGTCATCTAAATATACATTGGAATACTACTTGGTCGTTTAAAAAAACCCAAAATTGTGGCATTTGCGACAACATGGATGGACCTTGAGGCTATGATGCTGAAGGAAATAAGCCAGACAGAGACAAACACTGTAAGATTTCACTCACATGTGGAAGATAAAGAAACAAATGGATAAGAAGAATAGATTAGTGGTTCTTAGAGGGGAAGGGGATGGAGAGAGGCCTTAAGGAATAAAGGGGCACAAATGTATGGAGATGATAAAAACTAGACTACTGGTAGTGAGCTGGACGCAATCTACACAGAAACTGACATCTAATGACGGATCCTGAAACATATACAATGTTGTAAACAAATATGACCACAATAAAATAGTTTCTTTAAAAAATTAAAAATTGCAGAAGACTCCATAAACTAAGTCAAAATATCATGAGAGACCAGGAAACACTATTTGCAACACTAACAGCAGACAAAAGGAAACTATCCACAATGTACAAGAGATCCTACAAATCAACGTGGGAAGACTGACGGCAATTTTTAAAAAATGGGTCAGAGACATGAACAAATCATTCCAGGGCAGTGACACCCAGCGCCACACAGCTCCTGGGGGGCAGGGTGGAGGCCAACCGCAGGCCTTCCAATGCTGGTATTTAAGGGGGAAATGGGATTTTAATACTTCAAAGGTTTCTAGGTCTGAATCTGCCTGTGTAAGCACAGAGATCGAGGCTCCCACTCCCACAGTTACACTCACACATCTACAGTAGGATTTTATTTAAGATTACAGCCCTGCAGACGTTCTGAAATGTGCCCCCTCACGCCCTGCGTCCGGGCCGTCTTTCTGATGCGGGGCACACGGGACCGCCTCTCCCTTCGCCATCACCCCCCAGCCCTGAGCACAGGGCCAGGCAGAGGGAGCAAAGCCCTGCCATCTCCCTGCAGGGTCTCCCGTCATGGGGCCCTGGTTATGGTACTCCCCTCTCAGGGCCTCAGTTTCCCCACAGGGCCTGGCACTGAGAAGGCACTCAGAGACGCAGTGGGTGGAACAACTCGGATTCCCTGTATCTCGACAGCAGCCGTCTGCCGCTCATCAGCCTGAGCAGCAGCCCTCTGGGCAGCGCAGAGCGGCCAGGCCACAGGAGCAGAGGCTCGCACTCCCCTGCTCCCTCCATGCCCTCTGCCTCCTCCAAATTTCCCAAAGGATGAGCAACTTGACACCCACCGTCTTTCTGGGGTCACCTGCTCATGTCTCGGGGAGTCCAGAAGCCAAGCTGAGCCCAGGGAGCTTTGTGAACCCTCCTGAGCAGTTTCCCTCCCTCTCCACTGCTCAGGGGCACAGGGGGCCGGAGGAAGCAGTCAGACGAACCGAACCGGGTTCAAACCCGGGCTCTGACTCTGTTTAACCTGTGACCTTGGGCCCACAGCCCAACCTCTCTGAGCTTAGATTTCCCCTCATCTATAAAATGGTGACAATAATCCGTTTCTTAGAGAGTTGTTGTGAGGATGGGGAGCTGGGTGGGGGTCCTACCCTCCCCAGCTTACCAAGGAATCTTCCTCTGGCTGAGTGAGAACAAGATCCAGTTGTTCTTAGCTGTGCAGATCCAGCCGCCAGGTGTGTGTCTGTGCAATAACCAGATACATCCTCCGGGCCCAGATATACTTGGGGACGCAGAAGGGAAAGTGAAAGTCCCTCCTCTGGGCAGCTCTTGATCAAACACACTGCCCGGCACCACCCTGGCGATTCCCGCCCCCCTTGCTGACCTCCTTAGAGGAAGAACCAGTGACCTGACATTCCAGGTCCTTCTTGGTTCAGCCCTCCTGCCTAAGGCTTCTGGAAGGAAATGCCATGGCAGACTGTAGGACCCTCAGCAAATTACTCCCCCCCAGCCCAGGGCCTGTTCCCAGGCCCCTCCTCCCTTCTCCTTCCACACACTCCCCAGAATGCCTGCCTTATGCACCTTTGTGTCACCACCACTTAGCACACCCCAGGTGCTCACTGAGTACTTGTGGTTGCTGCTATTGAACCCCATGCCCATGCGGCTTCTAGACTTTGCTTACGTGGGTCCTTCTGCCAGGAGGACTGGCTTCCTTTTTTGTTGTTGTTCGTGCCATAAAGTGGACCCTGACTCCCAGCAACCCTGCGGACAGCAGAGCAGAACACTGTCCGATCCTTTTGCTCCATCCTCTCACCGTGGGCGCTCTATCAGACAATGTTCTGCTGCTAGTCAGAGGGTTTCATGGCCAATTCTTTCAGAAGTGGGCAGTCAGGTGCTTCTTCCTGGTCTCTCTAGTCTGGAAGCTCCACTGAAAACTACGCAGCATGGGGGACCCTGCTGGATTTGAAATACCAGTGGCATAGCTTTCACCATCACAGCAACACGGACCTGCCACAGTATGACAACCGACGGATGGGTGGTGTGGTTCCCTGATCGGAAACAAATCCGGGCCTCGGTGGGGAACACTGAGTCTTCACCACTACACCACCAGGCCTGGCTGCTTCCTCCTCTGAGAAGCCCTCCTGCCTCCTCCCTGGCAGTGTCCACTGTCCCCTGCTCTCTCCCCCGGAACCTGGGGGAGGGGCCTAAGCCCACTGCTCAGCTACTGTGTCCGTGTCTCCCACTCCCCTTTTGATCAGGTCTCTCTCTAGACTTGTCCCTGATGGCAGGGACAGCACCAATGCCTTTGGGTCCCGGTGGCCTGCCGGAGGAGGCCCATCCTTGGTGGTCAATGCCCTTTGGACGGATGCAGACGTTCGTGGGAGCGAGCTGAGAGAACGCTGCTGTTTTCCACTCTGGCCTATTTCTGCTGGATGACAGATCTTTTTCTCTCTGAAAGGAAGGCCAGTGTCACGGCCACTCAGAAAGTCTGAAAACAGAAAGCGAGTCCTGTTCCTGCTCGCTTCCTGAGCAGAGCAGCCCCCATGGACAGAGGGCAGAGTGTGAGCCAGCACTGTGCTGGCACCTTCCAGCCTTTCCTATTTAATTCTCACCTCAGCTCTAGGAGTTATCAACTCCATTTTACACATAAGGAAACTGAGGGAAGGGTCCCCCATGGTAAGTCATGCGGCTGGATTGCTGTTGGACTTTCCTGCTTTGCCCCAGGCAGAAGGGGCTGGGAGGGGGCCTGGAACACGGAGGCCCCCCAGACCCTTCCATTGAGGCCTGCTTCTACCTGGGCAAATGTCCATGGGCCTCATGGCCACGTCCCCACCAGCCTTTAAGGGAGGACAGAAGAGTGCAGTGTGTTCTGATAATCGCCCCGCAAAGTGGGCCAGGAATGTGGCCTGATTGTGCACATGAGGAAGCCGAGGTGAGGGGAGAGGCTGTGGATTAAACCCAGTGACTCAGGGGAGGAGGCAAGACTCGAACTTTGACCCTTGACACTTGTTTAAAGTTCTTCATTGTCCACCTCTCTGTCTTTAAAGTTATTTTGTGTCATTATTTCTGTAACTTTGATACTTAACTCTTGATGCTTCCTTTCACTAGCATGACTTTGCTTGACAGCCAGACAAAACCACTGAGAGATGCAGAACTCAATTAATTACCCACACGAGCTGTGGCCCTGTTATCATAAGGATCCTCTGTTGAGAATGCAGAACGGATCCCAGATGGACATTCGTGGACTCGTTGAGCACAATCTGACAGTGGAAGAGACAGGATGGGGGCTGCAGACTCAAATTGGGGTGAGAATTAGACATCTTTTGTCTCCAGGGACATGAGCTGACCCCCCCATTTGGAGATCCTAAGACCTAGTGACTATAAACTTGTCACCCCCAATATCACAAGAAAAATCACCAGGGTGACTGCAGCTCCAGAGTGAGGGTCTTGGCCATAATCTTTGGTCAATAAGCAGTTTCAGCCCAGTGTGAAGGCAACACCAACTCAACAGGAAAGTAACAAGAAATTTGCTTAGGAGGGTGTCTGGCAGATGCCACCAGCATCACCTGGTGGAGGCTGGAAGAGCCAGCAGCCAGAGGCACAGGACCACCACCCCCACCCTACCCCTGCCCTGCCCAGTCTCTCTCCGTCCCTCTGCGAGGAGTGCGTGGCTCAGACACTCTGGACATTGTAAGCTGTGTGTTTCAGAATATGGACCCCACCTCCTTGTTGTCTTCCCTTTGTATAGGGACAGTGGGAGTGGGTAGGGAGCTTGAAGCTGAGCATGTGACAATGGGGACTTCTGAAGTCGTCACAGTGGCTATTGGAGACAGACATCCTACCACTGCGAGCACAGGGCAATTGCATTCCTGCAGACAGCACCTGGGGACCTCATGGGACGTGGACGGGGAGCCCCTGGTGTCGGCCACTCATTGCCAGGCTGCCAGCATCATCCCGTGGACAATCCTATTGTCCTTCCTCAGGTGGTAAAATTGGGCCCTGAGTGAGTAACAACTGTCAACCTCAGGAAGTTTTAGAACTAAGTATAAAGATGACAAAGTCAAACCCATAATCTTCATATTTATATAGTGAAGACAAACATGTGTTTAATTTTAATGTCCAGGTACGCCCCGCTTTGAGAAAGTTTGCGTTATGCTGCTTTGTTTTACGAAAGACACACTTTAGTAAGGTAACTGCTTTGTGTGTTAAGAGTGAAAATCCAATGAAGTGGCATAATGCAAACTTTCTGAAGGTAGGTTGTACTCCCCTGTGAGCCATTTCGGGTTATGAAAGACCTCATAGGGATGTTCTACTTTCGGATAGTGGAGGAAACCTATACATATAACGTTTAAGAGAATTGGATACATTCTCAGAGTAAACAGAGTTTGGATTCCATTTTAAAACAGGTAATTAAGTAATTGATGTAGATTAATGATTAGATTAAAAAGGCGCTCTACTAAATACTAAGGGTGTTGCAAACGAGCTTCAGCCCAGAAAGGGAGCAGCCTCAAACTCAGCAGATCCCGAAACAGGAGGGTGAGGAGTGGTGGGTGACAGTGAAGAGGGGGTTGTGACAGCCACACCACCAGACGTCTCTGGGGCATGTGCCAAGGTCACCACCATCCTTTAAGCCCCTCACCATCAGGACATCGAGGAGATTCTTGTCAGGTGTCACTATTGTGATAAAGTATGACCTGAGAAAGAACAGCCTCAAGCCACTACGGAAAACAGTGTGACAGTCATCAAAAAATTAAATATAGAATTACCATATGATCCGGCAATTCCACCTCTGGGCATATACCCCAACGAATTGAAAGCAGAGTCTCGAAGAGATGTTTGTGTTTGTGTTCATAGCAGCATTATTCCCAATAGCCTAAAGGTAGAAGGAACCCCAGCATCCATCAGTGGATGAATGGAGAAGAAAAATGTGGGATATATATATAACAGAATATTCTTCTGCACTAAGAAGAAAATCCTGACACATGCTACAACATCGATGAGCCTTGAAGACATTACGCTAAGCGAAATAAACAAGCTGCAAAAAAGACAAATACTGTATGATTCCACTCACATGAAATGCCTAGAGTGGTCGGAATCATAGAGACAGAGGGCAGCATGGCGGCTGCCAGGGGCTGGGGGAGGGGGATAGGGAGTCAGTGTTTACTGGGTGCAGAGTTTCAGTTTTCCAAGATGAAAAGAGCTACAGAAATGGATGGTGGTGAGGGCTGAGCAACAGTATGAATGTCTTCAATGCCACTGACTGTACACTTAAAAATGGCTGAGATGGTAAATTTTACATTAGGCATATTTTATCCCAATAAAAATTTTAAAAATAAATCCTTAAAAACCCCAATCTTTGTAAAAATAAATAAATCAGTAAATAACAGCATCTGAGCCCTTTACATTTTGCAAAGCCTTTTCATACACATAATCAGAGAGGTCACAACAACATCCCTGTGATGAAAGCAATCATTATTCTTGTCTCACAAACAGAAAACTAGGGTTCAGATGTGGTAAAACGATTTGCCCAAAAAGGGGGAAAGTGTGGCTGGTCTCTCTGATTTCTGTTTAATTTTGTTTTCTGGATCATGCCATTTCCTCAGAGGAAGAGAAATCCTTAGAACGCTTGAGTATTCTAAAAATATAATTTTCTTCCCTAAATTCTGTCTGTTGGCTTGAGATGAGTCACAAAACTTGGAACACTACTAGAATTGGTTGCTGAGATCTCACCTGTTCTAAGAAGTGAGCCTGGTGGCCTGAGTCCCTAGTGGCCATAGGGAGCTGGGTCTGGCTGGACCCAGGATAACGGCCTGCATCCAGTGCCAGGTGTCAACACGCTCCTAAAAGAGCTCCCCTCCTCCAGGGGGTCGGAAGAGCAGCCCTGAGGTGCTTCCATCACAGAGCGCTGCAGACCCACGTTCTGCTTCCTCCAGTCTTCTTGTCCACCACGAGCTGGGGGAGTGTTTAGTGTCATGCAGTCCTGCGTAAATTCCCCTCCCCCAGTCTGTGTTGCCTGACTCAGTTTCCTTACTTGTAGAAGAATAAATACCTGATAGTGTTACAGAAAGGACAATGGAGACAAGGCAGGGATAGTGCTTAGTTGACAGTAGGTGCTCAATAAATAAGAATCAGGGTTTTCCGAGCACTCACTGCTTATGTCGGGCACTGAGCGATCTCTGTCTGTGTTCTCTCTTTCAGTCTTCTCAACGCACCATCTCTGGTGCTGCTGTTTTATATTCCTCCTGTGTGTTCTCCCAAGGTCACACAGCTGGCTGTGGGTTCCCTTCTTTTACTCACCAATCCTCACCACCACCATTCAGATCTTGAATCATAGACTTAAAAAAAATGGTAATTATAGACACACAAGACCAAATAGCAAAGTTGCAAAACATGGTACTCAGAAGTCCAGTCTGTTGTTGCTCTGCCCTCCCCAGGAGTTGTTTTCCTCCACCTGGAAGCTGGCTCTCATCCAGACATTCCAGCCCAAAAGAAGGACAAGGGAGGACATGGAGCATGAGAATGTTCCCTGTAAGGACGTGACCTAGAAGTTGCACATATCATTACCCTCACCTCTGATTAGCCAGAATGTAGTAGTGAGGCCACAGGGAGCTCCGAGGGAGGCTGGGGAGCCATGTGCCCAGCTAAAACTCAGAGCTTCAGCGATCAAAAACAAGGAGGATAAAAATGGTTAAGATGGTCCATTTTGTGATGTGTGTATTGTGTTGCAATAAGAAAAAATGTTTGAAGAAAAAGAGGGAAGAGTGAAAATTTGGGCATGATTAATAGTCTCCTCCACAGTTACTGATCCAGGTAAGTGACAGCATTTTTTTGAAAAACAGTAAAATAAAATATTACCTGGTCACTGTACAAAAATTATTTTCAAAAAATGCACAGGAAGTGTAACTTTTTGGTGTCCATCTTTCTAGACCTATTTCCACTACAGTAATTTAAAAGCTTCAGTAGGAAACTAAAACCCTTTTTTTGTCCAACAATCACATTACCAGGATCCAAAGTGCATTGAGCAGACACCCAACCTCATCTTCTTTCTCTCTAAATGCCATTGTTGGCATGTGGAGGGCAGGTGCTATGACCTACCACCAGATGTCGTCTTGCTCACTTTTTATGTCTTTTTGAATCCCTTGATGGGGCGTTTTAGAACATTTCACCTAAGGCCTCCATCACCCCAAGAGGACCACAGCCAGAAAACAAAGACAGAAGATTTTAGGCTTTGGGGTTCACAACCATAGTCTACATGCAAGATTTGGAAGTATTTGGAAAAATAAGTAATTAGGCAGAATTAGGGATGAGACAGTCTCTAATGACACCAATCAAATTGTTACGGGAGGAAGCCACAGAAGGGAAACTCCAAATTCTGTGCATAATCTCTACCCCAGTGTCTGACTGATCCTGAACCTACGTGCATTAAGCAGACTAAAAGCGATCTGAAATGAGATGTTAGCTGCCTCTCCTCTCAGACAAGACAGATTTGCAATTTAATTCTAACCAAGTTAATTGTCTGTCAATGAAAAGAAAAACAAACCATCTTTGCAGGAGTATAAAAGAACCCATAACTCTTCAATGTAACACTGATAATGTCCAGGATATAATAAAAAATTACTTGACAGAGAAAGAGCAAGGAAAATGTAACCCATTCTCAAAAGGAAAGACCATCAACAGAGGCCAATGCTAAAATGATGCAGATGTCGTAATGTACAAAGGAAAACTTAAAGCCAGTTATTATAACTATGCTTGATAAGGTTAGGAGAAATATCCTTGTAAGAAAAGCAGGAATCTTGGCAGAGGGACAGACCCAAACAGACCCAAAGGTAACAGGTAATTGGAGAACTGGAATCCCAGGAGGAAAAAGAGAGAATGGTGTGGGGAAAACAAACGTGAAGAAAGAAAGGTTGAAAATTTCACACATTTCATGAAAGATATAAATTCACATGTGCAATACATTCTGAGAACCCCAAACACAATAAACATAAGACAATCCCACCAAGACCCATGATAGTAAAACTGCAGAAAACCAAAGATAAAGAGAAAATCTTGAAAGCAGCTAAAGAATATAACATATTTCATACAAGGAACAATGATAAAAGCACCTGAGAGCTTCTTACACGTAAGTGTGGAGGCCAGAAAGCATGTGAACAACATCTTTCGAGGGCTGAAAGAAAATACTGTCAATCCAGAATTCTATATCCAGAAAAGATATCCTTCAAAGAGGAAAGCAAAGCAAAGACGTTTGTAGATAAAGGAAAGCTAAAAGTTCATTGCCTACGGAAATGTCCCACAAGGAATGCCCAAGCAAATTCCTCAGCTCAAGAGAAATGATAACAAAGGACAGTCCAATCTCCAGAAACAAATGAAAACCATCAGAAAACGTAAATATCTGAAAAGGCTGCTTTTTCTTAATTTCGTTACAATACATGTGACTGTTTAAAGGAAAAATTAAAATACTATCTTGTAGGTTTTACAACGTATGTATATACAAAAATAATAACATGAAGGATAGAGGAGGTGGTAAATGGACTTAGACAGCAGCAAGTTTCTACATTTTGCATGAAGCGGTAAAATGGTAACCCTAAGTAAACTGTAGAAAGTTAAGGATGTATATGCAAATCTCTAGAGCACCGCTAAAAAAGTAAGGCAAAGAGGTATGGCTAAAGTGTCAGTAGATAAATTAAAATGGAATTCTGAAAAATATTCAAGTTACCTAAAGGAGGCAGGAAAGTGGAACAGAGGAACGGAAATGGTAATGCACTAAATGTTAATGGACTAAACACTCCAATTAAAAGGCAGAGATTATCAGAATAGATGAGAAAGCAACACATGACTATCTACAGTCTCTTAGAGACATTTAAAGATTGTATAAACATATGTAAACATTAAATATAAAGACACAGATAGGTTGAAAGTAAGTGGATTGAAAAATATATACCACGCAAACAGCGTAAGGAAGCAGTGATGCCTATCTTAACATCAGATAAAATAGACTTCAAGACGAAGTATATACCAAAGATAACAAGGGACATTTCATAGTGAAGAAAAGTTCCATTCAGTAGGAAGCCATAGTAATAAAAAATGTGTATGCATCTATGAAAGAACTTCAAAATACATGGTACAAAAGTAGATACAAAGAAAAGGAGAAATACAAATAGAATATTCCAAACTCATAGTTGGAAAATTTAACATATTCTTTCCTAATAATTGATCAATAAATAAAAAATTAGTAAAGTCAGAGAATCTGAATAAGACTACTAGTTCTCTTGAACTAGCTAATATTTTACAACACTACACATACCAGCTGCTGAATCCATATTCTTTTCAGAGCACATGGTACATGACCAAAGTAGGCCATTTGCCGTGCCATTAAACAAATTTCAATAAATTTAAAAGATTGAAATCATGCAGAATATGCTCTCTGACCACAACTGAAGTATATTCAAAGTGAATACATGGGGCTGGCCCCACGGCCGAGTGGTTAAGTTTGCATGCTCTGCTTCAGTAGCCCAGGATCTCACCAGTTTGGGTCCTGGGTGTGGACCTAGCGCTGCTCAGCAAGCCATGTTGAGGTGGCGTCCCACAGAGCAGAGCTGGAAGGACCTACAACTAGAATATACACAACTATGTGCTAGAGGGCTTTGCGGAGAAGAAGGGGAAAAAAAGAAGATTGGCAACAGATGTCAGCTCTGGGAAAGTCTTAAAAAAATCACTACAAATCAGCTATCTAGGAGAATTCCAAATATTGGAAATTAAAAGATATACTTCTAAATAATCCATAAATCAAAGAAGAATTCTCAAGGATAATTTAAAATAACATATATCGAACTGAATTAAAATAAAAACACAATATATAAAAATTACTAGCATTCACTGCTTAGAGGAATATTTACAGCCATGATGGGCTGAATAATTGTCCTCCCCAATATGTCCATCTCCTGATTCCTGGAACCACGACTATGACCTTATACGACAGAATAGATGCAGCTGTGGTTCAGCTGAGGATCCCGGACGGAGAGTATCTTGGATTACCTGAATGGGCTCTAAGTCTAATCACAAGTGTCCTTATAAGGGAGGGAGAGAGAGGTTTGGCTACAGAAGAGAAAGTAGGAGATAGGATGATGAAAGCAAGAGGTTGGAGTGGTGCAAGGAAGGGGTCACAAGCCGAGGAAGGCAGGAGACCTCCCAAAGCTGGAAAAGACAAGGAAACAGATTCATGGCTGGAGCCTCCAGAAAGCAGCAGTCCAGCTAACACCTTGACCTTAACCAGCAAAACTGATTTCAGACTTCTGACCTCCAGCCCTGTAAGAGAATAAATTTCTGTTGTGTTAAGACATTAAGTTTGTGGTAATTTGTTACAGAAGCAACAAGAAACTAACATGACAGCTTTAAATGTTTACATTAGAAAATAAGAAAAGTCTAAAATCAATGATGTATGATTCTAGATCAAAATCTAGAAAGCTAGATCAAGAAGCTAGAGAAAGAGAGAGCAAATTAAACTCAAAGTAATAGAAGGAAGGAGAAGATGAAGATGGGAGCAGAAATCAATGAGGAGAAGATAGACCAACCATAGAGAAAATGAACAAAGCCAAAAGCTAGTTCTTTGAAAAGACCAGCAAAATTAATGACCTCCTAGCCAGACTGATCTGAAAAAAAAAAGAAAGAAAACACAAACTATTAATATCAAGAATGAAAGAAGGTTTATCTTTACAGATCCTACAGATATTTAAAAAACAACAAGAGAATATAATGAACAACTTTATGCCCACAAATTTGACAACTTAGATGAAATGGACAAATTGGAAAATACAACTTATCAAATTGACATAATACGAAATACAGAGTATTAAGAGCCCTATATTTATTAGAAGAATTGAATTCTTTATCAAAAATTTCTACTAAGGGGCCGGCCCCGTGGCCGAGTGGTTAAGTTTGCACGCTCTGCTTCAGCCACCCAGGGTTTCACCAGTTCAAATCCTGGGTGCGGACATGGCACTGCTTGTCAAGCCATGCTGAGGTGGCATCCCACATGCCACAACTAGCAGAACCCGCAACTAAAAATGCACAACTACGTACTGGGGGGCTTTGGGGAGAAAAAGGAAAAATTTTTAAAAATCTGGAAAAAAAACAAAAGGCAACTTTCTCCTAAGAAAACTCCACATCCAGATGTTTTCGCTGGTGAATTCTATTGAACATTCAAAGAAGAAATAGCAATCACACACAAACTCTTTCAGAAAACAGAGGAGGAGGGAACAATTCTCAATTCATTTTATGAGGGTTATTATTCTATTATGGTTATTAGTATAACCCTAATTTCAAAACCTGAATAAGACATTTTTTAAAAAATTAAATATCACAATATCCTTCATCAACATAGACACAAAAATCTTTAACAAAACATTAGCAAATTGAATCCAGAAATATACATACATACATACATACATGCATACATACAAAGAATCATACACCACGACTGAAGTAGAGTTTATCTCAGGAATGCGAGGTTAGTTTAACTAACCAATTGATCTCAATCAATTTAATTGATCATATTAAAGAATAAAGGAGCAAAAGTCACATGATCCGTTTAACAGTGGAAGAAAAAGCATTTGACAAAATTAACTCACTATTCCTTATAAAAATTCTCTGTCAAGTAGGAATAGCAGGAAACTTCCTCAATCTGATAAAGGACATCTACAACAATCCTACAGTAAATACCATCATTGAGGATGACATATTGGATATTTTCCCCTAAGACTAGAACAAGGCAGGGATGCCCACCCAGTCCCTTCTATTCCACATGATCCTGGAACCCCCAGCCCTTCCAATAAGGCAAGTCAAAGAAATAAATGGCATAAAGTTGGAAAGGAAAAAGAATATCTGTCTATATTTGCAGATGACATTATTTACATAGAAAATCCTAAAGACTCTACAAAACAACTACTAGAACCAATAAGCAAATTTAGTGATATTAGAAGATTAAAAAGGTTAATATTGAAAAATTGTGTTTTTATATAATAGCATCAAACAAGTTAGAAAGTGAAATTAGACACAATTTCATTTATACTTCTGCCAAAACTCATAACTAGTTCAGAATAAATTTAACAAAAGTCATGCAAGACAGCAAGCCCTGATGGCCTAGCCATTAAAGTTCAGCGTCCTCCGCTTTGGCTGCCGGGGTTTGGTTCCCGGGCGTGGAACCACACCACTCGTCTATCTGTAGCCATGCTGTGAAGGCAGCTCACCCGAAGAAGTAGAAGGATTTACCACTAGAATATACAATATGCACTGGGGCTTCAGGGAGGAAAAGAAAAGTCATACAAGAGTTCTTCACTGAAAATTACAGAACATTGCTGAAAGGAATTAAACAAGACCTAAATAAACGTGGACACATAACAGGTTCATGGACTGGAAAACTCAGTGGTGCTATAATATCAACTTTCCTTCAATTGATCTGGAAGTTCAATACAATGCCAAACAAAATCCCGGTAGATATTTTTCTATAGAAATTGTAGAAACTGAGAAGCTGATTCTAAAAGTCAGACAGAAATGCAAATGACCTGGAACAGCCAGAGCGAGTTTAAAAAGAACAAAGTCGGATGTCTTACACTGCCTGATCATGACACTTACTATTAAGCCTAGAAAACCAGATGACGTGGTTTTGGCAAAAGGATAGACACAGGAAGAAAGCAGATAGGAAAGAGAATCTAGAGGTAGACCCAAACATACATGGCTATTGATTTTTGACTGGGGTGCCAAGGTGGTTCAGAAGACTTTTTAACAAGTGGTACTGAAACAACTGGACATTCATACGAAACAAATGAACATCAGCCTTTATCTCATGTCACGCACAAAAATTAACTTGAAAATCAAAAAGCTAAATGTAAAATCTTATATTTAAAACTTCTAGAAGAACATATGCAAGAAAATAATCATATCTTTGGGTGTAGGCAGTGATTTCTTACATAAGACTCAAAGAGCATAAAGCATAAAAGAGAAAAAAGTTGATAAATAGTACTTTATCAAAGCTGAAAACATCCATTTGTCAAAAAACATCATTAAAAAAGGCAAAAGACTGGGGCTGGCCCTGTGGCCGAGTGGTTAAGTTCGCACGCTCCGCTGCAGGCGCCCAGTGTTTCGTTGGTTCGAATCCTGGGTGCGGACGTGGCACTGCTCATCAAGCCACGCTGAGGCAGCGTCCCACATGCCACAACTAGAAGGACCCACAACCAAGAATATACAACTATGTACCAGGGGGCTTTGGGGAGAAAAAAGGAAAAAGTAAAATCTTAAAAATAAAAAAGGCAAAAGACAACTCCAGATGGGAGAACATATTCTCAATACATGTATCTGATGGAAGACCTGTATCCAGACTATGTTAAAAATTTTTACAACTCGATAATAAAAATACAACTCAAGTTTTAAAGTGGGCAATAGGTTTAAACAGACACCTCCCAAAGAAAGATACATGAATGGCCAATAAAGACAGCTACATCATTATCATCACGCAAATGCAAATTGAAACATCAATGAGACCCCACTGCACGCCCACTGGAGAGGCTAAAATTAGAAAGACTGACAGTTCCAGGTATTGTGACGATATGGAGCATCCGGAACTCTCAGAAACTCCTGAAGAGAAGGTGAAACGTACAACCACTTGGGAAATGATTTGACAGTTTCTCAAAAGATGCGTCTTCACCCACCGCACTGTGCAAGCCATTTCATTCCCAGCATCTACCCAAGAAAAACGAAAACATATGTCCCTACAAGACTAGTACAGAGCAGTTTTGTTCAAGTTGCTTCGTACTAGAAACAACCCAAACGTCTATCAACAGGATAAACCAAATGTGGCATCTCCACACAGATCACTCAGGAACTTAAAAAAATGGACTAATGATACACACAACCATGTGAGCGAATCTCAGAAGCATTATTCTGGGGAACCGTATGTACTATATATACTACATTCTTCCATTTGTCTAAAATTCTCAAAAATACACTATATATAGTATTTACATGTTATACACTCTCTATATATGAAACTTTATGTTTTATATATGTTTTTATTATATGTCCCATATAAACATAGAAAATATATATACATTTGTCACTATAGTAACAAAGTACTAATCAGGGATGCCTGGGGATGGGAAAGAAAGGGGCTGGAAAGAGATAGAAAGAATTGGGGTTATGTACATGTTCCACGTCTATATTGTGTTTCTCGTTTCATCTGTTAAAGTTATTGAATTGCTCACTTGAATTAGATGCAGTTTATCGTATGTAAGACTTTACCTCAATACTATTGATAAAAAACAAACCAAGTCAGTCCTCTTTCTGTTCCACACATTCCCGTTTGGTTCAGCAGCATCCACAGCCACATCCCCTGCACCCAGGGGATGCAGAGAATGAGACCTGGTCCCTGCAGCAGGAGCAGGAGCCCGTGAAACAGCCCATGAGAGTAAGCTGTGCTGAGGCTGCGCCAGAGGGAGCCCACGGGACTGTGGGGGCCCAGAGGAGGAGCGTCAGAATCACACTGAGGGGCCTGGGAGGTCCAGGGAAGAAGTCACTCTGTGTGGAGGGAGTCATGAAGGACAAGCAGGAGGTGGCAGGTGAAGGGGGCCAGGTGTGCAGGATGGCAGAGGGGAGGGCACAGTAGAGGAACAGAGGAGGAACATCCTAGGGGGTGAGGGGAAGCTAAGAGCACTTCAGTGATGCTGGAGCACAAGGGGCGAGGGAGGCACGAGGTCAGGATGAACACGGAGAAGCCGTGGCTGGAAGCCTCGATCCCATGTGTGTCCCCCATCTGGACACTGAACTCCAGACGGGCCAGGACCCTGTGTGATCTTCATATCCCCACAACCACACAAGTGCTAGCCTCACAGAAAGGGAGGGGTGTCAATGAGTGTGTGATGAATGAATGATGCAATGAATGAACGAATGAGGGGGCTGACTTTCAGATCCATTTCTCCACCCCCATTCCGTGGTCTCCTGCCCACATTGGCTTTAGTGCTGACCCCTCCTTAGGTCCTTTTGGGGACAACGATTTCTCCTAGCTCTTTCTGTCATTTGCTAGACTTCAGCTCTGCAGCCTTAGGGACAGACACGGCTACAGGAGAGATGGAGATCCCAACCGGACATCATTTAAATATTCATAGGAGCTGAGGCCGTGGCAAGCTGGACAGACATGAGGAGAATTCAGAAAAGTCTCGAACAATAGATTCGTCAAGTTCAAACTCCAGGTGTAGCAAACTGAAAGCGGGTGCAACTTCGGGTAGGAGACCGATGTGCCCCGTGAGCTGCTCCCTCCCAAAGCCACATGTCCTGGGCCTTTGAACTTTCAGGCCTTGGGAACTGGTGTGGCTTCCGTGGCAGCAGGAACATTCCTTCCTGCAGCCGGCTGTCTGCCTCAGGTGCTCCTTGTCTCATTTCACATGGCACCAGAGATATCTTACCTGGCTTCTTAAGTGGGACCTGCTCCTTCTCAAGCTTGGATGGGCTCACATTGTTTTCTGGCTTGGAGCACCTTCCTTCCTTGTCCTGTGTTTACAGGCATTGGTTTCCCGATACGCGCCTCTGGAGTCTGTCTTTCGGGGCCCACCATACTGAGAGATAGGAAGCCAGGAAGTTCTGGATCTGCCAGAGGCCATCATTGCGGGAACAATCCAGCCCCCTCACTTCCTAGAGAGGGGTGCATCCATCAGGGAGGTCTTCTGCCACCAGCCTAACATGTAACTTTGGCCCAAACTCCACCCACACTTCCCATGTCTCGTCGCCTTGAATGTGTCCCATGTTCTTTGATATATTTTCTTGTGAGTCCCATCCCAGCATCCTCCTGTACATGCTTCTCAAGGTACAACCAGTCTTACTTCCCATGCCACCAGGAAACTCATAAATTAACTTCTGAAATACTCTACTCTGATTTCACTTCTCAAATCTGCTCAGAGCTTGGCTGTCCCTCTTTGGTTCTCATTAAATTCTTATCTACAGCCTCTGGAAAGTGCCTTTGGTCATTTCCTCCTTAGTGGGAGGTGGATGGACCCCTTCATCCTCTCTGGGCCCTGCCCCTTCCTAGACCAGCAGCGATTCAACTCCCCTGTCCTTCCTGATCCTAGCTAAGGAGCAGCTGGAGGGGGACGGCTCCATTTTTGCCTGTTCCATCCTTCCAGTCTGGTTTGGAGGCCTCAAACTTTCTTCTCAGGAAACCCCTGTTCCTCCAGCTCAATCAACACGTCCTCCTTCGATGTTGCAGGATTAGACATTTTCAATGTTCCTATTCTGACAGCAAGTCCAAACTCTGTCTTTTAAACCAATCTTATTCCTTTCTGATCCTCTGAGCAACCAGATTCCTTGATATGGGCCTTTTCTTTTCTTCTTAGCTGCTGGGTTTTTAATAATCCCACCGAGATTTTTCTCTCCCTTAAGGATGGTGGGATGGCACAGCACCTGAGTGATTAGGGCCCCATCCTCCTGGTCTGTTCACTGATACATCCCACCAGTCCCTGAGGTCTCCCGTCCTGTGGCTGAGACCGACACAAGGAACTATCCAGACTCATGTTGACTGTGGGGTGGGGGAGGGGTGGTTCCAGCATCCCCTGGTCTTCAGTCTTCACTGTGGACCCTGGAATCCCCGCATTGTCTCTTGGTCCCCAAATCCTAGCCCGTGGGTGTGCATCTTCCCAGCCTAAGACGTGCTCCGATATGTGGGGGTTCTGGGTGCAGCTTGTTCCTTGAATTCTTTCAGGCAGCCCCTCCTCCATCCTCACCAGGCACACAAGAACAACAGGCAGATGGAAAGAAATTAAGGGCTAGGTTACTAACGTCAGAGAACCCTCAGATGAATTCTTCTCTTCCAGCTCCAGTGCAGAAATTTCTAGAAATTAATCCTGGAGTGAAAACCAGGCCTGGAAGCTAAGTGAGGCTTTTCTCTCCTTCCCCTAGGATCCAATGGCTGAGCTGGTGGAACCAGATGACAACCTTTTATCCAACCAGCCACGTGACGCGGATGGCCAGTGAGGTCCCCTCCACACCCATCGCCATTGCTGGCAGAGAGCTGAAACAGGACCGGATGAATGGGAGCAGAGAGGAGCTGGGAAGGAGGGAAATCAGGTGGGGTCTGGAAAGAAGGAAGAGAGATTCTCTGGTGTCCTTGCTGGGGAAGGGCAAGGCCTTGATCTGCTTGTCAATCCACATGGCGGGAAGGGAGAAGGAAGTCTGGGGCTTTTAAGGCTCAGTCCCCTTCCCACTAGTACAGCACAGCCACCCGTCACTTCAGGGGCTGGCCCAGCAGAGGGCAGCTGTCCCTCCCATAAGGAGATAATACTGGTGAGGGAGCTGGGCAGAGGGTGGACCCTCCCGCTCCTCCACGCCCCACGGGGATGAGGACGGAGCTCCTGCAAAAGTCTAATTAGGGAGCCTGCCTGCTCAGGACGATGCTCAGGACTGTTGCTACAGTCCCTTACTCACCCTGTCTCCTAGCCGTGGATGATGGCTCTAAGGCTCCTTTGAGCCAATCAGGATCTCTCCCCGGGAAATAGGAAAACCAGGAGGAAAACCCTCAGAGGCAGGAGGTTGTGAGCTGAGGCCTGGGGGAAGCACGGCTCCTCCTGCTGAGATTGAGGCTTCCCAGGCCCTGTCTGTGTGTGTTCGTGTCCATGTGTGTGTGCGCACACACACGCATTTCTTTAAGTCTGTGAGCATTCTGGGTCATTCCAATAAATACCTCTATTCTTGAGCTGGCCAGAGGTATTTTATTTTAATTTATTTTTGTCCTTGTTCTTGAATTAGCTTTTATCTTTGTTTTTCTTTGTTGCTATTATTTTGCTTGCATCAAAGAATCTTACCTGACAGAAATTCAGAAGACTTGGTTGCAGTGCACAGACCCTTGGGAGGGGTGGCATATTTGAAACTGGTTTTCTGGCTTCTGGGGGGACAGGGCCATGGTACAGCCCCTCCCCTCAGCATTCCAGGTGGCAGCTGCTGTCAGCCAGTGTAGACGGGACAAGAAATGCTGGGACCTGTATTAGGACAGTCATTTCTGATGCTTCTGCCAAACGCCTGACTGATATCTTGAAAGTTCTCCTCAAGGCATGAAATAAATTCCAACTTTTTATGTTTTCAGCTGAAAAACAGTCCTGTAAAAACTGTATTCAGAGATGGGATTCTGGAGGTTTCTGATTCAAGTGATGAATTCAACCCTCACTAGACCTTTTCGGGGAGAATTAAGACAGTGATGGGGAAAGAGTTGCACGCTAATTTCCCATGGCCGCTCCAACTAATGACCACAAACTCAGTCACTTAAAACAACCCAGATTTATTCTCCCACAGTTCAGGTCATCAGAAGTCCTAAAATCGAAGTGTCAGAGGGCTGTAGTCCTTCTGGAGGCTCTGGGAGAGAAGGCGCTTCCTTGCCTTTTCCAGCAGAGCCACCTGCATTCCTTGACTCCTGGACCCCCTTTCCATCTTCAAAGCCAGCAGCGTAGCATCTTCCAATCTCTTTCTCTGCTTCTATTGTCACACCTCCTTTCCTTCCCTCTGATCTTCTTGCCTCCCTCTTATGAGGACCCTAGCGATTACATTGGGTGCACCTCAATAATCCCAGACAACCTCTCCATCTCAAGATTCTTACTTGAATCACATCTGCAACATCCCTTTTACTAGATAAGTTAACATATTCTCAGGTTCCAGGAATTAGGACACGGGCATCTTTGAGTGGTCGCTACTCTGCCACCACAAGTTCCATCCAGAAAATTGTAATAGGGACATCTGATGGGACCTGCATGGGTGCAATTACAAACCATTTCTAAGAGCACTGGGCACACTCTGCCCGTGCCACACTCTCTGGTTGGCAGCCAACATTTGAAGTCAGCATGGCCCCAAGGGTGAAATGCAGAACAGTAAAGAGTTAGACACCGAAGCAAGAGAAGGGCTTCACTATGAAAGCTCCAAACGTCTGGAGAAAATGTGTGGTGCGGAGGCTAAGGTGTTCACCTGGGTAGCTGGAACATGATTCTATACTCATTGCTGTCATGCTCAGCTGACATCATTTACTCCAGTAGATGGCTGTGATTTTAACTATGCCCGGGGTTGGTCAACCGTGAGTAAATGCTGGCCAGCAATTTGTGACACTGAAAAGACAGGTTACACTTGGGATGGAGAAGAAGAAGGAATCAAAGTGTGCAGGAAACTGGAAGGCTAGATTTGATCTCTCATGGATTTCCCACCTACGCTGTTTTTCCTGTGAGGTCCAAGGAGACTTCCCTCTCTTTGTCATGAGGAACAAATGGATGACTAGGAACTCTCTAGACTCCAAGGTGGGGCTGGGACCCTGATCTGTTTAGGAGCAAGAAATCCCAAGAGGTCAACCCTAGGGAGGCAGTTCACAGCCAGAAGAAAAAAAGAGAGTGGATGTGATGTCAGGCAACAGGAAGAGTAATTATTGGGGCTCAGGTGTGATACTCAGAGGTTCCCAGCAATAGAAGTGATGGACAGTCCTGCTACTTTGTAAAACCCAAAATCTGGTGAGCAAAGAACAGACACAGGTCTATATGCTGGACAGTCTCTGCTTGTCATCCTATTCTCAGACCTGAGTCATGGCACAGATCCAGAGACCCAGAAGGAAAAGGTGGCCAGGAGTTTGACAAAGGGCCTTTCATACCCCGTACATGCAACCTGTGAACATTTCTCCTATCTGTTCTCCATGGAGTGGGAGCATCCCCTCAGGTGACAGTGGGTTAGTTAAAGGAAACACAACATACCCAGGAATGTTGGATACTGGCTCCAAGGTTACACTAACTACTGGAACCCAGAATAAGCCAGAATGACCCAAACCATGGCAATGGGTCAGAGGGGATGCTTATGTGAGTAAGTAATAAATGAACGTCTGATTTGAGTTCACCTCGCCATTGGTCCTTTGGGACCCAGGCTTCACCTGGTCACCATTTTCTAGGTTCCTGAGTGGATACCTGGAGTGGGTACTCTTGGAAGCTGCAGGTTGTTCACCCAGACCCATGGACAGAGGTTATTAAGGTGAGATAAACCAGTGGAGGCCATTGGGTTTACCTTTCTACCAAAATACCTAAATCAAAATCCACACCAAATTCTCAGAGGAATTATCAGAATGCTGCCATCATCAAAGGCTCAAAGGAAGGAAGAGTAGTGACTCCTATGACACCCTAGTCACCTCTCCAGTGGGCCAGTGCCAACCAGTGATGTGCCTTGGAAAACAGTGGTTGGGAGCTCATAAAACTGCTCGTGTTGAAACTCCAATGGCAGTTGCGATTCCTAAGACGTTCTTGTTAAAGTAGGAAATAAATACAGCCTCTGACTCGTGGTATGTATCAGTCTTCCTGGTTGCAAGCAAAGATGCCAACTCTAGTTTCTTAGTGGAAAAAGAAAGACATTTTTTGGAATAATACCAGATTTTCCCCAAATCAGTAGGACACTGGAGATGAGGCTTGGAAAATAAGCAATCTAAGGCAGCTCCATGGTATGAAAGGCAGGGAGAAAAGCATCATCATTTGTTCAGGATCAGAATGGTCATGGTGCTGCCTCTGCCACCCTGAGATATTATCCCTGCTGGTGCAGGGCAGTCTGTTCCGTCACCATTCCTCTCTTGGGCAGGCGCTGAGAATGGTGCTCAGCACCCTTGGTCTTTGCTTCACTTCCTCCAGATTCCGGATCCCATGTGGAATCAGTCAGTAAATCAAGCTAAGTCTCAGCTGTGAGTCCTGGATGCCAGAGAAGGAAGCATCTGGTGTCTCTGGCTTCCGCATACAGAGAATGTGATGACGCCACATGGTGGGAATCCCCCCCAACTAAGAAGAAGACAGCAGCTCCCTGTGAAACATGCAAGGGCCTGAAATGTTGACATCTTTGATTGTAGGAGACAAAAACCTAACTCCAATTTGCAAACACTAAATAGAGACATCACTGAAAGGTCCAGAAAGGCCAAATTGAGGTGTTTAAACCATGTCATCAGTACACAGTGTCTCTCAAATTTTGCTGGGCTTTTTGCCTAACGCAGTGGCTTCAGCCAGAACTGGGCTGCCATGGGACACTTCTTAAGGGTGTTCCTGAAGGACATCAGAGAACTTCTCGTAGTCCACAATGCCTGGAAGGAGAGGTGTCCTCAGGCCAGATCTGCATTGTTTCTTGGGTAACAGCTAAGGGTCTGGCTAGAAGGTCAGAATTTTAGAAAGAATAAATCTGGAGGCTTGGTGACAAAGATATTTAGGGAAGAGGTCTATGGATGGAGCTCTCAGAGTGAGACCAGAGCCGAAAAATACTCCTGTCCCACGTGAATGCTCACTAGAAGGCCTCCGCTGTCAGAGAGACTTAAGAATCAGTGAAGACATGTTTGGTGGCAACAATTCTTCCCCCTTCCCCAGGCAGCCTAGTGCTTTCAAAATGGGCTCTGTGACAAAGAGACTGATAGAGAAGCTATGTCTAACCACAACATATGGACTGTCCCTCATCAAGGTTGACGTGGAGCCTGATGAATCTCAGCCCCCAGAACCGATGGGCTTAGATATCATTGAAATGGGGTGAAGGGGACTCAAGAGGGAGTCAACTGGGAGAAAATACATTGAAAGGTTGAATATTGTCTCAAAGGATGTTGTGCTCTAAATCCATACCCAATATTTAGTGCATTTTCTCCCATAGCCATAATTTACGGATCTGGGAATTCAGAAGTTAAGATGAGGGTGATAGCTCTCATGAGTACACATAGTAAACCACTTTCAAATATTTTGTTTTCAATAGCCCTGACTCTGCGACCTTCTGGTCTAGAGGTGTTAACACCTAATTGGGAAATACCTCCCTCAGAGCATGCAAAAATGGCTTCCATGAACCAGCCATATCTAATTCCTCATGCTTCTTCATGTGTGGAGAAGCATGAGGTCGCTCGGTTGGATGTGGTAGCTGATCTTGATGATCAAGAGAAATTCACATTGTTGCTACACAGTACAGCAGGAGGAATATGAGTAGAACTCCAAGGATCCCTGAGGATTCCTCCTTGTACTACCAAAACAAGTAGCAAAGGTTAACAGAGAATTCCACAACCTTACTGAGGCAGGACCGTCGAGATTCTGGTGAAGCTGGAAGAGTCAGCAGCCAGAGGCACAGGGCCACCACCCTCAGCCCACCCCTGACCCACCCAGTCTCTCTACATCCCATGGGGAGGTGTGCATGGCTCAGACAAGCTGGACATTATAAGCTGTGTGTTCCAGAACTTGGACCCCACCTCTTTGTCCTCCCTTTGTATAGTGACAGTGGGAGTGGGTAGGGAGCTTGAAGCTGAGCATGTGATAATGGGGAATTCTGAGTCACCAGAGTGGCTAGTGGGGCCAGACATCCTAGGACTGCGAGCACAGGGCAATTGCACTCCATGCAGACAGCACCTGGGGACCTCATGGGACGTGGACAGGGAGCCCCTGGTGTAGGCCACTCATTGCCAGTCTGCCAGCATCATCCAGTGGACAATCTTATTGTCCTTCCTCAGGAGGTAAAATTGGGCCCTGAGTGAGTAACAACTGTCAACTTCAGGAAGGTTTAGAACTAAGTAAAAAGATGATAAATAAGTTCAAACCCATAATCTTAATCTTTTTATTTGGAAGTCCAGACAAAGATGTTTTTACTTTCAATGTACGGGTATCCCCCCCCATAGGAAATGTGCATTATGCCACCTCACTTTCACAAAACACACACATTATTACGATGACTGCTTTTTTTTTTTAAGATTGGCACCTGAGCTAACAACTGTTGCCAATCTTTTTTTTTCCCTGCCTTTTCTCCCCCAATCCCCCCAGGACATAGTTGTATATTTTCAGTTGTGGGTCCTTCTGGTTGTGGCATGTGGGATGCCGCCTCAGCATGGCCTGATGAGCGGTGCCAGGTCCATGCCCAGGATCCAAACCGGCGAAACCCTGGGCCACTGAAGTGGAGTGTGCGAACTCAACCACTCGGCCACGGCATGGGCCCCTGCTTTTTTTGTTAAAAGCAAAAGTCCAGGGAAGTGGCATAATGCGAAATCTCTGAAGGCGAGGGATACTCCAATTAAGCCATTTCGGGTTATGAAAGACCTCACAGGAGGGCTCTACCTTGGGATAGTGGGGGAAAGCTGTAGATACAATGTTTAAGAGAATTGGACACATTCTCGGAGTTAACACAGTTTGGATTCCAATTTAAAACAGGTGATTAAGTAACTGATTTAGGTTGATGATTTTAAGTTGAAAGGCACTCTGCTAAATACTAAGGGTGTTGCAAATAAGCTTCAGCCCAGAGAGGGAGCGGCCTCAAGTTCAGCAGATTCCACACAGCAGGGGTGAGGAGTGGCGGGTGGCGGTGAAGGGGGGCCGTGAGAGCCACACCAGCAGACGTCTCTGGGGCATGTGCCAGGGGCGCCACCAACATTTAACCCCCTCACAATCAGGACACCAAGGAGATTCTTGTATGGTGTCACTATTGTGCTAAAGTATGGCCTTAAAAAGAACAGCATCGAGCCACTATGGAAAACAGTGTGACAGTTCCCCAAAAATTAAATCTAGAATTACCCTATGATCCAGCAATTCTTCCTCTGGGCGTATACCCCAAAGAATTGAAAATAGGGTCTCAAAGAGACGTTTGTACACCCGTGTCCACAGCAGCATTATTCCCAGTACCTAAAGGTAGCAGCAACCCCAACTTCCATCAATGGATGAACGGAGAAGAAAAATGTGGAATACACAGATAAGGGAATATTCTTCAGTATGAAAACGGAGGGAAATCCGGACACATGTTACAACGTGAATGAACTTTGAAGACATTATGCTTAGTGAAATAAGCCAGTACAAAAAGACCAATACTGTAGGATCCACTTCTATGAGGCGCCCGGAGTAGTCTAATTCATAGAGACAGAGAGTAGCCTGGTGGGTGCCAGGGACGGGGGAGGAGGATGAGGAGTCAGGGTTTGCCGGGTGCAGAGTTTCACTTTTACAAGGTGAAAAGAGCTACAGAGATGGATGGTGGTGACAGTTGCACAGCATGATGAATGTGTTTACTATCACTGCTCTGTGCACTCAAAAATGGTTAGGATTGTAAGTTCTATGTTATGTATACGTTATCAGAATAAAATTGTTAACAATATACCCTTAACAAGCCCAAATTTTCTTAAGAAAATAACAGCACTTGAACCCTTCATCTATTTTCCCCCACATAATCACACAGGTTATAACAGCCCTGTGACGAAAACACTCACGGTCCCTGTTCCACAAAACAGAAACCAGTGTTCAGATGGGTGAAATGACTTGCCCCCGAATGTGGGGAAGCAGGGCTGGTCTCTCTGATTTTTGTTTTGTTTTGTTTTCTGTATCATGCCATTTCCCCAGAGGGAGAGAAATCCTTAAACCCTCAAGTATTTGTTCCCTAAATTCTCCCCCTTGGCTTGAGATGAGTCACAAAACCTCAAACACCACTAGAGCTGGGTGCCCAAGTCTCACCTGCACTATGAGGTGAGCCTGTGACCTGAGTCCCCGGTGGCTTAGGGAGCCGGATCTGGGTTGACCCGTGATGACTGCCTGCAACCAGCGCCGGGTGTCAACACGCTCCTGAAACAGCTCCCCTCCTCCAGGGGATCGGAAAACATCTCTGAGATGCTTCTGTCACAGAGCGCTGCAGACCCACATTAGCTTCCTCCAGGCCTCCCGCTCTTCCGCGAGCTGGGGGATTCTGGGGTATCATGCAGCCCTGTTGAATTCCCCTTCCCAGACTTTGCTGTATGACTCGGTTTCCTTGCTTGTAGAAGGAGCACATACCTGACAGTGTTACAGAGACGACGAGTTGAGACAAGGTAGGCATTCTGCTTAGCGAACAGTAGGTGCCAGATAAATAAGAATCAGTGTTTTCTCGCCATACACAAAAATAAACTCAAAATCGATCAAAGACTTGAAGATAAGTTCTGAAATCATAAAACTCCTGGAAGATAATATAGGTAGTACACTCTTTGACATCGAACTAAAAAGGATCTTTCAAATACTGTGTTTTCTCAGACAAGGCAAACAAAAGAAAAAAATAAACAGGTGGGAGTTCATCAGATTAAAGAGCTTCTATAAGGCAAAAGAAACTAGGATAAAAACAAAGAGGCAACCCACCAACTGGGAGAAAATATTTGCAAATCATGTATCTGACTAGTGTTAATCTCCATAATATATAAGGAACTCACACAACTGAACAATAAAAAAACAAACAACCTGATCAAAGAATGGGGAGCAGATATGAACAGACATTTTTCCACAGAAGATACACAGATGGCCAACAGACACATGAAAAGATATTCAACATCACTAATCATCAGGGAAATGCAAATCAAAACTACACTAAGACCACCTTACGCCTGCTAAAATGGCTATAATCACTAAGACTAAAAATAACAAATGTTGGAGAGGGTGTGGAGAGAAGGGAACCCTCATATACTGCTGGTGGGAATGCAAAAGGGTGCAGCCACTATGGAAAACAGTATGGAGATTCCTCAAAAAACGAAAAACAGAACTACCCTACGACCCAGCTCTCCCACTACTGGGTATCTACCTGAACAATTTGAAACCAACAATCCAAAGTAACATATGCACCCCTATGTTCATTGCAGCACTATTCACAATAGCCAAGACGTGGAAGCAACCCAAGTGCCCATCAACTGATGATTGGGTAAAGAAGATGTGGTGTATATATACCGTGGAATACTAACTACTCAGCCATAAATAAAAGACAAATTCATCCCATTTGCAACAACATGGAAGGACCTGGAGGGAATTATGCTAAGCAAAATAAGCCAGCCTGAGAAAGACAAACACCAGATGATTTCACTCACATGTGGAATATGAACAAACACGTGGACAAAGAAAACAGTTCAGTGGTTACCAGGGAAGGGGGGTGGGGTGGGCCCTGGGAGTGAAGGGGAGCACCTATGTGGGGACAGACAAGAAACAATATACAACTGAAATCTCACATTGATGTAAACTATTATGAACTCAATAAAATATTTTTTTAAAAAAAGAATCAATGTTTTCTGAGCACTCCCTGTGTGTGTCGGGCACTGAGCAATCTCGGTGTCTGTGTTATCTCCCTGCATCTTCTCAACCCTCCATCGAGGGAGCTGCTGTTCTTACATTTTTCACGTGCTTTCTCTCAAGGTCACAAGCTGGCCATGGCTTCACTTCTTTTACCACCAGTTCTCACCACCACCATCCAACTCTTCATTCACAAACTTGAAAAGAAATTATAGATTCAGAAGGCACCAAATAGTACAGTTGCAAAAAAGAGTAGAGAGAAGGCCTGTGTACCCCTCACTCAGTTTTCCCAGTGGTGACATCTTACATAACTATAGTCATTACCAAAACCAGGAAATTGACAATGGCACAATTAACCACACTGCAGACCTGACTCACATTCCACCAGTTTTTCCACGCACTCATATCTATGTATTTAGGATAGTCCTACGACTTTTTATTACATGTACAAATTCATAGAACCATCCCACTAATCAGTATACAGACTGTCTTGTCACTGCAAAGGAACTCCCTGGTGCTAAGCCTTTAGGATCACACCTTCCCATGATCGCTAACCCCTGGCAACCACTGATCTGTTCTCCATCTCTAAAATTTTGGCATTTTGAGAATATTTTATAATTGGAATCATACAGCAGGTGACCCTTGCAGACTGGCCTTTTTTAAAAATTCACTCAGCATAATACCCTTGAGATCCAACCAAGTTGCTCCGTGTATCCATAGTTCGTTCCTTTTTGTGGCTGCGTAACCCTAGACTCACAAGGAGGGCAAGGATCTTGGAGGCCCCTCCCAGCTATTCCCAGATGCCCTCCAGAGCCCCTGAATGTGGTTCACCTCCAGAAACGGGTGGATCCAGGCATGAGCTGGATTAGTTAGAATATTGCTGCTGAGCTGCTGTAACAGAGAGTCACAAGATGTTAACATGTGGACTCAAACAATATAGAAGATTTATTTATTTCCAGACACTGAAGTCCAAGTTGCTGGCCAGTTTGGGAGGTAGGTGGCTTTGCTTCCAAAAGTTGACCAGAAGTCCAGTCTGTTGTTTCTCTGCCCTCCCCAGGGAGTTGTTTTCTTCCATGTGGAAGCTGGCTCTCATCCCGACATTCCAGCCCAAAAGAAGGACAAAGGAGGACGTGGAGCACGAGAATGTCCCCTTTAAGGACATGACCTAGAAGTTGCACACGTCATTCCCCTCACCCTGGATTAGCCAGAATTTACTAATGAGGCGATAGGGAGCTCTGAGGGGGCTGGGCAGCCCTGTGTCCAGCGAAAACTCAGCAGCTTCTATGATCAAAAACGAGGAGGATAAAAATGCTTAAGGCAGTCTATTTTATGTTATGTGTATTTTACCACAATAAGAAAAAGTTAAAAAAAAAAAAAACAGAGGGAAGACTGAAAATTTGGGGACAATTATTGGTCTCTTCTATGGTCACCAATCTAGAAATGCCATGATCTTTTGGAAAAACAATAAAATAAAATGTTACCTGCTCACTGTTTGAAAATTGCTTTAAAAACATATAGAATAAGTGTAACTTTTTGGTGTTCATACTTCTAGACCTATTTCCACTGTGGTAGTTTTACACACTTCAATAGGAAACGGAAACCATTTTATTTGCCCAACAATCACATTACCAGGGACCAAAGTGCATTGACCATATCCCCACCTCATCTTCTTTCTCTCTAAGTGCCATCATCAGCATGTAGATGGGAGATGCTATGACCTATCACCAGATGTGATCTCTCTCACTTCTTAAGTATTTTTGAGTCCCTTAATGGGGCCTTTTTGAGTGTTTCCCCTAAGGCCTCCATTACCCCAAGGGGACCACAGCCAGAAAATGAAGATAGAACTTTTTGGCTTTGGGGTCCATGACTATAGTTGGGTGCAAGATTTGGGAAAAATAAGCCATTAGGCAGAATGAGGGTTGAGGAGGTCTCTAATACCACTGACCAAATTGTTTAAGGAGAAAACCACAGAAGGGAAACTCGAAATTCTGTGCCTAATCTCTACCCTAGTGTCTGACTGATCTTGAACGATACAATTATTAAGCAGACTAAAAGCAGTCTGAAATGAGATGCTAGCTGCCTCTTGTCACAGACAAGAGAGATTTGCAATTTAAGTCTAGCCAAGTTTGTTCCCGGTAATGAGAAAAAAAGTCTTTGGAGTTGCATAACAGAACCCATAGTCTCTTCAACGTAATATTGATAACATCCAGGATAACAGAGAAAGAGCAAAGAAAAAGTAACCCATTCTCAAAAGGAAAGGTAATCAACAGAGGCCAATTCTAAAATGCTGCAGACGTTGGAATTAATAATTGAAAACTTAAAGGCAGTTCTTATTACTACGCTTATGAGGTAAGGAAAAACACTCTTGTCTGAAAAGTTAGGAATCTCAGCAGAGGAACAGAAAATACAAGAAAGAAGCAAAAGAAAATTCTAGAACTGAACTACAGAGTATCTGGAATTAAAAACAGGAATGTCTGTGTTTCATAGCAGAATAGAGATGGCAGAGGAAGAATGAACTTAAATATACACTTTTAAGAAATTATCCAATCTAAGGAAATAAGAGGAAAAATGTTTAAAAAAATAAACAGAGTCTCAGGGACCTTTGGGAAAATATCAAAAGATCCGAAGGTGATGGATAACTGGAGACTTGGAATCCCAGGAGGAAAAAGAGAGAATGGAGTGGGGGAAAAATATTTGAAGAAATAATGGGTGAAAACTTCCCGAACTTGGTGAAAGAGATAAATTTACACATTCGAGAAGTTCTGTGAACCCCAAACACAATAAACGTAAGACAATCCCACCCAGGCCCATCATAGTAAAATGGTTGAAAACCAAAGTTGAAGAGAAAATCTCGAAAGCAGTTAAAGAAAAAGAACATATTTAATACAAGGAACAATGATACAAGCATCTGAGAGCTTCCTGCATGTAAGAGTGGAGACCAGAAGACACTGGAATAGCTTCATTCAGGGGCTGAAAGAAAATACTGTCAACCGGAATTCTGTATCCAGAAAAGATATCCTTCAGAAAGGATAGCGACATAAAGACATTTCTAGATAAAGCAAAGCTAAAAGAATTCATTGTTTATAAAAATATAATACAAGGAATGCCAAAGCAAATTCCTCACCTAAAGAGAAATGATAACAAGGGACAGTCCAATCTCGAGAAAGAAATAAAAAGCATCAGAAAAGGTAAATATCTGAAAAGGTTGATTTTGCTTAATTTCTTTAAAATACATGTGACCGTTTAAAGGAAAAATTAAAATACTGCCTTGTAGGGTGTATAATGTACATACATATGACGACAAGGACATGAAGGATCGAGGAGGTGGTAAATGGACCTCGACAGCAGCAAGGTTTCTACGTTTCACATGAAGTGCTGAAATAGTAACTCTAAGTGAACTGTCAAAAGTTAAGGATGTATATGGTAATCTCTCCAGCACCAAGAAAAAAAGAATGCACAGTAGTACAGCTAAAATGTCAACAGATAAATTAAAATGGAATTCTAAAAAGTGTTCCTGTAACCTAAAGGAGACAGGAAAGTGGAACAGAGGAATGGAAAGACAGAAAACAAGTAATAAAATGATAGACTGAAATCCAACCACATCAATAACTACACTAAATGTTAATGGACTAAACACTCCAATAAAAAGGCAGAGATTATCAGAATAGATGAGAAAGCAACTTGCAAGTATATACTGTCTATTAGAGACATTTAAAGATACTACAAACAAATGTAAACAATAAATATAAAGACACAGATAGGTTGAAAGTAAACGCATGGAAAAATGTATACCATGCAAACAGCATAAGGAAGCAGGGATGGATATCTTAATACCAGATAAAATAGACATCAAGACAAAGCATACAGCAGAGATAACAAGGGACATTTCATAATGATGAAAGGGTGAATTTCTTAGGAAGACATAATAATAAAAAATGTGTATGCATCTATAAAAGTACCTCAAAATACATGACGGAAAAATTGGTACAAATGAAAGGAGAAATAGACATAGAAAATCCCAAACTCATGGTTGGAAAAGTTAACATCCTCCTTCTTAACAATTGCTAGATAAATAAAACATCAGTAAAGTCACAGAGAATCTGAACATCATACTAATTATCTTGAACTAACTGATATTTCTAGAGCCCTACACGCACCAACTGCTGAATGCACATTCTTTTCAGGGACACATGGTATGGTCACCAAAGTAGACCATTTGCTGGGCCAGTAAACAAGGCTCAATAAATTTAAAGGATTGAACTCATGGAGAATATGCTCTCTGACCACAAGTGAATTATGTTCAAAATCAATAAAAGTAAGATATCCAGGAGAATCCCAAATATTTGGAAATTAAAAGATACACTTCTAAGTTATCCGTAAGTCAAAGAATTCTCAAGGGAAATTTAATACGACCTACATTGAAATGAATTCCAGTGAAACCACAATATGTAAAAATTGGTAGCATTCACTGCTCAGAGGAATATCTATAGTCCTCACAGCCTGAACAATGGCCCTCCCAAATATGTCCACGTCCTAATTCCTGGAAACACGACTATGACCTTATACGACAAAATGGGCTTGTAGATGTGATCAAGCTAAGGATCTCGAATAGGAGATTACCCGAGATTATCTGAGTGGATGTCAAATGTAATCACAAGTGTCCTTATAAGGGAGGCAGAGAGAGGTTTGGCTCAGAAGAGAAAGGAGGAGATAAGATGATGAAAGCAAGAGGTTGGAGTGGTGCAAGGAAGGGGTCACAAGCTGAGGAAGGCAGGAGGCCTCCCAAAGCTGGAAAAGACAAGGAAACAGATTCACGGCTGGAGCCTCCAGAAAGAACCAATCCAGCTGACACCTTGACTTTAACCAGCAAAACTGATTTCAGACTCCTGACCTCCAGACCTGTAACAGAATAAATTTGTGTTGTGTTAAGATATTAAGTTTGAGGTAATTTGTTACAGAGGCAACAGGAAACTAATATGACAGCTTTAAATGTTTATATTAGGAAATAAGAAAAGTCTAAAGCCAATGATGTAAGATTCTAGATCAAAATCTAGAAAACTAGTCAAGAAACTAGAGAAAAAGAGAGCAAATTAAAGGTAGCAGAAGGAAGGAGAAGATGAATACGGAGTAGAAATCAGTGAAGGGAAAACAGACCAACCGTTGAGAAAATGAACAAAGCCAAAAGCTACTTCTTTGAAAAGATCAACCAAATGGATAACCTCCTTGCTAGATGGATCAGGAAAAAAAATAAAAGAGAGAGAGAAGACACAAACTACCAGTATCAAGAATGAAAGAAGATTTACAATACAGATCAGGCAAATATTAAAAGGACAACAAGAGAATATAGTTAACAACCTGATGCCAACAAACTTAACAAACTAGATGACATGGACAAATTCTCCAAAAAATATAACTTATCAAAATTGACACAATATGAAATAGAAAATATCAATAGCCCTGTATTTATTAGAAGAATTCTTTATCAAAAACTTTCTCCTAAGAAAACTCCAGGCCCAGATGGTTTCACTAGTGAATTCCATCAAACATTCAAAGAAGAGACAACAGTCACACACAGACGCTTTCAGAAAATAGAGTAGGAGGGAGCACTTCCCAATTCATTTTATGAGGCCACCATAACCTTAATTTCAAAACCTTCATGAGAGATTTTTTAAAAATTCAAATATCACAATATCCCTCATCAACATACAAACAAAAATCTTTAACAAAATATTAGCAAATTGAATCCGGAAATATACATACATGCATCAATACATACATGCAGAGAATCATACACCACGACTTAAGTAGAGTTTATCCCAGGAATGCGAGGTTACTTTAACTAACCAACTGATCTCAATCAATTTAATTGATCATAAGAATGGAATAAAGGAGCAAAAATCAAGTGATCACTTCAATAGTAGAAGAAAAAGTGTTTGACAAAATTACCTCGTCATTCCTTATAAAAATTCTCTGCCAAGTAGGAATGGCAGGAAACTTCCTCAATATCATGAAGGACATCTACAACAATCCTATGGTAAATATCATAGCTGAGGGTGACATGTTTCCCCCTAAGACTGGATCAAGGCAGGGATGCCCACCCAGTCCCTTCCTTTCCACACCATCCTGGAACCCCCAGCCCTTCCAATAAGGCAAGTGAAAGAAATGAATGGCATAAAGTTGGAACTGAAAAAGAATAACTGTCTATATTTGCAGATGACATTAGTATTTGTGTAGAAAATCCTAAAGACTCTACAAAACAACTACTAGAAATAATAAGTAAATTTAGCTATATTAAACTATTAAAAAGGTTAATATAGGGGCCGGCCCCATGGCCCAGTGATGAAGTTCGCACGCTCTGCTTTGGCGGCCCAGGGTTTCACTGGTTTGGACCCTTGGCGTGGACATGGCACTGCTCATCAAGCCATGCTGAGGTGGCATCCCACATCGCACGACCAGAGGCACTCACAACTAGAATATACAAGTATGTACTGGGGAGCTTTTGGGAAAGGAAGAAGAGAGAAAAAAATAGAAGATTGGCAACAGATGTTAGCTCAGGTGCCAATCTTTAAAAAAAAAAGGTGAAAATAGAAAAATTAATTGTATTTTTCTATACTAGCATCAAACAACTTAGAAAGTGAAATTAAAGACACAGTTTTATTTACAATCGTGCCAAAACCTATAAAATACATAGAAATAAATTTCTCAGAAGTCATGCAAGAGAGCCAGACCTGATGGCCTAGCGGTTAAAGTTTGGTGCACTCCACTTCGGGTGGCCTGGGTTTGGTTCTGGGGCCACGGAACCACGCCACTCATCTGTCAGTAGCCACGCTGTGGCAGCTCACATAGAAGAACTAGAAGGACATCCAACTAGAATATACTTATGTACCAGGGCTTTGGGGAGAACAAAGAAAAGTCATGCAAGAGCTCTTCACTGAAAATCACAGAACATTGCTGAAAGTAAGTAAACAGGACCTAAATAAATGTAGAGACATAACGTCTTCATGGACTAGAAGACTCAATAGTGATATCATGTCAATTTTCCCTAAATTGATCTGGAAGTTCAATACAATGACAATCAAAATTCCAGTAGACACATTTTTACAGAAATTGAAGAAGTTGTAGAAACTGAAAGGTTGATTCAAAAATTCATACAGAAATGCAAATGACCTGGAACAGCCAGGGCAATTTTTTTTTATGCAATAGGTATTTATTGAACACCTTGGAGCAGACCCCATAGATGCCTTGCCTCATGTCCACAGCCCGTTCTGAGCTCACCTGCAGCTACAGGTGGACGGTGTCTATATGCGCTGACAGCTTCCCGCCTCAGCCCTGAGACTCACAGCAATTTTAAAAAGAACAAAGTTGGATGTCTTACACTACCTGATTATAAGACTTACTATTAACCCTAGAAAACTTGACAATGAGGTTTTGGTAAAAGGAGAGACATATCAGCTAAGCAGACAGAATAGAGAATCTAGAAGTAGACCCAAGTATACATGTGGATTGATTTGTGGAGGAGGGGCCAAGGTGGTTTAGTAGAGAAAGAAAAGTCTTTTCAAGAAATGATACTGAAATTACTGGATATTCATATGAAACAAGGGAACATCGGCCTTTATCTCATGTCACACACAAAAATTAACATGGAATGAAAATCAAAAAACTAAATGCAAAAGCTTAAACTTAAAACTTTAGAAAAAAACATGCGAGAAAATAACTGTAGCTTTGGGGCTAGGCAGTGATTTCTTAGATAAGATTCAAAGAGCATCAACCATAAAAGAGAAAAAGTTGATAAATTGTAGTTTATCAAAGCTGAAAACTTCAATTTGTCAAAAAACATTAAGAAAAGCAAAAGAGAACTCCAGATAGAACATTTTTTCAATACATATATCTGATGAAAGACTTGTATCCAGATTATGTTAAAAATTCTTCCAAGTCCATAATAAAAATACAACTCAATTTTTAAGTGGACATAGGTTTAAACAGACACCTCACACAAAAAGACATATGAATGGCCAATAAAGACGACTACGTTATCATCTCGGAAGTGCAAATTAAAACACCAGTGAGACCCCACTGCACGCCCATTGGAGAGGCTAAAATTAGAATGACTGACAGTTCCAAGTATAGTGATGATACAGAGCAACCAGAAATCTCAGAAGCTCCTGATGAAAACATGAAATGTACAGCCACTTGGGAAACGATTTGGCAGTTTCTTCAAAAGATGAGTCTTCACCTACCACACTGTGCAAGCCAGTTCATTCCTAGTATTTACCCAAGAAGAATGAAAACACATGTCCCTACAAGACTGAAACTGGCAAATAGTCATTGATGATTAAGTATCTAGATACTAAAGTTTTTTCCTTTTTGCAATTACTGATTATAGCCTTTAGCTGTTTAACCCACCCATCGTTAACTGTGCTGCTTAGGCAATACGCTGTCTGACTCCCACTAGGCTCCTATAGAGAACATCTCCCTGGAGCCTGGGTCACCATGGCAATGGGTGTGTGAGCTGTTTTTCAGGAATTAGAACCCCTTGTCCACTCCAGGCTGGTTGAGACCACCAGATCATCAACTGGGCCCGTATAGATGTCTGATAGGCCATCTTTTGACATCAAGAGGCTAAAAACTCCACCCTCAGATCATGCTAATGCCGCCATTTTGTGAACACGGGTCCTGTGAAGAGGCGTGGAGTCTGACTACACTTGTGCAGATCAGCAATTACCTCACCTCTCCTCACCTCCAATCATCCATCTCCACATTTCAGACCACCTTGCCCCCATCCCATAAATATCCCTGAGTCCCTATTTTTGGGGAAGCGAATTTGAGGCTCATGCTCCCGCTTCCTCACATGGTTGCCTTGTGAGTAAACTCTGTCTCTGCTGCAATCTTGTCATCTCAGTGTTTGGCTTTCTGGCAAAAATGAACCAGGTTTGCTAACAAGACTAGTACAGAGCAGTTTTATTCACAATTGTTTCATCTTAGAAACAACCCAAATGGCTATCAACAGGATAAACAAAACATGGCATCTCCATACAGATCACGCAGCAATTTAAAAAAGTGGATTGCTGATATACCACACAGCGATGTGAATGAATCTAAAACCATCATTCCGGGAAGAAGGACGGTATATACCATACATACTGCATTACTCCACTCATATACAATTCCAGCAAATACTGTACATAGAGTATTTACATGTAATCATGCCATATATGCCACTTTATATTTTATGTTTTTTATTATATCACATGTCACATATACACATAGAATATATATGTGTGTATCCCTATAGTGACAACATGCTAATCAGGGGTGCCTAGGGATAGGAGAGAAAAGGACTAGAAAGAACAGAAGAAATCTTTGGGGTGATATACATGTTCTGAGTCTTGATTGTATTTGTGGTTTCATGTGTTAAAATTCTTGAATTGTGCACTTGAATTAGCTGCAGTTTATGGTACGTAAAATTTTGCTGCAATACTATTGATAAAAAACAGATTCAGTCCTCTTTCTGTTCCACACATTCCGTTTGGTTCAGCAGCATCCACAGCCACATCCCCTGCACCCAGGGGATGCAGAGAATGAGACCTGGTCCCTGCAGCAGGAGCAGGAGCCGGTGAAACAGCCCATGAGAATAAGCTGCGCTGAGGCTGCACCACAGGGAGCCCGCGGGATTGTGGGGCCCAGAGGAGGAGCATCAGAATCACACTGAGGGGCCCAGGAGGTCCAGGGAGGAAGTCACTCTGTGCAGAGGGCGAAGGACAAGCAGGAGGTGGCAGGGGAAGGAGGGCCAGGTGTGCAGGATGGCAGAGGGGAGGGCACAGTAGAGGAACAGAGGAGGAACATCCTAGGGGGTGTGGGGAAGCAAAGAGCACTTCAGTGATGCGGGAGCACAAGGGGCGAGGGAGGCTCAGGGTCAGATGAACCTGGAGAGATCCTGGCTGGAAGCCGCTATCCCACGTGTGTCCCCCATCTAGACTCTGAACTCCAGACAGGACAGGACCCTGTCTGATCTTTATATCCCCAGAACCTCACAAGTGCTAGACTCACGGAAAGGGAGGGGTGTCAATGAGTGTGTGATGAATGAATGATGCAATGAATGAATGAATGAGGGGGGCTGACTTTCAGACCCATTTCTCCACCCCCATTCCGTGGTCTCCTGCCCACATTGGCTTTAGTGCTGACCCTTCCTTAGGTCCTTTTGGGGACAACGCTCTCTCCTAGCTCTTTCTGTCGTTTGCTAGACTTCAGCTCTGTAGCCTTAGGGAGAGACACGGCTACGGGAGAGATGCAGATCCCAACTGGACATCATTTAAATACTCATAGGAGCTGAGGCCGTGGCAAGCTGGACACACATGAAGAGAATTCAGAAAAGACTCGAGAAATGGATTCGTCAAATTCAAACTCCAGGTGTAGCAAACGGGAAGCGGGTGCAACTCCAGTTAGGAGACCGATGCACCCCATGAGGTGCTCCCTCCCAAAGCCACATGCCCTGGGCCTTTGAGGGTTCAGGTCTTGGGAACTGGGGTGGCTTCCGTGGAGGAAGGAACATTCCTTCCTGCAGCCTCTTTCCAGGCGGCCGGGAGATAAGCCTCTGACGGCTGCCTGCCTCAGTGGCTCCTCGTCTCGTTTCACACGGGACCAGAGATATTTTACTTGGCTTCTTAAGTGGGAACTGCTCCTCCCAAGCTTGGATAGGGTTCACACTGTTTTCTGGGTCAGAGCACCTTCCTTCCTTGTCCTTTGTTTATAGGCATTTGTTCCCCATACATGCCTCTGGAGTCCGTCTTGCGGGACCCACCATACTGAGAGACGGGAAGCCAGGAAGTTCTGGATCTGCCAGAGGCCATCATTGTGGGGACAGTCCAGCCCCGTCACTTCCTGGAGTGGAGTGCTTCCATTGGGGGAGGTCTTCTCCTACCAGCCTAACATGGAACTTTGCCCCAAACTCCACCCACGGATCCCATGCCTGGGCCCCTTGAGTGTGTCCCATCTTCTCTGACCTCATTCCCTCTGAGTCCCATCCCAGCATCCTCTGGCACATGCCTCTCAAGGTACAGCCAGTCTTACTTCCCATGCCCATCATTGTCACCAGGAAACTCATGAATTAACTTCTGAAATACTCCATTCTGATCTCCCTTCTCAAATCTGCTCAGAGCTTGGCTGTCCCTCTGTGGTTCTCATTAAACTCTTATCTACAGACGCTAGAAAGTGCCTTTGGTCATTTCCTCCATCCCTGCTCCCTTAGTGGGAGGTGAATGGACCCCTTCATCCTCTCCGGGCCCCGCCCCTTCCAAGACCCAGCGGCAAGTCACCACCCCGGTCCTTCCTGATCCCAGCTAAGGAGCAGCTGGGCAGATGGCTCCATTTTTGCCTGTTTCCTCTGCCCGGGTTGGCTTACAGGCCTCATCCTTTCTTCTCAGGCGACCCTCATTTCTCTGGCTCAATCAGCATGTCATCCTTCGATGTTCCAGGATTAGACATTTCCAACGTTCCTATTCTGACAGCAAGTCCAAACTCTGTCTTTTTTTTGAGGAAGATTAGCCCTGAGCTAACATCCACCACCAATCCTCCTCTTTTTGCTGAGGAAGACTGGCCCTGAGCTAACATCTGTGCCCGTCTTCCTCTACTTGATATGTGGGATGTCTGCCACAGCATGGCTTGATGAGCAATTTGTAGGTCCGCACCCAGGATCTGAACTGACAAGCCCGAGGCCTCCAAAGTGGAACACGTGAACTTAATCACTCTGCCACTGGGCCGGCTCCAAACTCTGTCTTTTAAACCAATCTTATTCCTTCCTGATCCTCTGAGTAAGCAGATTCCTAGATGCGGGCCTTTTCTTTTCTTCTTAGCTGCTGGGTTTTTAATAATCCCACTGAGACTTTTCTCTATGAGAAGGATAGTGGGATGGCACAGCACCTGAATGATTAGGGCCCCATCCTCCTGGTCTGTTCACTGATACGACCCACCAGTCCCTGAGGTCTTCCAGCCTTTGGCTGAGGCGGACACAAGGAACTATCCAGACTCACGTTGACCATGGGGTGGGGGAGGGGTGGTTCCAGCATCCCCTGATCTTCGGTCTTCACTACGGACTCTGGAATCCCCGCTTAGTCTCTCGATCCACAAATCCTAGCCTGTGGGTGCACATCTCCTCAGCCTAAGACATGCTCCAAGATGTGGGGGTTCTGGGTGCAGCTTCTTCCTTGAATTCTTCCAGGCACCCCCTCCTCCCATCCTCACCGGACACAAAAGAACAATGGAAAGAAATTAAGGGCCAGGTTACTAATGTTGGACAAACATCCGATGAATTCTTCTCTTCCAAACCCAGTGCAGAAACTTCTGGTGATTAATCTTGGAATGAAAGCCAGGCCTGGAATGTAAGTGAGGCTTTTCTCTCCTTCCCCTAGGATCTAATGCCTGGGCTGGTTTATCCATTTTAACCATTTATCCAACGAGCCATGTGACAAGGATGGCCAGTGAGGTCCCCTCTGCACCCACTGCCATTGCTGGCAGAGAGCTGAAACAGGACAGGATGAATGGGAGCAGAGAGGAGCTGGGAAGGAGGGAAATCAGGTGGGGTCTGGAAAGAAGGAAGAGAGACTCCCAGAGTCCTTGCTGGGGAAGGGCAAGGCCTTGATCTGCTCTTCATTCCACAAGATGGGGAGTCAGGAGGAAGTCTGGGGCCTTTAAGGCTCAGCCCCCTGCCCACTAGCAAAGCACAGCCACTCATCCCTTCAGGGGCTGGCCCAGCAGAGGGCAGCTCCCCCTCCCGCAAAGAGACAGTACTTGAGAGGGAGGTGGTCATAGGGTGGACCCTCCCGCTCCTCCATGCCCCATGGGGATGAGGAGGGAGCTCCTGCAAAGGCCTAATTAGGGAGCCTGCCTGCCCAGGATGATGCCCCCTGGTGCTACAGTCCCTTACTGACCCTGTCCCCTTGCCATGGATGATGGCTCTAAGGTCCCCTTAAGCCAATCAGGATCTCTCCCCAGGAAATAGGAAAGCCAGAAGGAAAACTCTGGGAGGCAGGAGGCTGTGAGCTGAGGCCTGAGGGGAGCACGGCTCCTCCTGCAGAGATTCCTGAACTTTTCCGGGCCTTGCCTATGTGTGTGCACGTGTGCGCCACTCTCTTTAATTCTGTGAATATTCTGGATCGTTCCAATTAATACCTCTATTCTTGAGTTGGCCAGAAGGGTTTTTGGTTTTTTTTTTATTTGTTTTTGTCTTCTTGCACTTGTTTTTATCTTTATTTTGCTTTGCTGTTAATTTTTTGCTTGCAACCCAAGAATCTTAACTGGCGCTGAAATTTGTTCCACAGACCTGGGTTGCAGTGCACAGACCCTCAGGAGGGTTGGCATATTTGGAACAGTTTTTCTGGCTTCTGTGGGGGACAGGGCCAGGGTAAATCCCCTCCCCTCATCATTCCAGGTGGCAGCTGCTGTCAGCCAGTGTAGACGGGACAAAAAATGCTGGGACCTGTACTAGGACAGTCACTTCTGATGCTTCCAATAAAAACGTGGCTGAAATCCTTTTTCTTTTTTTAATAGTTAAAAACTTTACCCTTTCATTTAAAAAAAGTTTACTCTTCATTTAATGATCTGGAGTTCTAATAGCCCAAACTGTGAAACCGTCTTCCCTCAAAGTGTAGCTAAAGGATATTTTCTCTTTCTTTTCTTTTTTATTGCTGTAACGTTGGTTTATAACATTATACAAATTTCAGGTGTACATCATCCTATTTCGATTCCTGTGTAGATTACATCATGTTCACCACCCAAAGACCAATTACCATCCATCACCGCACACATGTGCCTGAGCACCCCTTTCTCCCTCCCCCCTCCTCTCTTCCCCTCTGGTAAGCACCAATCCGATCTCTGTCTCTATGCGATTGTTTGTTGTTGTTCTTATCTTCTACTTATGAGTGAGATCGTACAGTATTTGACTTTCTCCCTCTGAATTATTTCACTTAGCATAATACTCTCAGGCTCCATTCATGGTGTCACAAATGGCTGGATTTCATCATTTCTTACGGCTGAGTAGTATTCCATTGTGTATGTATAACATATCTTCTTTATCCGTTTGTCCCTTCATGGGTCCCTAGGTTTCTTCCAAGTCTTGACTATTGTGAATAACGCTGCAATGAACATAGAGGTGCATGTATCTTTATGCATTTGTGTTTTCATGTTCTTTGAGTAAATACTCAGCAGTAGAATAGCTGGATCATATGGTAGCTCTATTCTTAATTTTTTGAGGACACTGCATCCTGCTTTCCACGGTGGCTGCACCAGTTTGCACTCCCACCAGCAGTGTAGGGTGGTTCCCTTCTCTCCACAACCTCTCCAACACTTGTTGTTTCCTGTCCTGTTAATTACAGCCATTCTGACCAGAGTGAGGTGATATCTTATTGTAGATTTGATTTGCGTTTCTCAGATACTTAATAATGTTGAATATCCTTTCATGTGCCTATTGGCCATCTCTATATCTTCTTTGGAGAAATGTCTGTTCAGATGTTTTGCCAATTTTTTAATTGGCTTGTTCGTTTTTTTTGTTGTTGTTGAGCTGTATGAGTTCTTTATATATTTTGGATATTAACCCCTTATCAGGTATGTGGTTTGTAAATATCTTCTCCCAATTGTTAGGTTGTCTTTTTGTTTTGTTGGTGTCTCCTTTCCTGAGCAGAAGCTTTTTAGTTTGATGTCCTCCCATTTGTTTGTTTTTTCTATTGTTTCCCTTCCCCGGTCAGACAAGGTACTTGAAAATGTTATTGGCCCACTTGTCGAAATTTTGCTGTCCACTGATGTATGGAGTTCTTTCTGGGCTCTCGATTCTGTTCCATTGATCTGTGCATCTGTTTTTGTGCCAGAACAATGCTGTTTTGGTTATTATAGCTTTGTAGTATATTTTGAAATCAGGGAGTGTGATACCTCCAGCTTTGTTCTTTTTTCTCAGGATTCCCTTTCCCCTTCTGGGTCTTTTGTTGTTCCATATAAATTTTAGGATTCTTTGTTCTATTTCTGTGAAACATGTTGTTGGAACTTTGATAGGGATTGCGTTGAATCTGTAGACTGCTTTAGGAAGTATAGACATTTTAACTATGTTGATTCTTCCAATCCAAGAGCACAGAATATCTTTCTGTTTCTTTGTGTGTCTATTTCTTTCAACAATGTTTGATAGTTTCCAGTGTACAGAACTTGCACCTCTTTGGTTAAGTTTACTCCTAGGTATTTTCTTCTTTTTGTTGTAATTGCAAATGAGATGGTCTTCTTAACGTCTCTTTCTGCTTTGTTGTTTGTGCATAGAAATGAAACTGATTTTTGTATGCTGATTTTGTATCCTGCGACTTGACTGTATTCATTTATTATTTCCAAAAGTTTTTTGGTGGATTCTTGAGGCTTTTCTGTATTTAAAATCATGTCACCTGCAAATAGTGACAGTTTCACTTCTTCCTTTCCAATTTGGATCCCTTTTATTTCTTTTTCTTATCTGTTTGCTCTAGCTAGGACTTCCAATATGATCTTAAATAAGAGTGGTGACTGTGGGCACCCTTGTCTGGTTCCTGTTCTTAGAGGAATGGCGTTCAGTTTTTCTCCATTGAGAATGACATTAGCATGGGTTTGTCATATATGACCTTTAATATGTTAGGTACTTTTCTTCTATACCCATTTGATTCAGAGTTTTGATCATAAATGGATGCTGTATCTTGTCAAGTGCTTTCTCTGCATCTATTGAGATGATCATGTGATTGTTATTCTTCATTTTGTTAATGTGATGTATCATGTTGAAGGATTCATGGATGTTGAAGCATCCGTGCATCCATAGAATAAATCCCATGTGATCATGGTGTATGATCTTTTTAATGTATTGTTGTATTCGATTTGCTAGTATTTTGTTGAGGATTTTTGCATCAATGTTCATCAGTGATATTGGCCTGTAATTTTCCTTTTTTGCGTCATCCTTGTCTGGTTGTGGTATCAGGGTTATGCTGGCTTCATAGAATTAGTTAAGAAGCTTCCTCTCCACTTCAATTTTTTAGAAGAGTTTGAGAAGGATGGTATTAAGTCTTCTTTGAATGTTTGGTAGAATTCACCAGAGAAACCGTCTAGTCCTGTACTTTTATCTTTTGGGAGGATTTTGATTACTGTTTTGATCTCCTTTCTGGTGATTAGTCTATTCAAATTCTCTGTTTCTTCTTGATTCAGTTTCGGAAGGTTGTATGATTCTAAGAACTTATCCACTTCTTCTAGATTATCCAATTTCTGGGCGTAAAGCTTTTCACAGTATTCTCTTGTAATCTTTTGTATTTCGGAGGTGTCTGTTGTTATTTCTCCTCTTTCATTTCTGATTTTATTTACTTGAGCCTTCTCTCTTTTTTTGGTGAGTCTACCTAAAGGTTTGTCAGTTTTGTTTATCTTTTCAAAGAACTAGCTCTTGGTTTCATTGATTTTTTTCTGTCATCTTTTTAGTCTCTATTTCATCTATTTCTGCTCTGATTTTTATTATTTCCATCCTTCTGCTGATTTTGGGTTTTGTTTGTTCTTCTTTTTCCAGTTCCTTTAGGTGCACTGTTGGATTGCTTATTTGAGATTTTTCTTGTTTGTTGAGGTAGGCCTGTATTGCTAGAAACTTCCCTCTTAGAACCACTTTTGTTGTATCCCATAAATTTTGGTATGATGTATTTTCATTTTCATTTGTCTCCAGATATCTTTTAATTTCTCCTTTGATTTCTTCATTGACCCAATCATTGTTCAGTAGGATTTTGTTTAATCTCCACATTTTTGTGGCTTTTCTGATTTTCTTCCTGTAGTTGTTTTCTAGTTTCACACAGTTTGGTCAGAAAAGATGCTTGGTATTATGTCAGTCTTCTTAAATTTATTGAGACTTGTTTTCTGGCCTAATATGTGATCAATCCTGGAGAATTTCCCATGTGCATTTGAAAAGAATGTGGGTTCTGTGGGTTTTGGATGGGAAATTCTGTATATATCTACCAAGTCCATCTGGTCTAATGTGTCATTTAAGGCCAATGTTTCCTTATTGATCTGTTTGGATGATCTATCCATCGGTGTAAGTGGAGTGTTAAAGTCCCCTGCTATTGCTGTGTTACTATCCTTTTCTCCTTTTATGTCTGTTAATAATTGCTTTATATATTTAGGTGCTCCTGTGTTTGGTGCATGGATATTAACAAGTGTTATATCCTCTTCTTGGATTGTTCCCTTTACCATTATGTAGTGCCCTTCTTTGTCTTTTGTTACAATTTTTGTTTTAAAGTCTATTTTGCCTGATGTAAGTATTTCTACCTCAGCTTTCTTTTCTTTGCCATTTGCATGGAGTATCTTTTTCCATCCCTTCACTTTCAGTTTGTGAGTGTCTTTAGGTCTGAAGTGTGTGTCTTGTATGCCCCATATATATGGGTCTTTCTTTTATCCAATTGGCCACCCTATGCCTTTTGATTGGAGCATTTAGTCCATTGACATTTAAAGTAACTGTTGAGAAGTATGTACTTATTGCCATTTTTTTCTGGGTGTTTTAGTAGTTCTCTGTTCCTTTCTTCTTCTCGTGTTCTCTTCCTTTGTGGTTAGATGACTTTCTTTAGTATTAAGTTTGGGTTCCTTTCTCTTATTTTTTTGTGTATTTATTTATTAAAGATTTCTGGTTTGTGATTACCATGAAGTTCATATCTAATAACTTACGTATATAGCAATCTATATTAAGTTGATGGTCTCTTTAGTTTGACCTCTTTCTAAAAGCTCTACTCTTTTACTCCTTTCCTCCCACGCTTTATGTTTTTGATATGGTGGCTAACCTCCTTTTTGTGTGTGTTTATCCATTACCCTCTTATTACTGAAATAGTTAATTTTAGTACTTTAATCTTTTGACCTTCATATTATCTTCATGGGTTATTGATCTGTTACCTTTACTGTATTTTTACCTTTACCAGTGATTTTTTTTTCTTCTTCTTCTTTTGGATAATTTTCTTCTTCCTACTTGTGATCTTCTCTTTCCCACTTAAATAAATCCCTTTAGCATTTCTTATAAGACTGGTTTCTCGGTGATAAACTCTTAATTTTTGCTTGTCTGGGATCTCTTTATCTCTCCTTTCATTCTGAACGATACCCTTGCCAGGTAAAGTAATCTTGGCTGTAGGTTTTTTCTTTCCAATACTTTAAATATCTCATGCCACTCCTTCCTAGCCTGTAAGGTTTCAGCTGAGAAGTCAGTTGATAGCCTTATGAGGCTTCCTTTGTATGTCACTTGTTGTCTTTCTCTTGTGGCTTTTAGAATTCCCTCTTTATCTTTAATTATGAACATTTTAATTACAATGTGTCTTGATATTGGCCTCTTTGGGTTTATCCTGTTTAGTGCTCTCTGTGCTTCCTGTACCTGGATGTCTGTTTCCTTCCTTAAGTTAGGAAAGTTTTCAGCTATTATTTCTTCAGACAGATTCTCTGCCCCTTGTCTCTCTCTTCTCCTTCTGGGACACCTATAATTTGAATGTTAATGTGCTTGATGTTGTCCCACAGGTCTCTTAGACTGGCCTCATTCTTTTAAATATTTTTCTTTTATCTGTTCAGCTTGGGCGATTTCCTCTAGTGTTTCGTCCAGCTTGCTGATCCGTTCTTATGTATCATCTACTCTGCTATTGTGTCCCTCTAGTGAATTTTCATTTCCAGTATTGTATTCTTCATTTCTGATTGGTTCTTTTCTATATTTTCCAGTTCTTTCTTGATATTCTCCCTGAGTTCATCCATTCTTCTCTCAAGATCAGTGAGCATCCTTATGACTTTTTGTTTGAACTCTTTGTCAGGTGGATTGTTTATTTCTCTTCCATTTAGTCCTTTTTCTGGGGTATTGTCCTCTTCCCCACTTGGAATGTATTCTTTTGCCTCCTCATTTTGCTTCTTTCTCTGTGCTTATATCTATGTATTAGGTCAATCAGCTACGTCTTCTGATCTCAGACAGGTGGCCTTATGTAAGAGATGCCTTATGAGGCCCAGGAGTGTGCTTCCCTCTCGTCACCAGTTCCAAATGTTGCAGACCTGTCCCCTGTGTGGGCCACGTGTATCCTTCTGCTGTGGCAGGGCTGCTCTTGCTCAGGTTCCCAGGGAGGGTAGGCTGTCCCTTTGTCTGGCTGGTTGTAATTCTCAGCTTCATGTGGCTGCCATGGAGCCTTTAGTCACTTTATTGGGTGTAGAGAGCCCAAGCACTGTTGGCTGCAAGATCTAATAGCACATTCTTCTTGGAGTTTTTCTGTTAAGTGAGTAGGCCCCCAGCATAGTTGGTTGCTAGGCTCAGGGGCTTACAATTGCTCTAAGCCTCTGGCCTGCAAGGATGTTGCCAGCTCTCTCAGGATTGCATGTGAGTGCAACTGGCCCCAGGCACAGGAGCACCCAATTGTTTCAGGCTTTGGAACATGGGGTTGATACCCTATGTGGCTGTTTGAGAAGCACAAGTCATCTGCAGCTTACAAACCGCACTGCCCAAATGGCCACATGCACTGTCAACACAGCTCTGCCCCATGTGAGCATCACCACCCCCTGAAGCGAACCCAGTCACCCCACTGCAGAGGCCCCACACACTCTACCAATGCCCCACACACTCCACCCACTCCTCATCCACAATCTGCCCTGCAGAGGCAGACCCACTCACCCAGCTGCAGAGGATCCAGGCACCCAGCCTATGCAGGCCCACAAGTTGCCTGAGGGCTTGCCGTTGGGTGGGGTGAGTCCCTAGGGCAGGCTGCCTGGCCTGGCTGAGCTGGATTAAATTGGAGCTCTAGTGGGTGGGGCAGACCTTGGGCTATCAGGCCAGGGGAAGAACTCCAAAGGTGTGTGTCAGTGTCTGTGTCAGCCCACCTGTACTAGGTCAAAATAATGGCTGCCGCCAATGTCTCAGTCCCTGGAGAGGACGTATCTCTCACTGAGATTTATCAGAGCCTATGAGGTAAATCTCTGTTCACCAAAGGACTGTGCACCTTTCTTTCTGGTGATTTTAGGCTGCTTTCTGAAATGGGTGAATTTGTGCGCAGGTCCCCTAAGAGCCAGCGTTTTCCCCCTTATGTCTGATAGCTTTTCCAGGGCTATTCCCTGTTGTTGTTAGTAGCCAGCAAAGCCAGATATTATGAGACTTGTCTTGCTTGTACTGAGGCAAAAGGAGGCTTATAGCCATAATGCTCCCCCACTCAGGTCCCCCACTCCTCCAGGGAAGGCTGTGTATGTTACGATTCCTCCTGGTCGACCATGAAGCACCATGGCTTGCAAAGGTGGCTTCTTTTCCCTTCCAGAAAGGAACTTCTGCCTCTTCCATCTCAGTAAGGACTGTCACTTGTTGTGGGTGTTCTTTTTATCCAGGTTTCAGTTCTCTCTCAAGGGTAATTGTTCCCGAGTAGTTGTAAATTGGTTGAGTCTGTGGAAGGAGGAGAGTTCAGAGTCTGCCTATGTCACCATCTTGACACCTCTCTCCTGCCTGAAATCTTGAAAGTTCACCTCCAGGCATGAAATAAATTCCAGTTTGTTATTATTTTATTTTAGGCTGAAAAACTTTCATATAGAAACCAAATTCAGAGGTGGATTCTGTAGGTTTCTGATTCACACGATGAATTCAATCCTCACTAGATCTTTGCAGGGGGAATTAAGACACAGATGGGGAAAGAGTTGCATGCTAATTTCCCATGGGTGCTGCAACAAATGACCACAAACTTGGTAGAGTAAAACAACTCAAATTAATTCTCTGACAGTTCTTGTGGTCAGAAGTCCTAAAGTCAAAGTGTCAGAGGGCTGCATTCCTTCTGGAGGCTCTGGGAGAGAATATACTTCCTTGCCTTTCCAGCTTCTGGAGTCACCTGCATTCCCTGGCTCCTGGCCTCTCCCTCCATCTTCAAAGCCAGCAGTGTGGCATCTTCCAATCTCTCTCTCTACTTCTATCATCACATCTCCTTTGCTTCCCTCTGATCCTCTTGCCTCCCTCTTATAAGGACCCTAACAATTACATTGGGTCCTCCTCAGTAATCCCAGATAATCTCCCCATCTCAACATCCTTACCTGAGTCACATCTGCAAGGTCCCTTTTATTATGTAAGTTAACATATTCCCAAATTCCAAGAATGAAGAGATGAGTGTCTGTTCTGCCACATGCCCAGCTGGGTGAGCAGTGTGGGATGGGTAGCTGAGAGACCAAAGAAAAGACCTGAAGACAGGGATGAGACATATAGGTTTATTGGGAGTTTCTTACAGGGATGTCCAATGGTGGCTGGCTCGACAGAAAAAGGTGCACCTGCAACTGTGGGGAGGGCTGGGGTTTCCTATATAGGCAGGGAACATGAAGGCAATATGCTTGCCAAGAGGCTGTCTCTGGTATGAACAGCATTCCCAGGAACAGCAGCTCACGTGGGGAGGTTCTGTGTACCCTTGAAGACATGATGTTCTTTAAATGAGATAAGGTAGATCCACATTGGCCAGGCCCTGGATTGTTACAAATCCCAGCAGGTGGGTGTCCTGCCCAGAAGGGAGCCAGAAGGACACATGGTTGCAACGGGCTTGTGGGCTTTTGCTGAGCAAGCAAGGCCCAGGCCCTACAGCATCTTTGATGGGTCACTATTCAGCCTCTCACAAGTTGTGTCCAGAAAATTGCAATAGAGACATCTGATGGGAGTTGCACGATCTCAATTACAAACCAGACCTAAGGGCACTGGGAACACTCTGCCCATGCGCCTTTGTTGGTTGGCACTCTTTGTTGATTGGCAGCCAACGTTTGAAGTCGGCATGGCCCCAAGGATGAAATGCAGAAGAGAAAAGAGTTACATGCCAAAGCAAGAGAAAGACTTCACTATGAAAGCTCCAAACATCTGGAGAAAACATGTGAGGTGGAGTCTAAGTTATTCGGCAAGGAAGGTGAGACAGCATTCTGGATTCATTGATGTGGTTGTCCTTGGCTGACACCATTTTGCTCCAGCAGTGGGCTGTGATTCTAACTGTGCCCAGGGTTGGTCAACCTTGACTAAGTGCTTGCCACCACTTTGTGACACCAAACAGAAACAGTGTACTTGACGTGGAGGAGAAGAAGGAATCAAAGTGTGTCGGAAACTGGAAGGTTAGATCTGATATTCCATGGATTTCCCACCTACACTGTGTTTCCTGCTAGGGCCCAGGAGGTTTCCCTCTACTTTGACAAAAGGAATAAATGGATGACTAGGAACACTCTAGACTAAAGAGTGAGGCTCAGACCCTGATCTCTTTATGAGGAAGAGATCCCAAGAGGTCAACCCTAGGGGAGGCAGGTCACAGTGAGAAGGAAAGAGAGTATGGGTGTCACTTCAGGCAGCATGGAGGGTAATGATCGGGATCCAGGTTTGACATGCAGAGGTCCTGAGCAATAGAACTGATAGACAGTCCACTTATGTTGTAAAACCTAAAATCTGGTGAGCGAAGAACAGGCAAAGGGCAGCATGCTGGACAGTCTCTTCTTGTCATCCTATTCTCAGACCTGAGTCATGGGACAGACCCAGAGCCCTTGGAGGAAAGGGTAGCCAGGAGTCTGGGAAAGGGCTCGTCATACTCCATACATTCAACCTGAGAACATTCCTCCTATCTGCTCTCCATGGACCGGGGAGCATCCCCTCAGGTGACAGTGGGCTAGTTAAAGGAAACACAACATACCCAGGAATGTTGGATACAGGCCCCAAGGTTTCACTAACTACTGGGATGCAGAACAACCCATAATGACCCAGACCATGGTCTACTGGTCAGAGGGGATACTTACTGGGGTAAGTAATAAATGAATGTCTGATTTGAGTTCACTTCACCATTGGGACCCAACCCTCAGCTGGTCACCTGAGGGTTTTTGTAGGTTCCTGAGTGGACACCTGGAATGGGTACTCTTGAAAGCTGTAGACTCTTCACCTAGACCCATGGACAGGGGCTATTAAGGTGAGATAAACCAGTGAAGGCCATTGGGTTTTACATCTCTATCAAAATAATTAAATCAAAGTGCATACCAAATACTTGGAGGACGTAGAGAGAACGGTGCCATCATCAAGGCTCGAAGGAGGCAAGAATAGTGATTCCTATGACACCCTATTCACCTCTCCAGTTGGCCAATGCCAACCAGTGATGTGTCCTAGACAACAGTGGCTGGGAGCTCATAAACCTACTCGGGTTGAAACTGCGGTGGAAGTTGCTATTCCTAAGGCATTCTTGTTAATGTAGGAAATAAATACAGCCTCTGGCTCTTGGTATGTATCAATCAGTGGCAAGCAAAGATACCAACTCTGGATTCTTAGTGAAAACAAAAAAAAAAGGGAAATTTGTTGGAATAGTATCAGAGTTCCCCCAAATCAGCAGGAGGATGGAGACTAGGCTTGGAAAATAAATGCAACCCAAGGTAGCTTCATGGTGCCAAGGGCGGGAGAAAAGAATCATCTTTTGTGGAGAACAATATGGACAGGGCATTCCCTCTGCCACCCTGAGATATTATCCATACTGGGACAGGACAGTCTCCGCCATCACCAGTACCTTCTTGGGCAGTCGCTGAGAATTGTTTCTCAGCACCCTTGGTGTTTGCTTCACTTGCTCCAGATTCTGGATCCCATGTGGAATCAGCCACTAAATCAAGCCGAGTCTTGAGTATGAGCCCTGGATGCCAGAGAAGGAAGAGTCTGGTCTCTCTGGCTTCTGCAGAGAATGTGATGACTCCACATGGTGGGAATTCCCCTAACTAAGAAGAAGACAACAGCTCCCTGTGAAACAAGTCCATTACATCCAGGGGCCCCAAATATAACATCTTTGATTGTACGAAGCAGAAATCTAACTCCAGTTTGCAAACACTAAATAGAGACATCACTGAAAGGTCCAGAAAGGCCAAATTGAGGTGTTTAAACCATGTCATCAGTACACAGTGTCTCTCACATTTTGCTGGGCTTTCTGCCTCACACAGTGGCTTCAGCCAGAACTGGGCTGCTGTGGGACACTTCTTAAGGGTGTTCCTGAAGGACAACAGAGAACATCGTAGTCCACTCGGCCTGGAAGGAGAGATGTCCTCAGGCCAGGATCTGCATTGTTTCTTGGGTAACAGCTAAATGTCTGGCTGGAAGGCCAGAATATTAGAAAGAATAAAACTGGAGGCTTGGTGAGAAGACACTTAGGGAAAAGGTCTATGGATGGAGCTCTCAGAATGAAGCCAGAGCTGGAAAATACTCCTGTCCCAGGTGAGTGCTCACTAGAAGGCCTCCACGGTCATAGAGCCTAACAATCAGTGAAGACATGTTTGGTGGCAGCAAGTCTTCCCCCTTCCCCAGGCAGCCTAGTGCTTCCAAAATGGGCTCCATGACAAAGTGACTGATAGAGAAGCTATGTCTAACCACACCATATGGACTGTCCCTCATCAAGGTTGACTTGGAGCCTGATGAATCTCAGCCCCCAGAAGTGATGGCCTTAGATATCATTGAATTGCCTCAAGGGGACTCAGCTGGGAGAAAATACCTCGAGAGGTTGAATGCTGCCTCAAAAGATGTGTTATGATCTAAATCAATACCTAGAATTTAGTGCATTTTCTCCCATAGTCATAATTTATGGATCTGGGAATTAAGAAGTTAAGATGAAGATGATGGCTCTCATGATTACACATAATAAACCACTTTAAAAAATTTTGCTTTCAATTCCCATGACTCTGGGACCTTCTGGTCTAGAGGTGTAAGCACCTAAGGAGGGGATCCCTTTCTCAGGGCATGCAAAAACAGTTTCATTGAACTGGTCATATCTGATTCCTCATGCTCCTTGATGGGTAGATAACAATGAGCTCACTGGGTTGGATGTGGTACTTGATCCTGATGATGAAGAGAAATTGATATTGTTACTATTCAGTAGGGCAGGAGGAATATAAGTTGAACTCGAGGGATGCCCTAGGATTCCTTCTAGAACTACCAAAATAAGTAGCAAAGGTTAATAGAAAATTCCACAACCTTACTGAGGCATGACCACCAAGAGCTTCAGGCTCCACAAGAATGAACTTGCCCGTAGGGAAGAGGAACCTTGAGTGGAATGACCAGTTAAAGTCTTGTATCAGTGGCAGCAATGGTCACTCGTGCTTGTAGCCTCTGTTGAACCTCTCTGATTCCTACAAATATCTCTATGTGTATATAAATACAAATATATATGCAAAATATTGAGAGAGGAGCCCAATGGAGCAAGAGAAACATTGACACCATGCCAAAGCCCTCCACTCCATGACATGACTTCAACACCCAGTAGGTGGAGATTATTTGTATTTGTCTCCAACCCGGGGAGTTGTGAGTGCACTTGTCATTGTATATGGGATCATTGGATCCAGAACAGGTTAATGAGAGTTATTTTCATTTGTGTGAGAAGAAGAGTGCATGTGTGTGTCTGGTAGCCAAGGGGTTGGCTGTATACAGAGAGCACAAAATCAGGTGGCTTCTTGACCTGAGACTCCCTGCAAGGTTTGTGTCCCTGTAACCCCTTCCTCTTCCTCATCCCATAGCCTGACTGATTGGTCCACGAAGATGGTCACCCAACCCAAGCTATCCTGTCTCCTGGAATTGGAGATTTCATTCAGAGACACCAGGATTCCAGGTGTTTGAACCTACACCACCTGATGGAAGGACCCTTGAGGGGCAGACCATAACTTTCTAAAGTCGGACCCTCTCTGGTTCCTGTCCTTCCTGACCTGTGCAGATTTTGCCCCTCTTCCAATTCTCTGAACTGCCCCAGCTCCCTTCCAGTGGATCCACTTATGTTGGCCAGACTCAGTTTCTGTTGCTTATAACCACAAAGGAATCTCAACTGTGACAAGTGCTACAGTGGAGTTTCATCAAATGTACATGTAGCAAAATGGAAATCCACTATAAGAGTTCAGGGGGAAAAGGACTGCTGGATTACTGAACGACTCAGTTACTCAGTGCCTGAAACACTCAATGCCCAACTGAAATCTATGCAAGAAACAGAAATATCCAAGAACTGACGAAGAATTGATAAAGAGATGAAACACATTGTTCAGGTGATCAGGCAAGCAGGTGGCCATGCCTTTGATGACTTCTTCAGGAAAAAATGGAAGAATCCATTGATGGCCTCAAGAATATTTGGCTGATAGAGAGTTAGAGGGACTGAGGAAAGTCTTCTGCAAGGTGATATGTACAGAAGGACACCCAAGGCACTGGATACACTTTGTGAGTGATTCAGCAGACTTTCTGGGATAATTTTGCATGTCCTGTGTCTCTTGTTTCTTGGCCTGGGCTCCAGTCATGGGAACCTGTTTGACGCACAAGCTTCGCACATGGAGATACAGAGAATCAGCGCCCACTGGAGCAAGCCCCTGGGGGATGGCAGCAATGGGCAAATGCTTCCCTCCTTCCTCCCTGGAGAGATGATTCTGAGGCCATTCCAGAAAGGCTCCTCAGAAGGTCCTGGCAGACTCAATTGCCCACATGCCTGACCATGTCAGGAACATGTCTTTGGTTTGACTTTTCCTCCTTCTTTGCCCCCTTCCCAGATCCCTCAGTCCTGCTCCTGGGGACCACTTCCCACACAAACCCTCTGCGAGAGAGCCTTTCCTCTGGCTCTGCCTTCAGGGGACCCAAGTCTACTTTAGGCTGCATGGAGCCTTTAGGCTTTTGTGCAAAGAGTAATGGGGAGCCATTGAAGGGTTGGAAGCAGGTGCTTGATAAGATCTATATTCTTAAGGGCCATTCTGGCCCAGTGTACAGGGGGCAGGAGAACAGCAACGAGAGTAAACACAAGGAGACCTTTCTGGAAGCTCTTGCTGGAGTCTGGGTGACATGTAAGGGTAGCTCCAGTGAGGCTGTTTGCTGTCCGGCTATCTCTCTCTGTCCCTCTATTTATCTCTGACCCTCTCTCACACCTGCACAGAGGCCCTTCTGATCCTAATCAGCTTCATGTGCCACATGTCAGTCCTGGGTCCCAGCTACTGGGTAAGGATCATGCTTGTGCTCGGCCCAAGCCAAATGTGCACAAGCTTCCCCAAGGTGTTCCAGTGGGGCCCGCAGGGCACTGAGGTCTGAGGGAAGGGACCAAATAGAAGGGTGGGAGCCCAGTGAGCGAGCAGGAGGAGCAATGGCGGACTTGCTCCCTGAGATCCTGGAAGACAGGCTCATGGGGAAGGGAAGTCAAGCATCCAGAGGCCAGATGAATGTGTCGATCAGCACAACAAAGGCTCAGTGTATCAGTCCATATTTATTCATCCCGTCTATTGAACACCAGACTGATGTGAAATATGATCTTGTCCAGCAACGCCCCCCACCACTGATGAGGAAACTGAGGCTCAGAAAAGCTGCGTCTCTTGACTCCAAGTTGGTTGATCTTGACACAACACAAGGTTCTTTGACTTGATGCTTGCGTCTGGTTTCACTTTTCTATACTTTTTCAAACCAACCACTGTTTCAAAAAAGCATCTGCAATTTCACTGGGACTTCATTGCTCTCTCAGCGCACCCTGGCCCCAAAGAGCACCAGTGATTTGCCAAATGTTCCACCTACTCTGCTGTCATCACCACCACAGCTGCCATCATCATCATCACCACAATCATCATCATCAAGAAGTCATTGCCTACCTAAGATGAACCTGCTGGAAGACAAAGCTGAGTTGATCTTGAAAAGGTAGAGCTAAAGACCACCACCAGGCAAAGACTGCATTCTTGCTGGGACGTCAAAGCACGAGGGGGGTCAATAGAGGAGCCATGCTACTTCTCCATATTCCAACAATTCTAACGCTCTAGCTTTGTACTGCTTTCAACTCTGTAGTTTTCCCAGCCTTCTCATTGCTTGTTCTTCCACACTTCTCTATCCATGCCCCCAGTGTCTTCTTTAGTCCAAAATAAATTGTTTCTCCCCGTTCCTCTCACTTCCAATCCCCTCTCCTCCCTTATTCCAGGCTCCACATTCCTTCCTTCTCTTCCACTCACCTGACATTTGCATTAACCCCTCCCTGCTGTGTTCAGCGACAGAAATGCCAAACTCCTTAATACCCATTGTCGTAAATTTTATCTCACCCTCTTCCCCCCCCCGCCCCCGCTAACAAGGTACTTGCATGCCTTTGTCCCGCATATGTCTGTGCTCCCTGCATTACTCTGTGGGCCATAGAATGAGGCCCTGTTGCAGCATGTCATGGATCTGGGTGAGCTCCTCCAACTTCCTCTCCAGCTCCCGAGCCTCCTGCCTCAGCTCTTCAGCTGACTTTGCCTTTGCCCCTTTATGCAAATGCACTGAATCTTGGACAAGGCTGATCACATCCACCAGAAGGAAGACACCTGTGGTGGCCATACCCATGGCCCGGGCTCCTTTGGTCATTGCCAGAGCAGTACCTCCAAAAGCTTTCTTCACCTGCTTGCCCCTTCTGACTGAGATCCTCCCAACAGTCATGAGGCTCTTGGCATGGCCTACCAAGTGAGGTTTGGTTTTGGCCACCTTGAGAGCACGGATGTTCTTCCCAATACTTTCCACGACTTCGATGAAATTCTTTGATAAGGAAAATACACGGGGTGCAGTGTGACATAGAATTTCCTTGACAATCTCTCCTTTGTCAACGTCAAATGACACCAGGCGACTGGCTTCAGCTTTTGCTGACGAGTTGGTTGAATATTCCACGATGCTGGTGGACACAGTGGTCACACCAGCTGCGGCTCCCAGCCCTATCCCAGTTGCCGAGAGTGCCAGACTGACCCCTGCTGTCACGGGTGCCAGAGCCAGGCCAAGGAAAGTCAGGACGCCAGCCACAGCGCCAGTGGAGTTGGCCACCACGTTGGAGATGGTGCAGTCCCTGTGTACCTTGTCAACCTTGTCTGCAAGTGCGTGGAGCTTTCCGATGCGCTCCTCAAGCTCCCGTTTCACCTGAGGAAACTTGTCCAAAAACTTCTTTGTATTTTCCTGATCTTTTTGGATCATGACCTTGTCCTCCATGGCCACGTCTGTGTTCATCTCATTCAGACCCTCGCGTAACGCATCTGCCTCCTCCCTGTAACAACGAAAGTCAAGTGATTGAGAAGGCAGTCTGCTTCTCTGTAAAACGGGCTTGATAAGATCTCTCCCGCAGAAATCACAGAGCCTTTACTATACATCAAATGGAAAAGAATTTTACAAATGTAAAATTTGGGGAAGTGATCTCTGGCCCCTAGAATGTTCTGACTGATAGGACTATCTTCATTTGCTTGGGTCTTTGGCCACTGGACAGTCTGACAAGGTGATGTATGATGGGGGCTTTGGGTCACGTGGTTCTGACCTCTGGAGGAACTGGACACTAAAGGCGTTAGTTTGACCTCCAGGAGGGGCTGGAGACCTCAGGTCAGCCATGGCGGCAGCATGTCATCAAGTCCCAATAAAGACTCTGTACACTGAGGCTCGGGTTGACAAAGATTCTCTTCATGAGCAAACCTCAGGCAGGCTCTTCTGAGCCCTTTTCTCAAGTAGACCTCAGCCTCAACCTTGCCTGTCCTGTCCTCCCCGGCTGTAGCTCCCAGGTGTAGGAAGAATTCTGCTAAGTCAGTTCAGAGAGACTCTCCCCACTGTTGATATCTGATCACGTTCCTCACCCCTTACCTTTGATGAGTAAGTCCTTGACCTGCCTTTAGCAAGACTCGCCCTACCCTCACTGTCTCCTCTTAGGAATTTTCCATCCATCAACTCACTCATTCTGTGCATTGGCTATAAAGCCCCAGCTGTCTCTGCTGAACTCAGAGTTGAGCCCAGTCTCTCCTTTATTGTGATAGTCTTGACATATGTTGCTATAGTCCTAAGTCTTCCATACGATTTGAACAAGTGTCTGGATAATGTTTTTTATTTAACACGGGGAGCCTCCCTGGTTGGCAATGCTCCATGTGCACTGTCACACAGTGAATACAGGAGTCACACATCCTGAGGACAACGAAAGCTTCATGTTTGAAACCCTCCCAGTCTCTGCGCTATGCGTCTCTCCCTTTGGCTGACTGTATCCCGTGTCCCTTCCCTGTAACAAAGTGTAACATGAGTACAACAGTTTTCAGTGAGCTCTATGCATCCTTCTAGGGAATTACTGAATCTGAGGGTGGGTTTGGGAACCCCCCAAATTTGCAGTTGGTGTCCAAAGTAAGGGCGGTCATGAGGACTGTGCCTTCAGACTTTGCAGTTTGGCTAATTCTGCGTACTTAGATTTTTAAAAAAACCCAAAACCTCAGACCTAGAAGGGACCTTGCTGATCATCTTGCCTGACATCTGCTCTCCTGGAAGCCTGATGCCCTTTGACCTTCCCAGCTGAAGGTCACTGGGTCCAGCCACTGCCCCAGCTGAGTGGGAAGCAGGACATCTGCTGGTAACCCTGCTTCCCCTCAGACTCTCCAGCCCACTTGCCTGACTCCTGACCCACCATCCAGCACCCTCGACCTCTCAGGTGTCATCAATTTAGCTCACACCTAGGCTGGTGACAGCTTCACATGCATGCGCACCAAGGCCATGTGCCACTTTACAGAACCTCTAACAGACTCAGGAGATTTTAAGAACCATCTGGATGACTCTCTAAGACTGAAGAGACCTGCACTGGGACAGGCTAGTGGAGGAAATACTTTCCTCTTTGGCGGGGACTTGTGAGCCTCCTCCGTGTCCCCCAGTCACACAAAATTGCCAGCCACCCATTGTGATGTTGGGAGTTGTCACTAAGCCACACTGTCTTCCTACTAGTCAGGGGCTGCTCTGCGGTCCCAAAGGGAGTCCTAAATGGCAGTGGAGAACCCCCCAGCTCCCAGGTAGGCCATGGAGGAAACAATCCCCCAGGGCCTTCTGTGCCCAGCAGCGAGGGGATCACATCAGGGAGGGAAGAAATGTCCCCTCTCCCACTCACGGGACCTCTGCTACGTCCACAGCCTCCTCAAGTTTGTGCCCTAAGAGCCTCAGTCACCTCACTCTAGTCCCGCCTCGATGCCTAAGCCTTCCTGCTAGTCCTCCAACCTGGACCTACCCGGTTCCATGCTGAGCCCAGCTCTGACCCTGGTCCAGGCCACCCTGGGCCTTTGGAAAGGACGACTGCACTGGGTCCCCACCTTTGACCCTGCAGTTCACTCTAAGGCCTTCAACACACTCCCATCAGATTGAACTGCTAGTCCCACTGAACAGATGACAAATCTGAGACTCTGAGACATGAGCCCAAAGCCCCAGGGCTGGGCAGAGAGAGTCAGGATCCAGCCCAGCTCAGGCCAGCTGCACTGCAGCCTCCCCGCCTATGAGCCAGCAGGATGGTGATATGTTTGCCCAGTTCCTTAGACAGAGAGAGAAAGGGCTCTAGCCAGAATCCCCACGGGCACAAAATCATTGTGTCAGGATTTTTCAGACTTGTCCCAAGGAAGTCCCACTTGGCTCTCATCTCCTGGAAGAAGACACTTAGCCCTTGTCTCTCCCAGCAATCTTTTTAAAAGTTTATCTAAATTAAGCATCTACCGTGTCCCAGCCATTATGCTAAACACTTTACATGCATTATCTTATTTTCCTCACAATCAAATTGAACAAACTAAGGCAAATTGAAGAAACTAAGGCAGAGAGTAGTTAAGGAACTTGCCCAAGGTCACATAACCTGCGCCCTGTGGGTTTCATCTCTTCTCAACCCGAGGCCATTCACTGTCAGCTGATGATGTGGAGGAACTATTGCTCATGGATTGTTGAGAAGGGACATGCTCAACCCCAACCACAGGAGACTGCCTGGAGGAGGTGTGCCTACCAGGAGGAAACTAGCCCTGGGGAAGGCCTGGGTGATGTTCCTGGGGCACCCCGTGGAGGTCACCTTGACAAATCAGCCTCAGCCACAAATCTCTCCCAGGCTTCACCATCAGTCAGCAGGAGCTGCAGTTCCTCTCTGCTCACTGTTTTCCAGAAGTACTCCATGGCAGCCTCAAGAAAGCTATTGCTGTCTAGATGGAAAGAAAAAAGAATAAGATTAGAAGAAATTGTGGTAGAGCATAAATGCTATCAAGTATACTGTCTTTAAATTTTAATGTTCCCGATCAGCTGCCACCTGGGGTACTTTTGATGGAGTCACCTGGTGCTATGGACTGAACCGTGTCCTCTCAAAATTCCTGTGTTGAAGCCCTGATCCCACAATGTGGCTGGATTTGAAGACAGGGCCTTGAAGGAGGTGATTGAGGTAAAAGGAGGTCATAAGTATGGGGCCCGAAGCTGATAAGACTGGTGTCCTTATAAGAGGAGGAAGAGATGCCAAAGATCTCTCTCAGCACACAGAGGAAAAGCCAGGTGAGGACAGAGCAAGATGGCAGCCGTCTACAAGCCAGGAAGACAGTCCTCACCAGAAACCAACCTGCCAGCACCTTGATCTTGGACTCCAGCCTCCAGAACTAATTATCTAATTCCTGGGATCTAGATATGCGTAGGAACTAAGAACTTTTAATCTCTTAGCACAAGAACACAGGGCATATGGGGTATATTACTTACCATTGGGCAACAAACACATTCTTGTTTCGACAGTGAAACAAATGAATATTCACATTAAACAGGATTGTGGGGGACAGGTCTTGGCCACACCAAGATATGTCTCTTTGGTGAGAGGATTATTGGGCTGGTTGCTTTTGATAAACTGGGACAGGGAAGGAGGCTCTGAGGGGTGGAACTTGCTTGCCCTTTGTTAGGAGACATTTACATTTGTAAGGCAAATCTCTATCTATAAAGGTGCCTCCCTCTCTGTACCAGGAAGAAGAAAGGGGATGACTTTCTCTCTAGAAACTCTTAATCAATGGGAAAGGCAAGGACTTAAATCTGCATAATAATCTTATTCCTGTTTCTGGTAACCTCCTGTAACTGACTCCCCCCACCCCAACATCCTTTGTCTTTAGCTGAATATGATATTTAAGGTGGGAGCTTCAGCCATTTTGGCGAGTTGCGCGGCTTGCCTGAGCCTCTCCCATGTATACATGTTATAAAGCTTTGTTTAATTTTCTCTTGCTATTCTGTCTCATGTGAATTTAATTCATGCTCTGGCCAGACGAACCCAGAGAAGGTAGAGGAAATGTCTTCCTCCCCTACAGGATCAATAATGTCACAACTATAAACGGTCTCAGGTCAGCACGAGGCAAGATCACTGCCCAAATGAGCTCCCAAAAATGTGCGATTTTCATGGATTTGGAGATTCTGGAATGCAGATAAGAGACTGAGAGTAGAATATACGTGTGTGCACTGGGACCTGATATAAAACGTGCTTCCTGCTTTATACACACAAAGAGGCATTATTCTTACTTCACGGAAGAAGAAAGCAAACTCAGATAAGATAAGTGATGCCCAAAGCCAGCAGGAAGGTCCAGAGCTGAATCCTAGGCCAAAGTCAGACATTTCATTGATGTGACTTTGAATCCTCCTTGTATTTTAAAAATTCCTGTGATTTCTGCATTCTACCATATAGTACATCTGTGGATTTTTATTTTTTCAATTTAAAAGTAATGTTCCAGACTACAGACTATTGAGTGAAACTCCTGTGCACAGAGGCTTCCTCCTGCTGATCACACCGCTCCCAGACGGGCGATGGAGGGAGCTCCTCGGGTGGGCAGGGGCTGGACCCTGCTGGATCCTTGTGCTCGATCTGCATCACTCCTCCCCCAGGCTTGTGTCAGGGGACACACCTCCCCATGGGCCCCTCGGAGCCCCGGCTAGCCCATTTGTCAACCACGAGATGCTCTTGTTCCCCAGGGAGAGTTTATCCTCAGGAATCCACCAGCCCGAGCCCTCCGTCCAGGATCCCAGGGCCTGCTGGGGAGCTCCTGGTTTCTGGTCTGTCCCCCTCCGTGTCCTTCAAGGTGACTAAGGAAAGAACTTTGGTTACCACGGCAATGCAGCGACAGGGGCATGGATAAGCAGTTCTGAGAAAACAGGACTTAAGGAATCTGAGTGTCGATGTGGGTGGGTGGAGGGTTGTTTCACTGTTTCTCTTTCCTGCTTCACTAAAAGGAGGGAGGAAAGCAGAGCAGAGATGGAGGGACCCCCCAGCACTAAATCGGTGGATGTATTGATTAGGGTGGTGGAGGGAATAACTGAGAGCTGGGTCTCGGGAGGGGTATTGGAGAGCAGTAAATCAGCACCTGCCAGAGGCAGTCACACCTGGGAAGCAGGTGCTTATAAATGGGGCCACAGGGCAGGTGCCCTGACACAGCCACCAGGGCAGAGGTTGCTGTTGGGGGGGGCAGTTTCCACCTGGAACTAAAAGGACCCAGGTAGAGGGGACAGCATCAACCCTTTGGGAGGGCCTACTATGTGGCAGGCACTGGCCCAGGCCACATACGCACATTATATTTGATCCTCATAACAACACAAGGAAATATTCTCATTTTACAGGTGAGGTTAGGTAAGGGGCTTCAGGTCACACAGCTGGGAGATGGCAAAGGCCAGACTTGGGTCCAGTTCAGTGGTCTGCTGACCCTCACAAAGCAGTCAGGCTGACAACAGGACAAGACTTGGAGGGAACGCCCCCGTTGGTAATCCCCTAGGATCAGCCAGAGCAGAGCGGGAGGCTGGATGTGGCAGGAAGGCAGGAGAGGCTTCCAGAGTTGCAGGTCACCTCCTCTCCCCACCCCACCATGGGACATCAACTCTCCTCTCCCCTCGGCTGTCCCCCACCTCCCTGTGGGCTGTCCTGGCCTCACTCTGAGTCACTTGATGGGCAACATGGGAGGGAGAAAGTGGGCCCCAGGGCCATGGCACCCTGAGAAGAGGACCTTGAAGGAGACGTCCCCATAGACCTCCGGGGGGACTCCCCTTGGAGGGGCTCAAGGACACTGATCAACCCCCTTCTTGATTCCTCTGTAGGTTAACTCAGCCTGGAAGCGCCACCCTCAATTCTAGGTCGTGAGTAGGAACCAGCAGAGAAGAGGAAGTGACTACCTGGGCAGACCCCACGGGCATCTGAGGTCATGGTGTCACCTGCAGGATCTCAGAGTTCTCCCTGAGAGCTCACCAGTCTGCGTCCAGGCTGGAAGGAGGTGTGGCTTCACCCTTGGGGAAGAGAAAATAAATTGTGGGGTCAAATGTGGGGCAGCTGTGGCAACAGGGAGCAGCGAGTGGCCAGGTCTCCAGGTGTTCCCTCTGGGATGGCCGCAAATGCCAGAATGCACTTAACCCAAAGTGTGTCTCTGTCTCCTGGGCTCTGCTCCCTGCTGTTGAAGGAAAAGTACTCGCCTCACTTCAGCTTATTCCTGAGAAAAGTCAGAGTCCTGTCGTCCTTTGGGGGCAGTAGGAGAAGATGATCAGAGAGGAGACGACTGTCTGAGAAGTTATAGAAGCAATAAAACCAAACACAGAAGAAAACAAGGGAAGGAATGTTCTGGAAATTACCTGAGCTTGGGAACAATTGCGTTTCCTAATGGATAATGGCTAGTATTGATCGCGTGCCTGTGACATGCAGGGCTCCTACGTGCTCCCTCAGTGGACACTCACCCCCACTCCATGCGGTGGGCGCTATTGCGGCTCCCGTTTTAAAGTGGAGGAAACCATCACAAAGTTTAGGTTTCACCTAAACTCAGGTTAGCCCAAGTTTTCACAACAGTGCTAGAGCCAGGGCTTAACCAAGACTTTCTGATCCAAATCCCATGTTGGAGACAACTATGCTCTACTCCTTTTAACACACAAAGATCCTTGCTCGTGTGTATACCTTTATTTGTAAATAACCCTTCTCAGTCCAGAGTGATGTCTGCACCCCATGCACCAGTGTCTGTCTTGATAAACTTCCTGGTGCTGGAGTTTTCTGAAGCCTGAATTCTCTGTGCTTCTGTGAGATCCTCCATCCCATAAGGGCCTGGGGTCCTGCGGGGTGCTGGCCCCTCCCTGCAGCCCTGCTGTGCACCGCGGAGCCCTCCCGATGGTGCCCGGGCCCGTCTGCTGTCCTCCTTAATCCCTGGACCTTAGCTTGTTTCTAATTCTTCATGTAAATAACAGTGCAAAGAACAGCCTCCTCGCATAAAACTTTGCCTGCATTTGAGACTGTTTCCTTAAGATATTTCTAGAAATAGAATAACTGGGTCTGAGGGTATCAACACATAAACGTTTTTTCATACCTGGAACACCAACTGTTACACAAACAAATTATACCAGGTTACATTCATGCTCACAAATGTGAAGGTGTCCGTCATTTCAGTCTTAGGAGTTCTCAGTAGTCTTTTGAAAAAAACAGATGTTTATATAGAATTTCTTTCAATTCTGCTTGTGATTATCTCGCTTTGGGAGATGAGGAAAGAAAGCTCGTGTTGATTTTTTAGGCACTATTTTAAGAGGTCAAAGAGCACCTATCATCCAGCCCCCTGAGCCTGAGCCCCTGAGCCTGATAGTGAAGGTCCTTATCGGTACAACAATAGCTAACGACAGGAGCTGCTGACATTTGTGGACTTTGCTCTGCACCAGGAATCGCTTTAAGTCTTTACAAATGATAACTCATATTCTTCTGATAACCGTGAAGGTGTGTACCATTTCTATCCCCATTTACAGATAAGGAAAGGAGGCACAGCTGTTACGTGACTTGCCCAAGGTCAGAAATCTGGTAAGTGGTAGCCTGGGGTCAAGGTTCAAACGCGCCTGCTAGACTCAAGAACCTGCACACCGCCTCTCCTTGCTCTGCCACCATGAGAACTGGGAATGGGGTCAACAGGAGACCAGAGACTTCAGCAGATGTTTGAAGACTGACTGGATGGGGAAAGTGATGCTGAGTAAAGAGGAGTGGAGGGAGCTGCTGTCGGAGAAACAGGGAGAGAGCACGTAGGCAAGAAGAATGGCCTGCTAGGCAGAGCCCAGAGAGGGAGACTGAAGATGGGAGGGAGGCCCAGGGGGAAAGCGGGGGCGAGTCCACCAGCCCCTCAGCCCATCCGACATTCACAGCAGCCTTAGGTCTATGCCAGAGAGGAACATCAGGACAGAAAGACTCCGGAAAAAGTATCTCTGTATTTCAGCATTTAGTGGCCTCATCCCGTCATCCCACAGGGAAGCCTGCCATCACCCTCCCTCCCTCTTCAATACGAATGGGCGTCTAGCATCAGACACACATGAAAGACAACAGCGTGGAAAAGGGTGACAAAGATAAGCAACAAACGACATCAGAAGAAAATTTTGGAATGACACCAGAAGATAATTTTGAAAACAGAAAATAATTTTTAAAAATGTGGACCCTTTTCTTTAGAGAGATTAGAAAGGTATTTTATTCACAAAATGAGAACAAGATGCACTGAAAGGGGAAAACAATAATAGAACAAAAAAAGAGACCTTGGGAATTAACAGGTGGTTGGCAAAATAAAGAATCCTAAAGAAAGGTTGGGAAAGAAAGTTAAGGAAGGCTTCCAGAAAATAAAAGGATAAGAGAAGAAATGGAGCTAAATGGGGAATAGAAAAGTTACCATCCACAATCATTCCTTAGAAAGTTACTTGAGAATGAGATGCAGCAACAAACAAACAAAATAAAAGTGTGTGTGTGTATTTATGGGGTGGGGTGAAGGATCACTGAGGGAGAGATTCCAGGAATCAGGAAAATCAGCCCAAAGAGAAGGGAATCCCAGGATTACAGCAGGCAGGCAGCAGCCCCGGAGAGCAGCCAGTCCAATTGGAATAAGAAGTGAAGGTTCTCTGGGGAAAGGAAACCTGATATAATTCCTCACATGATGCACAGTTTAAAAGAAACAGGAAATGTTGAAGGCAAACAGCGAAAGGGGTAAAACAAAGGCAAATAGAAACATCAGGGCAAACTGAAGCTGGGCAAGAAGCACGTGCAGCTGTAGGTAGGGGTGAGCTCCACAGTAACAATGTTTAAAATATCACAAAAATAGAAACACCCTTGTTTGATTTTTAACTTTTAAAACAAAACAGAGTATTTAAATATAATAACGAAATACACTTGTTGCCAATCAATCTATGAATTAAAGCACAACAGTGGAAGTTGGGAGGTGAGGCTCTGAGCGAGGAGGAGAATTACCAGCCTCATTTCACGACGTGGGGAGCCAGGAAATGCTGGCTGCAGCTGGGGCATAAGAAATGAAGCTGTGAGTAATTACCTACAACTACAAAGATTTCTAATACAGGATACAAAATAAGTGATAAAATGATATCAGGAGAAGGTGGGGATGGGGTATAAGGAAAAGTATAGAAATATGTGAAATCCTTATCTATCCTGGTCAGAAGTAAATAAATAATACCAAATTTTAAAAATCAAAAAAAGAACAATGCAACAGCTAATATTTGTTAGCTATTGTGGTTGACGCCCACTTGCTTTGTACCAATCACTGTTCTAAGTGCTTGGTATGCAGTACCTCATTTTTAGTTCTCATGGCAACTCTGAAAGAAAGGAAACGGAAGCTCAGAGAGGTTAAGTAATTTACCCAAAGCACCCAGCTAGTGCCAGAGCCAGAATTCAAATCCAGGCTTCCTGTCTCCAGAGCACACACTTGCACACTATTCCATCTCCCAGTGTAAGAGTATTATTTAAAGATACTGATTAACAACCCAAAGAAGAAGCTATAAATTAAAACCAATTGCTTTTAACTAGGAAGGGGGTGAGCAGAGTCCACTGTACTAACCGATTTGTTTTAACCATATGCACTTATTACTTTGATTATTTTGTAATTTTAAGAAAGCAGAAGTCCCTTTGCAGTAGTTAGTAACTGCTAACCACAATAAGGGGTTGGTTTCTGGTGCGACCACATTAAAGATGATGGAAGCAGTTGGATCAAGTGCCAGTAAGAAATAAGCCTGACTCCTGGAGTGACAGCTGTCAGTGCAGGAGAAACCTGAGTGGTTGACGACACTAATTCTCTAAGGGAAGCAGGGATGATAATGTATGCTAAACTAGAATAATCAGAGCGAACTCTAACCTTCAACAGATGTGTTTTCTAGCAGCATCTTCCGCACTCACGCATGCGCCCATGGGCTTTTCTCCACTCAAAGGAAGCTAGAACTCCACGGGTCTGCAATGTCTGCTACTCCAGAGGCAAGGATGCTTTCAAGGATGTTCAGAGCAGTGCTCAAAGGAGGATCAAATGGTAAGTCCTAAAAGATTACACAGAACCATACTAATAATTGATAATGACTATTATGATCATGTTTCATTAGCCAGGTTGAGTCTATGAAAGGCCATGAGTTCATAATAATATTCAAATGAGAAGAATTGAGACAAAGTATACAAAAAAAGATAAATATAAAGGCTTAAAAGAGGAAGTTGAAATGAAAAGAGGAGTTAGTATAATGGGGAATGTTTATTTGTTAATTGATTTTAATAAGAAGGAGACTCTTAATATATATGGGCATTTCCTTCTATTTATTTATGTGACTGTTTATAAGGATTGAGAAAGAAAAAAAGAACACCCCCTGACACTCGGTGGCTGACCTGGCTCTCACAACTAGGCGGTGCTACTCTCCTATCAGACATAAATAATCCCACAGAGTCCCAGCCTCAGACAGGGCTACTCTGAGACCAGGACAAAATGAGACAGAGTAAGGCCACTTCCGAATTCTGTCTGAGCAGAGACAAACCAAGGTCTCTGTGCCACCCAACAGACACCAGACACTCCTGCCCTTGGCTGAAAAAATGACTGTTTCTTCTTTGCCAATTATGGCTTTATCCTCGGTCTGGTCTCCCCTCTCTAGAGACAAGAGTACTGAGACACCCATTGACAGGATTGCCCCGCTTTCTGCAGCTCCCAATCTAGAGCGGGCCCCGTTTCCTCTGAGCCTCCCAGACTCTCCCAACCAAGGCGCAAATCCTAGAGTTGGTTCTTTCTAACACCCTCCCACTGCGAGGCCCGTGGTTCTTCCTCCCTGAGTCATAAACCCAACTTGTTCACTGCGGGAGCGACCCTGGTGGCCTCAGGCTGGAGGACACTGAGTATGGATGTGCATGTATGTTGTTTCTACTGCGTGAGGAGGAAAGAATAAACAGAGGTGGCTGTCGAGTCACCAGGGCAGGCCCAGGAAGTGGTTAAGGGTGGGGAAAGGTGGGGATGGCCTCAAGTGGGTTTCTTTCTCTTTCCAAACTGCTGTTGCTGGGTCATTCCGTGGCACTGGTCCATTTCTGGCTGCTGATCTTTGCTCTCGAACTTGGTCTTTATTTTTTTCTCTTCTTCTCCCGAAAGCCCCCCAGTACATAGTTGTATATTCTAGTTGTGAGTGCCTCTGGTTGGGCTATATGGGATGCTGCCTCAGCATGGCCTGATGAGTGGTGCCATGTCCACACCCAGGATCCAAGCCAGCGACATCCTGGGCCGCCAAAACGGAGTGCGCGAACTTAACGTCTTGTCCACAGTGTTGGCCCTTGAACTTGATCTTAACAACACAGTGGTTTCCAACACCTTTGATGCTTTTTCCCACCAGCCCCCCTTCAATTCCACCCTCCTCCAAAGCCACTGGCCTCCCCCTGGACCCAGCTGCCTCTCATCTTAGGGCCTGGACATCAGGTATGCATTTTTGGGCCCCTCTGCAGTGAGGGGTGACTGCATGATCCAGTCCTGGCCATTGAGACACAAGGAGGAGTCAGCTGAGAGGGTCTTGGGGGCTTCCAGCCATAAGGGGCAGGTGTGAGAGGAGAGTTGGCTGGCCCCTTCCTCCTCCTTCTGCTTTGAATTATGTATGACCTCAGGAGTCAGTGCAGCCAATGGAGATCATGAGACACGAGGACCAGAGCGAACACAGAGAGACAAGGGAAGAGTGTGCAGGTAGAAAGAGCTGGATCCTGGATGACATCAACATTTGTAAATGGGTCTGTGCCCTCGAGCTCATCCTTCCCGTCCTTCTCTGCCATTCTCGGCCTGGCCCTGACCCTTGTCTTGGGCCTCAGCTGGCTGTTGATGCTCACATTGCTCCCACCTGCCTGATTAGTACACAGGTGTCCTCCTTGGCCAGCCGCTGATGGCTCAATTCCCAGAAGGGCTGCAGCTGGGAGAAGGGAGGACCCTGGAGGAAGCCTGCCCCTCCCAGATGCATGGCCCAGGCAGGGAGCCCTCCCGTCCCTGTCAGTTCCACTGAGCTCTCCAGACACAGCAGGACAGAGATTCCCACCAGAGCATCTCCCTCCACGTGGCTGCAGGGAAAGGAAAGGAGGGACTAAGACAGGATCCAGGTCAAGCTCCTTAGCCCAGAGCTCTCAGGAGGGCCTGACTGACTGCTCCCAACTCCTGTCTTCCTAACGCTCCCGGCCTCCACATGGCCTTGGTCCAGGCCCCTCGAGGACTCCCAGTTTCCTTGCCTCTGATCACACCAGCCTCCAGGCCTTTGCTGAGGCTGCCCCCTCCCCCTGATTCCTCAACACAAGTTGACATAAGGGAAGCCATACTGTAGAAACGAAACCATATTGTAACTTTGAATGACCTCTGATTAACTAACCCAGATATGCTCTGTAGATTTTATGGCCCCTCCCAGCTCCTATAAGTTGATACCTTTGCTCTTCTGAGTTCCTTAGAAATGTGATGACCCCAGGCAGAGAGTCTATGTGGATAACCATCATCAATGACAACTGAAAGATCAGGGTATGGGGCGTTGCTCCAGTCTCTGATGCATATCCAGTAAAACAAAAGACTGTCAGGAACTAAGATCAGATGTCTGCCCCACCTGGAGATCAGATGGAGGCCCCACTGGGATTAGGTCTATTTTTCAGGGACTGTTAAATTTGAGTTGTCTATTCTTCTTATCCTTCTGCTTGGACACTTGATTATAAAATGTGACTTTAGATGTTGTTCCAAAACTGCTGAGCAAGGTACAAAAATTCTAATGTTGCAAAATGTCAACCTGAAACCAGGAACAAGAGACTATTTCCAAATGAGTGCACTAAACAATTTCGTTCCTCTCACCCAGATCTACACCCCAAAACAGCAGGAAGATGCTAGACGGGTCTTCATGCCGAATCCCTCAAGAATGAAGAATGACCAAAGAATGGGGAGATTGAAACTGGCAAACAGCCATTCATGATTAAGTAGCCAGGAACTAAAGTTTTTTTTGCTTTTTGCAATTACTGATTCTAGCTTTTAGCTGTTTAACACACTTATCATTAACTGTGCTGTTTAGACAATATGCTATCTGACTCCCACTAGGTTCCTATGGATAACAGCTCCCTGGAGCCTCGGTCACCATGGTAATGGGTGTTTGAGCTGTTTTTCAGGAATTAGAACCCCTTGTCCACTTCAGGCCAGTTGAGACCACCAACCCATCAATTGGGCCCACAAACATGTCCAATAAGTGACCTTTTGATGACAAGAGGCTAAAAACTCCACCCTCAGATCATGCTAACACCACTATTTTGTGAGCGTGGGTCCTCTGAAGAGGCGTGGAGTCTGACTACACTTGCACAGATCATCAATTACCTTACCTCTCCTCACCTCCAACTACCTCTCTCCACATTTCAGACCACCTTGCCCCACGACCCCATAAATGTCCCTGAGTCCCTATTTTCAGGAAGCAGATTTGAGACTCATTCTCTCGCTTCCTCACTTGGCTGCCTTGTGAGTAAACCCTCTCTCTGCTGCAATCTCATCATCTCAGTGTTTGGCTTTCTGGGCAACGGGCAAAAACGAACCTGGTTCACTAACACCCCTGGCATGCCTTTCCCCACCTTCCTTACCAGGTGAAAGTTGACCTCTCCTTAGAGGTCCAGCTCAAAAGCTGCCTGCTCCTGCTGGCTTCACCCAATACCTCTTCAGGCTCCCCTGGAATGTTCCACTTTCCTGCTTGTAGTTCTATTTGTGTTAAGTTTCTTCAGCCATCTGTCTCCTCCATTCAACTCTGAGCACCTCAGCAGGGGCCCTGTCTGTTCTCGCTACGCCTCCTGCTCCAGTGCCTCCGGGGGTGCCCTCCACCTCCCAGGCACAGCCTGCCTAAAATTGGAGGTGGGAGCCATTACTTGGACATAAAACAACCAGCCTCTCCACAACACAGCACAACCCCCAATTTCACTCAAGTTGAGCAGTTCTATTTGCTTTTCTTGTTTATCTTAACGACCAGCTCTTTCTGGTGGAGAGCAAATTAGACTATGACTCAGATTTCACGTAAATTACCTCCCTGATTCAATATACCTTCCACAGTTCTATCAGATTTCTGGGAGTTTCCATTTATTTCTTCTTGGCTCCTTACTCCAGCAATAATATTTTTAGGTGAGGAAGAAGAGAGAATTGCAGAATACATGGCTCCCAGCTAAAATCTGAATAACACCCCAGCCTTGAGCAGGACAGTCCAATGACTCCCCTCCCCCAGGGGCCGCACCCAGCTCTGGATGGGCCCCCAGCTCCCTCTGGCCTCTCCCACCCTGGCTCACTAGCTGCTGCCAGGAGCTTCAAGGGGATGTACGGTCCTTTCCTTACTGCCCTGGAGGCTCCTTTGAAGGCAGAAAAAACCTCTTTTTCCTTTCTGAGTGCAGTAGGTGCCCATTAAATATGTCTTGCATTGGAAAGGATGGGGAGGAGGAGGAGAAGGAAAAACCAAAAGATTCTACAAAAAAATAAGTAAATAAATCTCAAAACGATCTAAATGTAAACCAGAAAGAAAAAGTACAAATGTACGGGAAGAAATGTTAAATAATAATGCTGAGTTAAGGAAACCTTTCCAAACAAGACCCTTTCTAATCAAAATCCTAGAAGCCATAAAGGGAAAGTTTGATCTATTTGATCTCTTAAAAATTAAAAATTGCTCCAAAGCAATCCTAAGAAAAAAGAACAAAGCTGGAGGCATCACAATCCCTGACTTCAAAATATACTACAAAGCTATAGTGGTCAAAACAGCATGGTACTGATACAAAAACAGACACACAGATCAATGGGACAGAACTGAATGCTCAGAAATAAAGCCACATATCTATGGAACTGAAACCATAAAACTCCTAGAAAAAAATATAGGCAGTACCCTCTTTGACATTGGTCTTAGCAGCATTTTTTCAAATACTATGCCTACTCAGGCAAGGGAAACAAAGGAAAAAATAAACAAACGGGACTACATCAGACTAAAGAGCTTCTACAAAGCAAAGGAAACCAGGAACAAAATGAAAAGACAATCCACCAACTGAGAGAAAATATTTGCAAATCATATATCTGACACGGGATTCATTTCCAAAATATACAAAGAACTCCTGTAACTCATGAGAAAAATACTCATGACAAAAAACAAACACCTCAAGCAAAAACAGGGGAGAGGATATGCATGGACATTTTTCCAAAGAAGATATACAGATGACCAATAAGCGTGTGAAAAGATGTTCAACATCACTAATCATTAGGGAAATGCAAATCAAAACTACAATGAGATATCACCTGACACCTGTTCGAATGGCTATAATCACCAAGAAAAAAATAATAAATGTTGGAGAGGATGTGGAGAAAAGGGAACCCTCACACAGTACTGGTGGAAACACAAACTGGTGCGTCCACTATGAAAAACAGTATGGAGATTGCTCAAAAAATTAATAATAGAAATATCATATGATCCAGCTATCCCATTATTGGGTATTTACAAAAGAACACGAAATCAGCAATTCAGGGGCTGGCCCCGTAGCTGAGTGGTTAAGTTTGTGTGCTCCGCTTCAGCAGCCCAGGATTTCGCTGGTTTGGAGCCTGGGTGCGGACATGGCACCACTCATTACGCCACGTTGAGGTGGCGTCCCACATGCCACAACTAGAAGGACCTAAAATATACAACTATGTACTGGGGGGATATGGGGAGAAAAAAACAGGAAAAAAAAAACAATGTAAAGAGACTTATGCACCCCTATGTTCATTACAGCATTATTCACAATAGGCAAGACGTGGAAGCAACCCAAGTGCCCATCAATGGATGAGTGGATTAAGAAGATGTACCATATATATAGAATGAAATACTACTCAGTCATAAAAAAGTAAAATCGTGGCATTTGTGACAACATGGATGGATCTTGAGGCTATTATGCTGAGTGAAATAGACCAGACAGGGAGAGACAACACTGTATGATTTCACTCCTATGTGGAAGATAAAAACACAAATGGATAAGGAGAATAGATTAGTGGTTACCAGAGGGGAAGGGGGTTTGGGAAGGGTGTATGGGATACAGGGGCACAAACGTACAGTGATGGATGAAGACTGGACTATTGGTCGTGAGCAAGATGAAATCTATACAGAAATTGATATATAATAATGTACCCCGAAATATACACGTTATAAACAAATATGATCACAATAAAATAATTTTTTTAAAAAATTAAAAATTGCAAAGGGCACCATAAACCAGGTCAGAATACAAGAGACCAGGAGACAGTATTTGCAGCACCCACAACAAAAGGAGAACAGTGACAATACACAAGAGACCCCACAAATCAACATGAAAAGACTGACGCCAATTTTTAAGAAATGGGTCAGAGACGTGAACAAATCATTCGAGGGCAGTGACACCCACCCAGCGTCACACAGCTCCTGGGGGGCAGGGTAGAGGCCAACACCAAGCCTTCTGACGCTGGTATTTAAGGGGAAAATGTGATTTTAATAGTTCAAAGCTTTCTAGGTCTGAATCTGCCTGTATAAGCACAGAGATCGAGGCTCCCACTCCCAAGTTACACTCACACGTCTACAGTAGGTTTTTATTTAAGATTACAGCCCTGCTGACGTTCTACAACGTGCCCCCTCACGCCCTGCATCCGGGCCGCCTTTCTGACGCAGGGCGCACCGGACCGCCTCTCCCTTCTCCCTCACCCCCAAGTCCTGACCACAGGGCCAGGCAGAGGGGACAAGAAGCCCTGCCATCTCCCTGCAGGGTCTCCCGTCATGCAGCCCTAGGTACGGTGCTCCCCTCTCAGGGCCTCGGTTTCCCCACAGGGCCTGGTACTGAGCAGGCACTCAGGGACGCGGTGGGTGGAACAACTCGGATTCCCTGCATCTCGAAAGCAGCCGTCTGCCGCCATCAGCCTCAGCAGCAGCCCTCTGGGCAGCGCAGGGCGGCCAGGCCACAGGAGCAGAGGCTCGCACTCCCCTGCCCCCTCCACGCCCTCTGCCTCCTCCAAATTCCCCAAAGGTTGAGCACCCCGACACCCACCTCTTTCTGGGGTCACCTGCTCGTGTCTTGGGGAGTCCAGAACCCGAGCTGAGCTGGAGGGAGGTTTGTGAACCCTACGAGCAGTTTTCCTCCCTCTCCATTGCTCAGGGGAACAGGAGGTGGGAGGAAGCAGTCAGACGAACCGGGTTCAAACCCGGGCTCTACCGCTGCTCACCCTGTGACCTTGGGTCCATGATGGAACCTCTCTGAGCTGTGATTTCCCCTCATCTACAAAATGGTGACAGTGATCCTTTTCTTAGTTGATGCGAGGATAGGGAGCTGGGCGGGGGTCCTACCCTCCCCAGCTTACCAAGGAATCTTCCTCTGGCTGAGTGAGAGCAAGATCCAGTTGTTCTTAGCTGTGCAGATCCAGTCACAGGCTGTGTGTCTGTGCAACAACCAGACACATCCTCTGGGCCCAAATATACTTCAGAACTAAAAAGAGAAACTGAAACTAGCTCCTCTGAGCAGCTCTTGAGCAACAAACATACCGTCGGGCACCACCCTGGCTATTCCCGGCCTCTTTGCAACCCCCTTAAAGGAGTAACCCCAGACCTGACATTCCAGGTCCTTCTTGGCTCAGCCCTCCTGCTTTGCGCTTCTGGAAGGAAGACCAGCTATGGCAGACTGTGGGAGCTTCAGCAAATTATTCCCCCAACCAGTCAGCTTGTCCCCAGGCCCCTCCTCCCTTGTCCCTCCCCACACTCCCCAGAATGCCTGCCTCATGCACCTTTGTGTCACCACCAATTAGCACACCCCAGATGCTCACTGAGTACCTGTGGTTGCTCCCATTGAACCCCATGCCCGTGCGGCTTCTAGACTTTGCTTACGTGGGTCCTTCTGCCAGGAGGACTGGCTTCTTTTTCGTTGTCGGTGCTGTGAAGTGGACCCTACTCCTAGCGACCCTGTGGACAGCAAAGCAGAAGCCTGCCCCATCTTTTTGCTCCATCCTCTCACCTTAGGCACTATATCAGACGATGCTACGCTGCTGTTCAGAGGGTTTTCATGGCCAATTTTTTCAGAAGTGGGAGACCAGGTGTTCTTCCTAGTCCGTCTCATCTAAAAGCTCTGCTGAAGTCTGTCCACCATGGGTGACCCTGCTGGTACTTGAAATACCAGTGGCATAGCTTTCAGCATCGTGGAAACACGCAGCTGCCACAGTAACAACCAACAGAGGGGTGGGGTGGTTGCTGACAGGAAATGAACCCGGGTTGCAGTAGTAGGCACCAAATCTTAACCACCAGATGACCAGGGCTGGCTGCTTCCACCTCTGAGAAGCCCTCCTGCCTCCTCCTTGGCAGAGTCCACTGCCCCCTGCTTTACTCCCATGGTGCCAGGGGAGGGGCCTCAGCCCACTGCTCAGCTACTGTGTCCGTGTCTGCCACTCCCCTTTTGATCAGGCCTTTCTCTAGACTCGTCCCTGATGGCAGGGACAGCACCACTGCCCTTGGGTCCTGGTGACCCTTCCCAGAAGGCCCATCCTTGGTGATCAATGCCCTTTGGACGGATGCAGATGTTCTTGGGAGCGAGCCGAGAGAACGCTGCTGATTTCTGCCCCCGCCGATTTCTGCTTGGTGACAGATCATTTTCTCTCCGAATGGAAGACTTTTGTAGGAAGGCCAGTGTCATGGCCACTCAGAAAGTCTGAAAACAGAAAGCGAGTCCTGTTCCTGCTCGGTTCCTGTGCAGAGCAGCCCCCATGGACGGAGGGCGGAGTGTGAGCCAGCACTGTGCTGGCATCTTCCAGTCTTTCCTATTTAATTCTCACCTCAGCTCTAGGAGTTATCAACTCTACTTTACAGATAAAGAAACTGAGGGAAAGGTCCCCCACTGTAAGTCATGTGGCTGGATTGCTGTTGGACTTTCCTGCTTTGGCCCAGGCAGAAGGGGCTGGGAGGGGGCCTGGACCACAGAGGCCACCATGACCCTCCCATTGGGGCCTGCTTCTTCCTGGGCAAATGTCCATGGGGCATCATGGCCACGTCCCCGCCAGCCTTTGAGGGAGGACAGAAGAGTGCTGGGTATCAGGACACACACTGCAGTGTGTTCTGATAATCACCCCATAAAGTGGGCCAGGAATGTGGCCTGATTGTGCACATGAGGAAGCCGAGGTGAGGGGAGAGGCTGTGGATTAAACCCAGCGACTCAGGGGAGGAGCCAAGACTCAAACTTTGACCTTTGACAATTATTGAAAGGTATTTTTTTGTCCACTTCTGCTTGTTTAAATTTGTTTCGTGTTGTTATTTCTGTAACTTCCCTTCTTGATTCTTCTCCCTTTCACTCTCATGACTGCTTGACAGCCCAACACAACCACTGGGAGATGCAGAACTCAAACCCGCACACGAGCTGTGGCCGTGTTATCATAAGGACCCTCTGTTGAGAATGCAGAACTGACCCCAGATGGACATTTGTGGACTCATTGAGCACACTCTTATGGTGGAAGAGACAGGATGGGGGCTGCAGGCTCAAATTGGGGTGAAAATAAGGTGGCTTTTGTCTCCAGGGACATGAGCTGGCACCCCTTTTGGAGATTCTAAAGACCTAGTGACTGTAAAATAGTGACCCCAATATCACAAGAAAGGTCACCCAGTATGACTGCAGCTCCAGAGTCAGGGTCTTGGCCAAAATCCTTGGTCAATAAGCAATTTCAGCCCACTCTGAAGGCAATACCCAATCAGCGGGAAAGTAACCCAGAAATTGCTTAGGAAGGTGTCTGGCAAATGCCACCAGCATCACCTGGTGAAGCTGGAAGAGTCAGCAGCCAGAGGTACAGGGCCACCACCCTCAGCCCACCCCTGACCCACCCAGTCTCTCTCCATCCCATGGGGAGGTGTGCATGGCTCAGACAAGCTGGACATTGTAAGCTGTGTGTTCCAGATTAGGGACCCCACCTCCTTGTTGTCTTCCCTTTGTATAGGGACAGTGGGAGGGGGTAGGGAGCTTGAAGCTGAGCATGTGACAATGGGGACTTCTGAAGTCGTCACAGTGGCTAGTGGAGACAGACATCCTAGGACTGCGAGCACAGGGCAATTGCACTCCATGCAGACAGCACCTGGGGACCTCATGGGATGTGGACGGGGAGCCACTGGTGTCGACCACTCATTGCCAGTCTGCCAGCATCATCCAGTGGACAATCCTATTGTCCTTTCAGGTGGTAAAATTGGGCCCTGAGTGAGTAACAACCTCAGGAAGGCTTAGAACTAAGTATAAAGATGAGAAAGTCAAACCTGTAATCTTAATACTTTTATATCAAGACAAACGTTTTCATTTTAAATGTACAGGTATTCCTCGCCTTCAGAAAAGTTCGCTTTTATGAAAGATGTAGATTAGTATGGTAACTGCTTTTTTTGTTAAAAGCAAAAATCCAGGGAAGTGGCATAATGCGAAATTTTTGAAGGTGGGGGATACTCCTGTTTGAGCCATTTCTGCTTATGAAAGACCTCATAGGAGCGCTCTACTTTCGGATAGTGGGGGAAAGCTGTAGATATAACGTTTAAGAGAATTGGACACATTCTCGGAGTTAACACAGCTTGGATTCCAATTTAAAACAGGTAGTTAAGTAATTGATGTAGATTAATGATTTTAAGTTGAAAGGCGCTCTACTAAATACTAAGGGTGTTGCAAACAAGCTCCAGCCCAGAGAGGGAGCGGCCTCAAGTTCAGCAGATCCCGAAACAGGAGGGGTGAGGAGTGGCGGGTGGCGGTGAAGGGGGGCTGTGAGAGCCACACCAGCAGACGTCTCTGGGGCATGTGCCAGGGGCACCACCAACCTTTAACCCCCTCACCGTCAGGACACCAAGGAGATTCTTGTATGGTGTCACTGTTGTGCTAAAGTATGGCCTTAAAAATAACAGCATCTAGCCACTATGGAAAACAGTGTGACAGTTCCCAAAAAATTAAGTATAGAATTAACATATGATCCAACAATTCCACCTCGGGGTATATACTCAAAAGAATTGTAAATAGGGTCTCAAAGAGATGTTTGTTCACCTGTGTTCACAGCAGCATTATTCCCAATAGCCAAAAGGTAGAAGCAACCCAAGCATCCAACTATGGATGAATGGATAAGAAAAACGTGGAGTATACACATAAGGGAATATTCTTCAGCCTCAAAAAGGATGGAAATCCTGACACATGTTACAATGTGGATGAACCTTGAAGACATTATGCTCAGTGAAATAAGCCAGTACAAAAAGACCAATACTGTAGGATCCACTTCTATGAGGCACCAGGAGTAGTTGGAATCATAGAGACAGAGAGTAGCCTGGTGGCGCCAGGGACTGGGGGAGGAGGATGGGGAGTCAGTTTACTGGGTGCAGAGTTTCAGTTTTGCAAGATGAAAAGAGCTACAGAGATGGATGGTGGTGAGGGCTGCGTAACATTATAAATGTATTCAACCCCACTGACTGTAGGCTTAAAAATGGTAAATTTTACATTACTTATATTTTATCACAATACAAACTTTAAAAATACATTCTAAAAAGCCCAATCTTGGGCCAGCCCCATGGCCGAGTGGTTAAGTTCATGCCCTCCGCTTCAGCAGCCCAGGGTTTCGCCAGTTCAGATCCTGGGCGCAGACATGGCACCGCTCATCAGGCCATGCTGAGGAGGTGTCCCACATGCCACAACTAGAAGGACCCACAGCTAAAAATATACAACTATGTACCAGGAGGCTTTGGAGAGAAAAAGGAAAAATTAAATTAAACAAAAAAACCCCAATCTTTGTGAAAAAACAGCACCTGAGCCCTTCATATTTTGCAAGGCATTTTCACCCACATAATCATATAGGTTACAACAGCCCGGTGATGAAAACACTCATGGTCCCTGCTTCACAAATCAGAAACTAGTGTTCAGATGAGGTGAAATGACTTGGCCCCCAGTGTGGGGAAGCGGGGCTGGCCTCTCTGATTTTTGTTTTGTTTTGTTTTCTGCATCATGCCATTTCCCCAGAGGGAGAGAAATCGTTAAAACCCTCATGTATTCTAAATATCTAATTTTCTTCCCTAAATTCTCTGTCTTGGCTTGAGGTGGGTCACAAAACTTCAAATACCACTAGAGTTGGCTGCTCAAGTCTCACCTGGACTATGAGGTGAGCCGGCGACCTGAGTCCCTGGTGGCTTAGGGAGCCAATCTGGCTGAACCCATGATGACTGCCTGCTACCAGTGCCATGTGTCAACACGCTCCTGAAACAGCTTCCCTCCTCCAGGGGGTCTGAAAAGCTGCCTTGAGATGCTTCCATCACAGAGCGCTGCAGATGAAATTCTGCTTCCTCCAGGCCTCCCGCTCTTCCACAAGCTGGGGGAATCTGGGGCTTATCAGCTGCAGAAGACTTGTACTTCTCAAACAGCCACATAGGGGATCAGCCCCACCTTTCAAAGCCTCAAAGAATTGGGTGTGCCCATGCCCGGGGCCAGCCCTACTCAGCTGCAATCCTGAGAGAGCTGACAAGAGCCTTCCAGGCCAGAGGTCTACAGCAACTGTAAGCCCCTGAGCCTAGCAAACCACCATGCTGGGGCCTACTCACTTAACAGGAAAACTACAACAGAAATGTGCTATTAGACATTACAGCCAGCTGTCCTGGGGTCCCCAGACTTGATAAAGTGACTGAAGGGTCCATAGCAGCCACACCTAGCTGAGCATTACAACCAACTGGCCAGGTGTACAGCCTAGACTCCCTGGGCAACTCCAGCAAAAATAACCCTGCCACAATAGAAGGATACATGCAGCCAACACAGGGGGAACTCCTTCAACATTAGGAACTGGTGACAAGAGGGAAGCACACTGTTGGGCCTCATAAATCTTCTATTACATAAGGCCATCTCTCCAAGATTGAGAGATGTAGTTGACCTACTTAATACATAGACATAAGCACAGAGAAAGAGGCAAAATGAGGAGGCAAAGGAATACATGCCAAGTAAAGGGAATAGGAAAAACTCTAGAAAAAGAACTAAATGAAACAGAAATAGGGGCTGGCCCCGTGGCCAAGTGGTTAAGTTCGCGCGCTCCGCTGCAGGTGGTCCAGTGTTTCGTTGGTTTGAATCCTGGGCACGGACATGGCACTGCTCATCAAACCATGCTGAGGCAGAGTCCCACATGCCACAACTAGAAGGACCCACAACTAAAAATACATAACTGTGTACCAGGGGGCTTTGCGGAGAAAAAAGGAAAAAATAAAATCTTAAAAAAAAAAAAAGAAACAGAAATAAATAATCTACCTGACAAAGAGTTCAAACAAAAAGTCATAAAGATGCTCACTAATCTTGAGAGAAGAGTGGATGAACTCAGTGAGAACTTCAACAAAGAAGTGGAAAATATAAAAAAGAGCCGATAAGAAATGCAGAAAGAATACAATACTGGAAATGAAAAATTCACTAGAGGGACTCAATAGCAGAGTAGATGATACAGAATAAGAGATCAGTGAGCTGGAGGAAAGACTAGAGGAAATCACCCAAGCTGAACAGATAAAAGAAAAAAAATTTTTAAAGAATGAGAACAGTCAAAGAGACCTCTGGGACAACATAAAGCACACTAACATTCGTATTATAGGTGTCCCACAAGGAGAAAAAAGAACCAAAGTGACAGAGAATCTATTTGAAGAAACAATAGCCGAAAACTTTCCTAACCTGAGGAAGGAAACAGACATCCAGGTACAGGAATCACAGAGAGCACCAAGCAAGATAAACTCAAAGGGGCCCACACCAAGACATATTATAATTAAAATGTCAAGAATTAAAGATAAAGAGACAATTCTAAAAGTTACAAGAGAAAGGCAACAAGGAAGGAAAGGAAACATACAAAGGAAATCCCATAAGGCTATCAGCTGACTTCTCAGCAGAAACCTTACAGGCTAGAAGGGAGTGGCATTATAAAGTGCTGAAAGGAAGAACACTCTAGAATATAGGTAGGTAGAATGCTCTACCCAGCAAGGTTATCATTCAGAATGGAAGTAGAGATAAAGAGGTTTCCAGAAAAGCAAAAATTAAAGTTTATCACCAGGAAAACTGTCTTACAAGAAATGTTAAAGGGACTTATTTAAGTGGGAAAGAGAAGACCATAAATAGGATTAAGAAAATTTTCAAAAAAAAGCAATAAAGTCACTAGTAATGGCAAAAATACAGTAAAGGTAGCAGATCAACCACTTATGAAGATAATATGAAGGTCAAAAGACAAAAATACTAAAACTACCTATTTCTGTGATAAGAGGGTAACAGATAAGAGGGTAACAGTAACATACACAAAAAGAGGCTAGATATGATGTCAAAAACATAAAATGTAGGAGGAGGGGAGTAAAAGAGTAGAACTTTTAGAAAGAGGTCAAACTAAAGAGACCATCACCTTAATATAGATTGCTATATATGTAGGTTATTAGATATTAACCTCATGGTGATCACAAACCAGAAGCCTATAATAAATAAACAAAAAGTTAAGAGAAAGGAATCCAAACATAATACTAGAGAAAGCCATCAAAACACAAGTGAAGAGAGTAAGAGAAGAGAGGAACTACTAAAACACCCAGAAAAAAGTAACAAAATGGCAGTACATATGTACTTATCAATAGCTACTTTAAATGTCAATGGACTAAATGTTCCAATCAAAAGGCATAAGGTGGCCGATTGTATAAAAAACCAAGACACATATATATGCCACATACAAGAGACACACTTAAGACCTAAAGACACTCACAAACTGAAAGTGAAGGGATGGAAAAAGATACTCCATGCAAATGGCAATGAAAAGAAAGTTGGGGTAGCAATAGTTAGACAAAACAGAGAAAAGTCTATCAGGCAAAACAGGTCAGACAAAAGAAGGGCACTACACAATGAGAGGGAACAATCCGACAAGAGGATATAACATGGAAATATCTATGCATCCAACATAGGAGCACCTAAATATATAACGCAATTATTAACAGACATAAAAGGAGAAATAGACAGTAATACAATAATAGTAGGGGACTTTAAAACTCCACTTACATCAATGGATAGATCATCCAAACAAAAGATCAATAAGGAAACATTGGCCTTAAATGACACATTAGACCAGATGGACTTAGTAGATGTGTACAGCACATTCCATCAAAAAACAGCAGAACACACATTCTTTTCAAATGCACGTGAAACATTCCCTAGGATTGATCACATAGTAGGCCACAAAACAAGTCTCAATAAATTTGAGAAGATTGAAATAATACCAAGCATCTTTTCTGCCCACAGTGGTATGAAACTAGAAATCAGCTATAGGGAGAAAATCAGAAAGGCCACGAGTGTGTGGAGATTAAACAAGATGTCACTGAACAGTGATTGGGTCAATGAAGAAATCAAAGGAGAAATAAAAAAATACCTGGAGACAAAAGAAAATGAAAATATGACATGCCAAATTTATGGGATTCAACAAAAGTGGTTCTAAGAGGGAAGTTTATAGCAATACACGCCTGCCTCAACAAACAAGAAAAATCTCAAATAAACAATCTAACAGTGCACCAAAAGTAACTAGAAAAAGAAGAACAAAGCAAGCCTAAAATCATTAGAAGGAAGAAAATAATAAAAATCAGAGCAGAAATAAATGAAATAGAGACTAAAAAAAACAATAGAAACAATCAACAAAACCAAGAGCTTGTTCTTTGAAAAGATAAATAAAATTGACAAACCTTTAGCTAGACTCACCAAGAAGAAAAGAGAGAAGGCTCAAATAAAGAATATCAGAAATGAAAGAGGAGAAATTGCAATGAACACCTCAGAAATACAAAAGATTACAAGAGAATACTATGAAAAACTATATGCCAACAAATTGGACAATCTAGAAGAAATGGATAAATTCTTGGATCATACAAACTTCCAAAAATGAATCAAGAAGAAATAGAGAATTTGAATACACCAATCACCAGTAAAGAGATTGAAACAGTAATGAAAAACCTACCAAAAATAAAAGTTCAGTACCAGACGGCTTCCATGGTGAATTCTACCAAACATTCAAAGAACACTTAGTACCTATCCTTCTCAAACTCTTCCAAAAAATTGAAGAGGAGGGGAAGCTTCCCAACTCACTCTATGAAGCCAACATTACCCTGATACCAAAACCAGACAAGGACATCACACAAAAAAGAAAATTACAGGCCAATAACACTGATGAACATCAATGCAAAAATCCTCAACAAAATACTAGCAAATCAAATACAACAATACATTAAAAAGATCATACACCATGATCAAGTGGACTTTATTCCAGGGATGCAGGAATGGTTCAACATCTGCAAATCAATAAACATGATACACAACACTAAAAAAATGAAGCAGAAAAATTACATGATCATCTCAATAGATGCAGAGAAAACATTTGACAGGATACAGCATCCATTTATGATAAAAATTCTGAATAAAATGGGTACAGAAGGAAAGTACCTCAACATAATAAAGGCCATATATGACAAACCCACAGCTAACATCATTCTCAATGGAGAAAACTGAAAGCCATCCCTCTAAGAATAGGAACAAGACCAGGAGGCCCCTTCCCCACTCTTATTTAACATCGTATTGGAAGTCTTAGCCAGAGTAATTAAGAAAAATAAATAAAAGGGATCCAAATTGGAAAGGAAGAAGTGAAACTGTCACTATTTGCAGGTGACATGATTTTATACACAGAAAACCATCAAGAATCTACTAAAAAACTTTTAGAAATAATAAATGAATATGGTAAAGTTGCAGGATACAAAATCAACATACAAAAATCAATTGTGTTTCAATACACTAACAACGAAGTAGCAGAAAGAGAAGTTAATAATACAACCCCATTTACAATTGCAACAAAAAGAATAAAATACCTAGGAATAAATTTAACCAAGAGGTGAAAGACCTCTACACTGAAAACTATGAAACATTGTTGAAAGAAACTGAAGAAGATACAAAGAAATGGAAAGATATTCTGTGCTCTTGGATTGAAAGAATTAACATTGTTAAAATGTCCATACCTCCTAAAGCAATCTACAGATTCAACGCAATCCCTATCAAAGTTCCAACAACATTTTTCACAGAAATAGAACAAAGAATCCTAAAATGTACATGAAACAACAAAAGACCCCAAATAGCCAAAAGGATCCTGAGAAAAAAGACAAAAGCTGGAGGTATCAAGCTCTGTGATTTCAAAATATACTACAAAGCTATAGTAACCAAAACAGCATGGTACTGGCACAAAAAAAGAGACACTTAGATCAATGGAACAGAGTCGAGAGCCCAAAAAGAAATCCACATATCTGTGGACAGCTAATTTTCGGCACAGGAGCCAAGAAGATACAATGGAGAAAGGAATGTCTCTTCAATAAATGATGTTGGGAAAACTGGACAGCTACATGCAAAAAATGAAAGTAGATCATTATCTTACACCATACACAAAAGTTAACTCAAAATGGATCAAAGATTTTAATGTAAGACCTGAAACCATGAAACTTCTAGAAGAAAATATAGGCAGTACGTTCTTTGACATCGGTCTTAGCAGCATATTTTCAAATACTATGTCTGACAGGGCAAGGGAAACAATGGAAAAAATAAACAAATGGGACTACTTCAAACTGAAAAGCTTCTGTGCAGCAAAGGAAACCATCAACAAAACAAAAAGACACCCAACAATTGGGAGAAGATATTTGCACACCATGTATCTGATAAGGGGTTAATATCCGAAATATACAAAAAACTCATACATCTCAACAACAAAAAAACTAACAACCCAATTAAAAAATGGGCAAAACATCTGAACAGACATTTCTTCAAGAAGATATACAGATAGCTAACAGACATATGAAAAGACGTTCAACATCATTAACTATCAGGGAAATGCAAATCAAAACTACAGTGAGAGACCACCTCACTCCCGTCAGAACGGCTATAATTAACAAGATAGGAAACAATAAGTGTTGGGGAAGATGTGGAGAGAAGGGAACTCTCATACACTGCTGGTGGGAGTGCAAATTGGTGCAGTCACTATGGAAAACAGTATGGAGATTCCTCAAAATATTAAGAATAGATCTACCATATGATCCAGCTATTCCACTGCTGGGTATTTATCCAAAGAACATCATAATATGACTGTGTAAAGATACATGCACCTCTATGTTCATTGCAGCATTATTCACAATAGCCAAGACTTGGAAGGAACCTAGGTGCCCGTCAACAGACAAATGGATAAAGAAGATGTGGTATATACACACAATGGAATACTACTCAGCCATAAGAAATGATGAAATCCAGCCATTTGTGACAACATGGATGGACCTTGAGGGTATTATGCTAAGTGAAATAAGTCACAGGGAGAAAGTCACATACCATATGATCTCACTCATAAGTAGAAGATAAAAACAACAACAAACAATCACATAGAGACAGAGATTGGATTGATGGTTACCAGAGGGGAAGAGCGGAGGGAGGAGGGCGAAAGGGGTGATTAGGCACACGTGTGGTGATGGACTGTAATTAGTCTTTGGGTGTGAACATGACAAAATCTACGCAGAAATCAAAATATAATGAGGACACCCGAAATTTATATAATGTTATAAACCAATGTTATCACAATACAAAAATAAATTTAAAAAAACCAGGAAATTGACATTGACACAACTAACTACATTACAGATCTTACTCATATTTTACCAGTTTTTTGCACACACTCATTTTTATGTCTTTATGACAGTCCTAAAATATTTTATCACATGTACAGATTCGTAGAACTATCCTGAAAATCAGCATACAGACTGTCGTGTCACCGCAGAGGAACACCCTCATGCTAACCCTTTAGGGTCATACCTTCCCATGACCTCCCTAACCTGTGGTATCCACTTATCTGGGCTCCATCTCTATAATTTTGGCATTTTGAGAATATTTTATAATTGAAATCATGCAGTATGTAACACTTTAAGACTGCCTTTTTAAAAATTCACTCAGCATAATGCCCTTGAGATGCATCCAGGTAGCTGCGTATATCAATAGTGTTTTCCTTTTTGGGCTGAGTAATCCTAGACTCCTAACGAGAGAGGAGTTTGGAGGCCCCTCCTGACTGTGCCAAGATGCCCTCCAGAGCCTCCGAATGTTGTTCCCCTCCAGGAACCAGCAGCTCCAGGCATGACGCCTGTTACATGTCACTTTGCTTTCTGCAGGAAGACACCTGGGTGTGGCTGCCTCCCCTCTGCTCTGTCTTTCCTCCATCTGGGCCCCCCCAGCCCCTTTTCAGAATACACTCTCTGAACCTCTTTCCCATTCTCGCTTTCAGCTTCTTATTTTTAAAATAACATTTTAAAAAATTGAGATATACATCACATAACATGAAATTCACCATTTTAAGGTGGTTTTAGTATATTCATTATGTTGTTCAAGCATCACCACTACCTGATTCCAGAACATTTCTATCAACCTCAAAGATAAACTCACACCTATGAGCAGTCAGTCCCAATCCTCCTCCACATTTGACCTGGTCCTATGACCCCTTCATTCTCATTTCTTTCCATCTATTACACCTGTGAGGTGTGAGTGTTACCAGGTAGGCAGAGGGATGGGGGCGGCAGTCCTTTAGGTCTTCTGATAAAAGAGCAGACTGGGATTATTTGGAACTGAGTTTGGAAACCTGAAGTTGTTACTCATTCATGGGCCACAGTGTAGGGATCACCTGGAGGGGTGGCCGCTCAGGGGCAGGATCCTGGGAGAAGTCAATGTCAAAGCCAAAGACCATCCAAGCAATGGTCAACCCAAAGGGGCTGGACAGAGAGGCAGAGTGCAGGAAGAATGGGGAGACTTGAAGCCAAGGGAAGGAGATGAAGCCTAGAGATAGTCATCTGGATTAGTTAGGATATTGATGCTGAGCTGCTGTAACAAAGAGTCACAAATCATTAATATATTGACTCAAACAACACAGAAGACATTTATTTCAGATGTTAAAGTCCAAGCTGCTGGCCAGTTTGGGAGGTAGTTGGCTTTGCTTCCAAAAGTTGACCAGAAGTCCAGTCTGATGTTTCTCTGCCGTCCCCAGGGAGTTGTTTTCTTCCACGTGGAAGCTGGCTCTCATCCCGACATTCCAGCCCAAAAGAAGGACAAAGGAGGACGTGGAGCACAAGAATGTCCCCTTTAAGGACACAACCTAGAAGTTGCACATATCATTCCCCTCACCTCCAATTAGCCAGAATGTAGTAATGAGGCCACAGGGAGCTCCAAGGGAGGCTGGGGAGCCATGTACCCAGCTAAAACTCAATCGTTTCTATGATCAAAAACAAGGAAGATAAAAATGGTTAAGACAGTCAACTTTATCTTATGTATAGTTTACTACAATAAGAAAAAAGTAAAAAAAAAAAAAACAACAAACAAAGAAGGGAGGAATGAAACTTTGGGGACAATCATCAGTCTCTTCCATAATTACTAATCCAGAAGAGCCAAGGTGTCTCTTGGAAGAAAAGTAAAATAAAATATTACCTGATCACTATTCAAAAACTATTTTCAAAAAATACGATAAGTGTAACATTTGGTCATCATCCTTCTAGACTTATCTCCACTGTGGTAGTTTTAAAAACTTCAACAGGAAACTAAAACCTTTTTATTTGCCCAACAATCACCTTACCAGGGAGCAAAGTTCATTGACAAGACCCCTGCCTCATCTTCTTTCTCTTTAAATATCATGTTGGCATGTAGAGGGGAGATGCTGTGACATAGCACCAGATGTGATCTCTCTTACTTTTTATATATATTTTTAAATCCCTTGATGAGGCCTCTTTGAGTGTTTCACCCAAGGCCTCTCACATCCCAAGAAGATCACAACAAGAAAACGAAGATAGAAATTTTTCACTTTTGTTTTCACAACCATAGTCTGGGTGCAAGATTTGCAATTATTTGGAAAAACAAGCAATTAGGCAGAATTACAGATGAGGATGTCTCTAACACCACCAATCAAATTGTTAAAGGAGAAAAGCCACAGAAAGAAAACTCCAAATTCTGTGCATAATCTCTACTCCAGTGTCTGGCTGATCCTGACCGCTACATGCATTAGGCAGACTAAAAGCAGTCTGAAATGAGATGTTAGCTGCCGCTCATCACAGACAAAAGACATTTGCAATTTAGGTTTAACCAAGTTCATTGCCTGCTAATGAAAAGAAAAAAAGACCATCATTGGAGGAACATAAAAGAATCCATAGTCTCTTCAATGTAAATTGATAATGTCCAGGATACAATAAAAAATTACTTGACAAAGAAAGAGCAAGGAAAATGTAACCCATCCTCAAAAGGAAAGACCATCAACAGAGGCCAATGCTAAAATGATGCAGATGTCATAATGTACAAAGGAAAACTTAAAGGCAGTTATTATAACTATGCTTGACAAGGTAAGGAAAAATGCCCTGGTATGAAGAGGAAGGAATCTCAGCAGAGGAACAGAAAATACAAAAAGGAAGCAAAAGAAAATTTTAGAACTGAAATACAGAGTATCTGAAATTAAAACCCGGGGACATCAGAATGATGTCAGTGTCATGGCAGAGTAAGTTGTTCCCTTAGTCTCTCTCCTTTAAGTTACAACTAAATGGACATTCATTAACCAGCAGAGGATTCCTTCATAGCACAACAGGATGTCTGAGAGATACATGCAGCTGTAGACCTCAAGGTGAGGGGACTGGATCCCCAGGGAGCAGTGGAACTAGTGCGAACACCTCTCCCCTGCCCCAGCAGCAGTGAGTCAGGTCCCAGATCCTCACACAGCAGCTGGTGTGACTGTAAGAGGAGGCAGGGAGAGCTCGGCCTGCACAAACGCTTTCAGAGTTGCAGCCCAGCCCACAAGTGTCCCCACTGTGCTGTAGCAGCCTGCTGGTAATAACGCTCTACACTGAGTGGCAGTGGCTTAGTCCCTGCAAAGGTGCTTGACTGCTGAGCACAGTGATGGCTAGAATGCATCCCGCCCACTCAGAAGGCACTTTTACCTGTGGAGCACAGCAGCCCGCAGGATCCACTGAGTGACATCTCAGCCCCCATGAGGGGGTCACTTGCTCCCAGCACAGCATAGGCAAGAAGGTGTCCTGCAACTCAGAAAGTGCCCCTGCCTGTGGAGCACAGCAACCTGTAGGATCCACTGAGTGGTGGTTCAGCCCCCACATAGCTGCTCCTCCCACCTAGAGTGCCACAACTCAGTTCGTTCACTGCTGAGCACAGAGGCTTCATATATGGTGCCCGACCCACCCTCCCAGTGCAGAGGCCCCACCCACATGAGATCAACATGCATAGCAGCTGTGGCCAGCCCAGGCAAACACAGAACAGCCCTACCTGCACGATTTCCAGCAGATGGGGCAGGGTCACAAAACACAGCTCCTGCTCCCCCACGGTGGTGGCAGGTGGAATCTGTGACCTGATATTGCCACAAATGCACCAACAAAGGATCAATTCACCAAAACCACGAAGAACCACAGCAATGCTTCAGAGCAGAAGGAAAATGACAAGTCTCCAGAAGCCAATCCTGAAGTCACAAAAATTTACAATCTAAAAATTCTTCAAGAAATATCCAACTCAATCAGGAAAGATGATGTGAGGATTATAGATATTCCAAAGAGAGAAAAGAGGGAGAAAGGAGAAGAGACCTAGTTCAAAGAAATAATAGCTGACAATTTCACAAACCTGGGGAAAGACCTGGACTTACAAGTACATGAAGCCAATAGAACTTCTAATTACATCAATGTGAAAAGATCTTGTCCAAGGCATATAATATTAAAACTGGCAAAAGTCAATGACAAAGAAAAAATATTAAGGGCAGCAAGGCAGAAGAAAATAACCTACAAAGGAACCCCTGTCAGGCTTTCAGCAGATTTCTCAGCAGAAAACTTACAGGCTAGGAGAGAATGGAATGATATATTCCAAATACTGAAAGACAAAAACTTTCAGCCAAGAATACTCTATCCAGAGAAATTATCCATCAGATATGATGGAGAAACAAAAGATTTCCAAGATTAAAAAAAAAAAAACTGAGGGAGTTCATCACCACTAGACCTCCCTTACAAGAAATGATGAAGGAAGCCCTCCCTACCTGAAATAAAAAAAGCAAAGGTTTACAAAGCTTTGAACAAGGAGGTAACTAGACAGACAAAATCAGAAAATTGCCGCTCTCTATCAGAACAGGTTATCAAACAGTTAATTATAACATAAGATAAACAGAAGGAAAGCAGGGGACAGCCCTGTGGCCAAGTGATTAAGTTTGTGTGCTCTGCTTCAGCAGCCTAGGGTTTCACTGGTTCTGATCCTGAGCCCGGACATGGCACCGTTCATCAAGCCATGCTGAGGTGGCAACCCACATAGCACAACCGGAGGTACTCACAACTAGAATATACAACTATGTACTGGGGGGCTTTGGGGAGGAGAAGACGGGGGAAAAAAGGAAGATTGAGAACAGTTGTTAGATCAGGTGCCAATCTTTAAAAAAAAGAGAAAGAAGGAAAGCATCAAAAGTAACTATAAACACTTCTATTTAGTCACAAACTCACAACACAGAAAAGAACAATTTGTGACAACAATTACTCAGAAGGGGAAAAGGAAAGGAGTGGAACACGATTAGGCTGAGGAAGCTAAGAGGCTGTCAGAAAATGGACTATCTCATCTATCAGATCCTTTATACAAACCTCACGGTAACCACTAAACAAAGAAACAGAATAGAGCCACAAATCATAAATAAAGAGAAAACAATAATAGAAAACCACCAACTAAACGACAGTCAGAAATATAAAGGAAGAGAAACAAGGGAAATATGGAACAACTGGAAACAAGAGATTAAATGGCAGTACTAAGCCCTCATATATCAATAATTACTATAAATGTAGATGGATTTAACTCTCCAATCAAAAGACACAGAGTGGCTGGATGGATTAAAAAACAAGACCCAACAATATGCTGCCTCCAGGAAACAGATCTCAGTTCTAAAGACAAACACAGGCTCAGAGTGAAGGGATGGAAGACAATACGCCAAGCTAATGACAAACAACAACAACAAATAAATGGAGGTGTCATGATACTTATATCAGACAAAGTAGACTTCAAGGTAAAAAAGACAATGAGAGACAAAGAGGGGCAGTACATAATCATAAAAGACACATTCCATCAAGAGGAAATAACACTTATGAACTTATATGCACCTAACACAGGAGAACCAAATTTTATATAGCAACTATTAACAGACCTAAAGGGAGAAATTAACAGCAACATGATAATAGTAGGGGACCTTAACAACAAACTTACAGCAATGAATAGATCATCCAGACAGAATATCAACAAGGAAACAGTGGCCATAATTATATGAAAGACTAGACCAGATGGATTCAATAGATATATACAGAACATTCCATCTTGAAACAGCAGAATACACATTCTTCTCAAGTACACATGGAACACTCTCAAAGATAGACCGTGTGTTGGGAACCATGGCAAGCCTCAATAAATTTAAGAAGATTAAAATCATGTCAAGCATCTTTTCCAACCACAATGCTATGAAACCAGAAATTGACTACAAGAAAAACTGGGAAACCCACAAATACGTGGGGACCAGACAACATGCTACTGAACAACTATTGGATCAAGGAAGAAATCAAAGGAGAAATTTAAAAATACTTGGAGACACATGAAAATGAACATAACATACCAACTCTTATGAGATGTAGGAAAAGTGGTTCTAAGAAGGAAGTTTAGAGCAGTACAGGCCCACCTCAAGAAACAAGAAAAATCTCATATAAGTAATGTTAAACTACAACTAACAGAACTAGAAGAAGAAGAAAGCACAAAGTCAGTAGAAGGAGGTAAATAATAACATTTAGAGCAGAAACAAATGAAATAGAGACTAAAAAACAGTAGAAAAGATCAACAAAACTAAGAACTGGATCTTTGAGGAGATAAACAAAATTGACAAACCCTTAGCAAGACTCGCTAAGAAAAAAGAGAGAAGGCTCAAATAAATAAAATTAGAAATGAACAGAGAGATTAAAGTGAATTTTGCAGAAGTACAAGAGACTATAAGAGAATACTATGAAAAACTATATGCCAACAAATTGGAGAACCTAGAAGAAATGGATAAATTTTTAGACTCATATAACCTACCAAAACTGAATCAAGAAGAAATAAAGAATCTGAATAGACCAATGACAAGTCAATAGATTGAAACAGTAATCAAAAATCTCCCAAAATACAAAAGCCCAGGACCAGATGGCTTCTCTGGAGAATTCCACGAAAGATTCAAAGAAGATCTAACACCTATCCTTCTCTAACTATCCAAAAAATTGAAGAACACGGAACACTTCCTAATGCATTCTATGAGGCCAACGTCACTCTGATACCAAAATCAGGCAAGGATAGCACAAAAAAGGAAAATTACAGGCCAATATCACTGATGAACATAGATGCAAAAATCCTCAACAAACTATTGGCAAACTGAAAATATCAATACGTTAAAAGGATCATACACCATGATCAAGTTGGATATATTCCAGGGAGGCAGGGATGATTCAACATCCATGAATCAATGTGATACTCCACATTAAAAAAAAGGAGGAATAAAAATCACATGATCATCTCAATAGATGCAGAGAAAGCATTTGATAAGATCCAACATCCATTTATGAAAAGAACTCTCAATAAAATGGGTATAGAAGGAAAATACCTCAACAAAATAAGAGCCATATATGACAAGCCCACAGCCAACATCATACTTAATGGTGAAACACCAAAAGCCATGACCCTGAGAACAGAAACAAGACAAGGGTGCCCACTCTCACCACTCCTATTCATCATACTACTAGATATTTGGTCAGAGCCATTAGACAAGAAAAAGAAATAAAAGGAATCCTGTTTGTAGACAACATTATTCTATATATAGAACATCTGAAGAATCCATCAGAAAACTATTGGAAACAATCAACAACTACAGCAAAGTTGGAGGGTACAAAATCAAGTTACAAAAATCAGCTGCATTTCTATACACTAATAATGCAGTAGCAGAAAGAGAAATCAAGAATATAATCCCATTTAGAATTGTAACAAAAAGAATAAAATATCTAGGAATAAATCTAACCAAAGAGGTGAAAGACCTATACATTGAAAACTAAAGACATTATTGAAAGAAATCAAAAAAGATATAAAGGAATGGAAAGACATTCCATGCTCATGGGTTGGAAGCATAAACGTAGTTAAAATGTCCTTACTTCCTAAAGCAATCTACAGATTCAATGCAATCCCAATCCCAATGACATTGTTCACAGAAATAGAACAAAGAATCCTAAAATTTGTATGGAACAACAAAAGACCCCGAATAGCCAAAGCAAGCCTGAGGAAAAATAACAAACCTGGAGGCATCACAATCCTTGACTTAAAAATATACTACAGAGCTATAGTAATTAAAACAGCATGATCCTGGTACAAAAACAGACACACAGTTCAATAGAATAAAATCAAAAGCCCAGAAATAAAACCACACATCTATTGTCAGTTAATCCTCAAAGGAACTGAGAACACACAATGGAGAAAGGAAAGTCTCTTCAATAAATCATGTTGGACAACTGGACAGCCACTTGCAAAAGAATGAAAGTAGACTATGATCTTACAGCATACACAAAAATTAATTCAAAGTGGGTTAAAGACTTAAACGTAAGACTTGAAACCATGAAACTCCCAGAAGAAACTATAGGTAGTACATTCTTTGACATCTGTCTTAGCAGCATCTTTTCAAATACCATGTCTACTCATGCAAGGAAAACAAAAGAAAAAATAAACAAATGAGACTACATCAGAGTAAAAATCTTCTGCAAGTGAAAGGAAACTATGAACAAAACGAAAAGACAACCCACCAACTGGGAGAAAATATTTGCAAATCATATATCTGACAAGGGGTTAATTTCCAAAATATACAAATAACTCATACAACTCAATGACAAAAAATCAAACAACCTGATCAAAAAATGGGCCAGAGGACATGAACAGACATTTTTCCAAAGAAATTATACAGATGGCCAACAGGCACATGAAAGATGTTTAACATCACTAATTATTAGGGAAATGCAAAATAAAACTACAACGAGATATCACCAAACACCTATCAGAATGCCTATAATTACCAAGACAAAAAATAGAAAATGTTGAGGAGGGTGTGGGGAGAGGGGAACCCACACACTACGGGAATGCCCCGATGGAGAACAGTATGGAGATTTCTCAAAGAATTAAAAGTAGAAACACCATACAACCCAGCCATCCAGTACTGGGTCTTTATGCAAAGAACCTGAAAAAAACAACCCAAGGAGATTTATGCACCCCTTTCTTCACTGCAGTGTTATTCATAATAATCAAGATATGGAAGCAATCCAAGTGCCCATCAAGTGACAAATGGATAAAGAAGACATGGTATATACAATGGAATAGTACTCAGCTCTACAAAAAAGACAAAATCGTCCCATTTGCAACAACATGGATGGACTTTGAGGGCATTATGTTAAGTGACATAAGCCAGACAGAGAAAGATGAACACCATATGCCTTCACTCATATGTGGAAGATAAACAAACACACGAATATAGAGAACAGATTAGTGGTGACCAGAGGGGAAGAAGGTGGGAGTGTTGCCAAAGGGGTAAATGGGCACATATATATAATGATGGATAAAAACTAGAATATTGGTGGCAAGCATGGTGCTGTCTATACAGAAACTAATATATATAATAATGTATGCCTGAAATTATGCAATGTTATAAATCAATATGATCTCCATAAAATAACTGGAAAAAAATTGATAACATTTAAAAAGCTACAGAAAAAAAGAAATTAAAAACTGGAATGTTTGGGAGTGACGTCAGCATCACGGCAGTGAAGGTCACTGAGAAATCTTCTTCCTCCCATATACAACGAAAAAAATCCCATACTCCAAGAGAGGACATCCAAACTCAACACAATAAATGTCAGAGAGATCCACGCAGCCATATGATGGAGAGTAGAGAGGCTGCAGCCCCCCTCAGAGGAGCTGGAACCGGGTAAGAGAAATCTTTGCTCCCTCCCCTAAAGACTGCAATGGGGACCCCAGAAATCCTCTGAGAGGGAAGGAATGGGGGAGGGGATGGCCATTCAGGGGAACTTAAAGGACTGCCTAGGGCCCTCGCAGCCTAGAGGGAAGCCCTCTATTGAGCTGAAAGCTTTCACAGCGGATGACCTCTTCAAGCCAACACCCCAGGAGAGCAGAGGGAGAAAGCCCCGAGAACACGCAGAAGAAAGCACCCTTCCCCCACCCGCCCAGCAGGGCTCCAGCCCCTAGGATTTCAGCCGAAATCAGAGGGCTCAGAATATGGGCTCTTGACCCCCACCCAGTGGTGATAAATGGTAACTGCAACCTAATAACACAAGATGTGAGAAAAACAGAGCCTCTAGCAACATCAAACACTATATTAGATCTCCAGACCAGAAGGAAAATGACAAGTACCCAGAAATCAGTCCTGAGGATGCAGAAGTATGTAATCTAAATGACAAAGAATTCAAAACAGCTATCATCAAAAAACTTAATGAGGTAAAAGAGAGTGTAGAGAAACAGTTCAATGAGTTCAGGAGCTACTTCACAAAAGAGATTGAAACTACAAAGAAGAATCAAGCAGAAATATTAGAGATGAAAGACACAGGGAAGAAATAAAACAAAATGTGGATTCCCTGAATGCTCAAGCAGACACCGTAGAGGAGTGTATCAGCATAATGGAAGCCAGACATGTTGAAATGCTCCAGACAGAGGAGGAGAGAAAACTAGGCTAAAAAGAAATGAAGAAAGTCTCTGAGAAATATCTGACCCAACAGGAAATGCAACATAAGAATTATAGGTATTCAAGAAGGAGAAGAGAAGGAGAAGGGAGTAGAAAGGTTGTTCAAAGAAATAATAGCAGAGAACTTCCCAAACCTAGGGAAATCCATATGGAAGAGACTGCCAGATCTCCTAAATATGTCAATATAAAAAGACCTACTGCAAGGCATACAGTAGTAAAACTGGCAAAACTGAATGACAAAGGAAGAATATGCAGGGCAGCAAGGCAGAAGAAAATAACCTACAAAGGAACTGCCATCAGGCTTTCAACAGATTTCTCTGCAGAAAGCTTACAGGCTGGGAGAGGCTGGAATGACATATTCAAATCATTGAAGGACAAAAACTTTCAGCCAAGAATACTCTATCCAGTGAAAATATCCTTCAGGTATGATGGAGAAATAAAAACTTTCCCAGACAAGCATAAGTTAAGGGAGTTAGTTTGTTGCCACAAGACCCCCACTACGAGAAATCCTCAAGAAGGACGTCATACCAGAAAAAAAAAAGGGAGAAAAGAGTTACAAAGTGTGGAGTTAGGAGTTAAATAGACAGACAGAATCAGAGCAGGATAGCAAATACTCATGTATAGCATTAAAGACAAAGGGAAGGAAAAAATCAAAAACAAAGATAATCTCGTCATTTTAACCACAAACTCATAACACAAGATGGAATAATATGTGAGAAAAACAACTTAGGAGCAGAAGAGGAAAGGGACTGAATCAGTTTAGTCTAAGGAAATTAGAGACCATCAGAAAAGGGACTTTCTTATCCGCGAGATCTTGAATACAAACCTCAGGGTAACCACTAAACAAAAAAAGCAGAACAGAAACACGAATAATAAATAAGAAGAAAACAAATAAACATGTTAAAAACTACATAACTCGATTGGTAGACCAAAATACACAGGACGAGAAACAAAGGAAATGCAAGAGAACTGGAAAACGAGTGATAAAAGGGCAGCATTAAGCCCTCATATATCGATAATCACACTAAACGTAAATGGATTGAATTCTCCAATAAAAAGACAGAGTGGAGAGATGGATTGAAGAACAAGACCCAACAACATGCTGCCTCCAGGAAACACATCTCAGCGCCAATGATAAACACAGGCTGAGAGTGAAGGGATGGAAGATGATACTGCAAGCTAATGGCAGACAAAAGAAAGCAGGTGTTGCAATACTTATATCAGACAAAGTAGACTTCAAGATAAGACAGGTAAAGAGAGACAAACAGGAGCAGTATATAATGATCAAAGGGACAGTCCAACAAGAAGAAGTAACACTTATAAGTATCTATGCACCCAACACAGGAGCACCAAAGTACATAAAGCAACTATTAACAAGCCTAAAAGGAGACATTAATAATAACACAATAATAGTAGGGGACCTCAACACTTCATTTACATCAATGGATAGATCATCCAAACAGAAAATCAACAAGGAAACAGTGGAATTAAATGAAAACCTAGACCAGATGGGCTTAACAGACATATATAGAACACTCCATCCAAAAACAGCAGAATACACATTCTTCTCAAGTACTCATGGAACGTTCTCAAGAACAGACCATATGTTGGGAAACAAGGCAGGCCTCAATAAATTTAAGAAGATTGAAATAATAACGAGCATCTTTCCTGATCACAATGCTATAAAGCTAGAAATTAATTACAAGAAAAGAGCTGAGAAAAGGACAAAGATTTGGAGACTAAACAACATGCTATTGAATGAGCAATGGATCATTGAAGACATTAAATACTCACTATTAAAGGAGAAATACAAAAATATCTGAAGACAAATGAAAATGAAAACATACCATACCAACTCATATGGGATGCAGCAAAAGCCTTATTAAGAGGGAAATTAATGACAATACAGGCTCACCTTAACAAACAAGAAAAAACCCAAATAAGCAATCTCAAACTACACCTAACTGAATTAGAAAAAGAAGAACAAACAAAGCCCAAAGTCAGCAGAAGGAGAGAAATAATAAAAATCAGAGCAGAAATTAATGCTATTGAAACAAAAAAGGCAATAGAAAGGATCAATGAAACAAAGAGCTGGTTCTTTGAGAAGATAAATAAAATTGACAAATCCCTAGCCAGACTTACAAAGAAAAAAGAGAGAAAGCTCAGATAAATAAAATAAGAAATGAAAGAGGAGAAATAACAATGGATACCACAGAAATACAACAGATTATAAGAGAATACTATGAAAAACTATATGCCAACAAAATGGATAATCTAGAGGAAATGGATAAATTCTTAGACTCTTACAACCTCCCAAAGCTGAATCAAGAAGAAATAGATAATCTGAATAGACCAATCACAAGGAAAGAGATTGAAACAGTAATCAAAAGCATCCCAGAGAAGAAAAGCCCAGGACCAGATGGCTTCCCTGGGGAATTCTACCAAACTTTCACAGAGGATTTAATACCTATCCTTCTCAAGCTATTCCAAAAAGTTAGGGAAGATGGAACACTTTCTAACACATTCTACAAGGTCAACATCACTCTGATACCAAAGCCTGACAAGGACAACACAAAAAGGAAAACTACAGGCCAATATCGCTGATAAACATAAATGCAAAAATCCTCAACAAAATATTGGCAATCCGAATACAGGAATATATCAAAAGGATCATGATCAAGTGGGATTCATACCAGGGACACAGGGATGGTTCAACATCCGCAAATCAATCAATGTGATACACCATATTAACAAAATGAGGAATAAAAACCACATGATCATCTCAATAGATGCAGAGAAAGCATTTGACAAGATCCAATAGCCATTTATGATAAAAACCCTTAAGAAAATGTAGATAGAAGGAATCTATCTCAACATAATAGAGGCCATTTATGAGAAACCCACAGCCCACATTATACTCAATGGGGAAAAACTGAACCCCATCCCCCTGAGAACAGGAACAGGACAAGGATGTCCTCTATCACCACTCTTATGGAGGTTTTGGCCAGAGCAATTAGGCAAGAGAAAGGAATAAAAGAAATCCAAATAGGGAGTGAAGAAGTGAAACTCTCATTGTTTGCAGACGACATGATCTTATATATAGAAATCTCTAAAGAATCCATTGGAAAACTATTAGAAATAATTAGCAACTACAGTAAAGTTGCAGGGTACAAAATCAATTTACAAAAATCAGTTGCTTTTCTATACTTTAATAACGAACTTACAGAAAGAGAACTCAAGAATACATTCATTTTACAATCACAACAAAAAGAATAAAATACCTAGGAATAAATTTGACTAAGGAGGCAAAGGACTTATACAATGAAAACTGTAAGACATTATTGAAAGATATAGACAATGACGTAAAGAGATGGAAAGAGATTCCATGCACGTGGACTGGAAGAATAAACATAGTTAAAATGTTCATACTGACCAAAGCAATCTACAGGTTCAGTGCAATCGCAATCAGAATCCCAATGACATTCTTCATGGAAATAGAACAAAGAATCCTAAAATTCATGTGGGGCAACCAAAGACCCCGAATTGCTAATGCAATCCTGACAAAAAAGAACAAAGCTGGAGGCATCACAATCCCTGACTTCATAATGTGTTACAAAGCCATAGTGATCAAAACAGCATGGTACTGGGACAAAAACAGGCACACAGATCAACGGAACAGAACTGAAAGCCTAGAAATAAAACTGTACATCTACGGACAGCTAATCTTCGACAAAGGTGCCAAGAACATACAATGGAGAAAAGACAGTCTCTTCAATAAATGGTGTTGGGAAAACTGGACAACCACATGCAAAAGAATGAAAGTAGGGGCTGGCTCAGTGGCTCAGCGGTTAAGTTCGCATGTTCAGCTTCGGCTGCCTGGGGTTGCCGGTTTGGATCCCGGGTGTGGACATGGCACCGCTTGGCAAGCCATGCTGTGGTAGGCGTCCAACATATAAAGCAGAGGAAGATGGGTACGGATGTTAGCTCAGGGCCAGTCTTCCACAGCAAAAAGAGGAGAATTGGCAGCAGTTAGCTCAGGGTTAATCTTCCTCAAAAAAAAAAGGAATGAAAGTAGACCGTTATCTCACGCCATACACAAAAATAAACTCAAAATCGATCAAAGACTTGAAGATAAGTCCTGAAACCATAAAACTTCTGGAAGATAATATAAATAGTACACTCTTTGACATTGAACTTAAAGGGATCTTTTCGAATACCATATCTTCTCAGACAAGGGAAACAAAAGAAAAAATAACCAAGTGTGAGTTCATCAGACTAAAGCGCTTCTGCAAGGCAAAAGAAATGAAGATCAAAACCAAAATACAACCCACCAATTGGGAGAAAATTTTTGCAAATCATATGTCTGATAAGGGGTTAATCTCCATAATATATAAGTAACTCATAATACATAAGGAACTGTTTTGTTTTGAACAACAAAAAAACAAACAGCCCAATCAAAAAATGGGCAGAGGACATGAACAGACATTTTTCCAAAGAAGATACACAGATGGCCAATAAACATATGAAAAGATGTTCAATATCACTAATCATCAGGGAAATGCAAATCAAAACTACACTAAGATACCACCTTACACCTGTTAAAATGGCTATAATCACTAAGACTAAAAATAACATGTTGGAGAGGATATGGAGAGAAGGGAACCCTCATACACTGCTGGTGGGAATGCAAACTGGTGCAGCCACTATGGAAAACAGCATGGAGATTCCTCAAAAAACTAAAAACAGAACTACCCTATGACCCAGCTCTCCCACTACTGGGTATCTACCCAAATGACTTGAAATCAGCAATCCAAAATGACATATGCACGCCTATGTTCACTGCAGCACTATTCACAATAGCCAAGACATGGAAGCAACCCAAGTGCCCATCGACTGATGAATGGATAAAGAAGATGTGGTATATATATACAATGGAATACTACTCAGCCATAAAAAAGACAAATTCACCCCATTTGCAACAACACGGAAAGACCTGGAGGGAAATAAACGAAGTGAAAAAAATCAGACTGAGAAAGACAAACATCAGACGATTTCACTCATATGTGGAATATGAACAAAGACATGGACAAAGAAAACAGTTAAGTGGTTACCAAGGGAAGGGGGGTGGAGGGTGGACACAGGGGGTGAAGGGGAGCACCTATGTGGTGACAGACAAGAAATAATGTACAACTGAAATTTCACAATGATGTAAACTATTAGGAACTAAAAAAAAAAAAAAAGATAAATTTCTCCTAAACTACTAGGAAAGGAAAAAATAAAGGAAGGCATGGGACAAATTCTAAATGTAAAAAGTAAGTACATCTACAGAAAGTTTGTAGAAGTAAAAACTCTGAAAAAAGAGTTTTATGTATGGTCAAGCTGACTAAGATTAAAATAAATTCAATTAAATAAATGAGTTGATATCAAAAGTAAGTTAAAAACTTTAAAATTTGGCTTGCTCTCTGCTAAAAGGATAATGTTCATTTTTTTTTTTTAAAGATTTTATTTTTTTCCTTTTTCTCCCCAAAGTCCCCCAGTGCATAGTCGCATACTTCTCATTGTGGGTCCCTCTAGCTGGGGCACGTGGGACGCTGCCTCAGCGTGGTTCGATGAGCCGTGCCATGTCCGCACCCAGGACTGGAACCAATGAAACACTGGGCAGCCTGCAGCAGAGCGCGCGAACCCAACCACTCGGCCATGGGGCCAGCCCCTAAAAGGATAATCTTCTTGAACTTTCGGTTTACACAGATTACAAAAGCCTATTTTTTTCTTTACTTTTGAGTGAGTCTACTTAAAAGACAGAAAATCTATGTTTTGTTAAAATAATTTCCTATGCTTAAAGAGACTGAGAAGTCTATCATGGTTTTCTTTTTTTAGGCTGTTTCACTCTCTCTGTTTGACATGTCCTGTTGTCACCTGGATTGAATGGATAACCAAACATTATTTTCTATTGGACCAAGTGTTTTAAAACCTCTTGATATTTTTTGATAAATTTCCCCAAGGTTCATATCCTAAGTAAAGTCTTTCTTTTTCAGGGTTTCCAGTAAGGTCCTGGGGACTTCTCAAAGAATTTGTTCTTTCTTTCTATAAAGAGGGAGATATTAAATTAGTTAGGCTTATTTGGTGTGTTGTTACATTTAAAACTTATCAGATAAATGATAATAAACCTTCCTAGGTTATATTATGTGGGTAAATATTAATATAAGTGGTTCTTGATACCTGCTTCCTATCTCAGAGTGCTCCAGATATCTGTAGGAGACTCCCAAAATTGACAATAGGGCCTGCTGCCAGTTCTGCACAGTTAGTGGAGGCACCCTTCAGGGTGTTCAACACCCGAGATATGACAGAAGAAATGAAAGACGACCAAAGGGGCAGAGGCAAGCTACTCTTCTCACAGTGGCCCTCCAGTCTGCTCCAGTTAACCTGAGGGAGAAGAAAATGTCACGGGTGAGTGACCCTGGCCCCCAGCATGGGACCAGAAGGCCACCACTGAAGTTGGGGCCTAATCAATGTGCATACTGCAGACAGGAAGGACATTAGAAATGGACCCATCTAGACCAACCCCAGGGAGGGAAGGGATCGGACAAGACCAAGCCATGGCTACTTCCCATGACTACAGATGAGCTGGGACGGGGCCGTGGGGCTCCCCGGTTGGCTCCAGGCAACCAAATCCTTATCTCCCCTGACGAGCCCTGGGTGACCTTAGCAGTGGGAAGAGAGCATGTTGAATTTTTGCTCAAGACTGGACCCACATTCTCAGGGTTGAAAACCCAAAAGAGAGACCTTTCTAAAAGAAAATGTGACATAAAAGGGGTATCAGGGAAAGGATAGACCAAAAGGTTTCTGGAGCCCTTAACCTATGAAATAGGATCAAAAATGTTAAGATGTTCATTTCCATATGTGCCAGAATGCCCTGTTCCCCTTCTTGGGAGGGAGACACTGTCAAAATTGGGGGCCTCGATAAACTTGGAACGAGATAAAATAGAAATCTAAGTTCCCATAGATCGGGGAGCCGAGCTCATGGCCTTATTACAAGACATGCCAGCACCTGAAAAGGAAAAAATTCCCCCAAAACATTTTAAACTTAGTTAACTCACAGGTATGGATGCAAGGACAGGTGGGATGAGCGGCCAGCGCCATACCTGTAAGGATGGAATTCAAGTAGAGAGACCACTGGCCTCCGGTAAAAATAATATCCCCTACAAAAAGAAGCCATGAGAGGAATCCTTCCTGTGATTGACAAACTTTTAAAACAAGGATTAATCAGGCCATGCAGACCCCCATACAACACTCCCATTTTACCCCTTAAAAAGCCGGGAACAGGGAAATAGATTTGTTCAAGACCTTAGGGCTGTCAATGAAAAAGTCTGAGACATACACACATCTTGTAATCCTTACACCCAGCTGGCTCATCTCCCTGGGGATAGCCTGTTTTATACAATGCTAGATTTAAAAGATGCTCTCTTTGGCATGCCACTGGACCCCAAATCCCAGGAGACTTTTGCCTTTAAATGAGAGGACCCAGACTCCCACCAGAAACAACAGTACTTCTGGACTGTCTTACCTGAAGAATTGTAAAACTCCTTGACAATTTTGGGGGAAATCTTGGGCCAAGATTTAAGGCACTTAAAATTAAAACACTGTGTTACAGTATGTGTTTGACATCCTAATGGCCAGTCCTTCTAAAGAAATCACTAATGAGAACCCTATTAAACTTCTTTGTCAGTAAGGGATATAACGTGTCTAAGGGAGAAGTGCAGATATCTAGAGACGGTAAAGTATTAGGGGTTTATTATTTCAAAACGGACAGCGCAGCCTTCCTCGAGAGAGAAAATAGTGATATATGGACTTGCTCCGCCAAGAGCACATAGGCAGCTACGAGGATTCTTGGGGATGGCTGGCTTCTGCCACATGTGGATCCCTAATTTTGGGTTGATTGCTAAGCTTCTCTATGACAAATTACAGGGGCCAGAAACAAATCTCTGTGAGTGGGATAAGCTGTATGACCAAGATTTTGATAAGCTTAAAAACTTACTAATGGAAACACCTGCACTGGTCTTACCAGATCTGAGCAAACCATTTGACCTATACATTCATGAAAGACAAGGATGAGCTCTTGGGCCGGCCCCGTGGCCAAGTGGTTAAGTTCACGGGCTCTGCTGCGGCAGCCCAGGATTTCTCCAGTTCCAATCCTGGGTGTGGACATGGCGCCACTCATCAAGCCACACTGAGGCAGCATCCCACATGCCACAACTAGAAGGATCCACAAGTAAAAATATACAACTACGTACCAGGGGGCTTTGGGGAGAAAAAGGAAAAAAATAAAATCTTGAAAAAAAAGGATTAGCTCTAGGAGTATTAACCCAAATGTTGGGAGCCTTGAAAAAGAGTGGCAGCCTATTTCTCAAAGCAGCTAGACATCACGGCAAAAAGATGGTCTCCATAGTTGGGGGCTGTAGCTGCCACCTGCCTATTAATCAAGAATATGAACACCTTGGAGCCATGCCTGGTGACCCACAGACTTACCTTAGGCTAATGAGGGAAAAACTCTCCACTCCTCTACCGGCCCCTATGTCAATGCCCAGACTCGGAGGGAAGTAGTCACAGAAGGTGGACCTTTGCCCCACGCCGCTCAAGAATGACGAGCAGGATAAAACTAGAGGAGGGTTCTCTCACCAGCCATAAACCCTAACCTGGTTTTCTTCTCTTGCCTAAGCTCCAACCATTTTTTTCTTGTCTGTTTGCCCTAATTCTCTTGTCTGGTTAAAAGGTGCAAATGTTCCTTTCTCTGACAACTTTGGGGTCTTGAGCTTATGCCGTTTCAGCTGTGTTCCAGGAAGAAACTCTAAATGACAACCACCCTGGACCAACCACTCTGAACCAGCCCAGACGGATCCAGACCACAAACACAAGAATGACACCTGCACAGACAGAGAGTTGTACTAAAGAAACCTGTCCTCATTAACATTGTAAATTCTCCTCCTCTGGGAAAGGCAAAGCAACCATTTTTAGATTATGTGATGTATGTAACAGCATGTTTTCAAACCATGCATGTGTGAGCTTATGCCTACCTCTACATGCAATCATGAAACTTCCCCTTTGAAGATTCATTTCCTCCCCCAAATAAAGGTACCTGCCTCCCATGTTTGGGGAGCCATAGCTTTGTGAAATTATTCCGTGATCTCCATTGCCTTCATTGCATGCTGCAAATAAAATTTCTGCTTTGTGTGACCACTTCTGGTGCAGTTCGATTAGCTTGCCAAGAGGAGGACTCCCATCGGTCCAGTAACAAGAGAAGCAGAGATGCAGGATGAAAGAGACATAGAGTCTGTAGCATCTGAGCAAATCAGAGAACAGCTCTCAACCTCAGGCTGCCCACTCTCTAGATCCCAGTTTTGGGAGGAAACAGCAGCAAATGCTGTGGCTGTCGCCTGGCTCCCTGAGAGGCCCTGTGTCCTAAAAATGCACTCCCATTTCCCTCCACTGGCTTGGCTGGGTTTCTGCTCCTTGCAGCCAAAGCTTCTTTCCAAATCACAGGTCTCTCCTAGCCTGCCTCACCTTCCCAGGAGGATGGATCTTTCTGTGCTGCCAGACTCTTCTTGGGTTTGAAGGCGAGGTGAGCCTGAGGCAGAGCATGAGGTGTGGGTTACTGGGTAGAGTGAAGGGAATTTAGGGTTCTCAGGAGCCTCTGGGGGTCAGAGACGAACAAGGAAGGGAGATGGGAGGTGGAGAGACAGAGGCGCCACAGGGCCCTGTGGACATCAGGACTGACCAAGAGCCGCGGGGATGTCTAACACCCAGATCCATGTGGTTTGTGTGGGGAGATAAATCCCCCTCCACCCAAGTCTTCTGGGTACCTGCACTGCCTGGGAAATCCTGTGTCTGCTAGGGTGGGATTGATGGGAAGCGGCTGAAATGCACACCCAAGCACGGAGCATATGTGGAAGCAAGAGCGTCCAAACCCGGTGCTGACTGAGCAGAAGCGGGAGCTCGGAGCCAGCTGGCAGTGCCAGGAGGCTGGAAGACCACCTGAGGATGCTCAGAAACCTTGGGGAGGGAGCTCCACACTCGTCACCTAATCCTCCTGACACCACATGTGGCAGTGACTGTTACTCCCATTTACACTGCGAGTCTCAGGCCCGGGTCACCAGGAGGGAGCAGAGCTGGCACTCAAACTTGAGGCCACCTGAGCCCAGCCCTTAAAGGTGAACCATAGTGAGGAATAAGCCTAGAGAAGCAACATCCCTTGTTCAAAGTCACAAGAAAGTGGTGGAGCTGGAACCCAACCCAGGAGCATCCGATGTGACAACAAACGTGGACCAATTTTGTAGCCCGAAAACTCCAATGACACTGAAAGGCAGAAGCACCCAGAGCCCTCCAGGGCCTGGCCCCCACCTACCTCTCACGTCATCACCCGCTGCTCCCTTTCCCGGGGCCAGAAGTGCACCTGCTCAGAGCTGGAAGGGTCGGCTGAGGGAGGCCCAGGGAGTGCTCTGTTTAGAAGCACGCAGCTTTCCTCAGCAACCGTGCTGGCACGCAGGCCTGCTGCTTGAGTCCACGCCATCTATCAAGTGGGTGCCACATCCCTTCCCTAAGGAAAGCTTCTCCCCCTCGCCCGCATCCTGCAGCTGCAGAGACATCTGTCTTCATTGCCCAGGGCCTCGCAAGGGGCCTGGTTCATGCTCAGCCTTTGTTAACAGAACGAACAAAGCTCTGGCCTTTCCAGGGAGAGCCTCCTGTCTGATACCCACAGGCCTGGGCACTGCCTCCCTCTTCCCCACTGACACAGCACCTGGGACAAACCTCTGCAGGGCAGGCCTTGCGTTGTTTGCCGATGAAGGAAGTCAGCACCTGGGCCACGTGTCTAGCCCCACAGAGCAGGTGCTCAATAACCGAAACGATCCAAGGTTTATATAGACACTCTTGGCATCCTTGAATCTGGCCCAGCCTGCCTTTCTCACCTTTTCTGTGTGACTACCATCCTCCACCAAAGCCTGTGCCTCAGCTGTGCAGCACTATTGGAAGCTTCCAGAAGATGCACAAAGTAGGTGCCTGCTACAGAAGCAAACACAGCCCCTCCCCAGGCCACCGTCTCCAGCAGACAGACACCACCACAGGCACGGCTCGTAGCACATGGTACTCTTTATTGTGACGCTCAGTGGAAACATCTGTAAACCAGCTTACTGTAGTGGTGACAGCTGCGACACATGCTAAGGCACTTTCATTATATAAAAAAAGGGATGGGGTGGGAGCTCCATTCACTCCTTTGTGACAGCAACTGGGACCTGAATTCAGAGCTTTTTAGGCATATGTAGCTTTTATATATCTTCATGATTTGTTGAGAGTTTCTTTTTTTAAAAAAAAATGCTTTTTTTGCCATAAGTAAGTCTAAATGCAGCATATACAAAACAGGAATGCAGGTAAATTCAGCAACCAGTGTAGACCAGTGTAGGACAAGCTACTCTCTTCTAAACACGGTTCCAAAGGAAAGGCAGTGATAAAGACCTGGAATTTTATCATTTATTACAAGAAGGGGAGAAAAAAAGAAAACTTTTTTCCTTTCAAAAACACCTGCGCAGATGGCGGATTTTTAAACTACAGAGTCAACGGTGCAGATCAACTACCCTCGGGCCCCAGTCCTAGAGTAGGTTCAAGGTCATGTGGGAGGGCCACTGGCCCTTTCTGATGCTCTGGCTGTCAGACTTGGGACAAGTCCCTTAACCATTAAATATATTTGGTCCCCAAGAGTGTTGGGAGAAGCCACTGCTGGCCTTTCCAGCTTGGCCCCAGGCCCTGTCTGCTTGGCCCAAAGGCCTCGCGGTGCAGGGCGGGCTGCCCTCAGCAAAGGAGGGACGGGGCCATCATTGCACTTGAGACGGCTGAGAAGCAGGAAGGGGACCGTGGCACTGCCCACAGGGGCGGGGAGGAATTCCCCTCCCTCCCCGCCCCAGGATTCTGTGCCCTGCACAGAGGTGGGATCCCTGGGCCTGCTCTTTCCAGACCTCCCAGAGCCCACAGGAGTGGAGGGCCGAAGGGGCAGAGGGTGTGAGGTCACCGTGTGTGATTGCCAACAGCAAAGAAGGGGGAGGGGGAGCTGGTGGCGGAGGCAGGAGAAGGTGACGACTCTTCTGGGGTGTCAGGCTATGGAAAACTCCTTAGTCTCAAGAAAAATAGATTCGTAGAAAACTCTCTTGCCCATCCCCGGTGGCCTGCCCTCCTTGCCTCACCATCTTGTGCTTTTTGGCAAGAGAGGGCCGAAGATCCTGCTGGTCACTCTGTTCCTGGGCAGGAGCCCAGGACCCTGACTCTTTGGTATCAGATTCTGGGGGTGGGAGGGGAGTGGTAGGGGCTGCAGCAGGGGAAGCCAAACGCCCTCAACAAGGCCTGGGGGGCGTGCAGGGACGTGCAGGCCTGAGGTCCCCTGGCCTACGGGGATGGGGTGGGGGTCACGGTCACAGCAGTCCCAAGAGGGTGGAGGGGGTGCTGCGGGGCTAGGAAGGGGAGGCGGAGTCGTCCGTCGGTCGGTCGGTCCATCCGTCTCAGGCAGCAGGCAAGAGGTTACTCGGCAGCTTTGGCCTCAGCCCCGTCGGCCTTGCCGTCCATCTCCTCGTCGGAGCCGTCGCCTGTACCTTTCCGGGCCATCCGGCGGGGCACGACAAACGGCAGGTCCCCACGCCTGGGGGCAGAGGCAGAGGGTCAGCAGGGCCGGCCAGCGTGGCCGCAGTCAGCTCACACATCTCGAAGGATCCTGAGAGGGAAACCTGGCACCTCATCCCCAGGGGGAGAAGTGGTGCGGGCCCTGGGAGCCCCAGGCTCCAGGTGGGACCAGACGCTCTCAGGGAGCAGGTGATTAAAGCTGCCTGCTTTACCCAAACAGCAGCAAAATCCATCAGGGAACCTGGGCTGATTCAAAGGGGAAAAGGCACAAGAGGAGATGGAGTCGCCTTCCACAAAAAGCCACCCTCTGCTGAAACTTAGTACAAAACAGGTGAAACCAGGTGGACAAAGACGGGCATCTTGTGCCAATCACACATAAGAAAACTGATACTAAACACCGATAGAATGTCTGCATCGTTGCTTTTATGCTTAAAAAAAAAAGGATTGCTGGGGCCGGCCCCGTGGCCAAGTGGCTGGGTTCACACGCTCTGCTGCGGCAGCCCAGGGTTTCGCCGGTTCAGATCCTGGTGCGGACATGGCACTGCTCATCAGGCCACATGGAGGCGGCGTCCTGCATGCCACAGCTAGATGGACCCACAACTAAAAATATACAACTGTGTACTGAGGGAATTTCGGGAGATAAAGCAGAAAAAAAAAAAGATTGGGAACAGTTGTTAGCTCAGGTGCCAATCTTTAAAAAAAAAAAAACGGATTGCTGTAAACTATTATGACCTCGATTAACAAAAAAAAAAAAAGGACCACTAGGTAGGGCCAGCCTGGTGGCAAAGCAGTTAAGTTTGCATGCTCTGCTTTGGCAGCCTGTGGTTCACGGGTTCAGATCCTGGGCACGGACCTACACACTGCTCATCAAGCCATGCTGTGGCAGCATCCTATGTACTAAACAGAGAAAGATTGGCACAAATGTTAGCTCAGGGCCAATCTTCCTTACAGAAAAAAAAAAAAAAAGACTGCTGTGAAAAGGAGGTAAGAAATGAGAATCTTGGAGAAAAGGACCCTCTGCCTCAACCATTTAACATTTCCTGAATGGTAACACTCCCTTGAGAAATGCAAGAAGGCCTTTCGTTGGTACAGGCACGGTGAGATGATGCCAGGATCCATCACTGATGTTTACGAGGCACCAAATACGTGCCAGGGACTTGCCGGGTTGCCTCAAGCCACTTCTAGTACAAAAAACCCAGCACAGAAATGTTCTCATCAGGTTGAGAGCAGCCACAGGGACGGACCTTTCAGATAGGACAGGAGTAAATTACCCACGGTTTACTGTCTGTTCAGAAGGCTGGCCCACAGCCCGGGAGGCAAGAAGAACCCAGGAAGCGGCAGGTCACCCTCTGACCAGCACTTTCTCGTCATCAAGCTCCTTGCTCGTTGACATCTAGTCGATAACCAAACCCAGTCTATAGGAGCGTAATATTCTGCACTGTGCTTTTCAGAACAAACTACCTTTTCAAAGGAGAATCATGTGAAGGAGCCGGGGGAGGCAGCGAGCGGGGCCACAGGCTCACCTGAGCTTGTTCTTGAGCGAGCTGACCTCGCGGTTCATGGCGTCGGCGGTCTCGGTGGCGTCCTCCAGCTCACGCTGCAGTTTCCGGCGGGAGGCGTTGGCCCGCTGGGCCTCCTCCTCAGCCTCCTCCAGCTGCCGCTTGAGCTGCTTCAGGCGGGTGGACGCCTTGTCGGCCTGCGGAGACGTGGGACCAACGGCCCCGGTTAGGAGCTCTGGACACATGGGGCCCACCCGGCCCGTGCTGCCCTGCCCTCGAACACACCTGGTCCTTGTACTGCTCCGCGTTCCTCCGCTCATCATCCACCTGCAGCAGCACGTCCTTCAGCTTCTTCTCGGCCCGACGCACCTGCTTGCAGGCTGCCTGGCGCTCCCTGCGAGGCACACACAGCGGCTCAGGGAGACACCTTCCTTCAGAGGGTCTGGCCAGCAGACCACAAACTGGACCTCCCATTCCGGGGGCCTCATGGTATTTGCCCCATAGGGAGGCCTTGAGGCTAAGGAGGACCGTCTTTACTGAACACCCGCTGTGTGCTCTGTCTCTTAGAGGGGTGCTGTGATCACCCCAGTTCACAGATGAGGAAACTGGGGCGAAGGGAAGGGGTACATGTCAAAGAGCATACAAGTAGGTAGGAAAAGGGAAAATTGAGATTTGGGGCCCTGTGGGACCCCCATTATCTCCAAAGAAGTCTAGGTCTTCCTGAGCCCACAGATCAGCTACCCAGCTGGGCGGGAACCCCCGCCTCTCTGATTGAGGCCTCAGAGACAGTCATCAAAACCCTCAACTTTAGAGGTGGGCCATGGGCTCCGATTCACACTCCACGGGGCCCCAGCAAAGCGAATGAGGCTGGAGGAAAACAGCTTCTGGGACTCAAGGACAGAAAGCTGGATCCTGACCGGGACCCAGGGACAGGACGGCAGAGGGATCTGCAGACTGCTGCAGGTGACGAGCAAGGGGCACCTACTTGGTCTCGTTGTCCAGCTGCTCCTCCAGCTGTGCGATCTTGGCCTCCAGGGCGGTGATGGAGGCCTTGTACTTGGACTTGACGGTGCCCTCCATCTCCTGCAGCTTGACCTTGAGCTCCTTGTTCTGGCGCTCCAGCTGCTGCCGTGCGTTCTCGTTCTTCTGGGCATGGCTGCGCTCGAGGTTCAGGTCGGTGTTGATCTGGTCGATCTGTGGGAAGAAGGGCTGGGTGACCTCAAGGAAAGCCAGGGGCCCTGGCTAAGGGCAGAGCGGGGAAGCTGGGTCCTGCAGAGCCCATGCTAACTCCAGGCCCCCCAGAAAGGGAGCTACCCAATAGCATGAGTCCGGAAACTTCTTAACATCTGAGAGAAACCACTGGGAGACCTTTACAGGGGCCAGAACATTCTCCCCTAAGCACTCAGGGAGCGGGTGGCTTCCGCCAGCTGCTGTCTGTGGGGCCTGATTCACTGGGGGGAGCTCAGGACTGCAGCCAGGAGCTACAGGGCAGAAGGAATGCGCAGGCAGCCCTGGCCGCCCACCTGCAGGTTGGCCTTCTTCAGCCGGTCGTTCACCAGCTCCGTGTTGCCCTGCTCCTCCTCCAGCTCCTCCTCCAGCTGGGCGATGCGGGCCTCCAGACGCCGCTTCTCCTCCAGTGCCAGGGCTCTGGGTGGGGGCAGGGAGATGTGAGAAGGGGCCAGTCCCAGAGGCGGGGCCCGCCCCGGCCCACCTCCTCGCCAGATGAACTGCTGCCCCGAGGCTCACCCTTTGCCGCTGCTGTTGGCAATCTCCTCGGCCAGCTCGTCCCGCTCCTGCTGGGCCTGGCGCTTGGCACGCTCAGCAGCTGCCAGTTCCTGCCATGAGAACCCAGAATGTGACCCGCGGGGGCAGCCCACAACCCTGGAAGCCCACTTCTTCCATTCCGGGTCCTCTGCAGTGCTGTCCTCCCCGAGCCCCTGGCCCTCTCCGCTCAAACCCCTTCCCAGGCCGCCTCCTCCATGAAGGCCTTTCTGATGAGCCCCCCTGGCTCACAGGGCTAATTCCCCTCTCTGAGGTCAAAGCTTAAGCACCATATGTTTACAAACACTCCATGTCTATGTGCTAGGAACCGAGCTAGGTGCCGGGATATTAGAGATAAAGAAACCATCCTGGCCTGACAGGGGATGCTGGTCCCTCTGCATTCTGGGTAGACCAGAAGCTGGGAGAGACGAGACAGAGATGTGAGTTCAGGCCAGAGCATGAGGGATCTGAGAGCCAGGCGGAGGGTGAGGCAGCCTCGACAGAGACCCACATGTGACCGTGGAGGGAGGAATCACCCCAGACCCAGGCAGCAGAGCACAGGCAGGCAGGCAGGAGCGGGGGAGGCCGTGCCTGGATGTCTGGCTCAGACAGGAACAGAACCCGCGGACCAGTCACCTCTCTCTGTAGGAGACCGCTTGGAGACCCTAGGGCACGCTTCCATGACATGCCTCGTGTGGGGGACAAGGGGATGCTGGGTGCACGAGCATCAGGGATGGACGCCCCTGACCAGGCCTACTTCACAGCAGGAGGTGGGGACACCACAAAGCCTCGTTTCATATAAGGGAGCTGGCTGCCAATGGTGACGATTTAATTCACACACACATTTAAACTCACCAGGGAACCCTAAAACCTCGTGAAACCCTGCAGGGAACTGTTACAAAGCAAGAACCACCCCCAACTCATGCCGGGATTCTGGCTAGTTTGTTTCCAGCCCTGCCTGGGAGCTCGAGCCGGCCAGGGGGAAGCCCTGGGCTGCCCCTGCTGGCCAGAGGGCAGCGCCCCCGAGCACCCCACAGCCCTGGCCCACCTCCTGCAGCTGAATCATCTCGGCCTCCATGCTCTTCAGCTTCTTCTCGTTCTCCTTGGCCTGCGCCAGGATCTCCTCGCGGGAGGCACGCGTGTCCTCCAGCTCGCGCATGTAGTCCTTCATCTGGGCCTGGGGGGAGGAGAGGCGTGGTGCCACCACCCCAGCCACCACCCATGTCTGCCCTCCACCCCTCAGAGGGACACCCGCCAACAGAACTTAGCTGTAAGAGGGCAAAATCATAACGAAAGACAAATGTCTCTTTATCCTACACCATTTTTACACTCTTGATGGTTAGGATTTACAGAGCACGCTTCCGGCAGGGTTCGTGACTGTGTACACATCAGCCAAGTTTCCTTTCGTTTCTGACTTTCTACAACTTCCTGTTGACTTGAATCATTCCCAGCGCACACCCACTCCTCTGCCAGGTTAGTTCCTGACTATATGGCAGGAACACGTTCCCTTTGGAATTTTCCCGGGATATGTTTTAACCCTAAAGATCCTTGTCAAATAGTGTTTTTTTCTTTTGCAGACAAAGCCCACGTTGGGAGTCCCCATGTCAAAGGGTACGTCTCTTGCTGGGACACGACCAGATGGTACCAGGTGGAACGGCCACCAGCCACCAGGGCAACTCTGCCCTGTGACCTTGCCAACCACAGATGTTTCCATTCATTCTCATTGTTGCTGGTGTCCTGGGTATGATGCAGCATCTCAGAGCTGTTTTTAATTTGTTGTTCTCCAATTATTGGCAAGGTGAAAATTTCCCAAGTACGTGTCCCGTGCTCTGGGCTGCTTCTCTGAACCATCAGCTCAGAACCTTCCAGCATCACCCAGTAAGGCGGGACTGGGTCAGACCCGGGTCCCATCTGGTTTATTCAGGAAATGTGCCAACAGTGACTGTCTTCCCTAACTCCACTGGACATCGCGGTGTATAGTCATTTCTTTGTTTCAATGGACTCAGAGTCACTGACCTTATTCTAAGTTTGCTTTCAGACTACCTTCTTCCACTCAACCTCGGGACCTGAGTCTCCATCTGTGAGATGGGGCTAAGGGCACCCAAGACCTTCCTTGGAGACGGGAAGGCGGCAGTTCCCAGCATCCACCGGCCACCCCACTGGCGTCCCAGCCCTGTGCTGAGCCCAGCACTGCTGTCTGCAGCCAGATCCGGTTTGGTCCGGCCTGCCTCACCTGCAGCTTCCGCAGCTGTTTGATGGCTTCGTCTCGGTTCTTGTTGGCAGTGTCGATGTGGGCCTCCAGGTCCTTCAGGTCCATCTCCAGCTTCTTCCGAGCGGCCACAGCCAGCGAGCGCTGCTTCTTCTCATCCTCCAGCTCTGCCTCCATCTCCCGCACCTGGGGAAGGTGCCAACAGCTTGGGAGGCTGGACCCACACACAGACCCTGCTCCGGCTCTGAGCTCAGGCAGGTTTGGTCCACTCCAGTGGGATCCATGAGGCCTCCAGGGACTAATGAGGATTACTGACAGTAAAAACCCTGATAGAGTGAGTCACTGACTGCCCCCCTGGACAGAAGACTGGAACGTAAGGACATGGAAGAAATGGTCAAGGAGCCTGCCACATCCAGGTAGAGGAAGGAGAGCAAGGAAGCCTGCCAGAAACCAGGGTGGTCCCTGCCCGCCTCTGCCCGCAGATGGAGGTGGCCCTGTCCGGGGCAGGGAGGGCTGTCCGCACCTGTCTGACCAGCTGCTTCTTCTTCTCCTCACTCTGCTCGTCGCGGCCCTGCAGGTCCCGCTCGAACTGGGCCTTCATGGCCTGCAGGTTCACCTCCAGCCGCAGCTTGGCGTCCTCGGTGGCCTGCAGCTCGTCCTCCAGCTCCTCCAGCTGGGTCTTCATCTCCTCCACCTGCTGCTCCAGGGCCCGCTTGGACTTCTCCAGCTCGTGGACCTGCCACCCGAGGGAACCCGAGTCAGGAGCAGAGAGACGAGGGGGGGCCTCCGTGCCCACTCAATCCCTGATCCCCCATGATGTCCCCACCAGGCTCCCTCCCGAGCACCAGCCGGGCTCCACACTCACACTCTTGCCGACGTCGTCCTTGGAGCTCATGAGATCCTCCATCTCCGTGCGGAACTGCTTGTTGAGCCGCTCCAGCTCCGCCTTCTGCTCCATGGCTTCCTCCAGGGCCCGGGCCAGCGACAGCGCCTTGGTCTCCTTCTCACGCGCCTCCGCCTCGGCCCGGTCACGCTCCTCGGCATACTTGGCGGAGATGGTCTTCTCCTCGGCCAGGAGCTGGGGTAGGTGGGCACCATGAGGCTCAAGCAACGGGCTCTTAGAAAGCACTCAGAGCCTGCTGACCTCAGGCAGGCAGAGCATCCGGACCAAACTCTCTGAGGAATAAGGGTCCCAGGTGCTGGGTCTCGGGGTGGGGGGGGGGGGGGGGGGCCAGAGGGTGTCCAGGCTGACAAGTGCTGTCCAGCACATCCTTCATAACCAGATGAAGGCAGAGGTCACCTCTTTCACCACATTTTATAGTCTTTGTCTTTATCACTTAATAATAATGATCCTTTATGATACAGTGCCCCTTCTGTGAGAACCCACAGGAGACGTCACCGTCAGAATCTGGAAAGGCTTTGGTTTTCCTAAATGACTGGCTGGTACTTGCCTTGAAAAGAATGTGAATCTGGCTGCTTAGAAGCCCAAAGCCCATTTGTGGCCCTCCTCTAAAGCCAGCTTAAATGCCCCTGGCATCCATCCTCTGAGCGGCCCACCTTCAGCTGGATCTTACTTTCCCACTTTCAACTCCCTTTGCACCAATACCTCATTTCTTCCACAGACCTATTTCCTAAAGGACCAGACAGTAAATGCTTTAGCCTCTGCAGGCCACGGTCTCTGTAGCAAGGACTCAAGTCTGCTACGACGGCACAGCCAGCCAGAGCCAACAGCTAATGAGGGAATGGAGCTGAGTCCTGCACACCTGTGTCTACACCCGGCAGTGGGCTGCACTTGGCCAGTGTGCTGACCCCTGATTTATTCTATCTTTCTACCCCACTCCATTGTCTGTGTCTCTATAAGCTGCCTCAGATCTTTTAGAATGAAGAAGAGATATGAACACGTAAATAAAAATCGAAATGATAATAAAATAGGTTTGTGACAAAAAATTTGAAAAATATAAGAATCCAGAAAGGGGGAAGCTCGCTTGTATACCTAACATATGAAGATGCCCTGTTCCAAGCACTTTCTTTCCAGGCCCCTCAACGAGCAGGAAACCGAGAGGCACTTCTGAGCGCCTGGCCCCTGGCGGCCTCCTCCCCAGCTGGGTGAGGAGGTGGTGCCAGGAGTGGCCTTTGCCTGAGGCCGTGGCATCTGCGGAACAGAGGAAACGAGGTCCAGGCCGACACACACACCTGGTCGAACTTCTTCTGCTTCTTCTCCAGGTTGGAGACGCTCTGCCGCTGGTGGTCCAAGTCCACGAGCAGGTCATCTAGCTCCTGCTGCAGCCGGGTCTTGGTCTTCTCCAGCTTGTCGTAGGCGGCCACCTTCTCTTCGTAGCGCTGGGTCAGCCCCTCCAGGTCCTTCTGGAGCTTCCTCTTGGCTTCTTCTGCAGTCTCCAGGCACCCGACACCGTCCTCCACCTTCTTCTTCATGTCGCTCACCTGGACAGGAGCAAGGAGTGAAGAGACACGCAGGATAGCACCTGTCCAGGTAACAGCCGGGAGCTGGCCTACTACCCCGTGAACGGAGGGCCAGGGAGCCCACCCAGTTATGGAGACCTCCCTCTTCCACTGGGGCGAGAGAAATGGCGTTTCGGCAGAGGGCACCCGCCTAGCGTGTGGAACCCAGGGGAAGGCCGACCCTGGAAGCTAACCCCCACAGGTCAGCTTTGGAAGGTCTCTCAGTAGCGACTTGCGAAGCCTCTTGTTTCACAAAGACTGGGGCCCAGAGAGGGGAGCCTCCTCCATTCCCCTCCCCAGGCAGCAGGGCTGGGGCCCTGTCAGGAGGTTTGTCTGCTGGAGGCAGGAGGACCACAGGGACCCATCCTGCAGCCCCTCCCTGCACCTGGACATAGAGCTGCCACCACGTGCACGTGCTGGCTCCCCCACCCAGACTGGGGAACACCCTGCGCACCCACCCCGAGCTGCTGCGGATCTTCTGGCCTGGAACAGCGAAGTCCCAAGACAAGAACTAGAACAGGGCTCTTGGTCTATTTCTGGCCGTGGACCCTCTGATAGTCTAGAGAAGACTATGAACTCCTCCTCATAACAACATTTTATCGTTACTAACATTAATATTTTTAATATTTATATTAATTTTAACTTAACATATTAGCACATTAATATTGATAACTTAGTATTAACAATATTAATGAAGTCAAATGTATAGTAAACTAACATAGGCAACAGCAGCTGCCAGGTATGTTTTAAGCTCTGGTCCAGCAGCCCATGTGCTTCCTTATCAGCACATCGAACGGCAGGCTCCTAAGTGGTGAGGAGCGATGACATCCCCACGGCCCCGCCACACCTCGGACGTGGTGTTTCTAAAGACCAAGGCCACGGGCACTGCAGCTGCCACGTGGCCTGCGTTCACAAAGGACGGAAATGCTCAATGTCGGCTAGAGGTCAGTGAAAGAAAGATGTTCCATCTCCTCCACCCAAGTTCACGGACCCCTGGATTCTATCTGGGGGCCCCAGGCTTGAGCCCTGGTCTGGAGAGAGAGGGCAGGAGCTCCCCGAGAAAGGGCACCCAGCTCGGGGCAGGGGTGTGCCTCCAGCATCCAGTAGGGCACCCTGCTGGAAGCTCCTCAGCCTGCAGAATCCAACCACAGTTTCCCTGAGCCGCCTGGGCGGCCTGGGGCATCTCGTGAGGGAGCCCGCATCGAACCTGGGCATGGAGGGTGGCAATCTGCTTCTCGAGGTTCCGCTTGGCCTCCTCCTCCTCCTCCAGCTGCTCCTTGAACGAGTTCTTCTCGTCCTCCATCTGCTTCAGCTTGGTGCTCAGGCTTAGCTTCTGCCGGTTCTCCTCCTGCAGCAGCTCCTACTCCGAGGACAAGAGGGATGCAGGGGCTCAGAAGGCGCAGCATCAGGACCAGTCCCTCTGATTCAGGGGACAGCCAGTAAAGACCTGGTGGGGAGCTGGGAGGACCCAGAGACCCCGTGGAAGCAGGGGAGGATGGGTAATCAGATGAGCTCTGTGGCGGAAGCAGAGGCCTGGCAGCTAAAGCCGTGTGGGCACAGGGTCCTCCCAGGAAAGGTCCACCTGCAGGGACCCATTGCCACACTCACCTGCGTGTCCTGCAGCTGGGACTCCAGAGCAGAGAAATCCTTGGTGAGCTTGCTGGACTTGCTGTCAGACTGGGTGAGAAGACCTGTCACGTTGTCCAGCTCAACCTGCACAGGGACAGGAGAGAAGAGGATGATGAGCTCGACCATGGCTGCTCCGGCCCCACCTCGGCTCTTCCAGGCAAAGCTGGGCCTGAGTCACAGGCTGAACCCTGAAGGCCTCACTGAGGAGCCAGTTTGAGGCGAGAGAGAAAACGTGGCCGAGGAGCTGCTGAAGGGACCACCGCCCAGGCCCGGGTCCCAGCGGGGGCCTCACCTGCAGCTTGGAGACCTTGTCGGCCAGCTCCGTGCGCACTCGCTCTCCCTCGTTGAACTTCACCTGCAGCTCCTGCAGCTGCGCCTCCACCCGCTTGCGCTTGTGCTCTGAGTCTCCCTTGCCCTGCAGCAGGGCCTTCACCTCGTTGGCCAGCTCCCCCCGCTCGTTCTCCAGGGTCTGCTTGGCCTTCTCGAGGTTGGCCTTCACCTGGTGGGGAAGAAAGCCAGACGTGAAGGGGCATCCATGACAAGACGCTGGTCTTTCCAACATCGTTGGGAGAGATGGTGGATCCAGAATCCGCTGCCTCTGCAGCAAGGAGGAGGTGGGGCAAGTTCAGGGGACAGCATGTTAGCAAGAGGCTTGCATCCCGAAGCCCCGGCTGACCTGTGCTCACTGCTCACCTGTGTGTGGCACCTAGCACGTGTCCTCTCCTCAAAGGACCTTGGCTTCCCCACATCTAAACCAAGCCCCGCCCAGCATCGCTCGCTGGGTAGTGATCGCTCGAGTCTAAGGTGTTATCAGTGCTGATATTATGATTTTAGTGCTAATATTATAGAATGAGGGAAATCAACTGTTCATAGTTAGACTTTCAGTAAAGCCTCTTTGAAATTTGATGTTCACAGAAATACTGTAAAGTTCTTCCAAAACCTATAAAGCGGTGTTTACAGAATAAAAGTGACCATCCTATTCTAGTCCGCACTGAGCCCGGCCACAGGGTCATGGGTAAGGTCAAGGGTGAACTGGACCCTGTATGAATGTGAAGGGGTGCTGGGTAAAAACAGCCACAGGACAAGGAAAGGGTTCAACCTGCGCAGAACCGGGTGGAAGCTGAAGGGAGACGGATGGACAAGGCATGTTCCTAAGAATATTGTATAGGCTGCCATGAGGAAGAGCCTCTGACTTCTCGGGCTGCCACCAAGAGTGGCTACGAGCTGGACGCCACAGGAGGCAAGACCTGTCCTGTTAAGGAACTGACCAGCCACCAGCTGCCCAGCCAAGAAACCAGCTGGGATTACCATCCCAAGGGTTTTCGCACGAAAACACCAGTTGACCACTTGTTGGGGGTGTTCTAGAGAGGACCCAGCTTCAGAAAAGGGACCATAAGGCCTCTGAAAGGCAGTTTCAGGGTCACGCCAATTCCTTAGAGCTTTCTGGTCTGGCAGGGTATTGACTACTACAAATGATAACAATTCCTGAACAATTTTTGAGCCCTATCTATCACAGTGTTTACACGTTCTCAGCTCTCTCATATTAGCATATGAGACAGACCTATCATCAGCCTCCTTTACAGATGGGGAAACTGAGGCACAGAGGTACCCATCTGCCCAAGTCACACAGCTGCTAAGGGCTGGAGCCTGGACTCTGACACAGGCAGTCTGGCGCTGGAGCCGCTCAGCTCTGCACGGCTGGCCCAGAGAGGCAGACGTTCTCTCTGAGAACTGGCCCCGCTCACAACGGTGGAGTGTCACAGAGCCAGTCCCAAGCTCACGCACCCGCTTCGTCTGCTCCAGCTGCTCCGCCAGCTCCTCCACGGCCTGCGAGTGCTTCTGCCTCATCTCCTGGATCTGGGCCTCGTGGGTCTTGGCCTCCTCCTCAAGGGTCTTCTTCAGGATGTTCACTTCCTGTTCACGTTTGGACCTGGAGAGAAACGTCCTCAGAATGGAGGCTGGGGACGTTGGAGCGATGCGGCCCCCGGGGCTCTTCCCTGGCTGCAAAGAGGGGCCAGCAAGGGCAGTGGCCGCCTGGCAGCCTTTCTGACCACTGGCCTCCCTCCTCAGCTGTGCATCCTATAGCCCAGGCTCAAAAGACACACTTTGTAGAAGCTTCTGTACCCTTTCGGCCTTAAAGCCCGCCCTTGCCTCACCCAAACTCCAAGCTGTCTGGTACACGATAAGGCCATCGGCTTGTGTGCAGAGGCCTGGGGTCCACCCCTCCCAGGCCACCGTCTCCCTTTCCCTGCATCCCCACCACAATCCTCAGTGACTTGGCTGTTGGTCCCATGGCACACCTGAGCTCCTGCTGGGCAGCGGTGGAATCCAGAGTGTCCTCCAACTCTGTTTTCAGAGCCTCCAGCTCTTCCCCGAGGTCCCGTTTCTGCTTCTCAGCTTTATTCCTAGAAGCACGCTCAGATTCCAGATCTTCCTGGAGTTCAGAAATCTGAGATTCCAGCTCCCGGATCTTCTTTAGGGCCATGTTCTTCTGGGCGGCTTCTTCCTCCACCCTACCAAAGAGACCAACAACGTCAGGATAAGACCGTTTTCACCTTCAGAGAACAGAATTTGCAGAAGAGGCTTTGAAGAAGTGCAGCCAAAGCCACTTCTGGCAGTCATAATCATTGCCCTTAGGAGCTCCCCTCAGCAAAAACAATATCTATTTGAGGCATCCAGAAGATTTAAGGGTAACACCACTTTGAGAATTGGAAAACATCAGAGAAGAATCACTTCATTTTCCAAATTAAGATTCAGTGCTTTAAACATAAAAAATAATTCAAATGTTAAGTTTTAAAAAAAGGGAAATAAAACGCTACAACCCATAATGACTGCAACTAAGTAAAAATACAAACGTGCTGTGGACTTAGTGATAATGATGTGTCAGTGCAGGTTCATCAGTTGTAACATGTGCCACTCGTGTGGAAGATGTTGACAGCAGGGGAGGCTGTGAGTGTGGGGACAGAGGATTTATGGGAATTCTCTGCACTGTCTGCTCAATTTTGCTGTGAATCTGAAACTGCTAAAAGATAGTCTGGTTTTTTTTTTCCAAAAAGCATGGCTGTAGCTATGAAATTAAAAAAGGAAAAGGAAAGGAGAGGATTGTTGTGGTTGGGTGACAGAGTGGTGGGTGTCTTTTTTTGACAAATGACAAAGAAGCCTTAGACTGTGCCTTTACCAAACAGGAAATGTTTTGCAGTGAAATGGCTTCCAAGACAACAGCAGAGCGAATGCTCACAGCTCACTAATGTACCAAGAAGCACAGGAGGAAGCTGGCATCAGGCTGGCACTGGCCACCTGGCCACGGGCTGATGCTCTGACTCTCACCTGGCCAGGGCAGCCTGGAGCTCCTCCTCTTTCTTAGCCAGTTGCATCTTGAGCTCGGCGATCTGAGCCTGGAGCTCGGCGATCTGGTCGTTGAGGTCTGTGGAGTCTCCCTCCAGCTTCCGGCGGGTCTTTTCCAGCTCCTGACGCTGCTTCTCCTCTCTTCGGAGGCGCTCTGAGAAAGGAGGACGAGGAGATGCCAAAAGAGCCCTCAGTGGCCACAGACTTTTCTTTGTTTTTAATTCTTACATAAAATATCAAACGTTTGTTATAAATCATGTCAGATTTAAAGGATCATGATACAGACTTTCATACTCAACTCCAGATGATGAAGAAGGACATCACCATGAGCAGCCACGTCCTGTGTCTCTCCAACCCTGCCCGCTGACCTTCTGTGCCAGGGGACCTACTTTCCTAAAGTTTGTGTTCATAATTCCCTTGCTTTCCTTTAAGGCTGCACCATGTGTGTCTCCCTAAAAAATGCAATGTTTAGCTTTGCACGAATCTCAACTTATATAAGGGACCAGTCTTGTATGAATTCTACAGAGACAGCAGAACAGGGTCAGGGTCCAGGATCTGGCTTTACAATTCTGCTATGACGTCACTTAGGTACTCCTGAACATTCCTGCGCCTCATCTGAATAACAAGGACAAAGGACAACCTACTCCGTTAGGTTGTTGTGAGGCTCAAATGCGTTAATATCTGAGAGCACTGAGAAAGGTGCCTGGCCCAGTGTGTGCTCAGTAAGGGGTAGCGACTTTTATTCCTTGACTGGCCCTTGTCGCTCGATATTAATGATCTCGAGATTTAGCAAGTTAAACATCATTGGAACTGATCCACTAGGACTTCCGTTTCTTATTCCATGATGTGAATACACCACAACTTATCTATCTGTTCTACAGCTGCAGGCACTTGGGTTGTGTTCGCTGTGTGCACTCGTGAACAACGCTGCGGTGAGCGTCTTGCCCATGACTCCCAGTGCACGGGGATGAGAGCACTGGGTCACAGATACACAGAGCTTCAACCTCAGGAGGCAACGCCAGATTGCTCTCCAAAGCTTTCTACCGAGTGTGTGTGTATTCTGACTGTTCTCCATCTTTTTTGACACTTGTCAGCATCAACATTTACGTTTGCCCCTTCAGGGGGTGTCACTCCTAGAACTCCTGAACGATTGAGTCTTTCAGACTATTCCCAAGGGAGGGAGGGAGCCTGTGGGAAGAGATCTCTGTGTCAGGATGTCCCTACCCTTGACGACCTGACTCACCTCATCCTGTCCACATGTGAGGGGGTAGGGGGCGCTGTGAAACCAAGCTGGGAAAATCCACCCAGTGGATTTTCATCAGCCTGGATGGTTGTGGCCCTGCGTTCGGTGGGCATAGACAACTGCCCTGGACACACTGGGCTGCCCCACGTCTCTGCAGGAGGAGCAGTGGTTTCTGGCACAAGCTCTGAGCACCCACTGAGTTCTGGCCCTTCTCCTCCTCCCCCAGAGTCCACTCCTCTCAAGGCCCAGTGGGGAGGGGTCGTCAGGCAGCCACAGACCTGTGCTCCTACCCCATCCTCCTCACTGCCACAGATCCCCGGGGCACAGGGGGACTGTCACCCTGCCCCAAGTTAAGCAACGGCCTCTCACAGTATCTGTCTAGCATTTTATAGTACCCGTGGTGTGTCCCCACACGTTATTTAGTTTAGTCCTTACAAACACCCTTTCACCATGTCTTAGAGGTGAGAGAAACTGGAACTCACAGAGATTAAGTAACAGGTGCAACATGACACAGCCAGTAAGTGGCAGACTGAGGGTCACACCCACAGCCTCTTAGGAAGTCCCAGAGCTTGTGAAACACGTGGCGCCAAGAGAGAAATGCCAAGCTGTCCTCTGAATATGCTTCACTTGGAGCAACGTCCCTCCCCCAAATGTAAGTGCCACTGCTTGGCGGCCCAGAGTCCCTTAGGGACCGGACTCTGTCCCCTAGGCCTTAAGGGCAGTGGCTGGGTGCTGGACGCTCTGAGCCTCGCCTGTCAGAGCGAGCGTGAGACCCACCAGGCACGCCTGCTGCTGGCAGTGAGGCCCAGGCTGGCCCCGGAGCTGTGGTCCCCTGGGGTTCCCGTGTCAGACGGTGCCCGTCCACCCCCTCTCACCCTCCAGGTCAGTGATCATGGCCTCGTGCTTGTTCTTGAGCTTGGCCAGGCTCTTCGATTTCTCCTCCTCTTCTGTGAGGTTGGTGGTGAACTCAGCTATTCTGTCTTCCAGCAACTTCTTCTCCTGGGGGTGGAGGGTGGGTCAGACTCAGTGTTAGTTGAGCACAGAACGCTTTAGCTCCCTTCAAAGCCTGACTTGCCCAGAGACTAAGGACTGAATGGAGGGACAGGCCCTTAAATGCTTCATTCATTAGGATTCTCGAGATCAAAGGGGCACCTCTGACAGGTCACTAGCTCCCCTGAAACCGCTGGATCAGCTTCCTGATCTTCCTCCCTGGACCTGTGTCCCCCATTTGGGCTTCCAGGCGGCAGGTAGTGTCAGTGAGGGAACATAGGCATGAGGGTGCCACCTTCTCCATGCAGTGCCCTTGTTCACCAAGTGGGCTCTGAACCCCCTGCTCTCCTCATTTTCTGTGTTGTGTGGCTACCACTGGTGTCCCAATCAGTATGCTCCCCCTACAGCCACCATAATAAACAGGTCCATCACTCAGCATGAGCATCTTGCTCCCTTCATTAGAGTCCCAGGCAAGCATCCTGCTGTTTCAGGCCCCACCCCACCCTCTGGGGACCGAGGACAGTGTTCTGACCCTGTCCTTCCTTCTCCTCTAGCACGAGTCCCAGGTTTTATCTGCTCGCTGGCAGATGCTGACGTGCCCACACCCCCCAGTGACTGATGTGCAACGCCACACGGGGCTGCACGCTACAGACGCTTGGGTCTCAAAGCTTGTGAAGAGCTCTACTGAGGAGAAACATCAAACCCTTCCCTTGGGCCCCACTCAGTCGTGAGAAACATCCCTTCAAACACAACCCTGGCCCCAGAGGCCAGGAGAGACCCATGAGGAAGACCCGCTACTGAGCAGAAGCCACAGCGCTGCCGTCGGAGAGGCGGGCAGCCGCAGCCCTGCACTGAGTCACGCGCCCCCCGTGGCCACGGCCCAGCTCTGCCCTCCCTCGGCAGCCCCCGCGCCTCACCTTGGCCAGTTTGCAGTTCTGGTCTTCCAAGATGATCTGGTCCTCCTCCAGCTTCTTCAGCTTGGCCTCGGTGGTCACCTTCTCCAGCTGCAGCTTCTGGCGGGCACTCTCCTCCTCCTCCAGCTGCTCCTCCAGTTCCTACCACGGAGCCAGGGAGAGCATGAGGGCTGCCGGCCCCCCGAGCCCGGGGCAGGGCTGAGACGCGGCCCGACCCCCACCTGGGACCACATATTGAAAACTGGTATATGGCGACAAGAATCTCGCTCTAGCTATGTGGTCGCCTGTTCTGAGGGGCTTCCTTAGCAAGCTTCCCGCTGCTGACGCGGGCAGAAAGCAGAGCTGACGGCCCACGCTCCTCAGACCAGCCCGAGCGAGGACAGAGGGAGGGAAACGAAATTGGCTTCGATGCTCAACTGGGCAGCGCTCAGAGATGGAGTCACACAAGGAGAAAGCCTCTCCAAGGCTGCCCCCGGGGGACAAGAGGGCGAGGAGCTGGCGTGCAGTGGCTTCTGAGCTCTGCGTTCCCTCCAGGTTTTGTCAGTGCCCCTCCCCGCGCCCAGCCCCCCGACGCCAGGTCTGGAGTCCAGCCCCGCCCTCCCCCACCACGGGGAAGGGGGGCACCTGGATGTTCTGTTGCATTTTCTTCTTTTCCGCCTGCAGATGCTGGCAGCGCTCCTCCTCCTCTTCCACCCTGGCTTCCAGGTCGTGGCAAATCTCCTCCAGCTCCTGCTTCTTGGCCGTCAGGCGAGCCCGGAGCTCCTCGGCCTCGGCACACAGTTCTGTTTCTGCCTGGAGCTGCTCCTGCAGCTGCAGCTTCTCCGCCATGAGCTGCAAGGAAAACGCAGAAAATGCAAGCTCTGCGCAACCTCCTCGAGCCACTCCAGGACAGATGCTCTCCAGTTCAGGCTTCCAGAGGGAGAGGCCCAGGCTGATACGACCAGTTTCCATCTTGAGAATGCTCAAGCTCCCAGGCACTTTTTTTTGTTTTGCTGAGGAAGATTCACCCTGTGCTAATACCTGTACCACTCTTCCTCTGTTTTGAATGTGGGTCACCACCACAGCATGGCCACCTACGAGTGGTATAGGTCCACACCGGGGAACTGAACCCAGCGTGCCAAAAAGGAGCACACCAAACTTAATCACAAGGCCACTGGGCTGGCCCCCTCAGGCACTTTCTGAACATCATGTCCCTCTGTCCTTCACTGCTGCTCCAGGAGCTGCATACACTGATCCTGAGGAAACAGGCTCAGAGAGGTTAAATACTGGAGCTGGGCCTGAACCCAACCCTCATGAGCTTCCCATCCCATCAGGCAGCCTCCCTACATCACATCCCTATGTGATAACACCAAATGGGGCCTACAGAGACTAACACTGTTCCTGCAGTTAAAGGTAAAAACATCTCCTCAAACTCCACACACGCCTTGCCTGCTGATGGCCAGCAGGCGGCAGCACTGAGAGCAGCTGCGCTAGCCGGGGGAGCGGGCCGGCTCAGACGCCCACCTGGGACTGCAGCGTCTCCATCTCCGTGAGCCTGTTCTCAGCGGCCAGCTGCTTCTCTCGGACCTTCACCAGCTCCTCCTCCTTGGCGATCATCTCCTCCTCCTGTCGGCTCACCTGCAGCAGCGGCTTGACCTAGGAGAGGAGGCGGAGGCTGAAGACGCCTGTCCCGGCCCACAGCCACGAGGCTTCCCTCCACCTGCGGAAACGCAGCTCACGAGAGCCAGGGGCAAATAGGCACACTGTGCGGAGGAGGTGCTAACGGTACAAGCTTTCCAGAAATCAATGTGGTGCGTGCCACAATTCCATCTCAGGGAAAACATCCCTACTATGTACATGAAGATGTTCACAAGAGCATTTCTTTAATAGTGAAAAATTAAGAATGAGCTAAAGATCCATCGCTGGAAAAGTAGCCAGATAAATTATGAAATATCTCCAGGGAACAGCATGCTGACTTTTTAAAAAAATGATGCTTATGAAGGCATTTTAAATGGAAAATGCAAAATGTAAGACTGTTTATACAAGTCGGAGCTCCGCTTTGTAAGAATGTATATGGCTTACACAGTGGAGATTCAAAGGGAGTGAAAAAAAGAGAGTAGGGATAAGTATTGAAACATCTACTCGATGCTGGCTCGCGGTTGAAGGAATCGCGGGCGAATTTTCTTTTTTATGGTTTTTTGTGAGTCTTAACTTTTTGCAACTGCCACAAATTATTTATTACAAACGAAAGCAGGTTGAAGCACTCCGATAACTGCGGGGTTTTTAGAGGCTGGGCGGGCCCGTCCAGCGGCGCGCAGACCCCGCCCGCCCGCCCGCGTCTTCCCGGCCGCCCGCCCGCGGGACCCACCTTGGTGAAGAGCCTCCACCACTGCCAGTTGCGCAGCTTGAGGTAGGCGGCGCAGTTCCGCTGCAGGACCTTCATGGCCGTCAGCTGCTGCTGCCGCTTGGCGAAGGCCCTGCGGGGCGAGGGGAAGTTAAGGCCAGGGCAGACCCCCGAGCGCACGGCCCCGAGCGTGCCCCGGGCGCGCTTCCAGGGGAACCCACCCTGCCGGGGGCCCCACTGGACAGAAGCGTAGGGAAGGAGGCTGGCCTCGGGGTGAGTCCTGTGGGTGACCTTGCAGAGGGTGACGAGGGCCCAGGTCACCAGACCAGCCCCTCCTTCACTAAGGGGCGAGCGAGTTCGTGGTTTAGTTGTGAACTAAATAGAACCAACGAAGCCTGATCGCTGGTCATAAGTCCACCTGTTGACTTCAGCTTCCCACCCTCATGCCACCCACTGAGGGCTTTGTCTGGTGAGAGAATGTCAGCAACTGACGTCCTGCAAAAGGTGGGCTATAAGGTGTCGGCAGGAGGGCTTCTGAATAAAGGCAGGCTCCGTTTGTCCCACAACCATGGACCCAAGCTCCACCCCGCAGCGTTCATAGCTTGCTTGTGCTGGAACACACATCCCCGAGCACAGATACAAGTGCTCAGGGGACTAACGTGCAGCTGCCACATGCACTGTCCTGCAGCAGGTGCGCCCCTGACTCTCGAAGGGGCTGCTCTGGACTCAAAGCCTCCTCCTCTGGGAGCATGGGGAACTGTGGAGATAGCCAGGCTCTGGTTGTCACCCCCACACAAGGGACACAGTGAGGAACACTGGTGAGCAGGAGCTTTGAGGGCAGGCAAATTTAAGCACAGTCACCCCCTTCCTACCCGGTCACTGTAAACCTCAGGCAGACATCCAGGAAACAGAGGAGCAGGCAGAGCGACATGGGCCTCCCTCGGGCAGACACCTGACCAGCATTAGTGCCCCAGCCCACAGCTTCCTAAGTGTTCTTATGCAATGGGAGAGCTCAGAGGGCCTGAGCGTGGGGCAGGCTGGGCGGGGACGGTGTCTCCGGGGACTCACTTTCTGGCCAGGTAGCCCCTGCAGCAGGCCTGGAAGCCGATGATGACGTCAGTGATCTTCAGGTCCCGCTCCTCCTCCAGATGGGCCAGCACCCCAGCCCGGAAGAAGACCTTGCTCTGGCCGATGCGGTACAGGTTGCTGTCCAGCTCCAAGGCTTTGATCTAGACAGCGGAAAGCAGGCCATTTACTGCGTGCCACCACGCGGCTCTCGCAGCCATGCCCGGAACCTGCCTCAGCCGGGTGAAGGGCCTGGAGACGCGGTTCAGTCCTGGAGAGGCTGTCAGCCAGCTGCTGCTTCTCGGCGGGCTGCCTTTTACCCGGTGCCAGAGAGAGTGGGGCTCAGGGGGATGCTGGGAAGAGGGACAAGTGGGTGCCAGCACGGGGCAGGGTGACAAGTCAGACTTGCAGAGAAACACAGAACCTTGGCATTCAAGGGACTTTAAGTGTCCTCTCTTCCTTCCACCTCCCACCTCTGAATACTGGAATCACGTTCTCAACGCCCAGTTGGGCCACCTTCTGACCAGAGGTTGCTGAGCGTCGTCATCATCATCTTCGCTAACATCAGCACACACTCCAGATCAGGACAGGCCCAGAATCGAACACTAACTAGGGGACCCCAGCCCTTAACCTCTAGGAGCCCACATTGCCTCAGCTGTAAAATGGGAATCATGTTTTCTTTAATTAAAAAAAGTTAAACAAAGCAAATAATAGTGCCTCTTCCATAGTGGAGCCGTGGGAATTGAACAAGGGGACGCACGGAAAGTGCTCAGCGCAGGGTCAAGCAGGTGATGAGCGCTGAGTATATCTAAGCCGTCATCATTATTACTGAGCAGCATCAGTCTTCCCTTGTGAAGCCCAAGGACAAGGGCATGCATGGCTGGCTGTCTGGCTGTCTGTCTGTCTGTCTGTCTGTCTGCCAGCCTGGGAGAGAAGGGATTTAGAACAAGCTCCCAAAAGGCAGAGGCTTGAATAGGTAGGTGGGATCTGGGGGACCCCCGGCGCCCACAAATGGCCTTGGCAGACCTGGAAGAGGCCCCAGGAGGAGAGGGGAGGGAGGTGGAGCCAACATGAGCATCTCCCCTCCCTGCAGAGCAGAGCTGGGTGGGGGATCTGCCTGTGTCTGAAGGAGGGACACCCCTCACCTGGCCAGCAACCAGCCTGGAGAAAGTGTGGCCTAGACAGCAGCTGGAGGCACACCTCCGTCCTCCACGCCTCCTCTCCCATCGCTTCCTCTCCCACCAGCTGATAAGCATCGGCAAGCGGGGAACTGCATCTTCTCCCTCCTCTTTTCCAGCCTCAATCTCCTATCACTTAACGCAGTGCTCTGCACATACTCAGTGCTGAAGTTTTTTCTTCCCTCTTCTCTTTCCTCCCACCAGCCCAGCCTCTCTCCTGACTCTTTGGAAAGAATGCAAAGTAAAGAAAACCAGGGGCAGTGGCTGCTTCTCTTGGACCCATCAGAAACAAGACGATGCCTGCAGAGCAGAAAAGTGACCAGGGTGGGATACAGCCCTAGCTCGGCCACTGAGGCACCCCAGGGCCTTCATTCATTCAAGCAGAGTTCGGAGCACCCCCTGCACGCCAAGCACTGCTCGAGAGCTGGGGGAAGAGGGGAAAGTTCCAGAAGCATGGACTCTGGGGCTTTGGGCCAGCCACAGTGTGCTGGGACTGCTGCCCTCGTGGAGCACTGCCCTGCCAACCACACTGGGCAAGAAGATCAAAGGAGACGTGAGCAAAAAATGTGCCCCAAAGGAGAGAGACTGTCTCACCTCAGAGCCCTGCCACGTGGCAGCTCTAGTCTCCCCACCACCTGGTCCCACACGCCATCCCTGAACATCCGAGGGCTGGGAAGGCTGCCACTCAGGGTGCCCGGCAGAAGCAGAACTGGCACACCGGAGGGACAACAGGGCTCAGGCATGAACTGATCTAAAGGGCACCATCCAGCCACACAGGCACCGGCCAGGTGGGTGCACACCAGCCAAAGGTCCAGCCAACCAGAGGGAGGCGGAGACGGCAGCTCCACTCACCATGAGCACACAGGCCTGCTTGCCGTCCATGAAGCCCTTGGGAATGGAATTTGGTGTCAGGATCTCGTATCTGAGGAAGAAAAGAGAAGCCAGGTCAATTTACCCCTTGTCTCAATTCTTCGGGGCTTAGAACATACTGAGAGATGAGGATCATCCTGACAATGTAGCAGACGTAAAATTCTTCCCACAAAGCGTCCTAAGGAAGGAATGCACTCAGCAAATCCCGCCCTGCTCTTTCCCTAGGCTGAACGACACAGAAAGGCTCAGAGTTTTCCATAAAGCGAATGGAAACTCACATTGGACTGTTTCATCACTCAAGCGGGAGCTTTAGTTGGGCTTACTAATTGCTAATTGCCCAGTATCTGCATCTGTAACCCCGGAAGGCCATGCTCATCTCTTCTCGAGCTGCTGCAGGGAACTGCTAATAAACAGGATGGTCTAAGTGGAGGCAGCTTCATGAGAGCAACTGGCATTAAGCACGGTCATTAGGCAAAGAGGACAGTGTCACTAATGACCCTCCGTGCACACACAGCAAGAAGCTGCAGTGTTCTGTGACTTCCATCTCCATAAAGCTCCTTTAACACCCAAGTCTCTGGCTGATCCGTTTTTAATTTCTTTTCATAGCTCCTCAGCCTGCAGCAAACAGCCCCAGGCCCCCACAATCACTAGGAGTGAAAGTCAACAAGACAACTTTCGTTTCAGTAACAAAATAGGGATATCCCTTCTCACGTAGAGGGTAGCACGGAGAAGGACCGTGTAAGGAGCTGGCCAGACCTCGGCTCCACCTCAGTGAAGGCCCCTCTGCGGAGCAGCAGGCCCCCGGGCCGGGAGAGGCGGCTGCAGGCCCTGACTCACCTCTGCCGGAACTCCTGGAAGACCACTCGGTTGGGGAAGCCTTGGCGGCAGATCCGGATGCCCTCAAGGACCCCGTTGCAGCGCAGCTGGTCAAGCACCAGATGGGGGTCCAGTTTGCCAGCCTAGGGAAGGAAGCACACGTATGTGGCCTTGGTTCTGTGTCGAGGTACTGACGGAGAAAGGTCGGACGGGCCCCTCCAGACTCAACAAGGCAAAAGACCCAGGAGTCACTGCAGCCCACGGGTTCTGACAGCTAAGTTACAGGATCCAGGTCTGGCAGAGATGACGTCACCAAGTGGGAGAGCCGGCTGCAAACTAGCCTTTCTCCTAACAGCACTGTGAGCCCGCACAGGGGCTTCACCGCAGGCTGTGTGTGTGCCGTGCGGGGAGGAACCGTTTCTGCTCGGGGAGGCAGACAAGGGCTCAATGTCCTGCATGTGTGCCCGGGCCATGCCACGCCACGCCACGCCACCAAGAAGCCTCACCTTCTTCTCATGGTTGGGGATGATACAGCGGACGAAGTTGGGGTTGGTGTTCCTCAGCGTGGCCATCAGCTTGGCCAGCTGCTCCTTGTAGAGCTGCCCCACGGTGCGGAACATGCCCTTCCGTGTCTTGAAGGCCCCGGGCAGCGCCGTCTCTGACATGCCGGCCACCTGGTCCAGGCCGATGATGCGGTCCACTGCAGAGACCACACAGGAGCACATCAATACCCAGCAGTCCCAGCGGGGGTGGAGAGGCAGGAAGGAGACAGACATGTGGACAGAAAGAGGTGAGACTACAGAATAGCGGGACCCCTTCTGCTTGGAGTCCACACACAGGGCTAAGATTCTCTCCAAATGCTGAGCACACTGGCCCTTGTGAGTAGGAAGCAGAAAGGGGGAAACTGCAGAGCCACGAAGCCTTGTCTCTCTTGGGGAGCGGTCCTTCAGTAACTCTGTCCACGTCACCTTTCTTCAGCCCTCTCTGGAACCTCCTACTGCCAAAGAGACACCATAAAGCTGATAACGTATTCTGGAATAGTGAGCCTCACTATCCACTAGCCTGGCTCTGAGGAGGAACAAAACGACTCACAGGATCCTGTAGTCCTGTGGTCCCAGATGGAAAAAAAACAGTGTCCTGAATTCACACTGACCTTGACCTCAGAGCCCAGGGTTAGGAGTCAGAGGGTGGGGGCTCTAAAGCTACTCTGCATCGCCCACAAGACTCTGGGTGACTCCCTATCTGGAACCCTCCCGCACAGAACTCTCTAAATCAGGGACCCAGGCATCGCCTGGTGGTGTGAGAAGTAGAGAGTTCCGAAGATTCACAGCGACAATGATTATTCCAAAGTCTGGGGACCCCTCCACGCTCCCGCGTCTCGCCTTGTCTCCTACTCACGGGTCTTTACCATCTAAAGCAGCCCTCCGAGGAAGCAGCCCTGTCACGGGCTCGTGTGCAAGGCAATGAGATGAACTACTTTCTCCAATGCGAGAACACAAGAGCCAACCCACCCAACCAAGAGGACAGTGATTGAGGTCAGTTTTAAGTGACAGCCAATATTATTAAATTTGAAGGCTTCCATGGCTGGATGCAGAAGTTAAGAATTCTGTGACAAAGTCTGTTTCCTATTCCTTTGTGGCTAGATTTCTACTATTTATTTGAAGACAGCAAAAAGGACAGTTGCTCAAGACAGAAGCCGGCAGTGAGGATGGACCTGATGAACCAGTCAATAATAAGTGACAGGCATCTTTGACCTCAGGCAGCCACCACAGGGCCCATCTTACTGGCCACCAAAGGTTTCCTGGGAGTGGGTGGCTTGGGCAGGCCACTCAGTATGCCCAGAAGAAGGTCAAACATGTCCTGTAGTAACTAGTCGTTTCATGTGAGCGTGTCCTGCCCCCTGGAGGTGCAGCCCAGAGGGAGCAGGCGTTTGTTGAGCAACTGGTGAAGGAACGCACAAATGCCATTTTAGCTTTCAGGTGCACATACACACGGCCACGTGCACACACCTAAACCACATGCTGAGACAGCGGCAGCCACTCGAGCAGTAAGACGCCACCTTTATGAGGTGGAGCTCTGAAGACGTACTGGAGTTTTAAACAATCCTTGCTTTTAACATCTACAACTTGAAATCCCCAAATATCCAAACACAGACTCCCATTTGCCCGTTTTTCTACCGGAGGCCTGTGATGGGTATGGGGGGAGGAGCCCGCCCACAAGCCCAGGGCCAGACAGGGAAAGGGGCACAGGCAGGCAGGAAGAGCCAACGGGCAAGGAAAACCGAGCAGAAGCGTTTGCCGCACAGCCCTGGATGCACCACACACGAGGACGGCACTCCAGCGGCCAGTCACCTGGTTCTAGGTGGAGAATAGGAAAGCGTTGATAGAAATAGGCTCTCTGAGTGCTCTGCATCTCTGCAACAGAGAGGTTAAAGCAAAACCCAGGCAGAGGGAAAAGAGAAACGACAGAAACAGGGAGAGGGAACAACTGGAGCTGCCGGCCTCCCACGGAGAGGACAGAAGTGCAGGAGGGCGCGGGGACGGGACACCTGGGTGGCGAGGCTTTGGGCCAGCAGCCGTGTAATTCCCACGTGTGGGAAGCGCCAGGGCCGTCTGCGACCCACAAAGCCCAGAGCGGCGCTCTGCCCAAGAGCATCCTCAACGACGCTCAAGGGCGGCCTCAGCCTTGTGGCTCGAGGAGACCACTCTCAAGGGAGCTACCGCAGATGGAAACCACCTGGCCTGTGTCAGGTGGGGACATGCCTCTATTCTGCAGCTGAGCCACTGCAAAGGTGGGAAGAGCCCGGCCGCAGCCACTGGAGGCAAGGGGCAGAGGGCAAAGAGCGTACCATCCTTCCACAGCTCCGAGACGAACTTGTCGGAGGACTGGTGCAGAAGCGTGGCGATGTTGTCGTTCAGGGGGTCCATGTTCTTCATCAGCCACTCATCAGCTTTGTAATCCACCTGGAGGAGGCAGAGAGTCCCGAATCACAGGCTGCTCTGGGGATGCAAGCTGTCACAACCTCTCTGAGGACAACCTTACCACACATGTGGAGAATTCAAAAATCATGAACAGGGGCCGGCCCTGTGGCCAAGTGGTTAAGTTCACGCGCTGCGCTTCGGCAGGCCAGTGTTTTGCTGGTTCAAATCCTGGGTGCGGACATGGCACTGCTCATGAGGCCATGCTGAGGAGGCGTCCCACGTGCCACAACTAGAAGGACCCACAACTAAAATATACAACTATGTACTGGGGCCTTTGGGGAGAAAAAGGAATAATAAAATCTTTAAAAAAAAATCATGAACACCCCTTGACTCGGTTTTTCCATCCCTAAGAATCAAATGATGAGTGACAAGGGCAACGGGGCATCAACAAGATGTTCTCTGCAGTGTCATGCAGAAGAACAAAAAATTCAAAAAAACCATGAAAACAACCAGCAACAGGGGATGGGCCACGAAAATTATGTTGTGGCTACACAATAGAGTATTTTATTTCTAGGATTTTTTTAGGTAATATGAACACAAAGAAAAAACCATGGAAGGACATACACCAAAATGTGATATTTCTTTTTAGTAATAGAACAAATAAGTAATTTTTGCTTTTTCTTTGTCTTTTCAGGATGCCCAACTTTTCTCTGAGGCTGTATTATTCTTATCTTTTTTGAAATACGTTTCAACTAACACAAGTCACGTATTACATCTCCAGTACAAAGGACCCAGAACAATACAAACAGAGCAGCAGGCCACCCTGCCTGCCGCTTCCTAACCCACGTCACTGCCCAGAGGTGACCTCTGACCTCAGGCCAGTGGTCCTCACGTGCACGGCTGTTGATGATGACACGTGTGACATTGGCTCCTGTTTCCCTAGGAGCAGAGTTACCTCCTGGGCAACGACAAAGCCCCAGAGACAGTGTCTTGGCCGTCTGGTCACCTGGGCACAGGCAGCAGGCTCCTCCTGTCAGCTGCAGCAGCCCAGCCCAGGCGCAGAGGCACACCGCCAGTCTCACCCTTCAGGACCCTGACGGGCCCAGTTTTTGGCATTTTACACAGTACTGCAATAGCAGCCCTCCTGTGAGCGTCTCTGGGCACGTGCGTTTCTAATGAAGCAGAGGTGGAGATGCTGGCTCAGGTGGTGCGACCTTAGGTAACTATAGAAACTGCTTATTTTTCTGTTTTCTCAAATGGGTAAAGTCAAGAGTTGTGCAGCAGCCTCAGGAGCCAGATGAGCTAGCAGGAGAAGCCAAGCAGTGGCGGCCACATGAAGGAGCAGCGGGCGAGGACCGCGTGTGGCTCAGGAGCAGCGCTGTGAAAGATCATGGCTCTGCTTGCCGACTGTCACTGGCGAGGAGCCTGGCCCAGCCCGTCTAATCACACGATTGAGCTGTGATCAGCTGTGAACACTTCATGCAGGGGACACAACTGGCTGAGAAAAGCCAGCTTTGGTCTAAGCACAGACCTCAACGGACTAGAGACATCCCTGTTCGCTTAGGTTTAAGCCCGAGGAACAAGCAAACTGAAAGATGCACATGTGCCAGTGAAGTATGAGGGTAGTTCTGCCTTGACTGGCCGGTAGCCTTGGCATGACGAAGCTGTCACCTACAGTGGTGGCTTTCAACCAGGGCAATTGTGCCCCTCAAATAGGAGACGTTTGGAGACGTGCAAAGACATTTCTGAGCTGTGCAAGTGCTGGGTTTCGCAAGCTCATTTAAAACACATAACCCTGTGTGGTGGTGGCCACCTCCATTTTCCAGATGAGGCAATCAAGCCTCAGAGAGGTTAAGTAACTGACCAAAAGTCACACAGTGGCAAAGTTCTAATTCAAATTCTAGAGCCCAGACCTTTAGCACCAATCCCACTTCCACGCCTGGAAAATGCACCTAATAATAATACACAACATCACAGCAGCCTGAGCACCTCACAGGAATGCTGCAGGCTGCTAAGGAAATGTCACACGCGACTGTCTTTTGCAAGGTGGGAGAGTTGTGTGAATGCTGATTACTGCCACCAGGCTCCTAACTGGATGAGTGACAGGATGAGAATGCTGTGCTCCTGACCCCCGTCATGGTCTTAGAATTGTCTCCCCCTCTCTCGAGAAGGTCCGGCCAGCCGGCATCTCCCTGCGTGTGTGCTCTCCTCACCTTGCCAGCATAGTGGATGATGCAGAAATCAGCTTTGTCCTTCAGCTGCTTGGGCTTCTGGAACTTGGGGTGGGTGCCCTGCTCCTGCATCACCTTCTCCACGAAGCTCTTGTCGGTGGCTTTGGGGAACCAGCACTCCTCGTCCAGCAGAGCCAGGATGCCAGGGGGGCCTGCCTGGAGGAGGCACAGCATCACACGGGTGAGCGTGACACAGGAACCCACCATCAGCCCCGCCCTCACAAGAAGCCAAAGCCTGGTTTTCAGAGCCCCAGAATCTCATGAGAACATGGGCAGCATTTCCCCCCTTAGAAGGGAAAAACAGCAGCATTACCAAAAGCGCTCCATTTATGAGTTCTAGATTAAAAAGAAACTTCTGGGGTCTAGGCTACAGCCCACACCTTAACCCGAGGATCCAGCAAAGGGGTTCTCCAACTTCAGTGCACTGGAATTCATCTGATGGGCTCCATGGACCACGCAGGCCCTCTGACCCATGTGCCACGAGGCTGCCCTCAACAGATGCCCCTCACACTCTGTGTCTGCACAACTCTGTAGTGCCATGTGACACTTAGGACAAGCCCCTGGAGGAAGAGAAAGCGCCCCAGAGTCCCAAGGGTCTTCTGTACACTGAGTTTACAAGAAAGCAGACTGAGACATGGTGGAGACTGGCTGACAAGACTTGCAGCCAGATGGGTTCTTGTTCATTGGAAAACTCAACTGTTTAACAAAACCTCATCACAAAAGTAAACTGTTTCACCTCAGGATTAAGGATCGTTTCAGCTCTAGGCCCCTTGAGCAATACTTTCAAAATGCACCGAGTTCTTCCTAGGCCTTCTGATTAATTAGCATTTCAATGTGACTCTGATGGACATTTTCTCAAGGAGGTCAGGATTCTGGGAAGACCTGTGCTCAGTGCATCTAACTCTAATGAAGAGATAACCCGGAAACAGAAACGGCTCAGGCTCCATGAAAGAGCACACCCCCCAAACCTGAAGCACAAACGGCGACCCAAACCGCGCCCATCACCCGGCAAGAGCTTTCAGTGTGAACTCATGGAAAAGGGGGAGGGCTCGCCATCCACCGACAGCCGAGGCTGCGGGACAGATGCCCCAGTGCCATGTTAGCCCTAAGAGAGGACAGACATGCGCCAAGATCAACACTCAGCATGAGGGTCTGCACACTTCTACGTACAGAGACAGCGTCTGGGGAGAGGATCTGACTCATAAAAGGAGGCCTGTTTCTTTAAGTGGAAGAAGGGCTTGTCGAGGCCGCCCCTCAGGTAGACGCTGGGTGGTCTTCTGGGACTGACTGGGGCACCAGCCACATCCCCACCTGGTCGGAGGCTGATGACGCTCCCAGGCACCAGATCTAAGTCCCCCGGGCTTATTCCTCTAGGTGACACCATCAGGGAGAGGAACTGGACACCCCCACAACCAACAGGCAGTGACAGGGGAGGGGTGGGTCCCTGGAGGAGACGAGCAACGAGCGAGAATCCAGGTCTGAGGGCTGAGCGGGGGCGGCTTACTGGCTTCTCGATGAGGTCGATGCAGGGCTGCAGGTCGAGGCCGAAGTCGATGAAGTTCCACTCGATGCCCTCGCGCTGGTACTCCTCCTGCTCCAGGATGAACATGGTGTGGTTGAAGAGCTGTTGCAGCTTCTCGTTGGTGTAGTTGATGCAGAGCTGCTCGAAGGAGTTGAGCTGCGAGGGGGGAAAACAGCGTCAGAGAGATGCCCACCCTCCCGACACGAGGCCCACCGGCCCCTCAGGAAGGAACAGGATGGATATTTGAGAGGGACCTCCCTGGGCACCTCGCTGCTGCCTCCTGGGGAGCCTGCACAGTTAGAGGCTTCATCACCCCCAGAAGCAGGAGGCCTCACTTTTGGGGGTCCATGGACCTCTTTAACAGTTTGGTAAAGCCCCTCTCAGAATAACATTTTAAAATGCATAAAATAGATTACAAAGGAAAGAAGTTACATTGAAATAGAATTATCAAAATAGTATGACATTGTAATACATTGTGCCTCTTTATTAACAAGTTCAAGTCCTAGGATTAATAACTTCCAAGTTTTGAAGCAGAGATGAGTGTAAATGACATTGCAACATCTCTGCACCAACTGCTGTGAAATGAAAACAGCTGATTTCCACTGGTGACGTCACAAGCACTTCTAATGCTATGTGGCTTCTGTAGTGTGCTCAACTCACAACTGGAAAAAAACGCGTCATTTCAATGAGAGGCTAGTGGAAAATAAAGAGGTAATTTCCCCCCCCGACCCCCCACGAAGTTGACGGTTCCTCTGAAATCTGCCACGGACCCCAGGTTAGGAACCCCCAATCTGCTGTAATCATCGGTTTTTCCTACCGACCTCAAAGTCTTTATGGGCGAGGACAATGTCTTGTCACAACGCTCAATAAACATTTGCTGGAAGAATAAATCAACAGAAAGCATGTGCCCAGGAAGCCTCCAGAACACCATCTCAAAGGCCCCATTCTCTCCAGCGTCTCTCACTGGGAATGGGCATGCCTGGTTAAGCTTAAAATACACCCAAGTGACATCTCCTGTCACCATGCAAGGAAGGAGATAGCCAACTCGGATTGCCATGGGACCACGGGAAAGAAGATTCCTAGCCCAAGAAGAAGGCGGCCAAGAGGCTAAGGAGGTGGAGAAGAGGGCATGAGGCAGAAGCTCACATCGAAGATCTCGAAGCCGGCAATGTCCAGGATCCCGATGAAGGAGGCGCCCTGCCTCTTGGTCTTGTCCAGAGCCTTGTTGATGCGCAGCACCAGCCAGCGGAACATGCGTTCGTAGGTGGCCTTGGCCAGGGCCTCAATGGCAAAGTCAGCCTGGGGGCGACACCCAGGAGACAGAGTGTCAGATCCAAGTAGCCTTCAAATCTTGTACCCTTTGCCCCAGTCATTTCACCTGCAGGGCCCTCCCCCAGAGAAACAGCCGTAAAGGTGAGAAAAAACCGTTGTGCACAAATACGTTCATTGCAATGTCATTTAAAATGATGACAAGTTGAAACAACCTACATATCCAACAATACGGGAATAGGAAACTTAGACATTTGCAAAGATCTTTCTACACTAAATGGGGACATACTGAAGTATCCAAAGAAATGACAAGATGTCTGAGATTCACTTCAGATAACGCGGCAGGGCTGGGGGTAGATAAGATTAACCACGAGCCGAGACTGGCCATGTATTAGCAACTCCTGCAGCTGCCTGTGTGACGGGCACACGGGGCTCATGACACTAGTCTATTCTGTGACTATTTGAAAAGTTGCATTAATAAAAAGCCAGGGTGACAACTAAGTTTAAAAAAAAAAAGAAAAAGCCTTGCAGGAAATGAAGAGCTGCCCAACAATTGTCTCTGGGCAGCACTGTGGCCATTTTTTCCTCCTCTAGACTTCTCTGTATTTTCTGAATCTTAAAGTGTTCCGGGAGTGTTCTCCTAACAAAAAAATAAAGGTTCTTTAATTATGAGGGAAATGAACAATTGGTAACAACTATGCACACTGTCTGCTGAAAATGAAGTGCTTGGCTTGCTGGGATGGGTCTCACAGAATGACCCGTGGGCTGTCAGCCACCAGCGTGAGGTACTGTGGACGGAACCCTCTAGAAAAAGGACTCACCAATGCAAACTTCAAACTATTTTTGAGAGATGGCAGTAGCACCTTAAAAATGCCCATTGTCACAACAGAAATGAGGAACTGCCAACAGAGGGGAGAGGCGGTCCTGGCCGGGAGAGATGTCTGCTCCCAGGGGAGGCGGGCACATTCGTGGGGCACAGCTGAGGGAAAGACTCCTGCTCGTCTGTCACCACAGGCAGCAAGACAGCAGGTGGCGAAGAGACAGCCGCTTGGCATGGGCTCCAAAGACGGGGGATGCCACCGCCACCGTGGCACCAGAATGAGTCATGCTATAGAGACCTTGAGTTCTCGCTTCAGTTTATACCAGAACAGGACCTGCCCGTGTCCTTGTCAACCAATCAGTCTAAATATCGACTCAATGCAAAGATGCACAACGCAGCCTAAAGAGGATCTACCTCCAGATGGCCCTTCCTAGGTGAGTGGCCTTGGCCAGGCCACCAAAATTCTCTGCGGCCAGCTTCTTGTGCTCTCAGTGGGGATGAGCACCGCTCTGCTCTTCAAGCTGCTGCAAGGACTGAACCCACTCAGAGTGCCCAACACAGCCGACGGCCCAGAGCAGGCCTCACACTGACCCTCGAGGAGGAGGCGGCCCCACTCCCCCGGCCCGCTGGCATACCTGTTCCTTAGTCTGCGCCTTCTGGACGTAATCCCGTCCCACCTTGATGCGCGGGGTGAGGATTCCTCTGGTGAAATCAGTCACGTTGATCCCCAGGAGGTGGGACACTTTTTGGGCAGCTAACATTTTTCAAAGAGTAAGGAGAGGAGAGGTAAAAAAGCTGCAATTAAACCCAAGAGAGCCAGTCCCTCTGCTCAACCTGGGAGCAGAGGAAGAAAGTTGTAGTAACTGAGCATCACTGCCAGGACAACCAGCTCGGGCCCTTCTCCAGCAGGGCACAGAACACCGAGCTCCCCTTAGACTCAGTGGCTGTGTGCAGGCCAGTGGGAATGGCAGCCTTCACACCCTCCGGCCACAAGAAGCAGGGAGGCACGAGTCCTGACTAGGGGCCTGGTATCAGTTCCTCTGCACAGACCTGGCCACATCCTGAGTGTGAAAATAGGTCCAGGCCACAAACAGGACTGAGAGGAGACAGCCCCACCCCAGTGCTAGGGGACAGAACAGCACAGATCCCACAAGAACATCTCCTACGATCTGCACATCCCCCAGTTAAATTTTTTCAAAAGGCCCTAAGAAAGGCATGTGGAGGCTATTAAAAGCGGTCGTTTACACGAGCCAAGGAAATAACAGTGGTCGAGGCAGACGCAGTGTTTCACGGTCCTAATGCATTCATGGGCAAAGTACCCATGGAGTTGGAGCAACAGCAGAAATCACTGTTTTACTAACTGAGACAACTGGTTTGGTCTCAGGAAAAAATGAGGAAAACCCTGGTCCATAAGATCACGGGATTTTCTAACTCATTCTGATGCTCACTCTGTGAAGCAGAAGGAGAGTCAGGTTTGTGTGTGTTTTATAAAAAAAAAAAGAGAGAGCAATAGCCAGCTATAAACAGACATAAAATGACAAAGAGAGGAGTATCTGGAATTTGTACAAGACCCCCTCTCCTGAGCCAGTCCAAGCACAGGCACTTGCCCCGTGCTTCAGGGGAGAGGACCACGAGTGTTACCTGTGTTGTCGGGCATCGACGCCTGGTCGGTGTTGCGCTCCTTCTTGAAGACGATGTTGCCGAGCTGAAGAACCCCCGAGATGACCCGCAGCAAGCCTTAGGGTGCGATCAAAGGCAGCTCAGAACCAGGCAGGGGCTGGAGGAAGTCCCTGAGTGTGGTGGTCACTCCCCCAAGGGCCAAGCAGGGACACTAGGGTACCAGGCCTTGGTCTAACCCACGTGGCAGGCCCAGCCGCCCCACAGGGCTCACTCCCTCCCTGCTGGCGAGGCTCTGTCTCCAGGGCCTCTGGCCGACCTCGGCTTGGCCAGCCCTATGCTTGGGTATGAGCTATGTAACACTCCCCCCCCAGCACTTCTAAATCTGGACCAAGGACATGCCTCCAGCCTAAGGGCCCACTGTCTGTTTTTATAAATAAAGTTTTATTGGAAGACAGCCATGGCTCATCCATTTACATATTGTCTGTGGCCGAGTGAAGGGGGCTCCAACCCTTAACGCACTCTCCTCAGCCCCCAATCTTTCTAAAATGAAGCCTCAAAGCCCTCTTCCCCCTCCTTCTGGGAAACGAGAAGACACGGGCATGTTCCACACTGCTATTCATTCTGGGCTTCCCCAATGCAAGGAACACAGCCCCAGCCCCTTCCACACTCCGCCAAGACAAAGTGGAATATTCCACTTTCAGCAAATGGCAAGGATTGTAGCCGTGGACTCAGACCCTGGGCAGTGAAGCACCTGTCCTTTGTTCCCCTCTGCGAAAATGCCTGTGGTACCACCGGGAACGAATAACCCTGAACTCAAACCTGAGGTAGCATTTCCCACACACTCACGGCTTCCCCCCGCCTCTGCCGGACTCCCTAAGAGTCAGAGCCACAGGAAGCTCTGCCCAGGCCCAGCAGCTGCCCCGATGCCCCAAGGGCGTGGTGACCAGTCTCCCGCCTCTCCTCCCTCACCCACAGGAGGGCCAGCTCTGTACCCATTTGCTCCTCTTCTGGGATGCCCATAATCCTCATGGCCTCCATGGTCTCCTGGAACATGTCTTTGTCCTGCTGCCCAGGGATGGTGACGTGCCCATTGGACAGGAAGCGGTATTTGTTGTACGGCTCCAACAGCAGGTCAGCTGCAAGGGGTGGAGGGCAAGGGCGGGTCAGTGAGGTGTTGAAACCAGACACTCCAGTCAACGCTGTGGCCTCAAAGGTCTGGGAGACTGGGAAGCACCCCTAAGCCCTGCGATACCCCGGAAACAGTGAAGTAGCCAGGAATGCCGACTCTCCTCAGCACGTGAGAGTGACACGCACAGGGCCCATGAGAGCCTCAGGGCCCCATGACCCACAGCTGCACACGCAACCCGCCCTGACTTTTCCCTGGCGCAGCCAGAAACAGGGGGCTGAGTCCTCAGGATGGCTGGACAACAGAAGTCATTTTCACTTCTCCTCCCCAACCCAAGGCTGGAGTTTTCATTTCCCAAGTGGAGTGTGTGGCCCGATGGCACGGGAGCCCCGGTGGTGAGCAGCCCCACGTCAGGCTGGGGGCCCATCACTCACTCTTCAGGTGCTCCCCAGCCCCGGACAGGAGATAGTAGAAGATGTGGAAGGTGCGCTCCTCCTTGGCCTGGCGGATGGCCCGGGATTTCTCCAGAAGATCTTTGCAAACATTGAGGAACTGTGCAAGCCGGACGGAGGCAACCCTCCACGCTCCCCATCCCCATCAAAGGGAACTGAACTCCGCCAGGCAGGAAGAACAGCTCAAAACGGCAACACTCTCCTGGCTCCACCTTTCAAGGTGTGCAGCTTGTCCAACCAGCTCCCACTCCCAAGGGCCTCGTCTATTTAAAGGGGGCCCCCTTCTCATGAGAATGGACATGAGCATGTCTCCCTAGCACAGGCTGTAACACGGGTGTGGAGGAGAAATGGGGCAGCAGCCACCCCAACTCCGGCCCTGTGGGAACCACACTGGCCCACCTTCAGGCGTTCCATCCCATTCCAAGCAGAACTTTATCCTGCCAGTAACCTAGCTCTGCCCGGGTTTTCCATGAGCTTGTCCTGGGACTCTTCCAGGTGCCACAGATGTGGTGTCCTAACAGGCCCATAAAGGGGAAACTGCAGGAATCAGGGAGCAGCCTCTTCTCCATCAAGGTCACTTCCCTCCCCTCTAGTCCCAGATTCTCACTACAATTAAGCACAAGGATACAAGTCTCAATATTGGCTCCAACGATGTAGCCATTGACATCAAAGTTGATGCGAATGAATTTGCCCTAAAGGAAGACAAGGAAGAGATTAGAGGCCCCATATCCTCTAGCCCCCACCTCCAGCTGGCACAGCTTAGAGGGAGAAAACCAAAAGCCTGCCCGTGGTGGTGACCAGGGGCCCCGCACTCCACACTGCAGGGGCACTCAGGACTCAGAAGCGCCACAACGCTAAAAGCCTGGAGCCAGGACCCGCTCCAGTGGTGGCCAAGTTCCTCCACAGAAGGAAAGGAGGGAAGCAGGGATCTACAAGTGTTCCTCATGGCTGGATCTGGCCTGCGTTCTAACGATGGGACAATGAGGGCGACCTGCGGGCACCCCCCCACTCCCTCGCTGGCTTTTTGCCTCCGGGGCTAAGGAAGCCACTTCTGCAGGTGCACATCAACCGGAGTGCGACCCAGCGACTCCACGCAAGAGGCCCAGGAAGCAGCAAGTCTGAGGCTTCCCCACTTCTGGGGTGAGAGCACCCAGGTGGACAGCGACAGGAGCTGGAGCTGCGGGGAGGAGACCCTGACCCCCGAGCTGGGTCGTGACGGCTGCTACTCACAAATCGTGAGGAGTTGTCATTTTTCACGGTCTTGGCATTCCCGAAGGCCTCCAGGATGGGGTTGGCCTGCAGCAGCTGCCGCTCCAGCTCGCCCTGGAAAGGAACCCGGGGGTGCAGTGAAGGCCAGGCAGCGGGCTGCCGAACCTACGCCACCAGGTGGACGGGATGGTGGCAGAGCCATGTCTACACAGCCAACACGTCAGAGCAGAGGCTTCTAGATGGGCTCCGGCCACACCAGCCTCAGTCACTGTGTCACTTAAAAGTGACCTTCCCACCAGGTCTCTGGAAACCTTGACTGGTTTGAACTTACTTTCACAGACTGACCAACCAGCGTCCCTAGGAAGGGAAAGCGGGAGGCTCCCCCAGCTCTGGGAACCCGGCACAACTGCCCAGATCAACCCTGGAGGATGCGGGGTTGGAAAGCAGCACAGGAACCAAGAGACGCAGAACCACACGCCTGCCCTGGGACAGTCCCAGCCCAGGGGCACCGGTCTCCCTCTCCCCTCCTTGTCTCCAATCCCCACCCAACACCATTTTTTTTTCCCTTTTCATAGGACAAGCAGAGAGGGACCCAGATCCACAAAAGACACCAGCTCATCTGCTCCGTGTCCGAGTCAACGCTACGTTCATTTTCCTTGCTGGTCCCCTGACCTGTGCACTGCCCCCCCCCCAACCTTGCTCCCAGCACATTAGGTATCTGAGCATGGGATCAACAATGCCCATTGTGGGTTCTAACTGTTTACTGATCACACCAACAAATCCTACTGTGGTCTCATGACGCTTTGTGGTTGACAACACACACCCTTATGCCTTCCCCTGGATCCTCATGATCCCCAGGGTGGGCAAAACCGAGTAGCCCCATTTCACAGAAGAAAAAACTGAGGTTGAGGGATGGGGAATGCTGTGCCTGAGGTCATCCAGCTCCCAGCCAGCAAATCGGGTATTCGAACTCCAGTTCCACCTACGAGCTGTCAGTCACAGCTCCATCTCCCTCCCTGCCCCACCTGGGGGCTCCACCCTGTCGGGTGAGAGCAATGGTGGAAGCAGCCATCGCCCTCCCAGCCGGCCAGATAATAACTGACACTGAGGGAAACATGGATCTCGTTCACCTTAATACCCAGATACCCTCTCGGGGGAAAGAACATCACACAAGGGCCAGGCAGGGTTTGTATTTATTAGCAAGGCTGGAGTCGGGCCAGGATTTTACAGGAATGAAGGCTGCCTGTGAGTGATGAAAAGGAAAACTGGTGGCAGCAGGCGCCCCCAGGAGAGTCGTGAACCACAGCCTTCCAGGCACACCTGCCACAGGGCGAGCCTGTCTGCAGGGCACCGAGGATGCTCTGGAGTCTGGCCAAGCCAGGGCTGGAAGCCTACCCGAGACGGGGAGGGGCCCGGAAGACCCTCCTCCTCTGCCGGCCATCCCTGGCCAGGGTTCCTCCAGGGCTGGGGAGCCTTTTGTTCTCAGACCATACACATAAGTGAAGGAGGGTCAGCGGAGCCAGGTCAGGGGGCAGAGGTCAAACCCCTAGAGCACTCATTGCATGTGTGCTTGGCACCAGCGGTCACAGACCAGGGCTGCCATCCCCCGGGCTCGGGCAGGGCCTGGGAAGTCAGCCAAGGCAGCCCGCGGAGGCAGACTTGGATGGCGCTGCTCCCCACCCACTAGAACGTTCCTCTCAAAGCACAGGCCAGGCTGCCAGGCTGGCCGAGCCACTCCCGTTCCCGTTCCTGCAGACGGATGGGAGCGTGGCCCCCGCCAGAGCCTGCCCCGGCTCAGAGGCAAAGCCAGGCCTCTGTTTTGGATCCACACGCCGTTGCTGTGGAACATGGGACCGCTGGGCCAACTCGGGAGCTCCCTGCTGACAACGGCGACGGCTAACCTATGGGTTTTTCTTTATTGATGTCTAATTGGGCCAAGAGACTTTTCTTTTTCAATGAAATTTGCATTCTATGAAATTATGAGGCTCTTGTAGGCAGCGCATGCTCAAAAAAGTTTGGAATTACCCATCCGGTTTCTGAAGGGCTTCACGGGGTGGTGTTCCTGCCAGTGGGCTCCAACTAGTGCATAAAAAACAGAGGAAGGAAGAGGAGGAGGGGTCAAAGGTCACTGCTCAGACTATGAAGTCCATTTGGGAAGGTGCCTCACCCAGGCTCTGCTTTACCGACATCCAGGCCTGGCCAAAGCCTGGCCTCCCCCAGCAAAGTGAGGTCCGGGACGTTCCAGTAGGCAGTCTCAGGATGAGCAGTGGGGTCACTGCCAGATCACTCTCTCCCGGAGTATGCCTCGACAGGTCTCAGAGTATGAGAGCCGCAAACCAAGTTCAAGAGCATCTCAAGCCCCAGATACGTGCGCAAAGTCACTGTACAGGTTTCAGGCAAGGAAATCCATCAACCTGGTCAACGGCCTTGACAACTGAGGGCCTGAGCAGTAACTGGAAGCCGAAGGCAACCTCATCAGTCACTCTGGTTGGACGGAGTCAGAGACAGGTTGCCCATCTCACACGCAGCCTGAGAAAGAGGATGAGACAAGCAAGCTCCCACTTATCACTCCCCCGCAGGCCGTCTTCTCCAAGCGCCCGGGGCTGCCTGCCCCTCTGCAGCTGGAGCCCCGGACGTAAGGCACATGGGTCTACATTCCTGCTCTGTAACTGTGGCCCTGTCTCCCATCCTCAGGGCAGACTCCAAGGTCACCCTCGAGAGACCCAGGCGCATACTAGGCATTCAATAAATAGTTGGGAAATGGATCTTAGTGCAAATCCAGAGATGGAAAACCACAGCCAGAGAACTCCTAACCTCACAGCCCTGTTTTTAAAATAGGCATCCTAAAAAGAACGGAAAATGGGGGGTGGAGAGAGGGAGCAAAAGAAACTTTATGCTAAATATAACTCCTGACACCCTGTGGAAAAAGATTCAGAGTGTCTTGAGAAGTCTGGCACATGAAAAGTTACTTTTGGTTCGATTCCAGAAGACTGTGCTCATTAGCACATTCTGCAGGACACACCCCAGGTCTGCATGCAAAGAGACACACTACTACTTACTTATGTACGCTGCACACAGCTCCCCAGCAAAGGGGAGCCACCAGACGGCGCAGTTCCCCTGGTGGCTTGAGGGGACACTACGGACACTTAGATTTCACAGAGAAGTTTAAGAGTGTGTGCTTGAGAGAAAGAGAGAGAGTACCACACGGGCATGCTTAAGACCGGTCACCCCCGACTCTGGGAAAGGCCAATGTGGGGCCTTCCAGGAACTGCTTCTGACTGGCACAGTGGTGGCAGGCGATGGGGCTGGCCATCTCCATCTGGTCTGGAACACTGAGCATGTGCGGCTCCGGGAGAACAGAGTCCCGTTCCACTGCACCTCACTCAGGGTTCCGCACAGGGCATTAGAGCCGTCATGCTCATGGGGGATTCTGGGCATGACCGGATTTTCTGAGAACAGCTAGGTGATGAGGCCGTACCCATTCTGCAGGAGCTGTCATTTCAGAGTGCACGAGAGGTCACTGTGTATCACACCCAGCCCGCCCCTCCTCCAGAGACAGTCAGTGAGCTGAGGCTACGAGAACAGTTCTAGCTGCAGAAAGTGACAACGGTGTGGAGTGAAAAGCTGCTTAGAAAAAAATACGTAATTCAAGGGCACACGATGGGCAGAACACGCATTCCTGGTGCAGAACGTGCAGTAAACGTGCAGCTCACCTAGCGAGGACGCTGCTGCGCTCGACCATAATCCATCAAGAGGGAGAGGGGAGAAAAAGGGAAGTGAGACGACTTTCCAGCTGCCCTTTCTCTCTTCGCTGGGCGCTGTCCACCCAGAGGCATTTCAACAGCAGGGAAAAGCAGCAGGGACTCAACGGCCTGCTCGAGACCCTTCAAGTCTCCATTATCTTGAGAACCAAGTTTTGGAATCTCTCTTCCGTCCTCAGAGGAGGACACCACGCAGCAATTAGCTGCAAACGCCAGGAGTACTCTACACCGGACCCTGGGTGGTCTCCAGCTTCCAGAGCAAATCAGAAGGGCAGGAGGCAAAGGGAGAAATGGGCTGGCTACCACCAGACCCACTCCCAAGACGGCCAAGCTGCAGCCTCAAGACAAGTGGGTCCAGCCTCTGCTCTGTTCCCCAAAACACTCTCATTTTAAGCCGAACCACGAATCATTAAACGCTCTTCCTCTGGAAGACGAGGCACATCGTGGAGGGGAGGCCCGCACTCACCTGGTCTTTCTTGCTCTTGTGTGAGGAGGCCACGTGAGCCAGATACTGAATGACTTTCTTGGTGTTCTCTGTCTTGCCAGCTCCAGACTCACCCCTACCAAGAGACCAAGGACGTTCTCAGGGGAGAGGTGGCCAAATCCTTGAGGTCTGTCCCCTCCCACTGGACACTCTACGGCCTACCACGCTGTTGGGCGCCAATGAGGGACCCAACAGCTGGTGGCGGAAAAGGGGACAGGCAAATGAATGCTACGTTCTGGAATCCTCGCTCAGGCCATTTCCCATGGCCCTCCAGAGGCCTGACAAAAGTAAACTTATATCCACTGCCTGCCCTGGTCACTTGGCAGCCTTCGCATCCAAATGTCTTAGGAACCAGTTTTAGGCAGCTGTTGACTCAGGGGTCAAAGGCACTTAAACACGCTCCTTCGAAACTTGCCTTGAAGGAATGTTCTGTCCCATTAACTCCCTCGGCAACGGGGTTTACTTATCTCCTCGTTAAGTTCAAAGGATGAGGGGAGAAGCCTCAGTGTTTACTTCAACTCAGGTAAAGAAAGCCACTGCTCAGAGCCAGAAGGAATGTTCCAGAGGGGCGAGTTCCCAACTGTGCTGTGTTGAGAAGAAGCTAGCTCTTCCTCTCTGCTATAAACCCCACCCACTGCCCACCCGTTCCCCTGAGGAAGGCACTTAAATCTTTGGCAGGAAATAAAGCTCATCGTGCTGTGGGACCACTGAGCAGCCAACATATCACTGTACGGCCCGTGCCCTGGGGAAGGGGCGGGGCTTGAACTGGGAATGGCACTCATGAACCGCGGTTTTGGCAGGAGTCCCCAAGAGAAGAACAGGTCGGGGTGACACAGGCCCCACCACCCACACAGAGACACTTACGTGCACAAAATGGACTGGTCCTCTCGATCTGAAACAAATGAGACATCAGGTTAACTCGCATCAGATACGAAAAGCTCCCCTGCTGGCTTCCGAAGAGCTGCCCACTTCCCGGGAGCCCAGAGCCTCTAACGCAGCGCTGCCGTTGTGGGGGGCCCTGCACGCCGGCCTACACGCAGACCATATGCCTCCCTCGGAGGAGGGACATTCTCAGGTGGCCGTGCCACAGGGCAGCAGCTACCACCTCCAGGAGCACAGACGGCCCACCCGCAATACCCGCCTCCAGACACCAGAAACACTTCGGTCTCTCCCACCTCTGAGAAGGCTCCCAAGAGCTACCCTGCTGAGCACTAGGGCGGGGCCTGCCCCATATGTTGGTAACTAGGGGTGGAGGCTGTCAGAAGTAAGGTCCGTGGCAGGTTTTTTAAATACTGTCCCCATTTAAGTAAGGAGCACGGGTTAAGAGGCTGGGTGAGGGGTGGGGTAGACAAGGCTGGCTTTGCAATGGGGACCACCCTGGGGAAGATGCTCCCTCAGGCACGAGGTGCGTGAGACCCTGGCCATGTGCCTGGAGCCCCGGCCTCCTCCTGTGATGCGGGATAACAGTATACATGTCAATAACATGCATGAAAGCCAATAGTGTGGTGTCTGGCACAGGGAAAATGCTCACTAATGTCAGTTTAGAGGCAGCTCAGAAAGAACAGAAACTCACTGGAATGACAGCTTCTGACTAGTTTCTGTGACATCTTGGGTCTCCAGACCTAGGTGTCAGGAACATTCCAACTATCCTGAGCCCTGAAAACTGCTCACTCAGCACATAAGGACATAAACAACGCCCTGCCTTTGGGTGCGGGAGGAGCAGCAACGCCCGCACTTTGAAAGCTAAGTTTGATGGAAATGCGCTAAGACATTCGGGGCTGACCCGGTTCAGGGCTGGCTGTCCAATTTTCAGCAAAAGCTGACACTAACAAACTAATTTGTTTCCTTTTCACCCCCTTGAAGTCAAATCAGCCTGAACACAGGACCAAGTCTCAGTTTCCTTATCCATAAAGTAAGTGGGATTAGTTTGAAAAACAGAAACAACACACGAATGGAATGGTGTGGTACTCTGAAGAGAATGAACTCCACAAAAGGCTGCTGTCTGTTTATTTCGCCATGACAAAGTCAGGTGACAGGTTGGTAGTGGCACTGTCAGGGTAGCAGGAGTACTAGTTGAGGAGTAGTAGAGGGTAGTAGTTAGTAGTATTGGCACAGGACAGAGACCGACGTTGGTGATCTAGAAGGACACATTGAGGGCTCCCACTGCCCAGCCAGGGCCCTGCAGGACGGGGCCCCGGGAGAGCGACCACGGCTCCCCGTGTGCATGGCGAGGAGGCGGACCTAGCCCTTTATTACTAGCACACTCTACACTACTAAGCAGCAGCCTCCTCGCAGGGTGAACCACCGTGCGCCTGACCTCAGCAGCACACGGGCTGGGCATGATGACCAGCTCTTCTCCTGTCTGCAGGTCACTCGGAAGGGAAAGAGGGAGTCCAGGTGGAAAGAAGCAAAATTAAACCTCATGCCCATCACAAAGGGAGCCGCCCCTGCCCACTCTGCACCTTCCCCTTCAGGCCCCTAAGAAACACCCGCAGTGTGGAGCTGGGAGAACTGGGCCACTCACAGCCTTCTCAGTACCACGGAACCACCCACAGCGGCCCCCGAGGCCAACCTGGCTCCCTTGTCTTGATTTGCCCCAAAGAGGGTCCTTTGAGGCTGTGCGGCTGACAGCAGAGCTTCTGTGAGACAGCCGGGAAGGCAGAGGAAAGTAGGCAGTGGGGACTAAAGGCTGGGAAGACACAGCAGTTTCCATCGCCCGCCCCTAAGAACGGTGTAGGGACCGCTAAGGGTCTGGAACAAACCCAGCTGTGATCCAGGCCCCGGCCTCCCCCACTGCCCCTCCCAGGCGGCCCAGCCACAGCATGTTTAGTCAACGCTCCACAAGCAGGCAAGATGGTACCTGCGCGTGTTGGCAGGTCATGAGGCAGCAGCGGGCCAACGTTACCATAAAAGGAAACATTCCCATCCCTTCCAGAAGGAACCGTTTTCCCAGAGCTGTCCAGGCCCGGTCCCTGGGATGGCTGGAATTCCTCTAATTGTGTGAGGAGGAGTCAGATGCTGAGCTGCTGAACAACAGGAAGCAGAGCCCCCAAACACACACACATGCAGGCAGAGACACACATACATACAGGGACGTGGACCCAGCTGCAAGTGGACGGGTGCACAGGTACGTGCACACAGAGACACACAGGCATGCACAGTTACCTACAGGCACATTGTACACAGACACACACATGCACACACAGAGGCCTGCACACACTCCAAATTGCAAAATTGCACACCCAGAGTCACTGTAACCTCCATCACCCCACCATCCCCAGCTCCCCCCTCCTCTGACCTTTCACCTCCAGGTCCTGAAGCCCAGTTACCACTGTCAACAAGCCCAAAAGGAAACACTCTGACACTTTCATTCCACCCTTTAAAGGCTCTAATTCACTGTGCCAGAACATTCATTTGGGCAAACTCTTTTGCAGAGGAAAACGATGGGAGGCCTTTCTCATTTCCTCAACTCTTGTCCCCACCACCTGGCGCCCCACATCCGCCTGCCTGCAGTGAGTGACACCATGGCCCCTCACATCGGAAAAGGTCTCTTCAATTCCTGCACCAGGTCTGGGGCTGTCATCTTGTGGTCTCACAGTAACCTCAGGTGGTAGATAAGGCAGGCACTGTCCCTGTTTTGCACAAGCTCCTCACAGCAGTTCTGGTTTGTTCCTGAGCTCAGAAGCAGCTCTTCTGGGCAGTGGGATGGTTAGAATTCTCAGCAACCAGTTGGCCCTCCACCTGCCTCAGTTTACTCCGCCAGACCCCCAGTGCATCCTGGTGGGGACCCTCCTTAACACTCACTCCATAAGCCCCTCCCACACGGTCATCTCCATGGATGCTCCAGAGAAGTCCAGCCCACCCTGTTTGTTTTGGCTCAAGTCCTTATTCGGGCCTATATGGACTGAAGGCTTATTTGAAAACGCCCTTCCTTCCTCCACACCAGAGGAGACAGACAGACAGACAGATAGGAATCCTATGGCCCAGTACCAGTGGAGTGCACCCACCAGAGACAGTTCTGTTCTGGGAAACAGGCCCCGTTGTGGGAAATGGGCCCAGCTCTGGGATGAAGGCTAGCCTGACACAGGCCCCTAAACTCCTCCTGCCCCGCCCCTAACTCGGGGGTGGGGGCGGGGGGGCAGAGACAGGATTAGGAACCTCTCTGCAGTGGTTTTCGAATCTTACAAGCAGTAGCAGCCTTCCCTCAGATAAAATCTTCCCAAATGCCCGTATGAAGAACAGGAGACGAAAAGCTGAGCTGCGTGGGCAGCGGAGATGGGGTTCCTCCGAGCACACTTTAACCACAACCGGCAGGCGTCTGGAGCAGCGGCAGCGAAGGCTGCGTGTGCTCGAGCCTGGGCTCCCGGCTCCACGCTGCACTTCCCCTCGGGATGCCGGGTCCCGTGACCTCCCAGGCAACAGAGGGCAGGGCCTGGCCAGCAGGGCTGCTCCAAGGACTGAACGAAGCAGGTACCTGCAGCCCGTGGTCCGGCACAGGCGCTCAGAGACACCGTCCTTCATAACCCCGAGCCTCTGCACGCCCCCCCGACTCCAAGCTCTCCACTGCATGCCCTCCTCGGAATAACAAGAAGAAAGGTTTTAAGTTACATATTCAGTGATGAGGCCATTCACTCTCCTGATTTTATTCAAACCCAAATGCCCCAAGGCCTTTCGGAGCTGATGCAGGTTTCCAACTGGACAGGTGTCTCCAGCCTGCTCAGATGGTCCAGACTCCAGTGGGCGGAAGGGAAACCTGACTGCAGGTATTCACCCCGGGTACAGACTTCTGCTGGGGGCCTTATCGCTCACTTCCTCTATGAGAGGAGTTGTCGATTCTTGTCCATAAAAGGCCAAAGGCTCACACAGCAGTGACATCAGCCTCGACAGGAAGTAGAGGAGGAAGAGAACGGACTTGGTTCACCAACAGCCGCTGGCTGGGACTGACTCATCACCCGCTCACCAAGATAACGTCTCCCCGAGGTCGGCAGAGCTACGCTCTCTAGGGTACACCTGGAAGAGTGCCCTGCCCACAGGACCAGGCTTCAGGTCAAGCAGGTTTCTTGAGAACTAAGATATGGATACGGGCCAAGAAAAATGAAAGCAAAGGGCAGTCCAGGTTGGGCGACATGCCTGCGTGGGGGAGACATGATGGATGTCATGACAAATGGGCCTGAAACTTTCCACCACCAAGGGGTCTGCCTTTCATGAAAACTGCAGAGCAGACCCCTGGGACGCTCACTGTGTGAAGCCCAGCTCTGTGACGCCTGGGAGGGAAAGTCTCGGGCTGTCCAGGGCAAACTCTTGGACATCAGAGTTAGTTCTCCCAAGACCTTCTGGTGAACAGCATCAGGGTCTCAATGGGCCAAAATGCAAAGCATTTCACCAAATATAAGATGCGGAGAGACCTGTGGGCTCGTGCTCAGAACTTGGGGGCTGGGAAGGCCCTAGAGAGCATCTGGTTCAATCACCTCTGTCTAGAGGTCAGGACACCAAGTCCTGAGAAGCCCAATGACTTCATCAAAGTCACACAAGCTGAGCCAAGAACCCAGGCCTCTGGATGCTAGTTCTTCCCCATGGAGAGCTCCTAGAAGGGGATCACTTTGCGCCACCAGCAGTCCTGCCTCAGCACTGCAAAGAAAGGGCCATCCACACTCATAATAAAGTGCCACATGGGGTCCTGCAAGCAGCCTGTTACTTTCTCCCAAGCCAGCCCAATTCACGAGCTTGGGTTACAAGTGCTTGGGAAGCAGAGGTGAGAAAAAGCAGGTGCAAAATAATGCTTCACATTAGCTGAGGCTGCAGACTGATGCCGAGCCTTGGGGCCCTTGTGTCACCAAGCCTCTGGCAGCCTGCCTGGCAGTCCGCCAGCAAGAAGGAAGGCCCCGGCAGTGGCTCCCAAGCACACAATGTGGTCATCAGCAATGTTTTTCCAAGGCACGGAGGTAGGACCAGACCAAGGAGATGCTTGCTCAGCAGCAACCCAAGCCAGAAGTCTGTTGGACTTGACCCAGTGCCTCCACCCACACACTCCCTCAGGTAGGGCTGTGGTCTGAACCCTGCTGAGGAGGCCCAAGTCCCCAGTTACAGGAGGCAGAGAACGGGCAGCCCTCCAAAACCAGGCACCCTTGATAGTCAGAAAGAAGCCCAAGGGACTGCTCTTAACTTTCATCATGTGAGAGGACAAGCCAGGCCCCAAACAAGCCTTCTCTTGGCCAAAATGCATCCGGTAGCTCACACAGGTGAGCTCCTAGCACACAGGCAAACCTGCCAGAAGCCACTGCTAGTCGTTCATCCACCTTTCCCATGGGCGGGGCTGGCAGCAGGAATGTTCCCCACGCGGGGCTGCTGCTGAAGCAGCTCCCACGTTTGTCAGGGTGGAGGGAAATTCAAAAGCCACATGTGATACTGATGGCCCACAGCAAATGCCACCAGGACACTGGGAGGGACCCGACACTCCCAAGTCAGTTCTTCCTTGCTCTTAAACAATATTTTCCTTGGGGAAAAGGAAAGACAGGTAGGGGGTGCCGTGGCTGAGTCCCGTACAGAGAGGATGAGGCATGGATCACAGCTCTGGAGACAGCTGGGCTCTCAGGGAGGGAGAAAGGGGAGGACGGAGGGAAGGACAAGAGGACACAAACAGGGAACAAGATGGACACCGCGAGGCAAAGCTCAGGACAAACTTGGCTCCAAGAAGCAGCACAAACAGTCCTGCAAAGAGGACAACGGGCTTTGTGAAACAACACAGTGATGCATTCAGCCCAACCTGGAGAGCACCAGGCGCATCAGTGCTAGGAAGTGAACAGTCATGGCACATGAAGATGCTTCCTGAAGAAGCTGGAGGCTCCACCGCCTTGGAGAAGGGGCAATCAATGAAAGGAATGGTGTGCTGGCAACTTTTAGGCCAGAATTTCTCTCCTGGAGCATGACTTCCACCCTTGGCTTTCAGCTTAGACCTCTGCCCTCTTGTATTTGTGGACTGGCTCATGTGGGAGAGACAAGCTCTTCCTCCAGAGTCACAAAGCCTGGTGGGAATGACATCCTGAACCCAAATCAACACTGTCCATTTGCCAGAACACCATGGGTCCTCAGAGTTTATTACAAAGGTCAACACTGGGCCAACAGCCTTGGTCAAGACTAAAGGAATTTTACAGAAGCCACTTGTGGAATCCTGACTTTTATGCCTAGAGACTTTCAGCTGTGTTATCTCTCTTTAGGGAATTAGTTTTGTTCTCCTCTGATAGTTTAATTTCAGAAACCAGGCAGGGGAAAGAAAGCAACCTTCTTCTCCAAATGCACCAACGTTCAGCCCTGACATCCTGAAACACAGCTCTACTGGAGTCTCAGAGTCAGAACTGGAGAAAACAGGAAAAACGGGCTGGTAAGCAGCGATCACCAGGCAGGAGAGAAGAACGTGTCCAGGGAGGTTAAAAGCACAAAGCAGCTGGGTCATTAGAGACTCTGCAGGTAAGTTCTTGTGTATGCTTTGTGGGGGCTGTGACAGAGAAACTGGGCCAGGTTTTCAAACACCCCCAAGGTTTCCGGTTCCAAGAGGGCACTCCTTTCTTATCTCCCACTTCAGCCAGCCCGGAGCAAAGCACAGTGGGCCTGTTGGCTTGGATTAAAAACAAAACAAAACAGCAAGCTTAGAGCTGAATCCTTGGAAAGGACTGTTAACCACAGATTCCTCTTCTAGAAGGAACATTTTACAGAAATGAGACTGACAGGCATGACCACACTATAATTAGGCAGCCTCATTCCAGGGGCTGGGCTTTCCTTCTGGGGGCATCACAAAGCAGCCTCCTGGGATCAGCCCCAGGAAAGCACCCCCTGATCTGGGCTCGGTGCTTGGGTGGTGGGCCCAGGGCTGCTTGTCACAGCACCTCTCTGCTTCCCACCAGTACATCAAGAGAGGACCGCCCCAGTGCCGCACGCACGTTCTCCTGGAGCTCTACCGAGGCCACGTCAACCAGAGGCCTCGTGCTGCCTGCTCCGGGTCCGTGGACTAGACCGGGCAAGTTGGAGACGGCGTCTGCCAGCGCACGCCTGTGTGTTATGTGGTCGCTGCAGGGAAGGCAGCTTTGACAAGTCACTTCCTGTGTGTGCTTCTGCCGAGAGCCTGAACTCTCAGAGGATGCTCTTTGAGATTAAGAAACCCGCCTGGAGGAAGCCTCTGGTTATCACCTTCCTTAAGCCAGTGGGATCGTGGATGGAAGGAATGTGCGATGTGCAGGTTTACACTGAAGGCAGGGACAGTTCAGTCAAGAAAGTGAATTTCCAGACTCCTAATGCTACCTTCTAAAGGGCACTTGCGGCTGGCCCCGTGGCCTAGTGGTTAAGTTCGGTGCACTGCACTTTGGCAGCCTGGGTTCAGCTACAACATCTGTCAGCAGCCAGGCTGTGGAGGCGTCCCACATACAAAATAGAGGAAGACTGGCACAGATGTCAGCTCAGGGTGAATCTTCCTCAAACATACAGAGGAGGATTGGCAACAGATGTTAGCTTAGGGCCAATCTTCCTCGGCAAAAAAAATAAATAAATAACTATAAAGGGCACTCATCACAGAGCAGGCATCGTACATACTGCACCCTGTTTAATTCTTACAATGACCCTGCCAAGAGGCAGATGAGAAAACGAAGGCCCAGGCCGAGTAAGTAGACTTGCTGGACCATGGTCACTGTCAGGAAGTGACAGAGCCAGACTCCCACTGAAACCTAGTCCAAAACCCAGGTTTCTTCTCCACACCAAGTTTCTTGTTCACAAGGCAAGTTTCTCCCTAAAGCTAAGGCCAAGAGAGACCCAGCAGACTCTTCGTGGTGACTCCTACAGAAGTGCTCTGTCATTTATCCAAGCCCCCCTCTCTACCCCAGCCCCCTCAAGGCTAAACAAGGTGGCCTCCCGCTATGAACTGGACTCTCACTCCCCTCCTGAAGTTGACTTACCTGCCTCTCACGACCTCCTCCAGGCAGGACCATGGCTTGTCTTTCTACTCTAGCACACAGTAGGCACTTGGCTGGCACAGGGGGTAATGATGCGTGGGCACAGAGCATGCCCCCGCGGGGTGAGCCACACAGGACACACGGGCCCGGCTCAGACGTCCCTGCAGACAGCGGGGGCCCCATGCGCAGATGCTGGCAGAGCCTGCACCTCCTGGCCTGCACATTCCTGCTTAAGTGGAGTCATCACATCTGTGGCTTCCTCAGCCGCCGTCCTGGTGAGTCTGTTCAAAGTCACACTTTCCCATACCCTCAAAGCACTTCCCTAACAGTGCTTCTCCTCGGAAAGACCCTGGAAAGCAGACAGCTCCAAAGGAGCAACCACCACTGGGGCAGGAAGAACGTGAGAGAGGAGAGGAGGGCCTGTTGCCCGAAACCAGCAAGCTAGAGAGGAGAATTCCTCCAAACACCAGCCAGAGAGTGAGGGGCCACAGTGCCCCTGGGGTGGGCCCCAGGACGGGAATCGGGAATCTGGTTTCTGGGGCGGACTCTCTGCAGGCCTTTGGACGAGTCAGTTAACACTCCTGGGCCTGCCCTGCACCTGAGTTAGAAGGGTCATACTCAGACGGGAAGCGAGCACAAAATTTCTACCCCTCACTGTTCACTCAAAAGGGTTAACCAACCCCTGAGAGGAATGTGGACACTCACTGGGCACTCTGAGCAACCGCTCAGTGACCGACCGCTTCTGCTGCAGCCTCTGCTGAGAAGCAGAGGTGGGATTAGCACGGAGCAGAGGGTTAAATAGTTCTCGGATTAGGGTAGGCCTGGAATGAAAGCAGACCCTGCTGCCACTCCCCCAGAAATGCTGGGAGCTCATTAAAATACCATAAAGTCACTGAAAGTGAACCAAACCTGGCATTCCAACTAATTAACATAGAAGAGGGTTTTTTTCCTACTCTTACTGGGGAGATTCCTGGGCTCCAGTCAAATTCTTCCACTGGCCAGTTCTCCTGTAAGAATCCACACTGTTACCCACTGAGAGAGACCCCGGAAGGCCTGGCCCCAAAGGAAGCCAGGAGCGCCATTTCCCAACCCAGTGGCGCCTTGACGCTGTGCTGCTTCTGTCCAATTCCACGGGCAGCCCCTTGTACCTGCCTTGGGAGACGGCCCTCTTCCCCATCAGGGCCCACGTCTGCCTAGTGAGGGGCAACAACAGGAGTTACGCTCTCTCATCCTCCCGGCCTCAGACACTTCCAAGCCTTCAGCACTCTTCTGAGGAATGGTTCAACCCAAGGCAGGAAGACCCATTAATGGCTGTGACAACAAATCAACCAAATGGGAAAGCCAGGGTTAGGAGGGTGAACCAACCATGTCACCGCAACTTTAATTAAACCGAAGGCTGAGGATTAAAACAAACAGAACAGTGCCGGGCGCGTCTGGGCTGCGCTGTAACCACTTATTGACACATCCCTGCCAGTCTTTCCACAGGATCCGAACTCCACAGGATTCCGACCACCCCAGGCCTCAGCGGCCACACCTTCCTCCAAACTTCCAAGACACCTGCCACCTGCTGCAGTGGTGCCGGCACCAGGGGTGGGTGGCAACTTGTCTTATTATATGGCTGCAAGTACAGATCTGTGTACAGACACGTCTGGTCTCTCCACCTGGGCTGTCAGCGCCTCCAGTGCCAGATAACATACTAAACCACACGGTATTCCAGCACTTTCCACTCCCTTCTCCATGGCCTCATCCAGGGCGCCATATGCTGCCGTGTCCCATCCTGAGCCCATGGCAGACAGCACTAACCTATCCCAGCATTCCTTGGCATTGAGTCCCAGATCCCTGCCAGTACAGGGCTGGGCAAGCCACTACTGATCAATGGGAGTCAATCTCAGAGGAAACCAATCTGCAACACTTAGTCCAGTGGTTCTCAAGTGGGGGCGACTTTGCCCCACAGGAAACATTTGGTAGCAACGTCTGGGGACATTTTCGATGGTCACAACCGGAGAGGGATGGTGTCACTGGCATCTAGTGGGTAGAGGTCAGGATGCTGCTAAATATCTTACAATGCACAGGACAAGCCCCGCCTCCACCCCCAAAAACAGAGAATTACCTGGCCCCAAATGTCAATCGTGCCAAGTTTGAGAAACCCTGGCTTAGCCTGACAAATAGGTAGAGGAACCATACAATTTATCATCCACACTGGGATGCTTCTAAAAGTGAAAGAGGACACGACGAACACTAACTGCAGGCAGCAGGCAGAAACCAGGACTTACAGGCAAACCAGAGCACTGAGAGATGAAAGACGGAGGGAGGCCCCAAGGAAGGGTCCAAGAGCTCATCTCATGGAAGTCCCCAGACAAAGCCAGCAACTACCCTATTTGGAAGAATAAATGATAGCATGTCATAAGCCACAGCCAGCTCAGAGAGGAAGTCTTTTTCTAGTTCTTGTTTAAAGAAAAGGCAGAAAAGGAACTATGTGGCTACCTCTTTTAAGATGTGAGTGACAGAGAACAAACCTGTTTTGCCCCAAAGCCAAGGGGGCAGCATGTGCTAAGACATGTTCTCCAAAAGAGAGGAGCCAATTTTACCCCAGTTTCCCCTGTCAATTCCTGACTTAGGGCAAGAACCAGAGGCTCCTCTCAGGAACTTTCTTTCCTGGTGAACCATCTTGTCATAACAGGAGCAACTTCTGTTAATTAACTTCTTCCCTACCCCAAGAACAAGAAACCTATTGCTAACTGTTTTGCAGGTCAACTGTGTATGAGGAGAGGGAACTTGAAAATGTCCTCAGTCGGTCACCATGGGGTCTGAAGAGCCACAGCAAGTCCAACACGAAGCAGAAGCGAATGAAAACCTCCAGATTGAGAGTTAGAAGTATGTGGACCCAGCACCTGCACAGACCGTTAAAAGCAAGCACCAACACCTCAGGTTCCCTGTGCCCACAAACATATTTCCTACCCCTGGTCTCCAAAAGATCCAAAAGATGAAAACACCCACCCATTTGCACTCATAATTCGGGGCGGCTCCTTGGTTCCCATCACGGCCATTCCGTTACAGACAAGACTTCTCGGTCAACACAAAGGGGAAGCTCCAGCTCTCTGCAGATTCCCTTTTTTTTTTCCAATTATCTCCAAACCTATAATTGCTGACTTCTGCCCCTCAAATTTTTTTATTGTTGAACAAATAAAAATTGGATGAATCTCTTTGGGAAGGAGCCCCACAAGTTGTCTGGAAAGGCTAGAAGACCAGTTCCAAGGACTCCAACTCTTGGCACCATGCTTTGCATCATTACATCATTCTTGTCAGAATGGTTTGCCCACAAGTGAAAAAGCCCACTTCCTAGAAAACGGCTCAGATCCAGGATCCCAGTGTGGGAACATGCCCTAATTCAGCAGTGCAGAGCTCAAGAAGACTCCAGGGCGCACTTCTTGCACTTGCATGAGGCTGATGAAGACAGCCAGGAGAAAACTGACCCATAACCCCTAGAGACACAGACTCAGGCTCTTCTGTAATCTCACAGAACGTTCTTCCAGCAGACTGTTCGAGTTAGCACTTTGAAACAGGCATCCTGCTTTAAAACTAAAGGACTGGGGGCTGGCCCCGTGGCCGAGTGGTTAAGTTTGCGCACTCCGCTGCAGGTGGCCCAGTGTTTCGTTGGTTTGAATCCTGGGTGTGGACATGGCACTGCTCGTCAAGCCACGCTGAGGCAGCATCCCACATACCGCAACTAGAAGGACCCACAACGAAGAATATACAACTATGTACTGGGGGGCTTTGGGGAGAAAAAGGAAAAAATAACATCTTTAAAAAAAAAAAAAACAAAACACTAAAGGACTGGCTTCCTCAAGGGATTTTGAAAGACATGAACCTAGGCCAAACTTGCACATTCTACATAATTCCTCAAGCTTGGAACCGAAACACCTTGCTCATAGTACAGTGTGCAGGGCACAAGACAGTCCCACATGTTGCCATTTTAAACCTCTCAACTAAGGATAAAGTTGTAAATACAGCAGATTCATTACCATCGCTGCCTAGATTAACTACAAAGTTTAAAGAAAAAAAGGATGCATGTGCAATAGGACACGAAAAACCACTATCAACACAAGATAGGAGAATACAGCCCTGCCTGAAAGCCAACTGGGCGTGACTCAGAATGACATGAAACGCACCATATGCCAGGCACCTGGCTCAGTTCTGAGACTATAAAGGCGACGTGGGCCCTGTCCACATCTAGGAGAGAAAAACAAATGTGTAAAACCCCTAAGTCAAATAAACCAATGCAAGTGTAGCCCAGATCTCCTGCCTGGATGGCAGTAACGCTTCAGCTGTGTCTTTAACAACAGGAGAGGGACTTGCCAGGTACGGCAGGCAGATGGAGCAGGTGTGGCGGTTTGAAACAGAAAAGATCTATCAGAGAAATGTCAGGATTTCCATGTGGCAGGGAAGTTGGAGCGGGAGGCAGGAGGCCAACTACAAAGGACACTGTATGCCTCCAGAGGGGTTAAGTGTTATCTTTGGGGCAATGAGGAGCCTTTTCAAGATTTCACATCAGGGGGATTGATCAGATTTGCATTCTAGAAAGATGACCCTCTGAAAGCACAGAGGGAGGGCTCTATTGAGAGCAAAGGTCAAGAGGTCCCAGAAATAGTAAAGGCAAAAAATTGTGGAGGCCTGAACTAAGGCCAGGGCCACAGGACAGGACAGGGAAGAGGATCAGAAATATTAACAGAGATAAAACCTACAGAAAGCACTGACTGACTGGGAAAGAGGGGTGAGGGACAGAGGAGAGTGCAAGATAAGCCAGGTTCCAGGCCTGGGTGACTGGGTGGATGGCGAAATGGCAGCTGGGAGCAACTGGCTGGCAGCAATCAGGCGACAGTGGCAGCCGTCAGCCAGAAAGTGAGAACAAAGCTACTCAAGTGGATGAGGCCATCGTCCAGAGGAATACTCCGAGGGAGCAGACAAGACCTTGAGGAGCACCGACATGCAGGGACAGGGGAAATCCCAGGAGAGAACCACGTAGATGGGAACGGCAGAGATCAGGGAACCAGAGAAATAGTCGTGGGAAGGAAGGGGTTTCAAAAGGGAGTGGTCAAGAGTGTCCAACCCCAAGAGAGGTTAAGTAAGAGAACAGCTCACGCTACTATGGATTTAGCAACACAGCAGGGAGGGTGACCTTTGTAAGACAGTCTGCAGAAGTGGTGGGGCCAGTCAAGCAGGGCCAGAAGCGTGACCAGGAAGTGAAGAATGGAAGCGGTGAGCAGGGATACTTCCGCTAAACAGCTCTGCTGTGACGGGACAGAGAGAAGCTGGAGAGGGGTGCAGAATCCAGGACAGACTTTGTGTCTGTTATGTAAAAGACGGTCAGAACTCAAGCACGTTCCTAGACTGGGGGGAAGCGAGACAGAGGTGAAAAACAAGGAGGAAAGAGAGTAAGCGGTAGAAGAAGGGGTCTGGAAGAGAGCAGAGGCCTGGCATGGGAGCTCTTGACAAGAATCAGAAATTGGGAAAATAATTAGGAAACGTATTTTTTAAAGCTTCTAGAACATTCTATCAACATATAAACATCTCCTTTGATAGTCACTGGTCTTGGCTCTCACACATCGGCTTACAGAGCTCCACGATGCCCCATCACCAGTGCCATCAACACCGACCCAGCCACTCAATCCCTTTGGCACTGACCATGAAGGAGCACCTGCAAAGGTGTCAACGAGGCTGCAAGCAGACCCAGCCCCGGGGAGGCCACAGCACCCACCTTGCATCATACTCCTGTAGGCGGTGTCTGTGATGGCATAGATGTGGGGGGGCATCTCGTGCCTCTTCTTGCCCTTGTACATTTCCACAATCTCTTCGGAGTAGATGGGCAGGTTCTTATAAGGATTGATGACCACACAGAACAGCCCTGAATAGGTCTAAAGAAAAGAGTGACAAACAGGAATGGGTTAGGAAGTCTGACTCTCAACGGCATGTAAACCTTGTGGCAAAGTATCTGCTGCCTCCAAGGCCCCCGAGTCAGCGGGATGTGAAAGCATCCCCTGGAGCCCCCCACTCTCTGTGCCCCACTCCGGCAGACCTGCCACAGGGGTGGGGGCACAGGTACCAGCTCTGCTCTTTTAGCGAGGGTCCTCGCTTGACTGCACAACTGCTGCCAGTTTTGCATGCCGACCAGTGTGTGCATCAGGTGAGATCCACGGCAAGTTCACGGACAGCAGAAGTCCAGGAACAAAACTCGGATCCAAGGACAATAAGAGATGTGTTTGTCCACGAGAGACGCACAGAGAAAAGGATTCAGCTGCACAAGCAAACTGTGGAAACACAAATTACTCTACCCGAAGGACTCGCAGACCTGCTCAAGCCGAAACGTTTCCCGCACTGGGAAAAACTCACTGCACTCCTCAAACATTCAGATCTTTTGTGGGCTAGTAGATCACTCACCGATACCTCTCTCCCTGGAATCCTCTACAGAGAGTCACATGAAAATCTCTGAAAAACTTAAAGACAACTTGCACATCCCCTGTGAGCCTTCTCCAAGACTCAGGTCTTCTCTGAAGGGGGCCCAATTAGTCCACACTCTTCATACGAGGCATCCAAAAGTACACCCAATGTTCCAAGTCTGATCTGACCAGGTTCAAACCAGATCCCAGAGGCAGATGTGCTGAGTTCCAACCCCATCAAGGACAGGTTTCTTAACCTCTCTCTCCCTCCATCTCCCAGCCTGTAAAACAGGGCCAGGCAGACATCCACGCCTCATTAAGAGGTTATGAGGATGGCACGGCACCCAGCCGTGGAGAGGAGCTCCCAGGAGGTCAGGAGAGCGGTTCCCAGTGGCAGGCCCACACAGACCTGCCTCTCCTCAGTGTCTTAAGGTAAAGCCACATTAACTTGTGACTACTAATTCTTTTTCTAACAATTTTCCTGCTATCTTTTCTTCCACGATCCCTCTCTCCACCAAAAACAAAAATACACTCCTGGTAGCTGAGTGAGACTCCCAAGACCACCCAGGTGACCGGAGCTCATCAGCTAGGGGGACGCAGCTCTCTTTTAGCAGCTGGAGCAACCCAAGCAGCCTCTTCCTAGGAAACTGGGCCGCAGACCCAGAAGAAGGTTGGCAAAGGGAGACCGGCAGGGCAGGATGCACACACACCTGCAGCCCTGACTGCTGAGTGACAGCTGAAGGTCATGAGGCTAATGACAGAGCTGGGAAGAGACCCAAGTGTCACACCACCCAGCACAGACCTCCCTGGTGGTAGAGGCCAGTTCTCTGAGCTCCTCAAATCTTTTTGTTTTCCTTGTTACAAACAGCCTTCACCTCACTGTCCGTGGTTTCGCCCCTCGATCCAACAGCATCCAACACCTGAGGGGCTGTGCTAGGTGTCAACCCAACCCCTTCCACCGCGCCAAAAAACAAGGATGGCTCTTGTGGCTGAACCCAAAGACAGGGTCCACAGAGGAACCAGTTGTGAGGCAAAGGTCTTCCTAGCACTGGCCAAGGGCTACAGCACTTGGATTTTCCAAACACAAGTTAGACTGAAAGCAGAACCCGGGAGGGACACACCAACCAAACGCTGGCCTGCATGCAAAGGAGCAGCTGAGTCTGGAAATGAACAGGCGTGTTTGGCTGCCTCTTCTGTTGGGAGGAGGGGACGTAGGGCCCTCGCTTTCCTTTCTTCCCGGGATAATCAGTCATTTGTCTGCCCTCCAACTACTCCCTTCACAAGACACCAGGGAAGCTCTAAAGCAAAGGCATCCACACATGGTGTTGACAACCTGGGGCCCGGGGATTACAGGAAGACTCCTGGTCTTCCCTCCATGTGACTGTTGGGTGGGGACAAGACAGAAGGCCAGGGAGCAGCAAGGTTACCCCAGGAGCTTTGTTCCCGGCATCTAAGAAAACCTACACTCTAGGAAATCCAGGCTGATCAAAGCAAAGGCCACATGGCCCCACGTTTAGGGTGTGCCACACAGCCAGGTGTTCAGAAACAGCTAGTGGTGAGAGCAGAAGGGGACTAGGGGGTATGAGTCTTTCTGACAGCTGGGTGGGCAGATGGTCCTGTGGAGGGTTCCAGGGGGCCTCCAAGTGCGCTGGGCTAATACCATCAAATCAGTGGATGTGACCAGACTACGCCCGCGGAACCGGTGCCGCAGCTCAGGTGGGAGGGAGGGGACTCGACCATGAGCCACTCTCACTGGACACTCGTGGAGGCGCAGACGCTGAGCAAGTGGCTTTGCTCCCACACGGCCACACCAGGGAGCTGCTCCATTCTCGGGCCACAGAGGCTCTTTGTGTCCAACCGCCCTCCATCCCAGGGCCTCACCCCCCGCAGAAAGAGACAGAGCAGCTGTGGCACAGGATCAGCCACGCCGCCCACAATGCTGCGCACACAGGCTGAGCAAAGCCTCCCGGGTCGCAATCTGGAACGGCGTGCGCAGAGGTGGACTGCGAGTGAGGCTGCCCCTGCCCCGGCAGCACCACCGAGTGGCTTTGATCTCCCCGCAGCTCAGCACCTGCTGGGGTCTCCACTTGGGCAACTGCAGAGACAATCAGTTTCCCTTCTGGTGACGACGCTCAGGTGGAAGCTGGTCTGAGGCAGGAGGAAGTGCACTGCACACAGGAGGTGACAGAACGGGACTGACGCCTCCAGCCCGAGTGTTCTAGAGAAAAAGCTCAGGGTACCCACCAAGCCCACCTACAGAGCAAAACCAAAGCTTCCGAGAAAAGATGAAGCAACTAACGTGGAAGGCACTGTGATGACCAGTATTCCCCTTTGCAGGAGGTAAGACCGTCTGCAGCCAGCTGATAGAGGCACAGGCAGGCCGCCCAACTCGCTCCAGGCTCAGTTAAGTCTCTAACAGACCCAGGTGGAACAGCGACACCAGCAGAGGGCCGAGCAGAGGGCCAGGCTACCTTCACCGGTAGCAAATGGCAGCAGGAGAGTCCCGGCCTGGCCGTGAGCCAGGCGCTTCATGCAGTCCTCAGGGATCCGTGCAGCCATGCCGCATGGTCAGGAAGGGGCAAGTGCTGGGATTCGAACCGGGTCCTGGAGGCTCCAACTCCCAGGCCCTTATCGCTCTGCTTTACTGAGCAGAGGCCATTTCTTGGTGGCACAGCAGAGTGGGTGTAACATAAGCTATCGAGCTGCCAAAGGGAGGGTCCCGCTGCCGGACAATTGGACAGTGGCTTCCTGCGGACAGGCAATACTTCCTTAAAGGCCCTTTGTTTTTCTGCAGGTCACTAATTCTGCATTTCAGTGGTCAACACCCCTAAGGACAGGGGCTTTTAATTTGGTCCACACAACATTCTCGCCAAGAAACAGAGAGAGAACTGGGCTGACAGTCAGGAAACCCAAGTTCTAGTCTCAGCTCTGCCAACACCTAGCTGTGTGACCTTGCATAAGTCTCTTGCCCTCTCTGGGCCTCAATTCTTCCCACTTGTCCTGTTAGAAGGTTGGGCTAAGCTGGTCTATACAGAAGGACTTTTCCAGGTAGACAGTTCTGTGTATCTCCTTATTGACTAATCAGGCTGATCCTCAAAGGGTGGTCATCAATGGCAGGAAACGAGGACCTTGTAATCAGGGACAGATTTAGTAATCAGCAAGCTAATGCAGTCCTGGCAGATGCTCTGGCCCAGTCAAGACTTCTGGATAATCCAGAACGGCCCGTGGCTCAACAGAGGGATGCGGCACACTGCAGAGCACTCAGAAGTGCCAGACCAGGGGGTGAGGGAAGGATCCTATGGAAATGTGTGCTGACGTCACCCTAAAACTCTATAGAAAAGAAAGTGGCTGGCCCTGAGGAAGCCGCTCACCATCCCTGCAACAGGATGAGCCCGGCCCCTCCTTTTATTACACATGACCGGGGCAAACCCCTCGGTCCAAGACTTGGTCTTCCCACCTCTAGAATGAGGGTTGTGATAATCTCGAGATGTGTTCCTCCTCCAGTGCAAACAGATTTTGAGAACTGTTTTATTCAGTTCCAAGACCACGAAGGCCAAGGCGAACATAACAGCATACTTAAAGCAAGAGCTATTTTAGGAATAGGAAGAACCAGATATTTCTTCCCAACTGAGGTCGAAACCAGAAGGAAATTAACTGAATAGAAGAAATTGGGATCGACAATAGAAAGCTTTGTGACCCCAGGGCCGTAAGAGCTTGGAGCCCATGACCAAGAGGATGGGTAAGTGATCGCCTCTCCATGTGTTCTAAAGCAGTGAGGAGCCATCTTTGCGCAAATGTAGCGCTGCTAGAAAGAGGAAAGAGAAAAGCCTGCTCCTTATCCTTTGCTTGCTCTGGGCCTTTGAACATGCTGTTCTCTGGACTCTAAGCCTGGCATGGAACCACTCTAAAGTGTTGGATGGACTAGTGATTCAAGTCCTACTCTTGAAGGTTCATCTCTGCTCCAAGCACACTCCCCAGGGAAGTAAGCGACACCAACAGGCCTCTATAAAGAACAGGATGGCGGAGATACCAAAAAAGAGAGTGGGCAAAGGGGTGAGAGCGGAGGGGACCAGGTGGTGCAGGGGGAACAAGGTGGGAAACCAGAACACGGTGTTCCTATCTTTGAGAAGGAACTGACCACGCTGGGCTGATCCCTCCCTTCTCCACCAAGACTGAGGACCAACACCAGCAGGTGGGCACACCCTAGACATGTCATGGTCTTCTCACTGCAGTTGGTGTCAAACAGGCTTCCTTACTGTGTTTTGGCTACACAGAGAAGAGACAAAACCAACGCTATGAGAACAGTCCATTAGGACGTTCAGACGCCAAACTTGAAGGATGTCACCCCAGCATTCCTTAAAGTCCTCTTCTGCCCCAGAGAGCCAGGGCATGGGCATGGGAGGGGGACGGGACAGACCTGGAACCTCCCGCCTCAGAGCCCTCGTGCCCCACTTACGTAGATGAGCCCTGAGTAGTAGCGCTCCTTGAGGTTGTGCAAGACCGAGGCTTCGTTGAGGCACGTGAGCTCCGCCATGTCCTCCACCTTGGAGAACTTGGGCGGGTTCATCTTCTGGATGTCATCCTTGTTCACTTTCACCTTCTTCCCATTCTCCACCAGCTCCACGATGGCCTCCTCGCCTACCTCTTCCTTGAGGCTGGCGGGCTCAAATCCACTCTTCTCGGAAGGCACCCATACCAGCTTCTTGGCAGCCCAGTCGGCCTGGGCCAGTGGGTTATTGATGAAGTTTTTGTCCACATAGAGATACTTATCAGCAGCTTGCTGCGCCATGGTGACTTACAGCCAGGACCTAAGGAAGAAAAAAGGACAAAACATCAGATAGCGCTACATCAGCCACACGAGCATCACAAACATCCACCTCTTCTCTTTGCCAACTGTATAGCATCACGGTACAGTACAACTCTAGAGAACCAGGCTGCACAATTTGCCGGAATTTTCCCGTTCTCCACTTTTAGAAAGAAAGATGCACATGGCTGGAAAAAACAAGCTGTTATCAGGAATTCTGGAAGACATAAGGTGTATGGGTAAGGCATATCTCAGGAGCAATACACAATCCAACAAATCTATAAACAACTATTGTGCCAAATGATGAGTGTAAGAACCTCAAAGACAGATGCAATTATAGTCACTAAGCTACAGCTGCTAAGGCAGGAAAGCGACCACACAATTTAAGGGGACTTCCAACAAAAACAGGTTTCTAATTAGCCCAAAAGGCAACTGACTACAACGGCACATGGTGGAAGTTTCCAGTTGCAGAAACTTTTTTTATTTCACAGAGTCAACCAAGAGCAGAAAATAAAACACCAACATGTTTCCAGCAGATTTTAATTCCATCTTGATAATACAGCCGAAAGACATAGGGCGAGAAGAAAAGAAGTCAGGCTCCAGGCAACCTCATGGAGAGGGAGGCCAGGCTTCCCTTCTGGGGCACGGATGTCAAAGGGCCAGCCTCATAATTGATGGGCCAGGAGAACCTGAGTACATGAATGTTTGCTTTTTTTAAAACTCATCTGCGAAACAAAGAGGATGAAATAATAATCCCTTACATCTGTGTGGTTTTATAGTTTATGAAAGGCTTTCACACAGGTTTTGCTATCTCGAAAGATCTTCATCACAACTCTGTAAGGTGGGTAATGGCACGTGTTATTATCCCGTTTCACAGATGAGGAAACAGAAGCTCCCTGGAGGTAAGTCCAGAGTCGCCAGGGAAGGACTCCAAACTCCTGGTCCCGTGGCCTTCCTGCAGCATCACCACAGTGCTTAATCCTGCTCCAAGGCTCAGGCTGGGGTCAGCTGAGACGACAGCTGCCTTGAGTGAACGGGAATCAGGGCTTAGACACCCAAACATAGCCAGCCCACGGCCACCAGAGGAACAACTCAGAAGCTCACTGCCTAGCTCACGATACAGGAAGGCTTTTCCTTTGTGAGAGCAAGGGCCCCTCCTCAGGGAAGCCAGGAGGACCCCAAATCCGGAGTCACAAGGGCCTTCATGCTTCCAGATTCCAACAACGACTTAGATGCCAAGGAGGCTGGAGGCTTGGGTGGGAGCAACAAAAGGCAAAGTCTGGGCTGCCCAGGCCTTCTTATCTGGGCTCATTAAATGGTTTCCAGATCAAGGCTGAGGGGCTCCCCTGGACTCACTCCAGGAGAGGCTGTTTTCCAGGAAATCTGCTCCCTGCCCCCACAACAGGGCAAAGGCAAGTCCAAGGAGCAGAGCCTGGCAGCCTCCCCATCTCCCTCAGCCGGTGGCTTTGTTTACATTCCCAGCACAAGCAAACCCTGGCAGACCCTCTCGGGGGACAGGGCCACCATCCACCTGCAAGGTCCACCCCTTGAGAGAAGGCAGGGCCCAAGAGTCAGGCAGCAGCAGACAGGGCAGGAATGGGACGGTGGCAGAGCACCTGGCTGGCCCTCATCTTCCGTGTGGGTCTGGGGGCCAGGCAGGCGGCAGGGCCCTGGGCACCACCAGCTTACTTCCGGCTGTCCTCACTTCTGCACTGGCCAGTCCATTCAAGCAAATCAAAGGCTTCCCTCTGCCAGCATAAGTACCAGCTGTCCTCTGTCGCTCTGCCATCCATCTGACCACTGGCCAGTGGGCCTCCCCCGAGTCCCGCCACCCAGGCTCCAGAAACCAGTCTCCCCATCGTGGCACTGCCCTGCTCAAGAATGTGCAGTGATCACAGGGCACGGGGCCTCACGGGCTGCTGGTTCTGTCTTTCTGCAGACCCCAAACCCATCAATACACAACAAGGAGTTCCCTTGAACCCTGTCCCCCAAAATCCTAAGTCTGCTGCTGATTAGGAGTTCCAGTGAAGATACTCGAAGATGTTGCATGACCTTCACAAGGTCAGCCCCAGAGGAGGAGGGAAGGGGGCACTCATTAAATACTACTGCCATCATCACACTCAGTTTATTTACAACCTCACTTAACCAGCAATCACCCTAAAAAAGAGCTTTTATTATTCCCATGTATAAATGAGGAAACAGGCTCAGAGAGGGAAGGTCACTTGCCCAGGGTCGCCCAGCCCAGTCATGGCACTAGGTTCTAACCCAGATCCTCCTGGCCCCCGGGCCTGGGCTCTTCCCAGCACACTTGTGCCTGGGGTCTGGCAGGAGTCAGGCTAGCACCAGAGCTGGGCTGAGTTGACATGGGGAGTACAGGGGAGTGCATTCCACGGCATTCAACAAACATTTACTGAGCGTTAGCAGGCAGGTGGGGAGGCTGAGAGTGAGCCTTCCTGGGGTGGACCACGTGGCCCGTCATAAAGCAGAGCACGGTAAAAGTCTACATTCTCACTCCCTTGGCTGCTGTCAACACCAAGTAGCCCATGAGTGATGGCAGAAGACCTGGCCCTCAACAAACTCCACTTCACCCCAGCAACTCCAACCCTGGTGGGACCAGCCGCAAAGGACCTGGCAGCCTGGCCTCATGGCAACACATGGGCTCCCTGCAGGCTCAGGCCCTCGGCACTCAGCCTACCCTGGGAACTCCATACACCGCTCAGCCCTTTCCTCAGTGGGTCTGCGCTGGAGGGGGAAAACTCCACCAGACCCACCACCCTCGGCTCCTCACTTGGGGTTTGGGGGGGAAGGCAGTTACAGGCCAGCGCTGTCTACCCCTGACGGCTGGCAGAGGCCTGGAGCCAAGCCATACTTCTGTAAGACAGAGGGGCACAGTGCGTCCCCTCAGAGCTGGACCGACACAGAGGGCTGCACCCGCTGCCTCCAGGCATGCCTAGGCCCCCATGAACGGTGGGCTTAAGAGTCTCGCTCCAAGCAGACTTTTTCATTAGACACAGCTGGGCCCTGCTGGGCCAGGCCAAGGACAGAGCTATTTGGTTTCAGCAGCTCTGCTGGAACGCTGTGGGTGAGCAGCAGTGCCAAGATCAATACAGGGGCTAAGCTGGTGGGGAGGGCCGCCGAGGTCACCATGAACAATGGGCTTTCTATGAAGGCCTCCCACCTGGCCACGACAGGAACATCCGTTCCATGACTGGGGGGCCACAGGGCTGCAGCTGAGCTCCCATCTCCACCTGCGTCAGGAGGCGGCTCCTGCGCCCAGCGGCTGCTGACTCATGCAAGGCAGCTGCTGACTCATGTATGCCCGGTAGGGAAGGCGGCTACGCAGACAGGTTAACAGGTGACCGCTCACCTCTGGGGACGCAGGTGGATTGAGCCGCCGCTGTCAAGGGCTGTTAGGAATGAAATGAGAGGCTCTAGAGAACAGACACTAGGGGGGCAGTCTACTAAACACGGCAGCCACTTCTCCCAGCCCTGTCCTGGGACCACATCTTTTTTGAAACAGCCTCTTTGAAACTTCTTGTTAAACTGTACGTAATATAAAGGTTTTCAAAACGAAGCAAAAACACCCCCCTAAATTCCTGACACTCTCCCCGCAGAAACCAGTTTCCTCTTTTTTTTAATGGTCCCTTCTACTTCTGATTCATAGAAACACTTGATTTTTAACTATTACAGGGAGATGATGGAGTTTCACATTTTGCATTTTCCCTACTTATTATGACCATTTCCCCACAGGACCATAGCTTGCTTGTTGATCATTTTTATCCAAATGCTTCACTTTACAGGTAATGATGCAGAGGCTCTGAGAGGGACGTAACTCCACTCAGTCGCAAAGCTGGGCGAGTGAGGACTCGAACGAACCCAGGACTCCTCACTCCAAGGTCTCGTTGTTGGTCGCTTTTAATGGCTGCATAATATTCCAAAGAGTTGTGGGATTTTTTTTTTTTAAACGGCCACTTACTAGGTTTTTTCCTCTTATTTAGTGGACCACCTTGAGATCAATTCCCAGAAGTGGAGTTACTGGAGCAAAGGGTCATCCAGAAATTTTCATGGCCCTGAGATGTATTAGGAAAATGTTATCCCAAAGGGTTGGCCGGTGTGCACGGCCCTTGAGCAGGGTACCCATGCCAGCACAGAGAACACTGTCTGCAGGAAGGAGCTCGGTGGCTCAGATTAGGGAACCTCAGGAGGCCCTGGGAACCTGCAGGAGTCAGCAGGCCAGTAAGGAGTTAAAGAGGAAGAAGGCAGCTCTCCCCCATTGGAGATCGTATCCCGAGGCCAGCCGTTCCCATGCCGGCTTCCTGCGGCTGCCAGTCCAACTCCAAGAAACCCAAGTAGTTGCCTTTTTAGGCCATAATCGAGAGGACGCAACCAGAGGCTAAATTAGGACTCTCAGGAAATGATGAAACTGAAAGTAAAGAGCTTGACCAAAAACCTCTGCTTTCAACCCAAAATGTAATTCCTCGATTATCTACCTTCTCCCCTTTCCCTCGAACATCCATTTGGACTTTTTACTCCTTCCTGTCTTCCCAAGGAATCCCCTCCCTCCCTCTCTCCTTCCCTCCCTCCAGTTGGTTCTCTTTTTACTTACTTATGTACTTGTTTGGAAAAGAAACTGCTAGCCCCTTAAAGACAGAATTTATTCTACTAGGAAAAATCACCAGTGCAAACACTGAGCTTTTCCATTCCTAGACAACTAGGATTTATGTAAAGCCTTCCCTGGGCCAAGTCCTAGGCTTGGAACTTTGAAGTCATCCCAACTCATCTTAAAGCTCCCACGTACCTAGGGCCTGCTACTACGCTCCATTTTCTCACTCAATTTCATAAGGTATATATATCATCATTTTACAGGTGAGGGAAATGAGGCTCAGACGGGTCACAAAACCCAGGTTCAAACTCAGACCCACTCGGCCTCAACGCCCTGCTCAGTGTCCACTTGAACTGCCTTCCCCTGAGCTCTCGGGAGCAGGGAGCCGTGCTGAGAAAATAACTAAGAACCTCCCCCGACCCCGGTTAAGCAAACCAGTAAGACAGACACAAATAATGCCAACTCGAAGCCGCAAACCCCATCTCCTTGTGCTGGTTTGTACAAGGGACTCCACACTTCCAACGCAAGTCACTAGCTAAAGATCAGAAGGAGAGAGGTGTGACCTCGGGCAAAGCTTTTAAATTCTCTGAGCCGAGGTTCCGGTTCAGAGACCCAGGTGGCCTCGACCCAGACACCAGAGCCCCGTTCCAGCTTAATCATTGATGTACACAGGCAACCTCCTCTGACTGCGTTTTCATCCCCAATTCTATCCCAGGGAACACAGATGAACATGTCCCTTCTCTTTGTCCTTACAGCCACTGCTCTTGAGTTAAATGATAGTTATGAAACTATCAAGGTGCCTGAATTCCACTGTCAAGGAAGGTTCTGTGAAAGGAGTTGCTGAAATGATACAGAAACTTTCAAACCCATTAGATTTACTTATTCAGTCAACTAATACGTACTGAGGATCTATGTGCAAAAATATCATGACAAAGGTGTAAAGGACCCAAGGAGTTTATAATGTGTGGGATGACATGATACCCTAGTTAAAGGGCCAGTCTGGGATTGTACAGAGCATAGAGTGGTCAAAAAGCAAGCTCCTTGGTTTTCTTCTGTCCTGTTCACGACTGCACCCAACACCAAACACGGCAGCTGCCCAACAGATAGATTTGCCACATGGGTGAAGAAGAAGCACTTGCCGTGTGACCTTGGGCACGCGCCACCTCTCTGGCTCAAGTGTAAATGCAGATAATATTTCATGCCACCTTCTCTATCTCGCAAGGCTGTTTAATTCAACGTAGACTCATTAAATGTACGTAACAAGGAGACAGGACAGCTGTCTCTGTGGAACCTTCACTGCAGAGGGGAAGACCGTGTCAACAACCAGCTCTAACACAAGGCTCAGTGAAGGAAGACAGAGGAACAAGCGACTTGCTGTAGCGACAGAGAGAAAGGGGTAATTCAGTGGAAAACTTGGAAGCTCAAGGCAGAGTTTCATGGAGATGACAGTAAGCTGGGTAGAATATTAATGGGGGAGAGAAGAGATGGTAGAAAAGGATCCCAAGCCAAGGGAGCAGAGAGTGCAGTCTCTCGTGAACCATAAAATACCGCGATCAGTTGAGACGGGGTTTCTCAACCTGAGCTCCAGGAACATTGAGACCAGAGAAGTCTATGTTGTGGGCGGCTGTCCTGTGCATTGCAGGATATTTAGCATCTCTGACCTCCACCCACTCACTAGATGACAGTCGCACTCGGTCCCCAGTTGTGACAGCCAAAAATGTCTCCGGACACTGCCAAAGGTGGGGGTTGGGGGGCAAACTCGCTCCCAGGTGAGAACCACTGATTTAAAGGGTTAGTATGAGCAGGTGTGGCACAGATGCCAGACCCCTTCTTCGCAAGAACTCTCTCAACTCTGAAGTGCAGAAGCCCAGTCTCCTTAAAACAGAAGTCCTCAGAGCAAAACGATTCCCAGGGCCCAAACCAGGATCATCATGGATGATGCTGTCACCAAGGAGTGACTGTCCCTTATAATACACCGTATTTTAAAGGATCTGACCAGAACTCACTTACTGGACTGGACTGTAAAGATTCCTAAATGCCCAATAAAAAAGAAAAATCAGGCAAAGGAGGCTGACTTGCCTCTGCAGGCAGGGCATGAACCTCCTGAGCCTCTAACACACAGCTCAGCCAGTGATTCATAAGCCAAGTCCACCAGCATCGAGAGGTCCAGGTGGTTAATGGAGAACAAGCAGCAGCCATGCTGGGGGAGGGGAGGGAGCGCTCCCGTGGCTGTCTCAGCTCACCCACCGCGCAGGGAATTCCAGCAAATGCTATTTATTGAATAGTTTTGGCAAACCATGATTAGACCCAAGGATGATACCCGGATGAATGTTTCCACCCAGAACCCTCCCCCATGCCCCTTCATATATGCCCGACTGCCCACCAGATGGATGTCTCCACCTGAGGGACCCACAAGCACCATCACACTTGAGCTCCCTCCACGCTCCTCTCCCCAAATCTGCACTCTCTACTGGGTCTCCATCTCTGAGAAAGACACAATCCACCTGGTCACCCAAGATGATCACCGGAAACTCCTCCCTGGGCCATTAGCAAGCACTGTGCCAACCCCACCGCCGGCGCCCCACTCCAGTCCAGGCCTGCGTCTCCTCCTTTCCAGGCTGCACAGCTGCCTCCTTACTAACCTTCTCCTAAGCCTCCTACCTCCTTCAAACCCATCACCCTAGCTGCCTTCAGGATGACTCAGCAGCTCCATTTCTATTCATGCTACTTCCTATTTTATTGAAATCACTCGCCACCTCAAAACAGCACAATGCGCCAGCCACCTCCAGAAGAAAATCAAATCATCTCTGCAGGTGAGGAGGCCCTTTGTGACCCCACCCATGAACCTCCCCTAGTGCTCCTGGCCTTCCTCTCCCCCGTCCTTCCTCGCTGCCCCAGTGACAGTCACCCCCAACTCCTCATAATCAATTCCTGTGCATGTCCCACTCTGTTCACGCTCCAGGCCTTCGAAGAAGCCAGTGTCCTCTGCACCAGGAAACCCTCTCTCAAATCTCAGCACAAACGCTCCCTCCTCTGTAAGGTTCTCCCTGATTGCTGCAAAAAGACTCCCCATGCCTCCCTCCCCTCTGTGCTCTGTGGTGTCTCAGTAACAAACAGCTGAACTGTCACGATTTGCAGTTTTATGTGAGGACAGGGACTGGGTCTCATTCATCTCGACTTCAAATGTCTAGCCCAAAGCCTGACCCAGAGCAAGTGCTCAGCCGAAGTGCCCTGAATGAAGGAAGGAGGCACAGGGCAAGGCTGAGGAAAGAGGAGTAAGGCGAAGATTCCTAAGAGCCTGGAAACCCCCCTGAGCTGCGCACAGAGGGACAGAGTTAAAGAGCCACAATGAACAAGGAGACCCAAGCTGAAAGCACACACAAGGGTCACAACCACCTAATGGGCTACACAATCCAGACCATTTATGGACTAATTTTTATATCCCCAAAACAAGAAGGGAAAGAAGGCATATTGGGGCTTTCAAACTACAAAGAGGGATAGGAGTAAAGATAATTTATTGGTCCCCAGGAAGCTCTGCACAAGGTTGAATAAACCATCTCAGTTTTCTGAAACCATCTCAGTTTTCTGGAACCGTCTAGCACCCCTTGATTAACCAAGGTGCAGGCAGCTAACATTTACCACCAGACACACCAGAAATGACCTTGGCTGGCGTGGGCTCTGCTCACTGAGATCCAGAAAAAGGCGGCCCTGCCTGCCTCTCCTGGAGCACTTGGTCTGTATGTGCTAAGCAAGTGCTGCCGACACCCATCTTTGGAACCAGCTCTGAACAGAGATGAACTTGGACAAACCCCCCCTCCCCCCCCCCCGCTCCCCTCCACCCCCACCCCCCAACCCCCCCTCCACCATGTGGAGCACCACTGATTCTACAAATCCCAAGATAAATGTTTGTAATGCAAACATTGTGATGGGATGGAGTGGAACGAGTGCGAATTTGGAGTCAGAAAGACCCAGCTTTGAATCCCCCACTCCCCAGATTCCTGTGATCTTGAGGCTAACACCTCAATTTCCTAGCTTTAGAATAAGAAAAAAAAGACTATGGGAGCAGTTGCAACTCAAGTTCCCAGCAAAGAATCCGCCACTTAATAGGAACTCCCCTCCCAACCCCTCTATCTTGTCCTTCTGACCTAATTAATCCTAATCCCTCCTAGAATGATACCTGGGGCTGTGAAAAGCTTCCAGAAGACTGGTGACTCTCTCTGCAAGTTACACCAGTCCACAGAGGATGGGGCACAGCAGGAGACTCCCAACCACAGGAATTTGCACGAAGCAAGCGGTTTCATGGCCGAGGAAGGCTAGAAACCCGCAGTCAGGACACACGCGGAAGGTTCTGAGAAGCCAGAAGTAAGGAAACCTGTTTCACTTCATCCAATCAGGCTTAGGGCCCGGGAACATCCTACAAGAAAAGCATCTCTGGATGCTGGCCTGGGAAATGCTTGTCTGGTGGGATGTGCACAGGGCCTGTGGCAGAAGAGCCAGATTGGAGTCTGGCTTATCGTGACCAGCTGAATGACCCTGCAGATGGATGTCACCTGCTCGGTTGACACTGCTATCAGGCTCAGACAAGATAATGGCCTCCAGGAGCCTCCCTGTATAAACACCAGGACTATCAGAGCACTGATCTACAGGGAGGAGTCAGCCACTCTGCCACCAGGGCCCACCTCACAGCAGCCCCCCACCCTAAGGTGCTCACTCTCCCCAGGCCCAGAGGCCAGAAGCTGCCGAGGACTGGGAGGAGGGGCCCCTTGCCTCCCCACCTCAGGAATGCTGTTTGCTTACAGAAGAAGCTGGGGCTTGTTTCCATTAGCAGAATTCCAACCCAAGCCTCTGCTGATGCTTAAGCAGATAAGAAAACCAGACCAGAGACAGGCCAGTGAGGAATTTAGCACCAGAGTGCCAGAACCCACCCCCTTTGCCCATCCCTCCTCAGAGGCCATGGAGGGACTTCCCAGGACTCCTGAGAGTCCCAGGGAACACTGAGAAATGCTCACGTTTGCCTGACTGCAGGAGGCGGGGCCTGGGGTAATTTTGACTTTCCCCTGCACCCAAGAAACCCAGACCATCAAAAATGACACCAGAATTTTGTGCATAGATCCCCTCTTTCTATGTGTGTATGGCATATGAGACGCAGAAGCTGGAGATGAGGCTGGAGGAATAAATAAGCCCAGTAACTCGCCCAGCAGCTCAGCCAGGATCTTATCAGCCATAGTGAGCTATGTGGACTTTATTCTAGGGACAAGGGGAGGCCACCACAAGAGGTAGGAGGTGGGGGAGGGTGACATCATCGGATTTGTATTTTAAAGAGATCATCCTCCCTGACCTCACTCTAAGGTGGTGAGGTCAGCAGTTAGAAAGTACCATGGACTAGCCAGGAGGGGCTTCCAATCTGAGAGAGGGGAAAAGAGTTCCATGAGGAGGCTAGGGAGAAAGTGATTAACTGCCACAAGAGAGGGACAAATGAGGCAAGATTTCATCCTCTGATCTACTACCCCAAACAGCCAGGCTCAGGGAGAATCCTGGGAACCAATGCCCCACTGCGGTCTTTTCCTCCTAAGTGAGAAGCCAGCCAACATCTCAGGAACTCTCTGGCCAGTGTCCAAAGGGTCTTGGGCATAGATCTCATGCACCATGTGTCAGGCAGACCCAAGTGCCCAACTGGTTCTCCTCCACAAAGTACCACCCTTGTCCTCAGGGCCACAGATACACGGCTTTGGGCATAGAAACTACTTCTTGATGAATGAATCGATCAACTGGTCAATCAGGGCAGAAAGCAGTTAGAACTTGAAGACAATCCTGCGATTCAAGAACTCCGCCACGCAGAATGACAGCCCATGGCACCTGGAGAGCAAGATCCCCATGGCCTTCAGACCCCAGCCAACTCCTTCCACCACCGCCTCCCAACTCTCCTTCCAGCCCCATCTCTCTTGTCCTCTGAGACACAGGGGACAGAAACCAGAACCACTGCTTCTCTGCCTGTCTCACCGTGGTGCCTAGAACTCCTTGAAGCCAGGGACTGTCCCCTCATTCCTTACTCAGGTGCTGCCCAAGCCCAGGGTCTGCCTAGAGAGGGTCCTCAACCAACGCTTGTTGAAGTGAAGTGTTCAAATGCTCAGGTTTACCACTCACATCGTGCCTCCTGGGAACCTGGCTGTCCAAGAGAATAGCCTTCCAAAGGTAACCCTCCTCGCCACCCAGGTCTAATGTCCAGAGCAGGAGTGACGGAGGCACATGAGCAATAGGTTAAGCAGCTGCCACTCAATGGTAAGAGGCCACCGGCTGGATCTGCACTCAGTCATGCACACTGGACCCTCGACTTTGCTTTAATTGCTTCAATATTTGCACAGTGAGATCACACATGTGCCTCACCTACTCGGTAATAAGCTTGCACTCGGCTGCCCGGGAGAAACTGCAAAGAGGAGCAAGTCTTCTCAGATCTGGGGGCGTCACCCCCTCCCAAACTGCGAGGCGCTGATTATCCCCGCAGAAGCGCCCCCAGGTCTGACGAGGGTGACAGAACTGTTTGGCTGCCCTCCCGATGGGAACTGTGCACTGAACACGCCGACCCTGCCCTCTCGCAGACAGCATCTCCCCAGCTTCCCACACACCAGGGGCAACCTGAACCCTCGGATTCCTGCAGCGAAGCCGTTCCTTCCCTTCGGTTCTCTTGATAGGAGGGGTTTCCTCTCCCCAAGCATGCAAGTGCAGTTTGCTGAAATCCAACACAGAAAAACAACCATACTGAAGAGATCTAATTATACGGCCACTGTATCGATGGGTACACTGAGTACAGCATGCTGGTTTCCTGAGTCCACATCACGACAGCTGAGAAACCCAACTCGGGATCAGAAACGAAAGACGATTTTTGAAGACCACTCAGCCCAGAAGCCACCAGGTCTTCAGCAGCTTGTTGTTCCCTGAGTGATGTTTAAATAAAACAAAAAACAAAAGCCTCAATAGCGGAACCACTTCCACGGACAGCCATCCTGACCCCATTCTGGCTGAGCTGAGAGCTTGTTCAGGCCTTGATGGGTCCCAGTCACTGCTGGGTCCCCGTCGCCCAGCATATGCAGGTGCTGAATAAAACCTGATGAACTCAAGTAAGGGCGAAGGTTCCAGTCTCCCAAAGGGTCCAAACTCCAGGGATCAAGTCCAATGGACTCTTGACCACTCATTCTTAAAGCGCCAAACGTTAAGCCCAATAATCTTCCATTTTATTTTCCAAACATAAGCGACTCTCATGTGGCTCATTTCCCCTTTCGGAGGCAAGGCAGCAAAGGCCTCCGAATGGGCCAAGGCTTCTCTGTGGCCATCCAGGATCCTCTCACCCACCCTTCCAGCCAAGTCTGACGTCCACTAATCTTCTTTAGTGTTTCGAAGAGACACGTGACTGGCCAGGGGTCAACAACAATCTTCCTGGATTGATCAAAAGGTCATTTGAGTCAACTCTGATAATAAGCTTCATCCCTGAAAGGAGAGAGACCTTCCAAATGGTGATAACTTATTCATGACCTTTACAGAAGGCAGATTAGAAAGACCCAGACTCAGGAGGCAGCCAGACTGGCCGTGGAATTCCAGACCCATCACTAATGAACAGAACAAACTGTGCCAGGCTGACTTGGCCCCTGGGCCTCAGTTTCTCCATATGTAAAATGGAGGTACCACCAGCTAACCCCCAGGACAGCTGGGCGAGCAGCGCAGCCCCCAGCAGTCTAGCTGATGGCCCGTGTCTACAATGTAGTCAGAGCACTGCTCAACTCACAGAACTATTGTGAGGATCAAAATGAGCTAACGGGGGCAGAACCGTGCTTGGTGGTACCCCGGGCCAGTCAGCTCCCCTCCCCCACCATCTTTGCCTCTTCTCTCAAGAAGTCTGTGTCGCCACTGAGCTCATAATGAGTCAGTCACAAGCGCTGCCCTCACACAACCCACTTCAGGGGTTTGAAGTCACATCCTGCCCAGCCTAACTTAACATGATTTATTCCACCCCAGGAATGCAGCTCATTTCCCAAAATTTTGTAAAGAACTTTAAAGAGTTTGATCTTGCAAGGGGCTCCGTTTACAGGCTCAGCGGGAGTGGTGGGGGAGACCCAGCTCAGCTCAGATGCGTAGGGGGAACCACACAATCAGGCTGAAAGAGGCCCCCCAGAGCAGCCCATTCTGAGGGTGCCAACATTCTTTTCTATCTCAAGCCACAGTAAAAGAAAAAAAAATTTTAAAAACTTTTAACACAAATACACTCAAACATCAAACAAAATCTTCATGAAATGACATATACATGCATGCTATGCACTCTGATGTTTTCCATTTGAATCCATTTTATTTCATTTCTAAAAATTCTGGTTGCCACCTACTACAGTCATTTCACAACCCACCAATAAGTCTGAACTGACAGTATGAGAAACACCCATTTGACTCAACCGTCACTGGGTAAGCAAGGCTCAGAGCACTCCAGCAACTTGCCCAAGATCACACAGCGAGTTAGGCCAAGCAGAAGCTCAAGTCCAAAACCAAAGCAAGGTTCTATGGGGGATCAAACCTCAGGTAGGTAAGACCTGGGTAGCAAGCCAGTCACCTACTCCCCTGCTCCCCACCCTCCCCCATAAAAGAGAGACCCAGAGGCTCTGGGAGGTGAGGCAACCTGTCTGGATACGGGGGGCTTCAGAAGGATCCTTTGAGGACCAGTGTCCAAGTAGAAGACCAAAGGACAGACGGAAGAGCCCAGTTTCCTCAGGATCCAGAATAACAGATCGAACCCGCTAAAACCAAACATCACCACACAAAGCTGCAGCCCAGCCCCACACTGAAGAGACGCCCGGAAGGGATGCGATATCAAAGCTTCCTATAAGAAAGACCGCATGAGAGAGGAAGGCCACTGTCCTGCGAGATGAGATCAGGGAAGCGGCGCTCCACACACATATGTGTATCCCGGGGCGGCATAACCCAACCCTACGATGATCAGACCCTCCTGCCTGGTAATAGCCTGACTGCACGTACATACATGTACACATGCACGTGTGCACACACACGCTCTATAAACAGGAAACCCGAAGTTCCCATCTCTCTAGACCAGTGGTTAACACTTCCAGCCATTAAGGACCCTGTGAGAATCGGCTGAAGACTGTGAGCCCTGGCACACCATCTCAGGGGGCTCATAGAGACCCTCAAGTGCAGCCCATGGACTTTCACAAGCTCAAAGGCAAAGGGGCCCTGGAGCGGCTCCTTCCCCACGAGGGCAACGTGAGAGGATGTTCTTCCTCCCTCACCCTGCAGAGGTCTAGGAGCACGGCTGCAGGCAGCAGGCCCAGCAGCAAGAGGCTGCGCGGGAAGGGGAGGATTCGGGATGGCGAGGGCAGGAGGCTGCTGCTCTGGATCACCCTGGACTGTGGGAACGAGAAATCCAAAACTGAACAGCCAACTGCCTCTCCTCCTACCTTTTCACCTCTCAGGCCTGTTCTCCACTGAGCCAGCCCTGGGCACACGGGCTGCAGCAGGGCAGAACCGAGCTCTCCAGAGAAGCCAGCATGGACAAGCAGCATCCCAGCACCTTTGGCCTCCCTGGAGAAAATGACCCAAATACGAGGCACAGAGTGAGGATAAAACCCACTTATTCCACGCTTTATAGAAAAATTAAATTTTTCCTAGAGCAGGTTGTGGCAGCACCCTCGTCTGCAAGGCTGGCCAGCCCACTGTCCTTGAGCAGGGAGCCTGGCCACAGGGATGACCTCACCACGTCTTTCACCAGAAACCTGGCTGCGGCTTATTTTACCCCCCGCCAGGCATCGCTCCTTTGCCAGAGCTGGTCTGGTTCCACAGAGGCCAAGGCTGAAGCTGCACGTGAGAGAAGGGAGCGGCCCGGCCCCAGAGAGCTGCCAGGTTCCGGCCACACCACCCTAACCTGGGGCCGAGCCCCGCTCCAACCCCAGAGACATGTGTGCACACGCATGGACACGTGCACACACTGCCATGTAGACGGACATGTGCACACTGGCATGTATACAGACGTGCACATACAGGCATGTGCATACACAGACACGTATATACAGCCGTGCAGGCATGGACATGTATACACAGACGTGCACACACAGGCTTGTACACACATGAACACACGCACACATGGATGGGCACATGAACAGACATGGGCACACACACTCCCCAGAGGATACTCCGGAGTCAGGCCACCCTGGCTATGAGCGCTGGAGTCTCCACTCCCTGCGTGAGGGAACCTGGGAACATCCCTAAGCTTTCTGAGCCTCCCTCCTCATCAGCATAACAGGAATCGCAAAGCCCACCTCAGAGAACAGTGCAGACAATTAGATGATAACCACTAACACTTAGTTCTGGGTGCTTTTCACAGGAGGCCTCACTAGCCCACTCAACCCTGTGGGGAGGCTCCACTGGTGGCCTGTTCTGCAGATGAGGAAACTGAAGTGCAGAATGCTTAAGCCACTTGCCCAAGAGCACACGGGCAGCAGCCGTTGGTGTCTCGTACCCTAGACGTCTCACTTTAACCAGCTGCGGCCTCTGAGCATGCCGTGAGACAGCAAATGCACAGAGCATCCAGCAAGGTTCGTAGGAGGACCTGGTCAACAGCAGGGAGAGATGGTCAGGAAGAAGAAAGATGAGACTGACCCATGGTCTTCCCTATTACCCAGAACCAGCTGACTCGGGATTTCTCTTCCAAACTCCTTCTAACCTGAGTTCTCTTAGATAAGAGCATTGGGAAGGGTGGGGGCATTTATCTCCCCACCCCTCCCAGCTGTCCCCAGCAATCCCGCCGATGAGGCAGGAATTAATGCGCCTGTAGTCGTGGTGACTCTTGACCACAACCAATTTGGAATGTCCCAGGTCCAGGGCACAAAGCCCCAGAAGAGCCTTGAGTCCTGCCCCAGCCCCTGATCTTAGCTCAGGTCCACAATGGAGTATCACATTCCTCAGATTCTTGTCTGAAAGCCAGAAGGGGGGAGGGCGAGAGTCCACTATTTCAACCTAAGGATCATTAAAGCCTGGGACTTGTTTTAAAGGGGAAGAGAGCCATCCTTTTGCAGGCTCTCTTTAATACGCTGGTCTGCCCCAGGTGTGTGATACTGGCGAGCTCTGAACACACAAAGGCTTTTACAACTGCAACAGCCCTGGCCCAATGTCCCCACTTTGAAGACACCAAGGCTCCAAGGACTAAAGCTAGTAATTGGCAGGGACGGCCGCTGCCAGATCTTCAGCCTCTGCCTCAGAGGCCACTGTCTGTTCCTTCCTGTCAGACCCGAGGTTTAAAGTGCTAGTCAGAGAGTCAGCAGCGCTAACTGCAGGTAGGCTTGGAAGAAGGCGTGGAGACAGTCGGAGACGAGAAGTCACAGTACTGATGGGGACTTGTGAACTCCACAGTGCTCAGTGACGAGTAATTAATCCCATAATAAGGCATTTTTCATGAGCACTTGGCGAGACACAGCCACCTCCTCCTCACCCTGGCAAAGGCAGGAACAGTTGGTGGGCGGCCGGCCCAGCTCTGGGCAGAAGGCAGGCTGAGAACAGCACGCCGGTGGGCGAGGAGGTGGCCAGGAGGAGGCGGCTCTGGAAGGCTGAGGGAGAAGAGTGAACGTTTCCTGCAGGAACCAGGCAGCCCAGAACTCACACTCCCGGTCACCCACCCCCACCCACAGTCCAGGGATGGAACGGGAGGGCTGAATCTTACGCCTGGCCCGATAAGCCAGCGGGGCACTGGACCTCAACCATCACTGCTTTAAGGCTGCATGCAAAAGCACGCAAGTCTACACACCCCCAACTTCTCAGACATTATCCCCAGGATGGGTTAAGTGGGATGAGACAGAGAGGCAACGGAAGCAGATACGAAAAATAATCGGCCTGAAAATTAGAGAAGCGGAGAGAGGAGCTGAGATCTCTCGCTCACTACCTGGGGCTGGTCACGCAGGTTCTTTGAGTCTCGATCTTCCCAGCTATAAGATGGGGACATCAGCACTGCCACCCTCCTGGGATTGAGACACTTTGACTGCAATAACCTGAGTGTGACTTCAAATTTTACAGTAATAGAAAAAATAGATTAAAATAGGTTTTTAAAAATAGATAATCTACTATAAAATAGATTATTAAAATAGACGTATTTATACAGTCATGTGCCACATAACGACATTTTGGTCAACGACGGACCGCACAGACAACGGTGGTCCCATAAGATCAGCACCACGCAGCCTGGATGCAGAGTAGGCCATTCCATCTGGGTGTGTGTGAGTGCACTCGGTGATGCTCCCCCAGCAACACCATCGCCTAACGATGCATTTTTCAGAACCTGCCCTCGTCGTAAAACGACACAGGACTGGAATAGGGAGCCTGGCACTGTGCTGAACAAACTGTGTATAAATAAAACCGATAAACCATAAAGCTAAACTTGATGGAGCACCCAAATCCTCTGGGGTAGTTCTCATTTTCCTCATTCCACAAACAAGGAAAACAGGCACAGAAAGGTTGCGTAACTCACCCAAGGTCAAAGAGCCAGCCCGTGGCAGAACCAGGATTAGGACAGGGCTGCCTCCAGAGCCCCTGCCATTTACATAAGAACCAGACACACACAGCACAGTGGTTAAGCCTCAGAACCCAAAGAAATAAAGCATCCTACCCAGGTCACACAGAGCTATGGGACGGTGCCTGCTGAACCAGGGTCTGCCCGACCGACACTCAGGAGCGACACTATGACCCGTTTCCGAAGCTTCACTAAGTGCCTACCATGGGCAAGGTTCCAGAGGCAGCACCTCCAACAGGGACGGTGGGGCCAGCAAGCAGGCCAGTGCAGAGAAGCACCGAGACATCCCCCGGCAATGGGAGTTTAAGTTGACAGCCCAGCACCAGTCTTGTACAAGTGTTACTGCTTGCTTGTGTAAAAACAGTGTTTACGGCTCATCAGAGGGGAAAAGCCGCCTCCAAGAACACTCGGTCCACAAGGACTGGGCGGGGGGTGCGATCGCCCCTGTGAGGAAGACAGAGGGACTCGAAACTAAAGTGACTAAAGTGCCTGGATCAGAAGGGGACCTGGGGAGCAGAGAGGATGAAGGCGGGACGGAAGGGAAAGGCGCTCTGATGAAGCAAGAGCAGGCGGGGGGCAGGAGAGGGCATGGAACGGACATTTCGTGGGGATCCACCATGAACCAGACACTGTGCTGAGTGCCTTCCAAGCTTCAGCTACCCAAAGGACACCAGGAGATGGGTTCTATTAGCCGTTATTTTACAGACAAGGAAATGGGATCAAAGCTGTTAAAGGAAAACCGAGAAAGTAGAGAAAAGCCCGGGAGGGCTCGTCCCTCACACCTGGAGGAACCCGTAGCCAGTCCCTGGAGTGGACGGGCCTCTGCTGACGCACACGCTCTGCTCCCTTCTCTGTTATGGGCCGAACTGTGTCCCCAAAATTCACACATTGAAGCCTTAACCCTCAGGACCTCAGATGTCACTATATTTGGAGACAGGGCCTTTAAAGAGGTAAATAACTTAAAACGACACATTAGGGTGGGCCCTGATCCAGTAAGACTGGTGTCCTCATAGGGGGAGGAAGATTAGATGGCAGGGATGCCCATGTACAGAGGACGAACCAGCGCAGCGCAGAGGGAGCAGGAGGGCGGCCATCTGCAAGCCCAGGAGAGAGACCCTGCCCGCACCTTGATCTTGGACTTGCAGCCTCCAGAACCGTGAGAAGTAAATTTCTGTGGTTTAGGCCCCCCAGGCTGCAGGACCCGATACAGGCCTCACCTGGCCGTCGTTGTCCACAGCACGGACCACCAGCCCCACCCGTGAGCTTGTCTGCCCGCCTGCTGTCTGGGTCTCCCACCAGAACGTGCACTGCAAGGACTGTGTCTGCTTTATGCAATCACGTAACCCCAGCACCTCCGGGTCCCCAGCGCAGAGCCAACAGTTGATACCTATTTCATGAACACACAAACTCAGTGAAAATGGGATGGAAACCCAGCGGCTGCTTCCAGAGGCACCCACGCCACGGCCTCCTTCTGCTTTATCTAATTCCCTCTTCTGCACCCACCTCTCCCACCTCCAGTGTAAGAAATGGTACATAATTCAAAATAAATTCAAAGATAATCCCCAGCCTATAATCACCACCAAACAGTAGTGTAAACAAGGTGACAGGAGATACACAGAAAACAAACACATAGGACCCTGCCTCAACCACAAGGAACATTCTATTAAAATCTACTAAGCGCTGAAATCCCCGTGTTTAGCCTTATTACCAATTTTAAGTCAATTTGGAAAGAACACAGCTAGGTTAAGGTTTAGAGTTGGCTTTTGGTTTTTTGAGCGTGTGTTCAATGGGGCACTGAGGAGCACGACAGAGCTCTCCTAGCCACACCTCAGCCCTGAGCAGCCTGGTACTCACCCCAATCCCCACTGCAGGCTGGAGAGGGGACTCGAGGAGGTCAATAAACCTGAAACCCGGGCAGGACCTTCCGTGGAAGCGTCCCAGTGACCAGGTCTAGGGCCCACCCCCCAGCCCTCTCATTCCCTCGGTGGGTGAGAACAAGCGACTTCTCTCCTGCTCTCTAGGAAGACAGTGGGATTCAGGTCGGGCTCCCTTAAGGCCGGAGCTGAGGCTGGGGGGACAGGGACAGTGGCGGGCTGGAAAGAGGAAAGAACATGAGCAAGGGAGCCATGGATCCGGAATGAAAGAAAACTCCGGAACAAAGATATTGCATTCCAGTTGCTGGACCCTTGATCGCCCCTCTTCTCCCCTCATGCCCAGCCCAGCTCACCCCCAAATAACTCCCTTACTAATGTTGTAAACGTCCATCTGCTCAAAAGGACTCAGCCCCTAGGATTCTGAAACTTCCTCTTTACAACCAAACTAAACTGTTGCAACTTGTTGCTACAATTTAGTACCTTGCCCCGGAGGCAGGAGCCACAGCAGAACAAGCCTTTGCCAGGGACTTGGGACGTTTCAGAGACTACCCCACCCCTGCTGCCCACCCACCCCCCCCCCCCCCCCCCCCCCGCTAGCTGCCTCCATGCTCGCTCACAGAGGGGTCTCTCTCAGTAGGGCCGGGGGCTATTTCCCCAGCCTCCCTGTGGACAAGGTCCCTCGGAGCCTTGACCCCTCACTTCCAGCATATTTTCTGGCCCAGGCCTCAAAACTGCAAAAACCACTGGGGTGGGGAGGTAAGGGAGGTCTTCCTCCAATGAACCCAGAAAGATCTCCCAGGTCCATGTTCCTAAGCTTTCTCACCACTGATGACAAAGTGGTTTTTACCTGTTTTCCATCTACTCAAATTGGGTGTCTGAGCTGCCACTTTCTCCTGGGCTGACCTCTCTCACAACTCCAACGTGAAGGGATTTTTCTCTGGGTTTGGACTGTGAGCCCCTGGAGGGCAGGGCCTGTGACATCTCACTCATCTACACCCTAAGCACCTAGCAGTTTCTGCCCTAGAGCAGATACCCAGTATATTCTTGCTGAATGAACGAATTTCCAAAGGAGTCAATAAAACCCATGGAACTTTCTGGCAATAGAAATAATAGTTCTTCCTCTCCATGGACCATAACACAGCCATTAAAATAATAAATGTGAAGACTGTTGCAACAGAGGAAATTTTATATTATAGGACTGAGTAAGGCAGAACACACAACAGTGTCTGCTCTGCATACAATTTTGTAAAATAACGTGTGAATATGAACACAAAACCCAGAAAGATGCAAACGGGGGAGGGGCAAATCTGCTTCTTGTGAGCTTTGTTATTACATTGCTTGTGATATAAACAACCCCTCTCTCTTTTTTTTTCCACTTTAAAAAGGGAATCTATTCTAGACAATTATGTCTCTCTCAACACTCCATGAAAAGTCTCATCCCCAGGCCTTCAGCTGGGAACGGCGTGCTGAGCACAGAACCAGCGGCCCAGGCAGAATTCCCAGCAGCCAGCCAGGGGTTAAGGAGCTGGGTGGAATCCTGCACTCCCACATTTCCCAGGAAATGGCCCAGGGAAGTGGACCTTAATGGACCACTCGGGCTTTGTAAGGGGCTGCGAGAGGGGGCTGCAGCTACTAAGGAGAGGCAACCTTTTACCAGCTTGGGCTGACTCACAGGGCCTTGGCTCCCTGAATTACCCATGAACAGAGCTCCACCCAAGCCTGAGCAACTGAACAAGGTCCCAGCCCTGCTCCCTGGACATGCCATGCCATATCCCTGCCTTGCAGTCAGCTCGGACGCCGCCCCCTCCAGGAAGCCTTCTCAGAGCCCCCTGTATCCCCAGCACTCTGTATCTGGCAAGAAACCATCAGTTCTTAGAAACAGGGGCCCCGCTTCCTTCACCTCCATATTCCCAGCACCCAGCCCAGTGCCCAGCACATAGAGTAAGCTCTCAGGAGTGGCTACTGAATGACGATGGACAGATGGACAAACAAAGGAAGGAAGGAAAACACGTTTGCAGGTGGGCTGACCTCAAGAAGAGCACACTGGTCAAGACGGCAGTGGGCCCTGTGGCTGGCTCCCCAGTGACGCCCAGCCAGGGCCCAGCCAACAGCAGTTAGAAACAGCAGCTCAGATTTACGCTGCCCCGCCACAGGCTTTTCACCTGCCCTCCCTCAGGACCAACCACACACATCTGAAAAATGGCCAGTTGAGGTTAAAGGTGAAGTCAGTAGCCAAGCCAACACCATCGAACTGGCAACCTCGCTCTGAGCAGCCAGCCGCACCATGGAACGGAGGCCCCACTCTGGCCGGCCCAGAGCTCGGCTCCTGTCGGTAACTCTCGGCCGCTGCCGAGGGAGGAGGCCTCGGGGACCAGCCAAGCCCTCACCGTCAACTGAGGAAAGGCAAGCCGAGGAGTGAAGGGCACTGACAAGGTCACACGGGGGGCTAGTGTCACAGCGCCCAAGTTTGAGTCCCTGCTCAGTCTCATCTGTAAAACGAAGCTGATTTTCTAGCTCACAGGAATGAGTAAGACTCAAATGAGACAATTCATGGAAAGGCACAGTGCCTGGCTCATGGCAAGTGCTCAACAAAATCTTACTATTATTAGCAGAGCTGGGACTTCAACCCAGACACCCTGATTCGAGGCCAATGGCCTGGCCCGAAGCCTCTTCCTTCCTTGCCCACCTTCCCCGTCTTCCTTCCTCCTCCCAGGCGACTCTAGCCTGCAGGAAGCTGGCTCAAGATGCTCAGAATCCCCAGGTGCTCAGGGTGGCATGGGCCTGCCTATGTGGCAAGTCTCTCTCTCAGTGTCCCAGCTCGCTATTCAAGGGTAGGGCTCCCGAGGACAGGGAGGGGCTCTCTGTCCTCCATCCCCACTGAAGCCCCAGCAAGCCCTGCACCGTGCAGGCCATGCAGCAGGAGCCCAAGGAGTCTTCGATGATTGACTCGTCAATACCCTTACGCCCAATAGTTGGCTCTTAAATATTAAAAAATAGACAAAAACCTTAACGTGGCTTCCTGCCCCACCTTTCTCACCCCAGAGAGTTCCAGACAAGTACCTAGGATCTGTGTTTTGTAAAATGGAGAGATCACTAAGGGGCATTCTGAAGCCCTGGCTGCCTGGGCCTCCACGTCCCCAGGCTTACAGTGACACCTAAAGCCACTGGGGCAACAAGGACGAGGAGCGGATTCTGCACCAGGCACCGGGTAAGAAGCTGGGATCAAGAGAGGGGCTCCTGCCTCTGACCTCCGGGTCCTCACAGTGCAGTGGAGTCGAAAATCATCCCCCGTCATTCCAGCCCAGTTAGAGTAAGGCACCCAAAAGGTTCCAAATGCCTCATCTTTCTGTTTATCAGACAGGAAGCTGCCTTCTCCAGCCCACTGACTTAACGCAAACACAGGAAACACGGCGGCTTTGAACACATACCACTCTAAACAGAGGTGCCCCTACTGCTCTGGAACAGCCTTTGCTTAAACACTTACACCAGCTCAGAACAGCGTAACAAGCCGAACTGTACTGTGTGGTGGGAAGGATGCAAAGGTTCCAGGCCTTGACAACCTCAGCATCCAAGCCCAGGAAATTTGGCAGGTTCCTCACTCATCGCAGCCACCACCCCTTGTTATCAAGGAGCAGGTTTGTGGGACAAATTTAAAATCCTGAACATGTACTTCCCACCACCTGAGGACAGAGGATGTTGATGCTAATGTGAAAAAAGGACAAAGAGGAAGCAGAGGAGAACTGGACCACTCTACAAATATTTATAATCCTCACAACAAGCCTAAGAAGCAGGCAAGTCCAGGTTGCAGATGGGGAAACCGAGGCTCCGGTTAGTAGGAGCGAAAGCGAGGATCTGGTCCCAGCTTCGCCTGACCCCAAAGCCCTTGTTTTGTTCCCTCCACCGTCAGTTTCATATTGAAAATATAACAAATCAATCACCCAAGACATTAAAGGACTTAAAATTACTAGAAATCAGGACTGGCCACAGGACAGAGGAAAGCCAGTGCGGCTCTCTGAACGGGGCCCCTGCTGCCTGGCACCACCCCATGTGAAATATCGATTTTTGAGCTGTGGGAACTTTCGGCCCAAGCGGCCCTGTCCAACTGGAAGAAGTTCAGAGAAACCCCAAACACTTCCCACCCCGTTTCTTAACCCTGGTGTTCCTCCCCCACCAAAAAAGAGCAAGATTCAGGGTGTGGGAGAATAGGCTCTTGAGGAAAGATGAAAGGAGCTGAGTACGTGTTGCTTGGCTCAACAGTGCAGAAAGCGAGGAAGGGGCCGATATCAGTTCACAAACACTTAAATGAGGCCATGTGACTTTGAGAGAGGCACTGGGGTTGAGTGAGACCGGGGGCAAAGCCTTCTGCCACCAACCCACAGAATGAGCTTGGGCAAATCACCCCTTTTCTAACTAGGGGGGAGCAATCAAATTGTCCCTGAGAGGCTTTGCAGCGCAGGCATTCTATACTACTAAGCGAATTCAGTAGACACGATTGTACTGTTGCTGATTTTTCTTTTAAGCAGGGCATCATTTAGAGTTAAAATGAAAGGAAAAGAAAACCTAAGATGAAGGTTCCCAAAATGTAAATGTCATGGAGGAGAGAGAGGAACCTCCCCCAGGGGTCCCTTGTTCCTCTGGGTGGTACTAAGGGCCACAGAGACCAGACACCTCTGTCTGAGAGGCACCAGGGAAGCGACCTTAAGGTGGGGGAGGGGCAGCCACACCTTCAACTTCCCTACAGGCCGCAACCCAACCTGCCCCACCTGCGCTGGCAGGAAGCCACACCCTTCACTGGCAACTTCCAGAAGGCCCCGCAAAGCTCCCCCCAGCCCCAGTGGGAGGGCTCCTGGTGAGGAGCCAGAGGGGCTGGAGATGAAGAGAGGTGCTGAAGGCACAGGCTAGGGGGAAACTCCCAAGATGGCCTCGCCCTCAGCCAAAGGCCAGCTACGAGCCTTTTCTGGGCCCACCTGCCCAGGCCCAGCTGTGCTGTGTCCCATCCCGGGTGCTGAATCACCTCAGGCTTGAGGAGCGAGTCAGCAGAATGGGGGCCTGAGAAATTCCACCAGGAGCCTGCCTAAGTTACTTTTTAAAGAGACACACATCAGATGCAAGAGGACAGCTCCCTCCTGCTTCCCAAATATTCGGTGCCATCAAAGCACAAGGGGTAGGTGGGGTAGAGGGGGCAGACACAGGCTGGCATCCAGCCCTCAAACCATCCCCATGTGGTAGCAGGCCCGTTTTAGACCCAGGCTCATTTTGTGTGCTCTGGTGTGACTCATGCCATTCCTTCAGGAGGCCCGGAGGCTGCCTGGCAGGGACTCGGGCCTGCCTGAGAGCCTGAAGTGAAGGGGTCTCCCACCAGCTTAACCACAGAGAAGAGCCACCTCAGCGGGGAGCAGAGCTGGCGGCTTCTCCAGCACCCAGATCGTGCAAGGCTATGATGGTCCTCCCTGGGGAGGGGATCAGGGCCCTCCAATTCAAAACACCCTTCTGATTACATTTTCTCAAGAATTTCGGCTTTTCCACTAATATTAATACATAAAAACCACAGGCCAGATGCCTGAGGGACAGCTGGGGATGGAGCAGGAAGGGGGGCACACTAGTGGTTCAATGACCCCAAGTTTAAAAAAGAGGACCCAAGAGAAGAAAGGCCTGGTTTAGCCTTCTGGTCAGGGGGGGGCTCCCCAGGAAACGCCATCGTATGATTTGGAGCCAGGGGGATTGTGGGAAACCTGGCAAAAGGGAATCCCAAAATACTTTCCAGACACATCCTGCGGCTTCCTTTTCTCATACAGCAAAGAAAAAGCAATCATCTACCATTTTCCAGAATACAAGGGAGTAGACCAGAGCAGACATTTGTTTAAGGGGTTACTCTGATGATAATATGATGTCATGGAGAAGAAACCAACCCAAAATGTTCCAACCACAAGAGCAAGTCAGTCCATTTTACGCTCCTGCCTCCTTCCTTGCACACAGTAAGCACTCAATACGAAATCTGGAATCTGGAGCAATGCATTCTACAATTGAGACCTACAAGATTGGCCAGATGACTTATTTTTATAGATAATAAAACTAAGAAAATTTAAAATTTTTTTATTATTTAAGGGCAACACATGCAAAAAAGCATTTAGCGAAAAGTAACGCTCAGCCCCCACTCCTGCTTCCTGGGCCCCTTCTAGAGGCAACCACCATTCCCAGGGTCTCAGCATCTTTCCACACACAGAGCCGAGCTGACATACCAGCATTCATACAAAAGGGAGCACCACATATACTACTTGGCAGCTGGTTTTTTCCCTTACAATATATCTTGGAGAGCATGCCCTATCAGGACATATAGATCAGCCTCATTTTTGTAAGGGCTACAAAGATTCCCAATGTACCACTGTGCCATGATTGATCTGACCCTTTTGATGGATGGTTATCTTGTTTCCTGTCTTTCTCTATGACAATGCTGCCAAGAATATCCTCGGACATTTCCTTCTGCACATCTGAGTTTATCTGCGGGGTGAATTCCTAGAAATCAGTCAGAAGGACTCTGCTTTGACAGGCACCACCAAACTGCCTTCTAAAAAGAGACTTGTTACAACTGATACTCCCATCAGTAGGATCTGAGAGTGCCTAAGAAACTGCGGCATCTACCAAAATCAAACATTCCCCAGCCAGAGCCAGAGCTGGAAGCCATGGCTCCAGCCACTCAAGTCCAGCGTTCTTTCCACGTCACCCCTTGGCCATCTCCTAGATCACAGGAAACCACGTTTTGGAACTAAAACTGCAGTTAGTTTGTGCACCTTCTGCCCGGGCCAGGGCCCTCAAACGAGCCTTCTCAGCACAAGCTCACTGCTAAGAGCATCCAAAGCATCAGCAGACGGGCCCCAGAACTACTGTGTTGTTACCACTTGGGCTTCACAGCCCACGAGCACTGCACACCCACAAACACCCCTTTTTAGAAGTAGAAAGAGCACTGAGCCAGGAGCTGGGAAAACCATCTACCCCCTTCCCCTGCTTCGCCACCTGACAACCCAGGGAGTTAACGCTGATAGTTTATATAATTTTTTTTTTTTTTGAGGAAGATTAGCCCTGAGCTAACATCTGCTGCCAATCCTCCTCTTTTTGCGGAAGAAGCCTGGCCCTGAGCTAACATCCGTGCCCATCTTCCTCTACTTTCTATGTGGGACGCCTACCACAGCATGGCTTGCCAAGCGGTGCCATGTCCACACCCGGCATCTGAAGCAGCGAACCTCGAGCCGCCAAAGCAGAACGCGTGCACTTAACCGCTGCACCACTGGGCCAGCCCTATATAATTTTCTTAAAACTTACATAGCCATCATCCAGCAGGCCCTTCCCAGACCTTCTTTCTTTTAGTTCTCACATCTAACCTTGCAGGGTAGGTACCCTGATTCCCATATTACAGATGAGCACACTGAGGCTGGGAGGTTACGTGGCTTTCCTAAGGTCATAAAGCTTAGTAAGTGGCATAGTCAGGCTTTGAACTCTGCCTAGCTCCTAAGCTCACACCCCATTATTCCCATCTCTAAGAATGGGATTCTGTAGATCACAGAGCACCGCTTCCCAGGGAGCAGCCAGGGCTCCACTCTGTTGTCACCACAGGACTCGAGCTCAGGGGCTCAGCACACCAAGGGTTAAGGCTGAGAGGCAGGGACTCTCTCGGGCTGCACAAAGGGAAAATGCACTTCCTGCCCCTGCGGGCAGAGATGCTGTTTTATGCTCAGCAAATTAGGACGTTTGTTTAATTAAGACGACACACAGATTTTTGTTACTCTAAATATTTTTGGAACATGATGCTTGGGAGGAAGCTGTCAAGGCATGGATTTTATCTTTCCTTTGCTTCGGGTATCTCTTTCTCCCCCTCCAAGAGAAGGGTAAGGCCAGGCTCAGAGGAAAACAACAGCCAACTCCTCCTCTCCTTTTGAAATAAAGATGTCAAGCTGGTAAGGGCTGTCTTAAGTACTTTATTGAAGGATTAGCTAGAAGAGGAAGTGAAGAAAGCCCAGCTCGCAGGGCTTCTAGCAATAACCTACCAGGCTACATAACAATGCTGCATTTTTTGAGTGTGCTTTTCTCCTTTTAAAAGCTGACAGATCCTTGTTTTGTTTTTCTCTGGAGCAAGAACAGGCAAAAGGCAGGCTGTGATTAACATGCGTCCTTCAGCCTGCCAGACGGAAGTTGTCCCATCTTCAACCCTTAGGTTAAAAAGTTTAAAAATAAAAAACAGAAAACCAGGGCCCTGACCCTCTCTTTCCTCTCCCCTTATGTGCACTTTGGACAAGCAGCCCCCCAGAATGCACCTCTCCGGCTGCCCTTCCCCAAACAGAGCCTGCCAATCCGGGCACCTGGACCTGCCCACAGGCACTGCCAGGACTTGCTGAATGTGGCAAAGAGCTTTCCGGCGTCACTCCGCAGCCACCTGGGGGGCACAGCGGCTCTCAAATTACACTGAGCAATCTCTTTGACGCTTTTAATTACCCTTCAGTTAACCACTAAATGAGTCCTCACTTTCCGACACTGAATGCTTGCCTCAGTTTGCCAAACCTGCACTGTGCTCCTTCCTGGAGGCAGCTTCCCTCCTCGCCCCAGACACAAGGGGCCCCTCTCGGAATTCCTCGAGTCCTTTGTCTGTGGCATGCTTGGGACACTCATCACAGGCTGCCATTGTATTTCAGTCATTCGGCCACTAATTTCCCCTTGAGGACTGTGAACTCCCCTCCTGGAGGAGGCCTCTGGGATCTCCCAAAAATGGGCTGGCTCCCTGCTCCCAATCCCCATGACTCACAGTACCTTTCTGGGGTCTCTGTCATCTTTGCCTCACATTAGAGTCATCTACAGATTTGTCTCAGCTCTGCCCTAGGTGCCAGAGGGCAGGGCCAGGACTTACTCAACCTGACAACCCCCCCCCCCCCCCACTCCACCACCACCTGGCAGAGTCCCTGGCAAAGAGAAGCCAGTTAAATATTTGCTCGATTACACATCTGTGTCCCCTCCCCCCACCCCTAGCAGCCTTGTACATAAATTGACTAATATTAATCGAGTGTTTGTCTAAACAGGCCTTAAAGCAGCCTTCCTCCTTACCAAAAAGGGAATAAACCACCCAGCGAGTTTATCAGGCCAGGCTCCGACGGTGGAGTCACAAATGGCCACAGTGTTGCAGAAAGGAGCTAAGCCTCTCTTCCCCCTTCAACGTTACTCAACAGTTACTTTGAAATCCTGTTAAACGCAGGAAAGGATGCAGTGAACCAAGAAGTGGCTGGGCCTCTCAACTGTCCAGCCGAGAGGGCAGCTTGTCTCCAGGACCTGGGACTTCCCAGGAACCTTTTCCCCACACCGGCTGGGTGGAGCCGCAGACAGCAGCCACCCTGCCCCCACCTCAAGACAGCCAGGAACCTAGTCCTGGAGGATACTCCATTTCTGAACCTAGTCCTGGAGGGTACTCCGTTTCTGTTGGAGACAACAGGGGTCTCTGGAGGGACGGCAGCGGGGTGCAGTCTTGCCCTGGGCGTGGCCCCAGGACAGCATGGGGAGAGAACCCCTGCACAGGAAGTGGGGGGTGGGGGGGATAGAAAACCGGGGATGTGGCCCAGACAGGAACGATGCAACAGCCCAGTCCCGGTCCTAAAGGAGCGGAGCCCAGCTCCCCGGCCCCGGCCCGCTGGGTGGCCCGCAGGTGCGGCGGAATCAGGTGCGCGCGCGGGCCGCGCAGACGTCCGCGGACATTCCCGGGCCTCGCTCTCCCGGGAAGCAGAAGTCAAAAGACAAAGGTTGAGGGGCTGCGGGGGAGGGGGTCGTCTTGCCGGCCTCGCGGCCCGGGCCCCGCCGGGTCCCCCTTCCCCGTGCACCGGCCGCGCCTCTCCGCGTCCCCTCCGCCGCCCACCGCTCGCAGCCGGGTGAATGAGGAAGTCGGGAGTGCAGGGCGGAAACCGAGCCGAGCGCAATGTCTGCTGCAGGACCGTCCGACTCTGAGTCAGGACGCCCTGACAGCTGCCAAACGGTCCCCGCCTGCCCGTTACCTCCGTTTCAGAGACGCCCGGAAACTTCCAAAGGAGCCGCTGCCCCGAGCCCCCCACCTTACCCTCACCCGTTCGGCCGCGTCCACGGGACAGAGGCTCCCCGGAAGGGGTTAAAAAGTTTGCCCAACTTGGGCACTGGGCGAGGCGAGGGCGGGGCGCGCGCCCGGCAGCAGGGGGAGGTCGAGGCTCCGGGTGCCCCGCGGGGAGCGCGCCGGCCGAGGGCGGGGGGATGGAGGGTTTCCGGGGAGCGCCCGGCCCCGAAGCCTTCCTCCGCTCCCCGAGGCCCTGCTTCCCGCGGCACCGTCCCCGAGCGTCCGCGCGGGGGTCCCGGGGCGCCGAGGGAAGGATGCGGTGCCCCGGCCCGGGCCCGCCGCGTTCGCGCCCGCCCACGCTGCTCGCCGGCCGTGCGGAGGCCGAGAACCACACGCTGGCCTTCTCGCCCCAGACGCCGCGCGTCCCGTCGCCGCCGCCGCCACGCCCGCCCGCGCGCCCGCCTGCTCGGGGCGGGACCGGCCGGTGGGGCTCGCTCACCTGAACCTGGATCTGCCCTGGCGAACAGGCGCTGCTTCTCCCGAGAGGGCTTGCTCGAGCGCTCGAGCGACGGCGGAGTGGGGCGAGCGCGCGAGGCAGGAGCTGCAGCAGGTCAGCCTCGCTCAGGCTTCCGTGTCCTGCCCAGGAACCGCGGTGATCTGCGCGCCTCACCGCACCCAGCTCCGCTCCTCGCCGCCTTCCCGCCCCGCCCTCGAAGCCGCGCGCCCATTCCCAGCCCGGCGCCGGCTCCGGGGAGGAGCCAGGAGAGATGACCCCGCCCCCAGCTGTCTCATCCACTCCGGCCCGCGCCTCGTATTGATGGACAGATCCATTGGCCTGTGGGAAGGGGGTGGGCGGAGCCTCTGGGGGCCAGAGGGGTGGGGATTTACCCTCCCCATCCGCCCCCACCTCCGCCCTCTCCACCTTCCCCCGCGCTGCCTAGGCGGGAGCCCCGCCCCCCAGGGCGGGCCCAACGAACAGCCAGGTTTCAGGAGGAGGATTGACATGGAGAGAGTCCAATCAGGAGGAGGAGGTTCTCGCGGAGGGCTCCGGGCCGGGCTTTTGGTGCACCGCCTGGGCCGGGGCGAGGCCGGGCGGGAGCAGACTGGGAAGGTCCGGGATCGACACCCCGCCCCGGGAGCTGTTTTCCTGTCCCACCCAAGTCATCCCAGAAGAACAGATATTAAGTACCATATATGGGAAAAGTGCTATTTTACATAATTATGATGGCCTGTGGGGGCGGACATGAACTCAGCCCCGGAGCCGTTGTGCGCGCCCTGAGTTCGATTTCTGACGCTGTCCTCAGAGTGGGCATGCTGCCGTCCTTCGGCCTCCGGACCTTGGCTCGGATGGGTTCCCTCTGCCTGGAGCGCCCTTCCGAGCCGCTACCTCCACGTGGTTGACTCGCACGCTTCCTTTCAGAGATTTGTTACAAAATGTTTTCTTGGTTTTTTTTGTTGTTTGATTGCTGGCCGCTACAAGAGGATAAAACATTTTTTTAAAGATTTTTTACACTTATCTTTTAATCCATCTGGAATTTATTTTTATTTTGGAGTGAGGAAGAAATCTAATATAATTTTTGTAGTAGCCAGGTGTGTCCACACACCATTTTCTCCACTGATTTCAGGTACCACCGTCATCACCTTTTGAACTCGTATATGTGCTTAGATCTGTTTCTGAGCTGTATCCGTTGATCTTTCTGTGTGTTCCTGTGCCAGTTCCACAATACTTTCATGCTGATAGCTTTATAATACATTTTCTATCCAAGAGGGCAAATTTCTCATTACTCTTTCCTTTTGGAATGTGCTTCCTATCATGACTATTCTTCCAAATGAACTTCAGAAAAAGTTTATGATCAAAAGAACACTGGAAAAAAGATTTTTCAACTCTGTGACAAAGAATTACTATCAACAGTATATAAAAGGCTCTTTTCGGTCCATAAGAAAAACCCCAAATACTCCAAAATAAAAATGACCAAAAAAAGAAACAGGCAATTAAAAAAGGAGAAATATAAATGGCCAATAATTATGAAAGAAGCAATCAGAAATGCAAACAAAACAACATAGGACACCATTTTTCACCTATCAAATTAAAAAAAGAGGGGCCTACCTCATGGCCTAGAAGTTAAGTTCACGTGTGGGGCACCTGGGGTTCGAGGGCTTGGACCCAGCTGTGGACCTGTGCACAGCTCACCAAGCCAGGCTGTGGCCGTGTCCCACATACAAAGTAGAGGAAGACTGGCAAAGATATTAGCTCAGGGACAATCTTCCTCAAGCAAAAAGAGGAAGATTGGCAACAAGTGTTTGCTCAGGGCCAATCTTCCTCAAGAAAAAAAGAATAAAAATGCCCACTGTTGGCTAGGTTTAAACATACAGATAGAAAAGTAAATTGATCAATCCTCCCTAAGAATTCATCATAAAAAAAAATTGGAAACGTGCACAGATATGGGTTAAAAACTTCTTTGCAACATTGTTTATAGTCATTAAATATTAGAAATAAATGTACAATAAAAGAGATTGATTGAATAAATTTTGATACATCCATATGCTGAAAAATACCCAGAAAGTCACTGAAATTTTTCTGTAAATTTGTATTTACTGATTTAAAACATACGGAGGAAGAGCAAATTATAGAATGCTGTTACGGCAGGATTTCATTTCTTTTTGTGCAATGTTTGTGTGTGGGGGTGCCTGATGTGTGTGTGTGTATGTGTACATGTGTGTTTCAGAGAGAGAGAAAATGAGGTTTAAAAGGCATCATATCAAAGTGTAAATAGAGGTTATAGCTTGGTAGAAGCATTGTGATTGATTTTTTCTTTTGCTTATCTGTATTTCTAACACATATATCACTTGCATAATTTTTTCAAAAATAGAAGAAAAAGACTCACTTCAAGGTCACCTCTTCCAAAATCTTCCCTGACACTCCAGGCCAGTTAGGTGGCCCTCCTCTGTGCTCCCACATCGTCTTATGTTTATCTCTCTCATAGCACTTACACCTTAGATTTTAATTGTCCATTTACTTGCTATTTCTTCTGCTGAGGCTAGAAGCTGCCTAGGGACAGATAGCGGCTGTGCCTTCTTTGTCTTTGTGGACCCAGAATTAACACAAGGCTTGGCTTAAAATGGTCCTGAGTGAATGCTTGAGCAGGACTCTGAGAGCATCTATTTCCTTATCTGTAAAATGTTTATAATCACTGGGCCTTGCCCAACCCACAGGACTGTTGAGAAGAACACTTGAGATGTGGACCTGAAAACTACGAAGCAGTGTGCACTTACAGAAGAGCATTATTGATAATGATCGTTTCCATTTTCCTCACACCCGTGGATTCCTAGCACCACCCTCTCCAGGAAATGGAGGTCACTAAGAAATTGGAAGGCCTCATTCAGCCAGACTCTGAATTCTCTCCTCCGGACCCACCAGCCTAGATGCTTCCCCAACTAAGGAAGCCCTCCCACTTGCTGTCCAACCTAACCCCTCCTCTAGGTCCCAAGAACCTACACCATTGATAGTGTCGACTCTTGTAACAGTTTAGAAAGAGTTTCATCTCTTTTGTTTGAGTAGTGAAATAGTATCATGGTTGGTGTAGAAAATACTAAAAAGAAAGAAAATAAAAATCACTCGCAACCTTACTACCACAATATAGCAACTATTAACAAACCTTGTTACTTCCTTCAAATCTCTATACACACACACACATATTTAAAATAAAATTGAGAGGTCCACATTATATGGTCACCTGATTTATTACAAAGGTACCACTACAGATAAGTGGGAAAAGATGGCCATTTTAATAAATGGTGCTAGGTCAATTGCATATCCACACGTGGAAACGTGAATTTTGACTTCTACCCTCACAGCATTGCCAGAAATAGTTTGGGATGGATCAGAGACCTAAATGTGAAAAGTAAACAGTAAAACTTCCCGAAGGAAGCGTAGGAGAATATCTTCATGACCTTGAAGCAGGCAAAATTTCTTAAAGACACAAAAAGTATAAACCGTAGGAAAAGATTGTTAAATTGAACTTCATTAAAATTGAGAACTTCTGTTCATCAAAAGACGTGTTTAAGAGAGTGAAAAATCAAACCACAGACTGGGAAAAAATATTTACAATGCATGTATATAACAAAGGACGTGTAGCCAGAATTTATCAAGAATATCTGTGTTGGGGCTGGCCCCGTGGCCGAGTGGTTAAGTTTGCGCGCTCCACTGCAGGCGTCCCAGTGTTTCGTTGGTTCGAATCCTGGGCGCGGACATGGCACTGCTCATCAAACCACGCTGAGGCAGCGTCCCACATGCCACAACTAGAAGGACCCACAACAAAGAATGTACAACTATGTACTGGGGGGCTTTGGAGAGAAAAAGGAAAAAATAAAATCTTAAAAAATAAAAGAGAATATCTGTGTCAAGAAAAAACTGACAACCCAATTTTTTTTAACAGGCAAAGATTTGAATGGGCACTACATAAAAGAGGGTATCTAATTAGCCAGTAAGAAAATGACAAAGTGCTAAACATCATTAGTTATCGCAGAATGCAAATTAAAACCACGAGACAGCACTATCCCCAACCAGATTGACTGAAATTAAGACACCAAGTGTTGGCAAGGGTGGGGAGCGACTGCAACTCTCATAAATTGCTTGTGGGAGTGTAAGTTTCTACAACCACTTTGGGAAAGCGTTTGGCTATATCTACTAAAGTTGAATACATGTGTAGACCCTACGATCCAGCAATTCCACTCTTAAGGATGTACCCAACAGAAATGAGTGCTTAGGCCCAAGAAAGGCATGTACAGAAATGTTCATAGCAGCTTAACATAGCCAAAAACTGAGAGGAGAAAAGTTTAGCAATGGTAACATAGATTAATTATGTTCATATAATGGACTACTATACAGAAATAAAAAGGAACAAATAAGTGTTACATGTAAAAAACACGATGACTCAAATGTCTGTGAACTGATGAACGGATAAACGAAATGTGGCATATTTCTACAATGGCATATTATTCAGCAACAAAAAGGAATGCTGCAACATACGTGCTACATAATACACGCTACAACATGGATGACCCTTAAAAACATTATGCTAACGAAAAGGAGCCAGTCACAAAAGGTCACGTATTGTATAATTTTGTGTATGTGAAATGTCCACAATAGGCAAATCAATAGAGACAGAGAATAGACTAGTGGTTGCCAGGGGCTGGTGAGGGGAAAGACTAAGAAGTTACTGGTAATGGGTATAAGGGGTTTTTTTGAGGCAACGAAAATGTTCTGAAATTACCTACTGCGGATGGTTGCACGACTCTGTGAATATACCAAAAGAAACACTCAGTCATATACTTTAGAAGGATGAACTTTATTGCCTGTGACTTATATTTCAATTAAGCTGTTATTTTTTGTTTTTAATGAATGGATCTCACAGACATACTGTTGAGTGAAAGAGTTTAGATACCAAAAAAAAGTAGATACTGTATGATTCCTTTTATATGAAGTTCTAAAACAGGCAAAATCAATCTCTACTGACAGAGCCAGAGTGGAGGTTCCCTTTGAGGAGAGTTAGTGAATGGGAGGGGGCCCAAGCGAACGTTCTGGAGTACTGGAATATGCTATATGTTGATCTGGTTGGTGGCTACACTGGGTCTATACATGTAAAATTCAGTGATTTGTCCACTTGAGATTTGTGTGCTGTACTGGGCTGTGTGCTGTAAATTATACTTGAATAGAAAAGGAAAATAATAAAATTGGTGCAAAATGTAAACAATTGGTGAAGATGGATGAAGGGTATGAGAGTCCTTTCTACCATTCTTGCAATTTTCTATTAGTTTGTCATTACGTAAAATTAAAAGTTACAAGGAAAGAAGGAAAATTCAAATCATACTGGATATATGGTTTTGTTATGCCTGCTTATTATTTTTCTCTTCAACATCTTGGCAGCTCATCTGCCTATAAACATATACTTTAGATTTCCTTGTCTTAAAAACAAACCAGGGAGGCCGGCCCTGTGGCCGAGTGGTTAAGTTTGCACACTCCGCTTCGGCAGCCCAGGGTTTCACTGGTTTGGATCCTGGGCGCAGACATGGTACCGCTCATCAGGCCATGCTGAGGCAGCATCCCACACAGCACAACCAGAGGGACCTACGACTGGAATAGACAACTATGGACTGGGGAGCTTTGGGGAGAAGAAGAAGAAGAAAAAAAAAGATTGGCAACAGATGTTAGCTCAGGGGCCAATCTTTAAAAAAAGAAAAGAGAAGAAAAACAAACCAGAAAAAGGACGGTTATCCAAAATATACAAAGGACTTTTAAAACTCTACAATAAGAAAACAAACAACATGGTTCAAAAACGGGCCAAAGACCTTAAAAGACACCTCACCAAAGAAGATATACAGAGGGCAAATAAGCACATGAAAAGATGCTACACATCATATGTTATTAGAGAAATGCAAATTAAAACAACAATGAGACACCACTACACACCTATTAGAATGGCCAAAATCCAGAACACTGACAACACCAAATGCTGAGGAGGATGTGGGAGCAACAGGAACTCTTGCCGATTGCTGGTAGGAATGCAAAGCCACTTTAGAAGACAGCTTGGCCGCTTCTTACAAGACTAAACATACTTTTACCATAGGACCCAGCAATGGCGCTCCTTGGTATTTGCCCAAACGAGTTGAAAACTTATGTCTACACAAAAACCTCCACACGGATGTTTATAGCAGCTTTATTCATAGCTGCCCAAACTTGGAAGCCACCAACATGTCCTTCAGTGGGTGAATGGATAAGTAAACTATCCTAGCCAGACAATGAAATATTAGCACTAAACAGCATCAACTGAGGAAAAAATCACTACAATTTATATAGCAGGTATTTATTTGGGCAGTTAGAATTGCAATTTGGGAGGCCCAATTCAGGTAGAAACCTAAATCATTTTCCCATTACAGGACAGGGGCTTAGGGTTTTTATGGGAAAAGGGGAGGAAGGGGTGAGTTGTACTAAAGAAGAATTCACTCATGCAAGATGAGGTAAGGCTAGGCTTGTACTTTGTTACACTGGCTTGAGATCCAGTCATTGTGCTTCATTGATTGGTTAGCGATTCGGTCATCAGCAAAGTCCAGTTTTATCAGTCCTTACAAACAGGCTATTCTTGTCTTTACTGACTTCTTGGAATGTTGGTGGTTTACTCCAATTTGGAAGATAAAGAAAACAAGACGTGCAAGGGCAATTCCTCTGAACTGGCTACTCCGGCTCTGTTTTAATATGGGTCCACTCATGTCATCTTTCACAAAAGAAATGAGCTATCAAGCCATGGAAAAACGTGGTGGAAGCTTAAGTGCATATTACTAAGTGATAGATGCCAATCTGAAAAGGCTGCATATTGTATGATTCCAGCTATATTACATTCTGGAAAAGGTAACACTATGGAGACAGTAAAAAGATCAGTGGTTGCCAGGGGTTGTGGGGAAGGGAACGCTGAGAAGGCAAATCTAGAGGATTTTTAGGGCAGTGGAACTACTCCGTAGGATACCATGATGGCGCACGTTCTCCCCTCCCTCTCATCATCACATTTCTCCAGGGTCACGGGTCTGCATCACACCCTCACCTTTGGCCCTTACCTCTCTCTGAAACTGTTCCTCAGGAGTCAGCAAGCTGAATGCCTCACTCAGGTCTTGCCTTCCTAGACAGCATTTAAAATGGCTCAACATCCCCTCCGCCCAACACAGGCTTTCTAGAAATTTCCCAGAGAGACTGGTCACCTCCCTTTGATGATTGCTCCCTAGCCCCACACCCAGGGTGAACATGGAGCTGGAACGCACAGGTTTGGGCTGCATCTGTTTGTTAAAGGTGGTGTTTCTTCTAATTGGTTGGTGCTTGTGTTACATCCGTTGTTAAAGATTTTTAATAGCATGTCTACCAGAGGCTCACATTTATTGAGTGATTGACCGTGTGGCGGGCACTGTGCTCCGGGCTTTGTGTAAGCTTTATCTCATTTCACCCTCACAAGGACACCGCAAGGTTAGACATGAATATTATCCCCATTTTACAGAGGTGGAAGCTGAGGTTCAGAGAAGTTAAACAACTCGACAAGTTTGCGCTTCTGCTAAGTGGTGAAGCCAGAGAGAGGCCCATGTCTGTGGAACTTCAGGGCGTGTGGCCAATACTGCATCTCGGAGCCCACTATTTTCATCTCTCTTCTCTGCTTCTCCCTTCTGGGTCTGTACCCTCTTTCTTGGGCTTCTAAACCACTCCCCCACTTTCAACTATGTATCCCTGTGAGTGAATTCAAAATTCCTATCTCCAACCCCAGCCTCATCCTGACATCGTCTCTTTTTTTCAGTTTGTTTTTCTTGTGATAAAACGCATACGTAACATAAAATTTACCACCTTAACTATTTTTAAGTGTACCGTTTCGCGGCATTAAGAACACTCCCATTGTTGTGCAACCATTAGCACCATCGATCTCCAAAATTCTTTTCATCTTGCAAAACTGAAACTCTATACCCATTAAGTAATAACTCTTCATCCTCTTCTCTCGGCTAGCCCCAGCTGGTGGAAAACCACCGTTCCACTTTCTGTCTCTATGAGTTTGACAACTCCAGGTCCCTCACTTGTATAAGGAGAATCACACAGTATTTGTCTTTTTGTGACTGGTTGATTTCGCTTAGCATGATGTCCTCAAGTTTCATCCATGTTGTAGCATGTGTCAGAATTTCCTTCTTTTCCAGGCTGATTGATATTCTGTGGTGTGTATGTACCACATTTTGCTTATCCATTCATCTGCTGAGGGACACTGTTTTTTTTTTCACATTTTAGCTATTGTGACTAATATTGCTAGGAACATGGGTGTACAAATATCTCTTCTGTTTTTGATTCTTTTGGGTATGGTTCAGAAGTGGAATTGTTGGGTCACATGTTAATTCTATTTTTAATTTTTGGGGGAATTTCCATACTGTTTTCCCAGCAGCTATACCATTTTATATTCCCATCGACAGTACACAAGGGTTCCAATTTCTCCTTCACTGACACTTACTTTCTTTTTTTTCTTAAAAAAAACTATTGTCAACAAAGGAGATATGTACAACAAGAAAATAGGTGAAAATTTTCTGTTTTTTTGATAGTAGCCGTCCTAATGGGCATGAGGTAATATCTTATTGTGGTTTTGATTTGCATTTCCCTAATAATTAGTAGTGTTAAGCATCTCCTCATGGGGCCAGCCCCATAGCCGAGTGGTTAAGTTTGCGCGCTCCACTTCGGCTGCCCAGGGTTTCGCTGGTTCAGATCCTGGGTGCAGACATGGAATTTGCTTGTCAGGCCATGCTGAGGTGGCGTCCCACACAGCACAACCAGAGGCACTCACAACTAGAATATACAACCATGTACTGGGGGGCTTTGGGGAGAAGAAAAAAGATTGGCAACAGATATTAGCTCAGGCACCAGTCTTTAAAACAAAACAAAACAAAATATCTTTTCATGTGCTTATTGGCCATTTGTATTTCTTCTTTGGAGAAATGTCTATTCAAGTCCTTTGCCCATTTTTGAATTGGTTTGTTTGGGGTTTTTTGTTGTTGAGTTTTAGGAATTCTCTATACTTTCTGGATGTTAATCTTATCAGATGAATGACTTACAAGTATTTTCTCCCATCCTGTGGGTTGCCTTTTTACTCTGTGTATAGTGTATTCTGATGCACAGAGCTTTAAATTTTCATGAGGTCCAATTTGCCTATTTTTTCTTTTACTGCATGTGCCTTTCAGTCTTTTTTTAATCCACATAATTTTGTAAATTCTAAAACAACACATTCTAGACTAGACGTGGAATATCTTTGGAAGGATGTACACCGAGTGAGTAACACCGGGCGTTCTTAGAAGAACGGGGTGGCTGAAAAACAGGTGTAGGAGAATTTTCACTGAAAAAACCTTCTATGCCTCTTAAATTTAGATTCATGTGAATGTCTTAGGTATTTAAATAAATCAAATTTAAATATGAAAACATGCTACCAATTAAAATATAGATATAAAATAATACATACTCATTTTTTTGTTATAAAATATTTAAAAAGCATAAACAAAAATCTAAATCACTGATAGTTTTATTACCTAGGATTCTCTGTGAGTTTGCCTATTGTTCAGTGTCTAATGATGAACTCCCACCGTCCTGGTTCTTGCCAAACCTGTCTGCACGCCTGACTTGCAGCTCTGCTCACATTTCCAGCCTCTCCAGGCCAACCAGGCTCAAACCCAGAGGCCTCCCTTGTCCGCCCTCTTCCCTGGCTCTGGGAGCCTTCTCTCCTCTTACCACCATCTCAGCCAGTCTTCCTTTCCTTTTTCTGGCCCTCCTCACACTCTGGCACCTACCCTCCCCTCCTCCCCTCCAGTCCACGACCTTGGCCTCCCACAGAGCCCTCCCCCACTGCCTCTTCCCACTTCCAACCCTATTTTCCACATCCCAAGATGGATCTTTCTGAAGCCCAGCTATGAGCATCAATCAGCTCAGCACAGACTTACTGAGCTCTTGTCACATGCCGGGCATGGTCCTAAGCACACACTTTGCACACACTTTGCCTTATGACCTGCTCATCTCAGTCCTTTGATGTGGGTACGATTATTCTCCCCCATTTCACAGAAGAGGAAACGGAGGCTCAGAGGAGTTAAGTAGTTTGCCCGAGACCGTACTAGAGCTCTCAGGTTCTAACAACATTAGGATTATGATTGCTTCATGACTCTCGACAACCCAATTTTTATCATGACTCTTTTCTCCTCACTTACAGAGCAGCAAACTGAAGCACTGAACGTTAAGTAACTTGATCCCGGTCATTGGGCTAACAGGAGGTGAGGTGGGCATTTGAACCCAGATACATTGGATTCAAAAATCCCAAACCGCTGCACTCTCTCAGTAGACTTGGCCCCAGCCCTCAAAGAGCCTGGAGTACATCTTGCCTTTCTCTGGCCCAAGAACCCTTCCAGTGCTTTCTGTGTAAAGCCCAACTCCTAGCCTGGCATCCTGGGCCCCACGCAATGGCCTCCAACCTCGTGGCAAGCCCTGTCTCTCCCTGGTCCTCTGCAGGGCCCTTTCCCCAAGCAGCAGCAGCTCACAGTGCTCTGAACCTGCCCATTCTACCAATTTGCCACTGTCACACCATTGCTTTCATACCTTTTCTGACCATCCTGCCCCCTGGACTCCTACCCATCCTTCAAAACCCAGATGCCCACTCAAAAGTGACTTGTCCCTGTGGTTGACTGTGACATGTGTGCATCTCTCCGACAGCACTTCCCTCCTTCCGGTATGAGTCTATCTTGTGCTGCCTGGGTCACAATCCAGAGTCTGCCGCCTACTGACCCTGTCTGTGCCTGAGTGTCCTCATTTGTAAAATGGGGATGATGATAGTCCTTGCAAAATTGGGTTGTTGTAAGAATGAAGTGACTTAATATCCACCAAGCATCGAGAACAATCGGCACAGAGTGAGTGCCAGAAGTGTTTGCTATTATCATGGTGATTATGCATCCTCCTATCTTACCTCCTTTACGAGGTTCCATTTTCATTCTCCCAATATTTCCTGAGGACTTTGCCAGGTGCTGGGATTCCGTGATTGACAATCTGCAGTTTCTGCTCTGATGACGTTCACACAGGTATGAACAGGAGAGCCTGGTAAGTGCTGCAAAGTCGTAAGCAACACAGCATGCTGTAGGCGCAGGAGGGGCGCGTCTAGGTGAAGGGGGAGGAGACGCTCATTCCAGGCAGGAAAAACTGGGCGTAAGGCCAGCAGGGAGAAGACGCAGACGGTGCAGGACTCTGAGCAGCTCAGTGTGGGTGTGGGGGAGTGTCAAGGAGGGGTTGGAAGGGGCAAGGGGGTCCTGGGACCAGCAGCCTCACCTGGGAGCTCGTTAGAACTGCAGGGTCTCAGGACCCAGCCCAGACCACTGGGGCCAAGTCTGCATGTTAACAAGCCTCCCCCCCCACCCCCAGGCGGTTCACATCGTCTTAAAGTGTGACAAACACTGGGCTTGATCAGGAGGTGTCCCGTCCTCCTGCTGAGGAGTTTCTACTCCACTGGACATTAGAATCCCTAGGGAGAGCTGCATCAGTATCTCAGGCCGTGGGTCCCGAGCACCCAGATTTTATAAATTTGTTATTCATTCAGCAAAGGATTACTGAGCCCATGACCATGGCTTCTCCTTCCCTGGAATGGCACTCAGGGCCCCTCTCCCATCAGCACGCACTCCAACATTGCTCCGTGCATCTAGTGCAATGGCTCCCATGCCCAACTTACAACATTTTCTGTCTAGGGCCCACCCTGCTCTCTGTGCCATCACTTCTCGATCCTTTGAGTGTGGTAGCTCCTTCAGGAGGCTGTCAGATCCTCCCACCTGGTCCGGATGCCCTCCGCCACTCCCAGAGCACCCTCATGCCCTCAGCTCGTCTGGCTGCAGATGAGGAGCCAGGAGCTTCCTAAGGGCAGATGGGTGCCTTGTTAGCACTAGAAACCCCAGGACCCGGCATGGTTCACTGTTTATAGAGTGAGTGAACAAATAAATAAGTAAATAAAAATCACAGTAAGAATATATGTGAAAGCACTGCACCAATGCTAGATAATACAATATTTATTTGTGTCTGCCTCATGGTGTCTAACCACAGATGGCTGGGGAATAAATAACTTTCTTCTGTTTTTTTTAAAAGCTTTATTGAGATATAATTCACAGTTCGCTCATTTAAATTGTACAATTCAGTGGTTTCTAGTATATTCACAGAGTTGTGCAACCATCACCGCTATTTAATTCCAGACCATTTTCATCACTCCAAGGAAACCCTGTATCTATCAGCAATCACTCGCCATTGCCCCCAGCCTCCTCCTCCAGCCCCAGGTAACCACTAACCGATTGTCTGTCTCCACAGATTTGCCTATTCTGGATATATCGTATAAAAGGAATTATACAATATGTGGCCTTTTGTATCTGGCTTGTTTCACTTAGCATGAGTTTTCAGTGTTCATCTATGTTGTAGCCTGTATCATACGTCATTCCTTTCTGTTGCTGAATAATATCTCATTGTATGGATATGCCGCATTTTGTTCACCTGTTCATCAGATGACAATAACCAACCTTCAAGCAGGTACATAGCATTTAGCTTTTGTCACGGCATTTTTCATGCCACCTCACTTCATCTTGATGTTCACCGTTTGAGGAGTGCTGTGTTTATCCCTACGTGGCAGATGAGTAAACTGAGGCTAGAAGGAGCAGTTGTGACTTGCTAGAGATCACAGGCTATTAAACGGCAGAGTCTTAGCTCAAAGCCCTTTCCTCTGAGCCATTCTGCCTCCCTCCCCAATCCAGTTCATGTCATGTGTCTCTTTTCCCCTCGTAAACTCACTCCCCGTGGCATCCCCCGTGAGGCCGGCCTTGCATACGCAGAGCTTTGGGTGTATGCTCAGGGACGGTGTTAAGCCTTTAACGGATCTGGATTTATAAGCCAAAGTTCTCCCCTCCTTCCAGCCTCAGTGTAGACAGGCCATTTCTGCATCCCGGATGTGAGTGGGTGAGGGTGTTGCTGAAAGGAGACGGTGCTCAAGGGGTCCTTCACCTTGCCATCGACCCTGCAGAAAAGGGGCCTCTGCCACCTGCCCCAGGGCCACCCAGACCTTCCTGTGCCCACTTCCTTCTGCTTACCACACCCCTTCCTCTCCAACCACAGAGAGCTTTAAACACACTTCTTGTCACACTTGTCACACAGGGACACAATTATTTCTCTACATGTCTGCTCCAGCAAACCTGAGAGCCATGCATGTGAAGGGTCTTAATTGTCTTTGTATCATAGGACCTGACACTTAATAGGAACTCAGCTAGTATTGGTGGGAGGAATGGATCATCTCGCGTTCTAATAGTAGTGCCTACCACCGATTGCATACTTACCACAGGACATTGTATCCTGACAACAACCCTGTGATGTGGGGTTTCATCCCCTTTTTACAGAAGAAGAGCTGGAGGCTCAGAAAAGTAAAGTTTGCAAGCCAAGTCCTCATAGACAGTAAGAGACAGAGCCGGGACTTGAATCTAGCCCAACTTGTCTCCCAATATGATGCTCTTTACCACCAGTGGGCCCCTCTTAGGGGAAGTGTGAATTTAGAATCAAACATTTGAAAGTGGATGACTCAAATAAAGCAAAAAGGCAAGAGCCGTCTCTGATGGCCTAGGGGTTAAAGCTTGGTGCTCTCTGCTTCGGTGGCCGTTCCCAGCCACAGGCCTACCCCGCTCCTCTGTCAATAGCTATGCTTGGTGGTGGCTCACACAGAAGAATTAGAAGGACTTACAACTGGGATGTACAACTGTGTACTGGGGCTTTGGGGAGGGGAAAAAAAAGAGAGGAAGATTGGCAAGAGATGTTAGCTCAGGGTGACTCTTTCCCATCAAAAAAAAAAAAAAAAAGCATTTACTATAGCCACAGAGCCTTTTAAAAAAAAAAAAACAAGGTTGACCAAAGCTTCTCAAACTCTACTCGCCTAGGATCTCTGTTATTAGATCGCATTTCAGGTCTCAAGAGAGAAAACTAGCTCAGAGAGGTTAAGTGACTACCAAAAACGCACAGCTCAGTGGGAGGACCAGCTCAAGGGCAGGCCTGCTTGTTTGCAAGGGCAGACTGGCTTCAGTACATCATGGTCGCTGTGTATTTGTTGCACCTTGCCTAGCTCGAGTGGAAGTCTCGGTTTCCACTGAGAAGTTTCCTTAAAAGGAAATGAATAAGTGCAAATAGTGGAGAAATTGGAGCCCTCCTACACTGCTCATGGGATTGTAAAAAGGTGCAGCCACTTTGGAAAACAATGTGGCAGTTCCCCAAGGTACTAAGCATAGAGTTACCATCTGACCCAGAAATTCCACTCCTGGGTGTATATGCAAGGGAAAGGAAAACATATGTCCGCATGAAAACTTATATATGCATGTACATGCATGTTCATGCAGCACTGTTGACAATGGCCAAAAAAGGAGAACGACTCCCATGTCCGTGAACCAACAAGTGGATGAACAAAATGTGGCATATCCATACGATGGGACCTTATGTGACAATAAAAGGGAAGGGAGTTCTGATGGCTGTTACAACACCATGAACCTTGAAAACATCATGCTAAGTGAAAGAGGCCAGCGACAAAAGTCTACATGCTGTATGATTCCATTTATATGAAATGTCCAGAATAGGCAGTCTCTGGAGACAGAAAGCAGATGAGTGGTTGCCAGGGGCTGAGAGGAGAAGGGATGGGGAGTGACTGCTAATGGGCATGGGGTTTCTTTCGGGGATGACGAAAATGTTCTGGAATTAGATAGTGGTGACGGTTGCACAACTCTGTGACTGTAGCGAAAAACCACTGAGTTGTACCCTTTAAAAGGCTAAATTTTATAGTGTTTGAATTGTATATCCATAAAGCTGTTATAAAAAGAATAAAAATGGCTTGAACTTTGCCTTTTCCAGCTCCATGGAAGCAGGTGTTTGAAGGTAAGAACCACTGGCCAGGGCATTCATCCCCCGCCCATGCTGTGCGAAAGAGCACGGCCTCCTCCCAGTGTGCCCAGCATGGTACCCGCAGCCGCGCCTGGCGTGGTCGACTTGGTCTGAGAGTGGCCCTCCACCTCTCCTCCTTCATGGGCGCATTTTTAACGTTTGGCCTCCTATTACTTCTGTGTGGCAAAGGACGTTATGGTCACGAGGTATCCTTTGCTGGGAGGTCAGGCCACATGGTTTGAAGTCCATTCCAACATGGGGAAGCCGTCTTAGCAGCCCAGCCCTGCCCAGCTGGGTGGTGATGGAGTCAGGGTGACATCACAGGATTCCAGCAATTTGGAGCAAATGCAACTTGACCCCCCAGCGCAAAGCAGCTGAGTTATAAAGGCAAGCACCCCAGATCTGGCTCCCAGACACCCGGGTTGGAATCTCAGCTCTAGCACCTACTAGCTGGCTGCTTCGAGCAGTGTCTTAACCCCCTGGAGCCTCCATTTGCTCACCTGCAAAAATGAGGGGGATGGTTCCTTCCTCGGAGGACACTGAGAGAATCCTGGCTACTCCAACTGTAGTCCATGGAACTCAGCAGCTTCAGCATCCCCTGGGAGCTTGTCAGAAATGCCCAATCTCAGGCCCCACCCCGGCCTGCCGAATCAGAATCTGCATTTGAACGTCATGGCCCGGGGATTCACGTACACAGTAAAGTTTGGGAAGCACTGGTGAGAATTAACTGAGATTATGTAGGTGAAAACCTGGCACACAATAGGTACCACACACATGGATGTTAGGGTGTTTTATTATTAAATAGAAAGAGGGCTGCTCTGGGGTCCTAACTCTGCCACTTCCTCGTTGTGTGAGCTTAACTTTTTTTTTTGAGGAAGACTGGCCCTGAGCTAACATCCATGCCCATCTTCCTCTACTTTACAAGCGGGACGCCTGCCACAGCATGGCTTTTGCCAAGTGGTGCCACATCCGCACCCGGGATCTGAACCGGCGAACCCCGGGCGGCGGAGAAGCAGAACGTTCGAGCTTAACCACTGCGCCACCGGGCCAGCCCCTGTGTGAGTTTAAGTTAGTCACTTGCCCATGCTGGGCCTCGGTGTTTCCATGCCCCGTCCGTCTAACAAGATTGTTTTGATGAGGCTCATCTGATAAAGTGTGTGGGGAAGCGCTTTCCAAACTCAGAGGTGCCTGTGTGTACGTGGTTATCTCAGCCTGTGTGGAGAAAGAGTGACTTGTGAGATTCTGGAGATAAGAGAAGGTTTGTCATAGGCTGAGGCATCCGACGGAGGGGCAGAGCCCCCGGCAAGCAGAGAAGAGTGACTGAGGAAGCTCTGCTCTTGCCCAAGAGAAGCCTGTCCACCTCGGACTGGAGACAAAACCACAAGCGCCATTGGGCAAGAAAGGGAGGTGACAGCAAACGCGAGGCGGAGGGCGACAGCTGGGCGCCTCCTCGGAAGCAGAGGGCGAAGGTATGGAGATGCTGGAAGCAGGAATGCAGGGCACACAGGCGGCCCTCCTGGAAACGCCCATGTCTGGATTTAAGGCGGTGTTGACGGGGCTGGAAATGTGTCCTCTGCTTACCGGCCCTCCATCGCGGCTTCCCACGGCCTTCAGGGGGAAAGTGGCAGCGGAGGTTTCCATAGCTCTTAGGACGTGCCAGGCATTTTCTGAGGACATGGCCATCTGTTCCCTCCCGTATTGCTCACGGCAGCCCTATGAGGCAGGTCTCTTTAATCTCCCCTATTACAAACGAGGCCACTGAAGCACAGAGGGCTTGGGTGACTTGCTCAGTATCACAGAGCTAACAAGTGGCGGAGCCAGGCTTCAAGCCCAGGACATCTTGCTCCAGGGCCCCTTTCTTAGCAACTCTCTACTGCTTTGGGTTTTTTTTCTTCCATTACGACTTTAATTTTTTAGAGCAGTTTTGGGTTCACAGAAAAAGTGAGGAGAAAGTACAGAGATTTCTCATATACCCCTTGCCCCCACACCGCCATTATCAACATCCTCACCTGAGCGGTACGTATGTTACAATTGAGGGATCTACTTGACACACCATAGTCACCCAAAGCGACTGCGTGATTCGGGCTTCACTGTTGGTGGCGTGCATTCATTCTATGGGTTTGGGCAAATGCATAATGACGTGTATCCATCACTATAGTATCATAGAGAGTAGTTTCATTGCCCTAAAAATCCTCTGTGCTCCACCTGTTCATCCCTCTCCTGACCCCAACCCCTGCCAACCACTGAACTTTTTACTGTCTCCATAGTTTTGCCTTTTCCAGAATGTCATACTGTTGGAAATAAACAGAATGCAGCCTTTTCAGACGGGCTTCTTTCACGTAATAATAAGCATTTAAGCTTCCTCTACATCTTGTCATGGCTTGATAGCTCATTACTTTTTAGCGCTGAATAATATTCCGTTGTCTGGATATACCACAATCTATCCATTCACCTGCTGAAGGATAACTTGGTTGCTTCCATGTTTTGGCAATCATGAACAAAGCTGCTGTAAACATTTGTGTGTAGGTTTTTGTACGGACATAAATTTTCACTTCTATGGGAGATGGAGATGGTTGGTTGGAGGGTGGCCTGAGAGCCACGTAGCAGAGGGATCAGGGCTCCACATGGTCTTAAATCATCATCATCAACATTACAGTAATAAGAACCACCAATCCAGCAGTCCTTGCTGATAGCATCCGTCCAGCATGGAGGTCTGAGGGCCCAGGGTCGCTGAGCAATTCCAGAGGTGTTCCCTGATTAATTACCTTCCAAAAGCAACCCTCAACGGAAACTGCTGCATGCCAGACGTGCTTTAGCCACGGCAGTGTCCAAAGCGGTGTTTTTAGAGTTTTTGTTTCTTACCTCCAACCCACCGTAAGAAATATATTTTATAATACAAACACTCTCACCTAAATGAAACAGATTTCCCCCAAATACTCTGACATAATCTTTTTTTTTAAGCTATTTTTTTTGGTGAGGAAGATTGGCCTTGAGCTGACATTTGTTGCCACTCTTTCTCTCTCTTTTTTTTTCCCTTCCCAAAGCCCCAGGATATAGTTGTATATTTAGTTGTAAGTCCTTCTAGTTCTTCCAAATGGAACGCTCCCACAGCATGGCTTGATGAGCAGTGCTGTGTCTGCGCCCAGGATCCGAACCAGCGAACCCCGGGCCGCTAAAGCAGAGCACACGAACTTAACCACTTGGCCACCAGGCCAGCCCCTGATATCTTCTAATGTATTTCATTTTTTTAAAAACTGGTCATGATATTGACTTCATGGCACATTGATGGAATTCTATTGTCTCTACAGCTTTTAGCAAGTTACTGAACCTCTAGAAACCATCAGGGGTACCTCAACATGTTGTTTCGTGTAGTAAGTAAGATAAAGTATGTGAAAAGTTTAACACAGGATCTTGTTCACAGTTCGAGATAAGAAACAGTGGCTTAATATTATGGTCCCTACAATATGCCAGCAAGGGGAGCATTACCCTACTGATAGGGTAGAAACTGAGACTCGAGGAGATGAAGCGGCTCCTAAGGTCACCCACACAAGGGCCAAAACCAGGACTGAACCCAGAATCAGGTTCTCTTTCCCGCAATTCCGTGTTCTTCCACAGAAGCCTAACCTGCTGGGTGTGGCTTCCAAAGGTTTTACTACTGGTGCCAGCTCAGTCACCTGGATAGAGACCAGGTTTGCCGCTCCTGGAGAATGTAAGAAGCTGCCCCAACTCTCTCCTGGACCGGTGACCATCTTCTCTCCCCATCTCCATTGTCCAGTTTAATTCAGTGTCCATTTGCTTGGCCCTGACTGGACACACGGCTAGCCCCTCTCTCTCAGCCTGGAACGCTCCAGGGACAGCATGGCGCCCTCTGTGCCTTCATTCAGGTCGCTCCTAAAATGTCACCTCTGCATAAACATCCCTAAAGCCCTAACCCAAATGAGGACCAACACGCCTCCCTAGGGAGCCCCTTTCCCCTGCTTTAGTTTTCTTCATGTGTGTGTCCCCGCCTGGCAAATCACGCACCGTGCTGGTTTATCCACTTACCCCTCACCCTCACTAAAACACCAACTCCGAGAGAACAGGAACTTATGGGGCTGGTTCCCTGCTCTATATCCCCAGTGCCTAGAACAGTGGCTGGCACAGAGTAAGTACTCAATAAACGTTTATTGAATCAATAAATGACGCTGGGCCAAGGCTGTGGAGTTGGGCTGACGAACCAATGGGGACAGTGTTGGTGGACTTTCTGACAAGTGCACTCAGACAAGTACAAACCAAGTGCCCTGGAAGCACAGAGGAGGCACAGTTCCAACTGTGGATCAGGGAGGAGGAGGCCCCTGAGGGATCCCTGAGGCTGGGTGGAACTTCCAAAACGGAGCTGTAAGGAGAGAGAACCCCCTGTGCAGAGGGAAAGGCAAGAGCAAAGTCAAAGGCAAAGGTGAGAGGCACAAAGATGGGGTGGGCACAGGGACCAACCCGTGGGGCTGTAGCTTTGGGTTCAGGATCAGTGGGTGGGTGGGAAGAAAGCTGGGGCAGACTGCAGGAGGCTTTGAACGCCAGGATAAGAAGTTTGGAGTTATAAGTCTCTGTGATCTAAGGAGAGCTATCTATCTACCTATCTACACACATATGTGGAACAAATATATACACAAATATCACAGGAGCCTATTAAAATATATTTAAAATAAAAATAAAATATAACATTAAAAAACATATTTTTAAAATTTGTGTTTTAATACGCCCATGGTTCATAGTTCGGGCATAAAAGCTCTTACGATGAAAATCTCCTTCCCACTCCTGCTCTCCCTGCCCCCCCCCCCAGAAGCTTTCCCTCCCCCATAAGTAATCAGAGTTACTGTGTTTTGTGTCTTGCTCTAGTAGATTCACGTTTGCAGGGAGGCCGCGCTTGCGGAGCCGCTGTGAGTGGGGTGCAGACAGTTGATGCCCCCGACCCACGAACAGGAGGCGCGGCCCCACTCTCCGCGCCCAGGTGGCCCCTGCACCCCTCCTGCCCGGACGTCCCGCGCCCCACCCGCTCACAGGTGGATCTGATTGAGCCCGCCCACTCCTGTCGCACGGACCCCTCGAGCACTTTATGCAAATAAGCCCAAGTCCCCGCCCCCTACGACAACCAATGGCTGCGGAGGTGCGGCCGGCGGCCAGGTTCCCATCGCGACTGAGCTCCGGGCCGTCTGCACAATTTCGCCGCCGGCAAAAAGGGCTTGGAAACTGCGGCAGCTGGAAAAGCAAGGACGGGGGCATAAGTGGAACGCTCAAGTGACACTGACGGCACTGAATCCAGAAACGAGGCCTGTAGGATTGCTGGAGGTCCTTTCCCCTGACCTCGGGGCTGACCTTGTCCCTCCCTCCGCGTCCTTCCTGCCAGGTGCTCACAGTCTGGTGAAATCACTACCTGCAGACGTGAAAACAGGATGCGGCTTCCTCAGAAGCAGCAGGTCCAAGTCTGGCTACTGGGGGTGGGGAAAACCCCACAGATAATGAGAAGCGGGTTCAAATCCTGCCTCCACCACTTGTCGGTTGTGTGACTTTGGGCAATCCGCTTCACCTGTCTAAGTGTGTTTCCTCACTGGAAAATGGGAGTAATAACTACCCTATTAGCTCCAATATGAGGATCCTGTGGGTTAGTCAAATGGAAAACGCAAGCCACAGTGCTTGATAATTAACAGCATCACTTTTGAGTTACATGGGGTTCGAATCCTGGTTTTCCCAGTCACTTGTGGTAGGACCTAAGGCAAGTCACTTTACCTTTCTGACTCTCACACTAAGGTAAAAAATGCCGTGGACTGCTGTTAGGATTACACGAGTTAAGGTCTGTAAGGCCCTTGGCACAGGGCCAAGCTCCCGGTGGTGGCCAGAACCATGGGACCTCCTGGAACCGCAGTTTCATCATCTGTCTTCTGGATACAACAATAATGTCTTCCCAGCCTGTCTCCCAGGATTGTCATGAGTCTTAAATGTCTTATGACAGTTTATAAATAGAAAAGCATCACACCAATGTTAATTAGTGATATTGTAAGGAATCCAGCACACTGGAAAAAGCACGATGGTGCTGGCTCTGCCTTTTATTTGCTGTGTGACCTCAGACAAGTTATTTCACCTGTTGAAGGGTCAGTTTCCTCTCCTGTAATATACCAGCTTTGTAGGGCCATTGCTGACACTGCTAGGATTGTGTATGGAAAGTGCCTACTGTAGATGCAGCAGACAGCAGATTTTAATAAATGGTATTTATTATTACCAGAAAGTTTTTCTTTAAATTGCACTGGATTCTGTTCCCTTGTAATTCCTACCCATTGGTGTTAAGATTCTACTTCAGCTTACATTTAGAAGATGAAATGATTCAGGAAAATCTTCATCCAACTAGAAATATTCATTGCACACCCACTATGTGCCAGGCGCTGTACCCCAGAGGCCAGCAGGATACATTTTTTTGGAAAGAAGAAGAAAAAATGTTTTCATGACTGTAGCTTTACAACACATTTGAATACCTGAGAGGAAATTTCTCCCCTGATTAATCTTCCCTTTTAGAATTTTCTTTCTTGCAAATAAACTTCAGAATCATTTTTGTCAAGTTCTAAAGGTGTTTGGAAACTTGGGAAAAATGTATGCTATAAATTAACCAAAAGGTTGTTATCAGTAATATATAAAGAGTTCTTCCAAATAAATAAGAAAAAAATTTTTTTAATGGGTTAAGGACATGAATGGGCAATTCACAAATTTTAATCAAAGTGAATTAAAATTACTTACATTTTTAAATGGTTGAAAAAATCAAAAGAGGAAAAGAATATGAAATTCAGATTTCAGTGACCACGAATAACATTTCATTGGAACACAGCCATGCTCATTAGTTTACATATTGTCTGTGAAGCTACAAAGGCAGAAATGAGTAATTTTGACAGAAAGAGTATGGCCCACAAAGCCTAAAATACTTACTATCTGACATTTACAGGAGAAGTTTGCCAACTGCTGGTAAAGATAGCTCTGGCAAGATACACAAGAAACTTACAACAAATAGTTAATCCTGGGAGGGGAACTGAGGGGCTGGGGAAAGTGTGAGCATAAGACCTCCTCATTGTACATCCTTCTGTATCTTCCAACTTGTTGCCGTACTGTGATTTTTGGGATATTGTGAGTTATATTTCTCGTATATATTTGGTCTTCATCCGTGGTTCCTGGCTTACAGCTCCAGACCCTTGAAATTTCCTGAGCAATAAGAACAAGGAGCATCCTTTGTTATAACATTTGGTGTCTTGGCCTCAGTTCCTGGAAACGCTTCAGAGCCATAGAGGTGGGATGGGTGTCTCGTTATTCACAAGCAGCCCCTTTCCACCACGACTGGGTTCGTGTTAATGAGATGACTTTTGGAGATCACCCCAGGATGGGGGCTGGTTGCCAGGGGAACCAGCCCTGAAGAGAGGGGTGGAAGTTTCAGTCCCACGCCCTGATTGCTGGGGAGGGGAGAGGGGTTAGAGATTGGCTCTGTCACCAGTGGCCGATGATTCGATCGGTCGCGCCTATGGAATGAGGCCTCCTTAAAAGCCCGAAGGGAGGGGTTCGGAGAGCTCCCAGGTCGGGACCAGAACGCTAACACGTGCCGCTGTGCGGCCCCCGGACCCACGAGGCCAGGAGCTCCTTTGTCCGCGACCTCACCCTCTGTATCTCCTCATCTGGCTCTTGATTTGTATCCTTTAATGGCCTCTGTAATAAATCGGCAATCTAGGAAGTAAACGGGTTTCCTGAGTTCTGGGAGCTGTTCTGGTGAAAACTGAATCCGAGGAGGGGGTCATGGGAACCTCTGCTTCACAGCCAGTTGGTCAGAGGCACAGGTGACAACCTGGGCTTGGTGTTGACGTCTGAGGGCAGCCTTTTGGGACTGAACCCTTAACCTGTGGCATCTGCTGCTGTCTCTGGGTAGATAGTGTCAGGGCTGAGTTGAATTGTAGGACACCCTGCTGGTGTCCAAGAATTGTTGGCTGTGTGGGGAAAAACCACACACACAGATTGCAATTGGTGACCAGAACCATTACTTGTACTAAGGGAATATATTCTTTTTTTTAATAAATAAAATTTAAATAGAGACATAATAAATTATGTAAATATGATAAATAATGAAAATCAAAATATAATAAATCAAAATTTAAAACTAACTTTTAGCCTCATGGGTAGAGGTCTTGTCTGGGATAAGAACAAGCCCAGATGCAAAGTATAGCCTGTCCACACATGCTGGAATTTACCATGGAAAACCAGAGGCTTGTGTTTTCCAAGATCAAAGGGAAAATTTTCCAAACCCAGACAAGGGGTCACCTCTGAAAGGAGTGACAATCCAATGGTGTAAACATTCTCAAAGCCACTCTGAAGTCATATTCTGTGGAAGGAAATGACCTCGGTTTGGAGCCCTCTCGGGATGGAGTTCCCTCAGCGTCAGAGGTATTCAGGGACTGTGGGTGAGTCACTCCTCCCCGTTGGGCTCCCCTGCAATCCTGATAAGGAAGAAGACCTCATTATTGGGCAAGCGCTCTCCCCTCACCCTAATGCCTTACTTGTGTATCAGCTAGCCCGGGGCCATCCAGCCAGTCCACACCCACGCTTCTCCAATGTCCGAGGATGCCTCTGGCCTGCTGTTCTTCCTCCCTGGGGGCCACAGTCTGACCTGACCACCACCACTCGACACAGGAGGCCCCCCACTCAGCTGGAGAAGGGAGGGAAGGAAGAACGTCGAGGCCCAAGCCCACTCTCTCTCCTGTGTCCACTGTCACATCTTTGCTGTGTGTGACGGTGACACCACTGTCCAGGTTCTGCTTCACAAACCATCCATCAAGGCAGGCAAAAGAGAGACTGAAGTTTGGGGCCTGAGCTTTTAACCGCCTCATCCTGGAGGGGACGCGTGTCCCTTTCGCTCACATCTCATTGGCCAGAACTAGTCACGGCCTGCCCTAAGGGCCCGGACCCGTGCTGGGGAGCGAGTGGAATATTTGGTGAGCCTTGCTGTGCCTGCTACATCTTTCTGCTCAGACTTTTGGCCAACGTTAATTGACTCTAGAATCAGAGGACACCAGGGCGGGAATGACCTTGGGAGTTGTTTCATCCATTGAATTCCAGAAGTAAAAACACATCGGAATCCTCTGGGGTTGTTGTGAAAAATGCAGGCTTTGGTCCCACCCTAGACCTACTGAATCAGAACAGTCTAGGATGGGGCTAGGGAATCCACGTTTTTAAAAGCTCACCAGGAGATTCCAGCAGCAGCCAGGTTTGGGACCCACCGAGGAAGGCAAACCCCTTTTTTCACATGAGGAAACTGAGGCTTAGAAAGGGACAGTATCTTTCTCAAGGCCACACAGGAAGTGAGTGAGAGAGCTTGGACCGGAATCTAGGCTTCCTGGCCAGGGCTCTTAACACCTATGGTCAACACCTGTTGTCTCTGCCTGCCATGGCTTCTGATAACAGCACCTCTCTTCTCCTTTGGGGAGATGCCAGCCCCGCCTTCTCAGTCCCCATGGTTCATCTTGGGCTGATCCACTTTCCAAGTCTGGAGTGGGCACACGACACAGACCTAACCCATCAGAATCCCAGGATCTGTTGTGAGATGGGCTTGAGATCCAGCCCTGGAGGTGGGAGGCAGCCCCAGGATGTTTGCTGGAACTAGTGAGAGAAAGCAGCTCTCTCCCCACCGAGGTTGCTGACGGGTTTGATGTGAGCCTGGAGCAGCTGGTGGTTGTCTGCTGTCATTTAGGGACAGCCTGCCTGAAAATAAGCCCTGCACGGAGGAGAGCAGGGCTGAAGGACAGAGGGCATCCTGAGAGCATCAGCGGATGCCTGCAGCCCGCTCTGCCTGCACTTTTCCCTGGGTGAGCCACTATGTTCCCTTTCAGTTCCCTGAGGTTGCGGTGCTGCCCTTGCAACTGCTAACGGCTGGGGACAGAGCACCACGGTCCAGTAGCCCCGCTGGTCCAATGACGAGTGTCTGTTGAGGGACTTCAGGAAAGTGTCAAGTGTGAGATGCTGACGCGCCAGGGACACAGAACCAACACACAGGCAGGGAGTGGTACCCAAGACAGTGTTCTAGCTCAGCATCACAGACACCCGGGTCCCATTTGCTCTCCTCCCCGGGGAGTTAAGCAGGAGTAGCATAATCACCTCTGAATGATAAAGGGACTTAAGTTCAGAGAGATGAGGTCACTTGTCCAAGGTCACACAGGAAGTGGCTGACAGTTAGCCCCGGTGTTTCAATTTCAGCCAGAGCGCTTGGTGCTCCATCCGGCTCTGCTCTGCCTGGAATCACAGTGAACATCTGTTGGGTGCCTGCCACGGGCCAGGCACCGTGTGAGCACTTTCCATGTTTTCCTCCTGTGTTCCACACAACAAGATACTTGTGGGTATGATGATGACGGCCTCACCATACAGGTGAACAAGCAAGGCATGGGTGGTTCAGGAACTTAGCCAAGGTCACAAGGCCAGGCAGCCTCACTGGTGGATTCGGGCCCAGGGAGTCTGGCTCCGGAGCCGTCTATCGCCGGAAGTCCATTCACACTCCTGGCTACACCACATCAAGGCGGCCGGGAGCCCCGGCTTCTCATTGTCTCGATGAGAGCGGCTGATTAGAAACCAATATGTGTGCGTGTGGGGAGGGAGGATGGACAAGGCGCCTCCTCTGATCACTGGGCTTCCCCGAAATGGTCCCCGGCCGAGTCACTTCAGAGAGGCCTCGCACAAAGCTTCAGGGGTTTCTGCTAAGAGGCAGGAAGTGTGGGGTTAAGGGTGGTCTCCAGACTTCCATACGCCCAAAGAATTGAAAGCAGGGTCTCGAAGAGACATTTGTACGCCCACATGTATAGCACCATTGTTCACAAGAGCCGAAAGGTGGAAGCAGCCCAGTGTCCCCCAGCAGAAGGATGGATAGACAAGATGCAGTGTGTACATACGACGGAATATCATTCCATTAAAGAGGAAGGAAACTCAGACGAGCTACAACAGGGTGAGACTCGAAGACGCTCTACTCAGTGAAATACACCAAACACGAAAGCACAGATGCTCTGCGACTCCACCGATAGGAGGAACCCAGAACAGTCAAATGCAGAGAGACAGAAAGTAAAATGCTGCTTTCCAGGAGGAGGGGGAAGGGAGACTGGGGACCTATGGTTCAATGGGTAGAGAGCTTCTGTTTTGCAAATGAAAAAAACTTCTAGAGATGGATGGTGGCCACGGTTGTACAACGATGTGAATGCACTTAATGCCACTGACCTATACATTTAAAGAGGGTTAAAATGGGAAATTTTATGTTATGTGTATTTTACCACAATTAAAAATTAATTAATTAATTAAAATTTTTAAAAAAGAGAGTCTCCAGAGATAGCCTGCTCTCAAATCTCAGCTCTGCCACTCATGAGCTGTGTGACCTTGGGCAGGTTGCTTTCCCTCTCTGTGCCTCAATTTCCTCACTTATAAAATGAGAATGATAAAGCACCTCGCTCAACAGAATTCTGGTAAGGTTTAAATGACTCCATACCAATAAAGTGCTCAGAACAGTGCCTGGAACTAAGTAAGCATTCAATAAAGTTAGCTGTTATTATTTTCATACTAGTCACTGTAGAGCGAGATGGATGAGAAGGAAGATAATGATTCTTTCTTTTCTAGGTTCTCAGTCTCTTTCCCCAAATTCCACCAACCTAAAGACACTGGATTGTCCATGCTTCAAGCCACAGGGTGAACTAGCCGAAAAGATAAGTGTCACAGCCAGCCAGTCAGGGGCTTCAGCTCAGCCCTTCCTCTTGCTGCTGTGTGACTTTGGGCCAGTTCGTTTACCTCTCTGGGCCAGGTTGTCCTCATCTATGAAGTGGGTAAACTACCGCCTGGCTCATAGGTGGAAGTGAACATTAAGAGAAAGGACAGAAGTGCAAGGGCCTGGCCCACAGCAGGCACCGCGCACACAGCTGTCTCTCCCTTCTCCTATGGATCCATGGCCAGGGGTCTGGGCAGTGTGTTCCCTCACTTCCTAGGCTGTTGCTGGTTTGCAAAGGACCGGAGAAATGTGGTCTCCAAGGACAGCTGCTTCAGTCCATGTGACCAGGACGACCGTCGTTAACAGAGGCCACCCGCCCTCCGAGCTTTGCAGAGGAGGCTTTGCTTTCCTTTCAGAGCCTCAAATGGGGGTCAGGGAGACGCCCAGGGTGATAAACAAAGAAGGAGCAAAAATAAGACCAAGAAAGCGTTTCCCCTGAGATGAAAGCACATTGCTAAACACTAACCACAAGGACTTGTGTACAGAAACCACAAGCTGGCGACGCTCTGGAATGTCACAAACTGCAGTGTTGAGAAAAGGCTCCTGGGCCTGAGCAGGCTGCGCTGGGCCCCAGGGCGCAGGAATGGGACTCCGCCCGTGGAAGCTCTTGGGCGTCCAGGCAAGTTCGCGTCCAGGAGTCCGTGAGACTCAGCCCGACCTCACACAGCCTCAACCATCTACACAGCCGCCCCACGTTGCCTGGGCCCCTGCCCACTGGCTGTCCCTGCCTCTGCCCCTCTGGCCCTGGAGCGCCCACCTTAGTCTCAGGAACTCCAACTCATCCTTTCACACTGCGTTTTTTTTTTTTTTTTTTTTTGAGGAAGATTAGCCCTGAGCTAACATCTGCTGCCAATCCTCCTCTTTTTGCTGAGGAAGACTGGCCCTGAGCTCACTCTGTGCCCATCTTCCTCTACTTTATATGTGGGATGCCTACCACAGCATGGCTTGCCAAGCGGTGCCATGTCCACACCTGGGATCCGAACCGGCGAACCCCAGGCCACCGAAGCAGAACGTGCGAACTTAACCACTGCGCCACGGGCCGGCCCCTCACACTGACTTTTGACACCACCTCTGCCAGCAAGCCTTCACTGACCCCACCCCACCACCCCGACTCCCATAACCCCTGCATTCATCTCCGTCACAGCAATGCTACAGTGCGTTGCACTTATTTGTGCCCTTGCTTCTCTCCCCGACTAAGCTGCCAGCACTTAAGGGTAGTATAGTGTAATGGTTAAGGAGCCAATCTGCCCAGGTTTGAATTGCAGCTTCCCAGCTCGGTGACCTTGGGTAAGTTAATTGACCTCCTATGCCTCGGTCCCTCTGTAAAATGAGGATGATCATAACAGCATCACCTCATGGGGATCCTGCCCATTGCTGAGGATATCTGGGCCTATCATGCATTCTGCAACTGGGGACATAACCAAGCGTGAGGCAGACCTGAGGTACAACTACGTTGATCACCTCACCTCCATACGTCCTTACTCCCACAGGGGCCAGAGTGACAGGGGCTCTCTCGGAACCGGGGTCAGTTCAGAGCCAGAAAAGCCTGCTGCTTTCCCTTCCCCTTATGCTGTCACCCTGGTAAACGGCTGGAAGTCCCTTTGGGGTAGGCTGGGACAAAGACTAAGAGTATAACTTTTTAGCAGTGTGGCGGGGTCCCTCCTCGAGGAGAACCGGCCCCTCCTTCATTCACGGTGTCTGGATCCATAAACTGGCTCAAGTCTGGGAATTAACTGAGGGCTGTGACTCTGTTTTGGTGATTCGAGTCAGACCCTGTTCACTCGCCCTAGAATTCTTCCACTTACACAGAGCAAGGAGGAATTCAGTAGACTGCCCACCCATTTCTTTCCCAGGGGCTCCATGATCGACTAGCCAGTGCTGTCCGTCTCTGCAGGTTTCGATGCGCTTAGGTGGGTTGATATATGAAAAGCATCAGCATGTCCCTGCCACCCTGTAAGCAAAATAGAAATGCTCTTCATCACCGTCATTCCTCTCCATGCTCCCAGGGCCTGACGGCCGGCGGGCGCTCCATCCATGAGTACAAAAGGGGAGAACGAACGGGACCATGATCTTGATGCACCGAGACTCCCCTACGACATAAGCAGTGTTCACCTGTGATTCAGGTGAGACTGGAGGTTCTGGGTCGTCTAACATGTCTTATCTGCATGAGGCCAAGAGACTTCCGGGAAAGAACTCCCTGGAAGGTAAGAAAGAGTCAAAATGTGGAAGGTTGGTTTGAGGCCACTGGGCCGAGGCCAGAAGGGAGAGTTATGAGCAGAAGGCTGTGACCCTAGTCATAGGTGATCTCCACGAGGCTTCGTTCTCTCTTCATGAGTGTAGTTAGTTGTTTTTATTTAGCTTCTAAGGACCTCCAGCTACACTGAGCTGAATCGATGCACTTTCTGGGTGTAGGAATCCTTCTTTGGTAGTTTATGCAAAGACCCCTTTCTTATTTATTTTATGTTTCCTTCCTTGATCCCCACTCCCAATCAATTTCCCCAAATATGCACGAATCTTGTACGTTTTCTTTTAAGGATTTCTTGCGTGTGTTTTAATTTTCAAAAGTTAAATCTCATGCCGTTCACTCCTCGGAGACCTCTCTGTCCACGCTGCTGTATGTACATCTAGTTTGTTGTTTCTGACATCGCTCCACCTTCCCTGGCACGGATCTGCTCCCTTTCGCTGCTAGCAATGCTGCAGTGAACACCGCGCCTGATTCTCTTAGGGATACTCACGAGACTGTCTCTGGGGTGTTACCCAGGAGTGGGATTTCTAGGTCACAAGGCATGCCCAGATTTAACTTTGCCAAATACTACTCAGTTGCTTTCCAGAATGGCTGTGCCAATTCCCACGTCCACAGCAGTGCTTGGGGCCTCCCCTCTCCCCAGGTCGTCACCAACACTTGAGGGTACTGATCTTTCTAATTTGTGGTGGGCTTGAAGTGATACCTCACCATTTCAATCACTGTTAACTCAACGCCCGTCTTGCGTGCCGGATTGTAAGTCTGTGAGGATGGCAGGCCACACGGAAGGTCCACCTGTGTCCTTAGCTAGCTCAGTGCTGCCACATAGTAGGTGCTTCGATTTACACCTTTGGACGGACAAATCAATTAATCCCACCAGCAGCCCTCGTGAGCTCAAGCTCGACTCCTGGGGAGGGGAGAGGAGGCCATGAGTGAGCAAAACAGGAAGAGCTGTTCCCCTGAAGTCTCAGAAAACCACTGGCCAAGAGGAAATTCCCTAGAGACTCCCACACACAGCTGGAGGGAACGTAAAGGAGTGGATGTTCCCAGAGAGGCCAAGAAAAGCCACTGGGTTGCAGAGACTGGCGTCTGTGCTCATCTAGAAAACACGGGCTCTGCTGAGGTCAGGGAAGACTCTGGCAGGAGCCGCTGGGCAGAATCCCCACAGACAGACTCGAACATCAAAGGGGAACAGAACAGCGGCTGCCAGGTGGTTGGGCCCAACAGATCTTGTTCACATGTTACTATTATTATTTTTAAAATTTGCGGTAAAATGAAAGCCATACGCCTCTGAACTATTCCAGGCAAAAATCTCCCAGTGGGGCTTGCACAGAACCGCTGCCTATAAAGAGTCTGGGTGGTGCTTTTCTGCTAGAAGCCTCAGTTTCCTCATCTGTAAAGTGGGGACAATAATGGTGCCCACCTCATTGCCCAGCATGGAGGAAGCGCTCGGCAAACGCTAGCTTTGAAAGACTTTCTCCCAGGCTTGGCACTAATGAGGGCCAGCCACACAGTAAGGGGCAGGCAGCCTGGCCTTCCTGTGGTCTCGCTTTTCTGGCCCCCGTAGGATCCTCTTATGACTTAGCATGCTCATACCCTCATTCATTTGGTCAGCAAACTCCTAAAGAGCGTTGAGCACACAGTGACAAAGCAGACGGAGCCCCCGCTCTCGAGGAGCCTGCAGACACTTGGCAGAGGGTGAGGCTGTGATGAGGGAAGACACAGACCGCCAAGGAGCACAGGGGCCACCCACCCCGTGCATCCTCCCCTCTCTGTCCCTTCCAGCTCTGTCTGAGCCTCGCTTTTCTCACTTGCAAAATGGGACTCAGAGGGTCGTTTTCAGGTTCAAGCGAGAAAATGGATTTGTGGGAAAGAACTTTCTAGACTGCCATGTGCGTCGAAACACATGACCAGGACCGTACGAGGAAAGCAGAGACCTACTTACAGAGCGATGCTAATGGTTAGTGGGCTCTTGATCCGGGGCAGTTTGCAATCCTATGGTTCTAAGAAGCTTTCATGTAAAAGAATGATGCTCTTAGCCCATCCTTTGAGCAAGGAAAGGGGAGAGATGGGACTGAAATTTGGTTGCTCATTCTGTTTTCTAGACCGCCAGGAGTGGCCTGAGTGCTGGGAGGTTTGGGAGCAGAAGCTGTTGGAATCCAATCGCTATCTTCCCCTCACCTGACCTCCCAGAGGTCAAGGAGCTGAGGGGGTGGGGACACAAGGTCACTGCATCAGCAAAGAGATGGTATTCGTTGCAGGATGGACTAGTCTGCTGTAACATCATGGAAAACATCATTGCTTCAATAAGACAGAGAAGGATTTCTGTCTCATGCAACAGTCCAGGGAGGTGGTCCGGGGCTGGCAGGGTGGCTCACCAGGGCTGGGGACCCAGGCTCCTTCTATTTTGTTGCTCAGCTATCCCTAGGGGGTTGCCCATATTCACATGCCCCCAAGCCACAAAAGTGCAATTGGCTTGTCATCCCAGACAGAAGGAAGAGAGAGAGGGGGGCTGGCACATTCCTTTCGTATTAAGGGCATGCCTCCAAGCCTGTCCCCAGTGACCCCTGCCTCCTGGTATTCCTGTCCTTATATAGTTCCCTCCCGCACTGAACAGGGATGACCTGTGTCACCAATAGGCTATTTCAGAAAACACGGAGTGTGACTTCCAAGCCCAGGCCATGGAAGGCACTGCAGCTCCTGCCTCGCTCTCTTGGATCACTCGCTCTGGGGAAGCCGGCTGCCATGACGTGAGGACACTCAAGCAGCCTGTGGAGAGGCCCACGTGGCGAGGAATGGGGCCTCCGCCAACAGCCAGCATGAACTTGCCCCCCACGTGAGGGAGCCACCTTGGAAGTGGGTCCTTCAGCCCCAGTCCAGCTGCAGATAACTACAGACCCAGTGGACATCTTGACGTCAACTTCATCAGAGATGCTGAGGCAGGACCACTCAGCTAAGCCATTCCTAAATTCCTGACCCACTGGAACTGTGAGACAATAAATGTCTATTGTGAGTTTAAGCTGCTAAGTTTTGGGAAGATTTGTTACTCAGTAATAGATGACAAATACAGGTCACCACCCAGAAGGTGCACTCATCATTTTCACTCACATCTACTGGCCTTAATCCAGCCACGTGGCCACATGTCACGTAAAGGGATCTGGGACGTGTAGCCTTTAGTTGGGCAGCCATGTGCCCAATGAAACTTCAGTGACTCACGTCCTTAATGTAATCACATCTGCAAAGCCCCTTTTTCCATGTAAGGTCATATATTCACAGGCTCCATGGATGAGGACCTGGACATCTTTGGGGGCCATTATTCTGCCTGCCACAGTGCAGAAGCTTGTACACGAATGTTCACAGCAGCTTTATTCCCAATAGCCAAAAACCAGCCAGATGTCCTTCGATGGATGAGTGGTTAAACAACCTGTGGTACATCCTTATCATGGGATACTAGTCAGCAGCAAAAAGAAATGAACTATTGATACATGCAACTTGGACGAACCTCAAGAAAGTTATTCTGAGTGAGAAGCGCCTCTCAAGAGGGTACGAGCGGGTGACTCCATTTATATAACATCCGTGGACGACCAGCAATATGGAGATGGTGCACAGGGGTTAGGAACGGCTGGCAGGCGGTGGCTATAGGGCAGCATCTCGTGGTGATGGCACAGTTATATATCTTGACTGTGGTGGTGGTTGCCTGAAGCTACCTGCGATAAAATTGAACAGAGATACACACACACACAAATGCATGTATAACTGGTAAAATCTGAATAAGCCCTGTGGATTGTACTAATGTCAATTTCCTGGTTTTGATATTGTATTATACTTGTGCAAGATGTTAACCTTTGGAGAGGGTGGGTGAATCTACAATTGTTCCAAAATTAAAAGACAAAAAAAAAAAGAGAGTGCTAGACTCCCAGATCCCAGACTGGAGACCTGGCTTCTGGATTCTAGTCCTGGTTCTTTCCTCAACTTGCTGGTGACCCTGAGCAAATCCATTGCTATCTCCGACTCTGCCAGCTCATCTGTGAAGCGAGGGTTTCGGCTTATATCATAGGTTTTCAAAGTTTTGTTTAACAGTGAAAACCTTTGTTACAAAAAATTCTACCAGTACACGGACACTGTTAGCACTCCAATACTGTGAACCCTAATGGACTTCTGCCGGCACCTGTCGCACTTTGCTGGAGGCTCTGCTGAGCCCAGGGGAAGGCTGCGAGTGCTAGAAGTGAATGCCCCAGCGCCCTTGCCCCTGTGGCGGGATGACTGGGAGGTGCGTATTGGCTACTGAGGTCCCCTGTTGCCTGCAGTGGAAGCCGCTCACTGGCACGTGCTTTATCGGTTCCCCCACCTCCCTGTCTCACTCGCTTTCTCCCTTACCCAAGTTGCCTGGGAACTCAATCCAAATAAACGACTTGTATTCCAATCCTTATCTCAGGATCTGCTCCTGCTTCCAACCACGTTAGACTCCCCAGTGTGAAACAAACAACAGCTCTTGCCCTGCGGGGAACTTCCCCGAGGCTGGGCCTGCACACCAGCCTTGAGCAATAGAAAGGGAGTAAATAGAGGCACGGCTGAAGAGGGAACCTCTTGAACCAAGACGTCAGGAGGCGGGACCCTGAGATGATGATTGGCTGTCCCTGTCCTCCTTGGCCGTCCCCACCCTCCATGCTGACCAAGTCACTCAGTGGCCGTTCTCTCCATATCTTCCCTTTTCACTCAAGACCATGTTCCTCTTTTGACCAAGAAAGTGACCCAAAAAAGGACTGTGGTCGCTTTCTTATCGGGCCTGGGGTGGAAGCAGAGGACACACGTCAGGCCCTTCCCCAGCTCCCACGGCCCCAAGCGACTTCTCCGAGGAGGACACCCCATCCGCCTCGGGGGCCACCTCAGGGTTCCTCCCAAACTCTGAGCCAGACAACAGAAGGAGGCCCAGGCCGTGTCCTGGGGTTAGGGCTCGCGGCATGCCGCGCAGGGCAGTCCTAGGAGAGAGCCCCGGGATGGGAGGCCAGCTGCCAACTTGTAGAGCGGCCTCACGTGAGAGTCCTCATCCTTCTGAACTTCAGTTCTTCAGTGGCATCCACACACCAGGGTCACGGGACAGGATATGCAGAAGGGCGTCCTGAGCAACAAACCGTGAACAGTCGGACGGCTCAGCCGAGAGTTATCACTCCAGTGAGTTCTTGAGGGCAGATCCCTGTCCTTATTCCATATCATGCCCCAGCGCCTGGCACGGGGCCTGAGGCCTGGCAGGGGCTCAGCAAATGCCTGCTGAATTAATGAATGAGAGTTTGGGTACGCCATCTAGTTCAACAATTCAATCCAACCAAGGATTGCTAAGGGCCCACTATGTGCCAGGGCAGTGAGGAAAATCACAAATAACAAGGGAAGATTTCTTACCCCGAGAGTTCATGGCCTAAGAGGGGAACAGCCTCTTTTCCAGGCCCGTGTATGTCCCCTAAGGATCCTCTGCCCATCTGACTTGAATCTCAACGCCAGGTCACTGCTCAGGCTGCATGTGGTGGCTGAAGTCCAGGGCAGCCCCATGGTGTGCCTCCTGGTGTTCACACTCTTGTGTAATCCATCCCCTTGAGAGTGAGTGGGGCCATGATTTGCTTCCAGCCAACCAGATGTGGCAAAGGTGAAGGGATGTACGAGATCATGTGACTGTGACTCCTCTCCCTGAGCAGTAACACTCGTCCTGCGAGGAGGCTGTGTCTCCCTCGTGGCTATGATGAAGCAGGCAGCCACGTTGGGGGGCCCACACGGCAAGGAACTGAGGGAGACCGCCTGCTGACCACCAGCAAGAAACTGAGGCCCTCGGTCTGACGACAGCAACGAACAGAGTTCTGCAAACTGCTGCAGGAGCTTAGAAGTGGATCCTTCCCCAGTCAAGCCTCAGATGAGACGGCAGCCCCGGCTGGCACCTTGTCACCTTGGGAGACCCTGAAAAGAGGGCCCAACTGAGCTGTGCCCGTATTCCTGACCCACAGAAACTGTGAGATCACAAATGTGTGCTGTTTGAAGCCACTGAGCTTGTGGTAATTTGTTATGTGGCAGTAGATAACCAATGCGTCCCTGCTTCCTCCTGAAATGCCCCTTCCCCATTTACCCCCGGGCAGTCTTCTTGGATGGCGCAGGCTCCTGTTGCTTTTTGCCTTCCCGGCATCTCATTCTTCTTCCTCTGCTGACACAACCCAGTTTCCATGTGGGGAACCACTCCACTCCCACTGTTGGTCCATGTCATTCCTGTGGGGCTGACTCCATCCTCTGGCTCCAGGGGTGGACACGTGACCCTAGATTCAGCCAATCAGAATTCTCCATTCACCTGGCCATTGGTGATAGATTCAAGGATGAGCATGTGGCCCACATTGGTGCATTCAGAGTTAATGCTGGACTTTTTCTGAATTTGCTAAACTGATGGACTATAATTCCATAGCTTTGGGGGCTGTTTGTGCCACTGTGCAGGGAGATCCACTCCAGCGTGGGGTCAATAGGAGGAAAACAGAGTTAGATATGACGGAGACAAAGTCTTCATCACATTACTCACTTGAGCACCTGGATCCAGCCATACCTGAACCTAGAGATCTACTCCTAAACATTGCATGGATGCGAATCAATAAATTCCATTGTTTCTTTAAGCTGGTTGAGTCAGGTTTTGTCACTTGCAAAGGAGAAAGTCCTAAGTGACAGACTCATCTCTACAGACACATCTCAACAACCTCCCTCCTCAAGGAAGCCTGCCACGAACTCCCCAGAGGCTTCTCCCCACTACAGCGCTCTCCTCACTCACCTCTGCTTTTATCCTCTCCTCTTGTGATACTCCGACGAGATCTGAAGCACTTTTTAAAAAACTTTTCTCCCATGCCAGTCACCTAGTATGTACCAAAACCAACCAAACCAAAAAATACCTTTTAAATCAAAACGCAATGTTGTAAAGAGGTGGCTGAAAGAAAGGAAATTCATGACCCCGCCTTGGGCACTAGAGTGTCAGGAACTTTCTGATGGGCTGTCTTAGTAATTCCGAGAGCTTAAGAGGCAGCAGTTAAGTTAGGGGACCTGGGTGCAAACAGTGGAATCTGTGCTATCCTGAAACTGGAGAGGGAATTTTCTAGAACAGTGGTTCTTGAGCTTGAGCCAGCATGGGAATCCCCTGGAGCCCGTTAAACACAGATAGCTGGGCCCCACCCCCACCATTTCTGATCCTGAGGTCTAAGGTGGGTCCAAGAATTTGTATTTCTAACAAGTTCCCAGGATTACCAACAAGTTTCTAAGTGCAGGTCCTGGGACCACACTTTGAGAACCCCTCCCTGGACTAAATGCTGTTAAGATTACAGAACCAGGAAGGGAAACCGAGAGTCAGGCGTGGAGGCTGCACAGCAAGAAATGACCCCAAAGCACATTATGGGCCAGGTCCAGGGAAGATGATTCCCTTAAGGTTGTCACGGCTGACCCCAGGTGCTGGGCACCTCACTCCACCATCCATCGCTCTTGCTAGAAAATGGATTCAGTATTTCCCACCCCATGTCTGCAACCCAAGGCTCCTGGATGTTGTCACTTCTAATTGGCAGAGCCTGAGTCTCCTGCCTGCTTCCCAGCTCCAGAAGAGACTAGAAAAAGGAGGTGAGAATCATAATGTGGGAATTTTTCCAAATGTACGAAGGGGCTCCAAAAAATGTCAGGCAGCCACACCCCACAGGAGTCATCGATTCAGTCTGCATCTTTAACGTGGGACGGGAAAAATTGTTTGTGGTGGGGAAAATTGTTCCTTACAGCTCCTCACTGCCATCGAAAGAGGCAGATCTTAAGGAAGGTCCCTTGTCAACTTAGGAGGAGATAGGAATAATGGCTAACATCTATTTGGTGTTTATCCTGTGCCAGGCGCTGTCGTTAAATGCTTTATACATATTAACTCATTTAGTCCTTGCCACCGCTCTTTCCAGTAGGCATTGTTATCGTCAATCCATTTTACAGAGAAAGAAATTGCAGCAGGTGGAGGGGAGGCCTCTTACTTGAGGCCACCCTGCTAATCGGAAGCAGAGCTGAAATGTGAACCCAGCTTGCCTGGCTCTGGAGCTTTCGTTCTTAGAAATGATGTTCAACTCCTTCCTGGGGTAAGAAAGCTGAAAGATTCCAAGAAGTGAGAGACCTAAATTGTTTTGCATAAGAGAAGGAAAAGCAAGGAGATAAAAAATGTCAGAGGGGGGGGGGCTTGGGGGAGACATGACTAGAGTGGCTGCCTGGTGAAAGGGTGGCGAGAGAGAGTCAGAGAATCAAGAGGGCTAATGGGACTTCCGTTCGATTTTCCCGAATTCTGAGCAATGTAACCCTTTCATCACCCTGTGAAACCTTCAGTAAAATCTCATTACTCACTAAGGACGAGCGGAGCTGTTTTTGCACATAGAAGAATGCATCAGACCCCTGGGAGTTCCTTCCAGGTGAGCACAAGGATGAGAACAACAGCTATTTCAGGGAGCTCAGTCACACTTGGGAGATACAAAGCTCAGAGAGGGGAGGACATTTGTCTAAGATCACCCAGCAAGTAGATAGCAGAGTGTGGATTTGAACTGAGGGTGGCCTCCTGCCAAAGCCCAGATTCTTTCTGCCATAAAGCCTCAATGGTTTATTTAAAGTCTTCCACGTGCTCTTGAGAAACTTCCCTGTCCCACAGGCAGGGGCTTTAAGAATTTCTGGATGTGCCTGAAGGAGGGTGGGCAGGGGCTCTTCCAAGAGTCTGTCACAAGTTAAGACCCCAGAGGGACCCGTCCCCATGGCTTGGGGGAGCTGACCACTCGTGCCCTGAGCCCAGACAGCTTCCTCCAGGCCCGAGTGGCCAGGCTGATAACAGCCAGGTCATCAGTGGCTGTGACAGCAATGCGTAACGGGAGGCCCGATGCAGTGCTGAGCCCAGGCCAGCAGGCCTCTCATGGCACAGACACACAGAAAACCCAACAGAAAACCTGAGAGGTCCAGAAGCTCGGGGGTCTTCTCTGGGCCTCACCTGCCCGTTCTCTGTTCTCTCGAGGTGTCTGCCTGTCTCTTTCTCTTTGTCCCTCTTTTTTTTCTGGCACTCTCACTATCTCGTCTCTGCGTGCCCAGCTTGCTTTCCCTCCCGTTTCCCTGTCTCTTCTCCTGCCTCTTCCTCTGTGCATCGGAGCCTCTGTTCCTCTGTTGCCTGCTGTTACTCTGGTTCTCTCCTCTTTGTCTCTCTGTTCCAGCTCCCTCTGCCTCCCTTCTCCTTCACCCTGTCCTTTCTCTTCCCCCGTCCCCCTTCTCCTCTCTCCTGCTTGTGCTCCCCGCCCTTGGCCTGCCCTCTGGCCCCTGGAACTCAGGCACAGAGACCCAGCTGGCCTCTCTGAGAGAGGAGGCTCCCCAGGGGCCCAGCAGGAAGCGCAGTTTCCCCTCTGACCCTGTCAGCTGGCCGTGGGGGATGTGGCTTCCCTCCCACGCTGTCCACTCAGGCCGGCTGTGCAGCCTCTCTGGGGCTCAGGATAAACCGTCTCACTTTGGAGGGGCTCTAAGGACAGCCTTTATTTACCAGAAGGGTGGAGAGTAGGGGTTGGGCTGCGGCCGGGTGAGCAGGGGAGGGGAACCCCATGTTCACCGAGCATCTTCTGGGTGTTGGCACAACACCAGGTCCTGGGCGGTGGGGGGGGGGGGCGGGGGGGGGACTAGGGGAAAGTGTCAAAGGCCACAGTCCCTTTCCTGGAAGACAGAAGGACACACAAGAGCAAGGAGCTTGGGGGGGGGGGGGCGGGGAGCATGGCAAGAACTGAAGCTTGGAGGGAAAGAGAGGTCTCTGCAGAGGTGGGGCTTCCGGACCAGCCTGGGAGGATGAGAACCACCCCCATGAATTCGCACAACCCTTAAGATACTTTTACATCCACTGGACGACCGTTAGGAGAGGCGGTGTAGCGGGTTAGAAAGTGTCCAGGGGTCAGAGTCAGAGGGCTGGGTTCCCATTCCAGCTCCATCTTGTTGTGTGCGTGACCTTGGACATGTCACATGACCTCTCCCAGCCTGTTTCTTTGCATATGAGGTAGGTGTAAAAGACCTGCTCATTGTAGTGTTACAGAGGGGATGGGGGTGCTAAGGGAGCTGGAGAGAGGAACCCAACGTTTACCGATCTGTTGCCGCTGTAACAAATGACCGTGAACTTGTCTTAAAACCACACACACTATCTTACAGTTCTGGAGTTCAGAAGTCCAGCATGAGCTGGACGAGTGTTTCACTGGGCTAAAGTCAAAGCGTCAACAGGTCTGGGTCCCTTCTGGAGGCTCTGGGGAAAATCCATTTCTTTGTCCTTTTCCAGCTTCTAGAGGCTGCCCACATTCGTTGGCTCGTGGCCCCTTCCTCCATCCTCAAAGCTGGTGGCTTTGCACCTCTCTGACGGCTCTTCCACAGTCACACTTCCTCTGATTTTTCTTGTGCCTCCCTCTTCCCTATTTCAGGACCCTTGGGATTACGTTGGGCCCACCCAGGTAATCCGGGATAATCTCCCTATTTTTTGAGATATAATTGATATACAACATACAATTATATAAGATGTAATTGATATACAACATTGTATTAGTTTCGAGTGTATAACATAATGATTTGAGAGATGTATACATTGCAAAATGATGGCCACAATATGTCTAGGTAACACCCATCACGTCACATAGTTATACAATTCTTTTCTTGTGATGAGAGCTTTTTAGATCTACCGTCTTAGCAACTTTCAAATATACAATCCAGTCTTGTTAATGACAGTCACCACATTGTACTGCTCTCCCTACTTTAAGGTCAACCAATCAGCAACCTTATTTCCCCCTGCAGCTTTATTTCCTCTTTGCCACGTAACCTGACTGTTCACAGTTTCCAGGGATTAACGTGGCCATCTCTGGGGGGCCATTTTCCTGTCTGGCACATCCAGTGAAGGGAGAAGATTTTACAAGTCCCATCCCATTTTGGTCTCCTCAACAACCCTGGGGGGTTAGTGGTGTTCACCCCATTTTAAAGGTGAGATTGAGGTCAGGATCACACTGACATCCAATAGTGGAGCTGAAATCCGAATCCAGGTCTATCTGACCCCACGGCCCACCTCTTCCCACCTCATCACAATCCTTTGAGACCCCCAAGAGGCTGCAGAGAGTGAGAAGTTATTCCATTCATTGATCACATTTGCGGAGCCCTCCCCACATGCCAAGCCAAATGCTGAGCACTCTGGAGGGATTCTCGGAGGATTAAGATGTGGGTTCCTCCTCCCACATGTGGGGGGGATGGGGGAGACGACATACCCCAATGCAGAGAGGAGCACAGCGGGGAGACGGGGTGAGGGGGACGAGAGCAATGGTCTCCTCGTAGCTGATGAGGACCCGGAAAGGGCTGGTTTTAGGCTCAAAATGCAGCTCCTCTGCTCCCTGGGTGGCGGTCGGAGCAAAGTGAGCCTCTGCTTTCTCATCTGTGAAATGGGAATAATGATATTAACCATTTCACACCTAGAATTGCTGCGAGGAACAAGTTAGAAGATGTTTGTAAGCACGAGCAGGTGCCTGGCACGGTCAGAACTCAATAAAAACAGCTGTTGTCATTATTTTTATTGTCAGGATGCGGGTATAAGACAGCAAGATGGATGGCGCCGGATGCTTGCGAATGTATTCTTTCGAGAGGGAGGTAAAGAGCACTGAACAGGGACCCAAAGACCAAGGTTGGCGTCCTCGGTTGCTCCCGTGACGGAGGAATCTGGAGAAGGGGCTTCTGCACTCAGTGCCTTGGTTCCTTCGGCTTTGAAGGGGATGATAAAGACTGCGGCTTCTGGGTTTGTGCGAGGCTCAAATCAGATTAGGTAGACAGGGCCTTTGCAGGTCGTAAAGAGCCATTCAGCTGTAAGAGCTCATCTTCATCACTGCCAGGAGCAGAATGCGGACGGCGGTGACCAGTGTTGCCCAGGATGAATCACTGCCATATTGACCCAGTGACGGTCCAGGTGCCCGGGGCTATTGCTACCTGAGGCTCAGGGAGGTCAGGTGACATGGACAGTTGCAGAGCGGGGTTCTGGGACCAGGACCCCCTGCCCCCTGGCCAGGATGTCTGCTGCTCCTCCGCCTGCCCCAGCCCACTTCAGGGTCAGCCGAGCAATCCACTCTCCCTCTCGGAGCAGGCCCGAGCCCCCGAGCCCCAGCCTGCCACGGGTCATCCCACAACCTCCCCACCAGCGTGCCTTCGGAGGTCAGTACATCCTGTGCTTCTCACTGTATCTATCAGCAGTCAACTGCTTCTCCAAAGAACACCTGACCTGGAAGCTCAGTAGTCGGGACATGTGAAACTGGAAACTCCTCACCGTGGCCTTCGAGGCCCTCATGTTGTCCTGGGCCCCGCCCCTTGCCCACCACCTGCAGCCCCTCAGCCTTGGGAGGTGGCGCGTGTTCTCCTCAGCATCCACGGTCACTCCCCCTTCCAGGCCTCTACTTTTCCTCCCTCCCCAAAGGCCGTGTGCCTCCTACTGAAAAGGAGGGACTCTGAAGTCTCAATACCAGCCCCTGCACTTATTTGCTGTGCGCCCTTGGACCAGTTACTTACCCTCTCTGGGCTTCAGCCCTCTCATCTCTGATATGGGTATGTGATGATAGCACAATTGCAGGGTTGTATGAGGAGTGACTACGAGTCCGCCTCGCTGGCCTACAGCAGGGTCTGGCCCCCAGGACACACTCTCCAAGCTATTTACTTCACCCATGCCAAGGGCCGCATACACGTGCGGCCCGTCACAGAGGCCTTCTCTGAGACCCCACCTCTCACTCCCCTGCCTTGCCCTCATTCACCTACTCAGTAACCTTGAATGGAGAGCCTCCTCAGTGCCAGGCTGGGCTGGGCATCATGCAGAGACTCACAGGAACCAGGCGGGGCCCTCCTCCAGGCAGCTCTGAGGACAGAAGCCCAGCCTCTGGGCAGGAAGCTCCAGGAACTTGCTCCCTGACACTCTAGGGGCCTCCTTTCCCAGGGCCTGAAGGGGTCAGGCCTCAGCCCCCAGCTCCCAGGTGGCCCTGTGCAGACTTGAGGGGCAGACTGACAGCACACCCGGTGGGCACTGATGGCCGAAGGAACAGGGGAGCCTGGAGGGGAGTCTGGGTTCAGACTTAACTTTGCTCTTCTGGGGTTGCCCCTGTGCTGAGCAAGAAGCACGGCCGCTGGCCTCCTCACTCAGGAATGCAGAGCATTTCTTACCACCACGAAGGACAGGACGGGGCCAGGCTTACCCTCCCAAGCCCCAGAAGCATCCAAATTGTTTGCTAAAACCACAGCCCAGGAGAGGTCTGAGGGGAAACGTGAGGTCTGGGGCATGGGGGCGGAGACCCTGGCTGTGATTACCCTGGGGGGGAGGAGGAGCCTGCCCTTAGAAAGGGAAGTTCTCCTCGGGTGGATGGATGGTGGGGTGGCAGGAACAGAACTCTCCCTCCCACACCACAGTGCTGGCTCCCAGACCCCGAGGGGTGTGGGCGAGGGATGGGGGCCGGCTCGTCCTCCCCCTCTAGGCTCCTCACGGCCCAGCCCAGGTGCCTTCTCATCCCAGCTGCCTACTCCCTTGCCTCCGCTACGCCACCCTTTTCTCTCTTCCCAGATCTTCTTTGTCAAACGCCTCATTGGAGGGCCCCTATTGGCCGGCCCTGGTCTCAGGTATTTTGTTCAGTAACTATTACGTGCCAGGTGCTGCTCTTACTAGGCACCCTGCAGAGGGGAAAAGGATGCCCACAGGGCGAGAGCTACTCCTTATCTTCCGCTGTGTCCCCAGGGCCCAGCCCAGCCGCACAGCCAGTCAGATGGGCAGGATTTGACATAGCTTGGCCTGGCTTTTCCAGCACCTCGAGGCCCTCTCTCTCCCCCAGAGACCTCCCTGCATCCAGCGCTCTAGGCTATCCCCCACCCCTCCCCCTGGGCCATCCCCCAGCTCCGCTGCCTCCCATCCCCCACACCTGTGTTTGCTCAGCTGCAGCTGGGCCAGCACTCCAGCTCCGCTCTGCCCCGCCCACGGCCAAGGTCAGTTGACCAGCCTCCCTGGGCACCTGGGCCCAACACAGACCCCAGATGAGGGGCACAGACCTTCTAGCTATTCCTGGGCTGGCTCTCCTCTGCCCACCACAACCCCATTCTGAGTGGTCTCCCAAATACAGGCCCCAGAGGCCAATTTCCCTTGGCTCCTGTCTCATTCAGGGTTCACCCAGAGAAACAGAACCAGTAGGATACATATATTTTGAATGATTGACTGATTGTAAGGAAATGGCTTATGCCACAGTGGGAGCTGGCTAGGCCAGCCTGAGATCTGTGAGGCAGGCCACTGGGAAGGGCGCCTGGGTGGACCTCTCAAGCACAGGCTGCAGCTGCTGTCCGCAGGCGGAATTTCTTCCATTTCCAGAGCCTTGATCACACCTGCAAACTTCCTTTTGCCATTTAAAGTGACGTATTCACAGATTTCAGAGATAGGGAGGCCAATACCTTTGGGCGGCCTTTCCGCCGACCGCGGGCCTGGAGGGGCCACCATCTTTCCACATTCATTCATCCTCTCACTTTCCCAAGCATGATCCATCTAGGGGTTAGGCCTGTCCTGAGGGCTGGGGCACAACCGAGGCAGCCTCAGAAATAGGTGATGGTGATACAGAGACAAGCGACATAATGGAGGCGAGGTTCAAAGGACTTGGGTGACGTGGTGGGACGTGAGATATGAGAAGCGAGGAAGGGAAGACAGGAGGAGAGCGTCTTGTGGGGCCTCTACTCCTGGGGACCCTTCGCCCGGGGTCTGCGGGGACCGCTGCCGTGTTAGGGGGTGAGGGAAGCCAGGGCAGAAATGGTACCCTCTGCAGTCAGACTACTCCGACCCTTTATGGCAGGAGGGGAGGGAATTGTGTGCTATTAAAACAAACACAGATCTCCTAGGGAGTGGGAGGCAAGATTCCCAAGGTTTCTTAAGAAAACCAGGATGACCTGAAGGAGCTGTTGAGTGGGCCTCCGCTTCAGTTCCTGGACCCGCCCCCCCGCCTCTGTCCAGTCCTACCCGCTCCGGGTCCCACCAGCTCCTTTCACAGTTAGGGGTTGGGGTGGCTTGAGAAGCGCTGGTGGGGCCGAGAGTTTGGTCTGGAATAGAAAGACTGGGGCGCCTCTGCTCAGTCATCCATCCTGCAGACCTGGGAGGAGAGAGGCCCAGCCAGGCTGGCCCTGCCCAGGGGCACTCCCGAGGGTGGGGCGCTGCCGAGGGCCGAGTGGGTGGGGCCTATAAAGGCCTCCCCTGCCACCTGCCTTCTCGAAGGCCCCCGTCTTGCTTTCTCGAGCTTCCTTCAGCTGCTAAAGTGCTGGGGACTCAAGAGAGGACCCGGGCGGCCTGTAAAAGCAGACCCTGGGTTGGAATCCAGGCTCCGACTACTTAAAGCTGAGTGAACGAGGGCGTCTCCTTTCCTCCTCTGTCATGATGGGGTATCTCCCCCCTCCTCCCTGGCTGACGGCCAGCGGCTCAGGAGAAATCCTGCCCGCAGTTACAAAGCCCCAGTTACTCAACCTCCTGCTGCCGTTAACCACTTCCGCAGCCCTTCGAGAAAAATCTCCAGGAAAGCAGCGACTGTATCTGCCTGTTTACCACAGTGTCCCCAGTGTCCCCCACAGGACCTGGCACGTGGTGGGAGCACAATAAATACTCCCTTTCCTTCCTTCCTTCCAATAACACACATTAACTAGTCTACAGGGTGGCAGGCAGGTCCTGGGCTGAAACGTAGGCCTTTCACTTTACAGCTGAAGAAAGGCAGAGTCAGAGAGGTGAAGTGACTTGCCCAAGATCACACAGCAGGTAACTGAGCCAATATTTGGACCTAGTTCTTGTCCCTGACATTTTCCACTTGGCCCTGTGGGGGATCAGAATTGGCCACCCCAAAATGTGTCTCTTTGGTTAAGGACAAAAAACTCTGAAAGAAACTTTGAAACTGCCCCCCCCCCCACCCCCGCCCAAGGCCTTTGCTTTCTTAGACTATTTTTGGGAGTGAACTTTCTGGATCTTGTGAGGGCTGCTTCTTCTGTACTCTCTTTTGGGGATGTCTCTTGTGTCCATGGTTAAGCTGTAAAAGGCTTATTAGTTTGAATCGCTATTAAGATCCTACTCATCAGTGTGGCCAGATGATGGATCATTTAAGTTGGAAAAACCTCTAAATTGGAAGAAAATTTTTTTTCTCTCCTCCTTCTCCCCAAAGCCCCCCAGTACATAGTTGTATATCCTAGTTGTGAGTGACTCTGGTTGTGCTGTGTGGGACACTGCCTCAGCATGGCCCGATGAGCGGCGCCATGCCCGCGCCCAGGATCTGAACTGACGAAACCCCGGGCTACAGAAGGGGAGTGCACGAACCCAACCACTTGGCCTTGGGGCTTGCCCCCCAAAAAAGATTTTTGAGAGCTCTCTTCATAATTGTTTTATTGGTACCTATGAAAAGACCAGATTAAAAAGAAAATACAAAAAAATAATGACTAGCCTTAAGACCCTGCCTCAGGGTGCAATTAAATCGAGAAAATGCAAAGGTTTTGATACGATTATAAAGGTTAAAATATTTGAGCTAATTTTATATAAAGAGGTTGTATCAACTTTGCCTGAGTCTGTCTTCAAATGGCTGACTGGGAATGCTTCTCCTATCCAATATTATAAGACCAAGGCCTATTGATAAAATCCTAAAGGAAACTATGATTAGAGGTAGAAGAGCTGATGGAATTCAGAGGAAATTTTGTGGAAAAACTGATATATTTATGGGCCTTATGTGAAGTGATGGCATCTCTTTTTGCCTGATTATATTGTGTCGTGGGGATAGATGTTGCGTCTCACCATGTCCCCAGCCTGATTGTAAGACAGTGCATAAATCTGTACTTCAGACAGTGTTAATTAAACATACTGAAGGGAAGTCAATAGAGTTTCCTGAGCCCCCACACCATATTAGACAAAAACTAGAGGCTAATATCCGGTTCCAAAAAATAAAAAAGGTAGTAAAATTACGCACCCCCCCCCACCAAGGTAAATTGGTCTAGGGTTAAATTGTACACTTACAAAGAGGACCTTTGTTAAATGCTTTGTGCAGACTTTTAAAGGCGTGGTACATTGTCCTAAAGTGTTAAAACAACAGGTGTAGAGTCTTTGTGTATGTGTGTCTATATGTATGTGATATATGTGGGACTTTTTACCTCTGGATGACATGACCAAAATTAAGAGCTCTACTTCACTGTCTTAAAGTAAGCTCTTACATAAACTATTTCTAAATGTAAAAGAAATTAACCCAAATGTCTTTCAAGTTAACATGATATGAAATAATCTTTAGTAAATGAAAGCTTGTTTAAGTTTGTTGGTTTGATTAAAATAGACATGTCCTCAAGATTACCAATACTGGATATGATGCAGACATACAGCCCAGGTTTACTAGTCAAATGAGCTCACGTGATCTCTGTCAGCAAAACTAATAACTTAAAATGATAGCTAATTTTGTATAATGTCTCATGAAGTTTTCGTGGGTAAGCTAAACATAATTGTTGGGAGCAAGTGATTTAAATATAAGTGAGATAAGAGTTGATAGATAAACTTTTAGGAATAATTATAGTTTATGACATGTGTGCTTAAAATAGCTTCCAAAATCTCTTGGGTAACTTGAAACCCTGAAGTTTTGCTAGGATAAATTAAATGATAAAAATTCACTAAGTATCTAGATCATTTCCAAATAAGATAAAATACTAAAACATTAATTGCTAAACCTGTCTAAGTTTACCTACTTTTGTCTTATTACAGAGAACCAAAAATTGTTTGGGTCCATTCATAAATACATGTCTTGTATTTTATTAAAAGATTGTACAATAAAGTAGCATGTTTCTAGAAATTATGAAAAGTGTTTATAAACTTACTGAGCCACAGAATGCTAATGTAAAAGGTAGTTTATGATTGCTTGCTTCTTAGTTTTCACTAAAATTAAAGTCCATAAGGGTTAAGAATTCTAATTAATATATGCAATATATTTGTATTCAAGGAAAGTAAGATGTAAAATGTATGTTTTCAGTAAAAAAATTTTTTTTGTTAAGAAAGATAAATTTGTCCTAAAGTGCTAGAAGGAAAAAAAGAAGGCATGGGACAAATCTGAATGTAAAAAGAAAGTTATAGAAGGTTTGTAAAGAGAAATTCTGAAAAAAAAAAAGAGTTTTGTACATAGTCAAGTTGGCTAAGATTGAAATGAATTTAATTAAGTTTTAATATCAAAATTAAGCTAGTGCAAAATTAGAATTTGTTTTTTCCCCTCTTTTAAAAGGATAATTTTCTTAAACTTTTAATCTGTTCTTGGTAAAGAAATTATATGTTTTATCAAAATAAATTTCCTGTGTTGTTTTTATCAGGTCTTTAATCACAGGTACTAAGGTTTTTCTTATAGCTATTTAATTCTCTGCATTCATCTGAAAATCTTTAATTGTCACCATGGTTAAATGGATAACTAAACATTGTTTCATAGGGATCTGTGATATTATGTTGGTAAATATTATTGATATAATAAGTGTTTTTTAAAAAGTATATAACATTCCTAAAGTTCCTGATCTGTCCTGACTGTCGGTCATAATTCTAGTTATTATCTTGAAATGTTGTATGTCACAGAAATAACCAAGTTTTTTTGTCAATTGCCATTTTTAGATCTTTTGTCAATTATAGACAGTTATTGTTGTACTCTGCTTTTGAAAATATGTTTCATCTTTAGAGAGTTTCATGGAAAGGACCCTGACACTTCCTGTGGAATACGGGTTTCTGATAAACTTTCAGATGATAAAACTGAACTAGGTTAAAAATTACAGAACTCTAATGGAGAAACTGATGACTTCATGAAACTGCTAATGGAAGATCAAGATCAAGAGTTGATTGCATGGGAATTAATGAACTGATGAGGATGATTATAATTTTTATGACTTTTCTTTTGAGATAGGCTGATTTATAAAAATGTTTTGGGGGTCGGCCCCATGGCTGAGTGGTTAAGTTCGCACGCTCTGCTGTGGTGGCCCAGGGTTTCACGGTTCGAATCCTAGGCACGGACATGACACCACTTGTCAGGCCACATTGAGGTGGCATCCCACATGCCACAGCTAGAAGGACCTACAACTAAAAATATACGGCTATGTACAGGGGGTTTGGGGAGATAAAGCAGAAAAAAAAAAGATTGGCAACAGTTGTTAACTCAGGTGCAATCTTTAAAAAAAAAAAGTTTTGTCTTTTCAGATTTCAGGAAACCTTTTTCTCTTTTCTCTCAAGCTAACTATGACTTATAGCAATTTGGTAAATTATACTTTTGTAAGCAGATTTGAAATATTTATATTTTTCTCCCTACCTGATCCTTCCAGAATTTGAAAACTCTTAGTGAGTGATCATTGTATTTTCATGGCACTATAGTTATTTACATAAGTTCAATAAGAATCTGTTAACCTTCTAACAGGACAAAATTGGAAATATTGATTATATTACCGAACATTGATTATATTACTTTGACTGGAATGTCATATTTGAGAAAAATATATAGACTCAGATATGACCTGACAGCTTTTGAAAAACAAAGATTGGACTTCATGAAATAAAGCCACTTGAAAATATTGGCCTGGTACCTGACTTACAGGTTTCCCAGCAACCTTACCAGGTGAGTAAAGCAGGTCACTTCTCTAGCAGGTGCAAGGAACCTCAAAATACTTTGGGGAACCTCAAAAGAAGAGAAGAAGTCACCCAAATCTATAGGTATTACAGGCCTTGTCTGATGACAAGTCCTTGGCTTAGCCTGGCCTCAAGAGGCCTTTAAAGTTCAATCTGAGATTCCTGATGAAAAGTTCCAGCAAAGCAGATTTAAAAGAGCCTATATGATCAATGGCTATTCTTGCTGTATTAAAGTAAATAATTGGGCCAAGTTTACTGAAACTAGACTTACTTTACAAAGCAATTAGTCTTAATTTGGCTATATTTGGTAAAAATGAGGGTGATTTTAGAGAGAAAAATTATATTTCAGTAGAAACCATAGTACACATGTATACATATTAGATTCCAATTCTGTTAGTTGTCTTTGAGGTTTTGTTTCCTACCTGTAAACTGGACTGGATCCTGAATTCTTCTAGTCTCCTGAAATATCTGGCTACAAACTAACATTTTCAATTTTTTCCATCATTTTCATTTGAAATCATTAAGGACTGAAACCACGCCTGCTCCTGAAGCCTTGCAGACTGAAGCTGGATAACTTGATATAAACTTAAGCGAGATCACCACGATAGCATGCCTGTTGCTGAGTAAGCCACTCAAAAGGGCACCTGAACATCTGATGACATCATCAGAGACATTTCAAACTACAAAAGATGCTTTGACCCTAACATCTAGAAATCTTCTTCACTGGCTGTCCCCTGGACTCAGAAACTGGTTTATAATTTGCTCTAACCATTAACCTTGTTTTTCTTTTTATTCCTATAAAAATGTTTCTTATTAAATACCTGATTGCTTGCTTACACAATACAGGCCTAACTACAGGCAGGTAGGTGGGAGCCTACCTGCATCACCACCTCCTGAAATAAATTTAATTGCACTGATCTATTATCAGGACTAAGAAATGTGTTCAGTGAGATGAAACAATCTACCAACTCACCTTTGGACTATGAAACTTCTTAAAGTTTCAAAGGCAGAACTGGGGGGTGGGGAGGGGTCAGAATTGGCCACCCCAAAATGTGTCTCTTTGGTTAAGGACAAGAGACTCTTAAAGAAACTTTGACCTTCCCCCTAACTGCCTAAAAGAATTTAAGATAGAATGCTTGTCCCCAGGACAGGCCATCACCATAAATAACTCTGGCTATCGATAGACTGTGAGGGTCCTTGCTAAGCCCACTCTTATCAAAATTCTGTCTACCAAACATTTACTTTTCCATTTCCATGTGAACTGCCTTCCTCCCCTTTGAAGTCCCAAACCACTACCCCCAACGTCCTCCTTTGTCTTTAGCTGGAGATGGTATTTAAAGTGGCAGCTTTGGCCATTCTGAGTGAGTTACTCAGACTTCCTGGGTTTCTCCCATGTATACATATTATTAAACTTTACTTGATTTTCTCCTGTTATTCTGTCTCATGTCAATCTAATTCCTAAACCAGCCAGAAGAACCTAGAGGGTAGAGGAATTTTCTTCCTCCCCTACAACCCAAAGTGTCAAAGTGTGGAGGTGTGGAGGCAAGGGAGTGGAGTGATGTATTGGGGAGGTGGCCAGAACAGCAGAAGATGCACTGGAGAAATGGGCTGGGGCAGGGTCATGACGTGCGTCAAAGGTCAAGCGAGGGACTGGTGAGGGTTGCCCCCATCCCGTGGGCCACAGTGACCTGGAGTTTGTTCCTGCTTTGGGCCCTTGTAAAACTAAAGTGGCCTCAGGGAAAGGGCTTGTCACAAGCACCAGTTTTCTTACCTAAACAATGGCACAAACACATTGACAAGTGTAATACGCCCAGTGGAAAGAGTTGAGCCTTGGGGTCAAACATCTCTGGGTTAAAATGCCAGCACTGCCACATCATAGTTGGGGGATCTTGGCAAATGATGACATTATTTATCTTTTCTGAGCCTCAGTGTCCAGCTAGGGGAAATGGGACTTGTCACACTCATCTTGCAGGACCCCTGGGAGGCTCAAAAGGGGCATTACGTAAAGCACCAAACAAGTATATGCACCTGACAGTGGTAGCTGTTATTGTTATTATATTATTATATTACCATTAGTGGGGCCTTCTGGGGTTCAGACCCGGGGCTGAATACCCCCTGACTGAGGAGCCAGGGCACAGGTGTTCTGTGGCCTTCTGCTCCCCACAAGAGAACTTGGAGCCCTTTGCTCCTGGCTTCCCCAGTGTCTGTGTGTGTGTTCCAAAAGCTTAGTCTTAGAGCAGCTGCTCTTGAACCTCATGAGCATATTATACTTAGCAGCATGGGAAAAACTGGCTGGGAGACAGGAGACCCAGGGCCTAGCCCCAGCTCTGCTCCGACTTGCTGTGTGATCTTGTGTGAGTCATTCCCCTCTCTGGGCATCAAACAAGGCAGGTGGACTGGATGACTCTTAGGAGCCTTTCATTTCTTATCGCAGTAACTGAGGTCTGGAGATGGAAATCCAGCACCGGGCCCAAACCCTGGTGCATGTAGAGTCCAATTCAGAATAAGGCCGGGGAACAGATGCCTGCCAGGTCCAGGTGCCCGATTCCTGAGGCCCCCAAAGACCTAATCAGAAGGAGTTCCCATGCAGTATGGTGAGGAGGGCCAGATTTAAGTATGCTCAGTTAAGTTCAAATTTCTGATAAAGAAGAGGGTTTTTTTAGTATAAGTATGTCCCAAATATTGTATGGGGTAAACTTATACTAAAAAATTATTTGTTCTGGGCCCGGCCCATGGCCGAGTGATTAAGTTCGCACGCTCTGCTTTGGTGGCCCAGGGTTTTGCCAGTTCGGATCCTGGGTGCAGACATGGCACCGCTCATCAGGCCATGTTGGGGTGGCATCCCACATACCACAACTAGAAGGACCCACAACTGAAAATATACAACTATGTACGTGGGGGCTTTGGGGAGAAAAAGGAAAAATAAAATCTTAAATAAATAAATAAATGAAAGTAAAAAATTATTTGTTCTTTTTCTGAAGTTCAAATAATTCAGATTTAGCTGGGTGTCCTGTATTTTATCTGACAATTCTAAATATAGCCAAAGAAAACCCATGAGGAAGCTCTCTATGTGCTCATGTGAAATGCTCTCAGAGATGTGTCAAGGGAGAAAGCAAAGGGAGGAACAGTGGGGATGACATGCTTCCCTGCATCAAAAAAGGAGAAAAGGGGTGCTGCCCGGTGGCATAGTGGTTAAGTTTGCACGCTCTGCTTCAGCAGCCCCGGGTTTGGATCCTGGGCGCAGACCTACACACCACTCATAAAGCCAGGCTGTGGCAGTGTCCCACATGTACAGTGGAGGAAGATTAGCTTAGCACAGATGTTAGCTCAGGGCCAATCTTCCTCATCAGAAAAAAAAAAGGAGAAAAGAATACAGGAAGGACGTATGCAGAAGCAACTGGAAACACAGGCAGCTTCTGGGGAAGGGCCTGGGGGGCAGGCATGGAGGGGCCCGGTGTGGAGACTTTTCACTGTGCCTCCTTTGCACCTTCTAAATTTTGTACCATATGAATATTTTATCCAGACCAAAAAAGTAAGTGAATAAGGAACATCATCAGGCAGTTTGCCCTGATCCAGCTCCCGCACCCTTAACCTCCTGCATTCTAGAAATACTCCAGGGCTTGTGTTATCCTTACCAAAATTCCTTTTGGCCTTGGACTCCTGTCTCAGCATTCCCCGGCCTGCAGGGGTCAGATGAGTCACAGCCACCCCTGGCCAGCTGTTTGCCATCTGCAGGCCTTCCTGGGGAAGAGCCCCTTCCAGCTGTGGCCTCCGTCTCTGCAGACTCTGGTGCCCCTTTCATATCTCTCTCTCTCGTCTCTCCCCTTAGACTGTAATTCAAGTGAATTCAACCCCCATTTATTGGGTGGGCCAGGCACGGTGCTAGGAACAAGGAAGACTTCCCCACAAGTCTGAAAGGGAGGGCTTACAAGAGCAAGGGGAGAAGTGTGGGGGTGGGAGGGAATTCTATATGTGTGTCTGTAGAGAGGTGGTGGCATCTGGGAAGACTTCCTGGAGGAAGTGGCACCTTGAAAGAAAAGTGGTCTTCTGAGCAGAACTGGGGAATTGATCAGCAGGTCTTCATGGAGCACAATGTGTAGAGCTCAGGGGCCGAAGGCAGAACAAGGACGCGCCTTCCCTCCAAGAACTTAGTGATGCAGGAGGAAAAACAGCACATCTCACCGACGCTGCAGGAACACCTCCAGCGGGATGTGCTGCATTACCATATCCAAGGGGACAGCTAGGGCTGCTCAGGGATCCAGAGGACAGCTATCAAGCTAGCGTGGGAAGGGCCTTTACACATCCTTACATCTCACTCTCATTTTTCAGGCCCAGAGAGGGACAGGGAATGGTCCAGGTCACACAGCGAGTCAGTGGCAAAGCCAGGACCAGAGCCCGGCCCCTGACTCCCAGCCCAGTGCTCTCTACACAGCCCTCACTGCCTCCTCCAGGGCTGGGAACTCAGGCTGGCATCAAGGAAAGCTTCCAGAAGCAGGCACTGCCAGGCACTCTGACCCCAGGCAGTCCTTTGGGAGGTGGCACAGATGGTGGCACATGGTGCGATCCCAGGAAGGGACCTGCATACTTTGTAACCTGGGGTGACATTGCCCTGGTCGGGCTCAGCTCAGAGCAGCCTGCAGGGCCACTGAGGAGGAGAGGCCACCTGATAAAGGTTGTCTCATGTAATCCTCCCAGTGGAAGCTGAGGTAGGAACAATGCCGGGTTACAGGTCAGCAAATGAAGGCCTAGGGAAACGAAGTGACTCACCCAAGGTCCCCAGGCATTGACGACTCAGCCATAGCAGTGCCCTGTGCCGTTTCCACGAGACCATTCTGTCTGCGCGTGGGAAGTCCGTCACCTTCCTGACAACACACACAGGTGTCCTCCAGACGTTCCTGGCAAGGCGCCTGAGCCCCGCCATGAGCTCTTTTTCTTCCTGGTTACCCCAAACATCCCCTTAAAAGGAGCAGGTAGCCCCTGAAGGTATTATCAGCCATTTCTACCTGAGTGTAAGTTAGTTATCAGACCTTGAGACTAGAGCCGAAGGCAGGGCCTTGCCCCAAATGACACATGACTGGTGAGGAGGGAGCAGTCCCTGGGTTTGGGCTGGGCCCGGGAGTGGATGGGTGGAGCTTTCCCTGAGGCCCCTGGGCCCTGTGTCCAGGTGGCACTGTGACGGGAGGCGCCCAAGGGTGGAGACACACGGTGATGTAGAAAGAGCACTGACCGGTTCCAGCCTGAGCTCCAGCACCTCCCACCTGCACGGCCTCAGGCACGCCACTCACCTGCGCGAACCTCGAGCCTCACCTGTGCAGTGGGGACGCTCCCACTGGATCCACCTGCAGGTGGGGTGCTTGAGAAGATGCTCCGTCCCAGGGTTGGACAGAGGGTGCCCAGAAGGAAGAGAAGAGGTGGCCTCCAGGGGCCAGGTCGGGGCTCGTGGCCTGAGCTCTCTCCGATGATGGCTCACAGGAACTCGGAAGTCCCCCAGTAGATGCACGATGACAAGTGCTTCCCTATAGGCCAGCCACTCTGCTCAGGGCTTCAGGGGAACCGTGTCACGTAACCTTCCCCAGAAGCCTGTGAAGCAGGTTATCCATCCCCCCATTTACAGAGGAGGAACCTGTGCAGACAGAAGCACGGCCCCCAAAGATGACCGTGCTCCAGTCCCTGGAACCTATGAATGTTACCTCATGTGGCAAAAAGAACTTTGCAGACGTGAATTTGATGAGGATCTTCAGATGGGGAGATTATTCTGGATTATCCAAGGGGGCCTGATGTCATGACAAGCCGTAATGACAGGGAGGTGAAGGGTCAGGGTCTCAGTCTGTTCAGGCTACTATAATGGAATAACACAGGAGGCCAGCCTGGTGGCGGAGTGGTTAAGTTTGCACGCTCCACTTCAGTCGCCCGGGGTTCACAGCTTCGGATCCCAGGCGCGGACCTACACACTGCTCATCAAGCCACGCAGCTCATGAAGCAAGAAGAGGAAGATTGGCAACCGATGTTACCTCAGGGCCAATCTTCCTCACAAAAAAAAAACAAAAAACACAGGGCCGGCCCAGTGGCACAGCAGTTAAGTGCATGCGTTCCACTTCGGTGGCCTGGGGTTCGCTGGTTCGGATCTGGGGTGTGGACACGGCACCGCTTGGCAAGCCATGCTGTTCCAGGCATCCCACATATAAAGTGGAGGAAGATGGGCACGGATGTTAGCTCAGGGCCAGGCTTCCTCAGCAAAAAGAGGAGGACTGGCAGCAGGTTAGCTCAGGGCTAATCTTCCTCCAAAAACAAATTTAAAAGATAAAATAAATAAATAAAAATCTTTAAAAAAAAAACCCCAAAACAAAAACAAGAACCCACAGAGTGGGTGGCTTACAAACAACAGAAATGTATTTCTCACAGTCCTGGAGGCTGGAAGTCCGAGATGAAGGTGCCAGCATGGTCACTTCCTACTAAGGGTCCTCTTCCCGGCTCGTGGCTGACACCTCACTGTGTCCTTACGTGGCGGAAGGGGCTAGGGATCTCATCCCATCCATGAGGGCTCCACCCTCATAGCCCCAGCACTTCCCAAAGGCCCACTTACGAACACCGCCATCTTCGGGGGTCAGGCCTTCAACATGAGGTTTTTGGGGGGATACACACATGCAGACCACATTGGTCAGAGAGTCAGAAAAGAGACGTGACGACGGAAGCAGAGGCTGGGCTGATGTGGTCTGCATGCGTGTGTCCCCCACAAGCCAAGGAGCACGGGCGGCATCTAGAAGCCAGAAAAGGCAGGCAAACGGATTCTCGCCTGGAGCCTCCAGAAAGAACACAGCCCTGATGTCGCCTGGATTTTAGCTCCGTGAGATTCACTTTGGACTTCAGACCTCCAGAATTGTAGGACAATATATTTGTCTTATTTTAAGCCACTAAATTTGCGGTAATTTGTTAGAGCAGCCGTAGAAAACTCATTTAAAACCCGAGGCTCAGACAGGGGCAGTGGTAGGGCCGGGCCTCAGATGTCGTCTTTCTGTCTGCAGGAGCTGTGTGCTGACTCCTAACCACAGGAATGACTCAACAGCCGACCAGGGTCGGGAGTTAAAGGCATCAATGCCATTTTCCCCAAGGAGAAGAAACGACCCCGTGGGGAGCAGAGGGGAATTCTGCTGTTTCTAAATGTCAGAAGAATTGTTATGGGAAAGAGGAATGTTTTTGGCTAGGCGCAGCAAAGAGTCTCCACATTTTGGACCAACTCCAGTGGGTGACAGCTGGCTACCGGGAGCTTTGCACAGAGCAGAATGTCGAGGCTGAGCCCAGGCTCTCAGGGAAAATGTGCTGCGGTCGATTGGCAATGTCTGCCTTGGCCTTGTCATGGCTGAACAGCAGTGTATGCTGATCTGGATTAGATGAGTTCCCCAGGCCTGGCCTGAGTCTGATGCATCCTTTTATTTCCAGGGCCTAGTATTGTTCCTGAAATACAGCAAGCACTCAATAAATGTTTGAGGGAGGGAAAGAGAGATTTATTTTCAGGAAGGCCAGGACTAGGGCCAATAGTAGAATCCCAGGGTCGAAAGCTTCTGATTTGCCTCCCCAGCATCACTCACCTCCTTGTTCTGATCATAGCGATCTGTTCCTTTGGGGATCTACCCCTCCCCTGTTCCATTTGGTTATGGCTGCCAGCCACAAGTTTCTGCCCCTTTTATCCAGGGGCAGGCCTGTGACTCAAGCTAGGCAGCCCACTCTATTTCCCAAGATCTGAACCTTGATGAGAGACACTCAAAGCGAGAGCGTCTGATGGCCACATCCTGGAGAAGTGGTCCACAGACAGACTCAGCTGCTGAAGAGTAAGTGTTGGAGCTAGGCGGGAACCCAGGTCCATGGAGCTCCTGAGGTGGAGCTCAGGCACTCCCAACCTTAAAGTCCTCTCTTTCAGGACCAAGAGCCAAAGGCACAGAGGCCACTGGGGAGAGACGCGTCGGGGGAGGTCCAGGCATCCGGCCCTTCCTGTGTTCCAGCCGCTTGGGTTCCAAGAAGCAACTCCACCGCCATTTTTCTTCTGCTCAATTATTCAGAGTCAGTTTCCATGGCTTGAAACGGAAGAATCCCGACTGATATTACACCGTCTCTCTAGGAGGCGCCAGCTAACGGTCAGAACTGTTCAACTTCAGAAAACCTCTTGAGTCCGGGACTTGAGGAAAGAGGGTGCTACAGATTTAAGTTTTGTGTCCCCCAGATTCGTATGTTGGACCCTGAGGGGTGGCGTTAGGAGCTGGGCCTTTGGGAGGTGCACCCCCATGGCGGGATTAGCACCCTTCGAAGAAGAGGAGGCAGCCAGCCTTCTCTCTCTGCCTTGTGAGGACACGAGAAGACAGCTTCTCTGTACACCAGGAAGAGGGCCCTCCCCGAGACCCCCACCGTGCTGCTGGCACCCTGACCCCGGGCTTCCAGCCGCCAGAACTCTGAGGAAGAAATGTCTGCTGCTCCAGCCCCCAGCCTGAGGTGTTCGGTTCTGGCAGCCCGCGCCAAGACACAGGGGCTGGGGTCCATCTGGTGGGAACGTTGTCGAGTCAGTTGGGGAGTGGGAGGGAGGGTCAAGAGCCCCGTAGCCAGGGAGCCGTGGCTTAGAGTCCCTCCCTGCTGGCTGTGGGACCTCGGCAAGTCCCTCCACTCTGTGAGCCTCAGTGTCTGCGAAAGGAGGCCGTGGGCATATTTACTGCATGGGGTCCCTGCAGGGCACACGGGGGCAATGTAGGGGAACCCTGGCACAGCTCCGGGCTCCTCTCCTCTCCAGGGGCTTGCACCACGTGGAGGAACACTGGAGTAATGTACCCATGCGGCACAATCCGTGAGGGCCGGCCGTGGGCCAGCCACAAGCTGAGAGGGTACCTGGATTCCTGCATTTGATCTTCAAAGTGGTTACAACTATCCTCGACCCACAGATGAGGGCTCTGAGGCACAGCGAGATAAGCTGTCCCCAAGGCCACCAGCGGGCCAGCAGAGGGCTGGGGCTTGGTCCCAGGCACTTTCCATGGAGAGCCCCAGATCTTAGCCAGGACTCTCGCTGCCTCTCCCGGGGAGAGGCCCAAATCCCTCCCCACTGTAAGAGCCTGGGACTTCAGACGTGGGGGTCTCAAACGCACCCCAAGAAGCTGTGGGTCCTGCTGGAACCCCACACCCACGTGGAAAAGGAAAGCAAGCTGAGAACGCAAAGTGTGTGGCTAGCGCTCAGAGGAGCCGGCAAGACTCTGGGGAGGGGGAGGGCCCCTCTGCCTGGATTTCAGGCCATATCCAGTGTCTCCAGAAAGAAAGGACTAGAAGCCACCACCCTAATCCTGAGGCCCCAGGGCAGCAGCAAATTCCTGGGAGAAAGCAGGTTCCCACAGGCCTGACCCTCCCCTGTCACTCCCCCAGGCAGCTCAGGCCCCTGGAGATGGGGAGGAGAGGGTCTCCTCTGAACTTGGGGTGGGGGAGGGAGCGCTTCCCACACACAAGGCGAGGGCAGGGCTCAGGCTCAGAGCCCTGGGGGCTCCAGGGCTCACTGGTCCCACCCCCTTGTTTTGCAGCCCAGAGAGGGCAGGAACTCTGGCAGGGGCCACAGAAAGAGGGCAGCCGAAGGACAGCCAGGACGCAGGTCTCACAGGCTGGGGTCCTGGCAAGCATGCCATCAGCTTCTCCCTGACAGGCGATCTCTCCAAGCCCCTTCCCCAGGCCCCTCCCCTTCTGCAGACCCCCAACACAGAATGATGAAAAGAAAGAGCAGTGGATTTGGAGCAAGAGACCTGGGTCTCCAGTAGTCACTCAGAGACTAACTCCCATGTAATCTTGGATGAGTTCCCTGCTCTCTCTGGGCCTCAGTTTCCACATCAATAAAATGAGGGGGTTGGACACCATTTCTAAGGTGCCCGCTGGCTCCCATGTTCTGAGAGCCAAGGACTACCAGTTGGGACCACCCCTCTATCCCAGGTTTCCCCCATCTCTCCAGAGGCCTCAGAGATCCCTGATGGAAGAGGAATTTGGACAGAGGGGGGAGGAGCTTGGCCCTTGTACCCACCCTCGGCTAAGCCCAGGTGCCAGCCGCGGGCAAGGCAGTTAGCACAGGTAAGAGGCCAGGCGGAAGAACTGGCCCAGGTGATGGCACACAGGGGGCCTCAGCCACCCTTTTCCTCCCTATCCTATCCAACCCCACTCCTGGGGCTGCTGGTGTCCAGGGCAAGCCTGGCAAGGGAACTGGAGGCCAAGTGGAGACTTCTCAGGGCCGGGGTGGAGAACAGGGTGAGAGATGAGGGGGAGATGTCCTGGGGTGGCTCTCCTCCCTCTCGTTTGGATCTCAGCCCCACCTGGGAGCTCCACCTAGAAGCACCCTGTGGCCAAGAAGTCTTCTGATGGGGGGGCAGGGGGGGCGGGGGGGTGCCACACGGGTGCAGGGGGGCTCTCAACCTTCTTAGGCTGCTTTACAGGTTAAACTAGCTGTGGGGCGAAGGCCGCCTCTCCGGATCCTGAAAGTTAACGTTCTCTACGAACCAGAAGGGGCCCTGCAGCCACCGCTAGACCCTCGGGCTTGGGGCCGGAAGGACTCTTGGATCAATGTTTTTCAAACCGCAGGTCATGACCCACTGGTGGATGCTGAAATTAATTTAGTAAGTCACAGTCAGAATTTAATGATGAGGATGATGACGATAACAAAATAGAAGAGAAAATATCAGAGTGCATCTTGGGTAGTAAGAGGAAACGGTCTTGGGGCTGGCCCCGTGGCCGAGTGGTTAAGTTCACTCGCTCCGCTGCAGGCGGCCCAGTGTTTTGTCGGTTCGAATCCTGGGCGTGGACATGTCACTGCTCATCAAACCACGCTGAGGCAGCGTCCCACATGCCACAACTAGAAGGACCCACAATGAAGAATATACAACTATGTACCAGGGAGCTTTGGGGAGAAAAAGGAAAAAAATAAAATCTTTAAAAAAAGAAGAGTAAATGGTCTCTTCTGAAATGAAACTCTGGTTTCAATTTGGTGTGTTGTGCCAGACTGTGATATAACCTATTTCTTATTCCTGGTCACAGTCAAAAAACCTTGAAAAGCCCACTGCCTTAGATCATGCGTCAACCCCTTTGGTCACCAGCTGGGGAAAGTTTGCTGGCACATAGGGCCCTTCCCACTGGGGCCCAACCTACCTGCCTCAGCTCCTTGGCCACACCCAGCTGGGCGCCCCACCCCAGCGACTGCACACGCGGACACCTCTCGCTTCTTTCAAATTCCTCCTTCACTCAGCCTGACTCCCAACCCGGCCTTCAACCAAGGAGGCCCTGTTCAAATGACATCCCTCTGGCAGTCATCCCCCAGGGGCCCCAGCGGATGACACTTCACTGTTGGCAGTCCCACCATCTGCCACAGCACAGCGCTCACTCGCTGTGAATCAACGGGTCCATATCAGGGATGCTTAGCACATTCTGACTTGATGGATGAATGCACTCGTTCCTTTAAAATGAGTGAATGAATGATGGGTTGAAGGTTGAATTGCTCTGGAGGTGGGGGTTTTGGAGCCGAGCCTTGCTGCTTTAATAATCATCCGACAATCGCTGTGCAACCCACAAGCTCCTGGGGACGCTAGACCACCAGACATCCTGGAGAAATTTGGTCCAGTGAGAGAGACTGGCATGTAAATCAGCCCTCAGTGCTCAGGGCTCAGTAAGGGCCCCAATAAAGGCATATGCAGGGGCACCCTGGGGAGCTGATGACACTGTATCTGCATCTAGGAGGAGGGCCAGAGCCACCAGGCAAAGGACTAAGACAGGGCGGGGGTTGGGGGAGTTGGGGGGGACTTTCAGGCAAAAGGCAAAAACTCCCTTCATACTTTGTAGGTCCTTTAGAGCACATGACACCTAAACATTTTTTACACTTATTTATTTAACTCCCCACCAGATGGTAACTCCAGGAGAGAGGGCGCGGACCACCCCTGCTGGGCTGCTCACCACTGCGGAGCGCCATTTCTAGTGCCGTATCCTAACGCATGAAATATTTACTGAATGAATATTCAGAAACTGCAAATGGCCTGAGAGTAAAGTGTAAGGAGGAAGTGGTAGGAACGGGAACGGAGAGGTCTGTGGGCCCCAGACCACGGAAGGCACATGTGCCCTGCTAGGGGCTGGCTCTTTTTCCTTGCAGGCACTCCGGGCCGTGGGAGGGTTTAAATAGGAAAGAGGTAATAAGATTCATGGTTTAGAAAATTCCACTGGGGCTGGCCCCGTGGCTGAGTGGTTAAGCTCTCGTGCTCCGCTGCAGGCGGCCCAGTGTTTCGTTGGTTCGAATCCTGGGCTCGGACATGGCACTGCTCATCAAACCATGCTGAGGCAGCGTCCCACATGCCACAACTAGAAGGACCCACAACGAAGAATATACAACCATGTACCGGGGTGCTTTGGGGAGAAAAAGGAAAAAAATAAAATCTTTAAAAATAAATAAGTAAATAAATAAAAAGAAAATTCCACTGGCTCTCGTGTGCGGGGTGGGTGCCCAAGGACCCGGTGGGCAGCTGAGAAAGCGAATGCAACAGCAACTCAAGCGAGAAGACTTGAGTCTACAGGCGGCCAGGTGGCGCGCTCCGGAGACGAACTTGCGCGCTGCAGGTGCGCGCCACTGAGGCCGAGCTGGGCTCCGCCGTAGGCTGCTCAGGTTGCCCCTCCTCCTGCCGCAGGTGCGGAGGAGAGGGGCTGCGGAGGGACCCCTCCTTCTCTCCTCCGGCACCCACCCGCAGCCCAGGCGATCATGCCAAACCTCAGGCTCTGCGAGCAGGCTCAGGACCTCGAACTCTTTGTACTTTTTTCTTATTCTCTTAAAAATCAGCTCACATTTTAACACATTAACTTATATAGTTGAAAAGTGAACATTAGATGAACATATGAAGGATCATTATAGTTTATTCTCTATGCCCTTGTGTCTATGTCTGAGCATTTTCATAATAAAAACATTAAGGGAATATTATGCCACTACGATGTATGGAAAGCCAAGTGCCAGAAATAGCAATTCTAACCTCTTGATGGAAACTCTAAAATCACCAAAAACAAAGTCATGCCGTTAAATTTACCTCGCTCCTATCTCCTGCCCAAGGCTCCCAGTCAGAGGCCTGTCTTTCCTTTGCTAAAAGGGGGGATCGCTAAGGAGGCGCTGGAGACATTCTAGCAAAAGAAGTTCTCCTTGACCCTAACCGGGAACTACTGACGCGTGAACGTGTTTTTAAAAACTGCGCCTACGTCCCCTAACACTGGCAGACAAGACCAGGGACGAAGGCTGAACTCAGAGTCGCAGACACTGGGGGTTCGGGTCTCACCTCTGACCCTGGGGACTTCAGGGCTCGAGGACCCGCAGACAACTAGGACCGCTTCTGAGAAGTGCTAACTCACACGAACACATTTCATTTCCCCGCAACCCTGAGGAATGAGCCATCATATCCCCGTTTTACAGATGAGGAAACTGAGGCACAGAAAAACGACCTAACTTGCCCACAGTTCACAAAGCCAGTAAGCGACCTAGTTAGATTCAAACCCAGGTCGGGGTTCCAAATTGGTGGCTTTTACTAAGCCAGACCTCGCAAGTTGGCGGAAGCCGGTCGACTTCTTACAGCTGAGTTCAAGGCCAGGCACTGAGCAGGCGCCAGGCGCCCGGCGGGCTGGCCCGACTCCCCTCCCCGACCCGCTTTCTGGCCCAACTACACCCGCCGCTCGCTCGGGGGCCCAAGGCTCCGCGCGCAGGATGGGAGCGGGCGCAGGTGGGGACCCGGACGCGGCCGGGCCATGGGTCCCCTCGGAGCCGGTGCGGGAAACAGCCTCCGGGGGCCGCGGAGCCGGGCGGGGCGAGGCGAGGCGGCGCTTCCCGGCACGAAGGCGCTGGGGGCGCGGCCTTGGCAGGGCGCCCCCGCGGGCGGACGCAGGTGACGACAGCCGCTCGAGCAGGGCGCTGGGCGCGCTCACCTTATAAGGGCAGGCGCGGCGGAGGGGCGGGCCTCCCACCTGGGTGGCCCCGCCCCGGGCCTGCAGAAGTGCTGCGGGAGACGTTTCTCTGCAACGGCAGGACCTGCCTAGGGATGCCCCCAGGTCCCCCGGGGCCCTTTGCGGGGGGGAGGGGGGCGGTCCCTCTGCACCCCTGCCCAGGTTGAGAGGGGCGCCGGGCCCCGCCCTACAGGAGCTGAACTTGACAGACTCGACCTGGCCCTGTGGGCCGGTTGCTTCCTTCACCTCCCGCAGGTCCTGACTAGGTGGCTGGGGGAGGAGGCCCTTCAGTGACCCCTCCTTGGGGCGCTCACTCACCGATTTACCTAGCTCCTGTCTCCTGCCCTAGGCTCCCAGTCCGAGGTCGGATGGGGAGCCGTCCCGGGCCGGACTGCCCCAAGTGGGCGCCTTTTTCTAACTGGCACTATGGAAGTCTCTGTCACCCCACGGCCAGGGCCTGGCTAAACATTAGCCGTTTATCCCTCTGAAGTGTTGGGTTGACTGAACCCGTCTTGGTGGGACAAAACTTTAAACCTAAGAGGAAGTGACCAGCACGAGTCAGCCCACTGGTCACCTGGCTTCCACTCTTCTCCCTCCAAGCTCTCCTCACAGCTCAGATCTTTAAAAAACTCTCGTTTGTCCAATTGCTCTTCTCTAACCTCCCCTTCACTCCTGAAAGCTCTTCACAGCCTCCCGTGGCTTACAGGCTAAGTGTCAACCTTCAGCTCAGGACACAGACCTCCGTGAACTTGCAGTTCCCTGGAGGCATCATGCTGTTCCGTGCTTCCCAACCTTTGCACCTGCTGCTCCCCCCTAGAAAGTCCTTCCCTTGTGCACACTCAGACATGCTCATCCTTCAAAAAGATACCTCTTAGTGTCCTCTCCCTGATTATTGAAACTTTCTGAGCCTCCATTTCTTCATCTACAAAATGGGGGAAAAATAATTCCCACCTCACTGTGTTATCGTGAGGTTCCAATGAGTGAATGTTCATAAAATGCTCAAGACAGGGCCTGGCACATGGTAACTGCTCATGAAAATTGGTTGTTGGACAAATTCACCTTCCTGTGCTCTAATAACCCATGTGCGAGCTCACTGACTTCCCTCAGGGCCCGGCTCCTCCCCGCCATCCTGTGCATATCCTGTGCCTGGCACTTGCACGTTTACTGGCAAATGAATGAATTTCAGGCAGGAGTTGGGGGGGGGGTGGCGAGGGAGGAGGTCCCTCACCAGCATGGCCACCCCTAAGAGTGGCCATCAAACCCCCCAAGTGCAGGGATGAAGCCCTTCTGACTCGCCCCCCATGGTCTCCCGGGAGCTTCATGGCAGCCCCAGGGGACGCAGGATAGCTATTGACCCCACTTTCCAGGTAAACCTCCCACGTGTGCAGAAGTGAAGTGACTTACCCACGGTTACACAGTGATGGCAGAGTCAAGACTCGTCCTGCTTTTAGCCCTCAAATTCCAGTGTCCCAGGACCCCTCTTAAGTCTCAGGCAAACCAGGATGGTTGGTCCCCCTACCTCAAGTTTGGAGCCTCGGTCTCTGAGGACCGCCACCCTCCGCCCTCCTCTGGGCCTGTGCCACCCTCCCCAAGCTTTTTAGTGAGTTTCCTGAAGAGGAGATGATGCTCTCCAGCCTAGAGGGTCTGGGCAGCTAAAAAAGTCGCTCTCTTCACTCCCCACAGAAGTCAGACACAGCACAACAGGGTGGGGACAGGAGCATCAGAGGGCGCAGGCCTGAGGCGTGGAGGTCGGCTCACTCTGACACAGATGCGTGGGCCCCTCCTGCACCCTGAAAAGGAGAAGGCCAGCCCCACCCGCTAGGGCTCTTGGTCTGGTGGGGGAGACAGACATTTGGACACTGGTGATGGTCTGGTTGATGGACAGATGGAGAAGGGAGCATGGCTAGGGGGGTTTCTGAAGAGCCACCGCCTGCCTTGACCACTCCTCAGCTGGCCGCAGGCTCCCCCGCTCCCCTCCGCCCCCTCGCTGGGCCTGGTTTCCTCCATAACTGGAGTGGGACTGGTCTCTGAGGGCCTTCCTGGCTTGAGGCTCCTGACTCGGGGAGAGCGGAGTTCTGGGAAATGCAGCCTCCAGAGAGGAGGCATCGCAGGCCGAGCAGCCCCAGGGAGCAGCCCGGGCCTCATGCGCACATCTTCCCAGGCCGCCTGGCCCGCCTGCTGCATCCTCCTGGGCCACCGTCCAGGGAAGCCAGCATCTCTGCCTGGTCCCCAGAGCCCACACCGGCCAGCGCTGAGCTGGGGAGGGCCTGGGCCCGGCCCTGCAGAGCCTGCCTTCCTTCCCTGTGCCGAGGAGGAGACGCCCACTCTGAGCCCTGACGTTGGCCGGGCTGTGGCTCACTGGTCAGGGCCAAGCGCTGAGCAAATGCCAGGCCCCCTGGGCAGCCAGTCCCCTACCTGCCACCACCGTGAAGTCATTCCCGGGCCATGTGGGATACTCAGTGGGCCAAGCCAGTGCAGGCATGGAAGGGAGGGCCTCGCCTGGGTCTAGGGACTTGGCAGGGAGAAGGGCCCCCAGGGGGACTCCCCTCCTTTAGAAATACTCTGTCTCCTTCCACCTCCCTGCCAGCCTCAGTCAAGAGCAACCCCAAGACCAGCAGTGGGAGCCCAGAGCTGCGTCTGGATTCTCTCTTCTTGCTTGCTGGTTGACCCCAGGCAATGCCTTACCCTCTCTGGGCTTCCATTTTCCTCTCCTCTTCCAGACTTGGTAGCTTCCTTCCCTTATCTCAGCATCATAGGGACCCAGTGAGATGGAACCACGTAGACAGGAAATAAGATGGGAACAACCAACATGCCTGTGTCAAGGGGAGGGAGTACTTGGTGGCTCAGGGACACAGAGTGGTGCCCAAAGTCACATGAGAGGTGGCAGAGGTGCTGGGGCCCAGCCAGGCCTCCTCTGTAATGGGGTCTGGGCCGTGGGATGAGGATGGGGACCAGACCAGGCACAGGGCCTGGCACAGAAGCATTCCTTGGTAGGCACACACTTCCTTCCTCCTTCCTTCACTCATCTTGCAGTTTCCTGCGCTCCTTTGTGCCCGTCCCCATGGGAAGGGTGGGATGCAGAAGGTGCTTGAGGAGGAGGTGCGATAGGATGGGCTTGGAGGGGGCTGTGGTCTTAGGAGCTGCATTTTCTCAAAGCGTCGTAATCCAGGATTATCTGCATCCGAATTGCTGCGCCTTTAAAAATGCACATTCCCGGGTTCCGCCCCAGACCCAGACCATAACCTGATCCTTATACGAAATGGTTGCTTTGGACTCTGGGTCTCAGAAATGCCAGAATTTGGAGCCTGGAACTTTCCAAGGCAGAGGTGGCTGGGACTAAAGGTGGCTGGAGGTGGGGCAGGTCTAATGACATTCCTGCTGCTCAGCCTCCCCTCCCCCAAAGTAAACCCACAGGTGAGAGGTGCAGGTGCTCCGAGGGAACCCAGCTCGGGTTTCAGGCCTCGGGACACTCCTTCCTCGCTCTCAGCAACAATAAAGTGCTCCCTTTCCCCGGGGAATCCCACATCTATAAAATCCAAGAGAAGAACTAAGCTCTATGTTCAAACATGTTCATTCCAGCCTAATCTGTAAGGGACAAAATACTAACTGAAAAATACCTAAATACTGGGCAGTGGGGAAATGTTCGTGGTGTGACCCTTGCTGAGACTTCCCCTGGGCTGGGATGCACCAGAGGGGGTTTGTGGGAAGCTCCCCCCAGGAGCTTCCGCTGTGGGGTGGTGTTTGGGCCAAAAAGGAGAAGGGCAGGGACCCCGGAGTCAGACTGTCTGAGTGTACATCCTAGCTCTGCCCCTTCCTAGCTGTGTGACCTGAGGCCATAACCCAAGCCCTTTGTGCCTCAGTTTCCTCACCATAAACGAGAGTCAGATAATAGGACCTACCTCCCAGGGTTACACGAGCATCGAAGGAGTTAATATACAGTGTTTAGAACAGTGCCTGGAACCTCTGCTTGTTGGTCGTTATTATTAAGCTACATAGCAGGCTGTTGTGGGCTGAGCTGTGTGTCCCCAAATTCCTATGCTGAGCCCTAACCCCCAGGACCTCAGAATGTGATGGTATTTGGAGACAGGGCCTTTACAGAGGTGATTCAGTTAATGAGGCCATGCGGGTGGCCCCCATCCAATACGACTGGTGTCCTTATAAGAAAACGAAATTTGGACACACAAAGAGACACGAAGGATGCGCTGGCGCAGAGGAAGGACCCTGGGAGGACACAGCGAGAAGGTGGCCTCTGCAAGCCAAGGAGAAAGCAAACCCGCTGACACTTTTTTTTTAAATTTAGTTTTTAATTTTTTTTAAAGATTTTATTTTTCCTTTTTCTCCTCAAAGCCCCCTGGTACATAGTTGTGTATTTTTAGTTGTGGGTCCTTCTAGTTGTGGCATGTGGGACGCCACGTCAGCATGGCCTGATGAATGGTGCCATGTCCACGCCCAGGATTCAAACTGGCAAACCCGGGGCCGCTGAAGCGGAGCTCGAGAGATTAACGACTCAGCCACTGGGCCGGCCCCTTACACCTTGATCTTGGACTTCCAGCCCTGAGAACTGTGAGAAATAAATTTCTGTTGGTCAATCCACCCAGTCTATGGCACTAATACGCATGCCTAGAAACGTTTGATAGGATGCTTGCCACATAACAGCTCTGTGCTCCGCCATTGCATTCACCATCTCATGTCCGTCTCTCCACCATGAGGAGGTACTCTCCTCCCATTTCAGAGATGAAGAAAACTGAGACTTGGCTAGTGAGGGAGGGCTAGGATTGGAACCAGGTCTAGGTGACTCCAAGGCCCCATTCAAAGCTTACCTCCAGCTCCCTCAGTGGGGGACCCTCGGCCTCCTGCATCCCAGCCTCCCTCTTTAGATGGATCATGTACATACTTTCCCATGTCTGTGCCTTTGCACATACTGTTCCCTCGGCCCGGAATGCTCTTCCCACTGCTTGCCTCTCAGGCCCAGTCCTATTCAATTCTTCAAAACAAACCCCTTGTTGAACGTCACCTCCTCTCTGTGGTTCACCTGCCAGCTCCGGCTGACCACGGCTCTTCAGGGCTTCCCATCATTCTGCACGTTATCATCAGGATGGTAATGCTCCCTGTCCTGCTGTGGCATTGATGCTCTCGGTTGTCTTGATGAGTCTGCTGTGAGCTCCTTGAGGGTGGGGGCTGTGTCCTCCTCTGCTTGGAATTCCTAAAGCCTAGGACCCACAGCCCCAGAGCGGCACTCACAGACACCAGCTGGCTGAGGTGATGGTTGGGCTGGAGACACTGTTCCAGCCTCAGGAGTAGATCCTGAGCAGAGAGAACCTCCTCGCTCGAGCCAGCGGCCAGAGCCGGGGAAGCAGAGAAGAGAGAGAGGCCCGGAGTCTGCACTCTTGGCGTCAGAAGAGCCATCCTTTGACCCTCCTGGGGCAGCCCAGTGTGGCAAATTGGGAGGGAGAGGGGACGGGGTCAGCCCATCCTGGGCCCGTTTCCCAGGGTGTGTCTTGGGCATGTCACACCACCTCTCTGGGCCTCAGTTTCCTCATACATGAAATGGGAACAGTTTGTACCTCAGGTAGGTGTTAAGAGGGTTGGATGTGGGTGTGGCATTGGCACTGTGGGGCACAAAGGGATCAGTGCTGGACTGCCTCCTTGCTGGGAGGTTGAGGAATGCAGCAGACCAGAGATAGACAGCTGCTTGCCTGTGGTCACCCAGGAAGCTGGCTGAAGGTGGGGAACCAGCTCACCGCCAATTAACTATTAGTGGCTGTGTAGCAGCATTGTCCTAGCTCACAGGAGGTCTCCCATCGGTGGCAGTGGCGGCATGTGGACGGCTGGATTGGAGGCTGAGTGAGAGGGCCGTCAGATGTGGCCAGGAGGCATGGAGAACAGAGGACTCAGGGTGAGTTCCAGTGGGCATTCTCCAAGGGTGAGGTCACCACCTCCAGCTCCCCGGGTGCCTGAGCCATGGGCACCAATGAGCCAGCCCTGGAGCAGGAGGGGGCGGTGGCAGGGACCAGGGCCAGGACGCAGAGCCAAATACACAGCTTGGTACAATGACAGGCCTGTCCTATGGTGAGGTGCTGGGGCCCTTATCTCGGGAAGCCTGGTGTTTCCCGTTTAAGACATAGCTTAGTTCAGGGGAAGCTGAGGGGGGTAGAGCAATGTGATGGGTGCTTCCTGAGCTCCCACTAGGCACCACAATGCTTCTACACGCTTCCCAGTTTGATCCTCACGATGGCCTAATTCGGTAGGGATTGCTCTTGGCTCCAGTTTGCAGAGGGTGCAATTGAGGCTCAAAATGATGAAAAACCTTGTCCTAAAGGGAAAGCGGTATAGGTAATGGGTAAGAATCTAGAGACTTTGGAATTAAATACATCTGAGTTCAGATCCAGACTTTGACACTTTTTTTGTTTTTTGTTTTTGCTGAGGAAGAGTAGCCCTGAGCTAACATCTGTTGCCAATCTTCCTTTATTTTATATGTGGGTCACCACCACAGCATGGCTGATGAGTGGTGTAGGTCCACACCTGGAAGCCTGCTGAATTTGACTGCTACACCACAGGGCCAGCCCAACTTCGACACTGTTGATGCCAAGTTAATTAAACTCTCGGCCTCAGTTTCCTTGTCTGTAGAATGGCGAGAATGATAGTCCCTGCCTCTCGGGGTTGTTTAAGACTCAGCAAGATGGTACATGTAACATGCACTCAGCGAGTGCTAGCCATCATCGTCCCCATTTTACTGATGTGACAACTGAGCCTCAGAATGGGGAGGCAACTTGCCCACAACCACACAACTCGTGGGTGGCAAGGTCTGGGCGTGAACCCAGATCTGATTCTTCCTGCCCTACCTACACCACCATGGAGTGGCCGGGGGAGGCCCCCAGCTTCCAAAAGGCTGTGAGGAGGTGGTTGCAGACGTGAGGCTCCTTGGAACAACCAGTGGCTCAGATTTCCTGCAGAGCCATGGAGGTGAGCCCTGGGGACTGGGTCAGGGTCACACCCGCAGCTGGTGTTCCGGGCAGCAGAGAGGAACTGCGGCATCAGGCCTGGAAGCCTTGTCTGTGGCTCAGCATCCTGGCCGCTGCCACCATTGTTCTCTGCTCCCTCCCAGCCCAGGGCCTGCACGTTAGGGATTTCCGGCAGCCTGGCCAGAACCACCTTCACTTTCCTGAGAAGCTTTCCCCAGGTGGCTGGGGTGGGGGCTGAGCTGGACCCGGCCCTCACTGGGCAGGGACTGCTGGGAAGGGCATTGGCCACAGCACTGTCCACATCCCCTTGGCCGGACAGGTCCTGGCCCCGGAGACTGCTCTTCTCAGAGACACAGCGCCCTCCTCTCTTACCTCTCCTGGAGCCCAGGGGAGAACGGGCCGTGACTCATTTTCATTTTAGGGCTGGCTAAAGGCAGGACACGTGCCTTCAAGTCTCCATGACAAACAGGCTGTGACCTGAGCAAGTCACCCCCTCCCCGTGCCCTCATGGGGGAGACTGGAGGAAACTCAAGGTCCCCTCACACTCGGACATCAGTTCAGGAGTGATCCGCAGCCCCTTGCTCTGCTGTCTTCGAGCACAAGCTTCTTGAGGGGATGGTCAGTTTCCCTCCCATGTTCCGTATGTTTAGAAGGAACCCAGGTTGGTGGCCACCATTCATTCATCCAAATGCTTCTGAGACCTGCTAATGCTCTGGGAGGGTGAGCAGTCCTCATTGGAGCAGCTTCTCAGCCATCCCACTGACCTCACTCTGCGCTCATCTCCTCATCTGGGAAATGGGCAGAAGCCTGCCTGGCAGAGCAGTGGTGGGATTACAGCGGAGAACTCAGGTAAAGAGGCCAGCACAAGGAATCCAAGCTTCCAGCCCTGCTTCCCGCCTCCAGGCCAGCTGGATATAGCCAGCGTCAGGGGAATGCGTAGAAGCCACCCCCCAGGGCGTCTTGGGGCTGAGGGGCAGCCTGTGGCTGTGCCCCCTTTCCCATGCTTTCAGCAGGTGTCTTTGCTTCAGAGGGGCTGGGGCTGGTCCGCCTGCCCCCCAGCAGGACCACCAGGCCCTGTAGCTTCACTGCCAACCCCTCAAAGGGCGACAGCGGGCCTGACGATGCAGAGCCAGCAGCGTCCTGGTGAGGTCAGCGCCATGGAATTAGTCAAACAGGATCACCCTGAAGATTCAGTGCTCAGCCAGTGACTCACGCTGTGAACAGCCTCATGGGCAGTGACTGCCAACCTGGGATGGCAGTGGCCGCGAGATCGCCTCGCCCCGCAGCACACCTTTTAAGGAGAGGAGCTTGGGGCGGCGCAGGGGCCCTGCCCTGGCCCCGAGGCATCTGCCAGCCTTTCTCTACACCCACGCAGGGCAGAGAGGCCAGACCCCCCACCTGGGTTCAAATCTGGCATCATCGCTTTTTAGACATGACCTTGGGCAAGTCAATTTCTCTGAACCGGTTTCTTAACTTGTGATATGGAATAACGCTTGTCTCATCAGAGAGGAATTAAATGAAGTAATGTTTATAGAAAGTGCCTGGCAAAGGGCACCTTTTAAGGAGTGCGGTGGGGTACAGTGGAAAGGACGTGGGCTCCGGAGGCAGGGTGCCCCAGCTCTGAACTCCAGCCCTACCCCTTACTCGCTGGGTGTCCTTGAAAGTTACTCCACCTCTGCATCGGGGCCTCTTCTGTAAAGTGAGCCGACACCACTGCCTTGTCTGCTAGTTGTGGGATTAAAACCATACCCTACATTTTGTAAGATGACAGGGGAGGTGCAGGAGAGGGGCCAGCCTGCCTGACCTTGAACCCCAGCCCAGGTGCCTGCGGGCGTCATGATCTTGGACAAGGTCCCCCACCTCTCCCATTGAGTCTCTTGTGCAAAAGGGAATGATGCTGCGAATGCTTACCTTGTGGGGCTGCTGTGGGGCGAGGTGCTTAGAACAGCACCTGGCCCCCAGGAAGTGCCCTCTGAGCACTGGCTGCTAGTATTCACCGTATCCACAGCTCTCGGCCTTTCTCTACTAATGCCAGCTGTGGTCTCTGAGGCCACAGGCCCTGCTTCGGAGCAAGCCAGCTGTCCTGCATCAGTCACAGCAGCCCTCGCAAGGCAGGGCGGGGGCGGACCTCTCAAAGACCCCAGAGTAACTCAGGCAGTTCCAACAGGAGCAGTGAACCACTGAGAACGCACACAGCAGTGGAGATGGCATCCCAGGGCCAAGGGGAAGGGTGCCAGGACACCCCAGCTGTCGAGCACCCACAGCTTCCAGGAAGCTGGCACTTCAGCTGGGCAACCAAGCCAATGGGCAGCTGGGCCCCAGGAAAGAGATGAAGGGTTGGCTTCCCCGGCCGGCAGGCCTGGTCTGCCTCGCACCCATGGCCAAGAGGAGCTGGGCACAAGAAGGGGCGGAGAGCCTGGCCCCAAGGTGCAGGAGTCCTACAGCATACACAGGAAGTATAACTGGGCTCCCTCGGGGGGGCCAGGCTTCCTGCAGGAGCGGCTTCGCAGCAGTCAGCACAGAGGAAGTCCCAGAAGGATGACAGGGATGGGCTGTAAGAGCCAGGCCACAGAGGCAGCTAGGTCTGGGTAGAAACCCCGGCTCTGCGCCCCGTGAGCCTGTGTCCTCATCTGCATATAGGAACAACAAGCACTCTCTCGCCTGACTTGTGCGCAAAGGTGTCCCCAGGACAGCAGCCACCACTGACACACAGTAACAGCGGGGCTGGTGAAGGGCAAGAGGGTGGCGGAGTCAGAGGAGGAAACAGTGACAGCAGCCCGGCCTGGGAAGGGGTCACCAGTGCTCCCAGAGCCCGGACAGAAGGGAAGCTGTCGACAGCACAAAGCCTGGTTTTATTGGTCCGGTGTGTTCACAGTGAGCCCTCCTGCTCAGAGAACTGAAGGGCCCGCTAAGGGTGAGGGAGGGTGGCGTCTCGAGTATTCCCGAGTCAGGGGTCTGAAGGACTCCCCCAGCCCAACGTGCGCTGGCGGCCACGTGCCTGGGAAAAGGGAGGCGGCTCTTGGCGGGGTGGAGGCTACGGGGTAATTTAGTGCGGGGCCCAGGGTCTGTTCTTCACAGCAGGAGGTAGAAGGGATCACATAAAGTTCTTTATTACAGACCTACAAAAAACGAGAGAATTATATATTACTCTCACTTGTTTGGGTTTCTTTTTTCCTTCTTTTTCTTTTTATAAAATAGCAGCAGGGAAGAAAAATGCAGGAGGCAGAGGAGCCAGGTGCTGGGGTTCACTCAGAAGGGGCCAGGGAGACAGGACCACCACAGGCAGGCCCAGGCTGTCTCCGAGCATCCTGGGAGAACGCCACTAGCCCTGGAGGGAGCGGAGAGAGTGGGTGCAAAGGCGGCTGTGCCCAGGTCCGCGGCAGCACCATCCCTCCGCGCCCACCCTGGCTGGGAGCACTCAAAGCTCCATGTTTGGGGGCCTGGTCTCTAAGCAAGGGCCCACGGGCAGAAGGGAGGAGGCAGCAAGGGCTGGCACAGAGGGGCTAGGAGTTTCTTAGGTCCCCCCTGGGACCACTGGGGCCTAGGCGGGCAGGACTCTTCCCTGCTGCTCAGCCAATCAGCTTCCTCAGGAAGGCCTCCAGCTGGTCTTCATCCTTGATGCCCACAAACTTGTCCACCACGTCCCCATTCTTCATGGCCAGCACAGTGGGCACAGCGGACACCTACGTGGAGGGGACAAGGGAGGCCAATCACTTAGAGGTGAACTCTTCTCACCCGCCATTCCCAGGCTCAGTGGAGGAGGCTGGTGGCTCCTGCAGGGCAGTGGCTGTCCAGAGCCACAGCCGGGCCCCTCCCTCGGCGCAGGGCACTGCAGGCCCACCCCCTGAAGAAACCTCTCCATGCGGGCTCCCAGCAGCACCCTTCCTCCCCCAACCACGTGACTGACTCCCCGCCCAGTGGTCTGGCTGCAGTGAAGGGAGATTAAAATAACCCACGCAGCTGCAGGCCAGGGCTGGGGGCAGGGAGGGGCTGAGGAGCCAAGAGACCTTCCCCAAGGGGCAGCCTGGCACAAGGGGACCAGGAGATGTGAGTCTGAATCCTGGCTTTGCCACTCACTAGCTGGGGACCTTGGCCAGGTCATGCCACCTTAGGAGCCTCAGTGCCCTCATCTTAAAACAGGCAACATGGTATCCATCATGAGGGCTTAGAATAGGGATTACACGACCGTATGTAGAGCTGGTGGGGCGGGGGGCGGTGCTCGGGCTCTGCAGCAGCTGGCCAAATCTTGGCCGCTCTGGGCACACCTGTTCACCTCACCAGCAAAGCGGAGACACCAGCGTCCGTACAGGAGAGGGGACGGGGGGCTGGATGAAGTAATGCACTCAGGCTCTGCACAGCACCCCCGCCTGGCAGGGCCACCAACAGTGTTAGAACTGACACGGTGCCTGGGACACAGCGCCATGTCAAAGTCTAACGCAGGGCCCCACACGAGCTACCTGAGCTCACTGCCGTGATGCTAGCAGCGCCCAGAAATTCACTGATTTGTACTGGACGGTGTGGGAGGAGCCATATAGGATCTGATGTTTATTTATTGGGGGTGGGGGGCTGGACATTCTTGGCCTATGAAGCATTTTCTCAAGCTCCCTCAGGGGACCTGTAGAGATGACATGGGTTGTAAAGGAGGCCCACAGCCTGCTCTGGCTTCACACGTTCTCTGCTGCCTGGGCTCCCTGCCTGGCATTCATGGGCATTTGAAAAACTGCACAAACAGAACAAGATAAACACAGACTTCTCTTACACACAACTGAACTACAAAGTAACAAAAGTGATTTACACAAACATACCAGGTACTCAGTCTCCTGAGTGCCTTCCTGCCATGAGTCATCTTGGGAGGCCGGACTTAAGCTTTAGAATGTTCAAACTGTGCACGGCGGTTACAGAACAAAGAACCGCGGGCCAGATGGCCGGGTCCCATCTCAGGGATGGGCCAGCGCTCATGCTCCGACTCTGTGGGGCAGGCCTTGCAGCCCTCTCCTAAGGGGCTTTGGGGACAGACACAGCAGGGAAGACGACACACTCCCCACCATCGTTAGTGCCTTCAGGCCCTTCCAGGACTGCCCTGGGCTGATGGGGGTGGCAGCTTGACACACTTCCCACAGGGAACGTGCAGGCAGACCCATCTGGCAGTGGGCTGACCACACGGATCACTGCTCATTGCCCCACAGCTGGCTCCCGTCCTGGTCATTCTTGACTCTGGCATGGGGGGTGGTGTGAAGAGCGAGGGTCCGGCACACGTGCAGTTTCCAGGCACGCAGGGCCCTGACAAGCTCCCCAGACAAGCTCGCTCTGGGATGCCCCAGTCACTTGAGGCGCGGCGGGCCGGTGCGTGCTTTGTTCTCTCTCGCCCTCTAGCGGTCTGTGATGGCAGCGGCCCCAAATCCAGCCACTCGCATCTGAGGCACAAAGACCAAGTGCTAACAGTTCCACCCTGCACTTCCTGGGTCCCGCCCGGGCCTGTTTCTTTAACTGAAATCAAAGCTGCACGCACTGTACGCGACGTCGTCCTGTGCACGTGTCCTCTAAGCGGGACTCCACGCCCACCAAGGCAGCATGGACTGGACTTGGTTTTCCTCAAGAGCTCCAGGGGAGTCCCATCACAATCACACTGTGTAAACTCACACACGTGATTGCACACGCAGACCATGCTGCACCCGGGCGCACAGGAGACACGCTGCCACGACTGTGTTTTCATGAGAACCAAGGTCGAGGCATTGCTGATCAAGGGCGGTCTTTGAAGTTTGAGCCTGGACACCCATACACACTCACTCTCACACACACACACACACACACACACACACACACACAGCCTCGGGCTAGCCAGAAGCTGGATTTCCCAGGACATTGCAGGGATCCCTGGGCTGTGACTGGACTTCCCTCACCCGAGGAAGAGGACGTGGTTTTGCTGTTTCTGAGTTTGGCTCAGCCATCAGGAGGGGCTGGTGCCTGGAAACACTGCCTTAAATGGAAGCGCCTAGGTCCTCGGCACATTCTTCTGGAATGGTGATTTAAGTGTAAGAGGGGCAGTGGTGGAGCAAGAATTCAGCTTCCCTTCAAGTCTGGCGGCACTGAGGGAACTGAGAGGCCGGAGAAAAGACGAAGAGATGTGCTAGGATGTGCTGCATCTCCTCCTGCTCCTTGAGGCCACCTGGGGCCTCCTGTGCTTGGCTGAAGACCCTGAGAGCTCAGGGCAGGGGCTGTACGTGTGCACGGTCTCTTCCCGCTACCTTGCAGCCCACCCGCCCGCACAGCCACTGAACTCAGCGTGCCTGCCAAGTCTTCTGTCTCACCCCACTTTCCTTCACTTGTGAGCTGTTAAGGACCTGTCAAGGGACAGGCGCAGTGCTAGCTGTCACAGGAGACTGGCAACCTCCTCCTCGGCTAATTGCAGAACGAATGCAAAGGAAAAAAATCACCGTCACCCCGGATGCCACATACTGAGTGCTTTTTAAGTGACACTGACCTCTTGCGTATGCCGTCTCATAAATTCTTGCCTCAAGGTGGGGTCATTTTCGAGATGGGAAGACTGAGGCTCGAAGGCCGAGTGACTACATGGTGGGGCTGCCATGGGAAACAAGATCTGTCTGACTTTGCTGTCTGTGACACCACACTGTGCTGTACCTCGGCCCAAGAGGAAGGAACTGGAGATAAACAGAGTTCCAGCAGGGCGAGGAAGATGTGGGGAAACACTGAAAAGATTTCACGTTTCAAATGAGAAACACCAAATGCTTTGTAAAAAAGCTTTTCGATACAGGAGGGATCTTGGAAAAACTATTATTGAAAAAAATCAAATCCAACTATGACATTCTGGAAAAGGTGGAGCACAGGGGATTTTCAGGACGGTGAAACCCTTCTGTATGATACCGTAATGGTGGACACATGTCACTACCCATTTGTCCAAACCCATGAAGTGTACACAAGAGGGAGCCTCAGGTCGGAGGAGCCAGCGGGAGCCCCCTGGAAGGGCCACCCAGGCTTCTGAACTTGTGCTTCTTGGTGTTGGGTCCCCGACTCCCTGCGGTGGCGTCACCTGGAAGCTTGTTAGAAATGCAGAATCTTGGGCCCTTCCTGGACCTACGGAATCACAACCTGCCGTAACACTATCCGAGGTCCTACGCATGTGTGAGAAGCACTGACTTAGAACACTCCCCAACAGGGGGATGTGGGAATGACCGGAGGACTGTGCATTCCAGCTAGGAGGTGTTATTCAATGAACTGTCTATGAGGTTATATGGAACATTAAAAAGAAAAAAACTCAAATAAAAAATCCAAACGAGTTCCTCCCAATGTTGACAGTGGCTGTGTGTGGATGGCAAGATTACAGGTGACTTATCCCCTTTTTGTTACTTGGCTGTTTTTCTAATGCTTTTTAAAGGGCCTTCTTCTATAAGATGAGAAAATAAAAGGCTAGCAGCTCCCATTGTGAGGTCAGAAGCAGAAGGCCCAGGGGAAAGCATAAGAGGATCAAGGGTTCGCATACTGATCCCCTCTTTCCCCTCAGCTGGCAAGGTGCGAACGCTCAGGAAACACCCAGCCATTCAGCAGGAACCCGAGGAGATGGGACAGCAGAGCTGTTCACTCAGCCAAGCCAGGCCAGCTCGGAGTCTGGGGTATGGACACTGAAAACTCAAGGCCCTGGACAACCGGCCCCTCCTTCCCTCTCCTTTGGGAGACCGTGAAATCCTCGGGTGGCAGTTGACTGAAGCATAAAGCGTGGTGCGAGGGGAGAGCAGTTGTGGTGAGGAACGAGACTCACCCTGAGGGTGTGTGCTGGGCATGGGGGACGTCAGGAGAGCTGGGGAGAGGCGCCTAATTCCCGGAATATAATTTAAAGCAGTTTCTCCAACCAGTTCATCCAGCATTTGGAAAAGGAGGAAGCCGTCCCAGGAGGTACTGTGGATCTCTTAGCTGAACCCTCAGGCTTTCCTCCAAAAGAAGAGGTGTGAAGGAAGGGGGGGAGGGGTCAGGAAGCAACCCTGCTGGAGCTTCCTAAGCCCTGCAATGACCTCAGCCCACAGCTTGGCAAAACCTGGAGGCCGGGACCAGGTGACATGAGCCCAGCAGCCCTGAGGTCTTCTGTGTGACCCACACACTATCTGGACAGTGGACAGAAGGAGAAGGAGAGAGAAGATCCTACAAGAGGACCCCCAAACGCACACCTGCTGGGCTTAACCACAGGACTGTAGTGCCCAGCCCTCCATCCCCAGGCTCCCTGGAATACAGGCGGGGACCGTCTCAGGAATTCTCACCACCCATGTGACCGCTCTTGGCAGGAACTGGGTTATTCTTCTTTGCATCTGTGACAGTTACCCGAGTTCCTGGAACATGGTTGGCACTTGGGGCGTGTCTGCTCAAGTTCCACTGGCTGAGGCTGAAGCTGTGGTGCTGGGCAGTGCCGGGAGGGAGCCTAAGACACCTTAAGCCTGCCCATCTCCCTGGGGATGCCCAGCAGTAGCGCCAGCCCTCAGCTCACCCCAGAAGGCCATGCCCTCACCCCTGCAGCTGCTGCGATCCTCTGGGGGAGGGATGGACACACAGGGAAAGCTGGGGGGCATCTAAATGGTCAGACAAGTGTCCCCTTGACTGAGCGATCAGTGGGAGAGCTTGTGAGGAAAACAGCAAGTCATCCCTCCCCACCAACCTGTAAGCAGCCCTCGGTCACCCTGTGCTGTGGACAGTCTTTGAGAATGTCCCCTCAACCATCTGCAGGAGCCATCGGTGGTCTGCACCCCCTGCATCTGTTTCCTTTGCCTCTGCTCACGGCAGCCTGACTTTCCTTTGGCTGATCACTCCCAGCCCCAGCTCTACGAGCAGCCAGCCTGTGCTCGCACCCCCCACCCCCGCCCCACTTCCTGCCATGGAGAGTGGCTGGAGGATGGGCATCTCTGCTTGACCTGGTCTAGTGAGAGTTGAGCCTGGACTTCCCCACTCGGAGAAAGAAAGAGGCCCCCTCTCTCAGTCACTTGTTACCCGCAAGAAGGGAGGGGTGGAGGTTCACTCTGGCCAGATCCAGATATTTCAAGAGAACCACAAATCTAGACTTTCACGTGAAATCTTCTGAGTTTTAAATATCAGCATCTGGTCTGGTATTTAAAAAAGAATATGTTGAAGGGCAGACCAAACATGTCAGTGAGCCAGATATGGCCGCCAGGCCAGCAGGTGCAACCCTGGCTCTGTAACAACGCTATCCTCAGCATGGCTATCCAGACCTTTCCAATCTGGCCGCAGTCGGCTTTCCCAGCTGCTTGTCCTCTCACTCCTTGCTCAACCCTTCCCTCCAGCCATCCAGCCACAACAGACCTTTCCCCTTTCTCCAACTACAATGGTCTCCAAGGCCCAGAGGAGGCCCCCAGACCCCACACATCTCCTGCTCCTCTTCCTCCAGCATACTCTGTTCCAGGCACACAGGCCCTGTTAGTCTGTGAGCAAACCCGTGAGACCCTGACCTCAGGGCCTTTGCATTTGATGTCAGCTCTGCCTAGATCACTCTTCCAAAGAGCTACATGGCCCATTCCTTACTCCCTCCAGGTCTTTGCTCAGAGGTCAGCTTCTCAGCAAGGCCTTCCCTGGCCCACCCTTTTAAACACAAGACCCTCCCCAGCCCCTGGCTCAGCACTCCCACCGCTTCTTCCTGATTTATTTTTCCCCATAGCACTTACTATCTAAAACAGGGATTAGCAAACTATGGCCCACAGGCCAAACCCAGCCTGCTGCCTGTTTTTTAAATAAACTTTTACTGACACAGAGCCATGCCCATTTGTTTACATACCGTCTATGGCTGCTTTAATGCTACAATAACAGCTCAGTATCTGCAAGAGACCAGTGCCCTGCAAAGCCTCAAATATGCACCGCCTGGTCCTTTAGAGAAAGTTTGCTGACCCCCAGCCCAAAATACTAGAACACAGGCTCCACGAAGGCAGGGACTCTGTCAGCTTTGGTCACTGCCATATCCTCAGCACCTGGCATTTCAGGGACTCTGAATAAATATCGCTGAATGAATGCACAAGCCAATGAAACACATGAGGCCACCTCGCGTCTCTGTGTATGCCAGGCTCTCAGCCCTGCCTTCTCCGTGCATCCTGCACGGCTCGGCTCAGGGCCTCCCTCTAAGGTGAAGCACTCCCCGTCCCCCCACCCGACCCAGGCCGCCCTCCCCCTTTCAGGAACAATCAGTCCCTTCCTCCTTTGTGCGTCTCTTCCCTCAGCACGTCTCACCCTACGTTGCGATGATCTGTCTCCCTGAGAGCTGCCTGAGGTCAAGGAGCCCATCTTATTTGTGCCAGAACCACGAACGCCTGGTGCACTGGAGGGCTCACAAACGACTGTTGACTGAACATGTGGGTGGACGCACCCACGAGTGAAGGATGCACCAATGTCCCGAGACTCAGGGAATGACCTGTGTTTTGGGTCAGACATTCCACTTCATAAGGTGGTGGAGAAGAGAGACAAGTGGCCCACAGGATCAATGGAGTCAATTGTGCAAAGTGCTCTGAACTCCTGAGATCCCTAGAAAAAACCAAGACCCACCCCCTTCACCTTACTGACTACCTCGTAGTCCCCAAGACATCTCCTGCGCCAGCTTCTGCAGCCCCGGGCATCCCCACCAGCTGCCCTGTGGCAGTCTCCTGCCAATCCATACCTCATACTCTATGGCGAGGTCTGTGTGGTCGTCAATATCCACTTTGGCCATCACCACCTTTCCATGCTGCTTGGCCACCATCTTCTCTAACCTTGGCCCCAGGATCTTGCAGGGACCACACCACCTTGGAAGGGGAGAAAGGGAGCAACCTGTCATAAGAGCACTGAACAATCCAGCTGTGGTCTCCCCAGAACCCTCCCTTTCTGAGGGACCTTTTGCCCCTATTACCTCTGTTTACAGTGTTTGACCATTAACCTGTAGTGCTGACACACCAAATGGTAATGCCAGGAGACTCTGCCACTTGGCAATTTCCACAGGTCCTGGACTTTTAAACACTGGCCTCAACATAAGACTCTTATAAAGGCTATTTCACTTATTTCAATAGATCTAAAAAAATATACTGTCCTATAGAAGACTATGGGTCTCGAAGTTAAAAGGTTTGGTTTAAAGAGAGGCTCCTCACTGACCAGCTGACTGTTTTGGGGCCTCGGTTTCCTCACTTGAAGAAGAGCGACTATGCCTCTCACGGCGGTGATGAGAAATCCACTAAGGCAACGTGGATAAACACGGTCCGTAAGCTGCACTTACGTCCAACACCTCATGGACTCAGAACCAAAGGGAGGGGGAACCAATGGCCAGGGAGTGTCTACGACACGCCAGGAACCTTCTCAGCTTTTACTGCCAGAACCCTCAACCCTGCCAAGGAAAAGAAGACACCTTCCTAAGAAACTGAGTCCCATACAAGTTAACAAACTTGTGCAAGGTCACAGAGCTGGCAGGAAGCACAGGTGGGGTTGCAACCAGGTGTCTTCTTTCAGCCCCAGGCTATTCTGTGTCAGCCCCTGTGTCAGCTGCTACCATCATAGATGCTCCCCTCTGGGTGTGAGCTCTTCAAGAACTGGCTGTCATCTCTAGGTGCCTGGCACTAAGTGAACAAACGTACACCTTGCCTACTTGTTGGAGAAGAAAATGAGGCAGTGCCCCATCGATCATTCATTTTGGAAGTCCTCTCTGGAGTGCTCACCATGCCAGGAGCACAGCAGCTCCGCTTCCAGGAACCCCTGCTTGATGACTCCTATTTTATTCTCAGCCTTTAAAACCCCTTCCATTCAGAGATTCCAGTTAATGAGCTCACAACACCTAAACACCCAGTCTGCAAGACCTTATCTCCTATTCCAAGTGAAGATAGAGAGGCACAAGGACATCACATGGCTGCCCAAGGCGACATGGTGAGTCAGAGAAAGAACGGGATAGGAAGCAAAAGAATCTGTCAGAGATTTGCTCAGAAGGCCTCCTACCTTCTAACTCAGGCCACACTGGCTCCTTCGAGAATGTCTAATTCTAAGGGGTTTGTCCAGTTTTTTGTAGCCAGGCCCCAAAGGTCTGGAAATGAAGAAGGCCAGGCTAACAATCAGAAGGCTATAGGCATTTCAACATCCCTAACACAAACTCATACGGCGCTGGAAAGAAACTCCTGCATGTACCTTGCATGCTCGGGCACCACTGCGGTGGCACTGACAACTTTTTGGCAGCCTTTCCCAGTTTTGGTGGCAAGATGCTAAAATAAAATCAACTTATCTGCAGGGCCAGGGACTGGTATACACCAAAAGCCGGATGATGTGACAGTCATATTTTTCCTGCTTTGGTCCAGGCTGAAGATGACTGAGCCATTCAGGCCAGGAGATACAGAACGTTAAGTGTTTCTCAGCACTAATTACAGCGATCTTGGAAGACTGCTTACTTGTCTGTCTCCTGCAGACTACACTCAATGCCTGGGTGTTGGCTTTACCAGTCTTTGCAATGAGTCTATGTATGAGAAGCATCAAATGTGGGACTGAGACGCAGCAGGCGCTCAATAAATACCTGAACAAGCGACACCCCAGTCTGCTGCTGACCCCCAGGACTCACTGTGCATGGAAATCCACGACCACTGGTGTCTCACTGTTGACAACTCGGTCTTGAAAGTCAGGTCCATCCTGGATGTTAAAGGTCGTCGCACAGACTCTGGTGGTGTATAGTGACCGGGCTTGGCTGGGTGTTCCTGTCAGGTCACCAGGACCGCACTGTGGGGCCGGCAGGGCCCTGGAGGTGAGCGGTCCCCACCGACCTGGACAGGGCCTCCTGGAGACGACGGAGGCCAGGAACCTCCTCAGGAGAAGTCGCTGAGCCATCTGCGAGGGGAGGAGGCAGGAAGAGCTGGGGCAGACAACACAGAGTGGATACACTAGGAAAAGAAAGGTATGTGGGAGTACTGGGGGGCTCAAGATGAAGGGCTAAAAACAAAATGCCAGGAAGTGACATACAAGATTTCTGAACTGGAGGTGAGTAGGTGAAGAATGAGAATCAACGGGAAGGAGTCGCAAACTAGAAGGACAGGAAAATTGCGGTGACAACCAAAAAGAAATCAGGATATTGGTGGAATTACAACAGGAGAAAAGGAGGCAGGAACCAGCATTTACAGAGCGCCTGCTAAGGGCCAAGTGCCTTACATCCATCATCGTCCTCCCACACCTACTTTGAGGAATTTCTATAGTATCGCTCACATTCCAGGTAAGGAATCCGGGGGTCAGGGAAGTTGGTGCCCAAAGTACCCCAACTAGTAAATGAGAGTTAACACTGGAACCCAAGGCCGCCTGCAAAGTCCTTATTCTATCACTTACTCTATTAAAAAGTGTTTTCACGGGAAATTAAGGAAAAAGGGGGTTGTTCGAGGATCCGGAAAGAGCAACCGAACAATTCAAGGAGGAACTAAGAGGTACAGGACAGGAGCGTGGGGGGAACGAAAAAAGAAGGGACGTGTGTGTGGAGGGAACCGGGGACTCGGACGCCACTAGGGACCCCGGCTCTCCGGAGGGCAGGTGCCCCCGCCCGCTCGGCCGGCACCCCGCGCAGGAACGCGCCTGCAGGGTGCCTCAGCCGCTACGCCACCGCGAACCGCCCCCACGGCGGCCTACCTCCCTGCAGCGCGAGCGGAGGGATGCACAGCCCGGCCCTCCCCGCCGGTCAAGGGCACTTCTGCGGTCACTTCCTCAGGGGAGGGCCTTTCGAAGGCCACTTCCGGGCACAGGCAGCCTGGAGCACGTTTCTCCGCAACTTGACGGAGGGCTCGGCTTTTCCGCCAATGAGAACGGTGGGGGAAGGCCCAGCGAAAGAGGCGGAGCCTCCGTGAGGGACCGGAAGAGAGGGACTTTCCGGGGAGAGACCGGAAGAGGAGGGGCGGGCCCTTGGAGGAGGGACCGGAAGAGAGGGCTGCCCTCGGGGGAGGGACCAGAAGAGGCGGGCGACCCTCGGGGAAGAGACCGGAAGAGGCGGGCAGGCCCTGGAGGAGGGTCTGGAAGAGGAGGTGGAAGGAGGCCGGGAGCGGGAGGGAGGTGCAAGAGGGAGAAAAGGGCGGGAGGGAGGTGTGGTTCCGGATTTTGCAAACTCCTGCCGCCCTATTGGTCACCCCGCGCTGCCCACCCCATTGCCTCAATGTCTTCCAAAAACTCCTGGAGGTGCTGGAAGGTTCTTTCCCCCCATTTTTCAAGTGAAGAAGTTAAGCTCCCCAAAGTCATAGTGGAGCATGACTGGGAGTCAAGAGGCCGCTTTGTGGCCCATGTCTGTCACACAGCTGTGTGACCTGGTGTTTTCGGGCAAGTCACCGTGCCCTGGGGGCTTCAGTTTCCCAAGATGTGGCACGAAGGACCAGGCTTGCATGACCCAGGCCCCTCGAGCTTGTCTCTTTGGAGCTGCTGGGGAGCTGGGCCCGGGCAAGGCCTGATGGTGGTGATACTTGGAGGGCCCACCCTGAGTGTGGCGGCCTGTGAACCTGCCTGGCCCTGGGCCTTCCTTTCACACCCTTTGTTACTGTCATGGACAACAGGCGTCTAGGCCCCTGTGTGTCCCAGGCTGGTGTCACAGCCGCCTCGTCTCCCCTGCACCCTGCACCCAGCACCTCGTGTTACAACCACTCTGGCCTCTTAGGGTTCTGTGAATGTCGGTGCCTTTTCTTCCTCCTTGCCTTTGCTGAATTTGAAATACCTCTTTCTCTCTCCACTTGGTAGAACACTTAGTCATCATCTCTTCTTTGAGCAGCATTAATTGCTTCCTTCTCTGTAGTGCTTTGTCCCTAACTCTTACAATAGCACATTGCACAGGTGTCTGTCTCTTCCACTAGACCGTATGCTCCCTGAGAGTAGGGATTTGTAGCTTTTATCTGATTCCATATGCCCAGCACTCACCTGATACAGTGCCTGGCTCACAGAGGATGTTCAATGGAGGCTTGTTAAATGAATATCTTCGGACATCTCAGGGAATGGTTGACAGTCAGAAAGGTTATGTGACTTGGTCAAGGTCATGAAGCAGGTAGATTGGCAGCGTCCCATCTCACACCTCCATTTCAGTCTACACCCCAGCCAGTGGGAACCACTTATAGTTCGAGAGTTTGCTTAAATGTCTCTGCCATCCCTGCATTTTGCAGTTGCTACTCCCTATGACTGGAATTCTTTTCCTCTACTCTCCATCTGAGAAAATGCTGCCAGATACCAGATTAGGCATTCTCTCTGGAGACCCTTGCCTGAGCCTCCCGGAGAGGGGCTAGATGTCCTTCTCTGAGCTTCCACAGCCCCTGTGCATCTAGCATTCACCACACTCAGTACTCTGTATTGTTATGTCTGTTTCTTTATTCCTCACCCTTCACTATACTGTCAGCTCCTGGGGGTTCATCTCTCTCTCTATTGCTTACCTCAGGCCTTGGTGCACCATAGTAGGTGCTCAGTGATTAATTGTTCCATGAACAGAGAGCAGGGATCCAAATCAAATCTCACCCGAAATCCCATTTTTCCCACCATGTTGCATGGCCCCATTGTGCCCTTCCAAAATCATTGCCATGTTTTTTTCCCAGTTCATCTTGGCCACATCATGCTATTATTTGTCCTCTGTCCAGTTGGCAGGTTCACTCCCTCACTCCGCTGGCGGGCAGGGCCACAGCCACAGCTGTGCAGGGAACTTCTGCGATGAGGTGGAGGAATCCATGGAATAGGTCCCATCCCCTGGGCACCAGTAGCCACATCAGCCTTCTCCTTAATAGAGTCCCGTGTCCATCTCAGGCAGGAGACTAGGTGAGGGCATGGGCAGGCATGGCCTTCTCCACCCTGTCTGACCCCTTGCTTTTGACTCTGTCCCTACCTAGGACAGGAGCCAACAGTAGAGATCCACAGTGGGCCTCTCAGTACCCCTGGCTCTCCCGAGGTCAGCATCCCTTGGTGCAGCTGTTTCTGCTAACGCCGGATGCCATCTGGCACAGGCACTCCCGCCCTGTCCATTTTCATTTCTATTTTTCTGTGTCTCCAGCACTTTCTCTTCCAGAGTCTCCTAGTAAGCCTATTTAGCATTTTCTGGAACGCCAGTTTCCCTGCTTAATTCACATTCTGAATCCCAAAGGAGGACCAGTCCTGTTTATTCTTATCCCATAGTCACTTCATCTCTGTTGGCCTCAGGCTTCTCAGCTGAGACTTGGGGAGAATGATGCCTTCCTCAGAGAGGGCCGTGAGGTTGCAGGCAGGACGAAGTACAGGCCTGGCGTGTCAGTGCCTGATGAATGGGGGGGGTCTCCTTCGCTCCTGCGGGGAGAGAGCCTGTGAGATGGATAGAGGAGGCTGCTCTCACAGTAGGCCACAACTATCTGGTGGCTCGTCTGCCCAGCCAGAGCTGACCTGGCCTGCATCTGGCTCAGGGCACAGGTGTGAGGGGAAGGGAAGGAAGCCAGCATTGCAGCCTGAGCTCAGGGTGGACCTGCTACGTCCACCTCTTACCGACATTTATTGCAGTGGTCTTCAGACTGGGATGGGAGTCATGAGTGGGTTTGTGAAATCCATTTAGTGGGTTGTGATCAGCAGCTTTAAGAAAAAAAAAACAGAATTGCCAATATCAGAGTATGTTGCATGTTATAAGTATTCTTTTGTGGAACATTTCTTGGTGTTATGTCTATATGACTATGTGTCATAGATTGTGATATAGAATGTAGTTTTTACTGTGGATCATGGTCAAGGGTTTAAAAGCCACTGATGTATTGAAGAGTACCGTTCTAACCACCCTACATGTATTAACCTATTTAATCCTACATCCCTATGAGGTTGGTACTGTTACAGGCTTCATCTTACAGATGGGGAAACCGAGGCACATAGAGGTTAAGTAGCTTGTCCAGGGTCACTCAGATAGTAGGAGGCAGAAGCTTAAAGGTGCTATCCTGGCCCTAGTGACGATCTGACTGACTACCAGCCAGCCAGTCTAGGCCATTGGAGGGCATTGTGGGGTTCAGACCTGGGGGTTGTAGCTGGTGGCAGGGTGGGCAGCAGCAGTTCCCAGCAGCAGCTGTAAACAGAAGCACCCACACGGTGGCGGTGTGGGTCTTGCAGCCTCCTCCACTGCGGGCTCCCTCAGGTCTGCAGGGCCGGTAGCAGGGGACAGGGCTGCGGGACAGGAGCATCTCAGTAACCACCTGTTTGGAGATTTTAGGGCTGGAGGGAGGCACCTTAAAAAAACAAAAAACGCAGAGAGAGGTGGTGGGTTTCTCTCCGAGAGGTGTTGCTCCTGGAGAATCTTTGTTTTGTTGCCCTCTTGATGGTAATTTTTGGTTTTTGTGGATTTTTTAAAACGCTGTTGCAGCACCATTAGAACTATGACTTATGTTTTGCAATTTAGGAAGCTGGTTTCGTGTTCTGGTGTGATTCATGTTCTGTCGTGTTTCCAGCAATTATACAATGTCCCCTCACCCCTTTCTGAACATAAACACTTGACGCTGGGACAGCAACATAGCCCTTAACTCATAGACTGGCAACTGCTCCTCCTGGGACACTACATCCGGTGTCATGGCTGTGATATAGGTGGGTGTATGCTGTCGCCCTGACTTGCCCACCCCAACGCGAGGCCAGTGCCCTCAGGAGGCACGTGCAGGCTGGGGCACCGGTGCACCAGGGCGCATTCCAGATCCTGTCCACTGTTGGGGTGAGGCTCCTCTCGTGTTCTGCCCGGTCGGGTCTGCTGGCTCAGATTCTCCTGGGCAGGGCAAAGCCTGCAGCTGCGAGAGGCTCGGGGAGGGAGCCAGAGAAGTCGTCCTCATCACCAAATCTCTGCCTCCCTCGCCTTTCGGCATGCTCCTGCTCCCTGTCCTTGAACAGGAGGCAGCTGTGGGCGGAAAAACGAGCCCTGGGCCCGGCATTGGGACTGCTTGGTCACCAGATTCTGCCCCTAACTCACTGAGTGACCTTGGGTATGTTGGTCAACCTTTCTGGCATTGTTCCTTGTCTGTATGAGGCTCTAACACTGCTTACTTTACACCAAGGTTAGGAGCTTTCCTAATCGTGAAAGAATGGCCCGCATATCTGTGGTCCTTACCACATGCCTCATGACTATTCTAGCACTTTTCGTATTTCAACTCATTTTGTCCTCACAGTAAGCAAAATACTGTTATTAGTCATATTTTACAGATGAGAGAAATTGAAGTCCTGAAAGGATAAATAACTTACCCTAGAACATGAATCAAGCAAATAGGGCTGGAACTCAAACCCGGGCAGACTGGCCCCAGAGGGTGTGTGCTTAACAACTCAGCTTGACTGTGTCTTTAATATTTTCTGTAAATAAGAGTTAATATGTAAAACTCTTTGGAGAAGTTTCCTTTCATGTAAATATTAAGTCTTATCACAGGCTTTGCTTGGAGGTGCTCGGAAGGTGGGTCTCAGATGTGCTGGCGGTACATCTGTGGCGCCCAGGTTAGGGAACACTTGGGCTTTGGAGTCACATGCACCTGGATTTGAATCCATCTAAGGCTTGGTTTCCTCATCTGTGAAATGAGGCTGGCAGTATATACCTCAGGTACCATTTACAGATATGCAAATCATGTCTTACAGAGGTCCTGTGACTTATCAAGGGCACACAGCTAGTTAGAGGCAAGGACAGGCTCACATCTGGATCTTCTGACCACAGGTCTTGGGTTTTCCCCCACTGACCTGCAAGGATGTTGTGGGGCGAGGTCTGAGGGTGAGTGTATTTCATAAACTAAAGAGTTTGTGACAGCATCACTGATAAAAGTCACAATGAGGTCCAGTGAATAAAAGTCACTTTTAGTTTCTTCAGCCTTTGCTTCTTTATGTATAAAATGGGACTAATAATACTTACCAACATCCTAGGCTTATTGTGAAGGATTAAATGGGATAGTGCAAGTACAGGGCTCATTGTAAGTGCTCCTGGATTTCAATCTTGAAGTTTACTGAGCCTTGCTTTATGGCCCAGCCTAGCGTCTAGCTTTTTGAATGCACTGTGTGCACTTGAAAAGAATATCTATTCTGGGGCCGGCCCCGTGGCTGAGTGGTTAAGTTCCCGCGCTCCACTTTGGTGGCCCAGGATTTCGCTGGTTCAGATCCTGCGTGTGGACATGGTACCGCTCATCAGGCCATGCTGATGTGCTGTGTGAGGCTGCGTCCCACACAGCACAACCAGAGGGACCTACAACTAGAATATACAACTACGTGCTGGGGGGCTTTGGGGAGAAGAAGAAGGGGGAAAAAAAAAAGATTGGCAACAGATGTTAGCTCAGGTGCCAATCTTTAAAAAAAAAAAGAATATCTCTTCTACAGTAGCATGTTCTATAAATGTCAGTTAGTCCAAGGTGGTTGATAGAGTGCTGTTTAAGTTTTCTACGTATTTACTGATTTTTCTCTTGAGCTGTTCTATCGATTGTTGAGAGGGGGATGTTAAAATCAAGTATGATTGTGAATTTATCTATTTTTCCCTTTAAGTCTGTCAATTTTTGCTTCATCTGTTTTGAAACTTTGTTATTAGGCTCCTCCACATTTATGATTGTTGTGTCTTCTTGATGTATTGACCTTGTTGTCATTATGAAATGTCTCTTTTAACTCTGGCAATGCTCTTTATCTTGAAGTTTACTTTTCCTGAGCCATTTTTATAGAACCATTCCAACCTTCTTATGATTACAGGTTGTCTGATATACGTTTTTTAATCCTTTTACTGTCAGCCTATCTGGGATTTTATATATAAGTGCATCTTTTATAGACAGTGTATAGTTGGGTCTTGCTTTTTTTAAATACATTTTTGACAATCTTTGCCTTTTAGTTGGAGTGTTTAGTTTGTTGCAATTAACATAATTATTGACATGTTTTGATTTAGGTCTACTGTTTCACTCTTGTTTTCTGTTTCTTCCATACATCTTTTGTTCTTTCCTTCCTTTCCAGATTTCTTTTGGGTTAATTGCACATATCTTTTTAGAATTCAATTTTAATTAATCTATTGGCTTTTTAGCTGTACATCTCTGTGTTATTTTTTTAGTGGCTATTCTGGGGGCTAGAATATGCATCATTAGCTTTCCACAGTCAACTTAAGAGTTCATATTTTACACATGAAATAATGTAAGAACCTTGCAACCCGATAGGTTCATTTACCACCCTTTCCATCTTTTACACTGTGTTGTCATATGTGCTACTTCTATAGGTTAAGGACCCTACAATATGATGTTGATATTTTTGCTTTAAACTGTCATATATATATTTTAAAGAAATTAAGAGGAAAATACAGTCTTTAATGTTTATCCATACATTTGTCCTTTCTCAATTCTTGAAGAAATCCTAGTTTTCATCTGATATCATTTCCTTTCAGCCTGAAGAACTTACATAGTGTTTCTTATAGTTCAGGTCTGCTGGATATCAGTTCTGTTCATTTTAGTTTATCTTACAATGTCTTTATTTGCCTTCATTCTTGAAGAATATTTTCACTGGATGTGGAATTCTGAGATGATAGTTTTTTTCCCTTTCCCGTTAGCACTTCAAAGACGTTATGTCGCTGTTTTCTGGCTCCCGTTGTTTCCAGTGAGATGACAACAATTATTTATTTTGTTGTTCCATGTGTTGTTTTCTCTAGTTGCTCTCAAGAATTTTTTATTTATCTTTGGTTTTCAGCATTTTATCTGATGTGCTAGGTTCTCTTTCTATTTATCTTTCTTGGGATTCACTGAGACTCTAGTATCTAAATTTATGTCTTTTACCAAATTTGGGAAAATTCAGGACATTATTTCCTCAAAAATTTTGTTTCTGTTCCATTATCTCTTTTCTCTCCTTCTGAAACTCCAATTACACATATATTAGAGCTTTCTATATTGTCCCACAGATCACTGAGACTTTCTGATTTCCCAGTTCTTTTACTCTGTGTTCTTCAGATTGCATGATTTCTATTGACCTATTTTTATTTTATTTTTTTAAAGATTTTTATTTTTTCCTTTTTTCTCCCCAAAGCCCCCCCAGTACATAGTTGTACATTCTTTGTTGTGGGCCCTTCTAGTCGTGGCATGTGGGACGCTGCCTCAGTGTGGTTTGATGAACAGTGCCATGTCCGCGCCCAGAATTCGAACCAACGAAACACTGGGCCACCTGCAGCGGAGCACGCGAACTTAGCCACTCAGCCACGGGGCCAGCCCCTCTACTGATCTATTTTTAAATTCATTAAGATTTTCTGTCATCTCCAATATGGTGTTAAACCCATCTAGTGAACTTTTAATTTCAGATATTACCTTTTTTTCAGTTCTAGAATTTCCATTTGGTTCGTTTTAATAGTTTCTATTTCTCTATTGAGATTTTCTATTTATTTACTTATTGTGAGCATATTTTCCTTTATGTCCTTGAGCATATTTATAATAGCTGCTCTGAGATCTTTGTCTGATATATCCAGCATTTGGGTCAACTTTATGTCAGTCTTCATTAATTGTTTTTTCTCTTGAGTATGGGTCATATTTTCCCATTTCGTTATACATCTAATACTTTCGGATTTTATCCTGGATATTGTCATTGATACATTGCAAATACTCTGGATTCTGTATCTTTCACCAAAGAATGTTGATTTTTTTTTTGTTTGTTTTAGGGGGCAGTTAACTTGGCTAAATTCACTCTCCAAGTTCTATCTCCTTTGTGGTGTGCAGCCACTGACCTTAGTTCATTCTTTATGCCTTAGCTGAGCTGCTTGTAGCCCACCCCAATATGGGTAGTTCAGGGGTCTGCCAGAGGTTTGTGCAGAGTTTATATGCAGAATTTGGGGCTCCTTCTCCATGGCTCTTTCTGTTTGAGGATTTTCCCACCATCACTTTCTACCTCTGCTGTGTCCTTTAACTCTTTCCTCTGGTTCTTTGAACCAGCAAGATTGTGGGTTCCTATTAGAATTTTACCTGCCCTGTGTGGTGCTGGCTGGGGTCTGTCCTCAGGTGAAAACCTTTAAGAAATGGGAAAATCACCCAATGCCATTTCCTTCTTCAATGTGTCGGCTCTCTTCTAGTTTCTGCCTACTTTGGTTGCTCTTCAGTGTCTTTAGGTAATTTAAAAAATATACGTATTTTATCCAGAGTTGTTGCCTGTGAGAGGATTTGGTCTGAGATGGGATATGCCACCGTTATCAGAAGTGGAAGCGTAAGTGCTTAGAGGTGCTCGCCATTAGTGTGCGTGCAGGGAAGCCACAAGGTTGGCATCTGAGTCCCTGACACTCTGGAGCCACCACACCCTCTCTGGATGGCTCATGCCCAGACTGTTTCATGGGACAGAAGTAAACTTATATCTTGTATAAGTCACTAGTATTTTGGGCCTTATAAAGGCAGCCTTTAAGAGCTTAACTATCTTATTTCATAGAACCTAAGAGGCCACCAAATATAAATTGCACCATTATTTGATGTATCACTAAGAAATAAAAACACTGCTGTGCAAATTATTCAGCTATGGTTCCTCAGCTCCAGATCCACTCTTCCATGTTCTGCTTTGTGATAACAGGGCTAGAAATCTATCAACTACACTTGGCCTTTGCCTGCTGGCTCTGTTGGTTTCTGCCACTAAGGGTCATTTGAGGGAGTCTAGTAGGCAGGAGGAGAGAGAGGTGACTTGTTCCTTCCTGTTTGTTTCATATCCTTATCACTGTCCACAAGCCATGGCTCCTCACCCAGGCAGCAGCCATTGGTTCCAGCCTTCAGCTTTTTCAAGACCTCAGAACCAGATTCATCGTACCCCTCAGAGGGACTGGCACAGCCGAGCAATGCCTCCTCCTCAGGGTCTGGGTCGCCAGCCTCCCAACATTTAGCACAACCCTGGGGTGCTGCTGGTTTTGCATTTATTGTCTCTGAGTCATCTCAGTGTCTCTCTCCTTTGCCTTTTTAGTCCTCCAATACCTGTAGAACAAATTCTCTCTACTAAATTTCCTCATTTGGAATATGTTGTGTGGTTTCTCTTTTTCTGATTGACCTCAGAATAATAAAACTGTCAATTATTACACTATGATACAGTTTTTCTTATCACTTATAATTTTTATCTTTTGCTTATTGAAAGAGCTCTTTCTGATTTATTTAGATAAAATGTAAGATATATGTCTTGTACGTAGATAAAAAAGAAAATACAAGTGAATTCATCTATGCATTCATCTTCTGGGCTGGGGACACATGGGGATGCTGGGAGAGCGGTGTGCCCAGAGAGAGCAGGGATGCCCCGCACCCCTTCCCACATCCCTTGTTCTATGCATCTCTTCATCTGGACATTCATCTATATCCTTTATCATATCCTTTAATGAACTGGTCAACATAAGTAGCTATTTTCCTGAGTTCTGTGAGCTGCTGTAGCAAATTAATGGGACCTAAGAAGTCATGAGAACCTCTGCTTTATAGCCGATTGGTCAGGAGCACAGGTGAAAACCTGATCTTGTGATTGGCGTCTGAAGTGGGTGGGAACCGTCTTGTGGGGCTGAGCCCTTAATCTGTGGGATCTTATGCTACCTCCGGCTAGACAGTGTCAGAATTGAGTTAAATTGTAGGACAACCAGCTGGTGTCATGGAGAATTGCTTGGTGGGGGAAAACCTCCACACATTTGGTGACCAGAAGTGTCAGAAGTGAAGTGTTCTGTGTGAGAGCAAAGGAGCTTCACAGGAGAAAAGAAAACTTTTTTTCCCCGTAATACAGACACCTTTATCTCTCTTGTCACTTAGGAAATTCCAGGGTTTTTAGGAGCTCTGTGCCAGAAACGAAGACGAAGACCAAATATGTATTTCTTATTATAATCACAGTCTCGCAAGTGGGAATAGAGGAGTGTAGACCAGGACATGGCATTTATGTGACCGCTCAGCAGCCTCTCCTTTCTTCATCCTGAGGACTTCCTGCTTGCCCAAACTCTGTCTTCTCTACTGGACTGTCAGCTCCATGAGGAAAGGGGTTCTGATTCTCTTTCCTCCATTCTAGCCTCCACATGCCCAGCACAGACAATGTACTGTTACTTTTAACCTATTATGGAGCTCCATCATGCATTGAGGTAGGACCTCGCCCTGTGCCCGAGTATAGCAGACACTCGGCGAAAGTTTGTTGAATGAGAGAGAGAAAAAAAGAACGAAGTGAGAAGGCTTCAGTTTTGGTGGTGTGTGAATGGAAGCCCTTTCACCCTGTCCCCAAGAAGTCCCCACCCTGTCCCTCCTTGCAGTTTGTGTAAGTCAGGACTCTGTGGTAAGTGTCAAGAACCAACTCAGACAGCTCATGAAAAGGGACTTACTATGTGTGCCTGGCATGTTCAAGGGTGCAGCTAGTTTAGGCATGATGGGATCGGGGCTCCAATAACGTTGAAGAGCTCTGTGGGGCCTTCCATCCGTCGTTTTGTTTTCCTCAGCATGTTGGTTTCATTCTCCATGTGGTTCAAAAGATGGCTATTAACAGTCACAAGAAGACATGCTTTGGGCATGTATCGAGTATAAGGAAGACTCTGCTTGGTCCTGTTTGGGTCACGTGTACAACTCTGGCTCAATCACCGATTGGCCAGCCTGCGTTATGTGTCTGCCCGGTGGTGGGGGCCCCCAGAGAGTCAGGTGGACATGAAGTGGGTTCTCCAAAGGAAGGAATGCCAATCGTGAACATGCATGCACTAAGGGCTCTTTTATTCAAGTCCAATAATCTTTCCATTTGCCACATAACTTCTTGATCAATTGATTTCTGGTAAAGTTGGGAAGTCTTTGATGTTGAAGGAGGTCCTCTGATCAATAAACGTTGTGCTGGGCCCATTTAGTTTTGCCTAGGTGAAAACACTGGGACCTGGGCCCTACGTGAAAGAATGTGTCTAGGCTCGGGGCCAAAGATGGTCACTTCAACCCTGACCCCAAGGCAGAAGTTAATAAGAACATGTCCTGTGTCATGTTCTTTGTCTGTTCTTGCCACCCAAGTGGGCACCTGACTGGACTATAGAAACATACCATCCATGGAAACAAGAAGAAATAACTCAAAGTATCCAAATGTCTGAAAGCCCGAGTTAGAACCCAGATAACCTTAGGATAAAAGGGATCCACAAGTCTAGACCAAATGGGAGTCTCACTGAGGAGAGGACACTCTGCCCCAGACCTGAACAATTGGCACTCCTGCCCGCCGTAAAGCTTTTGGGACTTCCCTGGCTGATTGTGGTGTGGATGTTGTAAGTTCTGATTTGTAGGTCTCTGCCTCTTTTCCCCACTTTATTCCTCTCACAAATAAACTCTGATTGCTTAAACAATGATGTCGCTTTGGCGGTACCTGTCATTTCTTATCCCCTATGGTTGTGGGAAACATATGCTTATGAACAATTGCTCATATGGAGATTATACCTGTTCTTACGAGTCTACCTTCACTAAGCCACCTTTATATTTTGCCCCATGGTGCCTATCCCTCTTATCTATTGCTGTGAAAAAAACCTCCAAAACTTAGTGGCTTAGGAGAACAACAATCGTTTTGCTCACAAATATGAAATTTGGGTGGGGCTTGGCAGTGACTGCTCATCTCCGCTCCATGTGGGGAGGTCAGCTGGGGAGGGTCACTGGGCCTGGACCATCCATTTCCAAGATGGCGCACACATGTGGCTGCAGGTTGGTGCTGGCTGTCAGCCGGAAGCTCAGTCAGGCACCTCAGTTCCTCTCCTCTGGGGCTTCCTCACAGTATGACGGCTGGGCTCCCAGGGAGGTCGTGGAAGTCGCCAGTCTCCTAGGGCCTGAACCCAGAAATTGGCGTGGCATCACTGCCACCATGTTCTTTTGGTCAAAACCGTCCCTGCAGCCACCTGATTCAAGGGGAGGGGACAGAGACCTCACATCTGCATAGGAGTTGTCATTGAATTTTGACCATCTGTAATTGACCACAGTGCCTCCCAGGGGAGGCTTCCAGACACTGTCTTTTCCTGATAGACTGACTTATTCAAAACATAAACATGGCTGGCGTTAAGGGGCTCATCTCATACATTTTTGTAGTTTCTTTTTAAACCACAATGACAGATTATAACACGCTGAGGACATTCTGAGATACTGTGTTGTCCTTTTTGTTCTATTGGTGGGACTTTTCTGCATCTAATTACTTTATTATTTGGGATGACTTGAGCGACTGCTCTGAGATGGTAACGTCTCAAAGAGAATGAAAAAACAGGTGACAGACTTTGGAAAGATTTTGCAATTTTCACGAAGCTTGAGGTTTTCTCCAGAAGAGTAGGCAAATCACTTATTTATGCAGAACTGAGAAAGCAGCGAGACATTCTGTGGGTCCCTCCTTCCTGCTTAAACTCATCTGTTGCATGCTATTTTTTATTTCAGCGTTGACGGATTGGTCGTGTGGTGCGCTTGGATTAAATACTTGGGCTAAAGCATCTCATATATTTGCCCATCAACTTCACTTTGTAGCAGATTTACATGCCGTCTGCCATGCCAGATTGAATTAAATGCTTTTTTAAAGCCTGCAGTCTGACAAAAACCTTTCCTCAGTCAGCATTTTTAAAGCATATTTAAAAAATAAGCATCTGTGGTGAAATGATGCAGCCTGTGGTGTCTTTTCTGGGGGAAGAATCCAATTGGGCTTTTGCGGATGATGTTGTCATTGGTCAGAGAACTGAGGATCCTAACTGAGGCTGAAGCCTGGCGAGCGCTGATGCTCCAGACCCCCGAGGTTCTCCATTCTCATCCTGAGTCACCCCGCCCTGCCTGTATCACAGACATCTGGTTTGATGGAAAGGATTAGTACTCTTTTCAAGGGTACCTTTTGAGTAATCAGCAGTTCAGCACTTCTCTGCCCTTTTGTGGGAACCACACACTTTCCGAGGTTTGAGCATGGTTCGGTCTGTTAATTTCTTGTCGCCCAATGTTCACATGAAGGAAACTCATAGGGACGGTGATGAGGAGATGGTTACTTTAATGGTTTAATTTTTAGAGGATGGCTCAAAGGAGGTGGGTTTTCCAAGAACCACACCACTGACTTGCTGTCTAATCGTCTCAGCCTCACATTCCTTGTCCGTAAATTGCGGATAGCGATGTCTACCACTTAGGGTTGCGGTGAGAATGAAATTGACCTAGGTAAGCTATTTAGTTATCTATTGCTGTATAACAAATAACCCCCCAAACTTAGCAGCTTAAAACGGGAAACTATCTCAAAGTGTCTGTGGATCAGGAATTGGGGAGCTCTCAGGTGGGTGGTTCTGGCTCGGGGTCTCTCATGAGGCTGTGTCTGGACGGTGGCCAGGGCTGCAGTCATCTGAAGGCTGGACGGGGGTGGGATCTGCTTCCAGGCTCCCTCACATGGCTGTTGCTAGGTCTTAGTTCCTTAACGCATGGGCCTTCTACTGGGTGTCCTTTCAGCATGACAGATGGCCTCGCCCAGAGTGAGGGACTGCAGAGAGAGGGGGAAAAAGCCCAGTCTCTTAGGAGATGAAGGCCGCAGTCTTTTATAACCTAACCTTGAACATGACATCTTGCTTTTGCTGTATAGTATTTGCTTTAAGTGAATCACTAGGTCCAGCCCCCACCCAACAGGAGGGGAATTGAGCTCCACCTCTTTGGGGGAGAAGTATCAAAGAATTTGGGGACAGAACTTTAAAACCACCACAGCACAGTTCTGGGCATGCAGTAGGTACTCAATAAATGACCAGAAATGATGATTAGCTTAGCAGACAAATTCATTCTTGGTGAGTCAATTTCCAGGCAGACCCTACGTACACCCCCACTTTTACCAGGTAAAAGGAATTTGGGGCTCTATAGTGGGTTGGAGATGACGCCTCCACAAAAATGAGGATTTTTATCTTTTATTTTCTGTCGCTTGGGAGGGAAGATTCTCCCAGAGGTCTCGTCTGTTGTGCTGGGCCCAGCCAGTTCAAAGACTCTAGGAAAGGAGTACACACCACTGAGAACTCACTTCTCCAGACTGAGCTTGTCTTCTCCCTGGCCACTTGGCACAGGGCCTCCCCGCCTGGGGAGGAGGGACGATACCATGGGCACCACCCAGACCAAGGGGCAGAGTAATCCTCTGGGAAGGGCTCCCCAGCTCCACATGCCCTCAGCAATTTTAAATTCCAAAAACACAGGTGATTTTTAAAAAGTAGATGTATTTTATTTCACTATAGGGTGTAACCACAAATTTGGACAGAAGAAGAAAAAGGGAAAAAAGACCTCCCCAAACTTAATACATCCACCGATGACATTTTGTGATATTTCCTTTCCATAGCTCTCCCTGCATATAGTTTTCTATTTTTATAGAGTTCCAAGTATTTGCAACTTCAATTTCATATCCTGCTTCTTTTCACTTAACTTTATTACACATATATTTGTATTACATGGTCTTTCACCACTTCTCAGTTTTTCAGAGTTGGATAATATTCCATTGGGTGAATATACTGTAGTTTACTTAACTATTCTTCATTTTTCTCATTTATTTCAATAAGTTCTTTATATAATAAAGATATTTATTTATGTGCGTTGTATTCTGCTGTTGTCCATGCTATTTTGCTTTTTATTTTTTACCATTTTCTTTCAAATAGTCATATTACTTAGGTACAGGCAAGATGGTTATACCTGGAAACGTTAAACTTTTACCTCTGGTGAATTACTCTGGTTGCTTCTAAACTTGTCAAGTCCTTTCTTTTATTAAAATATCCCCTCTTCACCTCCAGTTTCTAGATGACTTTGACAAATTCATCTGGAATTAATTTTGAATTATGGTATGAAATAGGGGTCTATAATGAGATTTATTTTCTTCAAATTACTAACCAGTTGGTTCAACATTATTTATTGCACGGTCCTGCACAATCTCGTTCACTGGTTTGCGATTCCTTTTTAAAATCACCTCCTTCTTACTTAGAATAGGGCTACTTCTTCCTATTATTTCACCTATTTGCCTACTTTGAACCAGCAATGTTATAATATTAAAAAAAGGAGGAATTAATGAAGTCAGGCCTGGGCCAGAAGAGGAACTTGGTCCAGCTGGAAATGATCATATGTGCTCATGGGCTGTCCAGAGTTGAGAAAGAAGGAACTGAGAAGATGAAGTAGAAAACGTGAATTCATACGACACAGCAGGAAGGCAGTGGACCCCTGGAGCCAGGACGTGTAAAGTAACAGGCACTCGGGGCCAGGATTTCCAAAAAAGGCGGGGGGACGGGGCATTGCTTGAAGGGGCAAGGTCTAGCTAGGACTCCAGCAAAGGCAGCAACCATCTTCACAGGAAAAAAGAAAATACTTCTCTGTTGGAAGCCAACTATTGATTTACAGAAAGAATAGCAAGGAAGACATCTCTAGTCAGCTGAGCAAGAATGGAATCATGTCTCGTTAAACACAAATAAGGCTGGCTGATATTTTGATGGAATTAAAAATTTGGCAGATGACAGGAAAAGCAGCAGATGCCACATTTAGGCGTCAGTAAACTATTTTTTACAGCACCTCGAACTTTTACTGGAACGAGCGGCTCAGCCAGCCTTTGGGAATTGGGTAGGCGAGATGTGTGTAGCAGGATTTGGTATTATGGGTACAGTCCTAATTAAAAGATTTATTTTTAAAACGGTCTTGGAAAAGGAAGAGTGGACTGATGAAACCCAATTTTGGTTTACCTGTACTCTATGAAATATGGTGAATTTGACATCCCGGGGTTGGGGAGAGTCCCTTAATTTAGAACTTTCAGCCCTGTGCAAATTATGCCAAGTATTGTCAGGGGGTAAACAAACACTTCCTACCCCACAGGCTAAGGCTGCTGGAGTTTCATTGCTGGTAACTCTGCAAATGCCTGGAGGGAGAGGTGGGTAAGGGGTTCGGGACCTCGCCAAGAGACGAAGAAGATGTTCCCAGAAAAGGGCTGTGGATCCAGAAAACCCATGTCCCTTGAATTCTGAGTGGATCCATGAAGGACGAGTAAGAGCCCCTGAGAAACCTATGATCCCGGGCTGGGAAAAATCCTCATGATTGTTTTATGTACAAATGTTTTCCCAGGGCTTCCTCATAAATGGGACCAAAATGCTGATGGCAGAGTAAGAAGGCAGCAGGTTTCTGGGGAGGAAGGACAACAAAGAAGAGCCAGAAGAGCTAAGGAACTGGAAACTAAAGTGATCGTCGTTCTCATTCAAGTGCATTTGTGAACGCGCGCTGAGCTGGGCGCTGTGCGGGCAGAGCAGCGGGGGGAGTCACCTCCGAAAGAATCCCCACTGAAAGACAGCATGGTGACAGCTTTACAAAACTTGATCAGGCAGACCAGAGGCAAGGCGGCGTGCAGGGTGCTGGGGGCTGGGGGAGGATGGAAGAGCAGAACACAGAGGCTGAAGACAGCCAGGGAGCGCAGGCGGGGAGAGAGCGGCTCTGAGTTCCGCTGCTCAGAGAAACCTGCTTAGACAAGATGCCTTTGCAGGGAGCTGTCCGACCTCTGCCTGATGACAGCCCACTGGACCTATGACGACAAGCCAGGCTGGCCCCCCAGGGTTCTGAAACAGATGGGGCGGGAAGAGGCAGTGTGGCGAGGTGGAACAGGCTTTCGCGCTACCCAGACAGGGACTCCTGGCTGGGACCCTGGGAATCACCTAAGCTCGCTGAGCTGGTGTCTTCATCTGGGGGCAACAGGCCCACCTGTCCTCCACAGTCGAGGATATTAGAGCTTTTGTTGTGAAGTGTCTGCCAAACCCTTATGAAGATGAGGATGGATTTCACCTGTGAAATGCTCCACGGGTGGGTGAGATCCAGGCCCATCTGAGGAGCAGACCAGAAGAAAAACGAACTACTGGGTACTTGATGGGGACAGAACTGAGGCCAGCCTGGTGCTCAGCGACAGCTCAGTGAAGACAAGCCCAGCTGTGGAAGGCAGCTCCCACCTGGCAGAGGAGGCCCTTCTCTGGACCCCGCCTCCTCCGCCCCCACGGAGCAAAGGACAGGAGGAGACCACCGCATGGCCGCCCTTCAGCCCATACGTGCCCTCTGTGTGGCTTTGGTGCAGTCCCTGCAATGATCTGAGTGGTCTTTGGCAATCATACGTCGGTGGGAGCCTGGGGCTGTGGAGAAAGAGGAGAGCTGACTGTGGGGGTGGGTGGGAGAGAGGCCTGGCCATCAGAGTTCCTCCTTGTCATGGTTGAAGGCCTGGGCTGGAGGCTCTGGGGCCCGGGGGCGACCTGTTGGCTCACGGTCTCTAGGCTGCCGGGTGCTGTCCTTCCGGTGCTTGCCCACAGCGGCATAGTCCCGCAGGAGCCCGCTCTCTACTCCGTGCTGACGAAGGCGCTCGTTGCCCACAAGCCCCTGCATTCTCAGGTACCCCTGCTGGCAAAAGGGCGGCTGCTTCTGGCGCGTTAGGGCGAACAGGAAACAGGACTCTACACAAAAGCAAAAGGGGACAAACGAGCCACGCTGAGGGGTGGGCAGAGGTGCGGGAGGCACCCTGGGGGCCTCCATTCCTTGAGCCTGGGGGCTGATTTTTCTGGGTATCTCATGTCTGACCGGAGTAGCCATGGATCTCGTCCCTCCCTAAGGTTGCGAGAATAGGAGGCTGCCCTCACGGTTTGGAAGAACCACAGAAACAACTCAGCCCCCAGAGATTGAGGCCCAGCATGGTGCTCTGCAAGGGGCCAGCCGCTCAGGAGCAGCCCTTCTGTCTGGAAGCTGGCCCAGGGCGGGTGGCAGTGGGGGGGTGGGGGCAGAAGCTCAGTGGTCAGTCCCATTTTGAGCTCAGAGCTGCCTGCAGAGATTTATTCCCTCAACAATACCTGTGTTGCAAATACTGTGTGTAAAGCACTGTTTGGGATACAAAGGTACAAGTGGAAAACCCTCACCTCTGCCACGGCAGAAAGTGGGTGCTAGGTCAGATCTGATGGATCAGGAAACAGTGTGGATACTTATTACTTAGAAATATGAAGAGACAACAGGAAGAGCTAAAAGCAGTTCCTTCTGCGGAGTGAAAATGGAAGTGGGAAAAAAGTCTTTTAGCCAAGTACATAAATAACTTTGATTTAAAAAATAGAAAGGATGGAACAGATATGGGCTCAGCCTTCTGAGGGATTTAGAGACAGGATGGGAAGATAGAGTGAGGGTCAGAAAACTGTCTTGAGTCCTTTGTATCAGGGGAAAACTGGGCATATTACAAAGGATGCTGTGAAGAGGCTGTAAGGTGCTGCACCACATTATTCCCCTCTTTTTTTTCTGACTTACTGCATGGAGCGCCCCTGGCAGAAAAGGCTTTGACAATCCTCTTGGCAGGGAAGACAGCAGATGCGGAGGCAGGACAGCAGAGGGGGCAGCAAGGTGGCCTTTTGGCAAGCACCACCTCTGATGACATCAGCCCTTCTGCAGGGGCCGGGGGGCAGAGAAGCCCAGCAGAATCTGGGCCAGAACTAGCAGCTGCATATCCGTGAAGGGGGCGGAGGGAAAGCCCGCCCTCTGCCAGCTGGCCCTCTGCCACAAGGACTCTTCTCTTGCCAGCTCCAGGCAGCAAGGCTTAGTGGCTTGTCCTGTTGAGTAGTATCTAGGGAGCAGGAGCCAGAAGGCTAGAGGGCCAGTGACGATGTACTGGTGGGAGCCACAACTCAGGGTGGCAGCATGCTCCCTAACGGGCATGGGCATCACTGTTGTACTCCTGAAACCTTCAAGACAGGCAGTGACTTGCAGCTGAGGTCTCTAGACCTGTAAGATGTCATTTCGTGTGTAAGCGTATGGTCAAGCTTGAGTTTGCAGAGTGCTGGTACTTCAAAGTTGCTGACCTCTGCTCTATGAATTACCTCTGTTTGAGCATCTACGTATGTTTAGACTATTAACTTAAACTATTGTTTTAAGCCATCTCCTTAATATATGCATTTTTATTTCAAAGTGGACTGAGGATGTCACGTGGGGATGAAACAAGGACCCTTCCTCTCTGACCTGTAGGCCAGGGACTGTCTCTAACCTGATTCGAGATGAATAGTGCCTGATATCAACTGGTGTTCAACAGATGTTTGCTGAAAAGCGAAGAGTGGGTGTCCCAGGCATTCAGCGGGTTAAAAAAAACAGATAAAAATCTGCCTTGTTTCAATCAATTCTCTCTCTCCATCATTAGACTTCTCTCCCCAAGTTCCTTGTTGAGTTTGGCTGTCAGAAGCATCTTCCAGTTCACCAATTCTCTCTTCATCTCTGTCTAATGTGCTACTATACCTTTATGTTAAGTTTCCAATTACAAATTTATTTTTTCATTTCCAGAAGTCTTATTTGGATCTTTCTCAAAATTGCCCAGTCAATTATGTTTTCGATACATGTATTTCAGACAGACATTAGACCCTCTACCTCACCATTCCAATTCCCGCAGCTCTTTGGTTTGATCCAGTCTGTTGTTTCTGCTGACACTCCCTCATGGAGGTTAGTGTCCTTGAGTGTTAAGTGATTTTTGCTTCAGACTTCATGTTAGTTGGAATTTTTATCTGTGGGAATTCTTTAAGGCCTAGTTTTAAAGTATGTTTCTTTACAGAAGATTTGCATTTATTTCTATGATTTTTGCACCACCATGACAGTGTGAAGTTTGGCCCCAAACTCACATGAGTGAGGCCTAGTGGATGGAAATTCTCAGGGGAGATTTTCCCACTTGACCCGGAGCCAAAAAGCATGCATCTCCACCAGTTCTCTCTTGGGAGTGTTTTTTGCTTCCTACTTTACCCACTGAAGTCCAAGCGTATTTGAAAGTCTCTAAGCAGATGTCCCACCTTCCCCCCGACAACCTGTTCCAGCCCCACCTCCCCCCAACCTGCTCCAGCCCCACCTCCCCCCCCCCGCCCCCCCGACCTGCTCCAGCCTCACCTTCCCATACTTAAGTGCAGGAGGTTACCCAGGCTCTAGGCTACTGACCATCAGCAGGTATTCCTCATCTAGCAATGGGTTTGTGCCTTTCTTAGTATTTGGCCTCTGGAGAGTTCTTTTATTTTCCTGCTAGTTCTTTAAAAAAGACATTTTATTCGGCGTTGTCAGGTGTGCTGTCCTGGGAGGGGTTTCTATGAATAGCTAGTCTACCACATTGTAGGAAATGGAAGGCTTGGGTTTGGGATTCTAGATGCAAGTCCTGAAACCCCACAGGGCGTGGGTCTATCTGGTCTTTTTTCAACCTCTTTGTCCTTCTGGGAACTTAAGTTACCTGCATAGAAGCTTCGCAAATCGGTGTCTAAGCAGTTCTCCAGGAAGCGCCTCAGAGGTAGAATGTGCCCCACTGGGGCCGTCCAGTCTGTCAGGAAATCCTCCACGATGTGGTGGATGGCTGTGGGCCGAGGCAGGGGCCAGTCTGCGGGGCGGAACCTCACCTCCTGCTCTGTGGGGAGGAGCGAGCCACGTCAGAGCCCAACGGCTCCCGACATCCTACATGCCTCCCTCCCTCCAGCTCGGCTTTCCTGATACACCCCTGCGCTGGGCCGCGGTCAGTTCGTTCCACAGCCATCTCCAAATGCCTGGAAGGTTGGCATGAGGAGGAAAGACTAGACTAGACTTGTCCCTAGTGGCATCAGAGGGCAGAACTGAGACTAATCACTTGGACCTGGTATTTTTCTAAGACTCATGTGGACCAATGTCTACTTTGGCTGCTTCAACAGTGGCCTTTCTGTGGAGAGACTTCCTGCATCGAAAGGGGTCTTAGAACTCATGTATTCAGCTTCCCACCTGGTGTGGACTGCCTTTGTGGCATCCCCGTCACAAGCCATGGCTTGACCATCCCTGTACTGGGGAACTCGGCTCCAGGGGCAACCCATCCCACTGTTGGGCAGCTTTCCCTATTAGTTGCTCCTTATGTTGAATATAAACCTGCATTCCTGTCACTCCTGTTGACAGCACCTCTGCCTTTTTCTAGATCCTCCTCGTCCCAGTGACAGCCCTGCAAATTCTGCAGCAGGAGTCATGCTCTCCAGGCAGTTCCTCTGCGGTAGCTATTCTGTGCCAGGCCCCGTGCTGGCATCCTGTGTTATCTCATTTATGCTCCTACAATCCTACAAGGAAGGCACTGTTGTTATCCCCATTTTACAGATGAGGAAGCTGAGGCTAGAGGTTAGGTAATGGTCCAGGGTCACACAGTGAGGAAAGGACAGCTGGGAGCCCTGTCCAGCTTTTCTGTACTCTTTACTGTCACGCTCCTGGGTTAACCAGTTCCAGTTCCTTCTAACAGTCAGTCTCCAGGTCCTCCCTCCCCGCTCCATGGTCAGCCTCCTTTGGAGACGCTACAGCATGACAGTGGCCCTCTTACTACATGGTGCCTGGAGGAGGAGATTACAACGCTCCCTGTGTGGCCTGCCTGGGTCACCGTATGCACCAGAATCTGAAAATACCATTTATCATTCTTGGACCTCCTGCCCCATTTGGTCTCTGGGCAGATCCCCCAGGGGTCCTTGTCCGTCAGCTGAGAGTGCTGCATGAGGGGTTAACAGTGACAACTCGACAGACAGTGGGGTCCGGGGAGAGCCCACCTCAAGAAAGCACATGCGCGGGGGACGGCAGGGAGCCAGCTCACCGGTGGGGAGGTGCCTGTAGTAGTAGATGACGGGGTGGAGGAAGTTAGACTGCCAGGCGTCTTCTATGTGCCCCACAGACCGGTCATAGAAGAAGACATCCTTGTCGGGTCCAGAGAAATTTCGGCCATATTCCATGTTGATGACGAAGAGCCCGTGCTTGGCGCTCCGTCCCGTGATCGTCTCCAGCTGGGCCAGCATCTGCATGGGGAACTCCTCCAGGTACTCAAACGCTGTGGCACCCCTGGGGATAACGGCCATGTGTGCAGGTGGGGGCAACGCCAGACCCTCTGCTTCGGCAGAGCTGACAAGCGTGTGCCTGTGTGTGCGCGTGCACGTGTGTGTGTTTCCCTCCAACCAAGTGACAATCAAACAGCGTGCAGACTCTGAGCAGCCCCATGCAGCGCGCTTTCATATCACGTGACAGCTGAGGCCTGACTTACACACGGGGTAGACTGCAGAAAACCTGGCACAACCTGAAACGGCTACCCGGGGAAAGGGTGAGCCAGCTGCGAGAACGTAATGGAAAAGCCCCAGGAGGGAGTGAATGCCTCGGTGTCCGCAAAGGACAGGAAGAAGGCCAGTGTGGCTGGAGGGGAGTCGAGGGGGAGGGGCAAGAGAAGGGGTCGGGGGGTCCTCAGGGGCAGGTCAAAGAGGGCTTGCGTGTGCCAGGATGGGAACTCTGGGGTTCCTCTGACTGGCCCCTGGAGAGTACTGAGCAGAGATGAATCCGTGCGACTCAAGTTTTAAAAGGACTACTCCTGCCACCGTGTTGACAGCAGACCACGGGGGCAAAGGTGGGAGGCTGCTGCATTGGTGCAGGGAGAGACGCTGGTGGTCCGGAGTGGGGTGGCAGCGGCGGAGCTGGTGAGAGGCGGTCAGATTCTAGGCATAATCTGAAGGTAGACCTGACAGGATTTACAGCTGAGCACTGCTGGATCTCCTGCATGCCTCGAGCAGGGGGTGCTGCTCCCCTGGCTCGGACCAGGCTGTTCCCTCTGACTGAGGGTTCTTCCTCTGCTCCTCACTGGCCACTTGTCCTTTGAGGCCCTCCTCCCTACCCCCCAGCCCTTCTCCCCACTGCTCTGCACCATTTCCCTCTCAGGAAGTGTCCTCTGTGATCTGCTGATTATCACTTGATCGAGAAGGAGCCAACCTGGTCCTGGCCCGAGGTCACTCTTATACCTACACGGTGGTACCTCTCCTCCTTGCAGTTTACTACTTATCTGTGTGGTGCCAAATGCTTTCCTTCCCACAGTCTTGCCAGGTAGGTGTTATTACCTCTATTTTGCAGATGAGAGAAAGGCTCAGAGAGGCTAAGCAACTTGCCCTAAGTTACACAGGTACAGATTCACACCCACGTCTGTCTGTCTGTTTGTAGAGCTTGTCGTGTTGCTTTCACTGACTTTTCCCCAGAATAGATACCCCGGCCCCATGCAGGCTCCACCTCAGCAAGGAACCACTGGGCTATTCCTCACCTGGCACAGGAAGGGAAGCGCTCTGGCAGGGTGAGCGGTGAGGCAGGGCGGAGGGGAGAGCCGGGGGGCAGGGGCTACTCACTCCTTCAGCAGGACGACATCGGCCAGCACAGTAAACATCTGGTAGAGCCCAGAAGCCTCGTTCACACGCCGGACGATGGAGCTGGTCAGCTGTGTGATAGGGTGCTCAGTGGAGGGCCAGGGGACACCGTGGTGGCGATGCTCCAGTAGCCGGTGAACAGCGCGCACTGAAACGGGCAGAGGGAAGACACAGCACGCCGCACTGAAGATCTTACCTTCCATCACCAGGAGGGATGTCCAGTCCTCATCAACTTCTCTGAACTCAACACACACCTGGATGCTTGGCTCCAAGATGCCTTTAGAGCAGGGTCAGCAAATATTTTCTTTAAAGGGCCAGATGGGCAATATTTTTGGCTTTGCAGACCACACAGTCTCTGTCGCACCACTCAGTTCTGCCTCTGGTGTGAAGGCAGCCATAGAGGATGGCTAAATGAATGGGTGGGGCTGGGTTTGGTCCCCAGGCCAGTTGGCCCACCCCTGCTTTGGGCCATCTGCATACGGAAGTCCCACCGCTATCACCCCACGTGTGGGATGGCAAAACCAGATACAGAGCCTTCCGCTGAAACCTCGCCGCTTCTCACAGTCCTGTGTCTATCAGACTCCCTGTGACTGCAGTCAAGCACCCATCCAACAACCCAATGAGCTACCCAGAGTGCAGGAAATTTATAAGCTCAGTAGCTAGCGTTTTGAAAAAAGAACTGATATAATCCAATTGCAACTTTTATTGAAATTTGTTCGTACCCAAGGAGTCTGTGTATGTATGTGTGTGTGTGTGTGTGTGTACATGTGTGTGATGCTTCCCAGCTGCGCGGTCCCCGGGTACTGTTTTCTTTAGTCCTCACCACGCCCCCCGAGGGTGGAGAGTTCACCTCGTCTACATCTCTGATGTCAGGGACGTCCCACAGAGGCTTGCAGGGGTTGTGAAGCCTCCCCTCTAAGCCGCCCACTGGGGAGGACCTCAGGTTAGCACTGCGCAAGCTCCGAGTTCTTGCCAACGCATGGTGCTTCACTCACACAGGACTGAAGCATAGAACCCGCCACCCCGAGGTGTGCGTCCTTTTACACCTTATCTGATACTTTTCTAGATATATCCTCAGACCGTGAAAACCTGTTGCCATCTGGCCCAGACAAGGATTTATGACAATCGATTACTGATAAGCAATTCCCTTTAATGCTGCTGGAAATCAGGAGTGCGTTTACAGGCTCTGGGTGCTTGCTCTGTCTGGGGCTCAGTGGCCCTCTCGGCCGGGCTCACCTGTGTACCGGAATCCATGGATGAAGCCCCCAGCAGATTTGCGGTAATCCACAGAGTGGCTGGCGGTGCCCAGGACAAAGAGACCCCGGCTTCCTTTGGACTCATAGCTGGCTTTGACCAGCGGGTACTTCTTGCTGAACTCACCCCCAGAAGAGAGTCTGAGGGACCTATGAGTGGAAAGGGTTGTTAATACAAATTGCTGCTGTGTATGAAACACTGATTACAGGCCTGGCACTGGGTTAAGTGCTTATAGCCCTTTTCGCATTTAAACCACGCCCACGGCCCTGGGAGGCGGGGTGATCATCTCCATCTAACAGATGGAGGAACTGAGGCTCAGGTGGAAGATGTGGTGGGCCAGGGACAGAGCCAGGATTCAAGCCTGCCTCGAGGCTGGGCTCTGGGCTAAGACTGAGCTCTGTCGGACCTGATGGGAAAGGAGGGGCCGGGACGGGCCTCCAGTTTCTCTTTGTCTGCCCGTGCCTTGGCCAGAAGGAAAGCGAGAGGCTGGAGGGATTCTCTACTGGGGCCGCAAGTCTAAAGACGAGGATCCACAAAGCAGTTCTCAAAGTACAAGTGTAAATAATTTGAGCAGCTAACGTTTTATTGAGCATATAGTATCTGCCAAGCACGTTCCGATACAGTCTTCACGACAGCCCTATGAGAAAGAAACTCTGATCCCCACTTTAGTGATGAAGGAACTGGGGTGTAGTGTGGTGAAGTCACTCACCCGGAGCCCATACTCTTAGCCACTATGCTACACTGCCCTTCAGCAAATGCACCTCCTTATGCCGTCTGAGCTCGCTCTCCCATCTGTGCTGCAGGACCGCCATGCAGAGGGGACCTGCCGCTGCTGCTCCTCTAGGACGGAGGGCCACAGGGCCACTTGGGGCCCCCAGCGGACAGAGAGCTCATGTCCTGGGTGGGAAACCAGGCAGCAGCCACACCTGTTCTGAGGGGGCAGTGCAGAAAGCCCTGTCGCTGGCCCTGCTGGACCGGCGACTCTGTTCCCCCAGGGAGGCGTCAGAAGGGGTTTGCTAAGGGACCCAGTTCCTCCCGCGTTGGGACTCACTTGTTGAAAATGGAGAAGTCGAAGTTCCAGCCCAGGCAGCGGATGACCCGGTCGTAGGCATCGCGCATGGCGAAGTTGTCATTGTCATCCTGGGGGAGGGTGATGGCGTCGGCAGTCTGGTTGGTTTCCTCCAGGAGATATTTCAGGGTGACGTGGAACCTGCCCTCACGGTCCTTCACGAGGGCCAGATTGGTCAGGTCGGACTCGAGCAACCCGTCCAGGGACTTCAGTTGATAGGTGTCCAGCAGGCCGTTGTTGATGGCCCTGGGGGCCAAGGGAAATGCCAGGGGAGAGAAAGGAGTCTGTACAGGGTGCAAGGAGACTCGGACGAAGGGATGGCTGGTCCAGTGGGGGTCGGGAAAGGCTTTCGAGGGGGCTGGTAGTACAGAACACACAAGCAGCTGTGTAGCATACCTGAGGTCTCCAACGTAGTGAGTGGCCCAGGAGAGCCGGACCCGGGAGCGGCTCAGCATGTGGATAAAGTTGGTGACGTCAAAGATGTTCTCTGCTGTCTCAAAGGCCGAGTTCCCACGGCCCAGGATCAGCACATTCTGACCCACAAAGTCCATGGGGTCCACGGACACAGACTCGTAACCCTCCGCATATTCGGAGCCAGGGAAGTCGACTTGGTTGGGGACTGACAACCCGGTGGCTACAAGAAGGACACTGCAGGTGGGGGACAGAGGGAAGATGGCTTAGGCTCCGAGCTCTAAGACCACTGGGGGAATATCATTCTTTGGACCTGCCCGCCTGGCTTGCCTGCCTCACCCAGACTGCTGGCTCCTAAAAGAAAACAGGATCTTCCTTCCTTCCTTCCTTCGTTCATCCGTCCCCTGACCTACCCCAGTGTCTTGGAGAGACCTGGCCGAGCCCCTGGCTGAGCTCGCTCCAGTGGGTATAGTTTTCTTTACGCCTTCCTGGGAGTATCCTAGACATGAGGATGAATTTTACTCTCTGAGGAGAGGGAGACACCACGAGAAATGGAATAATTCCCCTAATTCTGAACACAGCAGTCAGACCAAGTGTCACCCCCAGTGATGAAAATGAAACTGGGTGTTCCGCTTCCCCTCTCTGACGTGGCTGGCAGATGCAGCATCCGCAGGGCAGTACTTCTGTACCAGGCCTGGTACTAAGTGTTCGATGCATCTCCCTCCTGCTCAGAGCAACCCCGAGCCTGCTTTCCAGGTGAGACACAGGCCTTGCGGGCCCACGGCCTCCGAAGCTCTAGGACGGCAGAGCCAGCATCTGACCACGGAGCAGCCCGACTCCAAAGTCCCGCTCTCCATCTCGGTGGGGATTGCAGTGGTGGGCAGCCGGGGAGCTGGGCCCTGCCGGCCTGCAGAATGGTTTGATCACAGGCTGGTTTCAAAACCAGAACCGGGTGGCCTGGAGGAGGGGCACGTGCAGCCCCTAGTGCTCCCTGTTTTCTGACCTTTGTCCACTCTGCTCATATCTGACCCCCCCCATGCTGAGCATGGCTCCCTAAAATGCGGGGGTCCAAATGGGCACAACCCTCTTTCCCTGGGCTGTAACAAGCCAGGAGCAAGACTGGGCCTCTGGCAAAGGGCATGAGAAGATGAACGCTGCGTGAACACCTGCCTGGAGCCAGGTGCTAGGCTCATGGCCCCGAAGGGAGAGGCGGACCAGTGCTGCGGAAAGAACACAGGCTTTGGGGCAGGAAGATGAGTTCAGATTGCACCTCTACCATGACAGCACCAGTTCCTCAACCGCTCTGGGTCTCAATTCTTCATCCGTAAAATGGGGATCAGGGAGCCTCCCCCACGGGGTCCTTGTGAGGCTTGAATGAATGCTGCTGAGCATGTGAGTCTGAGTTTGGCTTGTCTACAGGATATTAAACTTTCTCCCAAGCCAAAGCAAGCTAAAACTGAATGCTGGAGGCAGTGTCTGCTGGGCCTCCATGCCTGTTCAGTTCTGACATCCTGCTGAGCCCGTCGAATGCTGGACATTTGACCCAGCACTTCCCAGAAAGTATTTTGGGGAACACTAGTTTAGGAGATACCCCGTGAAAAGGGTTTTGTGGGTACATAAGCTTAGACAGTGCTGAAAACTCAATGGTGGAGTGTCGCTGTGAATTTGCAGATATTAAAGACAAATTATGGAGGAAAGAATTGGTTAGTATTTTCCAAACATATTAGATCACAATTTGTTTTTCACAACATATTTGGCAAATGATGGCTGAGCTGAACCTCTTAGCAGTGAATTTCAGTAGGAGCAGGGAGTGGCAGAAATGCCCCTATTCTCCCATTCCTCCCACACCTACCAGCCAACCATGGGTGTCAGTTCCTCTCTGCGACCCGGTCCCTTACCTGCACCGGTATGCCTGGCCTTTCTGGTCGGTCAGGATGAAGTAATGGCCATTCCAGGCCCGCGGATCCTTGTCCAGAGTGACGTGGGCAATGGTTGTGTTGTACAGCACGTGGAGCCGCAGCCTGTCTGCGAAGTCGCGCAGGTAGCGCACCATGTCCCCGGCGTCGGGGAAGTAGGCGCGGGAGTAGTGTCTGAAGAGCAGCCGCGGGTCGTGGCTGAGCAGAGAGTTCCAGTCGTGGCGGAGGTTGAACTCGGCGTTGACCTTGCCCGTGTACCGCTTGTTGATGCTGATGAGCTTGCGGTGCCGGGGGTAGCGCGTGAAGAAGCTGCCGGGCTCCGGGGCGCGTTCGAACACCGCGTAGTCCCTCCCGGCCCGCTGCAGGAAGTAGGCCATCTGCAGGCCCGCGGGCCCGGCGCCCAGGACGCAGTAGTCCCGGTGCGGCGGCGCCGAGGCCTTGGCGGGGCGCAGGGAGAGAGCCGGGTGCAGGGCGATGGTCAGGAGCAGCCCCGGGGGGCCCCACAGCGGGGCTGCGGCGGAGAGGCCCATCCTGCGGCAGACCACAGGGGTGAGGGCTCGGACCACGGAGGGCCCCTCGACGCCCGGGGGGATGCGTGACGAACGGGGCCCAGAAAGAGGCAGGGGCTTGCTTGAGCGCTCACTGCTATTTGGGGCAAAGCCAGGACCAGGACCCAAAGCCCTCTCGGCTCATTGGCCCCGACTCCATCGTTTCAAGCTCGGATCTGGGGCTCCCCCCAGGAATCCTGAACCCCTCCATCTCCTCAGGGCCTCGGTTCCCACGGGCGCCAGGCCCCTTCTATTTACCATGGTAGTAAGAGGGTGGGCACTCCCCCAATTTTCCCCTAACACCTCTCCAACGCCCTGCCTACACCCTCGAGGGGCCGTCTCTTTGGTCACGCCCCCCCACCCCCCGCCCTAGCCTGGAGGAGGTGTGGCTTGCACGGGCTCCGCCCCCCGCCAGGTAGGCGCCTGGGCGCTGGCCTCTGCGGTCACGTGACAGGGATGCCCCAGCACATCTGCCGCGACGCGCGGGGCCGCCCCCCGCCGGTGCGCGCTCTCCGAGGCTGCTCCCAGCGCGTGCGCGGCGCCCACGGCCGCAGCGCCCGCCCCCCGGCCCGCCGGCCCGCCCCCCCGCACGGAGCCCGAACCTCCCAGCAGCTCCGGAGGCAGCCCGCAGCCGAGTGAAGCCGAGTGAGGCCGCGCTCGGCCGGCTCGCGCCACAGCGGCGGCCCGCCCCTCCCGTCCGGCCAATGGCAGGGGGCGGGGTCACGTGTGCGGCGCGCGGCATGCCGGGACGGCTGGGCGGGCTGTGGGCGCCCGGGCGCGGGAGAGCGCCACGTGCCGAGTCCGCCCCAGCGGCAGGCGCGCGCCGGCGGCTGGTGGCGGGGCCGGGGCCGAGGCCGGGACCGTTGTGGGGCGCGGGGCTTTGGTTTTAAAGCTGTGCTTCTCCACGTGTCAGTGAGGCACGGGAGCAGATGATCTTTGGAGATAATCCCGGCTTTACACTTCACCATTAATGGAGCCAAAGGCTTGTTGGCTACCCAGGTTTTTGGGGACTGGAAACCAGGTTGGTGAAGACAGGACAGGTAAACCAGCGAGAACAAGCGTTTGCTCCAGTGGTTCAGTGTATTGCTTACTAATTAATATACATAACTGACTTGATCTTCCACCAACCAGGAGAGGTAGGCAACGAGTTTGTTTCCAACGTTCGGTAGCCACTGGCTAAATGGAGTTTAGGGGTGATTTGTTTAAGATAACACGGGCAAGTGGAGCCTGGAATTAAAACCCCGCATTTTCACTCCAAATTATGAGGTCTTTCCAAACATTTTTTATTCATTCATGAATCATGTTTTGTGTGCTTGGTAATATTGTAAACAAAGTGGCCTATGATAGGCCAGTGTAAAGACACAAACATAAATCCATTGCTAATGCGCAGCAATGGTGTGGCTGAAACGGAGGGGACACGGAGTGGCAGGAGGGTGATCCTGAACTGCCATTCAAGTGAACTGGATGACCGAGGCTGGCATCCCAGAGACAGACTGTGGACCCCGCACGAAGTGTACATGGGCAGAATATATGCACTTATGAGGGAAGTACAGGAACCTTCCAGGGGCAGTAAGTAGTCCAGTGAGCTGGGGCTGAGTGTTCGCATGGGAAGGCAGCCCTACCTAGTGTGGAAACTCTATGCCAGCTTTGCATGCCTGGAGCTTCTTTTCATTAAAAATCACTGCGGAGACCTCTCTAGAAAAACCTTCCCTGAGCTCTCAGAGTACCCACTAAGTAATGCCATCTATCTGTTTTCTTCATAGCCTGTATCAGCATCAGCAGAGTTCCATCAGAGTAGAAATCTTACTCACACGAGTGACCTCAGCACTTTCTCCAGCGTCTGGCATACAGGATGCCCTCAGTAAGCACTGGTTTAATGAACAGTGAAACCAGACAAGACTATGCAAAACACCTAAGCAAAAGTAAAGCTGGGAGGTCTACCTAGTGGTTGTGAAGATTATGAGAATGGGCGCTGGCAGATAATTAAGCCCCTAAAATAGCTGCTGGTCTTACTTGGTGAGCAGCAGGAAATTAGACAGGGCTGAGAAGGTTTGGCAGGGCCTTGAGACGGCTGAGCGTGGATTGTAGGCAGGATGCTAGTGAAGGTTTTTGAGTGCAGGATTGTTTCCAGCAATCAACTTGATGGCCCTGAGCAGGACAGATAAAAGTGGGAGCTAGATCAAAGAAATGAAGCGTGTGGAAGTTGGTGCGAAATGTTCTCAGAGAAGGAGCCTGAACGTAAATTCCACCTACTCACTTGCTCCAGCTAAGCCTCCTGGATTGCCGTATGGGTCTGCAAGAGGCAGCTTGGTAAGCACTGATCCAAACTTGAAACCCCTTGGCACTTGCCACACCATTTTAACATGTGCTTTTTTTGGTGAGGAAGATTGGCCCTGAGCTAATATCTGTTGTCAGTCTTCCTCTTTTTGCTTGAGGAAGATTGTCAATGAGTTAACATCTGTGCCAGCCTTCCTCTATTTTATGTGGGACGCTGCCACACTGTGGCTTAACGAGTGGTGCTGGGTCTGTGCCCTGGACCCAAACCTGCAAATTCTGGGCCACCAAAGCAGAGCGGATGAACTTAGCCATTATGCCAGCGGGCTGGCCCTTAGTGTGTACTTTTTTAAGATTGGCACCTGAGCTAACACCTGTTTGCCAATCTTTTTTCCTTCTCCTCCCCGTACACTGTTGTATATTCTAGTTGTGAATGCCTCTGGTCATGCTATGGGGGACGCCACCTCAGCATGGCCTGATGAGTGGTGCCACATCCATGCCTGGGATTCCAACCGGCGAAACCCTGGGCTGCCGAAGCAGAGCGTGCAAACTTAACTGCTTGGCCACGGGGCCGGTCCCTGGTGGATACTTTTTAATACTCCACCTACATTGAGAACTCCTCAAGCAGCACGTTTTATATGCTCTATCTTCCTAGTAACTCTAACAAATAAACTCTTGCTTGCTTTCTGAGGCTGTTATTTTGGTTAATAGTAACTCTAGGAATGTTACTCAGAAGCTGAACCTACTTCCTCATCTGTACAGTGGTATCACTTCCACCAGCATCACAGTTCTGTGCCTGGCTCAGGTATTTACAGAGCCTAGTGTAATCCCCGGCAGAGTAATTACTTCAGTGTCAAGAACAGAACACTATCCACTTATAAAAAGAAGTTCACATATCCTAAACATCCACAGCTCTGATTTGTTTATGACACATTGCTTTGATGGTGCCAGCTTGAGCTTCTATCACCAGACCAAGGCAAGCCTGAAATCAATTTACAAAGCATTATCGCCACCACCCAGTGGTACATCCATCAGAATCTTCTGAGGCATTCTCCTTCGTGAGCAGCAACCCCACCTCAACCTTCAAAGACTGCCCTGCTTCACTTTTTACTAGTGATCTGTGGCTCCAAGGGCAGCAGGCGCTCATGCTTGTGGAAATGCACTTCTTATGGGGACCTCCCAAGTGACAACACTCTCCATAAAAGGAAAATTTCAAGGGGTTCCAAGAACAAAACAAAGCGGGTATAGTCACCCTCTTAGAGGAATGTAAAACTCACAATGCTCAAGAACAAAGGATGGAACCCAGATTATGAACGCCAGCTAGACACTGCTGTTTCCCACTCTCCCCCTCCCAGGGGCTACTGTGAGAAGGAAGTAGGGCTGTCAATCATAATGCAGACATGTGATGAAGGTAAGAGACTAAACAGAATTATACTTTATTCCAGCTGCCAAACTTCAGAGAGCAAGAATCAGACAAACATTCCACTGGACAGCCAAGGCCTTTCCAGGCTTGGTGGGATTATACACTCCAGCTCCCTCGCCGTCTGGTTTAAGCTTCTTCCTCTGAAAGATACAAAATGTCACAGAGATGAGCCATGTCGAAGTGGTGACTGCTTAGGATTTTCCAGACCTCCCCTCCGAGGAAGCCTCTCAGAGCCTCACAGGGCTGACAGACAGTTCCTTCAGTCACCAGCTGGGGCAGCAAGAAAGAGCCTGAAGCCTGTGTAACTCACCTGGAGCATCTTTTCTCCTGAATCTGACCTCTGGCTGACATCAGGGACTTCCATCGCCCTTCTCTAGATGCTTCTTCCTCACCCTGGCCTCTACAGACTGCTCTCCTCCCCAACCCCTCATGTGATCTAAACGTTCTTGAAGCAGCTCCTGGAGCCAGAGAGAATGCTACTCCAAAGTCGAGTCCAGGGAACTCTCAGAAAGTTTCACCCCAACCGTGGCCTTACAGCTTGGTCCCAGCCAGCCCGCAGCTCACGCTAGACTTCAGAAAGAGGCTCGCTACCAACCTTCTTCCTCCTCCTCCTCCTCCTCTTCATCCTCATCGTCCTCATCGGAGCTGAAAGTGCCGTCGGGCAGGCTGTAGACTCGGATGACCTGCTTGTTGGGGTCCTTGAGGATGAGGTACTTGCCCTCCTCCAGCTTCATGCAGATGTCGATGACGCAGCGGAGGATGCCCCAGGCGTTCTCCACGCTCAGGTTGATCTGGCTGGCAAACTCATTGGGCTTGAACTGCTGGGTGCCCAGGATGACGTGGCGCGAGGAGTCTTTCACGTGGTACCGGGAGACGTAACTAGTGGGGGGAAGGGGCATTAGTGGTGGGGGCAGGCCGGCACAGAGACACAGCAACACCTGGTCAAATGTCATTTGATGGTGACACCTGGTCTGATGCTTGTCCCAAGGGAAAAGGAGAAGCCCTGCCTCCCTGCCGACAGAGCCCTCCTTTCAGAAGAGGAGCTCACAGCCCCTGGCCAGGAATCTCACCCAAGCTTGAGGTACTCAGAGCCGGCCAGCAAAGCACAGCAGGTCCACCGGGCCAACTTGTAGCTGTTGTTCTTGAGCTCGGTGGCGATGACAGCCCCCCTCTGAGAGTCCAGCTTCTGACGCCAGTCAACGCCGTTACAGTGCTGCAGAAAGCAGGCCCCGGTTACAGGAGCAAGGGGGCTCCTGCTGCCCACGGTCTGCTGCCTCCTCTGGCAGAGAAGGAACTCCCTATGGGCTTGACCAGGAAGCGGGCGAGTCCGCGGTAAACCAGAGGAAGACCGTTATCATTTAAGAGGCACAGCCTGCCACACAGCAGGCACTACAAACTGCAGTTCTCTTCAAAGAGCGCATCTAGACAAGGACACACACACACGTTAAAAACAAGCGCCACGTAAATGGCAGAGGCAAGCGTTTACTATGTGTTGTGTGGCAAGGAAGGATTTCACAGAGGAAGGGCGACAGCTAACCGGTGGAGAATAGTGGCAGAGGCTGGAGGTGGAATGACCTGAGAGGCACAGAGGGAAAGCCAGGCTGGTTAGTCCTGGGTGGGGTGGAGGCCCGCAGAGGGCGAGGTCAGAGCCTGCGTTGTATATGTGCGTACACACACACGCAGACAAAGCAGAAAGAGAGCCCAGAGATCACCTTCTCCAACCTCCTTTACAGATGTGGGAGCCTGGACGCCAAGTCAAGTGACTCGCTGAAGGTCACATGGTGGATTCCCAACCTTTCTTGGTTCAAGGCAGCACTAGGCTGAGAGACGGTAGAGCTCCTTTTATTAAGCAGTTCAGTACAAACCGCCTAGGAGTAGTATTCTGACCGATGTCTTCCGTGTTTCCCTCCAAACACTAAAAACATCCCGCAGTGTCCTTTGAGTTTGCTGTGGCATTTGAAGAGCCTTTCCGCAAATCTCTGCTGCAGGATGGAAGCAGTGTTTTGGACAATTAATTGGCAGAGATACTGAATGGAGGCGGGGGGTGGGGTGGGTGGGGAGAGAATTAGGGAGGTCTAGGGGACAAATCCACAATACCAGGCAGATGACAGGCTCCTAACTTGGGGGATGACGTCAGTGAGAAGAGAGACTGCACCTGACAGCAAAATAGAAGAGTGCAGAGGGGGAGGAGGCGGGATGTTTGAGGCTCTGAGCCTAAGTGAGCGGGAGAGACAAAGCTGGTGGGACAGCCGAGCCAGAGGTAAGAACAGAAATGGGATGTCGCAAGGGCAGGGCATTTTAGCAGGAAAACAATGAGGGGGAGTCAAGGATAGATCCGAGGAGTCATTTGTAGCGTTCCAGGTTGAGGCTCAGGGCAGGTGGAATTCTAAGGTGACCCCAAAGACCCTTGCCCTTGCAGAATCTCGTACCTGTGGGTGAAACCTGTGACTATGATGAAACCTCTCCCACGGTTACACGATCTCACAACGTCAGAAGAGGTTTTGCAGATGTAATTAAGGTCTTTTAAAATAGGGAAACAATCTGGGTGGCCTCACCTAACTATATGAGTCTCTTAAATCTGGGCACAGAGATCAGAGCTAAGTGAGAGATTCGAAGCACGAGAAGGATCTGATGTGCTGTTGCTGGTTTGAAGATGGTGGGTGGCCTCTAGGAGCCGGGAGACCCCAGCTAACAGCTGGCAAGCGAACGGGGGACCTCAGTCCTACAACTCCAAGGAACTGAATTCTGCCAACCGCTAGAATGAACCTGGAAGTGGACTTCCTTCCAGAACGTCCAGATGAAAACTCAGTTCCGCCGACACCTTGATTTCAGCTTTCTGATACTCTGAGCAGAGAACCAAGCCACACGATGCTGGCCTTCTGACCTACCAGACCATGCGCTAATGGATGTCGTTTTAGCCTCTAAATATTAATCTGTTACAGAGAAAAAGAAAACTAATATAAGGCCGTACAGAGAAGTAATTATAGCAAAGAGCCGTGTAGAGGACTGACCCCAGAAGGCTCTCCTGGGAGTCATAAGGAAGGGAGTCAGAAAGAAAACACACGAAGGGAGCCAAGAAATGTGCGCAACTAGAGTAATGCAGCAGCACATGGGCAAAGCCACACAGACACAGCAACACTGAACGCCACGGGGAGGCCACAGAGGAGAGTCTGAGAAAAGGCCACTGGCCCCAGAGCTATGTTTGCAGCGAAGCTTCCAGTGTGCTCCTCCAGCACGGGACGGAGGCTAAGGGACACCTGGAAGGTGGGACAGCAGCATTAACACTACTCCCTTGGCTCTCAGAGAGGCAGACCGCAATGGCCTGCTGTACACCATCTCGTTAGACACTCAGCCAACACAAGCGTGGCCCTGGAGCTGCCCTTCCCACCGAGGACCCTTTATTCTGGACAGCAGCACCCAGGGGCACTGCCACCCACTTCAGCTTCAGGCACATAATCCTGGGCAGCTTCAGAAAGGATGTCACAGCCCAACACTCATGGAGCACCAGCGTGAGAGAGAAGGGAAGGAGGAGGAAAAACAAAGGAAGCACGTTTCACTCAGGTGCCTCCTGAGGAGCCAAAGCTGAGCCAATCTCAGAACCTCCGAGTTCAATAAGTGAAGGCGTTAGAAAGAGAATCAGAAGGGTGGAGAGAAGGCAGTGGCTGCATTAAGTGAAAGAACAGGTCAAAAAGAGCCGCCAAGCTCAGAGGAAACCTGCCAGCCCAGACAAGACGGAGACGTCAAAACCAGATGCTTGCAGAGCGCAGAAGCCACCGGGAGGTCAGAAAGGCACGGAGAGGGGAAGTCCTGGGAGAAGAGGTTACCCTCACCCACACACCCTCTCTTTCTCAGTGAGGAACTAAGTGCAGGGAACTCAGGGGGAAAAGTCTCGGGAGCTCTCCAAGTGATACAAGGGGAAAAGAACCCAGGCTCACAAACGCTGGCCTGTGACAACGTGCCCTTCAGGAAATGCCCCACCGAGGGGACGAGGTGCGCCTCACCCTGGAATCCCACTCGTTGAGGGTCTTGATGTTGATGAAGGACACTTCGCCGTTGGCTCCAGTCATGACACCGTCATGCTCACAGCGGACGATAAGGTCGATGTCGTCTCCAAGCTTCCACCTGCGATAGCTGGAATACAGGAGGAACTCAGCCGGTGACTCGAGATCCTGAATTTCAGACACCACACAGGGCCGGGCCTGCGCACACCCCACGAGAGATGACGTACCGGTACGCAACAGAGGCAATTTCATTCTTGTCCATGTCGTCCTCCACAAACGGGTTTGGGTTGGGGAAGTTGTATCTTTCTTTGCCCTGCAAAACGGCAAAGGCGTCATGAGACACTGCCACCTTGTCACCAGGCCAATCAGCCAGACCCCTGCACCTCTGCTTAGGTACAGCCCCAGCCAGGTTCCTGGAGCCCTTGAGGGAGCTCTGGGCTGTCTGTCGTGTGCCTATTTGCCCCTCCTGACTGCATGCAGGCACCCCGTGAATCACAAAGGATATAACAGCCGGCGTGTACCGAGCTTCCATGTGTCCATGCATGCTTCACGGATCTCATTAATTAGCAGCCCCGCCCCTCTGTCTGCTTTGTCTCCACAGCACACATCACGTGTGTATTCAGGGTTTACTGTCTTTCCTCCTCCATCGTAATGAAGCTTCCTAAGGGCGGGAACTTTGCTTTGCTCACTGCTGTGTCCCCAGCTCCTAAACAATGTATCTATCAAATAACGTAGGGAATCTTCCCACCTTGTCTACGACAGACAAAGATGATTAATATTCTAATTTTACAGACAAGAAACATGCCTGACACCACAAAGCTAGGAAGTGGTGGATCCAGGGTTTAAGGTCAGGCAGTCTGACCTCAAAGCCCAAGCTCGGAATGCCTGTGACAGAAAGGACCCCCTCTGTCCTGCTCAATCCCACAAGCCCGGAGCCCACCACAAAGCAGATGCTCCGCAAACAGTAGCTGACAAAATAAAAGTGAGTGCCCAGTGGCTCTTGCGCCCTCACCATCCTCAAGCACTGCTGGGAGAAGTTGTGGTTGATGTACGTTGCTTCCATGGCCAGGTTGCGGGGTGAGTTGAAGGAATTACCTTCATCTTGAGGGGGCTCGTTGGCCGTCTCGCTCACTGTCAGCAGGTCTGCAAAAGCAGCAGCAGGGTCACCCACCCAAGAGAGGGAGAGTCATTGATGATATGCATCGCACCTCGGGGAGATGCGGTGATCCAAATGACATGGGCCATTCTTTCAAAGAACCGCCATCTACTAACGTGGGTCCCCCACACGTGGACACGTAGGGGAGTGCTCCTGGATAACTTCTAACACTAAATTCAACCAGGGTGTAAGACAACCACCCCCTTTCAATCTTTACTAAGATTCCTCAAGAGAATGTTTGATCGTGTTAGCTTTTTAACAAAGACAATGCCTTAGCCCTGAGGTGTGGATTATGACTATATGGTTTTATTCCATTGCTGTTATTTTATTTTTATTTTTCGCTTGAGGAAAATTGAGGCTGAGCTAACATCTGTGCCACTCTTCCTCTACTTTGTATGTGGGTCACCGCCACAGCATGGCTGACGAATGGTGTAGGTCTGTGCCTGGGATCTGAACCCCTGAACCAGGGCCGTGAAAACAGAGTGTACGAACTTAACCACTACACCACGGGGCCAGCCCCTACTGCTGCTATTTTTTAGTGACCTGGTTTCCATTCATGGTATAAAACATATGTGTAAGTAATTTTTGTTAAAGTTAAAAAGAAAAGGCATTAACTTAAAGAAAATTATTAAGTAAATACTAAAGATGGTATGGAAAAACGGCAGAATTCAGGAGAGTGCTATTTTAATGAGAAACATGTGGAAGCTTAGTACTGGGGCGCTGTGAGGCCTCAGAAAGCAGACGCCCAGAGGAGGGCCTGCACCGCCAGTCCCTTCTCTGTGTCTGAGGAGGCTGAGAGGGACTCAGGCATGGCTGTCAATGCTGGGGGCAGACAGACGACCGTCTACCCATTCTCTAGCACCAAGGAGTTGCTCCGAACGAACAGAAACACCCAACGCCTTTGTGTTGGTCCCAGGCAGGCTCCTTACCAAAGTCAGAGTTGTCCCTTTTGTCAAAGAAGAGCTTGGAGCCGACTCTCTGGACGACGATGTCCCAGGAGTACACGGAGCGAGTACAGCTCATGAGTGTGGCCAGGATGGCATCGGTGGCAAACACGTTCCCCTGAGTCTTTGCCAGCTGCAGAGAGGAGTAAAAGAGAGACATGAGGCCAGTCTTAGGTCTAACTGCTCATTGACACGGAGGGTAAGGAGCCCTTTGTAAAGAGCCATTTCACACCCACACACGCACGTGTGCCTCTAGTGGTCTGAGCGAGGCCGAGGGCGTCAGCCAGGAGCTTCTGTTGGCAGTCACTATGCTGGGTACGTGGCACTGCAGCTCCCTGAGCACTCGCAACATTCCAGGAAAGCGTTTCACACTGCTTCCATCCTCACCCCAACGGCACGTCTAAGTGCACTAACCCCACCTTAGAGATGAAAACGAAGGCCCCAGAGGTGACGGTGGGAAACGTGGGAGAGCTGGGAGTGGAGTCCAGCTGTGCTTAACACCAACATTTATGGTCTAGCCAGTGATGTGCCTTTATTTTCAGCTAATCCTAAATCCGATTCAGAAGAAGCTTATCTACGGGGCTCTCTAAGGTCCAAGCGATTCACATATATTCCCACGCCCTCCGTTCTTTCTGAGGCCGCAGCTGTAGAAGCCGGTGGCCTTCCCGACAGGTGTGCAGGGGGCAGCAGGGGCCGCGCACCTTTCGGATGACGGGGTCGTCGGTGGTGGTGACGGTGTGGAAGATGCGCTTGATGCTCCGCAGGGGCTTCTCGCTCCTCGTGGTGACGCGGTCGAAGGCCTTGTCGTAGTGCTCCAGGGCGCCGCAGCACTCGCTGAGGGGAGAGGCCACGGCACGCCGAGTCAAGGCGGGGGTCACCCACGCGGTTCTCTTAAGCCCTGGAACCTCAAGTCTTACCCAGAAATCTAGAGATGAGCCCTCAGGGCCCTGCCCCTAAGCTCCTGACCCGGCTCCACAGAACAGCGTGGACGCCACTGGCCCAGCTCACCCTCTCCGTCCTAAAGACAGGGAGGTGAGTGGCTGCAGAGGCATGTGGGCGCGCTGGCGTCTGGCCTGGCGCTCTAGCTGCCTCCTAAGTTATTCTGCCTACTCGTCCTCTGCGGTACGGAGTGGTTGGAAACGTCAGGAAAAGCTTTGCTTCTCCCGAAGAACTGCTCTCTCTTTCTTCCTGCCGACAGAGCAACGCAACTCAATTCTCTCTCTCCTCAGCATTTCAGGACGCTGAAAGGACTCTGCGGTTTAACATCAGCAAATTTCTTTCTGCTTTCTTCCCTTTCTCTTTCTGCTAAAGAGAGCAAAATAATTTAACTTTATTTCTCCTTTGCTCGCAAAGCTACGAAGTTGGGAGAGATCTGATGCTGAGTATCAGTAAACTGCTTTCTGCTAGTCCCCGCTTGGCCTAGATTTTTTCAAAACACAGCTGTTAATCTTATACGACATCTTTTGAGTAAGCAGTTTCAAACAGTTTTTGGAAATACCAGGGCTTAGGAAAATACCCACCAGATGCTCCACACTCAGGATGACAGCGGAAGGTACTACGAATGACGCCACTTACATGTCCTGTGGCTCTGAGACTTCCAAGTATCTCATCTTCATCAGCTGGGGAAAGTCCATTTCCTCTTTCACCTCCCAGTCACTACGAACTTCAACTGAAGAGTCCCGGGGTTTCTGTAGCGGGAACCACGAGAAGCAAAAAGCCAGTGCAAAACGTACCAAAAGGCAGGTTAACAGTATGAAGGGCATCTATTCAAGAAATGTACCTAGAACATTTACTATGTGCTGGCTGTTTTATAAGACAGAATCCCTGACTCAGGAGTCAACAATCTAGAAGAGGACAGAAAGTATCAAGAGTTCAAAACAAATGGGAATTTTATGCCAGGTGACGATGTCACCCAAGGACCACCAGCTCTTTTATGTTTCTATCTTTTTTATAAAAGAGCTGCAGCAGTTCCTTGATGCCTCCCTCCAGCATTAGCTATTCATTCTCGATACAGGAAGCAGCACATCCAGCAAATGTAACCTCCATGACACCAACTGTCCTCATGCTTACATCTGTCCTCTAGTCTCACAATGTCCACACAAACGTTTGTACAGGAATGTCCAGAGCAGCACTGTTCATACCAGCAAAAAGTGGAAACAACCCTACAACGAAAACTACAAGACTTTCCTGAAAGAAAGTGATGACGACATAAAGAGATGGAAAGACATTCCATGCACATGGATTGGAAGAATAAACATAGTTAAAATGGCCATACTACCTAAAGCAACCTACAGATTCAACGCTATCCCAATCAGAATCCCAATGACATTCTTTACAGAAATTGAACAAGGAATCCTAAAATTCATATGTGGCAACAAAAGACCCCGAATTGCTAAAGCAACCCTGAGAAAAAAGAACAAAGCAGGAGGCATCACAATCCCTGACTTCAAAGGATACTATAAAGCTACAGTAATCAAAACAGCATGGTACTGGTACAAAAACAGGGACACAGATCAATGGAATAGAATTGAAAGCCCAGAAATAAAACCACACATCTATGGACAGCTAATCTTCGACAAAGGAGCTGAGGGCCTACAATGGAGAAAAGAAAGTCTCTTCAACAAATGGTGCTGGGAAAACTGGACAGCCACATGTAAAAGAATGAAAATTGACCATTCTTTTTCACCATTCACAAAAATAAACTCAAAATGGATCAAAGACCTAAAGATTAGGCCTGAAACAATAAGTCTTCTAGAAGAAAATATAGGCAGTACACTCTTTGACATCAGTTTCAAAAGAATCTTTTCGGACACCATAACTCCTCAGACGAGGGAAACAATAGAAAGAATAAACAAATGGGACTTCATCAGACTAAAGAGCTTCTTAAAGGCAAGGGAAAACAGGATTGAAACAAAAAAACAACCCACTAACTGGGAAAAAATATTTACAAGTTATTTATCTGACAAAGGGTTAATCTCTATAATATATAAAGAACTCACACAGCTCAACAGCAAAAAATCAAAGAACCCAATCAAAAAATGGGCAGGGGACATGAACAGACATTTCTCCAAAAAAGATATACGGATGGCCAATAGACACATGAAAAGATGCTCATCATCACTAATCATCAGGGAAATGCAAATCAAAACTACACTTAGATATCACCTTACACCTGTCAGAATGGCAAAAATAACCAAAACAAAAAGTGACGAATGTTGGAGAGGCTGTGGAGAAAAAGGAACCCTCATCCACTGCTGGTGGGAATGCAAACTGGTGCAGCCACTCTGGAAAACAGTATGGAGATTTCTCAAAAAATTAAAAATAGAAATACCTTATGACTCAGCCATCCCACTACGGGGTATTTATCCAAAGAACTTGAAATCAGCAATTCCAAAAGTCCCATGCACCCCTATGTTCGTCGCAGCATTATTTACAATAGCCAAGACATGGAAGCAACCTAAATGCCCATCAACTGATGATTGGATAAAGAAGATACGGTATATATACACAATAGAATACTACTCAGCCATAAAAAAGGATAAAATCATTCCATCCACAACAACATGGATGGACCTGGAGGGAATTATGTTAAGTGAAATACGTCAGACAGAGAAAGACGAACTCTATATGACTCCACTCATAGGTGGGAGTTAAACAGAGACGAAGAGGATTGGTAGGTACCAGGGGAAAGGGGGATGGGGGGAGGGCACAAAGGGTGAAGTGGTGCACCTACAACATGACTAACGATAATGTACAACTGAAATCTCACAAAGTTGTAAACTATCATAATCTTAATAAAAACTTAAAAAAAAAAAAAAGTGGAAACAACCCAAATGCCCACCAACTGGTGAACGGATAAATGAAATGCGGTGTATCTACACAATGAATCTGGCAATAAAAAGGAACGAAGTATTGACACCTGCTACAAAGCAGATGAACCCTGAACACACTATGCTCAGTTAGGAGCCCGTCACAGAAGATCATGTTGGTATGATTCTACTTATATGAAACGTCCAGTACAGGGAAATCCAGAGACAGGACTAGCTGCCGAGGGCTGGGGAGACTAGGGACCAACTGCTAAAGGGTACAGCATTTCTTTTTAGAATGATGAAAACGTCCCGAAACTGACTCTAGTAACGGTTGTAGAATCCTGCCAATATACTAAAAGCAGTGAACTGTAGACTTTAAGTGGGTGAATTGTACAGTATGTGAATTCTCTCAATAACGCTGTTATAAAACCAACCAAACAAAACTGAATTCCCAGACAGAATTCTGGTACGTATACACTACCTGTGATTTTTGGTCCCATTTCTGCCTCACTCCAAATTGTTTCTGGAATTTTTTCTGCAGTCGTATGCGTTCTCTAGAAAGACAGGAAAATCATGCTTTCAGTGTAGACCTTTAAGTCAGTGGCTTTTTCAAAAGGCAGAAGCTGCCATTCTCTTTAGCTAAACCTCAGCACCATCACGGACTTCTCTGAACTATGGGAAACAGAGGCTTAGTAGGAAAGAACAGACCAAAGGATGCACACCAGAGATGCCAGAAGAGGCATACTGCCCCCCAGCACTACTGACCAGCTCTATTTTACTCTACCCGCAGAGACTGTCCGCTGGCAGCCCAGCCTGGGCAGGGCTGCCACACTACACAGCTCCAGGGAGCTCACAGGAGCCGGTGTGAATGGGACCCCCTGGAGCTGTGCCACAGCAGAACCGAGCCCAGGGAAGCTCCAGAGCTCTTAGCCGCCTGTCTCCCTTCAGTGCGCACGTGCACTGCAAGCAGTTTCCTGCCCACGCTACGTGCCACGAACCGGCCCTTGGAGAGCAATGCCAGGGCTGAACCAGTGGCTTCACCGGCTTTCCGCAGGCTTGTTTACTGCAGTGGTGGGGAGGCAGCCATTCTCCTGCTTTGGCCTAGTGGCGTGAGAGCACGGGCAGTCCCGGCAGGGGGGAAGCTCACCTCTCCTTCTGCTTGGCGCTCTTAGGGAGGGTCTGCAGGTTGAACTGCAGCATGCTGCGTCGGTCTTTGTCTCTGCGGAGGTTCCGCTGGGGATGACAAACACCCACGTTAAAGTCTGGGGGCTCTGACTCACAGCAGGCGGTGTTCAATGGGAGGCGTTAGGGTAAATGCAGGATGCAAAACCCCAAGCTGCACATTTCACTTTGCAGAATCAGGTCTGGAGATTTTAGTGGTGGCCTAAGTAGTTGGAATTAGCTTAGACGAACATTCACACAACCTCTCGTTCACTGAAGTAGGTTTACTGACTCTCATTACAGAGCTGCAGAATTTGTCTCTGTATGTAATAAGATGCAGCCTGACCGGACCATCTACTTAATAAAGCCTGCACACTGCAATTAAGTGAGGCAACAGGCACCTTCTTACGCAGCACAAACATTCATCCTTAGCACAGGGGGATGATGTCCTAACCACTGGTCAACAGAAATCTAAATTATTTAAATGCAGCCCTGGACCAAGCACAAGTTTACTTTGGCACAACCTGTCACTGAACACCACCTGGGACTCACTTGAAGACCCATGATGACATGCTTCTCCTCGTTAGTCCTCATAGAGCAGCATTTTCAGCAGGTGACAGCCAAGAGTAACAGCCCCAAGAAGGCCGGAGTGCCGGCTCCTGGCCTACCTGTGCAAACCGCATCCGATTCCGCTGGTAGGCAGTCTTCTGCGTGCGCGCGGTGTCCACCAGCTGGAAACTAGTTTCATCCTCCTCATGGAAATAAGCATACTGACTTCCGCCACCAAACTGAGAGGAGTACTTATCTGGAGGCAAAGACGACACCGTGTCATAACTACATCTACAGACTTTACACATACATGCTAGTCTACAGCCTTGCCGTTTAAAGTGTGGTCTCAGGACCCTAGCACTGGCTGGGAGCTTCTCAGACCTGCAGACTGACACATGCACCTCAGACCCACTGAATCGGAATCAGCATTTTAACAAGATCCCCAGGTGGCTCATACGCACATTCAAGTTTGAAAAGCTCTGGTCTAAAGAACTTTCTAAGTCAAGACAGAGTCTGAGGAACTGGAGATAAGCCCTTTTCACTCGCTGCCTTATTCTGTAGGAATACAAGTTAAGATTTACTCTTGGGGCTGGCCCCATGGCCGAGTGGTTAAGTTCGCGTGCTCCGCTGCAGGCGGCCCAGTGTTTCGTTGGTTCGAATCCTGGGCGTGGACATGGCACTGCTCATCAAGCCACGCTGAGGTGGCATCCCACATGCCACAACTAGAAGGACACACAACTAAAAATATACAACCACGTACCGGGGGGCTTTGGGGAGAAAAAGGAAAAAAATAAAATCTTAAAAAAAAAAAAAAAAAAGATTTACTATTGTAGGAGAGGCAAATATGGGGCATGAGTACCACCATTTACATCACCTGGTACCCACGGTAGACATGTCTAATGGGTATACTGTCCTGCCGACCACAACCTCAAATAACCTCAACTTAGTTTTCCAGGCGGCCACTTCTGATGATCTCAACTGGCACAGAGAAAAACAAAACATAACAAAACAACCCATTTACTCTATCAGGATCTTAAAATCAATGGTTGTAAACCTGGGGTCCATTGACTGGCTTCACAGGTTCAGCAAATCCCACGCAGTGGAATGCCAAATGGGAATGTGTTCAACAGATTTTTAAAAGGGTCCATGGCTCCCCAAAAGTGGAGGAAAAATCCAACTATAATCGGCCAACCTCTTAATGTACAGTTTTGGGGCTATTTCCAAAAAAATATGGTTAGTGTCCACAGTCTAGAATATACACCCCAAAACTAGGATCATCAGCATTTCGTTCCCATTCTAGAATGCTTTCAGATGAGTTACTAGAAAAAGTAACAATCCTCCCGAGGCCCTGACCCAGGCGGTCAGCCGGAGAACACTTACTCGTGTACCTCTTATCTTGGTACGTGGCGCCCGTCCAGTCTGCAACCTAGTAAGAACAAGGGAAGACAGAGCACACGGGTCAACCAGGCAAGTTTCTGTTCACCCAGAAACCCCCCAAAGCAAGGACACAGTGTGGGAAAGTATCAGGAGGGGCCCACAAAGCCTATGTAAGCGCCCAGCTCTCCTAGGACTACTGGAAACACCCAGAGGTTATACCCTTTCTCAGCTGGTGTCCCTCTAAGGAACACAGAAATTATGCTTTTGAGAGAATAAAACTGAAACAAACTTGTGGAGAGTAGCAGCCATGGCTGAAAAGATTCCAACTCCTGCTGCCAAGCACGTACCTTTCCCAGCCGGTCTCCTTTGCTGAACGGCTGGTACGGCATATCCCGAAACTGCTCGGGAACTGCACAGGGACCCCAGCCCGAGGGGTTGTCCTGGATCACGGGGGTCATGAACTTCGCCATCTTTTAAAACCCTAAAAATACAAATAATGTGAGTAGCTGCAAGAAGAAAGGTCTTAAAGTACAAAAGGGCTTCCGTGTGAGGTAAGCTAAGACATAAATGATAAAATTCAAAGAACAATGTGCAAAACGGAGCCCTCAACTGCTGAGCTGCTGCTAACAATATTCTCTTGCAGATGACGTCGTGAACACTTAAAATTTAGAAGACTGCTAACAAAATTGACTTACCAGGTTTCTTAGATTCTACGACACCCACTTTTTTCACTGTAACATCTGTGAAAGGAGGCTGCACCCTATGCTTGACGGGGTGTCATATCTTAATTGGCAGTCTCTTTCTTAGCGTTAGATAAAATAATGGTGATCCTGAAATTTGGTGGTCTCTCTCAGATTTGACGAAATGTAGTAACTTTTTTTCAAGTGTAATAACCACGTTCTGGTGCTCAGAAACACCTTCACCAAGGGACACAATACTTAACTTCCCTAAGCCTCAGTCTCTTCATCTGTAAAATAAGTAAGATCCTTGTTTTATTCATATCACAGGATCACTGTGAAAGTCTTATTAGTGAACAGACGGAAATGCTTTCATTGTAAAATGCCACACAATTACTACTCAGACTTGCAAAAATAGATTTATACACAAGAGTGATGAGAGAGTCCATAAGTATATCCTGAGATTCAACTTTCCTTTCTTATTCTTCCCATTTTCTTTTCTCTCTCTCTTTTTTCAAAGATTTTATTTTTTTCCTTTTTCTCCCCAAAGCCCCCCGGTACATAGCTGTATATTCTTCACTGTGGGTCCTTCTAGTTGTGGCATGTGGGATGCTGCCTCAGCGTGGTTTGATGAGCAGTGCCATGTCCGCGCTCAGAATTAGAACAAATGAAACACTGGGCTGCCTGCAGCGGAGCGCGCGAACTTAACCACTCGGCCACGGGGCCAGCCCCTACTCTTCCCATTTTCTGTCATCAATGCAAACCCTTATGCAGAAGAGGTGGACACAGAGCCAAGCAAAAGGCCTGAGGAGGCCAGCAGAAACCTTAGGTCCTAGAAGAGGCCGTGCATCAAATGTTCACAAATACAAGGAGTACCAGGCATTGTTCTTAGTGTTCACCAAGCATAAATTCATTAAATCTGCCCAGCAATCTGAGGTAGGGCCAGTATCATGCTCACTTTCCAGATAAGAAAATTGTGGCACAGAGAAGGTAAGAAACTGCCCAAAGTGCTAGTTGATGAAAAATCTGCACCCAGGCTGTCTGGGTCCAGAGTACATACTCTGCATTACACTACAGCTTCTCTCGGGAGGGTACAAACCACGGGCTCCAGACAGATGTTTGCCTGACACTTCGTATCAAAACCCCAAGCATAGCACCCATTGTAACCCTCAGAAAATGCTCAGAAGGTAAGTTCCCAGAGGAAAATTCATTACATGGATGTTTCTGGAGGCTGGAGAGCAATCAGAGAACACAGGTATACGGAACTTACTGAACTCTCCCCATTGTCCCATGATGGGGAGACTAAGGCTTCCTAGAGAGGTGACACTTGGGTGACAGCAACAGGGAGTGAGCCTGGGAGCTTCATCCTCCGACTCTGAACCTAAGTTATACGACAGGAAGAGGACCAAGGGGAGGGGTGGCGATCTCAAAACACTTCATGTCAAGTATTTACTGAGTTCCTACTATGTGTCAGGCACCATGCTAGATAGGTTAACCCTACTAACTCCCCCACACCTCCACTTTAGAGAGAAAAACTCACAGCTCAGCCAAATCAAGCAGTTGACCTGCCCATCGTTTAAAAGTGGACTTGATTTCCAGGGTTGTCTGCCCTAAGTCCGGCATTCTTTCCGTTATACTACAGCTGGGCAGCAGCCTGAAAACATCTGGGGTTCTGGACCACAGCTTACAACACAATAATGACGTCTCAAAACACAGCGTGTTAAAAACCCAGCTGTTCCCTCAGAGCTCAGGAAGGAAACAGGCCCAAGGCTTGACATGCGCTTCTCCAGGGAGTGGCAGTACGTCCCGACTTCAGCACGGGTGAAGAGAGCGAGCGCAAGGGAACCAGCAGGAGAAACCGAGCCGCCCGGTTGAATCGCAGTGACAGCCGTCCTGGCTGCAGGGGCAGGAAGGGGAGGCACCCGCAGGGCAGTCAGAAGGGGCCCCGGGGCCGGCGGGCCACAGTACTGTGCGCATTATCGAGGCCTCGCAGATGGTACGCCATCGATCCCTGGGGGAGGGGTTTCAGATCGGAGACCCCTCTACTCCCTTCCAGTCTTCTATTTCACAGAAAAGGGAAGGAAACCTCGGACTGCGGGCTCCTCAGAGCAGGGTCGAACACCGCTCGGCTTGGCACCCCAATACCTCACCCAGAAACGCAGGAACCCCCTGGCCACTTTAATAAGCCCTTGAGACCCAGCTGGGGTAAGCGAGATTACCAAGTTCGCTCAGTCCCTGGCCAGTAAGCGGAGCCTAGGGCCAGGGCCCTCACCCTCAAGGCCGCGCCCCGCATCCCACAGGGTGCCCGGCCCGGGGCCCCCGAAAGGGGATTCCTGCCCCGCCCAGAGAAGCGACAGCAGCGGCAGGAGGGGACGTACGGCAGGTCTCTTCCGGTAAGCCCCCGAAGGCCAGACCCAGCCCAAGCCGGCTCCGGAGGTCCGCGCAACCCTACGGAACACGCCGCTCACCTGTAACGGACTCCGCAGGCCCAGATGGGGAGAGATGGTCCCGGCGGGAGACCGCGCCACCGGCTCCGCTCCGATGAGCCAGGAAAAGAGAGAGGGTGCGTGCGCAGAGGCCGGGGCCGTAAACACAACCGGTGCTGTCGTAAACGGTTCTCCAGCTTCGGCAGAGGAACGCATGGGTCGTAAAGCGAAGACGCACCCGGAAATTCGTCACTGCTCTTTGCGAGGTGTCCTCGTTAGCCTCTGAGGAGCCAAGACGCAAGAGGGGTGTTTACAGTTACGTCACGGGGCATCCGGTGACGCCCCGAGAGGGGGTTGAGGGTTGTTGAAACGCGGCCGCGATGCAGTCCAAACTGGAGGCGGGGAGCGGCTGCCAGCCCCTCTGTGTCCCACAATGCTTCACGGACGCCCCGGCCCCTCTGTATCCCACAATGACCCGGGGCTCCGCCCGCTTTACGCAATGGTGTGGCTCGCTCTCACCGCTGGGGGGCGGTCGAGTGCCGCAGGCAGATTTTACTATCATCCTCCCGCCTCCTCTCACAGTTTCGGAAACAGGTCCGGAGGTGTGAAGCGACCTGCGTGGTTCAGACTGCCCGTTTAGGAAGTGGCTGCTGGGTTCAAACCCTGCTTCCACAGTTCTCAAACTTTATTTGTACGACCACGATTTCTGGAGCGCTAACCTGAAAAATGCAGATTCCAGGTCTCACTTCCACGGGTTGTTATCCAAGACGTCTAAACGGGAGCCCGGGAATCTGCATTTTAATGAGCAACTGTGATCCTGCAGTGGAGAGTCAGGAACCACTTTCCTACAATGGACCACAGTGCTGTCCTTTCCGAACTCCCAGCCTGGAGTTTGTCCTGGGGTCCTGCTGGGGAATTTCAAAACGTTGGAACAGAATATAAGGGCGCGATTTTATTCAAACCTCAGTTCCTTTTCTACCTGGTCTCCTTGTCAGTATCCCAGCGTGTCTCCTTTATGGGAAAATGTATCTGCTATTAGATCCGATACTCTTGGCTCTGCCATTTTCTTGCTGTGTAGGCTTCACATTTCTGAGCCGCAGTTTCATTCTCTGTAAATTGGAGATAATAATAAGGGGGTGCTGGGAGGGTAAAAATAAATACATGTGGAAATACTTTGCAATCCCACTTACCAGTTGGGTAAACTTGGACGGGTTAGTCGATCTCTCTAAACCTGCTTACTCATCTGTAAAGTGAAAATGTTGATAGCAGCATCTGTTTCCATAAATTCTCAACCAATCTGCTCATCTTCCAGTTTTCCTCATTTTTGTTAATGACACCCAAAACCTTGTAGTCCTCGGTGGTGGTTGCTTTCCCCTTTCCCACACTGAATCCTTCTCTATGTCCTCTCCATTCTTCTTTCAACATGCATCTTGAACACGCCCACTTTTCCCCACTCTCTCCAGCCTCATGCTTGGACCCCCAGTGCACACTCTTGTTCCTCTAGGGTTCCTTCTCCACATAGTGGTCAAGGCAATCTGTTCACAACCTTCCAGCAGCTTCCCATTATGTGCTTAGAGTGAAAGATCAGTGTCTTCCTGTGGCCTGTGTGGTCCCTGGCTACCCTTCGGCTTTATATCCTGCCATCCTGAACCCACTCTGCTGTAGCTACCGTGGTCTTTTTATGCCTCAAATACACCAGCCTCGTTTCTGTCTCAGCAGGGCCTCTGCACCTGCTGTTCCTTCTGCATGCGACGCTCTTCCCCAGGTTTACCCGTGCCTGGCTTGGTCCCATCATCCGTGTCTCTGCTCAAGAGTCGTGTCCTCGAAAGTTCTTCCCTGACCGTCCTACCTAAAACAGCTGCTCCTTCCTCCCCCGCTTACTCTGCTTCATTTTCTTCACAGTTGTTGTCACTCTGAGATATTATTTGTTTCCTTGTTTAGGCTCTGTCTCTCTCTTCTAGAGTGTAAGCCTCACGGGAGTAGGCGCTTTGTCTGTCTTACTTAGAACAGTGCCTGGTAATACGTATTTGCCGAATTGTTGAATGAACGGATAGGGGTTTTGTGAGAATCAAACGAGAAAATGAATTTAGCACATTACCTGGGCACATACATAAGTACTCAAAGTTAGTATAACTGATGTCAACACTAAATTGTCATATGTTCTACAATGCAAGAGGAGGTGTATTTTTGCTGAATTGCGTAGATCATATCTTCTGTTTTTTTCTTCTTTTTTTTTTGCTGTGGGCCCACAGACCATCTGCTCCAGTGTCTCTGTTGTGTCAGAGTTTAATCATCTTGCCCATATTTTGGCCCAGACGTCCCTGCCCACTCCAGATGGAGAAGGGTTTGTAGTGTCCTGTCTCATTCTCGGTAGTGGGTCCCTGGCTCGGGTGGGAGATCTCGCCTTCCTTCCTCCTCCCGTCTGACGCCCCTGCTGCCCTCTTTCCGCCTGACCCACTGTCCTTTCTCCACATGCAGCTGGAATGACCCTCCTTTGCATTAAATCAGAGCACGCCCTCCCTCCCTCCCTGCCCTCTTTGAAATCTTTCAGTCTTACCTTTATCCTGAGAATGGGAGCCCAAGCTCTGTTCCATGCCTGCAGGTTTCGGAATGGCAGCTGCCTTCTTCTGGGTTACACCTGGGCTCATTCCTGCCCTGAGACCTTTTCACCTGCTCTTCTCAGGTGCCTGGAACATATGTCTTCACGAGCCTGTGTCCTCAACAAACAGGCCTTTCCTGACCGCCCCTCTGAGTAGCCTTGCTCTGTGCTCGTTCACTCTCTTGCTTGCCGTGTGCCCAATACCATTCCAAGAGCTCATGTTGACTCATGCAGTCCCCACCCCAGCCCAGGGAGGCAGGGCCTGCTATCGCCCCATTTTACAGATGAGGATCAGGAGGCACAGAGAAGTGCTCTAGGTTGAACCGCGCGTGGTGCAGCTGGGGTTTCAAACTCAGGGCGCAGCCTGGCTTCCTCTTCTTCTGCATGTCCTGTTTGTGTGTTACCAGATGGCTAACATTTATCTCTACTAAAATTATCTTGTTTGTTTATTTGTTTACTTATTTATTGTCTCCTCTTTAGAACACAAGCCTCACGAGAGGTGGGTTCTTACCTGTCTTGTTCACTCCTGTATCCCCAGCACCTAGAATGGGGCTCACCACATGGTTGGTGCTGGGAAAGTGTTTGTTGAATGCCCCAGTGACCTCTGAGGATGAGAACTCTCCTCCGTGTGTCCACAGCACTTGGTGGAGGCCTCACTGCCGTGCTTACTACACATCTGGTTCTGTTACCGGTGTCCCCACCACTCCTGCCCCAGAAGCCCAAAGCACAGGCTTCGTTATTCCTGAAGGAAGCCTCATGGCCCAGCACAGCGTGTGGTGCGCAGAGTGTACCCAGGAAATGCTTATGAATCCGGGGCTTCAGATACTGCTTTTAGAGCCTGTGAAATAAAAAATTCTACATTCTTGCCAAAAGAGTGTAGGTTTGAGGGCAGGTGACTTTTCTCAAAAGGGGATTTGGCGGTGTCTTTCCAGTTTTGAGAGGCACAAACACTGTCTTTGGGCAATTATATGACTCACTTTTCATTATTGCTAATAATGGCTAACCTGAGCACAGTGGATTGTGACAAAGTCCTCTGTTGACGAAGTCGATGAATAAAAGGATCAACATTGTCTGAGATCATTCATTTAACTTGCTTGGCTGACAGTCACCCACTGCAGCAAGACCCTGTGTGTGTAATGATGGATATTGAGATCCTTGTCTTCACAGAGCTTCCGGTCTAGCCGAGGGAATGACCGAAAAGCGTTTTCTAAGCTGAGAGAGGGGGACCCACAGGTGCCTAAAAGGCCTGTGTCATGTCTAGAAGAGAGAGCACCATTATTGCTCTTTTCTGATCAGCCTTTGGGCTATTCTGTCCTGTCCTGTCCCTTCCAGGTAAGATAAATGCATTTTCAGATAGGAATCTCTGATCCCTTAAAAGGGAAAGCAGCATTTATCAAGTCCTTACTACATGGCAGGCACTGTGCTAGTGCTTTAAGTAAATAATCATCTCTTTGCTTCTTTAGAGAGTTCTATGAGACGGGCATCAACCCCATGAGGGCAGGTGGGGAAAGGCAGGCTGAGGGCAGTCGGGTACCGGGCCCAGTGAGTGAGCGGCCGAGCCAGGATCTGAGCGCAGTTCTGTGTCCTCAAAACTACCCCCCCTTACAGGGTGGAGGGCAAGGCCTTTCCTGAGATCTGGAAGGTTCTCTTCCTGGCTCCCCTCCTCTGTCTCTTGTCTCTGCTCTCTAATTTACTCAGGCCCTTCCTATCCTGAATCTCAGCGGCACCTCTGGAATTTCCCCAGGGAGGGGCTGAGTGACAGTGGTCTGGTGGAAAGGGCGGGGGGGGGGCCTGGGCGGGTGGAAGCTGCGCGTGCATAGCAGATGTCCTGTTCGTACTGAGGTTGTACTTTTATCAGGGGAAGCCACTCTGGGGTTGCGAGGGACCTGAGCTGCTCCCAAGCCATCTCTGGCAAAATGCTGAGCATCCAGATGGAACAGAGTTGGGAGAAGGGCAAGGGACAAGAGAACAAGCATGGATTTCTTGACCGCTCTGTACGAGAGAGGCATCTCACGTGTTTTGATTATTCTAGACTGAGTGAAGGGTTGTTGCCAGAATCTGTAGTGTCCTCTGAGGGCTCGGCCAAGTGCAGGGTGACCCTGTAATTTGCTACCCAAATTGGGGCACTCTTGGGAGAGAAAGGGGTCACTCTCAACAATTATGCCAGACAAAAGGCGTAAACTGGGGCTGTTCCATGAAAGCTGGGAGGTGTGGTCACCCCAGGGGGAAGGGACATAAAATTGCCCTCTGTTCCGGTTATCTGCTGCCCTGTAACACATCCCTCCAAAATTCGGCAGCTTAAAACAGCAACAATCCTTTTACTGTCTCTCTTGATTTCTGTGGGTCAGGATTTGGGAAGGGCTTCACAGGGCAGTTCTGGCCTCGGTTCTCCCAGGCCATTGTGTTAGATGCGGGTGGAGCTGGAGAGCTGGGGGCTGGCTAGACATTTCTCCTTCTCTCTCTCTCTCCGTTTAATCTCAGAGTTTTTCAGTGTCGTGAGTCCACACACAGAATCTGGGCTTCCTTGCAACATGGCTGCCTCAGGTCAATCAGAGCACTTCCACGGGGGCTGGAGACTTCCAGAGCAGGCATTCTGGCTAACAAGCTGGAAGCTGCATGGCTTTCTATGAACTGGTCTCTCTCAGAAGTTACGCGGCATGACTTCCACCCCTTCTGTCGGTTACCAGGGAGTCACAAGCCCGCCCAGGGTCAAGGCGCAAGGTTCTGGAAGAGCATGAGGAGTGGCAGGTGCCATCGTGGGTATCTTAGGAGCATAAAACCTGCCACAGAGGTAAACTGGCCTTTTCTAAGAGTCGCCAGTTGGTTACCTGCAAATGTGTGACTGAAGAGTTTGGGACACACCAAATGCCAGACCAGGTTTCTGAGGAAGTCTGGCTGGGAGGAGGCTGGAATGTGCCCATGGTTTATTAAGGGACACCTGATCAGTGGGAATGGAGGCGTGAATGGAAATACAGAGAGGGGAGCGTCACAGAGCCAGAGGCTGACATTGCCCAGGGAGCGGGTTCTTGGCTGCACCGCCTGGAGCACCATCCTCATCTCCCAGGGAGGCTGTCCTCTCAAGCTGCCTCTGCTGATAAAGGCTTCTTCAGAACAACGCTGCCCCTTGTTTGGACTCCCACCGAGCGGCCCCGTGAGAACTGGATGTTCACAGAGCTTTTACTGCAGGGACGTCTGTGCCCGTCAGGCTGAGGGAAGCGCCCTGCCCTGCTGGCGTTGTGTTCTGGGCTCTCTGTTAATAGACAGATGATCTCTCTATGCGTCAGCCTTACAAGATTGGGTGAGGGTCTCACCCCTGCCTTGTGTGCAGACATACCCCGAACTGCAGCGGATTCACCAAGGTCTCCTCGTGGAGACGGGTCAGGGTGGCAGCCCCCTCCCAGTGCAGCATCCTGTATCTCCTCCTGTGCCTTCTGAGAAGCACCGCGGGGACGATTGCCCCTTCTTATAGACGACAAGACTGAGGTGCCGTGAGGAGGTGTCCTGCCCAAGGTCAGCCAGCCGGTCAGGGTACAATCGGAATGGAAGGCAGGTGTGCCTGAGACTCCAGCTGGCCCTCAGACCCAGTTCCAAAGCTGAAAAGCTCTGAAATCAAAAGCTCTGAAAATTGAAATTCCATGAGGTCGGGGCACGCATTTGACGACAAACCTGATAGGAATTAGACGTGAGGTTATTTATAGTCTTTATTTTATCCCACTTAGTATGAGTGTTTATACATTTTGCTGCAGAAAAAGTAAAGGATTTGTGGCGCACTGCCCCCGAGCTTGCTGGGCATATTGTACAATATACAGTAGACCCGCTGGAAAATCTTTCTGAAATGCAGAGAATTCTAGGTTATCCAACACGTCAAGCCCCAAGGGTTTCAGATAAGACACTGTGGACTCGTTCCAATCTTTTCTGTCTCGGCAACAACGCAGAGATTGCTACCCCCATTTTACAGATGAGAAAGACTGAGGGCGGGGGGCCCAGTGGCCCCGGGCAGACTCCGAGGAACCACGGGGTTGTATCATCCTGTTGCAGGGCATGCTGGGAGGATGGGACGTCTCTGAGTCTCCAGCCCACCACTGCCTCCCAAGACCTTGTCGCCCCAGCCAGTTTTTAAAAATAGAAAATCTGGAAGGATTAAAACCCCAAAGGATGCTTCAGGTCCCATGGAAGAAAGGGAGCCTTGCTGTGTGTCCTGATGGTCCCTATTCTCATTCATTTCTCCTCTCAGTTGCATGCACACTCAGCCATCACGGGCTTGGTCCTCAGAACAGAGAGGTACCTGTGGATTGATCCACCCACTTCCTGGGCGTCCCTCCAGGTGCTGAGCCATCCGCTTCTCAGCTGTGGCCTGAGATATATCAGGATTTGCAGCCCTGGTGACAGGAGACAGAATAGACTCCCATTTCCTTCTGAATCATTTAGCTGGTTTAGCGAGCGCTTGCCTGTTTCGACAGAGGAGCAATAACCAGCCTCTCCTTGGCTCCTTCTCTCTGCCCTGTACATTTTCTTCTCTTGGAAGCCAGGGCTTGGTGTCCTGGGGACAAAGCTAAACACTGATTTTGGCTTGATCTGGCTGTGTAGTCAGGGGCTGGTATAAGCCCCTCTCTGAACCTCGGGTCCGTTTTCTACAGCATCTGTGTTGTCCTCTCTGTTTGTGCCACATGCCCCGGCTCCCACTGCCCTTGGGAGATCGTGCCTGGCAGGTTCCTGGAGAGACTTTGTCGGGACCAGGTGACTGTAGGTGGTGTTTAAGGAGGGCTCATGGAGAAATGCAAGCAGATACCTGTGGGGACAGACTGCTTGAACTTGAATCCTAAGTCACTGCTAGTGTCCTGACCTTGGGCAAGTCATGCGACTGTCTGAGCCTCAGTGGCTTCGTCTGTAAAATGGACAGAGTCATAGCAAGTAGGTAGTGAGAACTAAGTCAGATAATATGTAAAGTGCCTAAAACAGTGCCTGGTGTGCAGGAGACCCTCAATCCACACCAGTTGGATTAGCACGGTCACCAGAAGCTTCTGGGGCTTTGACGGGGCAAGACCTTGCAGCATTTCAAAAGCAATCGTCAGTTACTTGTGGGGATCCAGGCCCTGAGTTGGTCACTTAGAGTCTAGAGAGAAACCCAGTCATGCTCACAAGTATCCCAAAATCTAGTGGGAAAGTAAGCATGGCTGATCCAGGAGCTGCAAGACCTATGAAGTGCTTAATGAAATATATTTTGAGTCTACATTTAAAAAGCAGATTTCACATACAACCGCAGACTTTTGGCTTCTCCTAAGATCTAGCAACATTGGATTGTCTTTCCTGCATGATGACAAGAAGCTGGCGCTAGATAGGGGCTGCCCACTAGGCCAGGGGCTCTCTGCTTTGCCACAGTCCCCACTACTCCCTATTGCCTCATACCTGACCTTCTTCTGTTCAAGTATGTTTGCTTCCTGATCCTCTTGGAATTACAGATAAATTACAATGCAATGGTGCGAGTGCTGTGGGAGCACAATGAGGGATAATAACTCAGCCTTGGGCAGTCGGGAACAGCTTCCCCAGGGAGGTGAAGTCACAGCTGCGTCTGTATAAAACCTGTGGAGCCGCCAAACACCCTCGTCTTAATGGCTCAAGGACATGAAGAGAGGACACAAAGTCCTCCGAGCTGGCGGGATCTCACCCATAAAGCAACCAAGGCTCAGTGGCTGGTGTGAGGTCACACAGCCAGCTGATGGCACCACCAGGCCTGGAACCAAGACTGACAACCAGATACAATGGTGGGCCTCCGGAGTCAGCCGTGTGCACTCTGGAATCTTGAGCTTGAGAACTTGAGTTGCAGCGTGACCTTGGATAAGTCATTTCACCTCCTTAAACTTCAGTTTCCTTGTCTGTAAAGTGGGGCTCAGAATTCTGACCTCAAGAGAGTGTTCTGAGGGCCAAATAATGAGAAAATGGAGAGGGTGACATGTAAGCTCAAGAGGACTCTAGACATGTGAGGGTCATGATTGTTGAGTAATGGCCACCTTCTCCGAACAGATTGGCGCCATCTGTGTGACAGACACCTTGAAGGGGGCCTGTCCTCCCGCTGCCTTTGCTGGTCCCTTAGGGGAGCATACTGGGCCTTTTTCCAGGCTTGGATCCAGGAAGGAAGTGTTTTGGGATTCTCTGACCTTGGCTGTGAACAGGACCCCAGATGTAGGGCCCATGGACCCCACCCCCCCCATCCAGGAGGCTCTAAGGTCAAAGGAGACGCTGAGATAGAGATGGGAAGGAAGCAGAATTTCCTGGTAAAAAGAGGAAAAATGTCAATAATTCCTTTGTTTTCTTCAAGACACATACCTCTGCGTATCGGGGGCTACCTTTAAATCCCTGACCAACGGTGGGAACTATTGAGACGATATTGTAGCGTGGCTGGCTACCTCGATTTGGGGGGCCCCCAGGCCTGAGTTCAAAGTTTGGCTTTCCTCGTTGATAGTTGAGTGTGACTTGGGCAAAATTTCAAACTTCTCTAAACCTCAATATCCTCATCTGCAAAAGGGGCTTCTTAAAAGTACCTATTTTATAGAGTTTTGGGGGGAATTAAAGGAGATTATATGGTAAAGGGCTTAGGATAGAGAGAAGCTCAGTAAGTGCTAGTTATTACTATCACTGGAAATAATAGTAACCATACATCTTGTTTGTATAGCATTTTACCGTTTATGAGCTAAGTGTGCTTTTCTTGTCCTATTTGACACTCACAACAGCTCTTTGAAGTGGCTAGTGCAGGGCTTATGACCTCACTGTACAGATGAGAAAACCGGAACCCAGAGAGGGCAGCAATCTGCTCAAGGTCACAGAGCTTGTGAGTGGCAGAACCAAGTTGAAGTCTTCTTAGATGAAGGATGAGCAGTGCTGTTCACGGTGCCAGGCCAGACCCCCTGAACATAACGGTGGGCTGCTCCTTGGGCACTCCAATTCACCCAAAAAGAATTGCTTTATAGAGAAAAAATCCTCTACGTGGTCTGTTTCCCAGAAGGTCCGTGTGTTCTGAGTTCTGGCCACAGGACGGCGCTGCTCCCCAAGGCATGGAAAGTCCCCACCGTCACCTGGACTTCATTCCAATGCATCAAATGTCAGTGAGACACCTACTATGTGCAAGTCAAATGTCAGTGAGACACCTACTACGTGCAAGTCACTGCGCCTGCTGAGGAGATAGCTTCAGTTATTTGTTATTGTTATATTAAGATGTGTAAACAACAACAACAACGATACTAACACTGTACAGGTTTTCATAGTTTATTAAGCAATGATTTCCTGGCTCCATTTGCCAAATAATCTTGATATATTAGGTGAGGTGGGTCTTTCCACTCCCATTTGAGGAGGAAACTGAGGCACAGCCAGGTGACAGGACTTGCGTAAAGATGCAGAGTAGAGTGGTAGAGGGGAGGCACTCAGTGAATCCCAGGTGAGGACAGCGGTTGCCTTACTGGCCTTTCTGTCCCCAGTCCTGGCACAGCGCGTGGTCGAGGCTTCGGCAGACCCCCTGAGGCCGGGAGAGGAGAGGCTGGGGGTCTCCTTGCCAGCCCACTCAGCCTCCCTGAAGCCTCAGTGCCGATGAACAGCGCACCAGCTGCAGCTTGCAGGCCAGGCCTGGAAGGTCCTCTGGGTGCACTCAGGCTGAGAGACGCAGCCTCTGGGTTGGAGCTGGTGAAAGAGACTGCCAAGAGAGGTCACTGCTGTCACCACGCGGCACAGGCAGGGCCTGAGTGACTCGCCATAATTTGGCTCATGAAGGCTGCCAGGCGGATGAATGGTCAGGGATGATTCATTCATTCATTCACTCATTTATTCATTCAACAAACATTCCCTAAGTGCCTGCTGTATGCTAAATATTAGAGATACGGAGATGAAAAACACAGCTCCTGTCCTCCTGGAGCTTTCAGGGCAGCGGGGGAGACAGAAGGTAAATAGGGCACAATACAGTTTGGTAGGTCTGTCCTAAGTGCTGTGGGGTGACTGAGTCTATCAGGGGCAGGGGGGCAGGCCACACAGAGGAGGGAATCTTGCAGGATCTTGAAGGATGAGACGAGTTTGCAGATTATCAGACAGAAGAGGCACGAAGGTGGAGGGAAGGAAAGAGTTGGGGCAACGGTGTGTGTGCACAGGGCTGTCAAAGGTCGTCGTGCATTCGAGGGTGGGGAAGAGACACAGCAAGGAAGACAGCGAGGCAGCCAGAGAGGGGCCTCGAAAGCTATCCTCAGGACAGTGAAGCGTGTCTTGTAGATGTCAGGGGACATTTTAATCATCGCGCCGGGAGCTGTGCCATGCTCTGGGATCCAGAGCTGCACAGTGCGCTTCTTGCCATCAAGGAGCTCAGAGTTTCCCGAAGAAGATGGACAAAGAGGAGACCGCCCCTCGCCTTTACCGAGCCCCGACTCTCCGCCGTGCGCGGTGCTAACTGCTTCCTGAGCTTGTTCCCTACCTTACGAGGCTGGTACAGTCACCCCATTTTACAGATGAGTAAACTGAGGTTTGGGATGCCTCAGTAAGTTGTCCAGGGTCACAGGACTAGTAACGGTGGCGTCAGGACTTGCCTTTTTTGCTTTTGAAACCTCACCTTTGCTAAAGCTAATTCATTCACTTTATATCGATTTTTCAGGCGTACGGTACAAAATTCAAAAGGCGCCCAGTGAAGTTGCTGTTGCTTCTGTCCCTGCCTCCAGCCCTCCCTTCCCGGAGGGGGCCACTCTTGCTGATTTCTTGAGTTTTCTTTTCAAGATATTCTATTCAGACTCAAGCACCAAAGGGAAGAAAAGACGAGTGCGTGTTACTCACAAGCGTGGGCTTTGGGAGCAGCCGGCAGGGGAGTGAAGCCGGACTTTTTTTGTGAGCTTGAAGAGTTACTGCTAAATTATAGTTTGAGCAAGGGGCAGGAGGGCTTGGACGGTGAGGGAGGGTGGTGAGGGTGAGTGTGCATGATGGTGTCGGGCTGGACCTAGGCGGACGGTGTGGTGATGGGATAGAGACGAGCAATAAGGACCAGTGGGGCCTGGAGAGAGACTGCGTGGGGACGAGGAGGGGAAGAGAGGCTGCTGTGGGGTTGCCATGACAGGCTGGCGTCTGGCAGGGCTGGAAGGGCACTACGAGGCAGAGAGGTGGCCCACGGGGCTGGGGCTGGCCCTGTCTGAGGCCTCATGCTGACTCCTGGAGTAGTTCTGGCCCGTCGGGCTGCACACTGGAGCTGAGCCACTGGCACCGGGCTGCCAGGGAGGCTGTGGACTCAAGGGCCGGGAGATCTGGCCTGAGCGGCCAGCGGGGGATTTTGGGCAAGTCATTTCCCTCCTGAGGCCTCAGTGCCAGTCCACACTTCACAGAGGTTCGTGGCACCTGCTAACCTTCACTGTGGAGGGAAGGGCAGAGGGGCAGAGAGTGGAAGGGCATGGGGAGGCCGGGCTGGAACCAGCAGGGGCTCAAGGTCCTTCTCGGGAGTTCTCCAGGCTGTGTCTGAACCAGTGTCCATAGTGCATGGAGTTCTCCTAGGCAAGGTGAGGAGACTATATGTCGATATAATAGCACATGTTATACATAACACATAATAATATGTAACATATATATATATATATATATATATATATATATAATTTTGTTTCATTGTCACCTCCTAGTTTTCAAAATGATGAGTGTGTCCTTTGGCATCTTCCTGTTCTTTCTGATGCTCAGATGGCCTCCTCTCCAGGCCGTGGGTGCCCCTTCAAATGGGACACTGAGCCTCGTGACCCAGCCCTTGCAGTCTTTGATAACTCCCTGGCTTTCCGGAAGAACAAGATGTTCCAGACTCATCTTGTACTTTTCCCTCCCAAGACCTGGAATCAGCCATTTCCCCAGGAGCCCTGGTTCCCTTCCCTGAGAAATGCTATTTGGAGGTGACAGTCTGGGCTGGGGAGACAGAGGGAAGCAGCAAGCTCCGGGGGAAGAGCCCCCGATCTGGGCAGCCCCTTAGGTCTGGTGGCCTGGAGCAAGTCCCCCAATCTCCCCTGGGGTTGGGGGGTTAGAGGACCAGCTCAGTCCTCTCCAGACTCGTCTGAGGCCAAGAACAAGGCCTGGGAAATATTCCTGCTGTGTGCCCCGGGGCTGCCCCGGCACACTGGAAGCCCGTGGGCCTGGATGCAAGTCCCAGCTCTACCACTGTGTGACTGAGCGACTCTGGGCATGCTGCTCAACCTGTTTGAGCCTCAGGGTCCTCATGTGTGAGATGGGCATAATATCCCCCTCGCTGGATATTTAGGAGGATTACACGGGACAATACGTGCAGATTTCTGACATATTGCACCAACAGCAGGTGCTGGATGGATGCGAATTCCCTTTTTCCTCCCTCCTCAATCACGTGACTTCAGCCTCCCAGGAGGTGAGGGCTGGATTACTGGGTGGTTTGGGAGACAGGAAGAGAGGTGGCTAGGGAAGAGGAAGAAATTGGGAAATAGAAGTCCATGGACAAAGAAATCGGAGGGGAGGTTAACCCAAAATAGAGAAGATGATTTTAATCGTCAGACCTATCCAACAAAGGAAGGCTCTGTTTGCTTGGGGGAGGAGGAGAGCCTCCTGTCAGTGGAGGTATGCAAGTAGAGGCTGAGAGACGATATGCCCTAGAGATGTGGTGAGGGCTTCTGCATTGGCCAGGAGGTTGATTCATTCACTCAGCAAACTTTTGGAGAGAACTGTCCTTGCCCAGCTCTATGATGGGATGGGGGATGCCGAGGTGAACGGGACCCCATCCCTGGCTCAAGGAGCTCCCAGTGCAGAGAAGGAACTGATCTCTAAGGTCCCTTGTGCTCTGCGGTTCTGTGCTTCAAAGCGTCCAAGGCCCGGGGGGAACTGGCTGAGGATTCTCAGTGTGCGCCTTTTGTATCGATCCGCTGGAGCTGGCGCTGCTCGGGGAGCACAGGAGGAGGACGCCGCAGTGTTATTAGTGCGGAGGACACACTGTAATCTGTCAGTGTCACCCTGGTCACAGCTGGCCGGGGATCCATCCTGCTCTTAACTCCTCCCTTCCCAGCAGCCACGGAGCACACCACTTGCGCAGCATCCTCCCCGGCACCTCCACCTGTCAACAGAGGAGGGAGAATGTGGGGGTTTACTCTTTTGTCTACTTCTCCCTGGCATGAGCCCTCTGCCCCAGTCACATTGATTTATTCAGTGTTTCCCAAACACACCTTGGACATTCCTACCTCTGTGCCTTCAGTTACCAGATTTCCCTACCAACTATGGTTACCAAGTCTATTCCCATCCATCCATCCATCCATCCATTGATCATGTTAGCATCTAAAAATCCATCCATTTTTCCGTTTATCTAACAAACTATCCTTCTATCTATCCATGAATCATCCATCTATCCACCTATCCACCCAACATCCATCTACCCTCCATCCATTCAACCTCACGATTCAGTTCAGTTCAATTCAGCTTAACTCTACTCGGTTCAATTCAACTCAACTTACCTTTATTCACTTCGTAAGATTACTAGGCTTTGCCACGTGTCAAGCAAGTGATAAGTGAGTCACGTCTCTGCTGTCAGGGAGTCCGTGGGAAGAACCCTCATCCTTTGTGGCCAGCTTTGAGTCTCACCTCTGTTAACCCCTTGCCAGTCCCTTTGGCAGGAGAAATTCACTCTAAAGGGCTGTTCTGTGGAAGAAAGTTTAGCCTGGTTTCCACAAACTCCACAGGATGGAGCTCAGAAGAGGAGAGAGGCAAAGTGTGGGAAGGAGGGGAGGCCAGCCAACGGGACAGGGATTTGGCTTCATGGATGGAGGGGCTTCTGTTCAGCTGTGAGCACTCCAGCAGACTGAGTGGGTGTGTTTTGGGTGATGAAGGTAAGGAGATGGGTGCGAGGACCACTATTGGAGAAGTGGGTTCGTGTGAGGGTGAAGACGTGAGCTCTGGGGCCAGTAGACTGCCTGGCTTTCTGTCCTAGCTCCACCATATTCCTACTGTGTGACCTTGGACACATATCTTAATCTCTCTGAGCCTCAGTTCCTCCTTTGTAAAATAGGAATATTAATAGAATCTATTCATAAAGTTGCTGTAATTTAAAATGCAAAGTGCTTACATTAATGCTTGGCACAAAGGGAAAGGTCAATAGATTCTAGGTCAGTTTATTATTATGACTCTTCATTGAGCCCCAGGGACATCCAGGCACTGTGCCAGGAGCTCTCACAGTCACTGTCTCCTCAGAGCGTGCCAGTCACTAGTCCTGGGTAGAGATTTTGCAGACAAGGAAACAAAGGCTCAGGGAGGCTGTCCTTTTTTTTTAAATTGCAGTAACATTGGGTTGTAACAATATATAGCTTTCAGATGTACATCATAATATATTTCGAATTCTGTGTAGGTTACATTATGTTCACCACCCAAAAACTGATTATAGTCCATCCCCTCACCTGTGAGCCTAATCACCCCTTTTGCTCTCCCCCCGCTTCCCCTCTGGTAACCACCAATCCAGTCTCCGCTGCTATGTGTTTGTTTGTCGTTGTTTTTATCTTCCACTTATGAGTGAGATCATATGGTATTTGACTTTCTCCCTCTGACTTATTTCACTGAGCATAATACCCTCAAGGTCCATCCATGTTGTCACAAATGGCCGGATTTCATCATTTCTTATGGCTTAGAAGTAGTCCATTGTGTATATACCACACTTTCTTTATCCATTTGTCCCTTGATGGGCACCTGGGTTCCTTCCAAGTCTTGGCTATTGTGCATAATGCTGCAATGAACATAGGGGTGCAGGTATCTTTATGCCTTTGCGTTTTCAAGTTCTTTGGATAATTACCCAGCAGTGGGATAGCTGGATCAAGGGAGGCTGTCTTTTGCTCGCTGACACAGCTGGTCAGGGGTGGAGCTGGGCTTCAAACGCAGCCCTTTCTAACTCTACCACCCATGCTCTCCTTCCTGTCCTCTTCTGCTACCTTTCAAGGGGTGACCTCTCTGAAATGCAAGGTTCTAAGACTTCTGTCTCCATTTCTGTCTGGGGTGCTCTTTTGGCATACTCAACTTTTAGCCTTGAGTTGTTAATTATTGTTTCCTGTGTGTTTTCTCTCTTCTCCAGAGGGTACGAGATCAAGAAAAATGTTTCTTCTCTACAGCAACTGAGGTGTTGACTTCGACAGTGAAAACTACAGAATTTGTGATGTTTCCCTTTTTGCCTTGCTTGCCAGGAAGCTTGTACTTTTTGTCATATTGCTTCCTTCTCCTTTCCATGGTTTTAGTTTCCTACCTTTAACATCCTTTTTATTTATGTGTCTTTTACTGTAAGCTGTTCCATTCATAAAAGGAGCTGCATAAATAGAGGTTAATTGAGTGGAAATGGACAGATTGCAAATTACAAGTAAATAATTCAAATGAAACCATGAGCTTCAGGAAAGGGACGTGCCTTATTTATATCTGTCCCGCCCACAGTGTGGAGCCTGGCTCTGACACCATGAATTTTGCATGGAAAGCTCAGTGGTGATTTTCTCTGTCATGCCTGGGTCAAGGGCTCTCTTTGCACTTAGAGTAAAATCCAAAGACCTACCTGTGACGACCAACCCCTACCCACCTCTCCACCTCATCCTGAGTCACTTGTTCTTTGCTTACCCAGGATAACCATTTGGGTCATCTTTTAGACCTACTCACAGGCCGAGTTCTTTCCTGCCTCGGGAAAAGAGGCTTTGCACATGCTGTTCCCTCTGCCTGGAACCTTCCCCCCTCCTCCATCCCCTGCTTTTGCCTGGCTCACCCTCCTCCTTACCCTTTGAATTTCAGCTGAGAGTCAGAGTCTCAGAGAGGCCTTCCCTGACTGCTCTGTCTAACGGGGTTGTGGCAGCTAGCTTTCAAAGATGGTACCCAATGTCTCCTCGCCTCTCACATGCATGCTGCTACTCCCATCATGGGTGGACTCGATTTCTCCTCCCCCTGGAACTGGGCTGGGCCTTGCTTTGGCCAACAGAATATGGTGGAGGTGACTTGCTGAGACTTCTGACGTTAGGCTTTGAGATGACTGACAGCTTCCAGCTTCTGCCACTTGGAGCCCAGCTGCCACACTGTGAGAGGCCCGAGACACACAGAAAGGCCCCAGGGGGCAGGAATGAGGGGTCAGGTCAACAGCCTGATTGTGCTCCCAGCCGACAGTCAGCATCGACTACAGCACATGCGCGAGCCAGTTGGTTGTTCCAGCCAGGGCAAGCGCCCGGACGGCTGCAGCCCCAGCCACCATCGTGTGGAGCAGAAGAACCGCCCAGCTGAGGCCACAGAATTGTGACAGATAATAAACGGTTATTGTTGTTTTAAGTCGCTAAGTTTCAGATAGCCAAGGGAGAGGTCAAGCCCTGTTATTTTTTTAAATCACTGCCCCAATGCCTTTGCGTCAGAGCACTCAGGAGAACTTGCGATCATGTAATTATTTGATTCCTAACTTGCTCATGTTCTCTCTTTCCCCTTTGGAACAAGAGCTACAAGAGGCCAGGATTTTGATTGCTGCTACCCGCTGAGCACAGAGTGGCATGTCACAGGAGTGGAATGAATGAATGAATGAATGGATGGATGACAGCATCAGAGCGGTCCTGCAGGGTCCCTGAGAGCCAGGCTGGGGCAGCACCACGAAGGAGGCAGGTGTGGCCCAAGCCGCAGCTCTCGGGGACTCTCACAGCCCAGAGCCGTGAAGCCTCTCCTGGCACCAGCTCGGTACCCCAGCCCAGGCCCCTCCCAGGGCTGTGCCCTGTGCAGCCTCCATCAAGACACCTTCGGCTCTGTGCGTTTGTGTCCACAGATGACGGAGCGAGGACAGGGTGATGGGAATGAATGAGGGCTCTGGACGCAGAGACCCCGGCCTCTGAACCCAGCTCTGCCACATTCCGAGTACGTCTTGGCACCAGGGCCATGTTCCTCGAGTGTTCTCTTACAGTCACATGTTGCTTAATGACCGGGACGCGTTCTGAGAAATGGGTCCTTAGGCAATTTCAGCGTCGTGTGAACCCATTGAGTGCACTTACACAAACCTCGGTGGTACAGCCTGCTCCATGCCTAGGCTCTATGGTACTGATCTTATGGGACCACCGTCGTGTATGTGGTCTGTCGTTGACTGAAACGTCGCTACGCAGCACGTGACTGTATACAGGAAGTGCCGTATAACTGCTGTTATGTATCAGGCTCTGTTCTGATGCTTTTAATTCATGACCTCTGCACAATGACCTTATGAGATAGGTGCTATTATTGATCCTCTTTTACAGATGGGGAAACTGAGGCATAGATAACTTACCCAAGGTGGTGCCGTTGGTAAGTGGCTAGAGCCAGGACTGAGCCTTGGCAATGCGACTCCAGCTGCCACCCTCTCAGCCCCCATACCATTCTGCCTCTCTGAGCCTCAGTTTCCATATCTGTAAAGGGGGTGATAATCCTTGCTGGGTAAACTGTGATAGTGTATGATTTGGCAGTGCCTGGCACATTGTAGGCTCCCAATAGTCCTAGTTTGTTGTGGGAAGACAGACAACCAGGGGCCTGAAAGGGAAGGCATTGAAAGCTCTACTGTGAAGGCACTGGGGAGCCATTGAAGGTATTTGAGTGAGGGAGTGACATAAAGAAAACAGTAGTTTAGCTCAAGTCCTACCCTTTCCGTCTCCTGGCTACCCCCACCCAGGTGCCACCCTCTGACAGCTAACTCCATCCTACCTGATCTTGGTGTCTGAGTTTCAAATCCTTACGTCTTATTTCCCCTGGAAGATTCTGAACTATTCACAAGCCATGACAGGTCCTCCCAGACTTTCTGCCTTGAGTGGGATGGGACGGGATGCTCTCCTTCTTCCCCCTCACGACAGATGTTCTTGCTCCTGTCGGTCTCATGTCAGAGAGCCGCCTCGGAGAGCCCGTCTGTGGCCCTCGTTCTTTCCCGCCCCGAGCCCTGGTGCCTGAGAGAGGTGCTGGGGCTGATCTCCCCGTTTCCTTCTTATTCCCCTGGGGACCCTTTGCACAGCAGTGTGGGTGAGGGGAGACCAGGACTGGTCACTCGTGGGAGAGGCAGGAGGGAGAGAAAACGAGGGAGAGAATGGCAAAGCAAGCTGGAGCAAGAGAGAGAGGGAGACTGAAACAGAGAGAGAATGGTGGACACTGAGAGAGCAAGCGAGAGCGAGAGGAGGCAGACCGGGCCCCTCACCTCAGGGCTGGGGCCACCTGGTGACAAAAGCGGGCCATCTCTCCCAGTGTGTGTTCCTTTGTTCTAAGCCGTGTTTTGAGCACATATACCTGCATACATACCTGCGTCACACACACATATGGTGCCTGTGTCTGTAGAAATGCAGGCATCTGTGACATCATCTGTGCACCTCTATGCTTACCTGTGCCTGTAACTGCACAGATGGTTCGTGAGTGCACGTGGAGAAATACGTGAGGCAGGCGTGCACATCCTTGCTGAAGCGCCCCCTGCTCTGTGTGCCCACCCCGTGCTCGCTCACGCTATTCCAGGCCTTTGTGTGGCTTTATTGTATTTCCCAGCAACCCTCTGTTTCCTGGTCCATGGCCCTGTCTCCACTGAGAGCTGCCTGAAGGAAGTTCACGTCCTTGTCATGTCTGCACCCTTGGGACCAAGATCAAGGGCTGGTAGAGAGGACGTGGTCAAGAAATGCTGGCAAACTGAATGAATACGTTTGTGCAAATGGATCTAACTCCAGAAGTGTGTGTGTGCACATGCCTGTGTGCGTGTGAGAATATGTCCGTGGGCACACACATGCACACTCACTGTGGGTGGGCATGGCTGTGTCTTGAAAGTGTGCATTCATGCATATGCATGCACTATACCTACAGTTTTACACAGTGCAAGGCTGCTAAATGTTTGACAATTGGCTCTTCATTAAAAAAAAAATCCCTGATCTGTGGCGTTTGGCCGTTTCTCTCACCAGGGCCGACTTCAAGGTGCCAGTGTGGCCTCGCTGAACATGGAGTTGAGAAGAGCTGCACGTGGTTGGCTCCTGTGAGCCTGTGGGAGGCCGCCCAAGCGCACGGCAAGCTCTATGTCTGTGCCAGCCTGTGGTGGGGAGGGCAGGGTGGGCGAGGTCCCTCTGGCCTGGGAGGAGTCTCTGCAAACTGGTCCAGAGATGCCTCTTTCCAGAACTGTGCACCAGGGCAGCAGGTGTTCATTGGCTACCAGCCAGCTTTCTGAGGGTGGTCTTGGAAGCCGGGCCATACTGATGCTCCTTGTTAGGCAAGTCTGGACACTCACAGAGACAGCCCAGGCCCTCACCTCCTCGGACACACTCAGAGCTTCTGGCGTATGGCGAGGTCAGCACTGCTCGGGGAGGAAGCCCGAAGCCTGGGGTGGGAACAGAGACGGTGGGAGAAGCCATGCTCCAAGCCTCCTTCAGCAGGGGGTCCCTGGGGATGGCAGGGGGGTCAGGAGGCTGGCCTGGAACCTGCCTGAAGCCAAGTCACTGTGCAAGTCTGGACATGCTGCTTGCCCTCTCTGGCCTCGAGAGCTGTGCCTCTTTCCCATGAAAGGATAGGTCTTCTGAGCTTTACGGACCCTCATCTGACCCTCCGGGAGTTGGAGCCCTTGCACTGGGCTTCGAGTGTTGAAATGCACTTTCAGAGCCAGAGAGAGGCTGTGCTGCCCCTTAACACGGGCGGGAGGGGCGCTGCCTTGGGCCCTGGGCTTTAGGGGACCTTGTTCTGGCCTGCCTCAGATCATGCCCCTCCCCATGTGGGGGTCCATGGGCCAACGGGATGTGCTCACTCGGAGCCCACACCCCTCTTCTAGATCTCTCTCTAAGGCCTGCCATTCCAGAATTTCTGCTCAAAGCGTCCTGAGCCAGCCTCCAGGGCTGGCTACCATCTGTCTCGAAGTTGGACTGGGCTGAGGGGTGGCCAAGGAGTGGCTGTTTTGGGCAGCTATGACAGGAACTTGGATGTGCGGGCTGGATGGGCACCTGCTGTGTGGGAGAGGCCCTGCACCTGCTGAGTGGGGCTGGAGGCAGGAAGGGAATTGGGGCTGGGCTGTGCGCTCTGAGCCAGGACCAAGGGCCCAGAGCGGGCTCGTTCCAGGCCACCAGTTTCGGGAGGAGAACGCAGAGGAGGTTGAGAATTCTAAATTCAAATCCAGTATTTTAGGTCATCATGAGGGTATATTTGTCAGGACAGAAGGAGGAAACGTATTTTAAAGCTCATTAGTTAGGGGCTGGCCCAGTGGTGCAGTGGTTAAGTGCACATGTTCTGCTTCGGCGGCCCGGGGTTCGCTGGTTCGGATCCGGGGTGCAGACATGGCACCGCTTGGCAAAAGCCATGCTGTGGTAGGCATCCCTCGTACAAAGTAGAGGAAGATGGGCATGGCTGTTAGCTCAGGGCCAGTCTTCCTCAGCAAAAAAGAGGAGGATTGGCAGCAGCTGTTAGCTCAGGGCTAATCTTCCTCAAAAAAAAAAAAATTCTAAAAAAAAAAAACCCAACTCATTAGTTTGATTTGCAGCTGTTAGATATTTAGATCTGCTGTATGTGGACCTCCATCTGTACCCCTGCCCTGGGACCTGCAAATATTAGGAGTGAGCGTGGAGGAAGGGATGTTTAAGCTTGAGGGGGGCTTGGTGGTGTGGCCCCAGGGGACTTGTGCTGAACTGAGTTCTGAACGTTGGCCAGCTCTCAAGTGGAGTTTTCCCGAGCCCCAAGGTGTGGGGCTGGCCTCTCTCAGGCCTGTGTGGCTCAGGTCTGCTCTGCATGCCGTCTTCTTTCTCTGGAGCCCCAAGAAGAGCTGCACAGTGACTAAGACAGTGTCTTCCCTCCCAGGGACCCCTCCTGGAGCTCATGAAGAAACCCTGGTTTGTGTCAGGACTGGGGTGTGACGTCTGGGACTGTCCCCTCTCCCCATCGCTGTGCATTCTCATGGCTGTTTGTCAGGTGACCCAGATGCTCCCCATCGATCACTCTTCTGGCTCTCCAACTGCAAATATTAAAATAACCAGGCCAGTGAATCCCAACCATGGTGACGAATGAGACCGCCACGCTTTCTTTGTCTGCGATGATAGATGCCAATGGGACGGAAGGAAGATTTTTGTCTTTTCAGGGCCGTGTATAACAATGTTTTCATTTTAAACAAGCTTCAGTCAGCTTTCTTTTTTCCTGTTTGTCATGGCATTGGTTGTGAGTTTTTACATGACCTTCCGAGTCAAGGGTAATCAGTTCCCAAGCGTGGGGGTGGGGAGGTGGGCACAGGAAGGTGTCAGAAGGAGCAGGAAAAGAAGCATTTTACCATTTGTCAATAGGTGACTTTTTTGTTTGCTTTTGAAATCTTGATTGATTTGGAAATACCTTCTTTCTTCCCATCCTACTCTGTAGGATAGTTTTGTTTTTTTTTTTTTTTAAGGTAAAATGACCTAAGTTAAATGTATTTAATGTTTTTGGGAGGTATTTACAGCCCTCCTTCAAATAGCTGACGCTGGCTGCTTGGGCAGACCCAGGCTGACCTTGGTGGCCAGCTCTCCAGCTGCCTTCAAATGGGCCTTTCTCCAATGTCAGGGTCCAATCCTCCTGTTAGCATCCGCTATGGGCTGAAAGTCTGTGTCCCCCCCAAAATAGATATGTTGAAACCCTAACTCCCAATGTGATGGTATTTGGCAGTGGGGTCTCCGGGAAGTAATTAAAGTTAGATGAGGTCGTGAGGGTAGGGCCCCATGATGGGATTAGCGTCCTTATAAGAAGAAAGACCAGAGCTTGCTCTCTGTCTGCCACGTGAGGACACAGAGAGAAGGTGGCCCTCTGTCAGCCCTTTGCTGGTGAGGAAGAGAGTCCTCACCAGAAACTGAATCTGCGGGCCCCTGGATCTTGGACTTTCAGCCTCCAGAACCGTGAGAAATAAATGTCTGCTGTTTAAGCCCCCAGTCTATGGTACTTTATTATAGCAGCCCCAGCTGAGTGGGACACGTTCCATCTCGCCTTTCCCATCTCTTCAAGTTAGCAGAGCCCCAGGGCCCCATGCCAGAGCCTCCCACACGTCTCCCAATCCATAGTCCCCTCCTAGGAGCAGCCTGTGCAGGGGGCCCTTTGAGGACACTGGCAGGGTCATGTCCGTTCGGGTTGCACAATTTCACCGGGAAAATTGAAAACCTAGAGTGTCATTGGGATGTTGAGTGGGGCTGGTTTATTCTAAGACAGAAAACTCAGGATGTCACACTCGGGGTCTTTAAATATCTGAGGGACTCTTATGCTGGAAAGGGAAGGGAGTCACTCAGTGCTGCTGGATTCAAAGGAAGAATGGATAGAAATTTATCGTGCAGGAGAGACTTTCACCAACGAGTGCTGCCAGCACGGGCTATGGCTGCCTATGGAGGGGGTGAGCCCCTGTCACTGGAGGTGTGCAAGCATCAGTAAGGGACATTTAAGAGGAAGCTCGTGACCTAGGGTGTGGGAACACTCTACTACATGGATTATAAGCCTCCCATCCCCCAATTCTGGGATTCTGTGCCTTTAGGATTGTTTTAAACAGGATGCCAGGAGTTGGGAAAGCAATTAAAGAAATCCACTGACGTGAGGACCAAGCTATAAAAAAAAATCTTTATTTCATGTACCAGGAATTTTTTCTTTTTTTTTTCTTTTTTCAGTTTTCTGCTTTTTAAAATTTTTTTCTGTTAACAGTCTGAAAAAAAAAAAAGGACCCACCAAGAAAAGGAAATGGAGGTTGGTTTCTTGAACTGGTTTGAGCTGGACATGAGCAATAGTCCACCCTGGCAAGCAGCGCCCTTGCCGTCCCGACCCCAGCCCCTTCCCACCAGGCCCCCTAGCCCTTTCTCGGCCATGCTGGTCTCCCCCCACACCCAGATGGCCTTCTTCAAGCAGACGAGGGACCCAGGCCTGTGGTCCGGAAGGAAGCGCCGACTGCCACCCTATACGCTCCACCAGAACTCAGAGACTTGGGGCCAGGTTTCCCCTCTGGACAGCGCCCACTCGTTTGCTGTTTTCTTGGGGCTTCGATCCTTTCAGCCTTGTAATCTGGGGGAGGGGGCGGTGGGCAAGGTTGAAGGGAGGAGGGAGAGATTGCCATTCCTGCCCAGACTGAGAAGACCTGGGTCGCCACCACTCCTGACGCTGGCCCCCCAGCTCTGCCCTGGCCCCCGGGGGCCTCGGTGCACTTCTGCGCTGGGCTGGCAGAGGTTCTGCCTTGTGGTTCAGGCTGAGTTTAGGATTGCAGCTGACCTGAGAAAAGAGCTTTCCTTTCCCAGACTAAAGTCGGGAAGGGCAGCTAGGAGTGTGGGAGCCCCAAGAGCTCCCCACTCCTCCAAACTCCCCAGAGAGCTCAACTTGAGAGATTTCAGAGGGCGGGAGAGGTCAGTGTCAAGAAAGAGGCTGACCCAAGTCTTGCTGGGGGGGTGGGGCGCGGGGTGTTGCAGGGGCCCCTCCCTTCAGCAGAGTGACTCCCAGTCTGGGCTGAAACTCAAGCTCGGGAAAGCCGTTGGGTTTCTCTCAGTTTGAACTGACCCTTGTCACTCTGGGAAGAAAGGGGGAGAAACACAGGGCGCCCCAGACTTTAGTCCGTGGTGTGAGTTTAACTTTGGGGGTCGGTCCCCAACCTGGGACACAACCTTGTAAAGCTCTCTTCTCCATCCCCTCAGCCTTAACCCCTCCCAGCAAACCTCAGAGGATCCCCTTTTTCTGACCCCCCAAGACAGTAGGGGAAGCCTGGTGGCTGACGTCTTCTCTCAAGGAAGCCCCCTTCCCTCTCTGTGACTGGGTTACGGCATTTAAGAAGGGGGACACGAAAGGAAGAGCGGCTTTGGGGACTTCTGGGGCTTTTTCTTTCTCTGTCTGAATGGCAGGATGCGGTTGCTCACATGTGTGTATTTTTGCTTTGACACTGGATGTGGGGGCAGGGGGTTGGGAGCACAGTGAGGAGGCATATGAGATGTGTGTGTGTGTGTGTGTGCGCCTGACGGATGATTTGGGAATATTCTCCATGTCTGGGGGTTGGATGGCAGCTATTTCGGTCATCCCTGGCATCTTCCTCTGGGCAGGTGGCAGGTCTTAAGAGTCATCGACACCAAGAATAAGAATGGGTCTTTGGAGTTCATCTGGGTCAATCCACATGCTTACATAGGGGGAAACTGAGGCCCAGAGACGCCACGCGGCAGGGGATTCCAGAATCCAAAGCTGGATTCTAGCCTGGTGCCCTTTCCATGCATGCACGTGTGGAGTGTGTACTTGCGCGTGTGTGCTTGCACATGGCGGGGTGGGAGGGCACGCGTGAGCACGAAGGCTAGTATGGAGCTGCTATTGTTGTCAATGGCTTTGGAGCGCACGAGTTAGTCTTTTCGGAGCCCTGCCTCTGGCTGCGTGTGAGGATGGAAGGCTTTAGATGGAGGGTGTACCCCTGTGAGCGATTCTAGTGCTGGGCTCGGGGACCGTGTCTGTGTGTGTGAGTGTGAGAGGGGGGTGCGATCTCCTTTGAGTAGACCAGATTCCTGATCACTACTCTCTCTCTCTCCCACATTAGCAGCACCTTCCTGGTAGAAGGAAGAGATTTTTCACCAAAGAGACTTTCGCAGCTCTCAAGGGCCTTTCTCCTCTCCCGCCGGCTTTAAGCCCAGCTCTAATCTCTCACCATAGTTTTTTTTTTTTAAAAAAAAATGGACTTATATATTTGTTCTGTTTTCTCTTTACAAGTTCCCTGCTAAATTTTAAGTCCCCCACCCCACCCCATTTTTTGTTTTCACAGTTTAAAGCTGGAAAAGAATTAAAAGAAAAATACTATCTGATTTTCTTGCAAGTAAATCCACTTATTATATATTTACATTTATTTATAGTCTGTGGTTTTTTTATTAAAAAAAATCACCACTTGTTTTTCCTTTTTCTTTTGTAAAAAGAAACCTTTTTGCAATGTCATTGTTGGACCTGCTGGGCCCCGAGGGGGCTTCAGTGAGTCCAAGAACCCCCAAAGGGTCAATGAGCCCCTGTCCCTGGAGGTTGGGGGCCTATGAGTCTGGGGGTCCACCATCGCCCCAGGGTCATCGGGTGGCCCTGAGGTGAGGGGTGAGGAGGGAGAGCTGCTTTTTATCCCCCGGGGGGTGGGCATCTCCTGCCCCGAAGGACGGGAGCTTGGGGTGGTGACCCCAAGGGACTCACCCTGAGGATTCCGGGGTGTCTGCCATCTCCGCAAGCCACCAGCAGCCACCCCCTCTCCTTCCCTTCCTCAAGGCCTAGGAAGTCATCACAGTGGGTTAAGGACCATTAAGGGCTGGGAACCCGGGGGCTGGGCAAGCCCCAGTGCATCCCCTCCAGGCACCTTTCGGACAGGAGGGACAAAGGACTCTAGGGTCACCTGGAGGCCTACAATTGCCCCATCAATGCTGGGTGGCGCCGGCTCGAAAGCCACCGAGCATGCCCAGCGTTCCTGGGGCACCCATCCAGAGGCTCCAGGGACCTGGCAGTGACCAGAGGCTCACCTGGCCCCAGGGCCCCTGAGTCTCCACCCCCCCTCGCCCAGGGAGGCAGAGCCCGCTTGGGGTTCAAGGGAACAGAAAAGTAACTCTCCCGCATTAAGAAAAAAAAGTAACATAAACCCCCTGATAAATGCAAAGAACATCCCCTGCCTTTCTGCTCCTTCTCGGCTTTTTTTTTTTTTTTTTTTGCTTTCACGTTATCTTGGTTCCCTTCTAGTTTTTCATTTAAATTGGTTTTTATTAAATGTTAAAATAATGGTACATGGGAAATCATGCATTTTCTTTTAGTTTTATTTTCTATTTTTAATTTTTTATCCTCTCTCGCTTTTTTTTTTTTTAGAGTTTGTTTTTCCTTCCCTCGTTTCTATTTTTTCACATTGCCTGTTGTTCGGCTTCTTTGTTCCTCTTATATTTTGTTCTTTTTTTTATTTTTTAAATTTACTTATGTTTTTCTGTTTTTTTGTCTTTTTTTTTTTGCTCTTGGAAGATTTTCCCCGCGGACGGTGGTGCCCCCTGCCCCGCGTCCCACCCCCGGCCCACCCCGCGGGCCGCGCCCCTCCTCCCGGCTCTGCCCCGACGGGACCGGGCGCTGGCTGGAGAGGCGGCCGCGGGCTTCATACGGGGGTGGTCCGGCGGTTGGCTGTGTTGGAGTGGAGGGAGTCTTTGTTCTCCTTCTGGATACAGTTGTGAACTTGGAGGAAGCTGTTATCCCTGTCGGAGTTGTAGGTGGCGGTGGGCGTGGTGGCGGCCTTCAGGGGGTCCCTGCTGAGGGTGTACATGGAGATCTCCGTGGACGGCAGGGTGTTGAAGCCCTTGATGCCCACGGGGGAGGCGTCCCTGGAGTGTGAGGGCTCGGTGGAGCGGGAGCTGGAGCGGCTGCGGCGCTGGTAGCGGTAGCGGTAGCTGGGGATGCGGGTGATGGCCGAGGCCTGGAGGTAGTCCGTGGCGCGGGCCGTGGCCCGCAGCTGTTTGTGCCGGTCGATAAACATGTGCACGGCCAGCACCCCGACCATCTCGGCGATAATGAAGGACAGGGCCCCGAAGTAGAAGGACCAGCCGTACGAGTAACTATTCTTTTTGGAGTCGCTCTTGGAGGGGTCTCCGGCATTGGCAGATATGTAGACTATGATGCCAATGATGTTACTCAGACCTGCGGGTACGGAGGGGCCGGGCAGGGAGGATCAGAGACAAGGACTTTAGTTCCCAAGGAGGATGCCAGGCGCTGGGCTGGGTTAAAGGACAGGGACAGCTAGGTGGGCCTTCCCTGGTCCAGTGTTTCCAGGATGAACGATGGGCCAGTAGAGAGGGATGTCGGCAAGCATCCCCTTAATGTTCTGTCATGCCACTGGAGAGAGCCACAAAGGGGAGAGCTAATGGAAACGCAGATGTGGGAAGAGGGGAGAGAAGAGAGAGGCATTCTACTGTGTACTGAGTAATAATGGCAATAGATATTGTGTACTGAGTATGTACTGCCTGCCTTCACTGCTGACTCCTTTTCAAGGGATTTGTAGATGAGGAAACAGAGAAGGTAAGTAACTTGCTCAAGGCTGCACAGAGATTTGAAGCTGGTGTAGCAAGGGTTTAAGACTGGCTCCTGGAGCCAGACTGCCTAGATTTAAAGCCTTTGGCAAGGCAACCTTCCTCTGAGTTTCCAGATCTGTAAAATGGGTGTAATAACCGGACTTACTCCTGTAGGGCCCCAGAGAAGAGTGAATGAGCTAATACATGCGAGAGCTGTTGGACTCTGGGATGTCACAAGTGCTCCTTGCATGTTAGTCATTCTTATTAAACAGCTTGTGCTACATCCTATGTTCTTTTTCTGGCATCTGAAGCCAATGTGACTTTTCATGTAACTGGGGTGAGAAACGTGGTTTTGGGTGTCTGGCTGCTCCCGCCTGGGTAGGAGAGGAGAGGGTGCTGGAGGAAGGCCCAGTACTCTGAGAGGGACCTGGGTTGAGGCCGTTTTCCAAGAGGCTGGAGGAAGATGGGCCCTTGGGCTAAGGGACAGCGTCTGGGGGTGTTTCTGGAGGACTCGGTGGGGGCGCAGGTGTCGCTATGGGGCAGAAGCCCCGGCACAACCTGCCTTCTCTGCAACACGATCTGATGCAAGCCCTGGGGATTCCTCTCCTTGCACCCCTCCTCTCTCCTCCAGGCCCTCCCAGCCGCTGGGCACCCAAACCTCAGCCTTCTCCCCACTGGGGGGCCTGGGCCCTGGCCCGCCCGGCTCAGGGTCGTTACCTGCGGACACGAAGAAAATGCCGGCACTCAGGATGATGTTGTGTCGGGTCTTGTAGAACTCGCTGGCTGCGATGCAGAGCCCGCCCATGAAAAGCAGAATCACGCTCAGGATCGGGAAGATGCTCGAGGCTCTCACGGCCCCTGCGGGACGCGGAGGGTTGGGGCAGAGAGAAGGGCATGGCCATGAGATCGAGGGACACAGGAGGGAGGAGAGAGAGCAGCCCACAGGAGCGGGGATTCCATGGACACGGGACCAGAGTCGAGGTTGCTTAGCAATGCTGGGGAGGGGGGAAAGGGAGCAAGCCACTGTCCCGTTCACAGCCCTTCAGGGGCTCCCCTCTCCCTCAAGGACCAAACTCCAGCACCTCATGAGGCCCACAGGGCCCTGTGTGACTTGGCCTCTGCCCACCTCCAGCCTCATGTCTCCTGGTCCCCATGTTCCCTCTTGTCCAGCCACAGCAAACTTCCCATGACGTCATTGCATCCTTCTGACTTTAGACATACTGAGCTTTCTAACTAGAATTTCTTTCCTGCTCTTTTTCACTCAGCAAACTTCCATTCATCCATCAAAACCCAGCTCAAAGTCCCCTCCTCCGTGAAGCCTTCCTTGATTTCCTTAGGCAAAGTTATTAGCTCCCTCTTCTGTGCTTTGGGGCCCTTGGGGCACACTGAGAGGTAGTATGTTATGATGGTTAGGGAACGATGTGCCCTGGATTTGAATCTGGCTTTAGCGTTTATTAGCTGGATAAGTTTGAGTAAGTTATCTCACCTGCATGCCTCAATTTCCTCATCTGTAAAATGGGGATGGTAATGGTGTCTGCCTCTTAAGATTGTTGTGAAGATTAAATGAGTTAATTCTGGTAACGCACTTAGGTAAGTCTCTAAGAGCATGCAGTATGTGTTTGATAAATGATAGCTATTATAGTAAATACTTGTTTGTATATATATGCTTCCACCACGAGCCCTGGGATGCTATGAGGACAAGAACTGTGGCTTTCTTTTATTTTAGTTTTCTCTCTTTACTCTCTCTGTCCCCACCACGTAGTTCAGTGCCAAAGACATAGTAAGCCCTCAAGACAAGCTCATTGAGTGAATAAATGTGGTGAGATGGTCCAGAAAGAGGAAGAAGCAGACACATTGCAAAGAAAAGAGAAAGTAAAAAAAGAACATAAAATACATATGAGAAACCCCTTCAGGATAAGGTAAGAAGGAAGGATTGACAAACAGGCAGGAGAGGAAAGAATATTTGAACGAATGTTTTACTCCTGCGTGTGGGAGGTGGGAGGGCAGAGGGCACAGACACTGAGGGCAGAGGGAAGGCAGCTGGGGGAGTGGAGTGCATATGTGGGCCAGAGCATCCGAATGGGGGACCCAGAGGTGAGGGGTCCTCCACACAGTGTCTCTGAAAAGTGAAATGTTTTTTCTATCCGGATTCCAACAGGCAGCGAGTCACCTCGGGACACTGACTCCCCGTCCTGGGAGCTGGGGGCCGGGCGGGAGGCAGAGCTGTCTGAGGCTGGTGTAGGGACAAGGAGGATTTCTTTCCATGTCCAGATTGTTCAAATAGGCTCTGAGGAAGTTGCGTCCCATTAGACGGAGGTTCCTGTGGCTCAGCCCAGGGGTCAGCGGGGGATGTGCGTTTTGGAGCGGAAGGTGCCAGGAGTAGGACCCCCCCTCCCTAACCCCTTTTGGTGGCAACATGGTCTCAAAGGCTCTATGGAGAAGAGGGTTTTTCTGTATAGAACTTGAGGAGTTTTCCTAAGAGGCTTTTAGGCAGTCTGCGGTGACTCGTGTCCTGTAAAACCCTTCCTCTCTCTCCCCGTGGATCTTCAGTGAATCGACACTGCTCGTGGATGCTGCTGGGTGAGTGGATTATTTTGAGGGACTTGCAGAAGGATGGAGCTGTGTCCAGGCGGGCACGTGTGGGGCGAACTGAGCTGGGGTGAGAGGATGAGGGCACGGGGTGGGGGCAGCTGCTTCCTCTGCGATCTCGGCACCCCTCTCCCCTGCAGGCAGGGACGACGCTGCCTCCTCCCCAGACCTGAGTGGATGTTCTCTCCCTGCAAGTCGTTTCCAAGATAAGGCGCCATATCCCCACCCTGACCCCCCAGCCCACACACCCCTGCACACACACACACACACACACGTCTGGACGTGCACACTCAAAGCTACCTGAATTCTCATCTTCACAAGCACACGGGCGTGGTGACGGCTTACTGAAGACTCAGAGGAGAGAGAAGATTTGCTAAGCACCCGCTCCGTGTCGGGTCTTGAGTGGGTACCTAACATACATTGTATAATTTAATCCTCAGAACTGCCCTGTGGGGGATGTGTCGTCCCAATTTACGAGAATCCGAAGTTCAGAGAGGTGAAGTAACTTGCCCAAGGCCACACAGCTAGTGAGTCAGGATTTAAGCTCAGATCAGCCCGACTTTTGAACCACCCTGTGCTCTCCCTACGGGGCTTCCAAGGAGCCTGGGTGGGTGCTGCAGGGTCCTGAGATCTGGGTTGTGGTCCCCTCTGTGCCACTTGCTGTGTGGCTAAGGCAGGTACCTCGCCCTCTCTGGTATTCCCATGTGTAAACTGGGTGTGGCCTGTTAGGTAACTTCTAATGCTTCTGCTTTCTCCACGTGGCTATGATTTCTGACCAGCTGGAAAGGGGGGATGGCAGCATAAAGAAAGAGGGGTCGGCATGACTTCATAGGGGCAGCAGCAGCCGCTCAGATGAGCAGGGAGAGGAAGGACTCTGGTCTTCTCCCTCGAGAAAGTGGGCTCTTCCTGCCCACGGTCTGCCTGCGATTGGCAGCTCTAGACAGCACCCTCGGAGCAGATGCTCATGGCAGCCTCAGGCCTGCTGTTTCCAGCTCAGCCAGGTCTCCTGTGGGAGCCTGGATGTCCCAACTCAGCCTTCCAGCCAGCAGAGAGAGCAAGCTCCAGCCGTGGAGGGAGCTGGGATGCTGTGCGTGTGCAGTCGTATGTGTTTGTGCAAAGAGAGCCCGTATGTGCGTGGACAAGACGGAGGGAGGCAGGAAGGAGAGGTCTGCCGTGCTGCAGCCAGCAGAGAGCAACGTGGAAAAAATGGGACCACTTCAGAAGGTACCAAAGCACACGGTATGTTCTAAATAATGGCGGCAGGCGGGCAGTACAAACAGAGGCCCCTTTGGTCCAGCAGAGCCAGCCCAAACCCCAGCGTCCCTTGGAAGAGGCCTCTTTGCCCAGAAAGAAGGTGACGGGGGCAGCTGGTAAACAGCATGATGCCCAGGAAGGCTGGAGTTTGCAGGACCCAGATCTAGGAGCAGGCAGGGACTCCCACACTGGAGAAGCCTCTTGAACGAGGTCTTTCTGGCTGAGAGACGTCATAGAGAAAATGGGGATTTTGGAGTTAGTCACACTTGAGTTCAAATCCTGGCTTTGTCACTTACTAACCGTGTGACCTTGGGCAAGGGTCTTTACCTCTCTGAGCCTCAGTTTCCCCCTCCTGTGAAATGGGGACAGTAATCCTAATATCCAGCGCACAGGAATGCTGTGAGGCCCTGCTGCTCAAGGGCAGTGTGAGTGCCAGCAGCATGGGCATCGGGGGTGGGGAACTGGTTAGAAACGCAGATTCTCAGGCCCCACCCTGGACCTACTGAATTAGAATCTACATTTTAACAAGAGCCACATAACAAGACTTGTATGCACACGAAAGTTTGAGAAGTGCTCTCGTAAGGATTAAATTGGATAATATCTGCTCTGTGTCCACGCTAGATGGTGGAGAGTGAAAGGGAGCAATTGTTATGATTTCTATTCTGCCGTCCCCTACATCCAGTCACAGCTTCCCCGTGAATTGTCCTGACTTCCCACTGAGGCTGCTCTGGTCTTAGAGCTAAAATCTATCACGAGAGCAGAAAATATCAGATTCATTCAATGGATGAATATTTATTGATCTCCTCTGAGTTAGCGTAGGGAACCACACAATACCTATTAATATTTATGCAGCTCTTATGTGCCCGGCCCTGTTCTAAGTGCCTTCCATGGATTCACTCGTTTAAATCTCACATCAGTGTCATGAAACCATGGGCCTTGGCTTCAAGGAGATTACAAATACCCACAGCAGGTGTTGGCAAACTTTTTCTGCAAAGAGACAGAGAGTAAACATTTCTGGCTTTGCTGGCCATATGGTCTCTGTTACAACTACTCAACTTTGCCTTTGGTGCGTGAAAACAGCCATGGACAATATGTAAACAAATGAGCATGGCTGTGTTCCAATAAAACTTTATTTAAAAGAGCAGGTGGCGGGCCAGATTCAGCCTGCCAGTTGCAGTCTGGCCACCCCTGGCTGAGAGCATAATACACTGTACAGAGGAAAGGCCACGTGGTCCGGAGCGGGGAGATGCTCTGCTCTTGACCAGCTGTGAGAACAGTGAAGAAATACAGATGGAATGCCCCCCACTGTGCCAGGTTCCAGGCTGGGCGTGAAGACATAAGGGGCGCCAAACCAGGCCTGGTCCATGTCTTTATAGGGCTTATGTTCTCATGAAGGAGATATATGTCATCAGATAATAACACAGCTAAATGTATAATTATCAACCAGGATAAAGTGCTATGAAAGAATATATGGTACCCATATGGCACCATGAAGGCGTGTGACAGGCTAATGTTATGTCCATGTAGATGGCTAATGTTCATGGAGTGCTTCGTGTATGCTGGGATCATTCTAAGCACTGTGCATATAGTAACTCATTAGTTCTCGTTACAACTCTATGAAGTAAATACTTTAATTACCCCCATCATACACAGGCTAAAAGTGAGGCACAGAGAGGTTAAGCCATTTGTCCAAGGCAACCCAGCGAGGAAATGGAGGAGCTGGGTGTGTGAAGCCAGGCAGTCTGACCCTAGGCTCTGTGTGCCTAACCACTGCACTCCCCTGCTTTCAGCCCTACACTTCACGCCTCTCAGAGCATCCTCTGGGTCCCCGTGGAGATCACGGAGAGCTTCCCTGAGGGAGCGATGTTGGAGCTGACAGCGGATGGTTAAGGAGAAGCTAACTGTGCGGAATAGAGGCAGGATGTGGAGAGTGGTCCCGGAGAGGAAGCAGCATGGGCCCGGGGCTGGAGGAAGCAGGGCTTGTTCGGGAATTGAAAGGTGCTGCATCACAAAGAGCTGTGGAGGGGCCTGGGGAACACTAAGGGAGAGGAGGCAGGCCGGGGCCAGGCACTTAAGGGGCTCACGGGTCACCAGGGGCCTGCGGATCACACTGTGGAGCTAACGTTTATCCTAAGGGCAGAGGGAACCAGTGAAGGGCTTCAAGCAGGCAGGGCTATCACCATCTGATTTGCGCCTTAAGAAGCAAATGGATTAAGAAGGGGTCAAGGGTGGCTCCAGGGAACCAGTGAGAAGGCTGATGCAGCTGACCAGACAAGCGGTGAAGGGTCCTGGACCAAGTGGGTGCAAAGGGTGTGGGCAGAGGTGGGTGGGCCTGAGGGATGTTTAGGAGGTGAATTAAGACTTGGTGATGGGTGGATATGGTGGAGAAGAGACTGGCGTTGAGGATAACTTCTGGGTCTGGATGGATAAATCACTAGTGAGTCTGGGAGAGGATCAAGCTCGAGGAGCAGAGGGAGGGAAATCTAGGCTGGTTGGGACACGCTGAGTTTGAGGTGCTTCCGGGATGTGTGCGTGGAGTATGGGGTCAGTCGGATGTGTAGTCCAGGGCACGAGGTATGGTCTGGGCTGGAGCTGTAAGTGGGGGTCGCACACACAGAGGTGAGCATGAAAGAGCTTGCCCGTGGAGAGCAGACAGCTTAGCCTTGAGGCTTGGGGGGTGCCAGAGTTTAGGGGCTGGCTGGGAAGACCTCGGGCGAATCTCCTGGTGTCCCTGGGCCTCCACTCCCTTGTCTGTAAAATGGAGATGACAATCTGAACTAGTCCTCCTTATGGGGTTCCAGTGATTAAATAGGAAGAAGAATGTGGAAGCTTTTGAAAATGCAGAATGTTGGTAAACTGTGAACAATTTAATATTTGCTATGCTGGTGACAGAAATGAAGACAGCCCTAAGTACCCAGGAGGAGCAACATCTTGCCCTCTGGAGGGGGGGGGCCTGAGTTTTAATTTCCTCATGAATCCTCTTTTTGGCCAAATTCTGCAGACAAGTCATCTCGGGATCTAGGGCCCCAGTGGCCCAGCCCCTGTGGCTGTCCTGCTGGGAAATCACTCTTCAAGGTGGGCACAATTGGTGGACATGCAGAGGCCCCACTGTCCCCTGGCTCACTCTGGCAGAGGAGGAGAGAGGGGTGGTAGTCCGCGTGGTGCAGGGTGGGAGGTCGGCAGACCTGGCCCTGGCGCCCACTCTTTGCCGGTTCTCCACAGGACCAAAGCGTGTGCCTTCCCTTCTCTGGGTCTCAGGTCTGCACTCTAGTGGGATTGGACCAGATGATCTCTAGGGTCTCACCCGTCCCCGATGGTCCTGTGCCCCCCAAGACCTCCCCTCAGGGCTCCTCCGCCTGGCTGCCCTCATGCCTCTCCCTTACGCTAGTTGTGGCTTTTAATCAAAATAGTCATCATAATTAGGTGGTGGAGGGTGGGCTCCCTATTTTCTGGGCACAGTGTTAAGCCCTTTATGCCTGTTATCCCATTTGGGACTTAATCCGTGCTAATGGGATAGAATCACAGAAGTGCTGGGCTGGGAGAAGGTTCTAGGTTCTTGGGCATCTCTCCCTCTCTCCTCCTTCCATGCTGGGCTGGATGGGGTAGCCAATGACCATGAAAGGAGACGGGCTGCAACAAATGTGTGTGTGTGTGTGTGTGTATGTGTGAGAGAGAGTATGTAGGAGTGTGTGACAGAGTGTGTGAGTGTATATGTGTGTGTACGTGTATGAAAGTGTGAGCGTGTGTGAGAGAGAGTGAGGGGGAAGCGAGGAGGAGAGAGAAGAAGGAGGAGAGAGAGAGAGAGAGAGAAGGTGTTGCTGGAGAAGAGAGACCTGAAAAAAAAAGAGGAAAAGGAATAAGAAGAAAGTGGACGAGAGGAAGAGAGAGGAGTCGAACGTGGTGGCCAGCATGGGTTCCGGATGTGGACTGCTGAGGTCCCACCTTGGCCCTCCCACTGGCTGTGTGGCCTCAGTGCCTCCCCTTTCTCCTCTGTGTCATGGGGTCACCAACAGTACCTGCCTCTTAGGGCTGTTGTGAAGAGGAATGAAGATAGTGTATAAAGTGTCAGGCCTGGCACACGCAGCGTCAAGGGGCCAATGAATGTTTGCTATGTATAATGACACAGGAGAGCAATTTTGGAAGCCCGGCGAACTTCCTCTGGGAGCGCCATCTGTGCAGGTGCCGATGCTTTCCCGTTTCCTGTTGTCCCTGGGGCCAGCTATCTGCTACAGGAGCTCACGAGGGAGATGACCTGAGTGCGTCTCACTGGCTACCTCGCCTGCCCTCCTGAGCCTCGGCTGGCCCTCTGCTGTAGGGGGAGCGTCGGCACACCCAGCTCCTGGGGCTGCCATGAGGACTGATGAGCAAACCCATTTTAAGCAATTAGAACGGTGCCTGGTACCTGGCGAGCACGGGGAAACGTCAGTTCTCACCACAGCAGAGTGTGTCGTTGCTGCTGCTCACAGGCCTGGGCTTACCTCGTTGGTGTTTATTAAAGTGCAGGTTATGACTCATGACTAGGCTGTGAAGTCAGCATGGTGGCTGCAGCCAGCACTTAAATAAATGAACCAGGACAGAATAGAAACCGTGGGCGCGTGTGGAGTGCGCGAGGGGTGGGCACCGTTTTGTGAAATGTTCGCTCTGGTTGCATGGATGTGAGTTGGTAAAAGCTGCAGCTGAGATGACCCCTAACTGCAGGGCATGATTTAGACGCACTGACCATGACGACCTCTCGTGGGAATGTCTCCCACCATGATTTTGCTAGAAGGGTCTGCGGGGCTGGGGCACCAGACAGGAGCACTCGACCCTGGATGATGTCCAGGAGGCAGGTGGCATCCTAGAAAGTGTACTGGGCTGGGGTAAGTCATCGTCCCTCTCTGGGCCTCATTTTTCCTCATCTATAAAATGGGAGGATGGGGCTGGGTGACCCTAAGGGCGTGTCTAGCTCCAGCATGTCAGGCCTGGGAGGATATGTCATCACACTTCTAAACTCTAGCAGGAAGGAGGGGGTGGTGGACATCCCTCACGTGTTCCCTTGGAGCAGCTGGGAGCCCTAACAAAGCACTACCCTCCCCCTTGTCTCACTGTGTCCTCAGAGCGCCCCAGGGGACTGGCACTCAGAGAGGCTCAGAGAAGTCGTGTGTCTTGCCTAAGGCCACAGAGCAGAGCTCACCTTGAATTCAGGCCCCTTCACTCTAAGTCCTCAAGATCAGACCTTGACACCTAACATCCACCTTTGTCCTCATTCTGGGAAAAGGGTAGACGTGCCAGGTGGCCCTAGGGAAGGTGGGTCCTCGTTTATTCACTCAGCAAACATCTCCTGGACAGGTCCTGTGCTGGGTGGGGTGGTGGGGGGTGGGAGGAGAACTGTCTATTTGTGGTACTCCTCTTCGTGTCCTCAAGCTATTCATGGGCCAGCGCGGGAGGAGAATCCAAAAGAGAAATCATGACATGCGGGTCGGAAAGCAGAGTTGTCACTTCCCTGCAACCCAGCCTCCTCCTCTATTCCCGGGCTCAGGGAGGGTGGCGCTGTTCCCTGTCCCCCAGCCAGGACTCCCAGACGCCTTCCCCCAAAGGCTGTCCGTCAATCCTGCTGGCTCTGTCTTCCAGTACATCCCGAATCAGACTCCTTCTCCCCCACCTCCCACTTGGACCACCCCCCTGGTCCAACCGCCGACATCTCCAGCCTGGATTGTGGTTGTCACCTCCTACTGGCCTCCCTGCTCCTGCTCAGACCCCAGTCAGTTCTCCAGCAGAAGCAGAGCGAGGCTGTTGGTGTGAATTCAGCCCCGGCCTCTCTGTTCAGAACCTTCCTGTGGCCCCATCTCCAAGTAAAGCTGAGACCCACAGGTCCTGGCCTGGCCTGGCCTCCCACCCGCCCGCTCACACCCTCTGCCTACGCACGTGGCCTCCTGGCTGTCCCCGAGCATGCCAGCCTCAGACCCTTTGCGCTGGCTGTTCCCTCTGCCTGGAAGTCTCTTCCCAGGGTACCTGCAGGACAAGACACGCTCCCTCACCTCCTTCAGGTGTCTGCTCAGACGCTCCCTTCCCGGTGAGGCCCTCTCTGATCCCCTCACTGAAAACTCCCTTTGCCTCTTCCCTGCCTGATCTTTGGCCTCTGCGGTTTTCGCTGGCTAACACACTCAACAGTAATGACTAATGCCTACCAAGCGCTTCCTGGGCTCCGGGCCGGCGTGGAGAGCTGTCTCATCCTGACTCACCTACGCCTCACTACGGCCCAGGAAGGTACCAACGAACACCATCCCCCTGGCGAGGAATCTGAGGCCCAGGGAGCTCATCCGAGAAGTGGCAGAGGTGGATTTGAACGCAGGCAGAGAGTGCTAAGGCTCGAGGTTATGCTCTCCTGCCTCCGACTGGTGGCCAAGTTCCGTAGATTCACCCCCCAAGTAACCTTCATGTCGGTCCTCCCTGCCTTGGCTGCGTTCCACCTCCCTCACAGGTGTCTGTTCCCCCGCCTCCACAGGCGTCTGTCCACTTCCCTCACTGGGGTCTGTCCACCTCTGTCACAGGAGTCTGTCGCCCCCTCCCCACAGGCGTCTGTCCACTTCCCTCACGGGGGTCTGTCCACCTCCCTCACAGGTGTCTGTCCCCCTCCCCTGCAGGTGTCTGTTCCTGGCCCGCAGCTGCCCCAGGGGTCTGTCCTCCTGCCTCTTCTTGCCCTCAGGTGGCAGTGACTCTGGGAAGGCTCAACTCCTAGTTCCAGTGTAATGAGGTGAGACCTCTCTCTGGGGGGAGGGGCAGGCCCTGCCCAGAGCCCTCCCTCCCTTCCCCATTCTCTTCACTTCTGGCTCTGGAAGAAGAGTGGCTGATGTGGTGAGGCCCTGATGCTGCAGCTCTGGAGCGTGTGTGTATGCGTGTGTGTGTGCACGCCTGGCCTGTGGGCACTAGCCCCTCCCCTCCCCCTGGACAGAGTGTGTCAGGGACAGCAGCCAATCCTGGGCCGTCACCTCCAGCCCCGGGCTCTGACTGTGGAGTGGGGAGAGCTCGATCCCACCCTGCAGTCCTGGGCTGAAATACAGCGGATTTGGGGTCTAGCATACAGTAGATGCTAAACATGTGATTGTGGAAGAGAGCTAAATTCCTCTGAATCTTCTTTCCTGGCTCCAAGTCACATTGGGACAGCTGGGAAATACCAACTCTCATCTCCTGAACACAACACACACACACACACGTATGCACACATCACGCAGGGACCCACATGCACACAGCAGACATGTGCAAACACCCAGGCACTTGCATATTCAGACTGACAGACAGACGCACAGACACGAAGGCACTGAAGGATGCAGAACACAGCACTGACACATGCCCTCATGCACAAAGACAGGCACACAGACACACCAGCCCACGACAGTCATAGGAAGTCACATCCTGGTCATCACCACCTCGGGTCTTCAAGCTTTGGTAAGGAGGGGTGAAGACAGGGGATTGTCACAGCAGACACATCCGGTGGCCCCACAGAGCTGCCTGGGAAAAACAGTTCTGGTCACCATTCGTTCGTGGGGAAGCTAGTGAGAGGTGGGAAGAGCCGTACTAGCCACACCTGCATGGGGCCCAATGTCCGGAGGCCCAGGATGGTGACCAGGGCCTGCTGGAGTTTTTCCTCCCTGTCACGAGGGAGCCCCTGGACTCTATGGCTCAGGAGACGCTGTGGAACTCCTCAGACACCCTTGGGGACTGCAGAGTAAGAGCGTGCATTCATTCATTGATTCATTGATTCATTGATTTGTCCCATCAGATATTACTTGGGCACCTTCTTTCTTCCAGGTCCTCCGTGAGGCGCTGGGCAATGCCTTAAGCTGGCGCTGCTGGCTTGAGAGCAAGTGAGCCCCACCGTCTCTGCCACCCCAGGAGATCACCCCTGCGCTCCCGCCCAGCTGTTCCCTTCCGGCATTCCCTTTCCTCCCTCTCTGCTCTGGATCCTCAGGCTGGCCGCTGGAACCAGGATGGCTGGAGTTACCTGGGCCACCTCACTGGCCACCCTTGCTCAGCCTCCTTTCCAGGAACCTCCTCATCCTCCTGGCCTCTAAACTTTAGGGTCTGTGGGCTCAGTTCCTGCACCTCTTCTCTCTCTGCACCACTCCCTTGGTGCATTCATCAAATATCCACGTTGAGAACTCACAGATCTCTGTCTTGGGCCAGGACCTGTGCTGTGACTCCCAAACTCCAGGACATCTCCCCAGGGCCTCTCCTATTTAACGTGGCTGACACTGAGCTTCGGTTCCTCCCCAGTCCCAGCTGGCTCTCCCCACAGGCACAAATGTTGGAGTCCTCCTTCCTTTCCCTGGAAATCCACAGGCAGCCTGTCACAAAATGCTGTATGCTGTCCCCTGGGAATATTTTCAGAGTCTGACCGCTTCCTCCCTCCTCTCCTCCACTCCCACCACCTTGGTTCAAACTGCCGTCACCTCTGGTCTAGATTATTGCAACAGGCTCTGAACTGTTCTGCCTGCCTCTGCCCTTGCCCTATTTCAGTCTCTTATGAACACAGCAACCAGAGGGTCCTGGTAACATGTGAGATGGTGTCGCTCCTCTGTGCAGACAGACCCTCTGGTAGCTTCCTACCTTGATCAGAGCAAACCCCCAAGTCCTCGCTCTAACCCCCAGGGCCCCAGGGCCTCTTGGCGCTTGCTCTTCCTTCTCTCCTTCTTGCTCGCTCCATTCTTGTCTTACTGGCCTCAGTCCTGCTCCGCAAATGTTCCAGGCATGCTCCTGTCTCAGGGCCTTTGCACTTGCTGTTCCCTGTGCCTGGAACATTCTCCCTCCAGACAGCCACACAGCTCACTCTCACCTCCTTCAGGTCACACTGAGGACTTTATCGACCCCACCCCCATGCCGGAATTCCCTATCCCCTTTTACGGCTTGATTTTTCTCCCTATCACTTCTCACAGTTTAGCAGACTGTATAATTAACTTGTAAATTTCCGTGACAGTAGATTGCAAGTGTCACGAGCGCCCAGTTTTTGTTTTGTCTGCTGCCAAAAAGGACGCCGCCGGGCACTTTGGATCTCTTTTGGCTTCCTGGATGCTCTGGCCCAAGAGCGAAGGAGAAGACCCTCGGAGGCTTCCTCAGGGGCAGCGGCTCTGCCTGGCAAGGCCCGCAGTCCGACACTGACACACCGTCAAGCCTTTGTCCACTCCGGAGGTGTGCTGGCCCTGTGCAGGCGCTGTGCTGGGCACTGGGGAGGCAGAGCTGGTTCAGAACACAGCCTGCCCTTAAGGCGAGCAGAGTCCAGGGGACTATGCCCCTGACCTTGGCAACAGCAGGAGCTCCAGTCGCCCTTCTGGAACCGCCCTGCCTGCGCCTCTGACCCTCCAAGTCTGAGGCAGGCTGAGCATGAACAGTCAAGGCAGAGATGGTGGTCTGGGCACACGGGGCTCTGGTGCCTCCCTTTGCTGAGCCTCTGTCCACCCTCCTGGATGTCCTGTCCCCAGCCCTGTCCCTCCTCACAGTCCTCTACTGTCCTCTGGAAGCCCAGCAGTGTCCTGTCCCACGGCCGACCCCTCATGATGTGGCTGCCCCTGAGCCTGTCGGCTCTGCCTCCAAACAGCCCCTCCCTCCTCACCATCACCACAGCTCACACTCTGGTCCAGCCGCCACGGCCTCTCACCGGGAGGCCTGCAGCAGCCCCCGCCAGCCTCCCTGGCCCACCCCGGCAGCCAGACGTGAACTTCCCAATCATTGTCCCTGCTCAGGACTCCCATCAGGCCAAAAAAGAGGTCTGGTTTCTCCCCCACGTGGTCGGGCTGCTCTGCCGGCTCTCTGACCTCCTGCTGGAGGATGCCCTCCATTCGTGCACTGGGCTTCGTCGGTGTGTCCTCCCCACTGGACCTCAAACATCCCGCCTTAATAAGGCCTCTGCTCTTGCCATTCCCTCCTCAGGTACGTGCTTCCCCGAAATCCTCTCGGCTCCTTCCCTTTCTTCATTTAGAGAAGCTGTCCTGACCACCTCATCTAAGTAACGCCCCCTCCCTGCCCTGCCCTCTGCCTCCCCACCTCGCACAGCGCTCAGAAGCTATCCGCCCCCCCTAGGTGTTCCTGAGCTTCCTGACTGCTGCTTCCTCGGCTGGAATGTAACCTTCAGGAAGACGCTGACTTTGTTTTGCTCGCCCTCGGAGCCCCTGCTACCAACAACAGTGCCCTGCGCATAGTGAATGCTTAGTGAATGTCTCAGGAGTGAATGACTGCATGAATGAATGCTGCTAGAGTCCAAGACTCAGCTTTAACGCCACCTTCTCTACGGAACCCTCTGGAAAAACCTCCTCTGGTCTGGCTTAGGGGCCAGACTCCCTCAGCACCACACACTTCCTTCCATCCCTGCCTGTCTCACGGCTGCAAGCCCTCAGGAACAGCAGCTCTATTGTGTCCTCTCTCGTGGCCTCCCACGTGGCAGGTGACGATGGGTTTCACAGACCTGAACTGGGAGCTGGCTCAGGCTCCGCCCACCCCGGGTGCAGCTCCGCCCACTTCCAGGCACAGCTCCGCCCACCTCCCTGGGCTGAAGCCACGCCCACCTCGGGAGAAGCTCCACCCACCTCCCTGGGCCCCTGTGCGGCCGAACTCAGTGGGGTAGGAGATCCTTCTACAAGAAGGATTTGTGTCTTCTAGCTTCTCTACCAACCAGTTTAGAGCTTAACAGAGAAGGGGGGGAACTCACATCTTCCAGCTTTAAAAAATTGCTTCTCTTGTCTAGCCCAAGATTAGCGTTTATAGATTAGGGCTCAGCAAACTGTGCCAAAGGCAGCCTGCTGCCTGCCTTTGTAAATAAAGTTGCATCATTGGCCCACAGCCACACTCATTCGCTTCCATATTGTCTAGGCTGCTTTTGTGCCACACGGGAAGAGCTGGGTAGTTGGGACAGAGACCGTATATTCGCTATCTGGCCCTTTATAGAAAAAGCTTGCCAATCCTGTTACGGATGCTCAAAAAGTATTGTTGGATTAAGTCAACTCAAATCAAACCCTTGGAATCCTCCACCACTAATGTAGGTTCAAGTCTTGTCCAGGGACCCCAAAATGGACCAAACACTCTAAGCTCTTCCCTCTTTAAAAATAAGGAAATGGAGGTATAGAATAGGTGGGAATAGCCACTGGAGAATCCCATATCTTTCCTTTATTTAACAAACAGCATTTATTGAGCACCTGCTGTATTCCAGGAGCTGTTCTAGGCACAGTAATGAATGAGACAAAGTTCTCGCCCGGTGCACTTGGCGTCTAGCTGATCAAGTGCTACACCCTCCCGCTGCTCAACCAGTGTGGCTCCCGTGTGGGGCTCAGCTTTGCTCCCCCCTCCACCTCTACGTGCAGGCCCCATCTCTGCTGGGCCTGTCTCGCAAGTCCAGCAGTTTCTCTGAGGCTCCTCCCTGCCAGGCTGTGCTCTGCCTGGGCCCACAGACTGTGTCTCATTCATCCGTGTTGATCTCCCCAGCACTGAGCACCGGGGCTAGCATACAGAAGGCGCTCAATCTGCCTTTATGCCACCGCCAGGCTCCTCTGAGAGCCCCAGACACAGCGGGGAGGAGCGATAACCCAGCGGCCCTTTAGGAATTCCACTTAAGAGCAGAGTCTTGCGAGAATTCATAAAAGGAAGTGAGGAGCATTGTAAGATATTTTCTCCCCCTTTACAAAGAAATCTATTAAATTACATCATGTTCCCTTCCTTTCTCTTCTCAGCCGCCTGGCTGACTTTATGTTCCACGGGCTTTTCAATGAAACCCAGATTCCAGGCTGACCTGAGCGCTGGGTTTGATGTGAGGAGTAATTATTGAAAGAGACAGGAGTGATCCATATAATAAAATGCCTCCTCCATTTTTCATAAAAGTGATCCGAGGCTGATGCTAACTAACCACGCTGCCTGGGGGGATGGGAGGGGGGCGCCCGCCAGCCTCCCTGCGGCTGGCTGGGAAGGGCACCTGGGAGCAGAAAGAAGGGATGCTCCTGGGAGCAGAGCAAACCTTTGGAAGAGCCGCCTGAGAGCCTTCAGCCACTTCTGCTCGGGGCGGCTTTGCTGTCTCAGGCGTCAAGGGCCCTCAGCCCCTCTCCTGGAAAGCCCTTTCTCAGGGAGCATTTACTGTGTTAGTTTTTGCTGATTCTTGAGACATTTTCTTCAGATCTCAAAGCTTTCTCTTGATAATATGTCTCAAGGGGATTTAAGATCACAGCTATTGCCTGAGGATTTAACTTGGACTTCACTTGTAGGGGGAAGAAAAACCAATCTCATTTATTGTTTCAGTAGCAGTTCCCATCTGGCACTGCCTGGTGAGTTTCTTCATTCAGTTATTCAAGAAATATTTACTGAGGCTTGTGGTGTGCCAGGCACGGCTCTGGGAACAGAGAGTAGTGAACAAGATGGTGGAGTCCTAGCAGCATCCTAGCAGAGGTGGCAGGACTGTGAGGAAGATGGCTGCTCAAATAGATAAGGACCCCCCCGGCAGGATAAAGGTGCTGTGCTCTGGGAACCCCTTCAAGGGCATGGAGGACTTCCTGGAGGAGGTGAGGTTGCAGCTGAGATGTGGAGGATGTGTAGCAGTTTGCCAGACAAAGAGGGGAGGGAAGGGTGTTGCAGGCAGAGGGGACAGCATGCACGTAGGTTTGGCCTCTGGACAGGAGGAGAGGAGGGAGGCTCAGCTTTTTCCTGCCCTGTGCTGTGACAGAGACCTCTGGATAGTCCTGGCTCGTGAAAGATGGAAGAGCAGGACCCACCACTAAGAGGGAGATAAAAACTTGTATGCACTCACGGAGGAAATATTCTGCTGTGTCAGCTTCGTAATCTGCGTCCTCTGGGAAGTGATCGATCTGCTTGCAGAGACCTTTAAAGTTCCCTGGAAAACAAGGGGAGAAGGCACATGTGAGACATCGTGGCTTCCAGGGGCTCAGTGCCCCCGGCCTCTTCCTGACTTCTCCCTCTCCGAAGCTGGCTCAGCCCTCTCCCCCGCCCCTGAGGGAAGGGTTGGACATCTGCCTGGTAAATCAAAACACACCCCCAGCAGGGCTGCAGCCAGGATCTGAGGCCGAAGACTTCAAAACCAGCCTTCTGTCCCAGCACCGCAGCTTCTGAGATTAGCTGAAGCTTGGCGGGCGGCGGAGGTTTGATTCTGGGCTGAGGACCGCCACGGAGGAGGCTAGCGAATGTCCACTCTGTGCCCGGCTCGCCTGGGAGCTTCCCTGCATTTTGCATGTGAGGAAGCAGATCACTTTCCGAAGACAGAGCCCAGAGTGAGGCTGACAAACAGCCCACAGCCCTTTAGATGAGTTTGCAAAGCACTTCGCCGCCTGCCGTGGCCTGGAATTCACTGTACCCAGCCCTGGAAAGTTCTGAAATGCCCCGGGGTTGAGCCCCCACCTGGGGCTGGGCCTTCCGCCGGCTCTTGGACTACAACTCGCTTTGGGGCAACCACAGGCCTGTGAGAGGGGCATCGTCATCTCCATTTCACAGTTGAGGAAACTGAGGCACAGGCTAAATGACTAAGTGAGGCTAAATGACTAAGTGAGCATTCGTGGCCAGGAAATGTTGGAATCAAGGCTCAAACGAAGGCTTTTTGATTCTATATTTCCTTGGCAATTTCTGGGATGGTGAGGACCAGCTCGGATGAAAACCCCAGCCCAGTGCCACAGCAGGTCGCCGCCAACGATCGCGCAGTGCGTGAGTGAACTGTTGAACACGGCCTTCATAAAACGGATACAAAGGACAGAATTACGATCACATCCAGCTCATGACAGCAGAGACGTTGTCTGTTTCATTCACCGTCGTGTCCCCAGCACCAGCACAGCCACGACAAACGTTGGCTAACTTTCTCTGAAGGAATAGACAGTCGGACCTGTGCCGGGAGACACGGCCCAGTGGGTGAGAGGTGGGGTCTGCGGCTGGGCCGTCCGGGGCCCGCTCAGCATCACTGGGGGGCCTCCTCTGAGAGTGGAGGTCCCAGGGATTCCTCCCCTGCAGACTGTCCTGGGGATTAAATGCGTGGACACATAGAGAGTGCTTGGCAGAGTGCCTGGCATGTTAGGAAACATGTTGGGGCATTGATGTGAGAGAGAAGTGAGCTTTGACTCTGTTCAGCCGCTGACATTCGAGATTTTTCTGTGATAGTAGCTGATATAACCTAATTAATACAGTCCTCAATACATGTTAGCAATTTATTTTCTTACCAGGTCCTAAGCCTCCATAGCCCATGAAGTAGGCTTATTATGTACTCTAGACATTATTTAGGACGTTTATTACAGTTTCATTACACAGACCTGTGTATATTCTATACACCTGCGTGCACTTACATAACTAAGTATTTTAGGGATTTCTAGCTATCATTCTATGCAACTATCTTACAGAGAAGAGAGTTCACCTCTCACCCCCCATTCACCGTCTCTCTGCCAAGTTCACATCCTTCCCCAACTTCTGCAGGAAAAACAGTTCCCCAGGGCATCCAGGACTTCTGAAAATTTCACTGAAGCTTTGTAGGGTCCAGGAGCACAGCGTTCCACTCAGTTCCACTCCCCAGAGGGCAGCTCTCTTCTCTAGGTGTTCCGGGATCTCGCTCTTCTTGCTTACCCACCTCCCACCACCGTGTCATCTCCCCCCTTCTCTGTCGTCCTGAGCACATCTCCCCTCTGCCCTCACGCCTCCTGGCGCGTTAACGGGAGGCCTCGACTTCCGCCTAGTAGCCATCCCCTAATACATTCTCTAATACAGCCCTACTCCCTTCCCTCCTGAGAAGCTGCTGGGAGGATAAAATATCCTCCCTATTGTTAAGATTACAAATCAGCGTATTTGCAAAGCACTTTCATTTTCTCTCCATTCAGTCTGACAAATATTTCATCAGCGCAAACTCGGCGCCAGGCTCTTTGTAAGGAAGCCGTGCGGGAGGTGAGGCGCGAAGAACAGTACTGATGTGCCCTCAGGCTCTGAACAAATGGGGACAGTGCTCCAACCCAAATCCAGGGCTCGGAGGTGGCGCCTCCATGTCTCTCTCTAAGGACCCCACTTCATGCTGGGAACCACGCGCACACCCACTCCCCGTGCGCCCCGACTGCCCCTCTGCACACACCTGCGCCCCAGTCATCCTTGGGCTGTTGGCTTCTGTGCCTGACACAGAAGAAGGGTGAAGAGATGCTTGTTGAGAGGCTGTGCGAAATAATCAGCGGACGGCTCCTGCGAGGTCCAGACCTGGGTGTCCAATGTCCTGGTGGCTGTTTTAAAGGCACTATGTGCTCAGCAGGCCCAAACCTGATCTCAGGATCTCTCCCTCAAGCCTGGTCTTCTGGAGGCACCACCTCGCTCCACAGGTGCCTCCCCCTCGCTCCCTGGTGCAGGCCTGAGCCCGGTCCTCGTCACCACCACCTCTTCCTCCTCACTGAAGGTCCCATCCATCATGACGTCCTGCCAGATCATCTGTAGGTATCTCTCAAACACGTTGATTCCTCTCCATGGACAGCATCACTCACCACCAGGCCACCATCCCTGCTTCCCTGGAGGGCTGCAGTAGCCAACCCACTGGCCACTTTGCACCCACGTCTACCCGTCTCTGCAGAGTAATCATAGTGAGCCTTTGAAATGCAAATCCGATCAAGCCACCTCCAGCTTAAAGCCTCAGCAGCTTCCCAGTGCTTTTAGGGAAAAGCTCCACATCTTTAACAGGGCCTGACCCCGGCCTCTGTCTGGCCTCACCTCCCTCCCTGAGCATGTGCCGTCTCGGCCCTCCTTCCTGCATGCTCCCTCCTGTCACGGGATCTTTGCACGTGCTGACCTGGCTACCTGAGCCTCCACCGCAACCTTTGCTGTCTCCTTCCGTCAACTTCCCTCCACCCTCCTGCACTGGGCTGGTTGGGTGTCTACCACTCTGTTGGCTGCTCTGTGTTGGGGAGAGATGCTAAGGCATGAGTGATCTGGTGAGAATGTTCTAGTAAAGAAGGAAGAATTGATGACCTAGAGAGAGGAGAAAGCAATACCGTAGCAGTGTGAGAGGGGATGAGGTCCAGGACACAAGTGAAGGGTGGCCTTGTGCGGAGTGAATGATGGTGCGTCCACCGCACCAGGAGGACGGCGGCATCTGTGGGGGCAGGTGCGAGAGTTGGGTAGACGCGACGGAAGCTTGCGACACTGCCCTTCTGGTTGCTTCTATTTTCTTGACGAAATGGGAAGCGGGATGGTAAACTGAGAGTGAGGAAGGGGAGGCAGGATTGGAGAGCTGAGGAGGGAGGAAGGGAGTGAAATTTTCCTCCAGGAGACTGGGAGAGAGGATGGACCAGGCCTGAGACGTGAAGTATGTGTGTCGGCGGCTTGGAGGTCCCTCTTGAGAGGCTGTGCTTTTCTAGGGCCATGTTTAGGGTGTGGCTGAGGCTAGATGGTCGCCTGACCAGGATGGGGCCTGTAAGCTGAGTGCCAGAAGGGAGGGGGGACGGGAGTCAGAGTCGGAGCTTGTGGAGGAGCCATGGGCATTGCTAAGGTCGGGGTCACGGACGAGACCACAGACGAGACCCCTTGGGTCGCGTAAACGTAGGGATGACATCGAAGTATTTAGCAACTGGAAAGCTCACTCAAATTAATATATAAGGCAAAACGAGACGTCCACTTCTATTTTCTATGTACGTCCAGTATATATTAGGAAGCTGCTTACCAAGTTAAAAGTTGAAGCGCAAATGATTCATCAAATTATTCTAATAAGCCCCAAATCACTGGTTGGTTTTAGAAATTATTGGTGTGATCTTCCAATGATGAGGCTCTTACAGACTAAATGATGGCCCTGTCTGGACCGCGATTTGACACAGGGAACCACCCAGATAGATGCTTCTGACACTTCTCTCTTAGAGGAAGCGTCATTTCATCTCAGTGCCTACAGAATTTTCTCCTACCCCGTCTGACGCCCTTCACTGGGAGGACTTCTCTGTGAAAATAGCCCTCCGTCCTGTCCTGTCCTGGGCAACCCCAGGAGGCCCGAGGGACGGTGCTGGGAGAGGGAGAGCAGGGAGGAGGGTGAGAGAGGGCGGAGACACGGCCGGGTGTGGGCTCAGGCTGGCCCCGCCCCTGGGGGCTGCAGGAATGAGCTGTTCTTCTTGGGCCCCTGCGAGCCCCCTTTAGAGCAGATGCGCCTGGGCGGGTCCTGAGGCCCAGAGCTCGCCCCTCCACCCATCCTTGGGGAGGGGAGAGGACCGTCCCAGACCCTCCCTTCTCTGCTGTCACAGCCCAGGAGCCGCTCCTGCCCAGCCCTCTTCCCTGAACCTAGTGGGGCTGATCGGTGAGACAGGGTTTCAATATTTAACCACCAGCGGGGCAGGGCTGGGAGGAGCCGGCTGAGCGAGGGGGGCAAGACCAGGGGCCCCGAGGACGGGCTGTGTGATGTGAAGTCACCAAGAGAGTGCAGGAGGAGCGCTGGAGGAGGACGGTGCAGCGGGCGGGGCTGGCTCCTCAAAGGACCAGGGGTGCGCTGGGGGGCGGGGGAAGGTTGGCAGGAGGGAGTCGAGGCAGAGGGGCTGGGATGGGTATTGGAGAGTCAGGGAGGGGCAGGGAGGGTCCCGCCACCTCAGAGGGGTGGGAGATAAAACACCGCATATGAGGATGGGGGGCAGAGCCTCAAGGAAGGGCTGGGTTTCCAGGTTTCTGTCAGAGCAGGGAGGGACGAGGGTGGGAAAATGCGGGATTTTGCTGACATCGGGACAAAGTTCCAGAGATCCGTGGGCAAGGATCTGGGGGACAAGGGAGTCAGAGATTGGGTCAGATTAGTGGGCGGACAGAGCCCTGAGGGGCAAATGGTTAATAGTGGGGAATGACGGAGGTAAACTGGGTCTCTGAGGCTGATGGTGACGACGAGGTTGTGAGGGCTGGCTGGAAGAGTGAGGGGTCTCCAGGAGCACTCGGACCTCTGGGGCCCTGGGCTCAGTCCGACTAACGTGGTGACGCAGTTCATGAGGAGGAGGTGGTGCCAGAGGTACTCTGTCACCTTCAGTGGAATTTAAATTTGGTAGAACATCCATGTCGACAGACATCTCTACGGTCAGGGAGGAGTGGTATAATCTTGTTTTCTTGATGTCAGACTAGAGTTCTGCTGTATTTCTTTCTGGTTGGTGGTCATGAAGCCAAGGGGTTGATACTGCTTCAGGCATAGATGGATCCAGGTGCTTAAAAACATCTGGCATCTCGCTCTATCTCTGGTTTTCCTCTCAGTTGGTTTCATTTTTAGGCTGGTTCTCTCCCCAAGGTAGAGACTAAGGGCTGATTAAGTGCCTGGCCCTGGGGTGGTGGATGGAAACCTAACCTGGTCCCTGCCCTTCAGGGGCAGACAGTCTAGGGGGAAAGACAGAAAGCACAGAATTTACTGGAATGTAGTATCTCACATAGCATATTAGAGGGATGTACAAGGCTTTACAGGAGCATAGTTGTTCACCTAACATATATGTAGCACCAGCTGTATACCATGCTCTGTGCAACCTGCTGAGGACACAGAGGAAAAAATATACTTTCCGTGCTCACAGGACATGCAGTCTATGGTGGGAGGCAGAATACAGATGCTGTGGTGTCGCAGGATTTGTGACGTGACAGAGGGAAGCAGAGTGTATCTGCAAGCACACAGAAGGTGTGCATATCCGAGTGTGTGAGTGTGCTGTTTTGACGCAGGCCTCCGAGGAGGAGGTGGCTGAGCTGATACAGAAGGTGGAGAAGGAGTTAGCCAGGTGAAGGAGGTAGGGGCGTGTGTGTGTGTGTGTGTGCACGCACGTGTGCTTGGACGTGATGAGGAAGTGATGGAGAGTGGGAAGGGATTTCTAGGAAGGGGGACTAGCAAGAGCAAAGTCAGGGAAGTGCTGGGCACACAGGAGGGAACAAACTGTCTCAGGGGGTCAGAGAACGTCCCCCAGAACAGAGTTGGGGCTAACAAGGAAGCCTGGAGGCAGCGGTGTGCGGGAGCTGGCTCCCACCCGCTCACGGGAGCCGATGGTTAATTCTCTTCCTGACTCACATTAGTAGCTTGAAATCAGCCACGGCGGCAATATGTGCACCACGGGAAGTGACAAACACTACAAATCAACGTCTCGGTTCCCTGCCCAGAGAGCCAGGTGTCCACGTTCACAAGCACACCACTGGGTGAAGGGCAATCCCGTGTGAGGGGTGGGCTGGCGCAAAGATAAGACCCCCTAGTGGCATTGGAGATTTACCAAAGGACGGGTCCCCTTTAGAGGGCCAGATGGGTGAGGGTGAGGGCAGGAGGCTGCTGGGGAGGGGGCAAGGGCCACACCCCACAGGGGCTGCTGGTCCAGGCTGGACTGAAGAGGGGGCATCTCACTGCCCGCTCCCCCCACAGGCCTTGGCTCTGAGCTTTTGGAGGATGAGGATATAGGGGAGACCCTCCTCCCCGTGAACCCCCACCCCGGAAGGGCAGGGGTGCCGCGCCAACCCCACAGCTGTGTGACTTCAGGCCGAGCTGGGATGGAAAGGCCAAGGGCTGTGCCTCTGGCTGCCCCTGCTCTGCCTCCGGGAACCCGCCGTCTCAGACTGGAAATTTCAGCTCGCAGGTATTAAGTCGTTTAAAAGGAGGTTTCATCAGCTTTGTAAAAAGCACATTAATATCTCACACCACCACCCGCTGTCTCGTTTCTTTGAGATACAATAAGCTCTCCATAAACCTGGTCATTAGGGGCTGAGCAGACGCCGTTTTATTTTCCACACATTCACGAGGAGCTCAAAGAGCCGCGCAGGAGCCTGGAGGCCGCACGGATGGAGCGGCCGAAGCCCGGGGAGGCTGTTTTCTAAGTAATTTTTTAAGTGAAGCAAATGAAGGTTTTGGTGGGATCTGCTTTCTCTGTGTTTTAAACCCTCCCTGCTCCCGGCTTTTTGCTTTGCTGGCGGGGCCCTCCCTGACGGCAGGGGTGCGGGCAACCGCGGGGCGGGTGGGCGATGCCCGGCTTGCTCCTCGCAGAAGCCCCAGCCGCCGGCATGGAGCTGGCACCAGCTGGGGCTGGAGGGTTTGCAACAACTACCTCTGTGGCTGTCCATGAGTTTGCTCCTTCAGCCGTCCGTCTGTTCATTCATTCATTCATTCATTCAGTGGATTATTTTGAATGCCTACCATGTGCTGGGTCCTGTGCAGGCCCTGGTGGGGAGTGGGTAGAATGGGGTAAGAAGTCCGTTCTGGCTGCCTGCCTCCCTTCCCTGAGTCTGCCCTCTTCCTCTTGCCCTGAGCTCTCGACTCCTGGAAGTCCAGACCACAGCCACGAGCTCTTGCTCATACAGCCTCCAGTAGTATCCTGTCCTGATTCTTGTCTCCTTCTATGTGATGCCGGAGAAGAGACTCCTCCAGAAAGTTCCAGTGTCTAAGCCTGGTTTTGCTAGCTATTAGCTGTGTGGCTGTGAGCAAGTTATGTGATCTCTCTGTGACTCAGTTTCCCTAGCTGTAAAAAAAGAGATATCAATCCCTACCCATGGGGCGATTCTGAGGACTCCGTGACATAACAGAAGAGAAGGTCCCTAGTGTGCTTCCTAACCCAGAGCAGGCACTCAATAAACATAATTCATCCTTCATGCTCTTCTTCAAATGATGCCTCTTCCAGGAAGCCTTTCTTGATTGCCCTCAGCTGAGAAGACTCCTACCCTCTGCTACATGTCCATGTAGCGCTTCTAGATTTTGATGGGCCTAGGAATCACCTGGGGATCGTGCTAAGCCAGATTCTGACTCTGGTTGTGGGGTGGGGCCTGGGACTCTGCATTTCTCACTAGCACCCCTCCCCCCCGACAATGCTGCACAGTCCCTGCTGGACCACACTGTGGGTTGAGTAGGGGAGCTTTTGAACATTTTGTATCTGCTTTGGTCCTATTCCGTGTTCTGCTGTCCTTGTCTGGCAACAAGTAGCTGCAAGTCTGTAAGCTCCTCAAGCGCAGAATTTCTTCTAGAGTTCCCTGAACGTACCATATTCCCCTTGAGTCTAAGATGGTCACGTGCACATTTCAATGAAATTGGGAGGTGTCTTATTATTAATTGATGGGTTCCTCTACTGCAGTGTGCCCTTTTCTCCTGAAAAATCATTATTACATTGGTGGTGTGTCCTATAATTAATGATAATAACTACATGACGAATGCAATGAACAAATGGACAGATAAATGAACGAGCCGGTGTGTGCGCGCCCATGTGTGTGGGCTGGGAGCATAGCGCACATTTCCATTCTCCTAAACAGATGGACATTATGCCAACTATTAGAGCCCTGGGGCACAGGATCTTCTGCGCCTCTCCTACTAAAGGCCAATTTGACAATATCGACACAGGTGTACACTCCACAACGCAGCAATTCCTCTTAGAGATTTGCCTTGGAAACCCTTGTGTGTGCACGAGGCGACGTGCGTGAGACTGTTCACAACAGCACTGCGTGGAGCAGCAAAGCCCTGGGAACAGCTCCCATCTCTCTCGTCAGAAGAAGGGAAATCCCTGGGATGGTATTCATATAATGGGATATTAAACTGTAGTGAGAGTGAGTGGGTCACAGCCCCACAGGTCAACACGGGTGAATTCCGTGAACATAACGTTGAACATAAAAATCAAGCCACGGAGAAATACATACGGTAAGATTCCGTTGTCACCAAGTTAAAAACTTGTACAACTAGACCATAGAACGTTTAGAAATATGTATGTTTGCAGTGAAACTGTAAAGTCAAGCAAGGCGATGATAAATACAGAATTCAAGAGGCTGTTGACCTGAGCTGGGGAGCGTGGGAGTGGTGGCAGGTGCTCGTTTGTTGTTCCTGTCTATACCTCGCTGTGGCACAGCCTGCAGCTTCTTTCCCGATATCCTGTTCTCTCCCTCTTCCCGTGTTTTGCCTGGACACATGGCTTCCCAGGATATGGGCTGTAGTTCCTAGCCTCTTTTGCAGCTGGAGTTGGCCCTGTGACTGAGTTCTGGCCGCTGGGATGTAAGTGGAAGTGTTGGGAGCAACTTCTGAGAAATGTCCTTCAGGGGATGGGACATGCCCTTCTCAGCGTCTTTCCTCTTGGCACGTGGAACGTGGAGCCCCCATTGCCATCTTGGACCATGACGCAAACTTGAGAATGGAGAGTTGCGTGATGGTCAAATAAGATAAAGGCATGGAGATCATGCTGCCACGGGGTCACACCAGCCCTGGATATCTTGTCTCCAGACTTGTGTGATGAGAGAGAAATTAACTATCTTTTAAATTTTAGTTTAAAAAAACCCCTTGTAGCCAACCTAATTCTAATGAGCATAATCATACATGTTAAAAGTCTTTTATATGTATTTAATATTAAACATATTTTTAAAGAAGGTAATTTGTGGAACCCTCAGTGCTTGCATACAGCAGGTACTCACTAAATATCCATAGAATAATTGAATGAATGAATGAATTAAAAGATGTCTCAGAGTTGCTCACAACCCCTTTGCTCGGGATAAACTCAGCTACTGTTCTGTGCCAGCCGTGGCCGTGAATAAGGGATGAAGTAGGCGGGGGCAGTGCTGAGATAAACATGCAACGGGGGAAGCCAGCCCTGGACATAGGGAGCCAGGAAGGAGGGCAAGGTTGTGGGTTTGACCTCAGACAGAAGAATGAACAGATCCAAGTGAAAATGAGCAACCCACGGCTGTCGGTGCTCAGAGATGGCGGCGGTCCCTGGAGCTGGTGGTCAGGGCCACACCTTGGGGGCTCTGGGTGTCACAGCGGGGGAGGGTGCTCGCACTGGCTGGTGGATTGATATGGGCCTGACCTCACCGAGACTGAAAACTTGGAAGAACCTGGGTTCTGAATCTCAAGGCCCCTTCCTCCCAGCCTGGCAGCTCTGTCCTCCTCGCCCCCGTGGTGCTGATACTGGAGCAGGCTCCCGGGGACAGGAAAACCTCAGACCCACTTCGCACCACACACACCCACAGTGTGACTGGAAGCCTGTTCTTGGTGAGGGTAAGAACCCTCCGCACAGGTAACAAGCCAACGCCAAACGTGCTCCATGAAGCAGACCTGCAGACGTGGGTGTTGTCAGAGGCCATGAAGGAACCTTCCTAAAATATAGTTCCATTAGTTCAACACCTACTACAGAGAGACAGCGAAGATCAGAGGTCAACCTCAGAGTCCAGAGGCCACCTGGCTTCGTATCCCAGTTATACCATTGAGCTCGGAGCCTCAGTTCTCTCGTCTGTAAAATGGGGAGACAGTAAGACCTGTCTCCTAGGGTTGTGAGAATTGCATAAGGCACTGAACCTGGCAGGTGCTCCGTAAGTGGTAGGCACTATTTCTGGGGGTACAGATGGGTCACACACAGTCCTTACTCTTGAGAAGCTCACAGATGAGTTGGGGAGAGTGGTGATTACATTCTGATGTGTCAGGAGAGCTCCCCGGTGGAGGTGTGCCCAGGGAGTACAGGAATCTGATACACTTAGAGCCTATAAAACAGGACTGTTCAAATGACTCTGTCAACCAGAGCCCCAGGAGGAGGCGGATAATGAATAAATACTGTCATGTGCCAACAGCTCCAAATTCATCTTGAGAAGCCTTGTGGCGTAGTGGAAGGATGGCTGTGCACCTAGCAAGGGAGCTCCCGTTTGAGCCCTTTGTGCCATTTATTTACCCATGTGATCTTGGGCAAGTCGTCCCCTTTTCGCTGGATTCCGTATTTCAGCTTTTCCTCCCATGTTCGCTGAGCGCCCAGTGGGCCTGGTGGCTGGGCTAGGCAGTGCTGTAGAGGGGGTCAATATAGCAGATCTGCCGTCCCCAAGGACGATGAGTCTAGGAGGCACCCGGACAAATAATTGACTTGTATGACCCAGAGTGAACACAAAGGCAAGGGCAGGCTGGTGAGGCCATGAGCCAGGCATGGAGCGAAACACTTGATATTTAATTTTCAAAAAACCTACTATTTTAGACTTAAAGATTAGGCCTGAAACAATAAGTCTTCTAGAAGAGAATATAGGCAGTACACTCTTTGACATCAGTTTCAAAAGAATCTTTTTGGACACCATAACTCCCCAGACGAGGGAAACAATAGAAAGAATAAACAAATGGGACTTCATCAGACTAAAGAGCTTCTTCAAGGCAAGGGAAAACAGGATTGAAACAAAAAAACAACCCACTAACTGGGAAAAAATATTTACAAGTTATTTATCTGACAAAGGGTTAATCTCCATAATATATAAAGAACTCACACAGCTCAACAACAAAAAATCAAACAACCTGATCAAAAAATGGGCAGGGGACATGAACAGACATTTCTCCAAAGAAGATATACAGATGGCCAATAGACACATGAAAAGATGCTCACCATCACTAATCATCAGGTAAATGCAAATCAAAACTACACTGAGATATCACCTTACACCTGTTAGAATGGCAAAAATAACCAAAACAAGAAGTGACAAATGTTGGAGAGGTTGTGGAGAAAAAAGAACCCTCATACACTGTTGGTGGGAATGCAAACTGGTGCAGCCACTCTGGAAAACAGTATGGAGATTTCTCAAAAAATTAAAAATAGAAATACCTTATGACTCAGCCATCCCACTACTGGGTATTTATCCAAAGAACTTGAAATCAGCAATTCCAAAAGTCCCATGCACCCCTATGTTCATTGCAGCATTATTTACAATAGTCAAGATGTGGAAGCAACCTAAGTGCCCATCGACTGATGATTGGATAAAGAAGATATGGTATATATATACAATGGAATATTACTCAGCCATAAAAAAGACAAAATCGTCCCATTCACAACAACATGGATGGACCTTGAAGGTATTGTGTTAAGTGAAATAAGCCAGACAGAGAAAGACGAACTCTGTATGACTCCACTCATAGGTGGAAGTTAAACATAGAGACAAAGAGAATTGATTGGTGTGTACCAGGTGAAAGGGAGGGTGGGGGGAGGGCACAAAGGGTGAAGTGGTGCACCTACAACATGACTAACAATAATGTACAACTGAAATTTCACAAGGTTGTAAACTATCATAATCTTAATAAAAAGTTAAAAAAACCCTATTATTTTCCCCACTTCAAAGGTGTGGAAATGGAGGCACACAGAGGTGAAGGAATGCGTCTAAGGATTCCCTGCCCCGGTGAGTGAAAGAGCTGGGATCTGACCCCAGGCAGTGGGGTCCTAGTGATAGATGCGATATTATTATAGCAGAGCACAGGATGCTGGAGGGTGAGCGGGAGGGTGCGTGGCTCAGTCTGGGTGGTGGTGGGTTGTCAGGAAGGCTTCCTGGAAGAAGCTCCATCTCAGAGGAGCCATGAAGAATAAGTAGAAATTGGCAGACGAAAGGGAGGGCAGGGAGGTGCTGGAGAGAAGAGCAAGAGTTAATCAGAGAGGACAGGATCCTGAGGCCAAGAACCTTGGTCTGTCTGAAGGACAGATGGTTGGGCTGGATGCGAGTGTGTGTGTGTGTGTGTGTGTTACCAGTCGGGAGAGATAGTAGCTTTGGTCATATACAGTCCTTACTCAGGATAAACTGAGGATAATTGTAGATTACATACACAGTGCTCCATAGTGACGTTTCGGTCAACAAGAGACCGCATATACAATGATGGTCCCGTAAGATTAGCACCATAGAGCCTAGGTGTGTAGTAGGCTGTCCCACCCAGGTTTGTGTAAGTGCACTCTGTGGTGTTCACACAATGACAAAATCACCTAAGGATGCGTTTCTCAGAACATGTCCCTGTCGTTAAGCGACACATGACTGTTTTCAGGGCCTAAAAGGCCATTCAAAGTACAGACTTAGGAGCCATGGGGAGCCACTGAGGGGTTTTAAGCAGGGGGTTCAAGTGACCAGGCTTGTGCTTTAGGATGATGGTGCTGGTGGCTGAAGCCACCAGGGTCTGTTGCCTGGACCGCTGGGACAGGAGTAGTGCAGGTGAGAGGAGGAGATAGCTCAGGCAGAGGGGGCAGCAGGGAGGGAGAAGAAAGGAGGGATATGAAGTCAACTGAGATCTATTTATCTGTAAAATGGGGAAATGGGCCAGTCCTGTTTCCCTGATGGTGTCATTGAACAGATGAAATGAGAGCTAATAAACCCACTCGGTGAATTGCAAAATCCTGTGCAGAGTGCAGGCTGATTGACACAGGCACCCCTTCGTGAGTGAGACTGGGCCAGACGCACCACTCTCCCTCGGTGTACGCACTTCCCACTCCCCGGACATATTGCTGCTCTAAAGCTCACTGGTTGTGTGACCTTGGGCAAGTCACTTCCCTTCCTCTAAGCTCCTCTCTTCTCCTTTGTAAAACAGAGGTAAGGTTGTTGTAAAACTGAACAAGATAATGTGCAAAGAACGCTGGGCACATTGCCTGCCACATAATAAATGCTAGAGAAATAAAAATCTCTGCAGAGATCGCGTCTCTTCCGCAACTCTGTGCACAAAGATCCGGGGCTCGGCTGCCAGGACGTCCCCCACAGGCACTGTCCTCGGAGGACACCCCTTCCTGCTTGCATTTCGTGGAGGTCTCCACTGTGTTTCTCCTCCATGGAATGAGAAAATGCCTGCGGCCTTTCCTGCTTTGCATAATCCACCTCAATTTTCTGACTGCCGATTTCCCCAAAGCCCCTTGGGTTCGTTTCCATCTGCTTAGGCACATTCGATTTCGTGGCAGAGATCCAGGCCAAAGCGGTCAGACGCCACCTAAACCACTGACCCACGAGGTTGGAAACGTCTCATGTGACGAGGATCCACAGGTCCGGGTATGTCCATCTCACCACAGTCTTGTTTCCAAGCCAAACACGCTCTCCTGCTCAGGAATCTTTAAGACTCCCATTGCCTGCAGCACAAAGCCCAGGAGACTTAAGAACCAGACGTTCCCAGTTCCATCCAGTCGGACCCGAGGCTTCCCCCCTTGTCTGCTCTGACTCTTCTCGCTCAGCTGCACTCATCTCAGAGAAGCGTTTGGCCTTTCCCGTCCCTCACCTTTGCTTACACTTTCCCTCCCAGCTGAATCAAGCTGTCCCCTCTTCTCCACGTAAAAGGAAGACCGTTTTACTGTAGAGGAAGAGCTAGGAGCCACGGGTGGGGATGTACACGCAGGGCTGGTACTAGGGTGAGGTGCCTAGGGCCCACATTTAAGGGGGCACTCACTCTCAGGGTCTGCAGGCGAGTGGGCACCTCCCTCAATTTTGCAGCTCGCTCCAGCCGGGCCTGGAGAAGGAGAGCGGATGTCGGGTGGGTACCTGGGTGAGTGCTGTGGTTTTCAGAACTGCCTCCCTAGGTAGTGAGCTCGCAGTCACTGGAAGGATTCAAGAAGGTGGTGGTTGACTGTCTCTTAGGGATGCTGAAGACAGCATTTCTATAACAGCTGGGAGGTAGAGTAGATTGTTTTGAGGTGCCTTCCCTCCCCTGGAAGCTGGGATTTCAGGAGCCTTCCCTGATCCCACAGCTCAGAGCTGCCTCTCCTTCCTTTCGATTCTGCTTTTACCTCCAAGATCGCTCATCTGGCAATTAACCACAGGCTGCCTGGTGACAGCCCTTGTATTGCTGTCTTGTTATTTCAAATTTCATGAGTTTCTGTGTCATTTTCCTAATAGATTCCACACGCATTGAGGACCGGGATGGAACTGTACGCTTTCTCTTTTCTCTCAGAGGGTGTGGGAGACTCCCTAACATTTGTCAAAAATCCCCTCTGTGCCAATACTTTACGTCTCACTTGATTCAGTGGTCACGTGGGTCCCTTGGGAAGGCTCTATTAAAGAGCCCATCCTAGATTAAGCGCTGGAGGCTCACACAGCTTGGTGAATATTAGCTACTCTTTTTAATAGAAATTCAGGACTGATGCTGTTCGAATGCCAGCGTGTGTAGCCTTGGGCAAGTTGCATGATCCTCTTTGGGCCTCAGTTTCCTTTCTGTAAAATAGGATAATAACCGTACCTAATTCACAGGCTCTTGTGAGGGTTAAGTAAGTTAATATATACGTAAAGCTCTTAGAACAATGCATGCCGTGAGGTCTCAAGGCATGTTGTCTGTTTTTATTATTGTCATTGCTATCACAAGAGTGGCGGGCCTCATCATATCTAGAAAAAGGAATGATCAGAATGTGAGTCTTTGTATTTCCAGGTGTTTAAAAGATCTGGACCGGTCTCCCAGGTGGGAAGACGGGCCTCTCACCATCAGAGCTTCTGGTTTCCTCAGAATTGTCCCTTGCCCCAGGAGAGAGAATCCCGCCTCAGAAGCTGTTTGTAGAAATGGAAACGTCTAATTGGCAGGAATCAGTCCCTCAGAACTCTATAGCCTTTGGGGGAAGGGCAAAGAGAGTTCTCGAAACTACAAAGCTCAGGGCAAGACTTGGTCTTTAATTATTGCTTAATTAATTGATTAAAAACACATTGGCAAGACTTCTCTGTGCTAGGCACTCTGCTAGGAAGCAGATAAGGATGAAAAAATTAGAATCTTTGTTCGGAAGCCTTCATAGTCTGTGGTGGGGTGGGGTGGGGGGCTGACAGAGGAGTGGACTGAGTGAGCCTCGGCCCCCCCAAAGCCAGCCTGGACTCAGAGAGGAGCAGATGAGACAGCCAGGCTGCCTTCTGCCTCTCCGTCACAATTCCCGGGAGGGAGGGGGTTCTTGAGAAACGAGGAAAATTACTGAGAGAAGTGGCAGCTGATCCCGACAGCTCAGCAAGGACAAGTAGGAGGGAGGGGGAGCTGGTTGTACCAGTCGCTGGGCGTGTGTGGAAGAGATGGAGGCAGGTCTCAGGGGACCACCAAGGCCTCTGCCACCCCCTGAGGATGAGCAGGCTCTGGAAGGACGTCTGGACCAGTGCCTCTGGATTGTGATTGGCTGCTAAGAGCAGCACTGTGGCGGCTGTTGGGAAGGCAAGCACTGTTTGCATTTCTGTCACTTAAAGCAATGTGGTGTTGTGACACTCTGGAATCTGAAGACAAATGTTTAATAAAAAGGTTTCAATTTGATATGATGTCAGAACTTAATTAGATCCGCAATGCACAGAGGGCTTCACAGGCCCTTCAATTAGGAGCCACTTCAGGGTCTGGTGTGTGTGGATCCCCAGCACCACTGAGGGGCTGCCCGGGATGGGTGGACTGGTGCCTCGCAGCCTTGACGCCTGCAATCTGCAGATTATGGCTCAAGGGCACTGCATGCTGCAGCCCTGGTAGAGGTGATGGAGGGTCCTGGCCCATTCTGTGCTTGGGAATCTGCATTTGCCAGGATTGAGGGTACAGCACATGGCTGTGGAGTAGTGCCAATGAACCTAACCTATCTGAGGCTCAAGGCCGTGACCCCAGGTCAGGTGAGGACTCCTCAGGTGAGGCCATCCCTGGACAAGGGAACTGTCTGTGAGCCCACTTGGCCCTGAGCCCAAGGGAGTTGAAGGTTAAGGCTGCAGGAAACTGGTAAACAATTGTGTTTTCAATCCCAGCCAGGGCTGACATTCCTCGGGTATGTACTGATACAGCTATCCAGGCTATCCAATATGAGTTGTTAAAATGACTGCTGTCCAAGCACCCCCAAATTCCCCTTCTCCCTGCTGCCCTGGCCACACTGGTCCCTCCTCCAGGATCTTCTGCCACCTCCCCCCCCCCCGCCCCCGCCCCCGCCCCCAGCAACTAAAGGATTGGAGCCAGACACAGGTGTGTCTCTGGGATGCTGTTCCAGCACCATGGCCAGCACCCGTTTTGCCTGATCAGGGTCCAGTCCTTAGCAGATGTGAAGTATGCTACCATCCCAGTTCCAAAAATGACAGCAGTGCTGGGTGGCAAGAGGTTGTAGACCTAAGAGCATGAGCTTTGGAGTCAGACTCCCCTGAATTCAAGAGCTTCAGAGCTGCCCGCTATGATCTGTGTTAGTTCTCTGAGCCTCCTCTGTAAACAGGGTTAACAACACCTATGTCAAAATGTTGTGAAGATCAAAGAACACAAATAATGTGGGTGGTTCCAGTGTGTAGTCATTACCACTTTAGGTTCAGACTCCAGCAATCCAAGTTCAATTATCAGTGGATTGTTTTTAAAGGATGTAGAATGTAGAGTTTAAGAGTATAATATCTGGAGCAGAATGTCTAGGTTCCATCTCTGCTCTGCCACTTACTAGCCATGACCTTGGGCAAGAAATGTCACCTCTCACTATCTTAGTTTCCCTACCTGGCGAATAAGATAATAAATATCTACTGGGTTGTTGGAAGGACAAATAAGCTAATAGTCTTAGGAGAGTATCTGGTGCAGAGAGGAATTCAATAAATGTTAGCCATTACTATATTATTATTATTATGTGAAATGCCTGGCACATAATAGGTGCTTAATAAGTGGTAGCAACTACAACCACTTTGAGAATTGTCCTTACCAGGATTCTCCATTGCCTTTATCATTCAATGTTCTCCATACTGTTTTTGGTCCCCCAAATCTCATAACTTCTTGGAGCAGGAAAGGCCATCCCATGGTAATGCTTCTTCCCTCATCTCTCCCAAGTGGCCATCACCTGCCTGGTTATCTGGCTAGTCATATCCTCCACCGGGAGCATCCGTGTCCAAAGGGTGTCCTCCCCAGGTCTCCTCAATATTCATTTCTCCAAATGTGCCACATCTGCCACCCTCCAGGCTATGCCGCCACTTAGTAGGCATTTAATAAGTTTTAAATCAACGAATGAATGAGGGGACTCAGACCAAGGAAGCTTCTTGTCCTAAGCTTGGGAGAGGATGCTTTCCACCAGTGGTTTACCAGCTGCAGACATTTCCTCACTTAGTGTGTCCTTTCCATTAATACCGCAATTTCCAAAGTGGGCTTTGTGATGCCAGCTGGAGAAATACTAGCAGGGGATACAGTCATGCGATTCCAGTGACAAATAAATTGGGGAAATGCTGGGTTAAATGAGGTTAAACAGACTTTGCTCCTGTAGGCGTTTCTGAGCCTTTACTATGCTAATTGCATTGTCAGACTTCAATGTAGGAATATAGTACACAACCTTCCCCAAAATTCATTTCACTTCAGACTCTGTGTGTGTGTATGTGTGTGTGTCTTTCGTCTCATGGGCCTAGACTCTTTGGAGCATCCTTTGGGAAAGACTGCACTAAATGCATCTTGGATTTCACACCTGTGCTTTCATATAGAGCGGAGGGTAATGAGAAAGCAGGGTACAAACGTTTCCAATGCCTTTTTTTTCCCTTGAGTGCTAATGTGGGAGGCATTTTTACATGAGTCCTGACAACATGCGCTTGCCTCCTCTGTGCCCTGTTGGCATTGTTTGACCAGCCAAACACTCAGGCTCCTGATGTCCCCTCTTCCCTTGGTGTCTGGGACCCCCAGTTGCCTGGTTTTCTTCCTGTTCATTTTCAGACTCCTCTGCAAGCTCCTTTCCCTCTGATTGTCTTGTAAGTTCGGTGTCCTTTGGGCTCTCCCCTTAGCCCTCTTCTCTTTTCACTTTCTAAGTTCTCCGGAGCATCCCATCTCATGGCTTCAACTTTCATCTACATACTGATGACCCGCCAGTCTTTACCTCCAACCCAGACTTGTCTTTTTACCCCTGACTGTGTGGTGCACTGGTGTACCCCCCATGAAAATCTCACAGATATCTGAACCTCAACCTGAAATTATTGTCTACTTTCCCCACAAACCCTCTGGCCAGAGGTTCTCTCTTGATAAACCATGCCTTCGTCTAGCCGGTTATCCAACCTGCGAGTGTGGGAGTCATCCTTGCTTTCTGCCTGTCCATCCCCATTCTGCACTCTGCAGCCACTATGAGTCACAGAAGGTGAAATCTGGGCTGCCTCTTTTCTGCTTAAAGCTCCTCGATGCCTCCGCATTCCTCTAGGACAGTTCTCTCCGGCGACGCCTACAGGCTCCATCAGAGTGTGATTGCTGATTAGCTCTCCAGCCCCATTGCTTTACAGACGCTACACTCCAGCCATCCTGAGCCACCCTGACTCCCGCCATCCCCTGGGCTTGCTCCTTTCTCAGACTTAATCACATGCTTTCTGCCTGTATCTCCTTTCCCACCTCCCTACAACTCCCTCTTCTCTGTCTATCCCTGGATACTTCTTATGGGTGTGTCAGCTCTCAGTTTACACGTGATTTCCTCTAGGAAGGGTTCCTTGAAGACCACTCCTCCCCCGACATCACCCCAAAGAATGGGCTGGCCCTTATGTTTCCCACAGCACCCTGTGCTCGCCCATTTCCTAACACTTCCCACACCATGTTGAGATGGCACATTAGCTGTTTCCTTATCTGTCTCCTTCATGGGAATGTAAGCCTCTCAAAGAACTGCTGTGTTTACCATCATATCCTTAGGCAAAAGGTGGCCTGCCCACCTCCTCGTGTCTCCAGATGTGCCCACGCACCATCTCAGCCCCTGCCAGAGAGCGGGCCGGGTGTGGGAGCAACAAGTAGTGAGACTCTGACGCCACAATCAATTTTGCTGGGCTGGTGTAGATAGTGAAAGGCTTGTGGAAGGAAGAGACTGCAGCTATTGACTTAAAGGAGCTTTGGGGATTTTCTGTGGTTCGCAATGATCCATTTACCCACTACCAGCTGTGATGTGGAATTGGCAGCACTGACAGACAGCCTGGACCAAGATCACAGGAGAGAGGGAGCTCGGAGCCTGGAGGCAGAACTGATTTCTCCTTTTCCAGCTTCTCTTGTGCTTTCCCTCACTTCTTGAGTAGTGCCACACTGGTGGCAAGAGCCTTTGCCATCAGTCATTGTGACTCAGTTTCCCTCCTGTCTCCCTCATTGGAGGACGCCCACCATTGGAATGAGGACTATATATGTTTTGTTCACAATGTATCCTCATCACCCAGCAAGGCCATGGCTTACACCAGGTGCTCAGTGACTGTCTGGGGAATGAATGAATTGAATGAATGTGTTCACAGCCATATGCCCGTTATAGTGTGTAAGGCCCCATGGGATTGGTTAGGAGGAAAAGTGTGTGCACAAGGTTTGTAGTGATTGACTGAAGTCTTACACAGAGACCAGACCAGCGAGCAAACTGCATGAGTTACTGCCCAGTGTATACGTTCTGTGCATCTCATAGGTACCACGCCCACAGGGCCCCACCTGGTTTAGTTTATAATGACCACTATGCTCAATGCTGCTCTCCCCCGTTCACTCCGTCCAGCCACACTGGCTGCCTGGTTTGTCCTTAAACACACCAAGCAGGCTTCCCCCTCGAGGCCCTGGCACTTGGGGATCCCTGCCTGCAATGCTCTCGCCCCGCAGCCACATGGCTGCTTCTCTCACTTCATTATCTGACCATTGTCCTCAGTTACCTTAGCTGGATTTGTTTTTCTTCTTATTTAATCACTAGCTGATTTCCAACCGCATTTTTATTTGCTCCTGTGTTTACTCTTTGTCTCCCACGTTAGAATGGAAGATGCACAAGGGCAGGGCTTTGATGTGTTCACGGTTGCAGCCCTGGTGTTTTCAACAGGGCGTGGCACACAGCAGGTGCTCAACAAATACTGTCTCCCTCGCTAGAGGATGCCCACAGTTGGAGTGGGGATTATGCATGGTTTGTTCATGTGAATTACATGAACAAAACTTTTGCATGATTTGATTTAGCTTTCTGCTTTCTAAAGAAATAATGTCACAATAAGTATCAGTTAAAAAAAATGACCTTACTGGCACGTTGCGCTTAAAGGTAAGAAAGTGTGTTTGTGCTCATTCCCCCATTTATTCCTCACAACTAGCCAGGCAATAGGTGGATTTTTCATTCTTCATTTTCCTAACCCAGGGCTCAGAAAAACAAAGTCATTTTCCCCAGAGACTCCAAATTTGGTACCCCTTGAATGACAATGCTCTATATGACTTGACCTCTTGCTGCCTTGGTTTCCTCACCTCTGATATGGAGATAAGAAGAGAGTGTCTCTCATAGAACTGCTGGGAATGAGTGAATTTGGTTCAGTGGTTAGAGAAGTGCCTGACATATACTAAGAATCCTTTAAATGCTGGTTTTTATTGTTGTCATTTTAATATTGGATTTTTATTGAAATCCCCCCTGATTAGAATTCCGTCCTTGAATTTTCTAATACATTTTTCATGCAGTTGCATTGTAGGTAAGACTTATATGAAATGGTTGTCTTTTACTATTGAGTTTTATCCTGGTAGGTCTGCACCATATAGAGTAGGGCCTTACGAGTCACTGGACTTTATTGTCTCCAGTTGTTCATGTCGCTCTCTCTTCCCAATGAGAATGTAAGTCCTTAAAGATTAGAGACAGCATTGCTAATAGAAGTCTAGATGAAGTTTTATTGTTTTCCATTTTTCATTTAGATACATAATACAACAGGAATTGATTTTGTCTGTATGGCGTGAGGTAAGGGTTAAGATATATTTTGTTCCAAAGTGGATATCCAATTGGTACAGACCCATTTCGTCCCACTTATTGGGCTCATAAGGTGCTCCCTGCCTGGATTGTCATCTCCCATTTCATTTGAAGCTCCCATGTTTTTCAAGGCACAACTGAAACCCCTCCTCCTTCATCAAGTCTTTCCTGACTAATACAGGATTCATTTGTTTCGTCAAGATTTATTTATCTTCTACTCTGTCAGGCATTGTGCTGGGCATTGGGGATGCTGGCCACTGGGGAAAGGGGGAATGAATCAGGGACCATCCTTGTATTCACGACATACACAGGCTAGTGGAGGACACAGATACTGACCAAGTTATGGTGTGTGGCGGGGGTGGGTACTGGGAAGGAAAAGTTCTGAGATTCCCAGAGATGTGTAACTAGGACATAACCCAGTCTGTGTGCTCAGTGAGGTCCTCCTTGAGGAATCTGTGTTGAAGTGAGACCTGAAGGATGGCTAGGAACTAGCTGGGCAGAGCACAGGGAAGTGAGGAGACTGGTATTTCCCCAGTGTCCAGTCTTTAAGAGCACTGGTGTATTTAGTATTCCCTTGTCACATTTCACGTCTTATCTACCTATCTGGAAGGGTGTTCCTTGGAGACTAGGAGCTGAGACTATTTAAAAAAAATTATTACAGAGCCTGGCATAGGGCTGGAAGCAAAGTAGGTGCTCAGAGTAAGTCAGTTGGTGGCAGGTAGAATTATATTGATCTAGTCATGTTGAAGATGCTGTAAACTGGACAACGGTTCAGAAGAGGGACCCGAGGGGAGGGAAGTGCAGGGGCTTTTGGAGGCAGACAGAGCTGGCACGAACCTTGACTTTGTCCCTTACCAGTCAATTCATGCTGAGCTGCTTACCCAGTCCACTTGAGTCTCTGTTTCCTCACCCAAGAAAGATGTATAATCACATCTACCTCATAGGCTTGTTATGAAGATAAAAGGAAGAAATCTATGTAAAATCTCTATCCCTGGCACTTAGTAGCTGTTCTATAAGACACCAATCTCTTTTTCCCTCTTGAGTTCAAAGGCAATCTGATGTGGTGGGATGGATATGGGCTTGGAACTCAGACAGTCCAAGGATTGAACTCTGTCTTCATCATCTCTCTGTTGACCTCTCTGAGCCTGTGTGTTCACCTGTAAAATGGGATAATAGCTCCTGCTTTTGAGGATTTCTGGGAAGATTAGTTGAGATAATTTGTGTCAAATACCTGCTACCCTCTAGGGACTGGTGACTGTTAGCAATCAATCTAAAACTTAGAAGCCCTTCATGCCTCAGCCACTTGCGAAGAGTATAAACACAAAGCCTCGCAGTGTCCACCTGGCCATAGCAGCTGACCAATAACTGTGTGCTGAGTGACTATCTCTGATTTTATGTGGCTGAACATCGTCCCAGATGGAGAGGGAAGGCAGAGGGCGGGGGCAGGTAGTGAATTCTGAGTCATGCACTGGTGACGCCTGGTGGCTTCTGCATGGGTTCTGGGACTCTGGGTCTGGGCACTGCCTCTCCTCTGTGGCTTTGCTCCCTTGGGTCTTGGAAGGACCAATCTCCCCTTTCTTCCCAAAGAGGAGCCTGCTGCCATATGGCCATGTCTTCAGCTGGCCTGGAACCTGGGAGGAACCCAGAGGAAAGCGGCCAAGTGTGCCTGCAGGGGCCCCTCAGAGGCAGCTGCTCCTCTGTCACACCCCAGGCTGCAGAGGCTGCCCCAATTTGCTGCCAGGTCTGCTCACTGTCCTCATACAAGTGACTGGCTTTCCCTTTCCTGGGGAGACAGGTGGCAGCTATATATGCTCGGTCCCCCTCCCCCCTCTGCCTTCCTGATGGCCATCAGGGCTTGCCTGCCCCTGTTCCCGACAAACCAGAAGAGCGAAATGGACATGATTAAGCAAGAGCTGTCACTGACAGTGGATGCGGCTGCTATCCCTGGCCTGTCCTCCACTTTCGAAAGGAGAGAAACAACAGGAGGGCATGCAGATGGGGATGAAACTTAGAGAAAAGGGGCAGGAAATTCCCTTAGAGTGAGTGGCCACTATACACCTGGCACTTTCCACAAAAGATCTTTTTAAATTCTCACAGCCAACCTGTGAGGCCATGGTTATTATTCCCATTCAGATGGGGAAACTGAGGCCCAGAAAGGTTAATAAGGGATTTCCCGAGATCACAAATTGACCATGTAGCAGACCAGGATTTGAACTCAGTTCTGTCAGGCTCCCAGTTCTGTCCTCATTCCACTGCATTACGGTTTCTCAAACTTGAACGGTGTAGAGGCGTATTAAATGAATATCATTCTCATGACTCTGCAGGGTGACAGGCTTTGAAAAATGCTGATGTTTAAAATGTAACTTCTCGGTAGGGACAAATTTCTTATGCTCACCGCATAAGAACTTACAGCTCTTACACAATTGTAAAATATAAACAAAATTACCAAAGACATACAAAGTTGCAATGGTAATGGAATTCGAATTAGCAACATTGATTTAATGTGACAGATGACTTTCTGCTCGGACCTCTTTTGAGTTCATTACACCTTGGCCGACGAGTGCCAAGTGATTATTCTGTTTGTTTACTAATGTTTTCCCTTTGAATTATCTCAAGGCCCCCCTCTGTAAAGACCACCACAATGTCATTCGGCCTCAGTTCACAGAACCTGTCATCGTTTGCTCCTGTTCTTTCCTCATTAATCGGTGACACTTAAGGCAGTAAATTTCCTGCCCAATGATACTACTTTTGGGATGCAAAATCAAAGTCTCAATTTATCAAATAATTTAAGAAGAGGAAGCGACATTCTATGAGTCTGACTTTCCATTGCCGCAGACCCCAAGAGAGTCGCCTTTATGATATAAAAGATTTCAACCTGAGGGCCAATTGTTGTCACTTGAAAGTTGGACATACCTGTCAGTCTAGTGGCAGCTGGACATGTTTATCAACCTGTTGAAAGTTAAATGCTGTCCCTTGGGGTCACGGCTTTGTGTTATACAAAGGCAAGCTCCAGTACCAAAATGGTATTCAAAGGGGCCTCTTCAGATTCGTATAAGCCAGTTATGCGTAAGTGGATTTTAAAAGATTATCATCAACTAGTAAACACGTACAAGCGTGTGCACACACACAGTGCCGGGACCAGGAGTCTAAGAAGGATGTCACTCTGAGAAATCCTCTCCTGCCTTCTGTGCCTTCCCTCGGATTAGACCAGCAAAGACAGGTCATTGGACACTCACCTTTCAGCACAAATCTTACAGACGTGTTTGCAGAGGGCGAGTGGCTCTGAAAAGCGTTCCCTTCCTGGCAGGAGAACTTAAGGCAAGTAGTCCTTTGGGAGGCAATTGAATGACTCTCAGCCAAGTGATAGTGAAATCTTCTCCCCAGAGTGAGGCTTACAGCGTGGGGAGAAATGCGCTCACACGGATGCGGCTGAGAAAAGGGATTCTGACGTTTCTCCCTTTTCCTTCAAATAGACAATCGCTGCCTAGAAAATCTCTTCTGGTCCCTTCTGCCAGTTCATTTGTCCTGCGACATCGTGGAGTGTGTAAGAGCACAGACTTGTGGGTGAGGCTCCCCAGATTTGAATGCCAGCAGCACCGCTTACTGGCTGCAGTGACCTTGGACAAGTTACTTGACCCCTCTGTGCCTCTTTTTGCCCATCTGTAAAATGGTGCTGGTGGTAATGTGTGGCAACCTACTGGGTTTGTTACGGAGCTCACGCGAGGCATGGATATTAGATACTCAGCGTGGGGCCTTACATCATTGAGCCCATGAGCCCGTGCAAGATCACATTTGCATTATTCATCAGCTTCTCTCTTGCACCTGGCCAGAGGCCAGTAGGAGCTCCAATAGGAAGGAGCATTTACTATTCAAGTCCTCATCCTTCAACAGGGCCGACTGGGGTTGCGCCTCCTCTGGGAAGCCTTCCCTACCTTTCTGAAGCCCAGAGGGAGAGCTGCCTTCACCAAGCCTGCTCCTGGCTGCTGGGTTTGCCGCCTAGTCCCAGCCGGTCTGCTCTGGTCACATGCTTTGTCTTTAAGAATCTTACATCTTAGGAGATGGGAGCAATTTGAGGGCAAAGATGGCTTTTGTTTTTGGGTGAAGCTGGTGCCTGGATGAATGACTAATAAGGATTTGGCATAGGTATTGAGCTCCTTCTTGAAACTGATAAAGGAGAAGTCAGGAGAACAGAATGAATTCCCTCCCTAATGTCCACACGTGCTTTTTATTTAAAAAAATCAGAGATTAAGTAGAGTCTGTATGCCTTGCGCATGCACATGCACACACACACACGCATACACTCCAGGAGCCTTCCCTTTCCACTCCATGCCCTCTCCCCCCGACCCGAGGACTGTGACACGTCTGCCCCTCCCTCCCCACAGTGCAGTTGCATTTGTCAAAAAGGCCCTGGCACATGATAGATGCTCAGTAAATATTTCTGGAACAGAACTGAGTTAAAAAGACACGCAGCACCTCAGCCATTGAAGACAAACTTGCGGGTTTGCAAGGCAGCCGCACTGGTTCCCGTCGTGCCAAGTATGCACCTTGGTTCGTGTATTTGCCAACAACAACAACATTAAACAGCAGGTGACATTTACTGAGCACTCACTATCTGCTGCTCGCTCTGCTCAATGCTTTCTCTCTACGATCTCATTTAACCCTCCAAACACAATCACAAAGCAGGCACTACTCTCATCTCGTGTTTAGAAACGAGGAAACTGAAACACAGAGATGTTAAGTGACTTGCCCAAGGCTGCTTAGCTGGTTGATGGAGGAGCGGGGTTCAGACCTGGCCAGTCGGCTCAACCTACATTTCCTGAGTGCCCCCGTGCGTGGTGCAAATCACTACGTCGGTAGTTCTCCATTGTCAGGGGGCCCCAGAACGTCCTGGAGGACTTGTCGAAACAGGCTGCGGGACCCCAGCCCCAGAGTCTTGGATTGAGTGCGTTTGGGGCGAAGCCAGAGAATCTGCCTTTCTAACAAGTCCCCGGGTGCTGATGGTCTGAGGACATGCTCCGAGAGTCATTGTCTAAATCTTAATTCCTTACCCTTAGAATAGGAAAAGTGAGTTCAGCAATGTGTTAGACACAAGCCATCCATGGGTGGGGCCGGGGGCCAAAAGGTGCCCAGTGAAAGCAGAAATTCAGCTCTGGAACTCCAGGGCAAAGAATTAACAACTTTTAGGCTCCTATTATGGGCCAGCCCTGCTCTGATTCTAAAGTACTTAAAAGGCGAGGCAAGACATCTTCCTTGCTCAGTGTGCGGAGTTTGAGAAGTAACAGCAGCATAAGTTTGGAGAAGGTCTCGGCGTGTTAAGAGAATAGCATTTGGCATTCATGTGCTGGGGCCAGACCGCTCAGCACAAACCACAGCTCTGCCCTTCCAGGTGGTGTAATTTCTGGCATGGGACTTAACTGTCTTGGGCTGAGAGTACCTGTCTGGGAAATGGGGTAACAGAAGTACCTGCCTTATAACGTTCACTGTGGGGGTCAAGTGAGTTGGAACAGCAGTGCCGGCCCAGAGTTTGTGAAAGTCTTTGTTAACTGTTCGTGAACACGGAGAGGCTGAATCTGAAAGAGGGAGGTTCAAGCTACTGGAAGGGAACTGGACTGAGAGTCTGGGAAATTGCTTAAGAAGTGGTGATGATAATAATATTGATGAGATAATGGTAATAAGAATCATATAAATTCCTATTTGTATTGTTCATCGAGACATTTGTGGGCTAGTCATTGTGCAAAATGCTCTACTGCAAAATTTCATCGAGTCCTCTCAGTAATCCCGACTGTAACCTCTGCTGTTTGGGTGAAGAAACTGACACTCTACCTGGTTAACCCCATTAACACTCTGTGTGACCTTGGGCAAGTTGCCTGACCACTCTGGGCCTCCAAGATGGGGTTGGCCTCGATGTTCTCTAAGGGCTGTGCTGCACCTACCTGGCCACCCCTCATGACACATGATTAAGACATGTCAGTTTCTAAAGCCTTGGCAGTCCCAAGCGTGGAGAGCTCCTCTCCCTTGACCTTCAGGTGTGAAAGGGCCGGGCTCACTGGAACTTGTGGTTTGGAATTCTAGACACCTCACGGGTCACTTCCAAACCATGCAGCACCTTCGAACACTGGGTGTATGGATGAGAGGCGGCGGGGATGGCCCAAGGTGAAGCTGTGAACCAGACAGAGGTTTCTTGGCACCCTCTCAGCCCACACTGGTGCTGGAAGCAATGGCTCCCCTTTATGCAGCGTTAACTGTGTGCTGGACACCACATGTCATCACTCTGAGCTCCCTGAGCCCTTCTAGCAAGCTTATGAGGCAGGGAGATGCAGAGTTTCCCCATTACAGATGAAAAAACAGGCCCAGAGAGGTCAAGTTGCTCGCCCAAAGCCACCCAGCTCTAGGATCAGAGCCAGGATTTGAACCCATGCCTGTCTGCCTCTCAAGCCCATGCCAGTGGCCACCAACCTGAACTGTCTTTCCATGTCTCTTTCTTCCTCTTTCTCTGATTCCTAGTCATCCCTTCATCCCGCTGGCTCCTCTCTGAACCTGCCCCTGGGACCCAGGGAAGGGCTGACAAGGTGTTAAGAAGCAGTGAAGACCCTCAGCCCCCAGACTCTGATTAGGTAGCTTTGGGGCCCGTGATGCGCCCTCTTGATTGCGAACCACGGAGCTACACGATCCTTGGAGCTCCTTCTGAATCTGCCCTTCTTTGAGGCTGGGGTTCTAAAATGTATTAAAAGGAGGGCTCTGTAGCTCCATTTGGCTTTGCAAAATCCCAGATATGGGTCGGCAGCACATTCCAAAAATTGAACTAAAGTCTATTCATTTTTTTTGCAGGGAAAGATTCGTCCTGAGCTAACATCTGTTGCCAATCTTCTTCTTTTTTTTTCTCCCCAAAGCCCCAGCACATGTCACTGCTTGACATGCCTAGCAGTGCTAGGTCCATGCCCAGGATCTGAACCAGTGACACCCTGGGTCCCCAGTGCAGAATGTGCCATGGGGCCGGCCCCCTAAAATCTACTCTTTATACAGAGGAAAAAGCACTGAATATGAAGTCTGAAAAGTCGTTCTGGCTCTCCCAATAACTTACTGTGTGAACTTGGGCAAGTCCTTTGCCCTCTCTGGGCCTCATTTTAAATGAGGGTCAGATGAGATGATCCTTTTTGGCTTTACAATTTGGAGATCACATTCTGCCTTTAAATTGCTTGTGTACCCACCCACCTCCTTGTTGAAGGGCAGGGTCCTTCAGGGTAGGGCAGTGGACCCCTCAATGGCTTTGGTGTCTGCAGGATTTAGATGGCACCTCTCATAAAGTCTGTGCTCAGAGTTTACTGAGTTCAGTCAACACTGTAGCATGAATGGACGATGCTTCAATGTATCTAGTAGGCTGCTCCGTCCTGCAGACTGTAACATATTACATCCAGATCATCACCAGCGATAGGAGCTAATCTGGGTTCTTAAAAAGAAACTGTTTCTATTATGTCTTGTCTGACTTGATAAAACAGCTCAGCTTTAGAGAAATCATGTTTATCTTTAACTGCAGTTTAAAACAATTTTTGGTAAAACCTTCTTAAAGTAATTTGACTATATGGGTTTTTCTACCTTGTCATTTTCTTGGAGAAACGCAAAAAAATGAAAACAAGTGCTACTCAGTAACAGGCAATGCTGCTTGGGGATTTAAAGGCACAGACATGACAAATTTAGCAGAATGAGCTAGCTGCCTGAAAACCTGGTTATTAATTTGCATCGACATCTTTAGATTAGCATCGGCTGCAGAGCAACTAAGAATTCCAAATTCTGATCTTATTTCTGATCCTGGCTTGTTTTAGCCTCTGAACGAGTCACTTCAATGCTTGGCCGAGCTCACTCCGCTGGAGGAGGATGACAGCATCAACCTACTGCATTCTCATCTATTGTTTTTCTTTCTCTCGATCTCTCTTTTTAAAGAATCCTCTGATCCATGTCACTCTTTCCCATTTTTATCCTCTTCTCCTTCCTTCCTCCTTCTCCTCCTTTCCCCTTCCTCCTCTTTCTTCTTATTTTTTAATTGGATGAAATGCGGGATTAGGAAATAGACACTGTCAGGGTTTCCTTGGTCTGTTTCTTTTTTCATCAATGAAGACAATATTTACGGAAGATGTTTGCAAATTCCACTGCAAAGGCGAGCTGAGAACATCAACCCACCAGGAGAGGGTTTTCTTAAGAGTCTAGTAACACTTCAGTTCTCGTCTCCTCAGTGATTTGTTTTTGAAACCAGATTCCAAGCTCTTTGTGAGAGTTCCTGGCCCCAATGTCAGAAGGGATCCCTTTGTCCAAGCAGAAAAGTTCCAGCTGATTTAGTCTGTAGTGATTGCTAAGGAGATCTGGGCCCTGGTGTTGGCCAGAGGAAGGGCTGACAGTTTCAGAGTGAAACAAAGACCCCAAAGATGGTCAGTGAACATATGGTGAAGGCATTTGTTTGGTACAGGCCTTGTCAAAGATGACTTCATACAGTCACGACATCCTTATCCTCCCTTTACAGATGAGGAAACTGAGGTTCAGAGAGGTTAAGCGAGTTGGCCAGGGCCATACAGATAGGAAGTGACATAGCCCTTCTGACGTCAAAACCTGTTTCCATCAAAGTTCATCTCCTTTCTGCTGAGCAATGCTGCCTCCTGGCATCAAGCTTGAGATGAGTGGGTTGGAGCCAGACAGGAAGAGACTGCGGAGTCAGGCAAAAGCCGCGGACTCCCACCCCCGACTGCCCAGGACCAGGGAGGGAGGTCTGGGCGGGGGTGCAGGCTGCACATCTGGAAAAATGGCACGTGGGAACGAGAGTCCTGGGTGTGTGTGTGTGCGCACGCACATGTGTGTGCCTGTGTATTCACGTGTGTGCGTGTGTGTGTGTACACACACACACAGAGAATGAGAGAACCAGGGTAAATATATAATTAGGTGTCGTTTGCTTCCAAAGTGAAAGTAGTATTGTGGTTTATCTCTGATTTTAAAAGCAAGGCATGTTCCTGGAAACAAGTTTATTCTGTACAGAAAGAAATAATAAAGGAAGTGAAAACAGCCCGTATTTCCACCATCTGGAGACAACTGTGACCTCAGCTGGGCTCTGAGTTCTACACGCTCGGGTTTAGGTTCCTCAGACGCACCTCGGGCTGGCCTGTTGGTGAGTTGCCATGGAGACCAACAGAAAGCAGCTAACACGAATAACTCTGATTTTCGAATTTCGGACTCTCACTTGTCACTTTGGGGTAACGGGGCTGTGTCACCTGATAACTTCTTTGGGTATATTTTATATAAGATATATTTTAAAGCTAGCAAAATATGATTAGTTTATTAAAATTCACGTTTTCAAAGGCTAAGGATACGGGAAAAACTTTGATACTATGTTTAGACAAAAGAGAACATAAAATCATGTACCCAGCATGATCTGAGTTTTGATTAAGATATACATCTATATTCACAGAAAAAAAAAGACAAAGAACTTTTACTATTTCTCCTAAAATATTATCAATGCTTATTTCAAGGTGAATTATTTCATTTTCTTTATATTTTTCAGTATTTACTAAAATTTTTATAATGAGCATGTTTTGCTTATACATTCAAAGAAAAATGCATGCTATTTTTTAAAAGAATAGATATTTGAGGATGAGACGTTTTTGAAATACACGGTGACTAGCATGTGCAGAGACAAAATGGAGCAGAATGTTAAGAGATTTCCCGTTGACCTTAATCAACCTTCTAGCCTGGATGGATGTTGGAGAGAGAGGTGGGAGTAACCAGCCAAGGGAAAGTTCATTTGAGTTTCTGAAATATTCATTTCCTACAAATGCCTCAACTCTGCACCATCTCTTACGAATGGAATCACCAATTAAACCGAGCAAGAGAAAGTTTCTCCGTAGGCGCCCCCAAAGTCCTCAGCTATAGCTAGGGTTCCACTTTCCCAGTGGAAACTAGTGGTATTGCCCATGGACATCTGCCAGAAATCAAACGGAAGGGCCAGGTAGGAGAAAATGGCCTGTCATTTCGGCTCTATGGACATGTGTCATTTAGTAAATTTCCTCAGCTTGGTGTGTGTTTCTGGTATGAAACCATCAGGAAGTCCTTTGAAAGCTCCCACTGTCTGAGTCCACAGGCAGGAGGAATGGGAGCCCAATGGCCCCTCCTGGGTGGAGTTGATAGGTCTCTCCAGCCTCCCACTGCTCTGCCCTCTCGAAATAAGTGCTAAAGACAACAATCAAAACCAAGAATCCTTAAATCTCAGGAGAGAGCGGAGAGGTGAAAGAAGGTCTATTTTATGGTACCCCTTCAATAAAAAAGATTTACAGGTAAGTCATTTTTTCTTCTTTCTAGGTGTTACATTGAAAGGATCCAGTAAACTAAACCCCAGAGAGAGCTTGGTATAAATTAAAAAAATCCGACAACTGTCAAAACAAATAGCAACCAATCAGAAATGCACTGTCAAGGGAGGCTCCAGTTCCCAGATAATTCAGGGAGTATTAGTCTGTTACGGCAAGAGTAAAGACTTCAAGGGACGTTGGGAGGGAATTTAGGATGCCCCCAAAGTCTAGAATGTGGAGGCTGATTGAGAGAAATTGGTAATACAGGTTTAATTTTATCTCTTAAAAAATAATCAAAACCCTAAGTATCAGTAAAGAATACATTCTTTCATTCTTTCACTAGACAACCACCAAGTGCCTTCTCTGGAAAGGCTGTGAGCTGAGTGATGGAGATGCAGAATGGGAGGACACAGACCCATCCCCAGGGGGCCCAGAGCATGGGCGAGGAGCCATAATGCAGGGTGTTATATACAGTGATAGAGGCAATGCTGAGGGTTATTGTGGGAGATGGAGGAGAGGCAACTAACTCTGTGTGTGAGTGTGTGTGTGAGTGTGTGTGAGAGTGTGTGTGTGTGTGTGATCTGATGATCGGCAGAGCTGAGTTTGAAGGACACGAAGGCGTTACACAGGTAAAGGGGGCCAGGTGATGAGAAGTATATAAGCCAGACAGGTAGAATCGTCATTTGTTCATTCATTCATTCAACACATATATTTAGCTCCCACTGTGCTCCAGCACCCTCCCAAGAACTGAGTGAACCAGACAGACAATGTCCCTGCCTTCAGAGAACTTATATTCTAGGGGAACAGACAATGAACAAATAGGGAAACCAATCAACGCTTTCAAACAGTGAAGCGTCATGAAGCGTGTAAGAAAGGATAATGTGCTCTGAGGACGAGGTGGGCATGAAGGTGGCCGGGGAGGCCATCTCAGAGAGAGGACCTGCCATGCTGTGCCCTGAGTCAGCAATGCGAGGACCTGGGGAGAACATTCCAGGTGGCAGAACACCAAGTGTGAGGGCTTTCAGGTGGGAACAAGCTTGGTGTCTTAAGGATCAGAGGAAAGGGCAGTGAGTGAGGGGAAGACTGGAGGGGGATAGTGTGGTCGGAGAGGTAAGCAGGGGCCAGATCAAAAAACGCCTGCAGGCCCTGGTGAGGCCTCTAAGAATAGTCCCTAAGGGGCAGGAGTGGGTAGGTAGACCATTGGTCGGCTATTGTGATTAATTGGGTGGGAAGCTGTGGTGATCCGGGTTGAGGTGGGAGCTGTGGACATGTACAGAAGATGACAGTTTGGGATAATGTTCTGGAGGTAGAGTCAACACTATCCATGACACGATTAGACGTGATGGGAGAAGGAAAGAGAAGAATCAAGGATAACTCCTCGGATAGTTTGCCTGAGCAGCAGCTGGCCATTTGTAGGGGTGGGGAAGAGGAGTTTGTTTTGTTTTCTTAAGTGGGGGGTAGCAAGCGTTTGGGGACCTACAGATGGTTCAGTATGGCATAAGCCCAAGTCTATGGAAAGGGGCAAGAGATGGAAGGAGGGGCAGACAGAGGTCAGGAAGGATCCTGTTGGCCCCATGAGAGAACCAGACACAAGTACGCCTCAGGTAGCCAATGAAGGCCCTGACAAAGGGGCAACACCGTCAGCTCTCATCCTTGGAGAGAGGAGCGCCCAGTGTAGATGCTTGTTTGGAAGGACGTGGTGGGAAGCAGGGAGGCCAGTTCAGATGCTGCTGTAATAGTCCAGGCAAAGTTGGCATTAGCTCGAATAAGGTGAAATGGATAGAAGCGGGCAGATTCTTGAGCTACTTAATGTGTGGAAGATGCAGGACAGAGTGACTCATGACACGTGTGAGATAAGGGAGATGGTGCACTCTGATTTTCTAGGTTCCCTAAGTTCATGAATGGTGCTCCATTCACTGCAGGGCAGTGGAGAGCGTCGGGAGGGTTGAGGAGGAGAGGAGCTCAGTTACGGACTCCGGTGCAGCAGATGTGATATGTTCCTTCTCTAATATCCATTTGGCCCTTCCTCCTTCCTCACTGAACACTGATTTTGTTCACAATTGTCTCCCTTCCCCTTCCTCCATGTCTTTCCTTCAGGAAAAGCAGACCCCACCCCCAGCTCCAGGGATGGTCCTCCTGTCTAGGCAGCTAACCCACCCCTGGCCAATGATTAGTATGAGAATGGTCATGTGACCAACTTGCGCCAATGAGATGGGAGAAGAGGTTTGCTGGGGGCTTCTGGGAAAGCAGCATCCTTGCTCACAGCTCCTCTGGATGTTGTCTTTTGAGGATGTGCAACCCTAAATCACTGTAGCTATCTCAATACCACCCTGAGGATAATGAGAGACCCAGGCAAACAGGCTGGAGCTGCCCAGTGACAACAGCAATCCATTTGCATATTGTGAAGCCAGTTTGAGTTGCATTTTCTCTTACTTGCAGCTCAAAGCATCAAACATGCACAAGGGCCAGTGGGACACCCAGGAGGGGATTTCCAGCAGGCACACGGGCTTTCTGCCTCTACCTGGAGCTCAGGTTAGGATCTGAGATGGAAAAAGAACTCTGATGCTCATACTCTTCTGAGAGTTGGTATTAATAGGATTGCTTTCTTATCCAAATCAGACTTTTTTTAAACGAGGAAGTGGAGTAATGAAAGGAAGAACTTCCTTGACAAATACACTCCATGGCATGGCAGCAAACGGGAGTGGACGGTGGGGCCTCTTTAATTAAAAATCTAAAGGAGAGATGCTGATCATTAGGATGATTCAGACACTGTTGAAAGAGAAGCTGAATGACCTGTTTCCTGAGATTTTTAAAAAGTGGAATTCATTTTGTGTTGGTTGCCCCTGACGACCTCTAAGAGATGTGGACTAGCCCAGAGGAAAGCAGATGGGAGCTTTGGGATCTGATACAGGAAGGCTAAGTCCAGCTTTCACACTTAGGAGCTACATTATCTCCCTGAGCCTCATCTGTAAATGGAGAAAACAGCTGCCCTCCTAGGTGGTCCTGGGAATTAAATTGGGAAACTCAAGTAAAAAGCCTGTACTGTGGTGCCTGGAAAATAGTAGGAGTGAGAGAGGGAGGGAGGGGGAGAAAGAGAGAGAAAGAGGGAGAAAGAGGGAGAGAAGGGGGCAGAGAGAGAGACAGAACCTTTTTTGTCCTCTCTCACTCTCTCTCTCTCTCCTCCACATCAGGCTTTATCTCCAGCATCCTCTGCTCATGATGTGGTTTCCAGTGACTTCTGCTTGTCAGATGTGTCCTCTGTCCTCAACTTACTCGACCAATCAGTGGCATTTGATCTGGTCATCACCCCCTCCTTGAACTCCTCCTTCACTTGCCTTCAGGCACTGCCTCTCCTGGTTCTCCTCCCACCTCACTGGCTTCTCCTTCTCAGTCTCTGTGCCGGCTGCTCCTCATCTCCCTTGAACAGTGGAGTGCCCCAGACTCGATCCTCAAACCTCCTCTCTCCTCTGGCTATATCTTCTTATCTCATCCCAAGTAGAAAGCCCAACATCTCTAGCATAGGCTACAAGGCTCTACCCAATGTGCCCCCTTCCCAGCCTTCTCTCCCACCTCTTCCACCACCCTCCCCCTGCTCATCTGATCTCCTTGCTGTTTCTGGAAATTTGCAAGCATACTCTTCCTTCAAGCCTCTTCTCTTAATATCCCTTCTACCCAGAGGCTCACTACCTCACTTTTCCAGGTCTTTGTTCAAATGTCACTATTTCAGAGAAACCCTCCCTAGCTACTCTCTATAACCTAGCAACTTTACGCCTTATCAGTCTGCATCCTCTCTCCTTAATCTATCTTCACAGTGCTCAGTGCCACTCAATGCATTCTGTATTTATTTGTGCATTTCCTCTGTTAGAATGTCAGCTCCATGAGGACAGGGGTCTTGTTTTAGGCACAGTCCTGTGTGCAGCTTCTGCAGTGGTGTTTGGCACAAGGTGGGGTCTCAATAAATCTTTGTTGAATGAATGCATTCATTGAGGCTTATTGCTATTGTTATTACTTATGTCATTAATTTCCCCAACTTCGAGATTCTATGGTTTATGCTTGCAAAGCAAGAGGGAGAGCCAATGATCTCCCAAGATCTCTTTTGGTTTTCCAAGCCCAGCTTCCGTAGCACAGGGAATGGTCTGTAAATTGGTTGCATGGGAACAGATCCAAACAGAATTAGTGATGCTCAAGGGCCTCAGATCACCAGGTTGCTGGATGTCTTAGACTTCCTCAGAAGCCATCCTGAGCTATATGGTTAGACAGCCATTTCGACGTGTCTGTTTCGGAGGCAGTTTGACCTATGGTGAGAATGTCAAATGAAACAAAAACATTCTGACATTTTAAGAGCTTTAATTTTCTCACGATAAAAGCCATAGCATCTGAATGTGTCAAGTTTATAAGGCATGGACTTTAGAACAGGAGTATGTGTCTCCTGAATGTGAGGGCATGTCAGAGAGTTGATCGACTTGTTAATGAGTACACCAGTAACATATTTGGAAGAAAAGAAGGGTGCACCTGCAAATACGTCTGAAACTTGGTTTTAGGGTGAACCTGTCACTCTCACAGTTTGAAGTTATTGTATGTGAAATTAAATAATTGCCAAGGTGATTCAAATAGATGTATCTGAGAGGTCCCAGAAGGACCGCACCCCAATGATTGCTGTCAATCAGTAGGTTATAGTGGAGAAAGCACGGGCTTCGGAGTTACACAGACTGGAGTGTGAAACCCAGCTCTGCTGTGTAACATCAGGTAAGTGACTTAACGTCTCTGGGCTTTGGTTTCTACCAAAAGACTGCTGTGAACCACTCAAACCTGTTTCCCCTGTAGTCTAGCCCTCAGCCTGCCTCCACGTCTCCACCTTCCTCGCAGTTTGGTCTGACCCCAGGACTGAGTTCTGGCCGGTGGAATGTGATGAATGCAACGTGCGTCACTTCCGAGGGTAGCCCCTGAGAACCTTTCACGGGCCATCCGCCTTGCTCTCTGCCTTCTGATTGGAGGCAGAGGAGCCTGGGGCCTTCAGACACTGTGGGCTGAAGATGGTGGAGCCACAGGATCGAAGGCACATGGCCCTGACTCGGGCCTTGAAGGAGAGCTGCCCGTTTTGGACTTTCACTGAGTGAGAAGCAAGTGTGAGTGAGAAATAAACTTCTATATATTAAGCCACTGGGATTCGCGGGTTTAGCTGTTATATCAGATACCATTACGCCAACACTTTTGTTGAATGGGGATAAAGGTTTTTTGGAGGGTTGAAATGTATTTTGTGGGTAAAGCTCCCAGAGCAGGTCTTATCAGTATGTGGCAGGGGTTTAACAGATACTAGTTCTTACCATCCTCTTGCCCAGTTATTTGGTCTACCACGGTCATGACACATCGACCCTGTGCAGGGCTGGGCTGGGCTCTGAGAGGACATCAAGAAGTACAAACATGGTCCCAGCTCTCCAGTTCCGGGTGCTGGCCATGGGAAAGATGATTATCCTTCATGTGTGTATATATCCTAAAATATCAGGCCTCTGAAGGATGAGAATGGAATGAGTGTCTCCAGGATTAGCCGTTAGAATTCAGAGGAAGAAGCTCTCTTTGGTCAGGTTCATTATGGAAAGCAATAAGCCACTCAGAGATCAGAAGAGAGTAGTTACATAGGCCACCAAGAATGATGGTCAACCAAAACAAGTTTCTATTTCATTTTAGACACATGATGTATTCATTCTTTTAGCAGATATCCATTGCTAACCATGTTAGTAAGGTAGGCTACTTAGAAAATTAACCTAGAATATGGAAAAAAACTATAAATTAGTCAAGGATGCTTACTGCTGGGAAATTTATAATGTCAAATGATCAGAAACATCCCAAATGCCCAATAGCAGGAGAATGCTTAAGTAAATCATGGCGCATCTTTTTGATGTAATCTGTCTCCAGGAAATCCCATCAAAGTGCACAGTTTCAATAACCCCACACAGAATGACTCCTCCATTTGTCACTCTGGCCCTGACATCTCCAAACTCACCTCCTATATCTCTGTCTGTCCACAGAATGTCTCCATTTAGATATCTCCAAGACCTCTCAAACTCAATGTTCCCAAACCCGAGCTTATGATTCATGCTCCTTCCCCAGCCCTCCAACACGTTCCTCTTCCAGCATCTGCTGCCTCACCATCTCCAGTTGTGAGAGTCAGGATTCTGGCCAACATCCTTGATATTTCCCTTTCCCTCATCTCTGTGTCCAATCCTTTAGGTCTCAAATCTGTTTTAAATAAATCTTCTTCTCTTCATCTCTGCCGCTACCTCCTTCGTCTAAGCTGCTGTCTCCTTTCACCTAGACTGCGGCTTAGCTTCCCACTGGCCTTCCTGCAGGCATCCTAGTCTCTTCTCCAGTCTGTTCAAGATCATTTCACTCCTGAAGTTCCTCACCCCCAAAACTCCTCAATGACTTCCCACCGCTTTCAGAATAAAGACCAAAATTCTTAACATGGCTCACTGAGTACCTCATTGTTTGAATCTTGCTTGTCTCTCCACCCTCATCTCATTCTATTCTTCTCTACTCTCTTCTCCAAAGTCCAGCCACAGGACATTGCACAGCTGCTCTCTCTGCTCAGAATGCACTTTTCAAATCCACTCCCCCATCTCTGAATGCGCGGTTGCCAAGTTCACATCCACACGTCCCGCAGATCTCAGACTCAATCACCTCTGGTAAGCTCTCCATGGTCCTGCAGCTGTTAGGTTCCTCTGGGACCTGCTTCCATAGGTTATACACAGACTGGACAAATGAAAACATGGCTCAGGGGAGTTCTGAATGGTGAGGAGCCAAGTGTTAAAAAGACATTTGTCACTGATAATGCAGAGTGGATATTCCGCCTTTATACAACTGAGTGTCAAACCACAGAGCATAGTTCTGACATTGAATTTGAATCAGGGCTAGTCATTCGTGCCACAAATATTTACTATGTGCCAGACAGTGTGCTATTTCCCTTACTTTGGGGAGCTTACCATTTATTTAACACATTTCAAAATCCTGGGTATCAGGAAAGCAAATTTGTATTCAGGGAGCTCCCACGAATGTGTTTTATTTCCTTGAGTAAGACGTTTAATTTTCTGAGTCTCAGCAGCAATAACAATCCTTGCTGACCGCCCAGTGGTGACTGGGGCTGGCATTCACACTGCTAAAATACTTGAACATCTTCAGGCCTTGAATGTGATGCAGAGGAGAAGCTTGGCTTTGAGTCTGAGCAGTTGAAGGTGTGGCTTTCCCTAGACCCTTCCTTGATCCACACCCCCCAGGAACTGTGCTATTAAACCAGAGAGCAGAGCAGGTCATAGCTGGCAAGGACCCAGGGATTAAGTTCCAGGGCGTTAATATCATAATTGGGCCGGCATTGAAGGCGGCAATATCCGCTGTGTGAGGCTCTGGTGCCAGAGCCCATGTTGTGCCTCCCAGCTTGCCGGGACTTCCTCTTGGGAGGCAGCGTGGGTGGCCTTAAGGCTGCATTTAGCACATGCTTAATAGCTATTGTCAAGTGTTGAAAAGCTCTCACTAGGGCCAAGAAATTGACTTGTGTCTTGGGCTTCTCAGGAAAACAATGGGGACCCATGGGAGAGACTTTGTGCCCAAAGGTGCCCAGGGACTGGTAATTGAGTTATTGCCAAAGTGCTGAGAAGCTGTGGTCAGTGACAAGTATTAGTGGTATGAGGTAGCAGGCTATTGCAAGGCCATTCTGCATTTTCTCTCTGGCAAGGAATGTATGGGGATTAGTTCTCCCTTTGAAAAGGTTTACTGGGGCAGTAGACCCCACGAATCAGGAGGGCAGCTCGGAGGTCAGGCTACCAGTGTCTGGAGGTGGCAAAGAGATGCTCACTTTCAGGGGAGGGTCACTGTGTTCCACACCGTCACATGCATGACAGTGACAGCATTCCATGACAACATTCCTAGGAGGCTGGTTCTCTTATCCTCATTTTACAGATGAGGAAACCGAGGCTACAAGAGATTCAATGACTTGCCTAAAAGATAGATTGTGGGTTAGAACTCATCGGTTTCCAAAGTCCACCCTGCCTTTCCTACGTCGTGGACCCATTTGTGGCCATGACCAAGTTACATCAATATCATCCTCTGTGTTCAGTATCCTGCTTTCAAAAGAGACCTCAAACCTGTCGGTTCTCCTCATCACCCCTGGCCCAAGTGGCTCCTATCTGCATGACTAGGATGGCCTCCTCTCAAGTCCCTCTGCCTCCTTCTCTGCTTCCATTGCCCACATAGCAGGAACAGATTTAAGTATGTCACTTCCTTGCTTCGCAGCCCTCGAAGTGTTCCCATTGCCATTAGGCTAGAATCCAAAATATTTAATAAGGCCTTGTCTGTAGCTCTTGCTCTCTTCCCTTTCCTCTCCCTTACTCTTGGCTCTTTTCACACTAATCTTCCTGTTCTTTCTGGAAAGCTCTAAGCTCTGAGTCCTGCCTTGGGGCCTTCACACACACCATTCTTTCTACCTGAAACAGCTTTCCCCCAACTTTTTCCCAGATGACTTCTACTCAACCTTAAGTATTCCTTACTCAGAGAACGTTCCTGTCCAACCAGAGTCCTCACTGTTGCCTCCTGCACTCTCCCTTCATCACTCTTTAATAACCTGAAAATATCTTTTCCTTTGTGACATTACTGTCTGTTTTCTTGTTTTCGGTCTTTCCTCCCGCTCTGTTTTATGAGCTTCTTAAGGTTAGGGACCAGGACGGTTCTGTTTCCCAGCAACTAACACACAGCCCAGCATGCAGTGGGTTTCCAATGAATGCCTTTTTAATTTGTCAAGTGAAAAAACAGTTCTCAAAAACTGTCGGCATTGTCTCTGACAATGTAAGTGCATGTGAGCATATTTATAGAAGTCAGTTTGTCATAACCCAGTTTTCATCCATTTATTCATCCGTATGTCATTTCCATCAATATTTACCAAGTACCAATGGGGAGCTGAGGATGCAAAAGTGAATGAGAGAAAGTGCCAGCCGTCCAGTAACTCAGCTGGGGGTGGGGCAGAGGTAGACGTGGGCATGTGAGGGCAAAGGCCTGTGTTTCTGAGTCAGATTGCTCCAGGTTTGGATCATGGACCCTCCAGTTACTCAACTGTGTGACCTTGGGTAAGTCACTTCACTTCTCTGAACTCTGGGCATCTCATCCTTAAAAAATGGAGATAACCACATGCACCTTGCAGGGTTGTTTTGATACTAAATTCAATGAGATAAAGTATGTAAACGTAAAGCTCAATAAAGGGGTTATTGCTGTTATTCTTATTGTTTATTCTGATTACTTGAGTGGGGCACAAAGGAGAGTTACGTCAATTCCACCTAAGGAGGGGATTTGGGAAGCTCTTATGAATGAGTAAGTGCCTTTGAGGCAAGGTGGATAAAGAGGGGAAGGCTTTTTGCATGAGAGCAAAGAGGGATTTCTGGGGGACCCAGGATTGGGGTATTTTGAGAGTCAGCCTTCCCCCATTTCTCCCTCTCCTCAGGGGCACACACCACCTTCTCTTCTTCCCAGAATTGTCCGGTTTGTCTTTGGGAATCCCCTCCCCATCTGCTCCTCCTCCCCCGCTCTCACCCCTGTTCCCCTCCCTGCCCTCCCCTGTAAGCCGACACCTCTAGTTCCCCCTTTCCTCTTAAAACTGGGAAGAATGAAGGGTTGGAACCATCTCTGTCATCCATCAAATAAACTTGGGAGTTGGCAGCTGTGGTTTTATTATTGACTACTCAACTCTTCTCTCCAACATCCGGAAGACTTGTGCCCCAGGAGGGACATGCCAGTGACACACAGGGAGAGACTTATCAACAACTTGGAGATGGATGGGGACCCTGAGTCCATCTCATCTGGCTTCCATTCTGGGCAGGAAGCCCTTGGCAGCACCCTTGAAGGAGTGGCCGTTCAGCCCCTGCCTGGAAACTTTCCTATGTTCCCCAAGTTCACGTCAACGGGAGTCAGTTTAAATGTGTATCAGCAGCATGAACGTCAGTCTCCCAGCCCAAAATTCAGCACAAAAGTACTGAAAAGTAAACGCCTCTGAAAGAATTAGTATGATGTTCAAGATTCAGGGCTCTGGGTGCCAGCCTGCCGGGGTCCACATCCCCAGTCTATCACCTTGGCCCAGTTAATATAGCCGAGCCTCAGTTTCCTCATCTGTAAAATGGGGATGGTAACAGTGGTTCCTTCCTGGGAGCTGCTCTGAAGAGGAGTTACAGTTATGGGTGGGAAGCACTGCAAACATGGCTGAGTCCACACAACAGCTTGAAAAGTGTTGACTATTATGATTAACTCTTGGTGGAACACTTTCAAAGCGAGGGCTGGAGTGAGATTACGGGAGCTCAGGAAACCCTCAGCCTCCCCAAATCCTTCTTCTTCCTGCTCTCTAAGGAATAAAATTCCTTCACCCGGGAGCAGTGGCAGACAAGCTTGTGGCAGAGGAAAGAACCAGGCCTCTGCAGCTGGGCGGCCCGTGGGACTCAGTCTGGCTGCTTACTAACCAATAGCCTTGCATAGTTACCCACACTTTCTGTACCTCTGTTTCCTCTCTTGCAGGATGGGGACCATAATCCCCACATCAGAGGGTAGGGTCTGATGTGTTTAGCATCACCTCTCCTGGTTCACTCCTGTCCAGGCCATCTTCACTTCTCACCTTGGTTACTGCAATTGTCTTCTAATGGGCCGCTGTTTCCGCACTTGCTCCCATTTGGGCTGTTTTCCACCCCGCAGCCACAGCAAGCTTCTGAAAACCCAAGTCAACGCATGTCGTTCCTTTCCTTAGATCCTCCAATGGCTTCCGACATCCCTCAGAGTAAGTTCCTCACCCCAGCCTGCAAGCACTTCCCTGTCCAGGCTCCACCTCCTCTCTCTCTCTCCTCCATTTCTCCTCCTCATTCACTCTGCTCTCTCCCACTTGCCTCCTTCTTGGAACATGCTGAGCACTCCCAGGGCCTCGACACCTGCTGTTCCCTCACCTGGAATGCCTTTCCCCCAGATATCAACGTGGCTTGTTTGTTCTGCTCAACCGTCACCTCCTCTGAGGGTCCTTCCACGGCCACCCTGTCTTATATAACGCTCCCTTTCTATCACTTGCTATCCCCTTACCCTGCTTAATTTTTCTGCATAGCACTTATCACTGCCTGACAAATGTTTCTGTATTTGTTAGCTTATTGCTTCTTTCTTCCCATTAGGCGGTAGAGCCCATGAGGGGAGGATCTGACTTTTTGATCTCTGCAGGATCTCCAGCACCCAGGACAGCGCCTGGCGCAGTGGAGATTGTCAATAAGTCTTTTCTGAATGAGCAAGTGCATAGTATACAATGAGGATTAACATTGTTCGTGAAAATGTGCCTGGTCCATTGTAGATGTTTGATAAGTGTGGGTTTTTAATCCCCTCATTATCAAACTAGAAAGAACATTTAAAAAGCAAATACCCCTGGGAGGGGTGACACATTGATTTAAACTCTCACGGGATTTCTGTAAGAGGGAGGACAGAGTGGGAAGGGCCAATGGAGGCAAGCCAGGAGCCCTGTAGACAAACTTCACTTGCTAAGCAATTTTGCCTCTGGCCAGCTCTGTTTATGTCTGTGTGTATGAGGATTCTCCAGGCAATTGAATTGCATTACCCTTTTCATTCTAATAATATGAACAGAATTCAGATGTGGTATTTGATGATGTCTTGTCTCTTGAAGGACTTCAGGACTGCCTGGCACGCTGCAGCAAATTACTGTCAACTTGAGGGCTTCTGTGCCTCCACCAAAGTGCCAATATTTCCATGGAAAATCCCGGCCATTTACAGTTTATGTCTCAAAAGTGGATTTTTACTTCATTGGCTTAATCTTTAGAGTTATCAGAAATGTGCATTTATTCCCAGGGAGACTTCTGATGCAAGATTCTTAGAACAAGACCAGAGCTGGAAGATCTCCTGAAGGGGGAGAAAGAAAAGCATGCCTTGCCTGATTGGAATTGCTGTGTGCATGGTACCTGCTGAGAGAGAGGGGAGTGTAGACTGGATTCCTTCCAAAAGTCAGAAGGGAAGCTGATTCTAGCGGGGGAGGGTGTTAAAATCTTAAGACGAAGGCCGACAGACCGAGGGGAGGAAGTGGAGGAGAGAGGGAAATGGGTGAGCATCATCTCCAGTTCGTACTGTTTCCTTAAAATCAAATGCCTGGAAATCAGCTGCATCCAGCAATCCCCTGGCCCTGGCACATGGTAAGCACTCAAGAAATGTAAGTTGAACTTGGTTGGTGAGGGTTTGGAGGCTGTGTTGGCTGCTGTGATCTGGATGCGGATTTGACCAAGTCTCTCCCTCCCCAACCCCCCAGTGCATTCATGCTGCCTAATAATCAGTCACAAATAGCAGCAGCCTTGAAGCCTTTGGCTGTGTCACAGGGAAGGATCCAGCCCTTCCCAGGGGAATCTCCCCGTCACAGACATGGCACAGCTCCGCCCACCCACTGGGCCTCTGAGTCAGAAGGGCGTGTTTTTGCTGCAACTAATTTTACTACCGTTGTTCTAGCTAAACCCTGCTAGCTTTTCAGGGGCGGGACCTGCACCAGCTGAGACTGGTTATTTTGGTAAAGAGGAATTTTCTTAACCAGGCTCCTACTATGCTTCCTCATCATCTGTCCTTAGACAACAGGGGAAAGACAGATTGCCCTGAGAACAGCATCATCACTGAAATGTCCCCTGCAGATTCTCTGCCTGGCCAGAGCTCATGGAATCATGGATCATTAGTGAACTTGTAGCAGCCAGCTAACCCAGCACCAAGCAGAGCTATTGGGTTAGGGATTGTAGTAAATCCAAGTAAAGAGAGTATTCAAAGCATCAGTTGTGGGCAGATGCGATTGCCTTATACTGTGCTAGTCTTTGGGGGATAGAGCAATGAAGAAAACAGGCAAAACTGCTCACTTGGGGCTTATATTCTAACGATCCACATCTATCTATCCATCGCATGCAGTGACCTGAAATGACACAGACAACAGAATCACAAAAAGAATCAGGATCAAAGAATATGCCAATCAGAAGGGAAGGTCAGCACCAGAGAAGAAGAAAAGAAATATCAATGGGCAGGCCATAGGGTCCTGTAGAGTTGCCAGTGCTAAGTAGGAACCTTGGCTCAAAGCTCCCTGACAGCCGAGGCAGAGAAGGAAAGTGTATCAGTTACACAAATCTCGTTGTTCAGAAAAAGACATCACTACTCTCGCTATTTCTTCTCGTAATAAAATCTGTTATCTAATCATATTACCTTACTTAAGCCTCAGAACAATCTTATGATTCGGTGATCGTTTTTAGCCCCATTTTACAGATGGAAAATGTGGGGCTTCAAAAAAGTTAAGGACCTGGCCAAAGGTCACATCTGGAAAGTGAAAGAGCTGAGGTGAATTTTCAAGCAGTCTAAGCTTAGAGCCTGCACTCTTAACCATATACTTCACTGCGTGTCCTGCAAGGCAGACTGGAAAAGTACACCAGTGGTCCCTGGGCAAAGGCCTCATTGCCCTGGAAGATAGTCTCCTGCTGGGCATCTGGGAGGAGAAAACAAAAAGAAGAGAGAGGCGCATGCATGTGCAGTGGGACAACTGCATATTAAGTATGAAACTCATCAGCTTTTATGTCCAAGTCGTTCCAATAGTCTAAGAATGGGGAAACCAGAGCTGTCAGTCCCCAGGCTCAAAATGACCTAGGCTTAACCTCCCCTGACTATCTCGTCTCAATTTTATGTTGTCATAAAGGCATGATTTTAGTAAGAGAAAGGAGAAACGAGAAAGATCCCCGTTAGCTTGGCTCCTGCCCGTTCCTGTGGAACCTCCTAAGGGCTCTGAGAGCCGCTGTGTTGCCTGGGAAAGCCGTTGGAAGACGCTCTCCAAGGTGCTGAAGCAAGAGGGACTTATTTTTCTTCTTTTCAGATTGCCTTCTTGCCTCTGAGTCAGGACTCCTGTAACCACAAGAGTGAAAAAAAACCACTCCTTGAAAAAGAATACAACCTACATGAGCTAGTTGAGAAAAGGTGCCACTTTGCAAGCGTTCAAGTTTATTTCCAGTGATGTCAATGCTGAGGGAGCGCGGGGTAATGGTGATTGTAGGGACTCTGGAATCAGACTATGTTGGCCAGTTACTGACTAGCTGAGTGACCTTGGGCAAATTTCTCAAACCTTCTATTTCTAAACCTTTTCTACTCTATACCTCAGTTTCCTCACCTGTAAAATGGTAATAATAATAGTAACAACAACAACCACCCCCAAAAGAGCTGCTGTGAGGATCAAATGAGTTCTAAGTTACCAAACACTTAAAACAGTGCCTGGCAAATAATAAGTCCTAGCTATGCGTTTCTTAAGAAAGTTTGTTACATTTCTTAAGGCAAAGTTTCTTGGCAATGGGGTCATCTCTGGGATGGTGAACTTGGTGGAGCTCTTCATGATTTGCACCAAATCAAATTTTCTGTCGTACCTTGGAATTCTGAGTCCAACAATTTTCAAAGAGGTTGAATTCTGTTTGCTGTACAGTTTTTAAACAACAGCTGCTCATCCACCCCAGAGGTGACAGCAAGTCAGTATTGGGGGTTGTTAAATATGTACCCACATCTCTTGGCTCCCTCACAGGGATGCCAGGGGGTCTAATTAGTCACTGTTTGCAAAGCACTGAGAAATCCTCTAGTGGAAGTTGCTATGGAAATGCAAGTTGCTGTCTTCTTATTACATGTGCTTGTAATTGTTTTCAAAGTTTACTTATTGGGCAGGGAAAGAGGGAGAATATATATTTTTACTTGATGGCAATGGATAACGCTTTGTAAGTTGGCATTTATGGATGTTCCATCACTTTACGGAGACATTGGATCTCTAGAGCTGCAGGAATCTCATAACAGGAAATGTACAGAAAGCACTTCTTCTGCCACTTTTGTACCCTCCTCCTCATTCAACTGCTATTTCCACAGTTAAACAAATGTGAAAAGTCATGATAAGAAGCAACCAGGTGTATCCAAACTTTAAAAGCCCAAATACATATTTCTATGTAAAATTTCCTGCATAGAGTCAGGGTTTTTTTTTTTTTTTTTGTAGAGAACACTCCTCCCATTGATTTATGCTTAAGTTTGAGCAATATTAGATCGAAATAAAATTTTGAAGCAGAAACAAAGGAAGTTAGTGATAGATGTAAATTCCAATGATTACAATTAGTGTTGAACTCCTCCACCCGAAAAGCTATCAAAAATCTTGGCTTGGCTTGATTTTGTAAAAAAAAAAAAAAATTGTGTGAAGTGACTAATAGCAAGCTCATATCTTAGAAATATTTTTCCATGGTTATATATGCATTTCTTTTTTCTTCATTATCCATTTTCCCCTATCTTACAGGTATGGTTGACCACTCTTAAAGGAAACGTACGCCCTTTCCTTTAACCTATCTATTTCCTAACTCAAGTTTGAGATAATGACATCAGTCTGGCATACTGGAAAAAAAGGTCACTGGAGTTAAAATTTAGCACCACACAGAGGAAGAACACAAGACTTTGTCTGTGAACTGGTCAAGTGGCAAGGAAATCCGAATCAGATAAGAGTGCTATCATTCATTGCTACTCTCAGCTCCACCTCTGCCAAGTTTTCTCTATAGCCTCACAAAAATTGATTTACAATCAGTTGTATGTTTTTTAAAAAAAATCCCATAAAATCTAAGAAGCTTATTTTACTCTGTAAAATGGAACAAATAATTGCCTCTCTTGTACGAATAATATGTAAAACCCATAGCTGGAATAATGGCCATTTCCTTCTTTCTCAAGAGGCACTTTGAGCCCAGTCACACTACACACCTCCTAGATTTTCTAGTTTGATGCTCTTTTATTCAGTTTGGGATTCTCATCAGCTCTCCCCACTTTTTCTTCCCCCTACCCTACCCTTCCCAGCTACAGACATTGATGCTCCCTCCTCTGGGCTCCCATCATATCTTGTCTGTTACGCGATTGATTTCTCCTGCGTTAATCAATAAAGAAAAGAATGAATGAATAAGTTGGGTCTTACTTCAAGATGCAGGGGCCTTATTTTATATTTTCTTGTGTCCCTTTCTATGGTAGTCTGATCACAGAGGGCAAGCAATGACACTACAGTGTTTTTTCAAACCATCCCCTCACTGTCAGCTCACAGCAGCTGCAGGTGGCTTTTGTTCCTGATGGATTAGCTGCATTGCAAATGATCAATAAGTCAAATGATTCTGGCATATTTTCATTTTAAACTCTTGGGGATGCAGTCACTTCCTTAACTGCATTCAGTCCTATTGACTGACTTCTCAAATCCTTCCACTTTTCTCTCTCTCTACTCACCACCCTCATCCCAGGCCATCATCGTCTCTCATCTGGACAGCTGCAGTGGCCTCCTCACAGGTCTGCCCTCAATCACTCTTGCTCCTTCTTATCTCTTCTTATCTTTTCATTGGCACTGTAGCCAGAGGGGTCATTTAAAATGCAAATCTTATTGCATCATTTCTTGGTTTCTTAAGACCTTTCAGTGGCTCCCATTGCTCTAAGGATGAAGACAAACATCTGCCTTGGTTTCACCTTCCACAAGTCTTGATTCACTCTCTTTGCTCTAGCCACTCTGCTTTTCTTTCTGGTCTTTAATTATCTCAATTTGCTCTCCTGCCTCAGGACCTTTGCACATGCTAGTACCCCTGCCTGGAACACTCTTTTCTTCCTCACCTGTCACCTAATTACCAAGTCATGCCATAAAGCACAGCTTTCCCTGGGCTCTTTAAACCTCTGGTTACACTCTCCTAACTCCCAGTACTTTTCCTTCACAAGGCTTTGCATAGTTTGCAGGTGTGTGTGTGCCTAAGCTCCATGAGAGCAGGAACTGGGTCTGTTGTTTGGTTTCCACTCTACCCCCAGAGCTGAGGCTCTGCTGGAACAAAGTAGGGCTTTAAAAATTTTGTTGAGTGAACGAATGAATAACTCTGGGATAAATTTGAGATCATTGTCTTAATAATACAGGAGCCAGAGGAGAACTCTGTATGTTCAAATATCCATGTTCCGACTCCCAGGATGATGCGCATCCGCTAGGTAGCAGCCTTGCCCAGCTCTACCATGAGCAAGTCCTCAGTGTCAACCTGAGAAATGATGCAATTTTTTTCCCAGTATAAGTTCAGCCCTTTATAAAATGATTCCATCAAGTTGTGGCAGGTGTCCAAGAGGCTCATAATGAAATGCAAATAAAAAATTTAAAAAGAGCACATGATTTCCAGATCAAGCAACAACAAAAAATCCCATACAAACATCCAATGACAATTCTTTATCAGTGAAAGAAATAACCCAGAATTCATTGACGTGGAAATGTCCTAGAGACCCATTGCTCTTGGTATCATGCAATAAACCTCCTTCACTAGGTTCCTGCTGGCATTTCTCGTTTGTCTTGCCATCCATGGCCCATATCTTATCTTCCACCACAACCTTACTCAGAGTGCCCCATACTGGAAAACGGTGGTTCCCTCTGCCTTGGGCTACCTACACTGTTCCCACCTCCCTCTTCACCCTTCCATTTCCAAGATCCCTGAGTGAACACCAAGTCTTCATTTCCATGACCAAGTAATACGTTATCCAACACTCTTTCCTCATCCGATTGAAGTTTTCGTTTTCCTTCGCCGTCTCAGTAAACGGCCTCATCCACACTCTCCATTAGCTCGAGACAGAACGCTGGGGACCATCTTTGCTTCCTTCTTCTCTTTCCAATACTAATTCTATCCCACCCACCAGCAAGTCTTGTCTCAAATCTCTTTTTCTCCAGCTCTGTCATCCTAATCTCAACCACCATCCTCCCTGCAAAGGTTTCCCAATGGGTCTTCTCCCCTCCACCCATCCCCTCCATTCTTCCCTCAGTGGTCAGCAAAACCTTCTTAAAGTAAATTAGATCATGCTTCAAACTCTTCTATGATTTTCCATTTCACTGAGAAAATTATTTAAGCTTTCTTCTGTGACCTACAAAGCCCTACGTGAGTTGTTTCTTGCCTTTCTTATTTGAATGTTGTCCCATTTCGGGGCCTTCCCAACTCAACATCTTCACTCCAGGTGTCTCAAACTTGACATGTTCTCCGCTGAGCCCCTGATCTCCTCCAACCCCCAATCTGTTCCTCCCCCAGCCTCTGCCTCGCAGGAAATGGCAGCTCCATCCTTCCGGTTGCTCAGGCCAGAAAACTCAGTCACCCTTGACTCCTTTCTCTAATTCACATCCTGTTTCCAATAGGTCAGCAAATCTTGTCAACTCTACTTTCAAATGTGCCCCAAATCTGGGCACTTCTCGTAACTTCTCCTGTAACCACCCTGCTTCAAGCTACCATCAGCTCCTGCCTGGACCATGGCAGTAGACTCCTAACTTATCTTTCTGTTTCTGTACTTGCCCTCTCCCTCATTGCCACTCATCTCCCTTCATTAAATTCTCAACTCTGCCTCTGGAGTCACAATGCTAAAACGTAGGTCAGGCCAGGTCACTCTTTGGCTCGAAACCCTCCAATGGCTCGCACCTCACCCAGAGTCAAAGCTAACGTCCTCACAGTGGCCCTACGTGATCTGCCTCTCACTCACCCTGACACCTCTTTAATCTCATCATCTACTCCTTTCTGCTTTGCTTGCTTCATTCCAGCCACACTGGCCTCCTTGCTGTTCCTCAACACAGCAGGCAGACTCCTGCCTCAGGACCTTTGCATGGGCTGTTTCTTCTAGCAAAGACACCTTTCCCTAGATATTTATTATTGCCTAGATATTATATGGCCCCTCATCTCCTTCAGGTATTTTTTTTTTAAATGTTACCTCTCATTAGCACCTTTCCTGTCCACTCTATATAAAATTGCAACTTCTATATAAAATTGTTTCTTCCCCAGAAACGTGCTAGCCCACTTCCCTGATTCATTTTTCTCCTCAGCACTTGTCTCTATGCAGGGTGCATGGCTGGCTTCATGGGTCTCATGGACCCTGTGCCTAGAAGGGGCTTGCACTTGGTTTAATGCTCTGGGTTTGCTGTCTTGAAATTCTTAATATTTTTTGTAAACAAGGCAGGCCACAAGTTTTTTTTTTTGTTCTTGGTTCCACAAATTATGTAGCTGGTCCTAGCAACATGGATGAATTTGACTTATTTTCTTATTTGTGTTTTTCCCCCTAGAAAATGAGCTCCACAAAGACAGGGATATCTGTCTCTGTGTCCATCACTCTAATCCCAGTGCCTAGAACAGAGCCTGGTGTGTGATAGATGCTCAAGAAATATTTGTGAATAAATGAGTCCTGCCAGTTAAACTCGCCAGAAAGCTGGGAGTCATCTCTGACACTCATCAATCTCCCTGGACCCCAGATTCAGTTCCATTCATCTTTTTTCCTACATGCACTTTGAGTTTGTCCACACCTCTTCATTTTCCCTGTGCCACTCTTGGCCAAGCTACCTGGATGCCTCCTGGTAATGCATTTCCTAATGGGTCTTCAACGTCCCCATGTGTCCCCTCCAACCATTCTCCATAGTCACTGTCTTCTACCCACAGAACCCAGGATGAAGGTCAAAGTCCTTAGCATGACCTCAAGGCCCTGCCCGAGCTGGCCCTGGCCACCTCTTCTGCCACGTCCTGCCCTCCCTCTCTGCAGTGCAGTCTCTCCAGTCTTCTTTGGACCCTGCAAACATGTTTTTTGTTCTTTTGCATGCAAACCTTTCTGTTCCCTGTTTCCAGAACACCCTTCATTCTCTCTGACTCTTGCTCACCTCAGACCTCAGCCCTTTTCCTGAACTCCTGAACTGAATCTTGCCATTATTCACTGTCCCAGCACCCCAAGTGCTTCTTCTAAGACTTATCAGAGCAGTGACTGAACAGTGATCAATGCACTTTCTTGACTGATGCCTCTCTCACCAGTGGGACCATAAGGTCAAAAAAGCAGGGACCACACCTCTGAGATCTTTGCATCCCATTGCCCAGCGAGCTGCCATCAAGTACATAAGAGGCGCTCAGTACTGCTGCCCGGGGCAGTGAATGTGTGGCAGTATACCCTGCTGAGCAATTAATCTAGGTTGGGTCTTCACTGGCTGGTTAGTTTTCACACCCATCCCAAGGAGGCAGACAAGTCTCAGGGGCATGGTAATGGCATTAGGCTTTAGGGCCGAGACTCAACATTTCCTCCATGCTGGAGGGCAAAGATGTTTTGTTTGGCAAGCTCAGAGTTGGCCCACATGGTATTTCTATCTTTTAAAAATTTGGATGAGTTGCTAGCACTGGAAAATTGGGAGGTTTCACATAAAAATTTGAATATCTGGCTTCTTTTGAAAAATCAAAAGATCCAGCAACCTTGGGCCTGCAGTGCATCAGCTGGCTGGCACCGACCTAGCTGCCTTGGCTGGGCCCTATGTGTTGCAATTGCCCACAGTCCCCCTGGGTACTTCCTCCATCAGGCTGCCCACCTGGTCTCTCTAGGTGCTGGACGCTGTGGTGTCCAGCCTTGGCTCTTGGAGAAAACAGAGCTGGATCCTATGAAATGAGAAGGGCTCCGAGTTGCGAGAGGTCAAGGAGAGCCAACCTGGAGAGCCCAGAGGTGTTTGCAGACTCTAAAGTCTCTGGGCTCTGGGGGGACCCTGGCACTGGGCTCCCAGCTTGGGCCAGGTCCCTGTGTCCAAGCCTGTGGAAGCAATGGAGCTGCCCACCTTTGAGACCAGGAGGACATGGATGAAGAGAAGACCTGAAGACTCTAGGCCCTTTCTTAGAGGTTCTTGATGGTGTAAGACCTCAAGGATTCTTACATGACAATGGGGAGGGGAAGAGGCCTCTCAAAAAATACAACAGACGTCAGAACTCTTTCTTTTTGCTACTCCAAGAACAATGTGTGTGTGTGTGTGTGTGTGTGTGTGTGTGTGTGTGTTGAGTTAATGCCTTCAGAGTTAGATTTAATTTGCTTTAGAACACGTAAAGTAATGCAGATTTTTTACACGCAAGAGCTGTGGAGCACGCTCATTCCTGCCTCCTATAACGATGTTGCCCATATTCTCGAAAGACAATCAAGTTTCTCTTTGAGGAATGTTTTTCATTCCTTTTTCAACCTGTTTGTACTTGTAAGTGAATCTGGGCACGCTTCATGCCACGTTTCCCTGTCTTCTTACAGTTTTAAACCCGTGCTTATAAGAAGGCCACTACTCATTCTTATCTATATTTGAAGACCCTGAGGAAAAAGCCATGTCCTTCAAAAATTGCGAGTCACAAACCAGGTGTAGCAGTCCGTTAAGAAGGGTGGCCGTCTCTTCAGCCTGTACAAAGGTTCCCATTTAATTTGGACTTGTTACGGTGTCAGAGTGATCTTCATCTGCAAGAATTTCAGAAGCATCTCTTGGAGCTTCAGATGACTGAATTTCTTCTCCTTGTGGGGCAATCTGGTTATCAGGAGCAGAATCTCAGGTTTCTTACACAAACGTGGCTCTTCCCCACCCCAACCTGCTGTCTGGATCTTTGTTGTGCAGAATCAGGAAAAGTGTTGGGAGAAGCAGAGGCAGACAGAAGGGGGATGGGATCAGCAAGAAGCCCAAGCTCATCCCTTCTAAAGGCAGCTGTGATTGGGGTGGGGAGAGAACGGGACGCTGGGGCCGGGGCAGGAGGATTTGCGCATTTGCTGTAGAAAGCTGCAGAAATGTTTCTGCAGATTATGAATTGGGTCCTCTCTAACGTTCTTTAGGGATCCTGAGTGGAGTTTGGGGATGGAATTCCAATCAAAGCTGCTCATGGAGTAGCTTCTTCGTCTGTGACTCTTCACAGAGCCGAGCCACCTGGAACTCCGTTATTTGTTAGGGTTGCACAAGTCTAGGCTACTGGATTGATGGCAAAATAGTTCTGCAAGGAGGATACCAACTATTCTACTTGAGGTCTTAGTTGAGTAATTGAAGTCTGGATCATGGAGAGCCTTCCTCTGCTCCTCCGGTGATTAGCTAGCTTCTTGACGTCCCCATGCTGGTTTGTTCATGGTTCTGCTCCAGTACTCCCCCGCTTGTATGGCAATTTGTCAGTTTACATGTTTGTCTCCCTTCCTTGGCCATAAGGTTCTGGAGACCAGGGACCACCTATGTTTTATCGCCCTTTATAGATTCAGCCCATAGGGAAGACCATAGCTGCTGGCACATACTAGGCACTCAGTGAATGTTGAACAAGTGAAGGAGACTAACACTGGATGCGATTCACTTAAGACTTTCAAATCTCTTTAACTAGGTTCGTACCAAGGGCTAGAAAATATTCAGGCAGTATAGAGCGGAGTGGTCTAATAAATAGACTCTAGTCTGTTCCTTCTGAGAGCTGATTTAAGTTGGGAAACGAATGTTCCTAGGAAACGGCATCGGCCCCTTGTAGCTCTCTTTCTTATCCATGATTCAGGTAAAGGAAAGACTGTGACTGGCGAGTTTGTAGATGACACGAAGCTGGCCCCCAATCTTAGACTCATCCTCACTCCTATCTTTCTCTCATAGCCACATCCAACGCCTAGCAAATCTTGTTGGCTTTACCTTCCACACGGAGCCCCAATCTGAGCGCTTCTCAGCCCCTCATGCCGATCCCTGAGTCCAGGCTACATCCTCGCTCACCGGGACTGTTGCAGTGGCCTCCTGACTGGCCTCGCTGCTTCCACTCTCGCCTCTATGGTCTGTTCCCCACCCACCAACCCGATCACGACCCTCCTCCATTCAAAGCCCGCCAATGGCTTCCATCGCGCTCACAGCAAGAGCCAAAGAAAACCCTTTCAATCTGACCCCTGCTGCCTCCCTCCCCGACCTCCCCTAGCTCCTGGGACTCCGGCCTCCTTGCATTTCCTCAAATGCACCAGCACATTCCTGCTTCTCCTGCTCAGGCTCTGCCCCAGATACCAGCAGGGCAGCGTGGCTCTCTCCTGCCTTCCTTTAGGTCCTTCCCCCTGGGGCCTCCTCCCCTGGCCTCCCCAGGTCAAATTGCAGCTCCTGTGCCTGACCCTCTTGCCTGTTAAATTCTTCTCTGCAGCGCTTACCTCCACCTGACCTATATTTTGTTCTTGTATTTGTTTATCGCCTGTCTGTCTCCTGCAGAACGAGGGCCCTTCATGAGGGTGAGGACTGACACTCGCTCTGTCCACCACTCTGTCCCAGGGCCGGCACTGTGGTGGTGGGGTAAGTGTCCAGAGCTCTCACAGGCGTTGGGTGGGTCGCTCCCGAGTGGCACGTGCCTCGGTGTCTGATGTCCCTACGATCATGCTGCCGTGATTGTGCATGTGTGTGGAATGTCTGTGGCTTAACTGTGAAGGAGTCATGTTTAATTCTTGCCTTTTTGCCTTCCTTAAGAGTGACCAAGTGCTCTGGGTGGGGAAGGACAGCTGGGCAAAAGAGAAGCCAGGTGTCCAGTGAATCCAGATGTCCACATCTTCAGTTCAGCAAAGGACGGAAACTAAAGGAGGTCGTGCTTCGTGGTAAGATTGGGGATATACAGAACCCAGCCTCAAAGGAAAAGGGCCAGTGGCCCCTGGGGACGCACGTGGTTCACATGTCAAGGACAGAGGGGCTTGATCTGGGCTCAGGAAGCCTCTGAGGGGAGGAGAAGGGGTGCGAAGGCTGCTCCAGAAGTCAGGCTGGGGGCCACTGGGGCTGCAATCGCCCTCACGTGGATGAATGTTCCCTGGATCGAGAAGCTTGTCTTCATGAGATTTGGTTTCCTAAAGTGGATGGTGCTGGACACTGGGTTCCTATTCTATGCCTATAGCTTTTTTTTTTTTTTTTTTTTTACCTGTACAGAGTTTTCATTTTAATAAATCTTATTTATTTATTTTTTTACTGCACATGGTAAGGTAGGCCTGTGAACGGGCAGTACTGTGATGATGAAGGATGTCCTGAGGTTTGTGTGTTTCCTTTGCTGTGACCCAGGAAGTGGCAGCTTCTGGTTCTAGAATGTCGAGCTGGCACAGAGACCTCTGAGGCCCTAGTGAACCAGGCAAGTGGTAAAATTCTGATGTGGTTCTGGTGCCCGGGGTCACAAAGCAATTTTCAAATCCTCACCAGTGGGTCAAATCTCCTAGGGGGCCATTTCTAGGGATTTCCAGCACGTCCCTCTCAGGTTGTCAGATTTAAGTGTACTATGATGGAATATTACAGCCATGACTCATTTGTAGTAGGGAGCCAGTGCGGTCCGTGGGAATCCTCGCAAAGCAAATGCAGCAAAGATCTCACAAAGCCGCAGGAATGAACAAAAAATGGCCCGTGAATTTGAGTGTGGGCAAGTGTAATGGGAAACACTCCAACTTTTATCCGGAGGAAGGTGGGCCCTGGGCTGTGAATTTCAAACCAGGACAAGAGCCAAAGTCAAGGCAGATTCCTCCCTGAACATTAAGGGACATGCCGACCTTGCCACAAAGGGCGGGGGAGCGACGGGCACCATTGGACAGGATGCTGGAGGCTGTTATGGGATCTGGGGGAGGGCGGGCAGACAGACAGAAGCACTCACTACATGCTAGACCTTTCACGTATGAGAGCACCTCAAAAAAATCCTGAAATGGTTATTCGTAGTCCCATTTTACAGATGAGGAAAATGAAGTCAGAAGCTAGATAATTGACTGGCTCTCTCATGGCTTCTACGTGTTGGGCTGGGAATCAGACCTAAGACTGTCTTCCTCTCCCATCTCTTCTTTAGCTCCTTCCTTCCTTCAACACATTCGTACCAGTGCCCACCGTCAGGCGCTGGGTGCCCAGCAGCGGCCAAAGCGGGAATGTTCCTGCCCACACGGATCTTCCCATCTACGGGGAGGGGACGTTGACAGTGAACAAAGTTACAAATCAATAAAACAGCCAGAGATAATGATGATTATCCCCCCACGAAGGGAAGGAGCAGTGTGGTGATGGGAAAGAATGTGGGTGGGAGCCCCGTAGGCTGGTGGCCAGAGACGGTTTTCCTACAGAGAGAAGATGGAGCTCAGGGTGAGAAGGTCTGGGCTGGGGAACTGCAAGGATGCCGGGGAGCGAAGGGGTTTGCGTGTTGCTGGAGCTGGGAGAACGCCCGTGGGGCTGCAGGGGAGTGAGCCGAGGGGAGAGGGAGGCTGAGGGTGTTTCTCCAGAGCGGACGCCTTTTCACTCCAGCACGTGGCTTCGCAAGAGGGGTGTTCCAGCCACAAGAGGAAATACTACTTTACACAGTGAGCGGGAAATTTATGGCCTCTGGAAGTCTAAAGAGATGGTAGGGGCGGAAAAAACCAACTGCTTCCCAATAGGTGCAAACACATCCTGCTGAGATTCCTAACACATTATCAAGGCAATCTGGGAGGCAGGGCGCCATCTTTCTGAGGGCGAGGTCCTGTCTTCCCTCAGCACAAGCTCTGACCCCAAATCCAACAAGAGGCTGGGATGGAGCCCCATGGCAGTGGGAGTGGGGAGGGGGCCACGTGTGGGTGGAAGCATTTCTCAGGCGCCCTCTCTGTCGAGAGCACTGTGTTAACTGTTTCACACGCTTCCCTTCCTGGAGGTCTCTCCTGTCTCCATCTTACAAATGGGGAAACTTAGGCTCAGAGAGGTAAAGGAACTTGCCCGAGGTCACTCAGTTAGTGAGGTTGTGCCGTGTCTTCCTGACTCCAAAACCCATGTCCTTTCTGGTGAACCAGGCTGAGTGGCAGCGGATCAGATGGGCCAGAGAGGGAATGAGACAAAAGAAGCAGGCCCCCGGGGGGTCGTTCTAGGGGAGGGGGTGACGGTGGGGATGGGATGGTGAGGGAACAAAAGGGTGCAGGGGACTCTGGTGTGCTGAGGAGGGCTTGGCTTTCAGGATTAGATGGACCTGGGTTCCAATCCCCCCTGTGCCAGTTGCTGGAATCCAGCAGGTAGAGGGAACACCTTGAAGGTCCCAACTCCCCATATGGCTCCTTCCCCGGTCTGCCATCCTGAGAGGCGGCCCCCATGGCTCCTCTTGCCTCTGGCTGCCTGAGTAAGCAGTCCCCCAGAAGAGCCTGACTCATTGGCCTTGGCTCCCTGCCACCAGAGCTGCAGGGAGGACAGTGGCCCAGTGGCCTCATCCCTCCCAGTGTGGTCTGACGGCACATCCTCCTCTGGGGGAGAGTCTGGGACGATCCCATCACAACTCTGCTCCTGGCCCCTGCAGAAGCCTCAGCCTCCGGTCGCCTCTCGTCACCCAGCACACAACAGTGTTGCTTCACTGTATGTGGTTGGATGTTAATGTGTCACTGTCCCTTACCGGACTGTGAGCCCTCGCAGGGCAGGGACATGCCTGAGTCATCTCCGATCCCCAGAGCCCTGGAACAACGTAGGGGCTGCTCAGCAAATATTTGTTGCATTCCCTTCTGGATGGAACAGGAAATCCCCCAACCCTTGCCTAGGGACGATCACCGAGGAGACAGTCCTGTGACCACAGGGCTTCCGAGAGCTGCACTCGCGCAGCGCCCTTGGATGCAGAGCACGTGGAGGCACCTGCCACATTTCGGCATTGTTTTCCTTCCGATGCTTTCGATTGCTGGTTTTATTCCAGCCCATTCTCACTTTCTGTCTTGGAAAATCACAAGGAAACTCCACGCTGCTCCTGCAAATCTTGCCAATGTGATTCAAGCAGAATTGAGCACATGGTGCCGAGTTCCGGCACAAACAAAGACATTGCCACTTTCAGCGCGGTGGCCTCCTTCCTGCTGCCAGCCTGGCCCCCCTTGCCTGGGTGAGAGGGGACAGTGTGCATGCCTGGCTGGCCCGGTGCGAGAGCCCAGGACCGGCCAGCTGGCCCAGTTCTCACCCACAAGGTGCCCCATGGAGGGTGCGCCCAGGGTTGGGTAGTGTGGGTTGTGAAATAAACATGGAGGCGAGTCGCCCAGTGGGAGTAACCCAATCGCTACTCTATCCCACTCGCCCAGGGTTTTCTAAATCAGGCCTCTTTACCAGCTGTGTGACTTAGGGTAAATTACCTACCCTCTCTGTGCCTCAGTTTTCTCATCTGGCAAATGGGGAAGGTCACAGCACAGATGGTTATGAGGATTAAATGAGATACAATGTAAGTGCCACACAGTGGTGCCTGGTGTGCCCTGAGTGATCCGTGATTGTTGGTTAGGAAGCTGATGTTTCAGAATTAGCACGTGTTCTCTGAACTCAGGCAGGATGGTCCTCGGCTGTAAGCCCTGTGACCATGCAATCAGTGACCGTCACATTCGGACCCTCCTGGCTGCTCGGTTTGAGAGCCGGCTTGGATCGAGCCTCCTGTCCAGATGCAGCGTCAATAAAGGGACGAGGAGCTGGGCTGACGTGTCGACTGGACATGTGACTGGCCTCAGTGTGGCCCTCTCCAGTCCCTCCCTGCAGGTTGGTGGGCGTCCCGCCTCTGCCGCTTCTGAGCCGAGTGACCTGGGACCAACGACTCAACACCTCCATAGTGCCTATGGCCCCGTCTGTGGTCTGTGAGTGGGGTTGGTAACTGGACCTGCTCAGAGGGGTGTCAGGAGGCTTCCGCGTGGCCTTGAGCGTAAGGGCTTAGCATGGGCCTGGGGTGTGAAGTTTAGAGCCGGGTTCTGTTCCTAAGAGCAGCTGCCTTAACGAGCGATGCTGCTGCCCTGACGTCTCCATTGTTTAATCAGGGTCCCCCTTGTGAAGGGCTGTGACACCCCCGGGGGAAGGCAGAGCTGTTTTTGGAACCAGCTCCACTGCATGTCCCCAAATGAAAGGGACACCAAAACTCATGGTCCCCCAGGTGGGGGGACCTGGGCCAGAGTTTGTCGCAGGACGAACGTCTGGGACTGGAGGTCAAGTGGCCTGAGGGGCTCAGGACCCGGACTGGCAGGGTTGGGATGGTGTTTCTGCCCTCACTCCCTGTGGGACCTCGGGCGAGTTCCTTCAACTTCCCGAGCCTGTTTCTTCACCTGGAAAATGGGCCTAACTACATCCCCCTTGCAGGTGACTTTGTGAGACTAGAGAGTTGATAGCAGCTTCCATTTCCTGTGGACCAGGCACTGTTCTAAGCTGCCCTGTGATGCGGTGACAACCATTATATCCTCACTTGACAGATGGGGAAACTGAGGCACAGAGAGGTCAGTGACTGGCTCAGGGTCACTCATTCATCCCATTTCCTGACCTCGTCCCTGCTCCCTCCTCCGCTGTCATCTCCCCTCGACCCGCACATTGGGCTCATGACGGAGTTGCATACATTTCCCCAGACTCGCCAAGCCGACCCACGTCTCTCTGTCTCTGTGTTCCTTCTGCCTGGAATGTCTGTCTCCTCGTCTCTGCCTGACTCAGTCATGCGTGTTCTTCAAGGCTCAGCTTGGGTATCTCCTCCTCCAGGAAGCCCTCCTGCCTGGGCACTAAAGGTAGGCGCCCCTTTAGCCTTGGCTCCCCTCTACCCAGGCCTGCCCTACCTGCACAGTGATAAATGGATTTGATTTCCTCAGCGCTTTCCATCCCTGGGCACATGCAGGCCCTTACACGCTCTCTCTCGTTGGGGCCCCTACAGCTCTTCAACGTGGTCATTCCTTCCTCCATTTGCATTTGGGGAGCAAGGATTTGAACTCAGGTTAGTCCTCCATGGGGCACGCATTCCTTCCCTCTCGTCTCTTTGACTGGACCTGGACTGACTTAGCTCCGTAACCCCAGGCTCTGTGCCACGTAGGCATTCAGACCATGGTTGCTGAGTGGATCGTGAGCACTCGTGATATGTTTCTAGAATAGCAATAGTAAAAAAAATAGTATCCCAGGTTCCCGCCCTCCTCACTGGTTTAAGACAGGGTCTCATTAGGAGCATAAGAGAGAGCAGACCCTTGCCTGCGTCAGCCAGTGCGTGTCTGTTCCAGTGCCTGGCACAGCGGAAGCACTCAGAAATTATGGAATCGACAGGCAGACGCATTTTCCCTTGGTGTGCGATATCTTAGCTCTGTGAACCCAGTCTGCTTTGAGGCCCCTGCGTCCAATGTCTTTGGTTTATACCAAGGGGTACTTAGATGAAAGAGCAATCCTTCTTCTCCCCAAAACCAGAGACATTGGATTTCTGACGACTGCAGCGCACATCAGCAAGAAATGAGATGACAAAGCAATATACAAGAGAAAGCGCTCGGAAGACCCGTCTTCCGCAGGCATCCTGAGTTCTTTTCTTTTCAGAGCAAAACTCTGTAATATTAATAACCGACAGAGAGAAGGATAGAAAATGACTCTTTCCCTTTGACACGGCGAAGATCACAGGGACTAGAGGGACCTTTGATCTTTATTCATGCGTCGCGAGGGGGCCTCTCCCGCGAGCTGTGGGAGGCAGACATCCAAAGAGTTTGCCTCGCGCACAGGCCTCAGCATCCCCGGGCGCCTCAGATGACTGCCTGGTACTGTTCAGAGTCTAGCAGGGCCACGTCACGGGGACCCGCTGTGTCCTGGGCAAGAACAAGGCAGCCCTAACCCAGCTCCCATCTGTAGGGGGCTGGAAGACAAGGGAAATTCAGGACACGTGGTCACGTGGGCCTGCTTCGAACCAAGGGCACCGATGCCCTGAAGAGGCTCAGAAGGAGCCAGGTTGTCACTGCAGGGACAAGCACAAGTCGTGCCTAGGAGGGGCCACACCTGAGTTCCTTAGGCAGCACCCTCATTTCCATTCCACTGCCTGGCTAAATGCTTCTTCCCACTCCCCCTTCCCTACAGCTGCGCATTGCATGGAGGTGGCTGAAAAAATCTGTAACTCGACATCAGGCAGACCTAATTCCACTGACTTAGTGAGCCAGGAATTGCAAGGTAGGTGCGGGAGAGCGCAACAGAATTGAAAAGTTTTATAGCGAGCATTTGAGAGCCAAGAAAGTTGCAGAGTCAGATGCACACACACACACAGACTGAGAAATGGAGAGGTCTATTTTGACATTCATTCATTCAAAAATACTTATTGATCACCTACTTGGCACTGATCACTGTCTGGGCACTGGGACCCAGTGGTGGACAGGACCGCCAAGGTGCTTGCTCCCCCAGAGCTCACATTCATTCCAGTGTCCTAGTCAGGGGGGGTTTCTCCAGGAGCCAGAACATCACAGGGTTAAGCTCCCTAAAGCCACATTACAATGCAAGGGGAGTGGGCGCCACCCGGAGGAAGCCCCACTTTCTGGACAAGGGATCTACGCTCAGGGAGGTCAGTCTGCCCAAGGCTGCCACCCTAGGCTGTACACCTGGGGTCTGATCCGAGATTCCAGGCCCCTTCTCTTTCTCCTCACTGCTCCTAGCCGACTAAGAAACCCGAGCTGAGAGGGACGGTGGAATCTGGAGGAAGAACCTGGCTGAAGTGTGCTCAAACAGGCGTCACCTAATTCGATTATGTCTGCTAGACAGCAATGTAATAAAACACAGCTCTCTCATAAGCATCATCTCCTAATGTTTACAGAACAAGAAAGCAAAATTAAGATAGGAGTTTCCAGGGAGAAAACCACGTGTTCTAGACTCAAATGTAAAGAGAATCGACTCAGAAGAAATTGATTCCTGATTTTACAGCTCTGCTCTGATGAGGGGATGCCCGGTGCCCTGGGAGGCTGGCAACCCATGAAAGGCCAGGCTGGTGCCCAGAGGGAGCTGCTGAGGGCGGAGAGTCCCATGGGAAGGACACGAGGCTGGTGCAAGGCAAGTGATAGTGAAGACTTGGGTGGCCTGTTGAGTTTATGTCAAACACCTTCTCGTTCCTCTGCAGCCTCTGGCTTTTACTCTCATGTCCGTCTTCACGTCCAGGCAGAGTGATTTTTCTAGTAGCGGGAGAGCCTGGCGATTAGCGTGTGGACCCTGGAGCCAAGCCCCCTAGGTCTGAAGGCAGGTCGTGCTCCTATGTAGGCTGTGTGACCCTGGGCAGATTACGTCACTGTTCTGAACCACTATTTCCTCATCTCTAAGTGAGGGTTGGAGCAGTGCCAGACTCGTGGCTGTCATGAAGACTGAATGAGCCAATGAGCATGAGGCACTTACAACGGTGCCTGGCACAGAATAGATGCTCAGTTAACGTGAGGTGCGGGCATTATTTTAAATCGGCAAATGTCATGCCCCTTTTTAAAACCTATCCGTGGAGGTTCTTGTCACCCTCAGAGGAAGGCCACACTTTCCTAGCTGGGATTGAAGGCTTTTGCAATCCAGCCTCTGCTGGCTCTACTTGTCCTCTGTGTCACCGCTCCCTCTGTCCATGCCTGCGTTCCCACTGCACCCTCCCAGCCCCTGCCCGCGCCTTGCTCTCTCTCACCTCTCTGGGCCTTATTGGTGCTTCTCCCTCTGCAAGGATCACCTCCCTCCACCGACCCCACCCCTACGCAACACGGATCAGCATAAGACTCGGCTCCGGCCTTGGAGAGCATTCTCTGACCCCTTCGTCCACCCTGGAATTCACTATCCCCTCTTCTGGGCCTCTGCTCGGCCCCTTCTAGATTTTGGCCTTGTCCTCTCACGTCTTCATCATTCTGAGCTGTTCACATGACCGTCTCCCCGACTCGACAGTTGGGGCCCACGCCCTAGCGTCTCTGAAGCCCCAGTCCTGCCTGGTGCTTCTCCCGTGCCCCAGTCAGCGGCTGCTCAGTGAATTTGGCCGTTGAAAAAGGAGAACGCGCAGGCCAGTTATTATTCTCTGCGTGACCCGTTATTATTATAAAGTAAGCACACGCCTGGTGATGGGGAAATGTTAAGTCCACGCAGAGCCCTGAAATGCTGCTTAGCTGCTTTCCCTGGTTAGAAATCCTCCGAGACGAGGCGCCGGGGGAGGGCAGGCTGCGTTTTGCCTTCATATCGCCTCTGGAACAGGGAGGAATAAAGCAGGGGTTCGTGTTTCTCCTTCGAGAAATCAGGTCACTGGGTGTTGTTAAGTGTGCCTTACAGAGCTATGCTAATCAGTTCTCTTCTGGCCTAAATATCTGGTAATTATCTTGGTTTTCGCTTTGCCAGACCTGGCTTCCTGAAACAGCTCATCCACGCTGTTACTTCTGGATATCTTCAAGGGTAACGTTAACCACCGCCACCAAACGGCACGCACGCCCGCTCCTGCCCCGGGCCGGGCGCTGTCCTCAGCCTTTTAGGTCACAGCCTCAGATCTCTGCACAGTCTAGGAGGCAGAGGTTACCACTGTCTCCAGTTCACAGGGGACGGGACCGCGGCTGGCTGCTTTGGGGGCCTTTGTCACCTCTGCTGGGCCCTCGGCCCCTCTCCTCCTCCTCACTCTGCTTTCCCTCCCCACTTGCACTCCTCGTCCTGGTCATGCAGGGCATGGCTTCCAGCCACAAGCCAGAGCTCCAGGGTGACCCAGGCTCCCTGCCTCCCCTGTGTTCTTGCCCACCCACCCAGGATGCCCGCCTGCCTTGGGTCTGTATCCCCCACGCCTCCTCCAAGGCGTGGCTTGTGTCTAGACTCTGCCAGAAAGTTCTCTCTGAACTCTGGTTGCATTCGGAGTCCAAACCATCTGCTTTAAGGTTTGGCTGTCTAGTGGTTGTGTGTGCATGCGTGTGTGGGCATGCTTGAGTGTGTGTGCGCATGCACCAGTGTGCACATGTGCGTGTGTGTGAGCACCGTGTGCATGTGTGTAGGTGCACGCATGAGTGTATGTGCGCATGCACCACTGTGTGTGCGTGAGAACTGTGTGTATGTGTGTACGCGCAAGCACCAGTCTGTGTGCACGAGCACTGTGTGCATGTGTGTGCATGCTTGTGTGATCACTTTCCTTCCATATTTAAACTATCCAAATGCAGGGATCAAGTTTCTCTCTCTGCCTCTCAGCTTCGATGGAACACGGATCTAACTATAAGATTCTGCTTACAGAATTCATTCATTCAGAAAAACACAGCAAACATTTATTAAATACCTGCTGTGTACCAGACACCGTGACCAACCCTGGGCTGCTGGGCTAGACTCTGGCTAACTGTTGACGGGGGGGCCAAACGTGAAAAGAGAATTAATGAAAAACCCTAATTGATGAAGGCCTGTTCCTCTTTTAAGACCCAAGCTCCACAATCCCAACTTTTGACCTAACATACCAAATTCTGCTGTCCATTACAAATAAAACTCAATATAAAATATGAATATAGGTTCTATAGCTTCGCATCTTCTGACTAGTTGGCTTATTCGGAGGCATCTATTTTTAAGTTTGTATTTTTATAACCGGACAACCTTTCTGGGCTGTTATAAAAAGAAAGACTACCACAATAGGTAAATAACTGAGCTTTTGTAATAAACAGTCTCTACTTATAATGCTTTTAACCTCCTCTCGGGGTGAGCCTTCCCACACCTATTTCTCTGAAGGGGAAACTGAGGCTAAGTGGATTTAAGTCATTTGGCCAAAGGGCAGGGCAGCCAGAATCGCAGGCCAGGCCAAATATCTATATTCTTTACTCTACCGGTTTCTAGCTCTCTGTTTCTGAAGTTCTAAAATCATAGGGAAAGAGAGAGATGTTTTGACCTTGTGGTAATACATTTTCTATAAGGTCAGAAATAAATAAGTGAAAATAAATCAGACAAGCTCCAAGCCAGCTGAAAAATATCACTCTCCATTCCCCTTGGATTTGACCCCCATAATTGTTGCACTCATTGACAGCTGATTGGTTTAAATAATTCATGCCCTTTCGCGAGGCCTGTTGCTTGGAATTGGCATTCGCTTGATGAGGCCTGTGAGTGACAGGCGATTACAGGCTGACATCTTCCAGAGAGAGGCTCTGCCCGTCACCTCCCCCAGCGTCTTAAGGCAAATCTGTGTGTTAGGATCTCACGCCTTCGTAAGCACTGAACCGTCAACACACAACTTTCTGGATGTTCTGAACATACGTGCACCCCCAGCCTTCCTGCTGACCACAGGGAGAGGGGTGGCCGTGTCTCCTGGGGCACCTGGAGGCACCTGTGCTCTAAGCTACCTGCCTGGCTGGAGCTGCATGCTCCACGGGTCTGTCTGGAGCTCCTGCCTACACCTCCACTAGGACAGAGCTTCCATCAGCTTCTGGGCCCATCAGGGACCCAGATCTTCTGCTGTGAAGGGGGGGACTCCAGTGGTCCCAGCCCCTTGCCCAGGAAAGAAACTTCACTAGTGGGTAAAGCAGCCAGCCTTTTTGAAGAGACGAGAAAAGAGGCATATTCCTAGAGATAAGAAGCTAGGGATGGGGAGAGGGGTAAGACAGTGGTGACCTCAACAAAAGGCAATAAAGAAGGGCAAAAAGGGATGATGGGAAGAAAGAAACAGGTCAAATTCTCAGAAAGGGTAAAAGCATTTCCCGGGACCCCAGGTAAGAGAGAGAAGGTGAGCACAAGCCTGGAAGCTACACCTGTTGGGAAGCCAGGAAGGGGCACAGGATGGGGCTGCCCTTTGAATAGGGGCTGGGAGGGCACGCGGGGACTGGAGAAGGCTGAGGAACCACAGGCGGGAAGGTGTCTTCCCCCAGGCTGGCTTCATGAGGCTTTGAGTGGAGAACAGCTACCCAGATTAGCTGGGTCTTAGGATGTCAGATTCCCTAGCTCGTTGGGGTGACCTTGAACTTGGAACAGCTTCAGTTCCCTCCCAGTTCTCGTTCACGCAGTCAGCCCTCCTTCCCCATGGTCCCAGCAAACCCTATACATCCACGTCATCATCGTCACCTTGCATCACTTGACTCCCTTTCATACGTGGGTTTCCCACAGTGTTGCCCCGCCCCAGACCTACTGAATGGGGGGACCTGCATCTTAACCAGACTCCAGATGATCTTGCATGTTGAAGGCTGAGAAGCTCTTGAGGATTGCGAGCTTCGAGCGCCAAGGATGGCGGCTGCCTTGCTGATGGTTTTGATCCCTAAGCACAGGGCTGGACACATAGCGGGAACATAACAGACATTTGTGGAAGGAGCGAATAATGGCTCTCTGCAGGAGCAAAGACGATGGGGGTGGGGAAGGGGGCCAGTGGAAGAGAAGAAGGCAATCGACCCATCTGAGTCGGTGCAAGGATTGAGAAGACAGAAAAGACTGAAGTCGAATTCTCTGAACTCCGATAACGTCAGAACTATTGGTAAAACTTTTACGTGGACAATGGCCTGCCTATGAAAAAAGCATCTTCCAGAACATACACATTGATCTCTTTTATGGATTCTTAAATGCTTTGGAAGCAATGTCTCCGTGGAGGGGTCATTCCAGTGGAAAGAACCGTCAAGAGCACCTAGGCAGATGGAGGGGCAGGAGAGGAGAGAAGGGAAGCGGGAGGTTTGGGCCCCGTGGGCTGGGAGGCAGCAGGTGAGAGCTGGCCGCTGCGCTGTTGCTGAAAGAACCGGAGTACGGCAAGCGCAGGGAGGGGAGGAAGGGCTCTGGACTCGATCCAGAGGTCCCAACCTCCATACCAACCTGTCACATGAGCATCGTGCTTGACAGTTTACCAAGCACCAGGGTTTCACATACACCGTCTCTACTTGTCACTTCCAGGAAGTGAAAACACTCAGGCGAGCGGGCGAGGTGGCGGCCTGTGACTGGAGGGGGATGTGCCTATAAGTGAGGAGGACAAGGTGATCTGGAAAAGAGGCCTCGTGTGAATCTCTCAAGATTACACTTGATGGCTGGCGGGCCGTGGGGCTCAGGGCCGCTGGTGGCCTCCCCTCCTTCATGATCAAGTAAGAAACAGGCCGGGTGGTGCCCATGAATGGCTGAGTCAGCCCTGGCGGTTGAAATGATTGCCTGTTTGGGCCCCCACTCTGCGGCTGACGGCTGCAGGCTGATGTCGGTCCTGGCTGATGGCGCCATGTGGTGGGCTCAGACCAGGCTGCCATCTTGGTTCTACCATCGCCAAGAAGGGGGAGGGGCAGCCATGGGAAAGCGACTTCACCTCCCTCAGCTCCTGCTTCCTCAGCACAGACCTGGGTACATTCCTTTCATTCTCATGTAAATCTTAAATGGGGCCTGTGAAAGCGACTCTTGGCATCCCCATTTTACAGATGAGGAAACCAAGGCCAAGTGTGGGTGGCTGAAAGAGCTGACTGAGCGCAGGCAGTTTGAGTCCCTGGACCCACTTTGCCAGGCAGCAGGGCACGGGGGGTGGAGGACAAGCGGGTGCTCTGGAGCCAGACTGGAACCCCAGCTCTCTGCTAATTGGCTGTGTGGCCTTGAGCAAGTTGCTGAATCTCCCTGAGCCTCAGTTTCCTCATCTGTAAAACAAGTGTGATTGTAATCACCATTCTGTTGTTATAATAAGAGTTGTTGTGAGGATTAAGGTGAGAGAATACAAGCAGGTCATCTAGAACAGTGCCTGGCAGATAGTGTGTGCTCAATCAAGTCTCACTCTTATTATACATAGGGTTGAGGGGCTTAAATAGGGTAATTTATGAGACGAGTGATCAAAAGATATCGGTCTTTTCCCCCGCTTCCCCTTCTCTGATCCAGCAGGTAAACTCTGATCAGTTTCTAAGGCCAGTGGGAGTGGATTCCGTGCCATGACACACATAGTCCCCTTTCTTATGTAGATTCTTTTCAAAGAGCTGGGAGTTACTTCCAAGATGGTGTCTCATTGTATGGATGATTGTTATAAGAGTTTTGTCCCACCAAACAATCATGGTGTCTGCTGGGCTACACCAGAGGAAGGCACGGCTGTCACAGCACTGTCAGGGCTCCGAAGTGCCCGGTTCACAGCCCCCTCTCTGCTGGGCCTCTCTCCTGCCTTCAACCTGTGCCCTTGCCATTGTGGCAGCCTGTCCCACCTCTTCACTCTCCACAGGGAGACGTTTGAGGAAGAAAGAGAGGGAGGAAAAGAAAGACTGGTTTTAATATGCTGTTACTTCCACTACCAACAGTGACTGTCAGCAAGAATCACGAGACGACAGTAGCCACCACCCTTCTTTCGTAAGTGCACTATCGAGCTGAATCCTCGCAAGGCCCCTCGGAGGCGGGTGTGGCTACCTTCCCGGCTTTTAGGAGGCACAGAGAGGGGAAGTAGATTTGTGTCTACATGGCTGGGAAGTGGTGGGTGCTCACCAGTCACACCTGGCCTGTGGGCCACCACGGCCCATTGTGCAGTCCCTCCCTGCAGCTGCAACCACACACCAGCAGTCTACACTTCGACCGTTCTCGAATTACTACTGTCTTAGAAGTCCCTGCAAAGCTAAATCTTGGTTGGCAGCAGTAGGTCCTTCTCTGGTTGGGACCATGGCTCTCTCTTTAGGAGAACAGTATTGCCCACCTGGAACTGATGCAAATTGCTACCATTTACAGTGTACCTACTATGTGTCGTGCCCGTAGCCTAGTTCAGGATCTCGTTGAAACAGCAACATCATTCATTTTGTAAATGAGAAATGCGAGGCTCAGAGAGGCTAACCGACTGGCCTGAGGTCACCAGCTGGACTCCCATCTTAAGTCATTCCATTCTCAGACTCCCCCTGTGAAGCCCAGGCTTTAGGGCACGGTGTCCTCCACCCGCCCCTACCTCTTGCGCCTGCTCTGAGGCTGGATGTGAGGGACTCCAGGGGATGGGCTTTGTAAGCTGTGGCTTAGCCATCCTTTGTTCCCTCTGTTTTACAGGCTCAGAGAGGCAAAGAGCCTTGATCAAGGTCACAATGTCCAGAAGTGGAGGATGGTGACAGCTTCTAGCCCAGATTCTCTGCCTTCACATCCGGGGCCATCGCCTCTACCCTGCTGCCTGGAACCTCTGCTGGGCCAGCCTCAGTGAGCGCCCCGGAAGAACGGCAGGGACCTCATTTCCCTCAGCTGCCTGTTGGAACGCTGGTCCCTCTTTCTGCCTCCTGTAAATATGAAGTGCGTGTGTGTGTGTATTTTAACAATCTTTTGTCAGCACCAAGTTCATCTGAAATTGCAGCAAGAATAATAGCTCAGTGTCCTCTTCAGTCTCTTCAGTTCTGACAATCTTACAGTATCAAACAGCCTCCGTTTCAGAGGAAAAATAACAAGGAATGACTTCAAATAACTCTGCTGAAGGAAACGAAGGCTGGATTTGAATTGCAGAGGGAATGACTCCCTTTTAGTCCTCCTCTCTTTTCATTTCCTGCCGAAGGTTTTCAGAATTTGCAAGCTCTTTCTACACTCAAAGATTCCAAGAGTCAAGAAAAACCGGAGTCAAATTATTTGATCTAAAAGTATATTTGTCAGGTGTCTAGCCCCAGAATGCCAAAATACCACCAAATACCACCTTAAGAATAGGAAGCATTGGTGTTTTGGTCTTCCCTTTCTTGAGCGTTCTTTGATCCCTGGGGAGCGATATGGGTTCCCCACACTGTAGTGCCTACGCCTGCATCTTCCTCTGGGATGAGTCGGAGAGGTCCGTATGCCACAGAAGCCTATTACAAGCTCATCTCAGTAATCACCGTGATCTGTATCAATTGAAGGAAATTCTCAGAAGAAGCTGAAATGCAGATTTAACCAATGAGACCCTCTCTGAGCCAATTCATTATAACTCCTTACATAGGTCCCACAAGGACAGGGCAGGTCATGGGTGTACTGTACACTCTCAGAGAACCCTACTTAACCCACGTGGACGTAATGAAGGTGAAATCAGCAGAGAAATATATCCTGGCATGGTCTGACCCTGTGGCTCTGTTCAGTCGTAATAAAGCTCTGTGGATTTTATAAATTTTCTCCATAGCGTGTCACAGCAGACAGAGTTGTGAATTGCGCATTCTGTTTTCGCTTTAAGACTCCTTCTACTCAACCAAGTAGCCAATAGGAGCTCAGTTCATTAATAAAAGTATATTCCTTTTAAGTATAATTTTGAGTATCGTTGTGGTTTGACTGCTCTGTGATTGCCCGGATTTGAACAAAGCCAGTTTGCAGTCTTCTAAAAGGGACTCATTGCTCAGCTTTTATTTACAAAACGTATTATGAGGCTCCAAGTCATGCGGCGGTCATGCCACGATGCCAGCAGTTGGGAAGAAGAGAGAATTGATGTTGAATTTGTTGATATACTGAAACCCAAAGGAGGGGCGGCTGCGCACTGGGCTCACGTCCCAGGTAAAATGAGGCCACAGCAAGTTATGGAATTGTCATCTCCTGCATGCCATTTTGGGTTGGCTTTCAAAGTGCGGAAGAATGAATTGCACCCTGTCCTAGTAGGGATTTATGACACGCAACTTGGGGTAGGAGTAGGAAAATTTTACTTGGTCTACGGTTATAAGGTGGGGGCGGGCAGCAAGTCAATGGAACTGGGAGGAAATGACCCTAACTCAGAATTGCAATTTGTAACCCCCGGGTGGATCAGAGCGGCCTCCTCAGTCCCCTTCCCCTCTGATCTCAGAGAATCAGCCCACTCCATCACCTTCTACTACCCTCTTTCCACACACGTTCACATTTGACCCAATTCCCCCTTCTATCCAAAGACTCGACCCAATTCTCGAGCCTTCTCCCCCACAGTTCTGACCCAATTCTCTCATCATTTCCACAAAGACGTGACCCAATTTGCCTCCATCCTTCCCCATGCACATGTGATGACATTCCCCCTACACCTCCCCACACTACAGATCCGACCTAATTTCCACCTCCAGGCTCGTCATTCACACCTGTTCCCCCCTCCTCCACCCCGACGGACCAGAGCCAGAACAGTTACCTTCTCTTCCTGCAGCCATGACACCGGCCCCTTCTCTAAGTGCCCTGAAGACACAGCTTCTCTTCCGCACAGCAACCTTTTCTCTCCCTGGGGACCTTCAGAGGGACTGGACCTGGCTCCCCCACTCCTCAAAGCCCACCCGGGTCATCGATCTCATCGCGCCCCCTCTTCCCAAGGACACACGGTTTGTGTCATTGCTGGAACGTCCAGCCGCCCGACACAGCCAACACTCCCACTTAGAGTTCGTGGCACAGCCCGGAGCAGGCAATGACTGCGGCACCCGGCACGGCCAGAGGAAACTGCACAGCTGCCTGGGCCCGAATCTGATAGTCAGTGATTAGGTTACTTTTAAAGAAATCATTTTGTTGGTGCTATATCCAACAGCATGTTGAATTTTCTTTTAAAGTGAGGTATGAACAGTTCTGGTGAGGCGCGGTAGACTGACAGTCAGGGGCTAAAGTCCTTTCTAGGAAAATGTGGAAAAGAACAAATGGCACCAGCCACTGACGGCCCCTCGCTATGTCAGTAGGGCTCCTTAAGAGGTTAGAGGGGATTGCGCTGTGTGGACTCCTCGTTCTCAGCTGCTACCTAATTAGAAAGTAAATGTGTTTCAATTATCACAAATGATTTTTATTTATCCACTAGGAACCAGACCACAATCACTTATGCATTTTATAAAAGCTACTAACTGGCTATCAGCTTTCAAGGGCATTATGTGCTGTCAATTTTGGGGGCTGATTTGGGTGAATAACTCGGGTTGGGAGCTATTGGTTGAGGGAAGGCTGGAGAGGGCTCTTGTGGCTTCCCCCTAGTTTCCACACTGTCTGTTTGTCCCCATCGAATGGTCCACTTATGTCTGATGGAGAAAGAACCCACTTCAGTCTTTCCTTTCCTCTGAACTTGGCTGAGTTGGAATGACAGGGGGGAATCAGGATCAGAAATAGTTGTTGTTTTGAAAAATCCAGCATATTGTTGCGAACAGAGTTTCTCTTCTAAAATGAAGTAATGCAAGTTAAAAGGCTTTGGATACTGTGAAGGACGTTACAAATGTTAGTTATGATTATGACAGTCCCTGTTATCATCATAGCCATCACCATCACTGCCACCACCTCCTTCACCTCCTTCCCCGCAACCTCCATTGTTACCACCGTGATCACCACCACCGCCTCCTTCATCACTATCTCTTCATCATCATCACCATCATTGATACCAGCTTCCTCTTCACCAGCTTCATCACAATCACCATCACCGCCACCACCTTCATCACCTCCTTGCCCACAACCTTCATTGTTACCACCGTGATCACCACCATCACATCTGAACAACTTTGATCCTGACCTTTATCTCTTCAGTTCTTGTAATTCTCCTGTCACCTTCTTTACTTATAAATTTACCCTTTATAAAGAACAAGAATAAAAACTAGAAAAATCATTCCCTACCTTTCGTTATTTTAAGAAATTTTTTCCTGTTTCCTTCATGAGTAAGATGCTCAAGATCTGCCTGTATCTGTGTATCTATCTATGTATCTCTTTCTATCTGTCTATCATCTGCCTATCTATCTATCCATCTATCATCTATCTATCCATCTATCATCTATCTATCCATCTATCATCTATCTATCCATCTATCATCTATCCATCTATCATCTATCTATCCATCTATCATCTATCCATCTATCATCTATCTATCCATCTATCATCTATCCATCTATCATCTATCTATCCATCTATCATCTATCTATCCATCTATCATCTATCCATCTATCATCTATCTATCCATCTATCATCTATCCATCTATCATCTATCTATCCATCTATCATCTATCTATCCATCTATCAATCATCTATCTATCCATCTATCATCTATCCATCTATCATCTATCTATCCATCTATCATCTATCCATCTATCATCTATCTATCCATCTATCATCTATCTATCCATCTATCATCTATCCATCTATCACCTATCTATCCATCTATCATCTATCCATCTATCATCTATCTATCCATCTATCATCTATCTGTCTGTCATCTACCATTTTCTATTTTCAGCTGTATTTCTGTGGCTCTTCCCTTTTTCTTTTTCTTCATCCCTCTGCCCCTGCTGCGCTTGGCTTAGAGCTCGGAGCCTGCCGGTAACTGGCGCGGCACCTTAGACAGCGCAGATACTTCTATCTGTCTTAGCAGACAGACCGCATCTTTCCTATCTTGAAACAGCATGGTGGAGAACGACTAAATTTTTTATCTTTTTGTGGGAAAAAGAGTACATCTCTTTATTCAAAGTCAAACGTTTCTAAAATGGAAGAAGGGGGTAACTCTGAACCTCTGGTGGGCACATTGCTACATTGTCACATAATGTGCACGTTGTCAACACCCAGGAAATGCTTGTTGAATTAAATTTGAGTGTCGGCTTTTGGGCAGGAAAGGAATTCAATCCACAGTCCCTTGGGCAGCCACCTTTATTCTTGATCTCTTTTCAGGTCACATCCCTAGTCTCTCCCACTCCTTTCTTTTGTCTTTTATTAAAATTTATGACTCTCACGCTGACATAAAATTGACCATGAATCTTTGGAATCCATGGGGTGGACTAAGGTTTAAACCCCAACTCCACCAATGACTAACCTGAAAAAATCATTTAACTTCGTGTGGGCTTAGTTCTCTCAGCTGTGCAACGGGAATCGCCGCTGTACAAGAAATGCTGTGGAAATTGGATGAAATAAGGTCTATACAGTAGCTCCCAGGGCATCCAGCCCATGCTAGGTGTGTGCCCGGTACACATACATTTCCTTGGAATATCACCGCCTCTTCTCCCTACAGAGTCCATTTCTGGTACAGCCAAAGGATGGGATGCCTGGCCGCATGCTCTTGGAGATCAACACTCTCTCTCCCATCAACTTATCTTTACAATGCTCAGCCACTAGGAGAATCTGATAATTGAATCAGGGAAGTGTGACAAAAGCTGACCAGGAAGCAGAATTCCCATGTGAATTTGCTGCCCCTTTCTTCACAGCAGGAACGCTAGGCAACAACCCATCTCCACGGATGGGGATGGTTCCCACAGCTTGGTGACACTTGGAGGAGCAGCTTCAGGGCTGGAAGCCCCATGCTGGAGTGATGAGGACAAAGAGGGGAGTCCTGAGCCTGACTTCCACCTCTGCCTCTGTCAGCTGTGTGGCTTTGGGCAAGTGACTTAGCCTCTCAGTGCCTCAGTTTCCTCACCTGCACCATGGGGATCCTAAAATTCTGCATGTTGTTCTGAGGATAAAGTGAAAATGCTGGGCGCATGGAAGAGTGCTCAATAGCTGTTGCTTTTCTTCTCTTCCTGCCCTCTCTCCCCTCTCTTTCTTTTTGAAGATTTCCTTTTCTTTGTATTTCCTCTTCCTCCCAGGTTTTGTGATACAGATTTTGGAAAACGCTGGCTGCTCACGGATGGCTCGTATGTGGAACTTATAGTTGTTAGGACGTGGCACTAAGAAATCCAATAACTGATACGGGTTTGATTGCATCAATCAGAACACCAGCACAATTATTTGGGATCATTATTAAATTGTGAAATCAGATGAAGCCAAAAGAATAATAATTGGGTGGAAAGTCAGTGGACAGCTACACCCTCTAACTTGCTTGAAAACACTCCCTTGTCTGCTGCTGATGCTCAATCACGCAGCTATTAAAAAGAAGACCTCCAAACTGACAATACTAATAATGGTGATAAATCTTCTCGATGTGGTGGGCTCTCGCTTTGTTTCAGTTGAAGGCAAGCTGTGGAAGTGTTTTCCCTCATTCGAAAAAAAAATCTTCCTTCTTTCTCAGGCCATCTGTCTGGCTATTAAAATCCCATCAGCTTCATTGCGAGAACGCTTACTTCCCCCACGCCCGCCTTCCCGAAGGGGGCTCTTAGAGCCAACTCGCTCACGACGGCTCGGCCCCTCTGGAGAGGAAGCACGCTGCTCTTGACGCTTCCTTTGAGGCATCCTGTCCTTCTTTCCCGGCCTCCTGTTCATGGCTGCATGGACTCTGTGATTTATTTCCAGGCTCCCACATTAATGCCCAGAAATTAGTTTATATCTTTAATAATGCGTTGATTTGTTTAACTGTTTAAGAAATAACTGCCTTTTCGCAGCGGGCTAGGCTCTAATGAGACAGTGCTCGATCTTCAGGATAAATATGCTCGGGCGGAGGCCAACACTTCAGGTTCAGACTTCGCTTTATAGACAGGAGAGTGAAGCCCACGAAACAAAGTGGTTGAGTCAGGACCAAAGGCAGCGAGGGAAATGCCTGTGCTTCTCTGCTCTGATCCCGTGCCTGGATTCCTGACCCTTGGGACTCTCGGGCTGGCGTGTCACATGGTTCCAAACCCTTCCTATATTCTCCCAAATCCTCTCTGTCATTACCGTCGTAAGAGACAGTCACTACTGTTATTACAAGGATGACCTTCCTCTCCCCCACCCGCAGGCACAATGATTAATGAGAAACCTCATAGCTTCTTCATAGCGAGTATTTTTCACATTAGAGGCAAGTCCCTCTATGTTTGGAAGCCTCTAAGGTGGAGAAAGAAATCCTTTCGCCTCTGGTAGACGCAGAGGAAAGAGCTAAGTCTTCTCGTGTTGGTGGTCTTGGGAGGGTCATCTCCCGAAGACCCTGCAGGAGCACAAAGGGAAAATCCTCTCTCTCCCTGGGCTGTGGGCCACACTACTGTCCTCTCTAGAAGGAAGGGGGTCAAATTGTAACTCAGAGCCGAGGGCTGCTGATGCCGCAGAAAGGCTCTTGGAGTCCAAGTGATGTCTGTGGGTCGGCCCCTGACGTTCTCTGTACTCTCCATCCCAGGCCCCTTTATCGCCAAAGGGGAAAAGCTGATGAGTAACGGGGATGGAGGGTCATCAGTCTGTCCATCTCTGTCAACCCTGGGGGATGGTGTATTAGTCAGAATGGCACTTTTGCCAAGTGAGTGATGGGCCATTGTGGTACTGAGATGAATTGAGTCGGTATAGAGATGCACATTTAGACAGATTTAAGCGGGGCACTTCCAATGTGTCCAAAATTTAACTAGCGCGTTAAGCCAGTGATTCCTTGGATATTGATGTTTAGCATGAAGCAAATGCAAGATCAAGTGAAAGGTATGTGTTTGGTTAATAACAGTATAGGTGGTTATGGCAAAAATAATGAAGGTGGTACCCAAATGACTGAAGGGTGGGAAATCTCGATTTAAAACATCAACCATCTTTTGAGCCCCTACTCTGTGTGCAAATCCTCTGTACAGTTGATTTTAAGTTTTATAACACACTGCTTGGGCAGACAAGAAATGGTGGTTCGGCAAGATGAATCACCCTGCCTGGTCAGGATTCAAACCCGGGCCTGTCTGATGCCCAAACAGGGCTCTTTCTGCTGGATCGTGCTGCTCAATCAAGCCGGGAAGAAACTAGGGCAGGAAGTGGTTGGCTTTTAGGCAAATATGTGGTCTCAGGCTGCTCCGGTGTGCGGTCCTGATGTCTGGCCTGCAATTTTAGCCCGAGTCCTGGCTGCAGGCTTTGTGGCTTCATCGTTCAGCCCACGGATATTTATGCCCCTGCCTGTAGCTCCCGGCACCCTCCGGTTCTCGGCGAGTTCTCCCTTGGCCGTGTTTCCAGGGCTGGCGTGGGGTGTCTGTCCCTGCCTGGGGGGTGTCAGGCGCCTCTCTGCATTCTGCCGCTGTTTCTCTTCCCTCTGACCAACTGTCGCGGACCCTCTGGCTCTGCTGTCCCATCTGCTATGAGAGGGGACGGCCCCCGTGCCCAGGCGTCTTCCTTCTCTCTCGGTGGCCTCTGCCCATCCTTTCCACGCTCTCGCCCCTCCCCCGCAACCTCCTTATGCTGAGCTTCTGCCTCCCATAATCTTTCTTCCCACTCTGTCCCTTGCTCTCCGGAGGCTTGAAAAGCCACTGATTTAGCCATGGGGTGGGGGGTGGGTTCCTTTCCCGCTCATCCTCTTTCCTTCACATCAGCTACCTCACTCATCCCGCCTCTGGCTGCGTCCTTGTAACTCTGGCCCTAGGTACCGTGGTTGCTGGGGCCAATTGGGAAGCCCTGAAAGGCACAGTGCTCTCAAGCTGGAGGGGAGGCCCTTTGAAACAGAGCGTCTGGGCTGGGTTCTTGTGTTTCCCCGTGAACTCGGTTCTCGGGGGAGCAGGGGGACTCAGCTATTGCAGGGCCCAGCCCAGGGAGCTGCCTGCTCTCTGAGCTGTGGCTTCCACAGAAGCCAACACTCAAACCCATGTATTCCTTCCTTCCTCCATCTCTCTCTCCATCCTTTCTTCCTTTCCTCCTTTTCCCCTTCTTGCATTAAAAAGTTTTGCCGAGGGCCTACTGTGTGCCATAGCGCCTTCATTCTGACAAATTGGCCAGTCCGCCCTCTATTAATCAAGTGCCCCTGTGTGCCAGGCACTGTGCCCCCCAACGGGGCACAGAGGCACGTCCGACACGGCCCTGTCTCAGGGGCCTTCCCGCTGGTCGATGAGACAAAGACTTGAAGACACAGAAGTACAAGAAAACATACGATCCTCACACCCATCTGAACCGGCAGGGGCAGCTCACGCCCGAGGGCGGACGCCTTCGGCTTTCGCAGCCCGTGGGGAAAAGGCGAGAAGGCAGGAGTTGCCACCTGGCTTCTGGCTTTGACCGTCCCGGTCCGTCCCTTCACCCATGTCAAAACAAACACTGCGGAATGCCGAGATGCTAAGACAACAGAAACAGATCCCTGCCACAACCCAGCCCAGCTCCGACGCCCGTCTCTAGGGGGAGCTCCCCGTGTTGCAGGAAATGCCCCGCTTCTCAGTGCCGCCTCAGGGCTCTGTTTGCTGAGTCCTACTGCCCTTTTATGTGACTTTGTGGGACAGATAGAGAACCCAGAGCTGGCCCAAGGGCATCAGCAGAGACGTCAGCTGGGAGCAAGGGGGATAAAGAGAGCCAGGAGTGCAGTCGGCCCTGCCCAAAGCTGGGATTTCATCCACCCCGAGATGGAGCATCAGAAAGCGTGGTCCAGAGGGAGGTGTAGGGTGTGGCGTGATGGCCAAGTCCATCATTTCCATAAGCACTTCTGAGCTCCTACTATGTGCCAGGCTCTGTGCTGGGTGCTTGAGGCCCTGCACACAGTGCTGGCTCGGGGCAGGGGCCTGTGGGTCTAGTCCCAGCGCTGGTGCTAGCTGGCTCCACGGCACTGGCATGTCCCTTCTCTCCCCAGGCCGCAAGTTCTTCAGTTATAAGGTGAAAGTCTGGACTAGGTGAGCTCCCTGGATACACTGCTAGTTGCCTTCCTTCAACCCAGAACAAAGATTATACTTTCCAGACTTCCTTATAGCTAATGTGTGGTCATGTGACAAACTTCTGGCCAATGAGACCAAAGCAAAAATGCGTGATATCTCTCAGGAAACCTACGTAAGCAACAGGTGACAGGTGCCCTTTGCCTTTATCTCTTTGTGCCATTCTCCACCTTGATTCCCGGAATGTGAAGGCAGTGGCTGGAGCTCTGGCAGCCCTAAGGACTGTGAGGTCAAAGCCTACGTTATTGGGATGATGGAGCTGGTAGGAGCCTGCATTGCTAACCAGTTCGAGGGGCCTCTAGACCAACCTTGTACTTCACGTCTCCAGATCGGTTTACTCGAGAGAGAATAAACTTTTTGTCTTATTTAAGCCATTGTTAATTTTATTTTTCTATTACTATAGTCAAATCTGATTTTTCCTGATGCAAGGTCTAAAATCCCTTCCAGGTGTATCATTCTGGGGTTGTGACATAAGAGCTTCTTTAAGCATTCATATCCTGTGCTGGGCAGGATAATGGCCTGCCAAAGATGGCCACATCCCCATTCCTGTCGCCTGTGAATATGTTACCTTGGGTGGCAAAGGGGAATTAGGGTTGCAGGTAGAATTAAGGTTGCTAACGAGCTGACCTTAAGATGGGGAGAGCATCCCGAACGACCCAGGGGGGCCCAAGGTAATCACAGGGGTCCACACGTGGAGGAGGGAGGGAGGGGGAAGGGTCAGGCAGAGGGATGCAGCTTGCGAAGGATCTGACGCTGCTGGCTTGGAGGGTGGAGGAAGGGGCCCCTGGCCAAGGAGTGCGGGCGGCCTCTAAAAGCTGGAAAAGGCAAGGAAACGGGTTCTCGCCTGGAGCCTCCAGAAGGAGCACAGCCCTGAAGACACCCGGCTTTTCCCCAGGTGTTAGTGAGACAACGTTCTGACTTCCGACCTCGGGAACGCAAAGTAGTAAGTCTGTGACATTTTAGTCGTTGTTTGTGGTCGCAGCAGCAAAAGGAAACTAACGCACTCCCTCTGCTTCCTGCCGGTAAAAATGAGAATCGTGATGACGCCCCCATTATAGAGGGCTGTGTGGATGAAGGAAGGTGACATCCACGTGGGCCCAACACACAGGAGACCCTCAGTTGACTGGCTCTCAGGGACGTCATTGCTTCCCTTCACACCTCTAGTCACCACCGTTGGCCATAAGTAATATTAGCTGTGGCATACTGACAGGAAGCGCTCAGGACCGGCCTCACGGCTTTACCAAACTTGTGCACTCTGAACGTATTCCGGGCCTGGAGCAAGGTCCTCATCCTCATCTTAGAGGCGAGGAGACAGGCCCAGGTGGCCGGCAGCAGAGGCAGCGTTTAGATGCACGTCCACCAGGGCCCCCTGGCCACGCTCCAAAGCTCGCTTCTCAAAGTGTGGTCCACAGACCTGGGGCATCAGCCTCACCTGGGAGCTGGAAACATGGAGTCTCAGCCACCACCTGGACCCCCACATCAGCGTCTGCAGTTCAACAGGATCCCCAGGTGATTAGCGTGGACGTTAAAGTTTCAGAAGCACTGCTTTGGAACAAGTGCACAGCTCTCTCCTTGACTTCCCCTCTTGGGGGCAGCCTCAGGTGATTTCATTTCCTTCGTTTGCTTTGGGCCTTTCTTCTCCTTTTATCACTACTTGGCAAACTCCTATTCATCCTCCAAAACCCACTGCAGAAGGCACTTCCTTAGGACCCCTTTCCTGACCTCCCCAAACAGAGTCGCTCCCTTGTCTGGCCCTTACACACAGCTTTATCAGTGCCTGAGCTCACTGGAAACGCTCTCGGTACATGCCTGTCTCTTCAGAGCAGGGGCTTGTCTTCCGTCAGCCAACACACATTCACTAAGCGTCTACTGTGTGCTGGGTGTTGATCTCAGTCCCGGGGCTATGACAGTGGATAAGACAGACAAGGACCCTCGTCTCACAGGGCTTACATTCGGATTGCAGAGAAATAATATACACTGTAGACAACCAGGTTCAGAGGGCATGAAATGCGATGAAGAAAACAAAACAGGCAAGATAGACTGGGAGGAGGGTGGGTGAGGTCAGCCGGGGGTCAGAGCAGAACCCCGTCAGGACCTGCCTTGTTTCTGTGCCCCACGGACAGCAGAGAGCCTGACTAGTAGCAGACGTTCAGAAACTGTCACATTGGATCAGATCCGACCCTTCGCCCAGATCCGACTACATGTCTTTAATTTCATATCCTTTCTGAACAATTGCCGGGCGATTTTTTTCCGACCCAGAAAACTCCTGAAATTTCCCTCTTCGCTATGAAGTCTTTTGAGGTGAAAACTAAGAGTAGAGAACCCACCCACCCCCGGCCCCGTTCTCCAGCAACATCCCGCCCCTCTCCAGCCAGCACTGACGACGGGGACTGTCTCCCCAGCGCCTGCTGTTTAGTTATTGAATGAAGCACGCCACGTGGCCTGCACGCTGGGGTGAGCTTCCCGAACGGGGGTCAAGATCAGAAATGTCAACCTCCGAAAGAGAAGCTGTGAGGGTGGCATAAAATGGGTGAGTCTCTCTCTTTAAAAGCAAGAACTTACTCTAGAGATGCTCTGGAAAAGGGAGTAAGGGAAGCCAGCCTTCCCCCGGAATCTTATCGGAGCATCGCTGGGGACTGTTGGCTCCCTGTGCATTTGTTTACAGAGGCGAGGTTAATTCACTCTGGGAGCTGCCACACGCTGCCTGGGCTGGTTACGTTTTCAGCCATCAGAAGACAAAGCCTCCGCCTGTAATTTGCCGTTGGCGGAGAGGAGCGTTTGCAAACCCAGCCGCCTACAGGGGCTGGAGGAAGGCGAAGGGGGGGGACCAGGAGTATAAGACACCTGGGGGGGTGGGGACTTTGGGGACCTGAAGAACACCTGCCCCACCTGAAGGGACAGCTGTTGCCCAGCTCCTGATGATTCTTGCCAAAGAGGAATGCCAGGGTTACAAAAATCTGATTTTTTTTTTCAAGGGAAGCCAAAAATATGGATTTTTATAGGAAAGTCCCCAATTCGTAGAACATTTGAGGCCCAAACCCAGCTCACTGGCAGGTCACTGTTTGCAACTGCTAGTGAGATCACTAATTAACATGCTGCTGATAAGGAGAGCACCTGGCATTTATTGAGTGCTTACTGTATACCGGCATCTTGCTAAATACTTTACCTGGAACTTCTTACTAAAATTTCACAACCAACTCATGAGCGAGATACTGTTTTCCCCATTTTACACAAGAGAAAATCGACTTAGAGAGGTGAAATTTTTGTCCAAGGTCACGTAGCTGGTAAGTGATAGGGTTGGGGTTTGAACCCAGGCTGTCAGAAGCCAGAGCTGACGTGAACTCTAGGCCTGGCTAGAGCATAATGTATACTTTCATTATGACGGCGCTGGGAAAAATCTGAGGTTAAATATGCATCATAATCTCAGATGCAAAGCTTTTAAAAAATATTCATTCATTTATTCATTCAACAAACACTGAGTGAGCACCCACTATGTGCCATGCACTGGGCTAGGCTCTGGGGACACAGGTGTGGAATCCGTCCGTCCAAGATTAAAGGTACATCTTCTCCTTGCAAATTTCTCCTGTTTGCTCTGTCTCTGTGAAGGTCACTCACTGTCACATCTTACTTAATGCACGTGACAGTCCCTAGGTCCTGTGGGTCCTCTGGTGTCAGCCCCCTGCCCTGGGTCCGCTGCCTCATCGCTCGCCGGACTATGCAATCATCTTACTGGAGTCTGCGCTCTGTCTTCCTCTTCTCCCATCTCTACTTCACACAGCTTCCTGAGCCATCCTCCTAAGATGCAAATCTGGCCAGGTCACTCCCTTCTCAAAACTCTCCTCTCCAGCCTCTTTACACGGTACCCCCACCTCTTCATGCTGTGGCCTCTGTCCAACCTCACCCCCCTGCCTCCCCTCCACACCCCATCCTCCAGCAAGACCGGAATCCTTGTGTGGTCCTCTGACACTCCATGCTCTCTCACGCCACTTCCTGGGACAACCTCCCAGCCCTGTGTGTGTTGCTTGTGTCCCTGTGTCCCCCACAAGAGCTTAAACCCCTTGAGGGAAGGGGCCACGTCTTTTCACCTGCATAAACCCGGAGCCTAGGACGGTGCCCAGCACACAGCAGCAATGGAGTAAGTTTTGTTGAAGGAGTGGACCAGGGAACTCACAGTCCAGGGGTAGAGGCAGCAATGGAGAGGAGCACAGAGCAGCTGGAGGATGCTGTGTTAGGTGCATGAGTGGATGCTGTGGAAGGAAAGAGGGAGGGACTGGAACCCAGGTGGGAGGCGACAGAGGTGTTGGGGAAAGTGATCACTTAGCGATGTCCTGAAGACAACGAGAATGAGGGAGTGGAGGGGAATATATATTTTCACCCCCTCACCCTCCACGGGCTGCTAGGAGGGGGATGTCTGTGCATTTGGAGGCATCCTTCTGCTTTCAGAGCAATGAGAATATCTGGCGGCCCCCCCACATTTCCCCCACTCTGCCCCAGGTAAGGATCATACCTTAATTTAATCTTCACACTTTTAAAGACTTTATCACACCTGGAGTACAGACAGCAACTTCTTCTCAGCCTTGCCTTCAACTTCTCCAAGAAACTTATTTATATATTTGGGGGCCAGGGGAAAATTATAAATATAATTAGTGTAATAGAAGGCTGTGCCCAAGTTTTTGGGTTGGACAGACTTGGGTTGGAATCTCAGATCTTCCACTTGCTGTGTGACCTTGGGCAAGTTACTTAACTTCTCTGAGCCTCTTTAGATGGAGATAACGGACATCATGGTACATACCTTCGGGATTGTGAATGTTAAATAAGAGCCAACCTCTGGAAGGCACCTAAAACAGTGCATAGCACAAAGGAAGCACTCAATGAATGATTAGCTGCCATTATTATTTTAATATAGTTATTATTAGTGATGAAATGATGCCGGAATAGTTGTTTTCCAGAGTTATCTTCTTTGCAAAATATGTTGGAGGAAAATCGGGCAGGAGAGTTCTCAACCTTAGGGAAAATTCAAGAAGGATAAAGGATATGTGGAGACAGAGATCCAGGTGGGGGAAATGTGACAGAAAAGAAAGAATGACCCTTAATGCAGAGAGAGAGAGGAGCCCCATGGGGCCGCGCTGGGATAAAGAAAGGTCTAGGGGGCAGCAGTAGCTGGTCATCAGTGAGTTCTGCCCGAGGGCCGGAGAGGCTGGCGCTGGGGTATTTAAACTGCACGGCGGCCGCTGTAGTAAAGCGAGGTGCCGATTCCCCGCACAATGAGGCCACGGCAACCGTGCACCTGGGACCTTGTACCTAATCCACGGCATTCTTGTTAGCAGCTGGAAGACTACCTAAGGCCGAGGGATTCAGAAAGAGTGAGTAAATAGAGTGTCAGTGAGGAAAAGGGGTGGCAGCTCCCCGGAGGCAGACCCAGTGCTGCTAAGTCAGTACCTCTGAGCCGGGGATAACTAACGAGGATTTGGATCAAGAGGAAAGGCGACTGGTGCCCCTGAGGCAGCAGGCTCCCAGGGGCTTATCAGCTTCCCTAAGCCTTAGGGCAAGGCGGTGGCCCAGGCGGCCCCCCCAGAGGGCCTCCCAGGTTGCAGGCTTCGGGGAAACCCTCGCTGGTCCCCGAGTGCCTTTCAGAACGTGGCTGCAGCCAGGCCCATGAGAAAAGATGGACACGAGCAGGCTGGGTGTTCTCGTTGAAAAGCCCATCTCCCTCCCGAGAGCGGGTCTCCTTGAAGGCAGGCACCGTGTCCTCAGTCATTCATTTGCTGGGTGGCTCCTAAGCTCTCTCTGTGCCGAGGCAGACACGGTGCCTACCCTCATGGAGGCCATGGTCTTATAGGGGACACAGATCACAAGCAAGGCAATGCCAAAAAGAAAGAAAGCCCATGTGACCAGGTCAAAGAAGGAAAATAAAAGAGGGTGGCAGGGCTGGGGGCGGCTTCAGATGGGGCGGTCGGGAAGGCCCCTGGGGAGGGTGACATTGGAGCAGAGATGTTCTGCGTCTTTGTAACCCCAGGGCCCCGTGCTGAGCAAGCGTTCACTACAGGCTTGTGGTACTGGAATGTGAGAAGAGAAGGGAGGACCTTGATGCGTCTCTAACGCATATCGCTTATAATCTTCTCCCTGCTCCCCTTTATTCTCTGTTCACTGCAACTGCCTTAGTGCAAGTCCCCTGGTTACTGCAAAGACCTCCTCCTCGGGCCTCGCCCCTTCCTAGTACGTGTCACCAGCTCTGACCCACCCCAGATGCCCTCCATTAGGGCTTCAACACCCAGCGATCTCGCTCATGGGCAAAGCCGGGCTTGACGCCTCCTTGCTTGCCACCTTTCTGGGCAGCCCTTTCCTTCCGTGCTGAAGCACGTGCTGCTCTGGGGGCCATTTCTGTCCCTTTGGGATCCTGTCTCCACTGCCGCCCAGCCTCACCCCTCCCTGCCTCCTACCTTCCAGACACATTAGACCATCAGCGTGGCCTCATGGACATCTGTGCTTCTGTACATGCTGTTCCTTCTATCTGAAGTGTTCTTCCACTCCCTAGCTTGCTCACTCCTATGCATCCTTCAAAACCCAGTCTCCCCTGGCGTCTCCTCCTCCCCAGTCTCTGTGCTCCCACAATCCCCTCTGCTTAGGTTTCCTGCTGTCCTGCCATCATCGTCTGTTCACTGGTGTGTCTTCTCTACCAGACTAGGAGTTCCTCAAGGGAAGAGACGGAGCCTTTGACTCTGTCGTGCTCTCCCACACAGTACCTGGCGAGCACTCAGGGATCAGCTGCTGAACAGAGATCAACTACCGCCCTTTCCCTTGTCAAGAAAGATGCTGGGGAGACCATGTTCTCCTCCCCTCTGCTGCTTCCTGAGTCCTGGGACAGGCCCCAGCTGCTCGCTGCAGAAACCCCCGGGCTCTCCCAGCGCCCGACCTCATTTCACTCTGCCTGCGACATGGCTCCCCATCTTCCTTTGACTCTAAGGCACGCATTTTAAGTTTCAAGGTTTCTGAAATTAGAATGTGTTTTACAATTGATGGGGACATTAAATTTGTTCCCTTCCTCCCAAAAGCTCTCCAAGTAGATTGTTCATTTTATAGTGGATGGTGCTTTAGAGCTGAGGGCAGATGGAACTGGGAGAAGGGGCCCTTTATATATGGGGGAGGAAGGCCCAGGACGCTGGCCAGGTCACAGAAGCTCCCCAACAACCCCACAACAGGTGACATGCATTTCTTGGCCTTGGGAGCACAGCTAACCTCTCTCTACTCTCATTCCGATTTTCAAAAAGTCTGGAGGATATAATTGAGCCTCATTCAAATTCCAGTGCAAATCCTCCGTGATCCTAACCGATTGTAGGAGACACCAGGGATCCCTGAATCTGTTGGGGGTGATAAGGAGAGGTGGCAGCAGGCTTTGTTGGACGTCTGGATGAAGTGGAGCTGTTTTGTAAGCTGCCTGTTCTTTGGGATCCCCTGCTGGGACTCCCCTGGAGGGTCCTTGAGGTGGAGGGGAGCTTGGTCACCCCTTCCTCCCTACGTTCAGCCCTCGGTTGGCACCTGCCGTCAACACCTCCACTGAGTATATATTGAATTTTGTGGCTTGGAGTTGAATCAGTCAATTTCCTCCTTTCTCTGCCTGTCGTGAGAAGTTTTGGAGCCAAAGAAACCACTGCAATCAGATCTGCGTGGAAGCGAGAGGAGCATGACAAAGGACAGGAGGGAACAGTGGTCTAACCCTCACACAACCTGAGGGCAGGCATCACCTTCTCTATGAAGTAGATGGCACAACGAGGCACAGAGATAGAATTAACTAGCTCAAGGTCACACAGCTTATGAGCAAGAAGCCAGAAGTCAAAGAGCTCTTTAACAAGACTAACAAGGCCCCACACCTTTGGGTCCTAACTACTCTGCCTCACCCCCCTCCCCCGACTCCATCCAGCATCATCCCCCCACTACATACCCCCTCCACCTCGGTTCTCCAGCCACCCTGGCCTCCTCTCAGTTCTTGTCTCATTCTCTTCCTTGCTGATCTCTGAACTTGCTACCTTCTGACCTGGAATGTTCTTTCGTCCTCGCTTCGCCCAGTTAACTCCTACTCATCCTTCAGAAACCCATTTACATCTCACCTCCTCAGGGATGTCTTCTCTGATTAGGCACAATCTCAATATTATGAACACACAGTCCCATGCCACTCCTTTTGAGAGCCCTTATCACAGTTGTCATTCATATATACTGGGGAGACCCTTTGAATTAGGGTCTGTCTCTCCCACTTGGCTCTAAGGACCCTGAGGGCAGTGACCCTGAAGAGAGTTACTTCCCGTTGTGACCCCAGCACCTGGCCCTTTGCAGGGGCTTATCAAAGATTTAACAGACGAAATACAGGAGTGAAGGCATCGCCCAATCTGTAAACTAAGCTGGAATCTTAAAATGCCTATTTCATTTGAATATTTTTTTTTTTTGGGCCAAAATACTTATATTCGTGGCTAAAAGGAGCCATTGAATTTTGAACAACTTAAAAATCTCTTGCCTTATCTGTCCGGATGTTCCCCGCCGCCTCCCACCCCCCACCCCAACCTGGAAACGAACGCTCATGGGAAGCTGTGCCCAGGATCTCTGTGACAGACGCTCTGGATGCTGTGGAGGGACGAAAGTGTGGTCAGGATCTATTTAGAGGACCTTCGCTGTCCAGCACTTCCTTCTCAGGAGTTTATTTTCTCTCCAAGCATCTTTTTTTATTATCTTTCTTTATTATTGTCCCTTATGTGTCAAACCTCTCTCTCTTTCTCTCTCTCTCTCTCTCGCTCCTTCCTTTCCTCCCTCTTCTCTCTCTCTCCCCTCTGTGTTGAGTTCATTATTTTTTGGAATGACAAAAAAAAAAAAAATGATGCCTTTGCCCCCACGGCTCACTGTACATAATTTAAAGAATAGTCCTTCAAGGATATGAAGGGACCACCACTTCTGAAGGCCCACGCTGTGGCAGGCAGGGGCTGTTCTCTCATTCACCAGCAAAGGTGGGTTGATGTCTTGCATGGTCATAATTGCTGTGGCTACGGCAATGAGCAGAAGAGACAAAAACGCCCGCCCTCATGGAGCGGACAGTCCAGTGGCGGAGACAGACAACGAGTGTCATGAGTCAATGACGTAGCGTGCTAGAAGGTGGTAAGCACTCTGTAAAGAACTGAAAGAGGACTGGGAGGGTATTCGAGGGTCAGGGGTCGGGGCTGTTGGTTGAAGTTGCAAACAAGGTGGTGGAAGAAAGCAGTCGACAGACGTCCATTCCTTTAACCCCTAAACCAGCAACCACCCAGTGAGAGGGCTATGGTACCTCCTTTTTACAGAAAGGGAAACTGAGGCTTGGCGAGCTTACATAACTTGCCCCACATCACGCAGCTCATAAGGCTGCAGTTCACGGTGTGGACGCAGGTCTGTGTGGCTGCAAAATTCCTTCAACACTACAAAGCTTCGTCTGAAAACTTCCATGACTTACAAGGGACGTAAATTTGCTATTTTCTGAAAAATGCTTATAAACATAAAACCAGTGGAGAGTTTACATTGAGGACACTTCCAGAATGAAAGGGCAAAACCAAAGAGGCACATGGTGGGTCTGGCCTGATGGTCAGCATGGCATTCCCTCAGCCTCATGGGAGTGAGGGGGTTACGGGGGAGCTGTTACCTGCCCGGCACAGAGCAGCGGGGGGAGTGGTATGTCAGGGAGTCAGGTGGGTCAGAACTCGGGTTTCCTGACGTGTCAGGCTGGGCGCTCAGTAGGGGGACACTCAATGGGACACAGACAAGAATGGAATTCAGGGGTGGCAGTGACTATGGGCACAGGGCTGCAGTAGGCCAGGGTCGATGCACAGAGCCCTCTGGAGGCCTGCAGGGCGGAAAGGAGAGGCCTGGATACAAGTGCTGGCTCTGCCACTCTCTGCCCATGCGGCCTTGGTGTATGGCGTCACATCATGTGCCCCATTCTGGTCACCTGTAAAGGGAGGCGGGGCGGGGAGGGTGGTGTGAATGGGCTGAGAGTTGGTTTGTCAGTAAAGGAGTCAGCTTTGCCCTACAAGGCAAGAAGGGTTAGGAATACGGGGCGTGGGGGTGTGGAAAACTGCTGATCGGAACCCAACACCTTGGGGAAATCTCAGGTCCTGGGAATTGGTTGGGGAGTTTTGGTAAAGAATAGAAGCTTCTGGAGAAACTAAATACGGATGGTCCATAAGGCCTGCTCTCCACCCAAATATCGAATCCGGCGAATATTAAGATCAAACTGGACTTTGGTATGCTTTAAAAGCAGAAAAGAGAAGAAAATCAATTGGTTATTTTTTCCTTCCCTGTAGAGGCTGGATGTACCGATAACTTCTCGTTAGCCAATAAGGAGCTGTGCCACCCCAATGACAGGCTCCTTTTGAACTGTCTTATTTTATAATAATGAATTCATGACTCATTATTACTCTTTCAAAAAAAAAGCTCCAGGAAGAATGAACAAATCATCCTGCCTTACTTACTCCTTCTCTCTGTCTCGATTGCTTGACTGTCACGTGTCCTTATGATGTTTGAATTAATTTCAGTAATGCTAAGAATTTCTGAATTAGGGGCCGACCCCGTGGCTGAGTGGTTAAGTTCACTTGCTCTGCTTCCGCAGCCCAGGGTTTCACCAGTTCGGATCCTGGGTGTGGACATGGCACCGCTCATCAGGCCACACTGAGGTGGCATCCCACGTGCCACAACTAGAAGGACCCACAACTAAAAATACACAACTATGTACCAGGGGGCTTTGGGAGAAAAAGGAAAAATAAAAAAATCTTAAAAAAAAAAGAATTTCTGAATCGATCCACTGATAAATATTTTTATGCACCTACTGTATGCAAAGTACCTAGACAGTCAAATGATCTTGGGAGTTATAGGGCCATATGTACACAGTGAAGGCCCATTGGTAACTTCCACACTCAGCTCATCCACACTTTAAGGCAAGAGAGTTTGGGAAAGGCAGTGGGTTTTCCTAAAACAAAAGACATATACTTTCTTCCCACAGAACAAGAGAGCCACGGCTACGCCCAGCATGGAGGACTCGCTACCTTGCAGGCCAAGCAAAGGCTAGGTGGTCATGAACTTGGAAAAGACCGTTCAGGCAAGGCGAGGCACTTCTTGCCCAAAGAGAGCAGGGACGCAGAACGGATGGCAGAGCCATCGTGAGCGAGCACCACGTGGAGGGGAAGACAGGAGAAGCCATGGATGGAGGAGGAGCTCTGAAAGTCAGCAGAATAGCCTGGACAGAAAGACAGACTTCTGCTCTGCCTCCCAACAAGGAAAAGAGTGAGAAAAAACCGTGGAGGGCGCGCTTCTGCCACAGACCACGTTGTACCGCGGTGGCTGGCTCCTCCTTTGCAGGGTTGGAAATCCTCTGGGGGAGATGTGGAGCCCGGGCAGAGGGGAGGAAGGCACAGAAGAGAATAAACACAAAGAGTGAGTTTCTTGCTGCCCCGGGAGACAACGATTCCTTTTGGTGACAACAGAGGTTAACATCCTGAGCAGCAAGCCACCTCGCAGCTCAGAGACACCTCGCTCGGAACAAGCTGTTTTAGTGTCCTGGTGTAGGTTTTATTGAACTCTTCCCTGAAAGGGCCAATTCATCACTCCATTCTGAGGGTCTTAACACAGCTTTCTTGAGAAGTTCAAGAACTTCTGTCACCCTCGACCTACCTGCATCCACGTGCAGACCGCCCCCCACCCTCTCTACCCCACCAAGGACACCAGTCTGCTAGGGGTCTCAAGTTCACATGCAGAGACACTGCTGTTATTTACGCTGCAATGGGAAAAAAAATACAGGCTGTGGTTTCCTCTTGATTCCTCTCCCCCTCCCACTGTCTCTACCCCTAACAGGTGGTCCTGTGCCATCTCGTTCTTCAGCAGATTAATTCGTTTCAAAAGGAGCAACAGAAGAAGGGAATATTTTCTGATTCATATTTTCATCAAGAAGTGAATGAGAAAAGTCATTTCGGGAGACGAAAAGCCCCAATGAAGCCAAGAGATCAAGGGAGCCGGAGCAGACAGGGCTGTTTTTCATCTGGAGTCGTTAACAGCATCTCGGGGAGAGGATTTGAAACCTGCTCACCACTTCTCGGGTAGGGGCAGGAAACACAGTAAAGAGGTGGTGGGGGGATCTTTTTTGAAAGCCCACTTTCTCACAAAAAACATAGGTTGGGGGAATCTGAAGCACTAACAAGTTGATTCCCATGAAGGCTGACCCTATTTCGAATGCTCAAAAAAGCAAGCACATGAATGCCCCACAAGAACCATCTGTGCCAACCTTTGGAAACAAGTGCACTGACGATCTTTGGACATCGTTGCAGTCTTTGAAAATAAATGGCTTAAAGTCTTCAAACCACTTTCTAAGTGGCCAAGGTCCAACTTCTGAAGGGGGTCCCAGGCCTGCAAAGCCCCATCTGGACAGAGGCTTTGGAAATTAAAGGCCAGGTTGAACAGGGCCCTGAGCACCCACCCTTCCTGCCTGGGCCTTGGCTACAAGTGGAAAAGGAATAGCGATCCTGCAGGGAGCCTGGATTGGCCCTCCTCTTATTGCCTGGAGGCCCCATACCCCGGGACGGGGGCTGAATCCACAACTCCTGCCTCCTGGGTGCATCACAGGATCCTTGGGAAGTGTTGCGATTCTAACCTGTTCAGAGGTGATGGGGGGGGGGGGGAGTTCAGCTTAGAGAGAAAGTTAAAGGGGGTGGGCAGCCCACTTGGGGATGTGGACACCAAACAGATGGGATTTTAATGAACATACTTAAGCCTTTTAATGCACAAGTGATCCAAAACTACCTCTAGTTCTGTTGCCTTCTGGGAATTATAAAAATGTTTAAAAGACCACGGTATTAGGAATTTGCAAATGAAATCCTGATAAGAAAGTATATTTATATCAACTCACACATTTCTGGGTCTATTTATCCTAAAATAATCTTCCATTCTTCCTCTAATCTCTTGGCTGCATACCTCCATCCATCTAACTAACATCCAAGGAAGGCAAATTGCTACCAAGATCATCCCCTGAAGCAACCTTCATTCACTTTGCTTTTCTTCTTTTTTAGAATAAAAGTCTGCCATAAATGTTTAATTAAATGGAAGTCATTCCGCTGTTAATGACTAGCCGCATGAAAGGCTCTTCCTTTTTTTTAAGGAGGGCGTGTTGAAAACAGTTCCTATTCATTTCCCGATATTGGTTTTCCGGCTGGGGAAGAGCATATAGTATTCAGCATAGGGCTCCTCTGCAGACTATGTTCAAGGCAGCGGTTTGGATTGAGAAAGGGCACCAAATGCAGTATGCGTCAAATAGACCATCGCTCAATGAAGTCACTTAGCTATTCAAAACATGTTCAGCCATCACTCAACCGTTTGCACCAAGAGTGTTGGGAGTGGGGCACAGAATTGGTGCTTTTTCCCCAGACGTAAGCATTTCCCAAAGAGCGGCTTTTGCTCACTCTGGGTTAGACCCTTGGGCCACATCAGTTTCTCTGTCTCCCGTCCGGTTTCCCTCTCTTCTCCCCCATTGCCTGGCTTCCGCTCCCCTGCATCACCATCCCATGTTGAGCTTAACAAACAATCCTGCAGTCCCCGCTTCTTGACGCCGCCTCAAACGGCCTCCGGTATTGGTTCAGATCAGAAGCAAAGCACATAAGCATTTCTCTCCATACAGAAACATGTATCTCTCTGTGCAGGTCTTTCTATGGGTGGCCGCAGCTTGTACACACAGACACATAGAGCCGTTCAAACGCAGGCCCTCACATTAAAGTCTGTTCCTAAATGCAGGTTGTATGACCTGCAGGAGTTTTTTTCTGTGCTTGTTAATGTCTCGGAAGCACATGCCTTCATCCGTGCCCTGATCTCCCAGCCTTGACGCCGTGGGGACCTCTTTGCCCACAGCACATGCACAGGCACACATGTCCCAATGACCGTGCAAGATGGCAAACAGCTGACACCCCTGCCCCACTGCTCCCCTCTTCCCCCCTCAACCTCCCCATGCCCTCGCCTCCCTCCCAGCCTCCCTGCACAATGTCTGATTGTCGAGCTGGATGCAGTGTTGATTCTACTCGCTTCTGGAGAACAGACATGTCACTCCGTGTGGAAGTGAACCGGTTCTCAGCCTAACCTGCAAGTGAATCGCTGTTTATTAGAACTTGGGCTTGTTTCCTGTGAGAGACGTATGTATTTTTAGACTTTGTAAACGTTAAAATACACATACACACACGCAGCCAGTCGCCTCGAACGATATGTGTGGCTCACAGACATTACGAAATGCTCTTGAACTCAGCTTGATATCCTGGAATAATTAGGATTTACCAAATAAGGATTCTTAGAACAACAGTTTCTGGATTTTTTTTTTGTTTTAAAAGGAGATTTGCAGACGATGTGTCAGAGACTTTTGGGAAGTAAGAGGAGGAGGAGGGGGAAAGGAAGAGAATTTTTGAATTGTTCATTACAAACAGAGGAACCGTGTTGAGAGAGGCGAATATTCTGCCCCCTCCTCGATGGTAATTGGCAAATCCTAATGATTCCAAAGCAGGTAGAACACATTCGACTTTTAAAGACAAGCTCTTGTTGTTTTCATCACACCACAGATTATTCCAATGAAGAGGTTTGGGGGAAGGGGGTTGGAGGCTTGAAAGTTGAGTATGGTTTTGGCTTATTGATTTTCTTTCCTCTGAAACTAAACCAACCAACCTTGGTCTGCGGTGGCAGGAGTGAAGTAAGAAAATGGTGGAATGTAAAGGGGACTTATCTGGAGGAGAGTGGGGAGGGGGAGTGAGAAGGGGAGGGGTGGGGTGGAGAGGGGGAGGAGATGGGAATTCAAATACCTTCTAGGCAGCAGGTTCTCCATAATCCAGAATGGGTCATAACTTCCTCGTTCTTTTTGCTGGTTTCATTCTCACTGACACTTTTGCTCTTGCAAACCCCTCTGGAGTAGAGCCAATAGTCGGTTCCCACAGCTATGGTCATCAGACTGAAGGCAGCGAAAGCACCAACGGTGGTTAAAAGCATTTGAACACCTCGATCAAACAGCCCCATAATTCTTCATTATATAAACACCCAACCGACTTCTGGTTCTCGGGAGAGTGTGTATGAGGGTGCGAGTACTAAAGCAAAAAAATAAAAATAATTCCTCTACTAATATAATGGATATAAGTGTGAATAGAGAATATGGAGAGATATAAAAAAAGGGAGGTAAGAAAGCCCACGGAAAAGAGTGTAAATTATAAAGATCACACGGGAAGAGAGGCTTGCCTTTTGAGATCAGAAACTGTTCCAGTTGCAGTGATTTTTCTTAAAAAAAAAAAGGAAAAAAATAAAAAGACACCCCCCACCCCCCCCAAGTGAGATGCCTTAATCTCTTTTCCTAAAATTCTGGTCTCCAGTTTCCATATGTGATAGCTAATTTGGAGATGGCTTCCACAGTGAACCAGGGAAGAGCCGCATTCTCAACACAATCTCTCATGGTCGGGACCTAGACAGTTAGAGATTGGAAAAGCCGAGATGCAACCTTGGGTCTTCGTTCTCGGCTCTGCGGCCTGCGCCATGAAAATCCTTTGCTTCGCCAGTTCTCTTCCTTGGGGGGTCTCGGGCGCTTTCGTTTCAGACCAGACTTCCCAGTATTCTGTAAGCCCTTGATCTCAGCTGAACAGGTGCGGGGGTCTCGCCTTCCATGGTTTGGCCCCGGCGCGGCAGCAGCAGCAGCAGCAGGGCGGGCGCGGCGGCGGCGGCGGCGGCAGGACGAGCAGCGGCGGCGGTTATTGTTGTTGGTGGCGGGGGTAGTGTTGGCGAAGTGGGGGAGGGAGGGGGTTTCTCCCGGAGAATCGAGGCGGGTTTCCCTCCCCCTATCTGCAAAGCTCCTGGAAACGAGGGAGCCCGGCGTCTTGCTGCAGGATGGGCCCCCCCACTAGCTGCCGGCTCGGCCCCGGCGGAGGCGCTCCCACCTACTGCATTACCGGGTGGTGCTGAACTGGACAGCTCCCCGCGCCGCCCGCTCCGCGCTCCCCGGCTCCCAGGGCGGCCCGCCCGGAGGGGGGCGCGGGCCGGAGTCCTCCCTCGCCTCGGGGGGCAGCCAGGCCAGGGCAGAGCGGGGGCTGCCTCTCCTCTTTTTACCCCTCTCCCAAATCCTAAAATGAGCGCTCTCCTGGGCTCCCGGAGCTTAGAGGAAGGCGTAGCTAGAGACAGCTCGCTCTCTCTCCCTCTCTCTCTCTCTCACTCTCTCTCCCCCTCCCTCCCCCCCTTGGTATTTCTTCCAGCTCAGCCTCCTTCTCATTCCATCTCTACGTGCCCAGAGCTTCAAATACAATCCTCCCATCACAATCAGACGGGCACAAAACTTCAACCGGCCTTTTCTCTGCCTGGAAGCTGTGAAAACATAACCTGGATGGGTAATTACAAACACCGTCTCTACGTGTTTTTTTTTAAAATCATCCTTGTCACTTTGCTGTTGGGGGGGATTCGTTTTATTTTACCGGCACACGAGCTGCGTCTCCTTTTGGTTGCTCCTCTCTCGTCTCTGTCTCTTTGTCTCTCTCTGGCTAACGGGGTGTGCAGCGCACTGTGCGTGTCTCTCTGTAGTTTTCCGTGAAATTCTGACTCTTGCTCCTACGACAGACATTTTGGAAAGATTATTCGTGGAAAAGGATGGGTGAAAAGGTGACTGGTGGCTGGGGCTTGGGTGATGATTTTCATCTCAAGGATAAGCATGTTTGCAGGGGAAGTGGGTGAAATGTGAATCCTTCTAAGTTTCCATGTCATTCATAAACCAGATTCGAAGAGATAAAAATCTCCCTGCTGTGAACACACAAACACATCATAACCCTCGCTTCTTCCTCAGCAGAATCGTTATCCTGGGTTAATTACAGCGTCACCTCTTGTTTCTATGTCTGTAACTTTTCCCTAATGTGAACCCTGCAAAAAGAAGCCCAGCAGATTCCCGCTGCTGCTGGTTACGTTTTTCTCTGATCGGTTTCACAGTCAGTGCGTGAGAGCCCATGAGAGGTGATGCAGGTGCACTGTTTCTTAAATTTTGGGAGGAGGAGCCTAGAGAGAGGTTTGAGTCTGATGGGTCAGTTGGGAGTTAGAGATAGCTCCATTTCATAACTCAGTCATCCCATCCTTTCTTCTCTCTCCCTCCATTTGTGTCTTGAGATCATTTGCTTGATGATTTCTCAGTGATCTGGTGATTATCAAAGAGTCTGTAAAAGATGATTGTATTAAAAATAGACTTTCTTGGTGTTGCCTAACTTCTTTCCCTTCGCTCACAGTTGGGGTATGTCCAGTGCTTTCTTTTTGATGTGGAAAAAATACCTGTTTCTCCTTCCTGTATAAAATGTCCTTCTCTCATTCTCAGTTCCTTTCTTGGAACAGAGGGGCAATTGCCCGGCTCCTGCCACCTAGGAGAGGGTCCTGGTGTTGGGAGAACAGAACCAAGATTTCAGCAACCTCTGCTAAGGTAGCTGTGGAGTATAGCACGAGCTGAGTTTGCAGACTGAGGATTTCTCCAGTTTGGCTTCTCGTCCTGTGACGATGGGGATGGGAACCAGCGTGGAGGAGGGACAGATCTGCTGATCCCACTGGGCAGGGGGCTTTTCCAGCTTAGCCAGTGGTTCAGATCAGTGATTTTCTTGGCTCTGTCCTTGAGGAAAAGTGAGGGGCCGGCAGGAAGGCCTCTTGGATGGGCTAGGCCTTTTGAGGGGAGTGGAGAGAGACTCGGGTGCCGGCCCAGGGGCCTGAGGAGCTTCGCCCTCTCTTTCTCTCGTCTCCTTGGCTGTCTTTGACCTGCCCAAGAAAGCCCTTCAGGCTGGAGAGGGAGCCTCCTTCTCACCCCGACCCCTTTCAGACCAACTCCTGAATCTTTCGCTTAAACAGAATCAGTAACAGAGGATCAGAAGCTTCTGTCTGTCCACAGAAGCTGCTATCATCTTAGCTACTGACAGCGGCTGCGGCTTTAGCCGCATTTGATTAATCTTCTGGCCAGATAATCATTGAGAAAAGGAGAGGAGGGAGGGGGAAACGTAACAGCTCCAGGCTGCCAGCACAGAGAGAACAGAGATGTTGGGAGTCAGAACAGGCCTGCGGGCACAGCTTAACTCTGTTACTTGGTAACTGCATGACTCCAAACAGGTCGAGAGCCTCCTAGAGCCTCAGTTTTGTAAAATGGGCGTGTAAAATGGCACATCGTAGGTAAAACGGGCACGTCGGTGCCTGCCTCCTCCTTTCTGAAGTTGTTCTCAGCTACTCCCTGCCTTTCACTGCTGCCACCCTGCTCAGGCCTCTATCATCCTGTGTGAAGTGCTTTAGTGGCCACATGTCATCTCTCACTGACCGGTGAGCCCTTGGAGGTCCATAGCTGTGTCTTGCTCATCATTTTATCTTTTGGACCTAGTGCAGCGCTTGATACATACGACATGCTTGAGAAGCAGTGGCTGAGTGATTATAGTCAGGATTAAGTGGTGTAAGGTGAAGTGCCTGGCACATAGTAGGCATTCATTAAAAGTGGTTTTCCCCTCACTTCTCCTCCCGTCCTTGGTGTCCAGATTGGTCTCCAGCTTCTTCTTCCATCGAACTCATGGACCACTCCCCTCCCCAACCTATCTCTACTCCTTAGGTCCCATCTGTAGACCAGGCAAGGCTACCCGGAAAGAGCCGGCTTGGTGCAGCCCCGTTAGATGGTTTAGATCCACAAGGACGCATCCTCAGCAGCTGCTGAATGGATGCCCTTAGGGGAGCAGCTCTGTGTGCCTGCAGTTGGCTCCGTGGAAGGGCTTAGAGGAAATTAGCTGAAATGCCACAGGCCTATTTTGAGCTCTTTCTTTGATGGAGTGGAAATAACATGGGATTTGGGTGTAGCAAACTTGGCCCTGAAGCACAAGGCTGCCATTTCCTCACTGTTTGACCTTGGGCAGTCACTTAACCTCTCTGGAAATCTCTCTTCATCTGTCAAGGAGGACCACGGGTAGAAGCCTGACAATGTGGTTGCCACTGTTACACATTAATAGCAATGACAACAGCTACTGTGCCAGGCACTGATCTAAGCTGAATCCTACAATTCCATGAGGCTGGTGCTATCATTATTCCCATTTTACAGATGAGGAAACCGAGCCACATAATGGCTTGAGCGTCTGGCCTGAGGTTGTCTAGTTAGTGAGTGGCAGAGTGAGGAGTCTAGTCCAGCAGCAGGGCTTGAGAGCCTATATCTTAATCTCTGTGCCTTGACTCAAGATACGAGCTTTCTGAACAAGGATATCACACTAAGACTAGTTACGTCTCACCCATAGATTTGGCAAGCACTTAGGGAGCAATTTCTAGGTACCAGGCATTTTCACACAGATTCTTACACAATCCTGCAAATGCATGTTCCTACTCATCCTAAGGGTGAGTAAACCGAGGCTCAGAGAGGTCATATGTCAAGTCCCAAAGTCATGTGTCAAGTTAAGTGGCACAACAGAGATTTGAATATTTCCCATTGCTTCAAATTCTACCAGCCAGAAGTCCCACAGCTCATTCATTTGTTCATCTATTTGTTCAACAAATTGACCACCTACTATGTGTCAGGTACCATGCTACTTCCTGGGGATGTTGAGCAGGACAGACATGGTCCTTTCCTCCAAGGACCTGAAGACAAGTGGGAGGAGCAGACAGGTAAGGAAGAGCCACACTGAGGTGAGGAGAGTGTTCGGTGAGGGGAGCTGTGGGGCCGTGGAGCAGGGAGACCAAACGCAAGCTGGGGGGTGAGGGACCTCCTCCAAGAGGACAGGATATTTAGAATGAGATGCACGAATGAGAAAGAGTCAAGTAGGCCAAGATGGGGTGCGTGAGTGGAGGGGAGCAGAGAAGAGGAAGGGCAATCCAGGCCGAGGGCGCAGCACAGGCAAAGGTTGAGACGTGTGTGCACATGGGAAAAGGTGATTGGCCGGTTTTAGGAAAAACACGCTAAGTGTGGCTGCTCTAAAGACAGTGATGGGAAATGGTTTAGGCCAAGAGCCTGGAGGCTGTGGAGAGGAGAGTGAAGCATGAGAGGCAACCTGGAGGAGGCTGGTGGAATAGGGAATGTGAAAACCAAGCCCTGAGGCAGGAGGCAGTCAGGCAGCTGCTGCTGGGCTCCGAGCAGGAGATGATGGTGGCCTGGACCAGCGTGTGGCCGTGGGGATGGGAAGCAGTGGAGGTATTTGGTGGGTAGTGGGGAGGGAACTGATGAATATTGGTGTCCATTGAGATGGGCCACTCCGAGGAAGAAGCAGGTTGGCGTATGTGAGGAGCATGCGGAGTGGGGCAGACTGAGAATTCTGCTTTGGTTGTGAACGTAGTTTTGCTGCATTTTACTGCCTCTTTCCTCCTTGCTCCCGTTCTGTCTCTTCTCAGCATGTTGACTCATTAACTAGGAATGTAAATAATTCTCTCAATTGCATTCTAGTCCCTATGTTCTAGGATATAAGCCTCACGAAGGCAAGGATTTGGGTCTGTTTTGTTCGCTTGTATTTTCAGCACTTAGAACAGTGGCTAGCACATAGTAGGTACTCTATAAAACCAATTTACTTTATTGACATAAAAATCTAAATGCATGTCTGCTCTGTGCCAGGCATTACGCTGAGGTGCTAGGGATGCAGATGAGATTAAAATACAGAATCAAGGAGGCTGGTGAGCAGACAGCTAATTCCAGGGCAGCGTCACCCAGCCTGAGGAAGATCCGGGGTGTCTGGCACTCCCTGCCGTGTGCCCTCACAGTCCCCATCCTTCTCCTCTTGTGGCACTTCCCTCTGTGTTTTGGAATTACTGGTTAATGTCTCGCACATAGTAGGTCCACAATACATATTTGATGAATGAATGAATGAACGAACAAAATGAAGATATGTGCTGTGGAAGTTCAAGGCAAGAAGCTTTTATTTCTGTCATGGAGGGTCTCAGAAGGCTTTGCTTTGGTGACAAGCTCACCTTCAGAGGCCTGGAGAAAAGGTCACAGTTGCTCAAGGAAGATGGAGGGCGATGCAAGTAGAGGAGCGGCAGAGGCGAGCTCAGAGGGGTCCTGAGTCGTGTGAGGAGCCTCAGCGGGGTTGGCAGGACTGATGAGGATGAATCAGGGAGACTGCCGTCCCCGGGGCGGTGGGCCATCCGTCGGCATCGCTGTCCTACGGCCCTTACCCAGGCAGAAGCAGTGAAGTGGGAAGAGAACAGGCCATGGAGTCAGATGGACTGGTTTGAATCCCAGCCCTGCTGCTTAATCTCTGTGTGACCTTAAGCTATGATTTAACCTCTCTGAGCCTCAGCTGTGTCTGGTTTGTTCCTGGCTTAAGTCCTTTGCTCTTGCTGTTGGAATGCTTTCCTCTATGAACCCTGGATCCTAGATGACCATTCAGGTCTTAGCCAAGCTGTCACCTCCAGAGAGGCATAGCTCATCACACAATAACTCTGTATGACACTGGCCTGTTTTGTTTTCAGCACAGTGCTTGTTGCAACTTGACATTCTCTTGTTTATTGTCTGAAATCTCTCCCCACCCACCCGCCTCCCCCAGGATGTCAGACCACATCTGTCTTGTTCACTGTGGTCTCCCCAATGCCTGTAAAGTGCCCGGGATATTGTAGGGGCTCAGTGAATGTCTTTTAAGTGAATAAAGTTATGGTTGTGGGGATGAACCAAGGGGAACCAGATATTAGCATCTGGAAAATAGGAGAAGCAGGTCTCTAGAAGCCCTTGACCCCTGGGAGGTGGGGGTGGGGAAGGGGAAGGTGGCCCCGAGATGCTATGGGAGGACTGGGAGCCAATGGGGGTGAGGCTGCACCAGAATCAGACTTGGGAAGGCCAGCACGGGCCCGCCTTCCCCATGCTGCTGCTCCCGGGCCTGCTGTGCTCTCTTGACCCCACACCTGGTCTACTGTGGATGCCCGGAGGCTTCCAGCCCACATAGGTCTTCAGCCCCATGCTGGAGCACTCGCGGCAGGGAGGCCCAGATGGGGCTGTTGGGCCCTGGGGAAAGGAGCCACTCGGAGACACAGCAGAGTTTGCTCCTTGCAGTGCCGAGAGCTGCCGAGGAAGCCTCAGGGAACCCCAAGTGTCTGCTGCCCCAGGGGGCTGGGAGAGTGGGGCAGGGCTGGCCCAGCCCGTAAATGGGTGTGTGGGTAGTTCTGAGCCTGGGGAGAACCAGAAGCTGAACATCCACGTGTAGAGGTGTCCATGACAAGAATTCTCACAGAGAAGTCCTTTCCTACCCAGGACTTCCACCTGCAGTCAGAGCTCTCAGCCATCAAAGATGCTCCCCGCCAGGCTGGGGTGGGGTTTCACCAGGAACTGAACCATAGTGAAGAAAATTACAATAGAAAATTAATAAGAAAGTTACAGAGTAAAAAAATAAATAAAGAGGACATGCAAAGACACAGAGGAGAAGCAAGAAACAGAATGTTAAAGAGCAGAAAGGCAGGGAGAAAGGGCAATTTCCAGTGACTGTTATGGGAGAAGGAATCCAGCGGTGGATGGAGAAGTGAGACAAGGGCAGTGCACTTGGGTGAGCAGGTGTGGGAGAGGACGGAGAATGGGTCCTGAATGTGCTGTATCACCAGCCTCAGTCACCTCTTCTCCAGCCAAATCAGCCTGCTATTCCTGGATCCCATGGCCCCACACCTACCTCAGGGCCTTTGCATCACAGTCTGGGATGCTCATTTCCAAGTACCTGCTTTATTCCGTCATTCCCACAGCTGTCTTCTCAGCTGATCACCCAATATAAAAGCCCATCCACCCTTTCCTCCATCATCACTCACTCTTTACCTGCTTAAATTTTCCCTTTAACCCTTAGCAGTGTCCCTCACCTCCAATTTGCATTTATTTTCTGATTTATAGTGTAAGGGTAGGGGTCTGGTTGTGGTACTGTTATATTTCTTGCCTCTTTCATGGTGTCTGGCACATAGTAGGTGCCACATATGTGTGGACTACACGGCAAAACCCCCAGGTCAGGAGGGAGAGAAGCAGAAGCTCCAGCAGGCAAGAGGATGAAGGAGATGGGAGCAGCCTGGGTGGAGCAGCCCGGGAGAGCTGGCCTGGACCTCGGCATGGGGAAGCCAGGGGTATCTTTGGGGGAAGATGCTGGAGGTTTCTGAGAGGAATGGGGGCACTTCAGAGGTTCCTGGGCAAAGTGGAACCTGGAGAGGTGACAAGGAGGAAAGAAAGGGGACACACCTCTCCACGTGGATTTCAGGTGGCTCAAGAAGGAGGGACTGCCGAGGTGGCAGGGCTGGACGACAGGCAGGCCGGGGACGCTGGGGGTCAGGTCCCACTTCTGATGCCTCCTAGCAGGGTGGCCTCGGACCAGCAACCAAACACTCCCAAGTCTCGACTGGCCTGTCTGGAAAATGGGGCAGCGTCCCCTGCCTCAAAGTGCTGTCCTGATAATTAAATGAAATAAAAATTACTTCCAGTGCGTCTTCCACAGTAAGCCCTAAATAAATATTAGCAACATGTTGGCCTCCTATTGGGGGCTCTGTGCTCTGAATAAAACAGACAAATGAAAAAGACGTGGTCCCTGCTCAGAAGCAACCAGTGGAGTGGAGCCCAATGCAGTGGACGGAGGGCGGAGGGAGGCACGCAGGCACCATGTGCAGGACAGGTCATGCCACCTGGGTGCTCAGCAAGGGCTTCTGGGAGCTGGTGACTGCTGAGCTGCGTCTTGAAGGACCAGCGGAGGACAAGGAGCAGAGAAGGCTGGGGAAGGGTTTCCCAGGCAGAGGGGAGAGTAGGTCCAAGATAAGGGATGTGAAACATTCACTCAACAAAAGTTTGTTGAGCACCTACTATGCGTTCAAGGCAGCTCAGGGGACAAGACTGGATAGTCCCCGCCTCCAGGAGGTAATTCTGTTTTGCCAAAGTGTCAGGAGAGACCGGCAGCGATCAGGCTGGAAAGTGAGGTGGGCCGGGTTGGGGAGAGCCTTGAATCAAGCACAGTGCCTACTGTGTGCCAAGCTCTGAGCGATGGATGCAGAGATGAACAAAACCAAGTCTGTCATTGGCAGGAACCGATGACTGAACGTGGAGAGATAGAGGGAGGCCCACGAGGTGACAGGAGCACAGCATGGAAAGAGACAGGCAGGGAAGGCTTCACGGAGGAGGTGACCATTGCCTCTTCCTCCAGCTGAATAGCGGTTCCAAAGCCCACTGTCCTGCCTTTCAGGAAGTGGGCTTCCCTCCTCTGCAGGCTTACGGGGATGTCAGTTACACCTGAGAGTGACTCAGTAGCAAAGGCTTCTGGGCTCGGCAGAGTTCCTTCTCTAGGCCTTGGATGCAAGTGAAGCAGGCATTGGCATCATGTTGAGATATGGACCCAAGACCAGAATGTGGCTGCTCCCACGCCCGGGTGGTGGTAGGGCCCAGGGCTCCCTGCAGGCAGACATGCTGGCTCCACCCTACCTCACAAGCTGTGTGAGCTCGGGACAGCTTATGCCCCCTCTCTGCGCCTGTGTGCTCATCTGTAAAACGGGCATAACGGTGGCTTCCTGAGGCTGTTGTCTTGAGGACTGAGTGAGGGTCTCATCCTCGCTAAGTTTTCATCATGATCCATTTGTTATCATGTTCTGCCACGTGCACCACCAATTCTGTAACTGTAGCAGACCTGGCTCCCTACAGAAGCGGTCAAAATGGCTAAGGGTGCTCTGCGGCGGGCGGGGAGGGTAGCCAGGTCCTGAGCATCTGAGAGATGCGGTCCAGCACCGTGTCCTGCCTCGGCCAGGCCTGAGTAGGAACAGACTGTGGCGGGTGGACCATGAACCTGTCTACTGACCCCTGGTGGGTTCTGCAGGGTGTCAAGTTCCTCTTTCTCTAAAACAGCTTCCCTTCAACTGCCCGCGGGTACCTGAACCCCTCATCGGCGTCAGTCGGAGTCTCTTGTAGGGCTGCCGACCGTCTGTTATCCAAGCCGAGCCACCCACTGTGCGCTAGCCGGTCAACATCAACCTGCTCCGAGGGCCTGCTTGGAATGCAGAACCCACGGTCTCCCAGAGGGACATGAGGGCGTCCGCAGGCCTGGGGTAGGGCCTGGCCCCCAGACAGGGCTGGTCTTGGTGCCCTGGCTAGGCTCCCCCCAGCCTCCACCTTGGGCCTCACCGCCTTGCGCTGCAAATGCTGTTTCTCCATCTTTCTGATAAGCCCTGAGTGCTGAGAGGCTGGGTCCTTGTCCCTTGCGCCCACCATCACGTCCTTGGCATCTTGCACAGAGTTTGGTGCAGAACGGGGACTCATACACATTTGTTGATAAATGGGGTGGGGGTGGGTGGGAGGAGAGAGAAGAGGAGAAAAGTGATAACTGCAGCATATTCTCTGTAACAACGGGGAAATCTTGTTGACCACTCAGTTACCACATTTGCTGAGTGTGGCCTGTGTGCCAGGTCCGCCTCACATTGTATAAACTCATTTCAACCTTACAGCAAGCCCTCGAGGGAAGTTCTGTCATGGCTCTCACTTTACAGATGGGGAACCTGAGGCACAGGGAGGTTAAGCAATTTGCCCAAGGTTGCACAGCTAATACATGATAGAATCAAGATTCCATCCTGTAGAGCCCTGTATTTGCTGATTGCCTATCGCATGCCAGGCACTTGCCCCTTTAATGCTGCAGAAACCTTGGGGAAACTGAGGCTCAGGGGGGTGAAGGTGCTGAGGCAAACAGCAGATTCACGATTGGCACACAGCTCTGCCTGTCTGCAAAGCTCCAGCCAGTACGTGACCAGAGCCCCAGAGCGGGGAGAGGCTCTGTGGGTCAACTCCCTCCTCCGCTTCTGCTCAACTCAGGACTCAGCGACAAGTGGGTCTCTTCTGAGTCCTCATCTTCTTTCCGGCCCCGTGGGGCTGGGGGGCTCACACCTGGCCTGCCCCTACCACTGAGGGGATTATATCAACTGTGGAGGCCACACTGAATGGGGCAGTGGGAGGAACATGGAGTCTGGAGTTAGAACACTGGGTTAGAGTCCCAGGGACCTTGGGGAACATGCTTCCCCCAATAAGACTCAATTTCCCCACCTGTGAAATGGGAAAATAGGGAAGACTCCCTCAGTAGAGTAGGGATTAATTTATACCAAGCACCTAGGACTGTGTGGTACAGAGAGGGCTGAGGGGAGATGTGAGATGCTAGCACCTCCCTGCTTAGCACCTTTCCTGAGGTCTAACCCAGGTGGCGAGGCCTCGTCTCCTCCAATCTCGGGCATCTTTTCGCCCTCCCCCCACAGCACCCCCATCCCCACCTCCACACTGAGCTCCGGCCATCCTCCCCTCCTTTCTCTGGACAGGCGGGGCTCTTTCATGCTCTCCGTTCTCCACACCTCCCCTTGTCTTTTCGCATCGATGCACGTGGAGACAATCTTTGTGGGGACAGAACCAGAATAAGGCTGTACATGCCAGCTGGTTTTCAGTCTTCCTTTCTCTTTTGCCTGTCTCCCTCCTCCCTATACGTACCATTTCCCATCCCCTTCATCCCCGTGTCAACAACCTGCGTATTTCTATATGTTTATACATCGTAAACAAAATATCCGTGCAGGTAATATTCACACACAAACACACACCTGCACCTGCCCATACGCACATTCGCGTGTCGGGGGCTGAGTCATTTCACAAAATGGGATCGTACGAGGCTCCCTTTCTGAGTCTCGCTTTATCATTCAAACAACAACACTCGTGGGACTCTCCCTGAGTCAGCTGCAATAACTCTAATTCATTCTTTTAATGGCGGGATAATATTTCACGGTGAGGAAGTACTGTCGCTTCTTCATCTGGCTTATATCGACAGGCATTCCTTTATTCCCCACCCTCACCTCTGCCCCCACCCTCCACCTATAAACAGGGCTGCAACACACACCCTTGGACACACATCCTTTCAAGTGGAGCTTTGATTTCGATGGAATAGATCCCCGAGAGTGGAATTGCCCACTTGAAGGATATATGTATTTTTCATTTCAGTCGATGTTGTCAGATTGCTTTCCAAAAACACCGTAACATGTCACATTTTCTCCAAGAATTCATGACCCTACTATTTCCCTGCATCCACTCCAGCAATAGGTGTTAGTACTATTTTTAATTTTTGCCAGTCTGATGGGGACGAGATGAGATCTCATAGTTATTTTAATTTCGGGTTCCCATACAGCTCACGAGCTTGTGTATCTTTCTGTGAGTTTCTTGGCCATTTGGATTTGCACTGTGGCTTGCATTTGCTCATCCTTGGCCTGCCTCCAATCCTCCTTGCTCATTTCTTATCAGTTTGTAAGAGCTCTTTGCATGTTACGGATATCAACCTTTCACTTGACACGTGTTGCAAAAAGTTTTGTACTCAAATTTCTTGTTTATATGTTGACTTTGTGATGCTATCTGTTGCCACAAAGGTAATTCTGTGTGGTAAAATGTCTTTCTTTTTAAATACGACTTTCTTGTTTTTTGATGCCCAGAGACTGCCCTTGTCATATTCTGCATTTTCTTCCAAGATGTTTATTATTTTAAATTTTTTGGCTAACTCTTTAATCCATCTGGGGTTTATTTGCATATATGATGTAAAATGAGGTTTCAACTTTCTTAACAAAAGAAAGATGGTTGTGCAAGTTTCATTAATTAAAAAATTACTCCTTTTCCAACTGAACTGAAATGGCATCTCTGTCACATACTGCATTCTCGTGAATCCGTCGATAAGGTTCTGATCTCACTGCTCTGTTCCACTGATCTACCTGTCTTCCTCACTAGAACCATTTGGGTTTGACTATAAAGGTCTGATTTATATAGAGTTATGATGTTAATATTAACATTAATATGTTACATTAACATTAACTTACATTATATTAGCTTAATTAACATTCCACTAACATTAATATTAATGTTACTATGTTAATAAGTTAAAATGTTAATAAGTTAATGACTCTATATTATCTAGAGTTAATATGTAGATCTCTAATAAGCCTAGTTGTACCCCAATATTCTTCTCTTTCGTAGGATCTGGTTCTTGCTGGGTCTTCATTGATCTATACGAACTTTGGGGTTATTTTACTCAATGATGTCTTAGTCACCCCTGGATCCCAGGACTTACACGGGGCCAAGCATTGACTCAGGAAGCCGGAGAAATTTGTTGAATGTTCTCGCTGCTCTTCTCCTTCCCCAGTGGGTCCCATCCCTCCACATCTCGGATGATAAAACGTATTAAATAGCACTATTCAAGCCAAAACTAGTTACCATGAGAATGTGTACAGAGTGAACGAATCTGACTAAACGGAGAAAGCTTCAGAGATGTTGAGCCCCTCGGAGGATTGTCGTATATGAGACCCTTGGAGCAAAGAGAAAAGTCATTTATTTTTCAGCACCTGTTTATTAAACACCTGGTGTATGCCAGACCATGTTCTAGGTCTGGGGATATCGTGGTGGCCAAGGGCAAGGGCAAGGCCAAGACAAAAGTTTGAGTTTTAAGGTGTCATGATGGTATTGTGTTCATTATTTTTTGGTGTGACCATGATATTGTGGTTATGTTTAAAATAAAGAATCCCTCTTTTAGAAATGCATGCTGAAATATTAGAGATAAAATTATGTGAGGTCTGAAATTTGTTTCTAAATGAGCTGGTAGGGGAGAAATGGATGGAAGCACAGATGAAACAAGATTGGCCATGGGTTGATGGTTATGGGAGCTCAGTGATAGTTTAATTGAGGTTTATTATACTATTCTCTCTACTCTTCTCTATATCTGAAATATTCCATAATAAAAAAGTTTTTTAAATGCATACAGAGCTTATTATGTTTCAGGCTATATTCTAATTGCCTTACATCCATTAACTCATCAAATCTTCAAAATAGCCCGGTCTTAGTCAGCTGTGTCTGCCGTAACAAGATACCATTGACTTGGGGCTTGAACGCAGACATTTATTTCTCACCATTCGGGAGGCTGGGACGTTCAAGATCCAGGGGCCAGCAGATTTGGTTCCTGGTGAGGACCCTCTTTCTGGCTTGCAGAGGGCTGCCTTCTCACTGTGTCCTCACAATGCAGAGAAGGAGCGAGCCAGCTCTCTGATCTCTTCTGTAAGGGGAGTAATTCCATCGTGCGGGCTCCTTCCAAAAGTCCCACCTCCAAATACTGTCACATTCCACGTCAGGGCTTCAGCATATGAACGTGGGGCAGGGGGTGACACACGATTCAGTCCACAGTAAGCATGTTATCATCCCAGTTGAGAAAAACGAGGTCCCACGAGATTTAGTAACTCGCCCAGAAACACAGCCAGTAAGTGGCGGAGCTGTCCGGCCCCACGGCCCTGCTCTCAAACACTACGTCCTACTTTTACATCTATTCATTCCAATGAACCTGCAAACGAAGAACTATATATAAGATTACATATATGTATAAGAAATACAGGATTATTTCGTGTAGCAGGAACGGCTATGAAAGAGAGCTGATAGGATTGCGGGAGAGAGGAAGACTAGTCGTGGGAGAAGGTGGGACAGAGGACGCAGGGGCTGGGGTCCTCCTTCAGCCAGGATGAGACGGGCAGGCTGTGTGGAGCTCTGGAACAGATGTTCAGGCAGAGGAATGGCAAGTGTGAAGACTCTGAGACAGACACAGGAAGGTTGCTGGGGCAGGAGCGCAGCAGACGAGGACAAGGGCGTCTAAGCAGAGCGGCAGAAGCAGCTCTTACTACGGATCGCGGGCGGGCGTTCAAAGGTTCAAACAAGGGGACTGAGATATCTCAGTCAGATCATGACGATTTATTGGATTTATTAGCTCAATGGTTATTTAAATAGATTTTCCTACATTTTGTAGGGCTAAATTCGTCTTTAACAGAGGAATAATTTAATTCGGAAGCCAAATGAACTGCTCTTGGCCTTCCTGCCGTCACCCACTTTTGATTTTTTTTCTTTTCCATAACTTGATTCAATTTTTCTGCTCTTGCCGCATCCACATTTTCTCCAGCTCCTACACACTTTCTTTGGGTGGTTATAATGTTATTATCTCATTATTAGTCACTAACCAGGGATAATTCACTTTTCCAATTGATCTACGTTGCTTATAAAATGCCAAATCAACTGGAAGCACAGCAAGCAGGTGGTTAGTGAGTTCTGAAAGCCAGTGTAGACAGAAGACTGCATGTGTGACAGGCTGGGGAGCCAGGTGTTGATGGTCTTCAGTGAGTTGAATTTCCCTGTGGTCAAATGGTCCACATGTCAGGGGATCGTCCACAAGGTACATCCTCAAGGGCGCAGGTGGTGGTAACCGCTGACATCAAACTCGTGTTGTGTGTGCTTAATATCTCACACAGTTCCTGCTAGTTTGTATTTGTTCCACGTTCCTGACAACATCAAGTTCAATGGATTCTGCAGATAAAATGTTTCCCTGGAAAAAAATGGCCGGCAATACATGCACATTTGTAGTGTAGCCTTCACACAAACCACACTTGTTTGGGTAAAGCGGGAACGTGTATGTGGAGGCCAACAGGCCCTTCCGCCATTTTGACTTGAGCCTGGAGAGCATCAGCTGTGGACGAGTGAGGTTTGGGGCACAGACTGCTGCTCGGTTCACTTGATGGCAGGATTGGCTCTGAAGTTGCAAATTGGAGGAAAAGAGGCTGAAGACAGAGCATTAAACAGACTAAAAGCAGAGGCTATAAAGTAAAGCCTGTTCTTTGGGTGGGAGGAAGCCAGAAAAGGACAATTTGTGCGTGAAGGAGTGTCCCTGCTCCCTCCTCAGGCTGTCAGCTGGTGAGGTTTTGGGATTCTTGGCTAGTTTTTTTCTTTTTGGTAGCTTTGGGGTATAGAATCAAGAAGAAAGGAGGATGAGGAAATGGACAAGAAGCCCTCCATTTGGGGCTCAGGGGAAAGTCTTCAGGGTGTTGGAGGAAAGCAGCTTGGAGGAGCTATGAGGGAGACGAGAGAGGCAGAGCGGAAGGGGGAGTGGCTTTGGGGAAAGACTGCTGCAGGTTACGGGTCTCTTCCCAGAGTTTGAGAAACACAATGAAGGAGCTTGAACTATCTTGAGTTTTCTGGTTGTTGATTGATTCTCTGACTATGACACCTCCTTGTGGACTGGACCACAGGGGTCACGGCTTCAGCAAGGCTACAGGGGGCAAAGGAGTGGATGCTGGGGAAGCTGCTCTGATAAGATGGTGGATTGGCCAACGGTTAGGTCAAGGTCATGCCAAATGATACAATTTAGACATCAGAATTTGTCTTCTGGTTTTAGGTGTTAGGTGAAAAAGCAAGAAGAAGTAAATAGCTCTAGATAGAGAGTCAAGAGACCTATATACTTGTCCTGGCTTCACTAGATTGTCCCTTCCTTGATTCAAGAGATTATTGAGTGAATGGTTCTATGTGACAGGCCTGAGCTAGGTGCTGGGCATATACAGACACTCGTTCATCTTTCCGAGTAATTTTGAGCTGTGTGTTGAAGGGTGGATAGGAGCTTATAGACAGGCAATAGAAGGAAGGGAATTTTAGGCAGAGGGAACAGCATGTGCAAAGCCGTGGAGGCTTAAAATGGCAAAGAGTCTTCCAAAAGCAGAGAGCAGTGGAGTGGACCTCAAATCTACAGTACAAGTGGTTGGGAAAAAATGTGATTAATTTCTCTATTATTGGCATTAAGAATGTTTCCATTTTTTTATGATTGTAAATAATGCTGAAGTGAACATCTTAGTGCGTAAAGTGGTTTCCAGGTTTCGCCTTAGTGTAGATTCCTAGAGGGGACGGTGAGTGTTAGTGGGAGAGCAACCTGGTGGGCTCTGCCCTGAGACTTTGGCCAAGTCGCTGGCCCTTTTGGGTTTCCACTTCCCTGTCTCTCAGAACGCGAACCCCATGAACAGAAAGGGCTTTTCCAACCCTCACACTCAGACATCTACTGGCATCCTCACGCTGAGCTTAGACTCCTGCTGACTCAGAAAATTACTCATTATTATTTTATCTCTAGCAAGCCACATCTCTCCTCTGTGTCTCGATTACTCTATTGGCTCAGCAAGGATACCTAAAGAGACGTAGGGGGCACCAAGGGATGTTGGTGAAGTTCCTTTAATTAAAGAATTCTGCGGCCCAGAGCACGGGGCTTCCTTCCACAATATGCCTTGAGGCAGACACCTCCTTTTCTTGCTCTCCTGTCCCGTGGCCAATTGTCTCCTCCTCTCCTCCTCAGGGGGCTGGAGGAGGATGCATTCTGCGAGTGACATTGGGCCAGAGGGTGGCGGCCAGCTTTGTCGATGTTCAGTGACTGTTAATTACCGCGATGCTCCGTTGTGCCCTGATCTCCTCTCCGTGGAACCCACTCCCCAGAGACTGCACCCCTTCTCCAGGAAGAGTCCCCAAAGCTCTAACGAGAGCAAAGCCCCTCCCTCCACCTCACTCCAATCTTGGGATTTTCCCAACACACTCAGACTCTGCCCTGGAGGTGCCATCTTCTGTTGACCCTGAACGTAGACCAAACAGTGATCTGCCTCTCTGGTTTGTTGGGTTAATAAGCTTTTGGAACTTGTTCTTCAAGATTCCCACCCCCTACCCCGTGTTCATAGGCTCTGGAACCAGACTCCTTGGTTTTAAGCTTTTGCTCTGTCACTGACTAGCAATGTGAACATGTGTGAGTTACCAAATCTCCCGGTGCCTCAATTTTTAATCTGTAAAACGGGGACTTACAGCTGTAAATTTTTTTTCTTAGTTATTGCTGTATAGCAAAGCACCCCAAAACTTACTTACATGAGCAACAAGCATTGTGTTTCACTCACACATCCGTGGAGTGGGGTGGGGGTGGGGTTATTTAGGGGGCTCGCTAGGCTGGGCCCCAGCTGATCAAGACAGTCTTCTCCATGTGTCTTTTCTCTTCTTTGTGCCAGTGGCTACCTGGGGCGTGTTCTCATGGCAAGAGACAGAGGAATGGGGGGCAAGTCCAACCATGCCAGCACATATCAAGCCCCTATGGAGCCTCGTCTACTAACATCTGATTGGCCAAAGCGGGTCAGTGGGGCAGGGCATATACTCCCTCATCATGGGCGGGAGACGGGAGTGAATCTCTGTTGAACGATAATCCTAACAATCACATTTTGTCACAGTTTGCTGTAAAGGTTAATGACTTAATAACTTTAAAGTGCTTACAACAGTACCTGGCATGTCATATGTGCTTAATAAATAGTAGACATCATTTGTAGTGATAATATTCATACTAGTGGTAAAATTAACATTGGCATTTTTGTTAGTAGATTCACGTACCAGGTACTCTTTTCAAAATACACGTTTATACTAAAGTGTAAATTTCTGATAAGATAGTGTACCACAGATCTCAAATCTTTATCTTTAACAGCAGACGTTTAAGCCAAAGGGGTGAATACAGAAGGATGGAGTTTTGAGAATCAGTGAGATCTAGTGGCTAAGTAAGAGGGTTCTGGAGTTAGCCAAATTTGGATGGAAATTTAATTCAACAAAAATTTCAACAAAGAATTTTTTGTTGAGTGACCCTGGACGAGTTTCTTATCTTCACAGGGGTGTGGTGTGAATGTGAGAGATGTTGTAAGTAAAGCCCGTCACAAGGTGCCTGGTGCATGGTGATGTTGTAAATGCGTACATTTACATACACATGGCATACAAGGTCTGGAGAAGAGGAGGCAGGAGGTGGCAGAAGCCTCTCAAGGAGCCCTGAACCCCACCAGCAGGTGGCCACTGACTTCACCTCTGACCACTGGTCCATCCAGCATACATTCATTAAGCACCTACTGTGTGCCAGGCACAAGCCATAGAACCTCGTGTTCTCTCTGCTCCATTGGCCCATTCCCAAGGCTCACTTCCTCACAGTACATTCCGGAACATTCATTCTATTGGATGCTAACTAGGAGGTCAAAATTAAAATGACGACACGAGGGTTCTGCGGCAATCATGCTTGGGAACCTGCATCAAAGGGCGCCCAGCAGGTCCCCTGGCTGCGGGAGATGATGTGCAAGACAGGTGTCCGGTCTCATGTGACCACAAGACTCCTTTATTGAAGCATCTGGGGCTTCCTTAATGTCTCCCAAGTGTGCATCTCGCTCTCTATCCTGCTGCCACTGTCTGTGGCAGGCACCCCCTACCTTGCTGGCCGCCGGAGCCCCAGGCTTGCTCTCCAGCCCGCCCCCAGGGGAAGCGGACGCAGCTTTCTGGAACTCACATCCTTTGCTTGAGCCACATATGTCCCCTGACACGCGTGCTGCGGGGACCTCTTCCCTCCTCCTCTGCCTGGCTCGTTCTGTTCATCCTCCGTGATTCCACCCCTCCAGGAAGCCTCCTGCTGTCCTGGTCTGCGATGGGAGACCCTTTTAGGATCGTCTTGGCCTCCATAGCAACCTTCTCTCATACCTGATGGTACCGCCTGGTGCCTGCATGCTTTCCGCTGCCTCCTTCCCTGCGTCTTCTGAGGGCTCAAGGTGGGGACTGCAGTGTAGCCCGTGGTTAAGCTCACATGCTATGCAGCCTGATGGCAGGGTTGATACCCCGTGTGACTGTGGGCCCCTGTCCGTGCCTCGGTGTCGTGCTCTGGGCAATGGGAATAATGACAAGATGCCACATGGAGGGAGAAGCTGCTTTTGCTGCCCAGTCTCCGCTCCCCGGCCTGGCGGGGTGGGGGTGGGGGGGTGGTGGCAGAGTGTAACAGAAGGCGCTCAGATCGGGGGCCTGGGTTCGAATCCCAGCTGTGAGACAAAAAGCACGTGACTTCACACCTTGAAACCTCAACTTCCCTCTGCGAGAGGGGACGACCCTGTTTCTCTTTCCTAGGGTTGAACTGAGGATAGTCTGAGGCTCTGCAGGTGTAGGAGCCGACACAGGGAAGGTGCTTCATAAATGCAGACATCTTGAATTATGTGGGTGTGCTCTCCATCACTCCCACGGGCCTGGCCACGCCACTCACTGCACTCCTGGAAGCTAGAGCGGGAGGCATCTCGGATGGCAGGTGCATCTACCGCCTCATTTACAGATGAGGAAGCTGAGGCCCAGAGAGGACCAGGACTCATCCAAGGGCACACAGCAAGTAGGAGTTAGTAGGTCTTGGAGGAGAGTCAGGCTGGGCCTTAGGACATCTCGGGGTTGGAGAGCCTGTGGGGATGGTCAAAAACCACACAGTATCAGAATAAGGGGAGTGTGACTATTTCTGACAATGCCTTGCACAAATAGCATTCAGTTTTCAAATGGCCAGACCAAGGGTTTGTTAAATGCACCAGACGTCCCGAGACCCTAAGCTCCGCCTTTGCTTCCAGCTCCCCTGAGCAGGCATGAGGGTCACTCGCCTCCACACGCGGGGGTCTGCCTTTCTCCCCTGGCCGGTCCTGTGAAACTCAGTGTGTATCCTCAGTGCTCCAGCATTACCCGCTCGGCCAAGTGCAGCGGTGGCAGGAAGGATAGAGAAGCCACGTGCCCTGGGCCCTCCCGCTGGGCTGCGCGCGGTGTTCCACGCTCCCCCCAGAGCAGCTAGAGGTTGGGAGGGCTCCCTGGGGGCAGCTGGGCTGGTCGGAGTCTTGGGATCCCCACGCCCCAGCTGTGTGACCTTGGCAAAGTCGCCTCACTTACCAGGTCTCAGTTTGCTCATCTGTCAAACGGAGGGGCTGCTGGAATTGGCGGTGGCGTTGGTGGAATTGACGCTGCTGTTGCTGCAGGGGTGCAATGAGATAAAAGCGTATAAGGCAGTGAGCGGGGCAAACGGTGAGCGTAGTCATCATTATCTCATTTCATAACAACGCTTACAGCTGGGGCTACAAGTCGCCCCAAAGACACCCCCTGATGTCTTTGACCTGAAGGAAGGAACAGTCATATCCCGTCTTTGTCCCACCCTTGCAGGCCCGGGGGCATTTTCTTGACATCATGGAAGTCACATGCCAGGAGCTCCCTGGTGTCTGCAAAAGCACTAATGCCTGGCGCGGGTGCAGCATGTCACAGTTCCGAGCCCTTTCTGCTACACGTTACATAACCACCCCTCCCGTGCCTCCAGGGCCTTATAGTTTACACCTCACAGAGCGTCTGCTGGGTTTCAGGGATGCTGACCCTCGTCTCACTGAGGAGAACGTAGAGGCCAAGGGAGTCACACTCGGGCCCAAGGTCCTGCCCTTGGGGTGGCCGAGCGGTCCCCGGGGGGAGTGGTCCCACATGACTCTACCCCAGCCCCCTGGGCTCTGCCTCCTTGCTCTCCTTCTGCATCCTGCGGAAGATGGAGTCTCTGAACGAGGCTCTGGGACGCTGCCGCCGTTCAATGAGCTGATGGCGAAATCGGAGACTCAAGGGCTGGAGCAGAGGGAAGAGGGGCCGAGCTCTGATTCACGGGCGGGAGGATCAGTGGATGGGGAGGACTCACCCCGCAGCGATCGCCGGAAAGGCCCGGGCAGCCCGTCCTCCGGCGGACTCCCTCCCAGGGAGAGAAGGGCGGGCTGGCGGAGACCTCGGGTAGCATCTGGAGCCAGACGCGGGAGGCGAGGGAGAGCTCCCGGGCTCGGGGCAGACAGATCTGGGCTCGAATCCCAGCGCTGCCACGGTCAGAGCAACTCTGGCGAGCCTCATCGGTGAAGTGGGGGTGATGGGGTTTGTCATCGCAGGGCTCCCCCGAGCACAGTGTGTAAACAGCTGGTGGGAGCCGGGCATAAAGTAGGGGCTTGTAAAACATCTGGAAGCTTCTTTTATTAGGGCAGAGTGGAGAGAATTTCCTGTCTCTTTAGAAGATGGGTTTAAAATCTCTCAGCTGCCTCTGTTGGTCTTGAACGAGCAAGTGAGTCAATTTTTACACTATGAGATCTGATTTCTAGTGGAGGGTAAGCAGCTGAGGGCACGAGCATGTTTCTAACGGTAATAACTCATGTGTCTGGCGGGTTTCCACGGACAGGGGGCTTTCCTATACAGCCTCTCTCATCTGCCCTTCACAGACTCATTGAGCTGGGCACTGTGGTCATGGTGCAGGTGAGGATTCAGGGATCAGAGAGGGGCAGTGATTGGTCTCAGGTCACACAGCTAGTAAACGGCAGAACTGGGCTTCCAATCGGGACCTGCTGCCTCCAAATCGCCCACTCCTTCTCCCACTCCATCTTAACCTTGGGAGGAAATGGAAATGCCTTGGAATAGGGAAGGAACAACACTATAGTGAGAAGGAAGCGTCATCTGACCTCGAATGCTGATAGAAGCTTCTCTAGACCTTTCAGACTGGAGAACTTCTCTGCAAACTCACTCAGGGTATGAAAGCAACCAGTCTGCAGCAAGAAAGCTCCAACTCACCAATTTTGTGGTTTATCCATCAATTTCTCAAATTAATAGAGGCTTCCTCTGTGAATTGGGAGGACGGCAAGCCGCTGCCCAGCCTGAAACGGGACGATAATGGTAATTAATGAAGCCGTTTGCACGAGGAGCTGCAGCTGGCGAGGGAAACAGGAAAAGGTGATATTCTATCTTATTTTTCCTAGTAACTGCTCCCACTGTGCTCTGTTGGGCTCCATCCTTCTTGCTGGGCAGCCGGCTTCCTTCAGGACACCTCAGGCCCACTCCATAGCTTTCCAGTCACTTTCAGTTTCAAAAAGAACAATTTCAGCTTGGTTATGGTGACTCAATCTTGTTCATTTAAAAATATCAGTTTCCGGGCCGGCCCGGTGGCACAGTGGTTAGGTGTGCACGTTCCTCTTCGGTGGCCTGGGGTTCGCCAGTTCGGATCCCGGGTGTGGACATGGTGCCACTTGGCAAGCTATGCTGTGGTAGGCGTCCCACATAGAAAGTAGAGGAAGACGGGCACGGATGTTAGCTCAGGGCCAGTCTTCCTCAGAAAAAAGAGGAGGATTGGCAGCAGATGTTAGCTCAGGGTTGATCTTCCTCAAAAAAATTAAAAAAAATTAAAATGTCAGTTTCATATGAAACTTGGAGCTCTCCTCCGGGGTTGTGTGTGTGCATGTGTGTGTATGCGTGCACACGTGTGTGCATGTGCTTGCGTATGTGCATCCTTTGGTGTCAGGTCCGGGAGACAGCTTCCCTCTCATGTGACTGCATCCAACCTGTGGGCTGTGCCCGCCTCGTGGCTCACACTTACTGCCCCCCCTGTAGACAGCCCCGTGTCAGAGACGGCCAGTCGGCTACGTCCCCTCTCCCATGGTTTTGCCTGAGTTTCTGTCCAACACGCAGCAGCTGTGGGCTCCCTCTGACGGCAGGCTCCCTAAGGAGGAGGTGTTGATCAGATGCAGCTCAGACTCAACCACCCTCCTTCTCTCAGTTCTCACGGGCGAGTGGGGGTCCAGCTCACGGCGCTGACTCCCAGGGCCCCTGATCTTGGGAGTGGACCTGGCTGTTGACTTGAGTCCTCGCCGCCTACTGCGGTGTCCGCTCAAGTCGCGGGAAAACCCACGGGTCCTTGCCACGCCCAGCAGTGGACTCTCCTCTCTGCCCTGCCATCACCTCTGTCCCTTTCTCCGTGCACCCTGGAAGTGTTGAACCCAGAGGCAGGGGACGAGTTGCAGGTTCAAGGACTCAGAACGCTCAGAGGAGGCTTGCTCCCTGGGGGAGGGGGCAGGGAGGCGGTTCCGGGCGCATCTGGTCTCGTAGAAAGGCAGCTCCTTACTCCTCCCGGACCACTGGTGCGTCTCTCACTGGTAAATGCTGTCCTATCAGGTTGGCGTCCCCTGCCCCCGGGGCTACGGGGAGTCCTAGGGCTCCAAGAATCAGAGCTTCTTTGAGACTTTAGTCACTTTGTTCTCCGCAGTGGACCCCTGGAGCCCTTTGGAGGGGGTGGGGTGGGGGAAGCCCTGGACCTCACGCATCCTGCTCCACGCTGTCCTGTTTGTGGAGCCCAGCCTGCGCCGGGCGCTGTCAGGGGCTTTACAGCCATTGTCTGTGGCTGCTTCTCAGACCCCCTCAGCAGGTTTTATTGTCCCCAATTTACCAGTGAGGGGACCTGAGCTCAGACATAATATGGCTCGCCCGACGGGGCACGGGCAGTGCATGGCAACCCCCGGATGTGAATCCAGGTGTGCCTGTCTTCAACTCCCAGAAGGGATGGGCGAGGGTTGTTCGGGGCCACCCAGGAAGGATTCCTCACTCTCTGGTCACAGCACTCAATTTCTGTCGGGGCAACGACCTCTTCTCCATTGGGTACGGTCTTGGGGGCACCGTCAATTCAGGTGGCCTGCCCTCCTTTAGACATATGGCCCAAACTCGGTTTATTGGACCCTTGAGTCTAGAGCAGAGCGATACAGTGACAAATAACCCCCTTTCCCCCAAAACAACAGACGACGATAGAGCAGAGCTGGTGCACACTCACGCCAGCGCTGGTCCAACGGGCTGTTGGGCGGCTCTGGCTACGAAGACTCCAGAACCCATGTAGTTCCTGGAGACGTGGTTCTCCAGCTCGCCCATCAGTTCAGGGAACTAGCCAACGCTCTTCCACAAAAGCCTCTCCACCCTCCGTTTTCTTTGCTCCAGTCAGCCGCAGTTGGTCCCCATCATTTGCAATCAGACCGTTCCGTCTGGTACCCTAAGCACAGCATCGGGAGTCCTGCTCTTTGCCTGACGGGAACCCCTCTAGTCTGAGTCTCACAGAGTTATGACATAGAAAGTATTCTGAACAGGGCCCGGCACAGGCTGGCGGCAACCAGTGACCACCGCCATTATTATTACTGTTCTCCTCGTGGGCTCTGGTCCACATCGGGGTCCAGGTGGGAGTGCGTGGCCACGTCCAGCCCTCCTGGGCCTCAGGGCTGTTGGCGATCCTCACGCAGCCCGAGCTGACAGGTCTTGGTTCAGTTCCTACCAGGCAGATGCTCCTGTCGCGTCAGACGGCCACTCACTGCAGCTGGCACTAATTGACCGTGTTACGGCGTCGCAGCGGGCTCAGTCAGTTGGTGGGGTGGGGGTGGGCGGTGTTTGTGGGAAGCCGGGCCTGCTGCTGCCGGTGCTGTGTTCCAGGGGCCCCAGCCTGGGGAGGACCATCTTGTCCCACAGTTCTTCATGCTCTCCCCAATGGGCAAGGGGGCCTCAGCCGGGAGCGGCTGTGCTCACCATCCTCTTCGTCACCAAGGTCATCCTCAGCATCGTTACTGTGACGATCGTTATTGTTCTGTGACACCTACTCTGTGCCAGGCCCCTTAGGATGGTAAGGACAGCCCTGAATATCAAAGCAACAGTGACACACATGGTCACGTTACTCTCCCAGAATGCTTACAGGGAAGTTTATGCCCATTTTATGGATGAAGAAGTTGAGGCTGAGGGATGTTGCTGGAGAAACGTGGAAGGTGCTTGGGCTCCCCTTGGCATCTCTCCTTCAGCAGAGGCTGTGACGGGTTTCTCCAGACTTCCTTCAAGGCAAGCACAGAAGTATTTGATTCTTTTAGAGACAGTAGTTTGATCTACATGAGAAACGCACGCACTCCTATTAACATGGCTTTGATCCTGCTCCTTGTAAAATAATCCTGGCTCCGTGATACCAAAGGGGACCAGCCCCCGCCCTGAGCCACATCTGGATTCTTGGGGACAAACGGTGTTGTCTTCACAGGTGCTCTCTCTACAGCGGTGGCTCCCGGATTTCTGCCCCCACGCAGAGCTGTCTCCTGCACTCTGGACTCACATCTCCGACGGCCTCTCACCTCCAGACGATGTCTGATGGACCCTTGGGACTCTGCGCATCTAAGGCCTCCATGTCCTCCATCCCCATCGCCTCCCCTGCAGCTTCCACCACCTTCATTACTGGGGCTCTGTCCTTCTCGTGCTCAGTCCCAAAGCCCTGGAGCCGTCGTCGGCTCCTCTCTCTCTCATACCCCACATCCACTCCACCAGGAAAGCCCATGTTCAGAATCAGTCAGTTCTCTCCACTCTCCCTGTGGGGAACCACCACCCTCTCTTGCTGGGACTGTCCCATCAGCTTCCTAATTGGTCCCCCTGTTCCTATCTTGGCTCCACCTCCAGCTATTCCCAATGCACTAGCTGGAATCATCCTTTTAAGACATAAGTCAGACCATGTCACCTCTCTGCCTCAGCCAGGGTGGTGACCCCCATTTCAGTGCTGGTAAAAATCAAAAGTTTCAAGTGGCCTCTAGGGTCCTCCCCGACCTGGCTTCATATCTCACAGCTCTCCTCTGCCCACTCTTCCCAGCCACACGGGTCACCTTGCCATCCCACAGCACACCAGCCACACTCCTGCCTCAGGGCCTTTGCACGGGCTGCTCCCTCTTGCCCTGGATGTACACACAGCTCACTCCTTCCCCTCCTTCCAGCCTCTGCTCCTTCCTTCCTGACCACACTAAGATTGTACCACCCACACCTTACACCCTAAATTCCTGGTCCCCTCCCTCTGTCCTACTTCTCCTTTGTTTCATAGCAAGTATGACCTTCTGACGTCTTATACAACTTACTTGAGGAGAACTAAGACTGCCATTTATTGTCTGACTCCTAACACCAGTATGGTGGTTCCTCAGGGGTGAAGCTCTCTGCCTGTTTTGCTCACACACAATTCATGAGCTTCTAGAACATTGTCTGGCACACAGCAGACACTCCATGAATGAATCTCTAATAGCTTTCTTCATTTATTATTGTTTTTTTTTTTTGAGGAAGATTAGCCCTGAGCTAACTGCTGCTAATCCTCCTCTTTTTGCTGATGAAGGCTGGCCCTGAGCTAACATCCGTGCCCATCTTCCTCTACTTTATATGTGGGACGCCTACCACAGCATGGCTTGCCAAGCAGTGCCGTGTCCACACCCGCGATCCAAACTGGTGAACCCCAGGCTGCTGAAGCGGAATGTGTGCACCTAACCGCTGCGCCACCAGGCCGGCCCCTAATAGCTTTCTTCTGAACCTCAACTTTCTCCCTGAAATTGGGGACAGGAGAGCATCAGTTCATCCCACCATATAAGTATTGTTAAAATCCCCAGAGAACACAGGATCCTGTGGGGCAGGGTGCTGACCTGGTCCCTGCCCCTACTTCCAGGCTCATCTTAATCTAATCTTGTTCTCACCTTTAGGCTCCACCAGTGTCAAACCCCTTGTAGGCCCCTGCTCTGTCATACCTCAGGGCCTTTGCATGTGCTGTGCCTCTTTCTGCTCGGTGGACTCCTGGGTGTCATTCAAAGCCCTGGCTAGGTGTTGCCTCTTCCCTGAGGCCCTCCATGATATTCTCACCCTCCTCCATCCTGAGAGACTCCTTCCTTCTTCCGAGTGACTTCTGCATTGTGCACGCATTTCTCAGTGCACAGGTCCCTTTGTCTCACTGGCACTCATCTCCACATCCACGCACCAGCAGACTGTGAGCTCCTTGAGGGCCGAGGCTGGGTTGTGTCCTGAGCTGGCCCGGGGCCGGCACGTGGTGGTTGCCCAGTCCGTGTTTGTTTGTTGTGGGCGACAGAACAAATCTGACACAAGTCAGGAGAGAACAAAGCCTGTTCCGAAGATCCTTTCAAGGTCTCCGGCTGGTGGGAAATGAACAATGTCTTATGATTTGATCTTTTATTTATACTGTATACTGTATTTTCAAATAGGATTTGAGGCAGCCTGAGATGAAAGGCACAGAGACAGCGAACACGAAGCCCGGCATCTTGGCCGCCTCCTTCTGCTTCTACTCCTGGCTCTTCCTCGCTGGCGTGGAAACATGCCCGTCTCTGTTCTCCTGACAAAAGCTGCCCCAGCCCTCGCTTGGCCCTCTGTCTCTTTGCAGCTAGCGCCTTTGAGCCAGGCCTTCAGCGCCTGTCTCCACTCAGACCCACATCCTCGTCCCTCCAGGACCCTGCTCGTAGCCAGCGCAGCAGCCCCCTCCATGTCACTGACCACAGTGGCCACTTTCGGACCTAAATCATTTGCGCTCCAGGGAGCACCTGACCTTTTGACCCCCTTCCCTCCTCCGGGACTTGCTGTCCCCGCCACCAGGGGACAGTCAGCCTGCCTCCCCGAGCATCCTTTTCTCTGTCCAGAGAGGAGCATGCCACCCATCTCTAGACTCTGCTGTGGGGCTCCATGAAAGCGTGTACTCGTCACGTGCTGATAAGGAAGTCCTTTGTGGCCAGGGAGAGGCTTCCTACGCTCACATCCTCACGTTTCTTGGGCCCAGGGGAGACCTGCCAGTTGGCTGACGCCGGGAGTTGGGTCTCTGGTTGGAAGGACATGGACTCAGGAACCAGCCATAGGTGGCTTGCTGCTGGGGACGGTGCAGGGACATCCTGGCCAAAGGGCAGCTGTGTGACTGGCTCCTCTTCTCCGAATTCATGGCCAGAGTGTGAGGACTCACCCAGAAAACTGACTCAGGCTTCCAGGCGGCACTCAGAGCCTGTGCTGGGCGTGTGGCATGGCTGACTGTCAAATACATCACTCACAGTCGATGGCATGACAGTGGGTGTATGTCAGCAGCTCTTCGAGCCAGGCAGGCTGGACCCTTGGTCCTCCTCAAAGGAAAGGAGAGCTGACACTGATTGGGCACCTACTACGTGCCAGACATTCTCCTAAATATTTTACATCCGCCATCATTCGATTCTCTCAACAGCCCTGGAAGGAGGGGCGGGTCATCCTCTCCATCTCACAGGTTAAGAAACCAAGAATTAGGAAGCTTAACATTTGAAATTTCGGTAAAAGCACAATGACAAGGAGGTTGCCCAAAGATCGCACGTTTCGAAGGCCCAATGCCTTTTTTTAAAAAAAATATTTTTTTATTGAGTTCATAATAGTTTATATCAATGTGAGATTTCAGTTGCCCGTTATTTCTTCACTGTCCTCACATAAACACTCCCCTTCACCCTCTGTACCCACCCTCCACCCCCCTCCCCCTGGGAACCACTAATCTGTTCTCTTTGTCCATGTGTTTGTTTATCTCCCACATAACAGTGAAGTCATCTGGTGTTTGTCTTTCTCAGTCTGGCGTATTTTGCTTAACATAATTGCCTCCAGTTCCTTCCATGTTGTTGCAAAGGGATGATTTTGTCTTTTTTATGGCTGAGTAGTATTCCATCACATATATATACCCCATCTTCTTTATCCAATCATCGGACAATGGGCACTCGGATTGTTTCCATGTCTTGGCTATTGTGAATAGTGCTGCAATCAGCATAGGGGTGCATATGTCACTTTGGATTGCTGATTTCAAGTCGTTTGGGTAGATACCCAGTAGTGGGATAGCTGGGTCATATGGTAGTTCTATTTTTAGTTTTTTGAGGAATCTCCATACTGTTTTTCCATAGTGGCTGCACCCGTTTGCATTCCCACTGGCAGTGTGTGAGGGTTCCCTTCTCTCCACACCCTCTCCAACATTTGTGATTTTTAGTCTTAGTGATCATAGCCATTTTAACGGGTGTAAGGTGGTATCTCAGTGTAGTTTTGATGTGCATTTCCCTGATGATTAGTGATGTTGAACATCTTTTCATGTGTCTATTGGCCATCTGCATATCTTCTTTGGAAAAATGTCTATTCATCTCCTCTGCCCATTTTTTGATTGGGCTGTTTGGTTTTGTATTGTTCAGTTGTGTGAGCTCCTTATATATTATGGAGATTAACCCCTTGTCAGATATATGATTTGCAAATATTTTCTCCCAATTGGTGGGTTGTCTCCTTACTTTGATCCTCATTTCTTTTGCCTCGCAGAAGCTCTTTAGTCTGATGAAGCCCCACTTGTTTATTTTTTCTTTTGTTTCCCTTGTCTGAGAAGATATGGTATTCAAAAAGATCCTTTTAAGTTCGATGTCAAAGAGTGTACTACCTATATTATCTTCCAGGAGTTTTATGGTTTCAGGACGTATCTTCAAGTCTTTGATCCATTTTGAGTTTATTTTTGTGTATGGTGTGAGATAATGGTCTACCTTCATTCTTTTGCATGTGGCTGTGCAGTTTTCCCAACACCATTTATTGAAGAGACTGTCTTTTCTCCATTGTATGTTTTTGGCACCTTTGTTGAAGACTAGGTGTCTGTAGATGTGCGGTTTTATTTCTGAGCTTTTAGTTCCATTGATCCCTGTGCCTGTTTTTGTCCCAGTACCATGCTGTTTTGATCACTATGGCTTTGCAGTACATTTTGAAATCAGGGATTGTGATGCTTCCAGCTTTGTTCTTTTTTCTCAGGATTGCCTTAGCAATTCGGGTCTTTGGTTGCCCCATATGAATTTTAGGATTCTTTGTTCTATTTCCATGAAGAATGTCATTGGGATTGCATTGAATCTGTAGATTGCTTTGGGTAGTATGGACATTTTAACTATGTTTATTCTTCCAATCCATGTGCATGGAATCTCTTCCGTCTCTTTAAGTCATTATCAATTTCTCTCAATAATATCTCATAGTTTTCATTGTATAAGTCTTTCACCTCCTTGGTTAAATTTATTCCTAGGTACTTTATTCTTTTAGTTGCGATTGTAAATGGAATTGTATTCTTGAGTTCTCTTTCTGTAATTTCATTATTAGAGTATAGAAAAAGAACTAATTTTTGTAAGTGGATTTTGTACCCTGCAACTTTACTGTAGTTGTTAATTATTTCTATTAGTTTTCCGATGGATTCTTTGGGATTTTCTATATATAAGATCATGTCATCTGCAAACAGTGAGAGTTTCACTTCTTCACTCCCTATTTGGATTCCTTTTATTCCTTTCTCTTGCCTAATTGCTCTGGCCGAAGCCTCTAGTACTATGTTGAATAAGAGTGGTGATAGTGGGCATCCTTGTCCTGTTCCTGTTCTCAGAGGGATGGCGCTCAGTTTTTGCTCATTGAGTGTGATATTGGCTGTGGGTTTGTCATGTATGGCCTTTATTATGTTGAGGTAGTTCCCTTCTATCCCCATTTTGTTCAGAGTTTTTATCATAAATGGCTGCTGGATCTTGTCAAATGCTTTCTCTGCATCTATTGAGATGATCATGTGGTTTTGATTCCTCGATTTGTTGATGTGGTGTATCATGTTGATTGATTTGCAGACGTTGAACCATCCCTGTGTCCCTGGTAGAAATCCCGCTTGATCATGATGTATGATCCTTTTGATGTATTGCTATATTCGGGTTGCCAATATTTTGTTGAGGATTTTTGCATCTATGTTCATCAGCGATATTGGCCTGTAGTTTTCCTTTTTTGTGCTGTCATTGTCAGGCTTTGGTATCAGAGTGATGTTGACCTTGTAGAATGTGTTAGGAAGTATTCCATCTTCCCTAATTTTTTGGAATAGCTGGAGAAAGATAGGTATTAAATCCTCTCTGAAAGTTTGGTAGAATTCTCCAGGGAAGCCATCTGGTCCTGGGCTTTTATTCTTTGGGATGCTTTTGATTACTGTTTCAATCTCTTTCATTGTGATTGGTCTATTCAGATTGCCTGCTTCTTCTTGATTCAGCTTTGGGAGGTTGTAAGAGTCTAAGAATTTATCCATTTCCTCTAGATTGTCCATTTTGTTGGCATATAGTTTTTCACAGTATTCTCTTATAATTCGTTGCATTTCTGTGGTGTCTGTTGTTATTTCTCTTCTTTCATTTCTAATTTTATTTATCTGAGCCTTCTCTCTTTTTTCCTTTGTAAGTCTGGCTAGGGGTTTGTTGACTTTATTTATCTTCTCAAAGAACCAGCTCTTTGTTTCATTGATCCTTTCTACTGTCTTTTTTGTTTCAATAGTATTTATTTCTGCTCTGATTTTTATTATTGCTCTCCTTCTGCTGACTTTGGGCTTTGTTTGTTCTTCTTTTTCTAATTCAGTTAGGTATAGTTTGAGATTGCTTATTTGGGATTTTTCTTGTTTGTTAATGTGAGCCTGTATTGTGATGAATTTCACTCTCAAGATGGCTTTTCCTTCAGCCCATAGGAGTTGGTATGGCGTATTATCATTTTCATTTGTCTCCAGATATTTTTTGATTTCTTCTTTAATTTCTTCAATGATCCATTGGCTGTTCAATAGCATGTTTTTTAGTCTCCACATCTTTGTCCCTTTCTCAACTTTTTTTCTTGTAATTAATTTCTAGCTTTATAGCATTGTGATAGGAAAAGATGCTTGTTATTATTTCAATTTTCTTAAATTTATAGAGGCTTGCCTTGTTTCCCAGCATATGGTCCATCCTTGAGAACAGTGTGCACTGGAGAGGAATGTGTATTCTGCTGTTTTTGGATGGAGTGTTCTGTATATGTCTAGTAAGTCCAACTGGTCTAGATTTTCATTTAATTCCACTGTTTCCTTGTTGATTTTCTGTCTGGATGATCTATCCATTGCTGTGAGTGGGGTGTTGAGGTCCCCTACTATTATTGTGTTATTATTAATGTCTTCTTTTGGGTTTGTTAGTAGTTGTTTTATGTTTTGGAGCTCCTGTGTCGGGTGCGTAGATGATCATAAGTGCTATGTCTTCTTGGTGGAGTGTCCCTTTGATCATTACATACTGCCCCTCTTTGTCTCTCTTTACCTGTCTTATCTTGAAGTCTACTTTGTCTGATATAAGTATTGAGACACTTGCTTTCTTTTGTTTGCCATTAGTTTGGAGTATCGTCCAATGGCTTATTTTTGAACTCTCACTTGGCCCACATCTTTAACTCTCCAAGGACCATTGCAGGAAAGGAAAGAGGCACAGACTGGGCATGGGAACACCTGGGCTCGCAATCCAGAATCCAGGACCTACTAGTTGAGTCGTGTTGTACAAGCTGTTTCAACCTCTTGTAGTCTCAGTTTTCTCATCTGTCAAATGGGCACGATCACGCGGATCTCCCAGGGGCAAGTGAGAGCGCTTCAAAAACTGTAAGGTTGGAGCATCTTCTTTATTTAAGCTGCTGTCATTTCCTGCATAGGTGTTTCTTAGGGGTCTTCTCCTGTTTACTCTTGTTCCTTCCTCTGAGGCCTCTTTTCTACACAGCAGCCAGAGGGATTTTTTTGAAACGGAAATCAGTCCATGTCATCTCCTTGCTCGAAACCTTTAAATGGGTTCACATACATTCCCGGTACCCTGTGCAGCCTGGCTCTTCCTGTCTCCCCAGGACCCACCTCTTGCCCCTGCCCCCACCTTTAGCTCTTTCTCTTTAGCCCCCTGGACACTTTTCAATTCCTCATCACACTGTGCTCTTTCCTACCCCAGGGCCTTTGCACGTACTCACCCCTCTACCTGGAACATGCTTCTCTCCCGCTCTTTGCCTGGGCAGCACCTGCTCCTCCTTTGGATCGCAGCAGGAACTTCACTTTCTCAGGGGTGCTCCTTTCTGTCTACTCCAACTAAATTCGGTTCCCTGGTTTTTCTCTCTTACAGCCACGTTTCCTTCACTCTGCACACTCTGTCACTGAGTTTTTACTTGTGTGTGTGGTTTTATTTTGTTTTGTTTCTGTGTCTGTCTGCTTCTCAGGATGTGAGCTCCGTGAGGACATGCACCTTGCCTGCTCTGTGTACCCTCACATCTCCGTCCCCAGCACAGTGCCTGGCACAGAACAGAGATGCTCAACACTTTCAGTGGAAGGAAAGCGTGAAGAGGCTTCCTGTGGTTTCCCCAGGATGCCCGCAACCGGCAGCCCGGTGCTGGAGAGCAGAGAAGGAGGAATCTGCCCAGAGGCAGCTGTTAACCAGGGCTCCTTTCCACATCTCTGATCTCATTGAACCCACACAACATTTAAGCCTCGATTTCTATGTAAAGTGGGAGTAACTGGGGCCAGAGTTTGGAAGGTTAGATGTGATAAGGCATGAAGTGCCAGACACGGTGAAGGGTTTTTTTAAATGCTGTTCCTTCCCTATTTTACAAATGTCCTTGATCCCTCTGTGGGTGATATTTCTCTCACTTTGCAGACGAGGACAATGAGGACCAGAGAAGTTAGGCAGTTAGCCCAAGAGCACAGTGGCAGAGTGGTCACAAGATGGGGTGCTCTGCATTTTCTATGAGATCAGGGCACCTCCCCCACCCACCAGCCATCGGGGAGCGGTCCCAGGATCCTCTCCGAGAATGCGCCCTAGAGAGCATCCTTCTGCGCTCACTGGCCCCAGTGAGGAGCCAGAGAAGCCTGCTCTGTTTCCAGAAGAGCAGCCCAGCCATCTCCCTCTCCCACCACCCAAGTCCCCTCCTCGAAGCTTCCCGAGATGGCACTGCGGCCACCTCTGCAGAGCTGGCCCCAGATGATGAGGTCCTCCTCTCACTGGGACCCCTGGGATGCTGCACAGCAACTGACCTATATTAATCGCAAGTGCTATTCGCCGGCTTGGTCCCCTCCCGCCCAGCACGCAACCCCACCCTGCACAGAATCCTCCATCCATCCAAGGACGTTGTAAAAATAAAATGATCCAAGCCTGGCCCTCTGGGAGCCTCAGCTTTACAACGTGTCCTCCTCCGAGACGGACGGCGTTCACAACCCAGTTTGAGGAAGAGGCAACGAAGAGGAGGAGAAGATATGGGGAGGAGTGGGGAGGGGAGAGCCAGAGACAGATCCTCATGAATTTGACGGGGTGGGAGTGGAGGAGATGAGAAAGGTAGGGGAGAAAGGGGCGAGCAAAACAGGGGAGAGAAGAAACATTAGCAAAAGAGACTCAGGGGAGATTACAGGGTTAGAGGGACTGAAATCCTACAAAGAACAAACGGAAGCCTTAGAAAGAACAGCGAGTGGACGGGAACAAAGAAAAGAGAGTCCCGGAAGAAAACTGGTGAAAAGGGAAGGATGGGATGAAGGAGACAAAAGGAATGAAAAGCAGAGGAAACAGAGCACCTGGAAATGGGGTTGGGCTGCTTGCTGAGATGCGAAACAGAGACCGTGAAATGGAACAAGACTGTACCAACTCTAAAGACTGGAGGGCGGGAAGGGAGGGTTGGTTGGCGGGATACAAGGCGAGTTTAGGCGGGTCTGGTGGCTGCTGGGGCCCTTGGGCAGCGACTGGCCCAGCATCTGAAAGCTGGCCGGTGCTGTAGTCCCAGGCCTGGCGTGTCCAGCCCACAGAGCCTGGCTCCTCTGCAGGGTCTTTCCCAGCCTCCACGCCTGCCCCATCCTGCCAGGGGGACTCAGTCCTCGGAGGCCGGCTCCTGGGTGCTCAAGAGCAAAGTGCTCTCCGAGGCCCGGGTCAAACCCATGGACTGGGTTTCTCTCTCCTTCACCCTTCACGCAGAAGATCTTGTGCAGCCAAGGGTTCTGTCTGGGAACTTGTGGTCCCTTCCGGGTCCATCCTGGATTTGTCTCCAAATGTGCATTGGAAACCTCAGTGCAATCAGAATTACACCCAAGTCTTCTCCTGGGTGCCGGGCCTCTTCAGTGAACACACCATCCCCACCCCGGGGCACTTCTAGCTCCTTCTTGCTTCCTCTTCCGTCCTCCCATCTTTGCCTCCTCCTGCTCTTTCGCTCTTATTTTCTTCTTCATCCCCAGGTGCACCAGCTGTTTTTGCTGCATCGCAAACCGTCCCAAATTTAATGGCAGGGAGTCAAGCAGGGAGTCAAACAACAACGATCACTTCTTATTGCTTTTGTCTTTCATGGTTCTGGAGTAATTGGGCTCAGCTTTGTAGTTTCCAGCCGGAGTCTCACGGGGTTGCAGCTGGAGTCCTTTTGATGGCCTCCCCTCTCGTTAGTCCGGTGGCTGGGAGCTCATCTGGAGCTGGCAGCTGAAATGCTCACCCACGGCATCGCTATGCGGCCTTGGCTTCCTCACGGCGCGGTGACCGGGTTCTAAGAGGCTGTTGTGTCTTTTATGACCTACCTTCAGAAGTCACATAGTGTCACCTCTGTTGTACTCTATTGGCCATAGTCCTGTAGTCTAAGGCAGTCACAAACGTCCGTCCAAGTTTAAGGGGAGGGCACGTAGACCCCAGCTCTTGATGGGGGACTTGGGAGGTGACTTGTAAGAAGAGTATGTGAAAGCATCTTTGGGGGACTGGCCTGGTGGCACAGTGGTTAAGTGCACACGTTCCGCTTCAGTGGCCCAGGGTTCGCTGGTTCGGATCCCAGGTGCGGACATGGCACCGCTTGGCAAGCCATGCTGTGGTAGGTGTCCCACATATAAAGTAGAGGAAGATAGGCACCGATGTTAGCTCAGGGCCAATCTTCCTCAAAAAAAAAAAAGAAAAGAAAAGCATCTTTGGAACATATCATCCGCCATAGTTTACCCTCTGACCAGAACGATTCACCACAACTCACATCCCGCCATGCCCACTATGCTGAATTGTGTCCCCTCTCCCCCTGCAAAGTCATATGTTGAAATCCTAACCCCCAGGACCTCGGAGTGTGACTGTATTTGGAGACAGGGTCTTTAGAGAGGTGATTACGTTAAAATGAGGCCATGAGGGTGGGCCCTAATCCAATGTGAGTTGACAGGTGTCCTTTTAACAGCAGAAAATTTCTACTTGGACACACACAGAAAGGAGATGGTGTGAAGAGTCACAGAAAGAAGATGGCCACTACAGGAGGGAGGCGCAGAACGCAGCCTTCCAGGCCCGCAGAGGAAAACCACCCTGCCTGCACCTCCGTCCTGGACTTCCGGCCTCCACAACGGCGGGAAGTAACTTTCTGTTGTTTAAGTCCCTTGTCCTGTGACTGTGTTATGGCAACTCTAGCAAATTAATATATATCTCCGTATATAAAACATATTCATTCTCCTCCCCTGAGACTGGTCTTCGTGGCATCAGCTCAAAGCCCAGGGTCGTGTCACCGACACCAGGTGCAGGTGGGGCCATGTTAGGTGGAGCTCCTTGGGTACAGCTCCTTGCGGACCACTCCTCTCAACGGCAAGATCTGTGCATGAAAGAGACAAGATCTCTGGGCCCCCCACACCCAGCAAACAACGGGGCGACAGGCTTAGGATAAGCACCAGAGATACTCCCACTCAAAGGGGGCATGCGGGAGACACAGCAGTCACTGGTCCACGGCAGTCCTAACATCCTCGGGCACCCGTTGCCAGTCCCTTAGTTAGCACTCAGTCTCACTGCCTGAGAACTTCCTCCCACATCCGCTAGTGACCCCCAGTCGTGGGACCCCCCGAAGCTGCAGGAGGCTGGGAAATGTGGCCTTGCTGGTGCTCTGGTGGGCAGGGGTCTGGTACCAGCCTTGTCTCTCCACACCCTTCCTCCGTGGCTCGAGCCTGGTCTCCTCCATGCTCCTTGCACGAGTGCCCCCATGGATGGGAAGCTCCTGGAGCACCGAGACCGTGCCTCTCCTGTTCATCACTGCCTGCCCTGTGTTCGGCACAGAATAGGGATTCCAGACGTAGTTACTGAAGAGAGGAATGGGTCGGTCTCGCATCTGTGCCCCCGGAGAGCTTTGTAAATATCTCTGATGGGGCCTTGACGTCACTGGGTTTTACTCACTCTGTGCTGGTCCCTGCTCACCCTCAGACTCCTCTCTCTGCTCCACCAGGTTCTTCTCAGGCACCTCCTGCGTGGTAACACTGTGCTGGGCCCTGGGCATGTCTTTGTGAATAAAACAGACCTGTCTGCGCCCTCAGAGAGCTTGCGGTCCAGAGGAGAGACCAGCAATGAGCAGAGAGTCACAAACCATTGTGCAAATAAATTTAAAATGGTAACGGTGATTAAATGCTCTGAAAGAAAGGGGAGAGTCGGGGCTGCGAGCACACCTCAGAGAGAGATGATCTAACCCTGTGATTCTGGGAAGGCTTCCCTGAGGAGGTGACGTTTGGCCTGTGACCTGAAGCATATGCAGACATTAACCAGGTGGAGAGAGGATGGGCACAGAAGAGTGTGCTGGGCTGGAGGAATGGCCTGGGTAGAGGCCCTGAGGCTGGAGGGAGCATAACATCAGTCACGACAACGACAACAATGACATTATTATTATTATTACAGGTCAGACTCACTGAGTACTTACGATGTGACGCACCTTGTATTAAGCACTTTACACGTATTATGTGAGTTAATTTGTACTGTAACAGAAGCCCGTGTTCCTTCAGCCCAGCCCAGAGGTCCCCTGAGGACAGTCCTCATTCTTGCTGACAGCTTCCTGGGTCGTCCTGCGGGCCTGCAAGGGGCAGGCTGGACGTGCGGGCATCCACACTTCCCAGGACTGCCCTCACCAGTGACTGACGGGAACTGGAGGATTAAGCTTCCTCGCCCTTGGCGGGTGATCCTCAGGCACACCTGACCTGGGCTCTCAGAGGCCCCCCACGATGTGGAGGCCCCGTTACCCGCAGGGGTGCCCCATCAGTGCAGTCGTCACTGGCTTCCCTCCCTCCCTGCCTCCCTTCCACGCTCCCACTGGGCGTCTGGGATCACCTCCGAAATGATGACTTGCTCCTGGACACTTGTCTCAGGGTCTGCTTTTGCTGCAACCAAAATGAAGATACTACTGAGTGTCCCATTTAATAGACGAGGAAACTGAGGCACAAAGGCACTAAGTAAACACAGAACTGAAAGAAGGTCTTTGAAACTAAAGCACCAACAATGTATGCGTGCGTGTGTCCACATGTGCCCACGTGTGTGCCTGTCTCATGTGTACACGTGTGTGCTCATGTGTATGCGCCTGTGTGCATGCACGTGTGTGTGTGCCCATGTCGTGTGGGCCTGTGTGTGTGCGTGTGTGAGTGTGAGATGGGACGAGATGCAGCCGGCGAAGTGTGTGTGCAGACCAGGACAAGGATTTGGGTCGTTAACTTAGGGGCGCAGGAGGCTTTTTCAGACGAGGTGACTGGTTCTAATTGATGTTGGAACAGTGTCCCAGTGGTGACTGAGGCCAACCTGGATTAGAGGGGCTCGAGCAGATGCGAAGGGGCGGTTGGGGTCTCTGGCAGTCATTTGAAGAGCCCTGGGGACCCACCAGGGCAGGGGTGCTGAGCTCCCTCATAAGTTTCTGGAGCAGTGGGGGGACCATGAAGGCCAGGGCGTATCCAGGCCTCACAGGGTCCCATCCCCTGCACCCAGCCCGCAGTGTCCATCTCTCAAGATGGAACCACACTTGGCACCTCAGCTACGCCCCACCCCCACCCCTTTCCCACCCTCTTAGGTCGCAGAGCCCCCTCCTGCCCCCACCCCCACCGGGACCTCTGTCGGTGATGATCAGTGCCTAGGGTGGCCCCCACTGCCCAGCCCGGGTTGGCAGGTGCAGCAGGAAGGCTGGCCGGCCTCTGACCAGGCAGGCCCTGGAGGCGAGCACGTGGTGGGCCGGGTGCCGGCTGTTTCTGCCCCAGTGCCCTGCGTGGCCCGTGCCCACCTGAGCAGATGACCTTGGAAGTGAGCGTGATCTGAACCGGGTCAGGAGGGTCTGCCGGCCCCGTCTTCTCCTCCTCCGCCTCTGCTGGCCTGCACTGCCCTTGCCACGGTCCTGGAGGGGTGGACGAGCTCGGCTGGCCAGGGGCACCACGCAGCATGGCGAAGTGTGACATGACACGGCCCCGTGGTCCAGTAGTGCTGGGGGTGCGGGACATGGATGCTGGGGGCTCCAGTGCAGCCGACACAGGACTGGAGGGTGGGAGGGTGGCAAAAGAGTGGCGAGGGGCACAGGCTCACCTGCCAGTGCCTTGGGGAGCCCCTGACTGGTGACAGCACCTCCACTGGGGTCCCCAAAAGAGGCGGTCAAGGGAACTCACGTTTGCTGAGGGCCTCCTGTGCACCTGGCCCTCAGTAGGTGTCACCTTGGGCCATTGCCTACCCCTCCCCACCGCTTCATAACCCCTTCCTCCGCCCTTCCTGGGGGGCCTTCCTCCAGCCCCCTGTGGGGGGTTCCAGCTCCCAAAGTTCACCGAGTTTATTATGCAGGTTTTCCTGGCGTGTCCTTCCTGGGCACCTGCTTGCCCACCTGGGTTGCTTCTTAGTGACCACGAGAAGACAGGTTCTGTGTGGGCTCTACTCCCCAACTGAACGGGAGTAATTGGCTGTGCCTCTCTGAGCCTCAGTTTCCTCATCTGTGAAATGGGCAAAATCACGCCCACCTGGAAGGGTGGTTGTGAGAACTGAAAGAGACGGAGGGGGTGAGAAGATGAGTACAGAGAGGCTGCTGGCCAGCGCCCATCACCTCCCCTCCTGCTGGCTGTGTGGTAGGGGCGAGTCCTCTCACTCCCCAAGCCTAAGCTTCCTTGGCCCTGGAATGGGGATGCCCCACTCTGCCATGGGGAGGGAGGGAGGGCAGGCAGCACGGGGTGTGAGCTGCGGGCGCTGTGCACTGGGACAGCCAGCGCCTGTACCTTCCCATCCATGCGAGGGCACCCCCCACCCTGCCCAGCTATAGTCTGAGGGTCTCAGAGCCTCTCCTGCCCCTCCCGGCTATCGGTCCCTTTGCCTCTCACCTCCGAGGGCCAGCAGAGGCCTCCCTCAGGCCTTGCTCTGATTTGACAGCCACGGACGGGTCTGGTGCTGGGTCTGTCCCGCATGGGGCCTCAGGGCTGCCCACGCCATGACAGGAAGAGCTGCAGCCCCACCGTAGCTCCAGGCTCATATCTGAGCTTCTGTTCCCCAAACCCGGTGTCTGCTACACTCTCGGGGATGGGAGTCCCAGTGCCTGGGAGGGAAGGGTATGTGGAAAACCTGGGAGAGGGAGGGCAGAGGAGGAAGCTCTGCTGAGATCTGCTGAGGGATTGAGGCTGCTGCTCCTCTCTGCCTCAGGACCTTTGGACATTCTGCTCCTTCTGGCTGATATAATTTCCCTGTTTCACTGCCCAACTCTTACCCCTTCATATCTCACCAGAGAGGCTTTTGCTGGACAACCTCTCCTCAATCTAAACCTCCTTTGTAGTCTTGTTTGGAAGGCTGTGGTATTTTCCTTCAAGCAGCTTTTACAACTTGGATATGTGTGTTTGTTAACTTGCTTGCTGTCTTTCTCCCCCACTCTCCTGTACACTTCATGAGGCAAAGAGAAGGGCATCACCTCTCCTGTTTGGTGCTGAAGACCCTGCACCTAGAACAGGGCCTGGAACATGGTTGGTGCTCCAAAAGCCAGGGTCACTTGAGACACACGGCCTCTGTGCTGGAGCTCTTTGTTAAGCCCTTCTTGCCTGCCTGCTGTGCAAGGAGAAGCAAAGACATGAAAACCCAGGACTCTTGGGGTTGTTAGCCCAACCCTGTCATGACAGAGGCCCCGAGGCAAAGGCCCCCAGCGAGGGGACGAGCTGGACTTGAACCCGGGTCTCCTGGCCCCAGTCGGGCCCCTTCCAGTCTTCTCTGGGCCGTGGGGGGCCACTTCTCAGGGGTCACTGCCGGGGACCCAGGCCTCCCAGCCCCAGAGCTCCTCTGGATGAAGGGTGGGGGGCAGCAGACTCAGCTGCCTGGGGTCACCCCGGATGGGGCAACAGTAACAACGACAGCACACACAGGGCAGAGCATTCTGTAAGTATTGCGGTGTTATGAATCCTCAGTGACCTTCGGCGGGGGGTGATGTCAGGGCCCAGAGAGGTAAAGTGACCTGCCCGAGGTCACTCAGCGAGGAAGTGGCGGAGCAGAGATCCGAACCCAGGGCCCTTTGGGCCCAGAGCCTAGCGCACTGTGCATAGGGACACAGCTCCACACCCTGCTTCTCGGAATTGCGGCGCCTTCTGCTCCTTAGAGTCGGAAGGCTGTTGGGAAGGACCCACCCTTCCTTGGGATGTTTCCTGAGGGTCACAGGTCGCCCAAAGCAGCTGAGGGTGTCCCTGGAAAACTGCATTCAGAATGAAGGTCACAGGCCCATGCGTCCTCGGCCGTGAAATGGGAACAGTGCCTCAGCCTCCTGGGCTGTTGAGTGAGAGGAACCGGGCCTGAAGGGGCCTTGGGGGAGATCCTGGCACCAAGTGAGGCTCACGGGGGCTCACCTCCCTGCTGTGCCCTCCACTCAGCTCCTGAGCCCCGGCACTGCTGAGAGAGGGAGGAAGAGTTGGAATCCGCCGTGGGGTAAAGAGTAGGGGACAAAAAAGGCGCACAAATGCCCAGGAGGCAGCCTGAGGTCGTGGAGAGAGGCCTGAGCGGGAGGGAACCCAGGTTCAAGTCCCGGCTCCTGCTAGCCCAGTGGGTCACGTCACCTTCTGGGGGTCAGTTTCCTCCTCCATGCAGTTGGGTGGAAAAGGCCCCCTTCAAAGAGCTGCTGCACAGAGTGAAACTGAGATACGTGTGAATTGCCGATAGATTGCTTGTGAGACTGTTTCTTGATCTTTGCTTGAAAATCCAGCAAGAATCCACTGTGACCTGGATCCTGCATGCTCCTAATTTAAATACCATCTTACAGATGACACAGCACCAAAGGAGGCTCTGGACTCAGTACCACGAACGCATCGGCGTCCTTAATGTCCTTAATGTCGGGTACTCGGTGCTCATAGTGGGAATGGCTTTGTCAGCTGAAGGCTGGACGACTGTGATCCCTGGACCGGTTCTTCTTTGGGTTCCCGTGCTCGGGATGTAAACATCATAGTGCAAACTGGGGGGCTGCGTGAAAGGCCGGCAAAGCATTGCGATGCCCACCTGCAGAGAGAACCTCCACGCCAGCCGGGAGGCAGGGGCCAGAGCCAGCCTGTCTCCATTCCCGTGTGCAGGGCCGGGCTTCAAATGTATCTTAACTTTATTTACTCTTCTCAAACCTGAAATAAATTTTAGCTTTTAAGCTACAGCAAAAAAGCAGCAACCAGGTAGGCGTCCAGCACGTGTCACGTGTGGGTCTCCTCCCGGCACCTCCTCCCCTGCCCTTAGCAAGTGCAGGAACAGAAAGTCCCCTGGCCTTTGGGGCTGGCCATCCTCGCCCCAAGTCAAATTCTGTAACCTTCAGAACAGGGTCTCCTGGATTGTGAGCACAGCGGACGGGGCTCTTTCATGAGATTTTTAGGAAAACAGACAAGCTTCGAGCACAGCTGGCTGCGGCATTTTTTTTAATCTTTTTTGCCTTCAGCCGCGGCAGCCTGCTCCTGATTTCTCTGGAAAGGCAGCTCCTAATTAGAATGGATCGAAGAGTCTTTGCTCCAGCTTTGTTCTCGGTCTCAATTGAATCATTGCTTTAGGACTCAATCTGGTGGGGTCACCGGTGGGCTGGGGCCCTCGGCTCCCCGGGCTCCCCTGGGGCTCGGCAGGCTGGCCCCCGGGGGCGCCGAGAGGCCATGACGCCACACCGCAGCCTCTCACTCCACGCTTCTGCTCCTTGCCTCTTCTTCTCCCTGCCCGTTGTCTCTCCCTTTAATTTCCTTTCATTAACAACCCAAGGCTGTCCGGGGTGCCAGGCCCGGCTGGTGGGAGTGTAAATTGGTACGATTTCTCCGGAGGGCAATTTGTCAAATGCTATTAAAAGCCTTAAAAAAGTGCGTAGGCTTTGACCTGGAAAGTCCCCTTCTAGGAATTTGTCCTCTAGAAATAATTGGATGGGGGTCCACAAATATGAAGCAGAAAGGATGTTGGCCTCAGTGCTTGAGTGACAACTGGGAAACCTGGTGTCCAACTAGAGAGGGTCATTAAAATGATCATGTGATGAACCAACTGGAAAAGAACCTTTTGGAGCTAATGGGGGGAATTGGAATCTTGACTGAGTATTAGATGCTTCTAAGAAATTACTGTTAATTTTATCACATTTGATAATGACCTTGGGACCGGTTTAGAGACACATGACACAGGGGTTGCTAATTGGTTTAAACTATTGTAACAACAACAGTAATGGAAAGGGGAATAGGATGAAGTGAGGGTGGAAATCCTGAATCAGGCTGACGGGTAAATGAGTATTCGTTGCGCTAGCCTCTTTTTGTGTATGTTTTAAAATTTTCATGATTTAAAAAGAAATAAAGTGACCATGTAAAACTATTTCTTGAAATGATGTCCACAAGATATTGCTCAGTGAGAAGAGAACACTTCCAAATGGCATATATGGCATTATGACATTTTGGTTTAAAAAATATGTATTTTTATACGCAGAGGAAAAAGGATGGAAGTGCACACACCAGAATGTTAATGGTGGCTATTTCTGGGTGGCAGGATTTGAGTAATTTCCATTTTCTTCTTTATACTTTTCAGTAGTTTCTGACTTTTTTTTGCAATAAATATACATTACTTTTATACTCATAAAAAGGCATAGTTACTAAGAAAATTTGGAAATCATCTAGAGGCATTGGGCATTTACTATATCCCGTGCCTTGTAAAAGGAGGGTTTACATATTTTAAGCCACACACAATATTGGTAAGGTTGATGTGGTTATCCTTATTTGATAGATGGGGAAACTCACCAACAGAGAGGGTGAGTGCCTTGCCTATGGACACACAGCTGCAATTCTAATTCCTGTCTTCTGACTTGAAGCCAGTTCTTTTCCACTAACCCCTAGCTGCTTCTAGAGGACCTACAAGGAGGATCAATGTGATCCCTGTCCTCCAGGAACCAGCACCATCATCACTCTCCTGGTCTGCTGCCCCTGTGCTCCACTCTGGAGTCACGCCCCTCCCTCCTCAGAACCAGTTACATAATGGCTTTGGCAAAAATGCGTTTCTCCCCTCACATCACAGGTTAAACTCGAACAGCGCCCGTTCAATATTTTCTCCTAATGAGCCCTCCCAGTCTTCTTGCCTCTTTAGGAGGAAGTGAGCTCTCCGCTGGCGTCCTCTTCCTATCTATCATCTCTGTTTACTGGCAGAGTGGAAGAGCGAACAGGCGTTGTATACATAAATATCATAAAACCCACAGAGGGCTGGCGAGCCCCACTTCTGCATCCTGGCTCCATCACTAACAATTTGCAGCCCAAAGAAGTCACTCTCTCTCTGTTTTCTCTCTAAAGCAAATAAAGGATAATGCATTAAAAAAAAATCAATTGGTGTTCTGAGGAAAAGGGGGAGGAATACAACTCTAAGCTGGGCTGAAATGCAACATTTCCCAAGTTTTTGCTAATGCTGGAGATGGATAAAGCCTGTCTCTCCCCCCCCGTCGGCTCCTGCTGCGATGTCTCTTACCTGCTCTCTGGCCTCCGTCTCCCACTCACCCCCTCCAATTCACCCCAGGTTGATCTTCCTAAAGCAGAAATCAAGGAGTCACATCTGTTAAAATCCTTTAACAGCTCCCCAATCCCTTCTGGAAAAGGTCCAGCTCTTCTACTCGGTGTACAAACATCTCCATGCTCTTGCTCTGTCCTTCTCTCCAGCCTCTCACCCGCTGGGTGCCTCTTGCTCCTCATCCCACATTGCATGCACAGTTCCCCAAGATGGCCCCCTACTTCCCACCTCCGGGCCTTTGCACATGTGGTTCCCTTTGTCTGGAATGCCTTGGAAACCCTCCCTGCCCACCAGACTCAAGTTCCTCAAGGACACAGACTCAGTCATCCCCGATAGGCAGCTGGGGTCCCCGCACAGGGATGGACACAGAAATGGGACACGCAGGTGCAAAACTAAAGGCTTCTCTCTCCATGTCCAAGATGGGCAAAACTCCAACAGATTTGGGTTAGTATAATTCTGCATTCCCATCCTGGGCTCGGCTGAATCGGTGCTTACTGCTGCCCCAGTTTGAGACAGGAAATTTTTAGTTTTCAATATTCCATTTTTAAAAACACAACATTTTAGCACCAAAATGAATGGATTTTATCACAGACACCGCAGCAGGTCATCTCCTGCCCCGAGCCTCCTTGCAGAAGGTGGTCCAACCAACGCAGCTTTCCCCGCATGGAAAACCACATGGCTGGCTCTCACAGAGGAATCAGCGCCGCGGTGAACCACGGGGCCCAGGGACACCCAGGGGCCACCTCCCATGCTATCTGCATCCGAGCGGGGAACCCCTCCATGGTGGGACCCCCAACAAAGGATTCGGCAGGGAAAGTGCCCGGTGTCACAGACATACCGTGTTGGAGCTGGGAACCGGTTTACTGAACACCCAGTCCAAAACGGGACCGGCCGCCGTCTTCTGACCCTCCCACTCATTGGGCTTCCCTGCCCTCCTGGGGCTGAACCGAGCAATGTAGCAGGCAGCAGAAGGCACTGCAGAGTGCCAGCCTCGCAGAGGCGGGGAGTGGACACAGATGCCGGGCCCCTGGCCCTGACTGCTCCTCACAGAAGGAAGGAAGCCATGCAGGGCAGTGACCAGAACCTTCCTCTGCAGCCCCATGGGAGACGGAGGGAGAGCGCTCGACTCCTGTACCCCCACGGCACTCGGGAGCCCCCAGTGGGGTGCTTTTCCGGTTACGCTGAGGTGTATCAGTCAGGTGCTGGTGCATCTTTCTCCTCTGGATTGTAGGTGACTCTGGGGCAGGGCCTGGCCCCATTCAACTTGGTGTGCAGCCCGAGCTCGTCTTCTGCGTCCCAGGGCTGGGGGTCGGGGAGAGAAAGTGGACAATGGGCCCCACTGTCGCGTTTCACATCTGAGGGGCCGATGCACCAGGCTTGCTGGGAAGGCGCCATTCTCTCTGCGCTCCCCAGGTCTTGCTTAAATGCCCCTTCTCAGGGGATCTCTCCTGACCTCCCCACTGCATATCGCCCCCGCCCCTCCTTGGCAGGCCCTCTGCCCTCTTCTGCCGTCTCCCCATCTGCCGGATGAACTGGCCTCTCTCTCACTCCACCGGAGTTTGTTTTACTCATGAGTCCCCGGTTCCCAGAACAGGGACTGGCACAGGTATGCGCTCAGCAGACGCCGAATGAATGACTCTGCGGAGCGGGCACGCACTGTAAGGTCTGCTCATCAAGCGTGGGGTCTCAGGGCAGCGAAGTAACTAATAACCGCTTCCTACGCTCCCCAGATAGTGCGCGGCACTAGGAGGCCGGAAAAGCTCCGATGTCTGTCCTCCGCCGGCTTCCTGCTGCCTCTGCGATAAACCCCAAATTCCTTCCAGGCCGGCCCTGTCTCCCCAGCTCCTTCCGCGTTGTCAGGCGCGCGCCAGAGCACGCCTTCGCCGGCCCTGAGCTCCCTGACCCTCCGAGCTCGTTCCCGCCTCAGGACTTCTGCACTTGCTGCTTCTGCTGCCCCGCTGGCTCTCCTGCAGATGGTCACGGGGCTGTCAGAACGCAGCTCAAATGTCACTTTTCCTTAGAGTCCTTCCTGCCCACCCAATCCAGTTACCACGCAAATCACCACCCATCACGGCTCCATTTTATTGCTGCACAGCACTTAGCACTATCTGAAGTTATCGCCATCATTTATTTACTCGTAGAACCAGTTTACTGGGGAAGCTCGACTCAGTGAGTGCCAGACCTAAACCATCTCACTTTTTCTAATTGCTCATTCCGTCACGCTCCACCGAGCCCCCCTCCCACTGGGTCCTCGTGACAGGCAGATCCCAGGCCTCTCAGGCGTTCTTGGTTATTAAACTCAGACCAGGCCAGCCCTAAACTCCTCTCCAGAAGGGGTGGGGGGCTGGGGGAGCAAGAGCTTTTTCTCCTCCTCTCTCTGGGGCGCCCTGGAGCTGAGGGGCCGGGCAGGTCTGCTCTTGGTCTGACGCCATCTGCTGTGATGTCCCTGGAGACGAGTGCCTGGCTGTTCTGGGCTGAGCCTCCTCCGTTGCTGGCATCTCCTCAGGAGGGGGCGGCCAGAGTCCCCATCAGCCCTGCCAGCAGAACAGGTCCCCTGACCTTTTCCAGGTGGGAAGCTGCTCGCTTTGCCCAGGACCTGTCTGGAGAGCCCAACGACTCCCCTCTACATGGGTCCTTATCTGAGCCCTCTGAGGGTCTGTGCAAGCGGGGGGGGGGGGGGGGGGGCACCTGCTCTCCCTGCTGGTGGTGCAGGCTTCTCCCTGACAAATCCCCCTGGAGGGAGCCAGGCACAACTCCAGGGGACATGTGCCAAGCTCCCCCAAGGACGCCCTCACCACCCTGTGCCTGCAGTGGGCACCAGGTTCCTGCAGCTCAGTGAGCATCCAGCTGGGGAGCGAGGTGCCAGCCTCCTCTTGGCAGCATCCTCTGTCTCAGGAGGATTCTCTTGGGGCCTCCTTTGCTTGGTTCTGGGGGTGGGGCAGGAGCGGGAGTGGTACTCACTTCCCAACACTGTCTAGCCTCACTCCTTCCTCTTGACCACTCAACTTTCTTAGATAAACAGGGAAGAGCAAGAAGCAGAGGGGTTGGGGGCCTTCCGGGCAGCAAGACCACCTCCCATCTCACCATGCAGGTGCCTGGTCTCAGCCTTTTGTGATCTCTTTAGGAAGTGGGTTACTTAGCATCTCCTTGTCCACAGCTGTGGGTCCCAGTAACCAATTCTGGGGCAACTGAAAATGTCTTCTCCATGTCTCTTTGGTTGTTTTTTTAGGTCTTCCTTTCTGGAACACGTGACATGAGACCGGCAGCTTGGCATTGCTGCTGTCTAGAAAAATGCCTGACACACTAGGTCTTTGGTCACCATCTTCTGAGAGAATGACTCAGTAGGAAGATCATTGAGTCTACAGTGAGTTCGGGAAGTAATGGGAAGAGAAAGGTGGCTGAGAGGGGCCTGACGTGGGTGACGTCATGTTCTCAATGCCTTTCACTTCTCACGATTACCTTGACGGGCAGCCTAACCGGGTGAGAAGACCTCCACCTGCCCCCTGCCAAGCTCTACCTCCCCTTGGCTAAGTTACTTAATTCTCCGACTCCGGTTGCTTATTTGTGTAAGTGGGGTGATAAGACTACACTGTAAGGCTTAAATTAGCTAATATATGTAATGTGCTTAGCTCATGTAGAGACATGGCAGGTCAAAAACGGGAACCAGAGTCATTTCCATTATCACCACTATCACGTCTGTTTCCCCCCAAGCTGGCGCTCTCTGCATGACATCCCCCAGGCCCACAAGGTGGGAGGCACGGGGCCTGAGGGCGGGTGATGAAGCCCTCCGGGGCACTGGGGCTGAGAGAAGCCGAGAGCCCAGGGTGAGGGTGACAGTCAGAAGTGGCCTTCGATGCCAGACCGCGGCCCGCAGCCCTGAGGTGAAAGGCAATGCGGAACTGCCGTGGGTCTTGAATCAGGGAGTGAACTGATGAAAGTGGTGTTTTAGGGAGATTAATCTGGCAGCAGAGACAGGACGGAAAACAGTCGAGCTCAGCCTGAAGAATTATGACTGCTGCCCAGCTCAGTGGGAGGCGAGGCATTAAAGGAAAGTGGCCTCGTTCTTGGCTCCCTGGGCGCTCAGGGTTCCCGGCAGCTGGGAGGGGCTGGGCCCCTGGCTAAGAAAGAGGCAGGAAGGGAGGCCGGCAGAGGGCACTATTTTGTCAGTGACAGTAGCCCCTGCAAGGGAGGGAGGTCATCTGGACAGTGGAAGAGGCGGCAAAGGGGCCTCTGGTGGGATAAGGGGAGGGCTGTCCACCCCTCAGCCAGGCGGCAGTCCCAGGCTGAGCATCTCGACTGTAAGCCAATTCCAGCCCCGGCTCCCCCCGTGGGGTCTGCTCTCAGCGGAAGGCCATTCAGGGAGGGTGGCGCCAGCCCCACAGGAGGCAGGGCGGCCAAGGTTCCCATGGGCCCCTGGGGCTGCTCTGGAACCCGCAGCCCAAGTGCAGAGCGGCAGCGGGGCTGCCCCGGCCAGGAACGGAAGGAGCCGCTGCTGCTCTAGTTTCTCCTCATTTTATTTCAAGCCGTCATGATACATTGGAAGTGCTGAGGTGACTCTATTTTCTCTCCTCTTCCAAGAAGCCGCAGCCTGCTGCGGGGTTCCCAGCAGCACCGCACTGTCGCAAGGAGCCACCACCCCAGCCCTCACGCCAGTGCGTGGAAAACCTCCAGCTTCTCCTGGTACAGGCGGTGGAACTGCCTGGCCAGACAGTGGAAGGGGGCTTCGCAGTTTTCCATCTCCTTCTGTGGAGACAAGGCCAAGAGGTCGGCTGTGTGACTGTCCTTTCATCGCACAGCAGCACTCGCTCTTCTCACTCAGCCAGGGCTGCCCACATCCCGCCTCCTTTCACCTCCGCACCATTTGGGCTGGCTACTATCTCGATGCCCTTTTTACAGGAAGGAAAGAGAGGCACGGAGAGATGGAGGCAGCTTGCCACAAGCCACACCCTCGTTAGTGGTGGAGCCGGGTCTGAACCCAGACTGTTTCTACGGAGCCTGCACTCTGAGCCTCTCAGTGTGTGTGTGACACGACATTAACAGACTTCCTCTCTCGCTTAGTATTAACTGAGGCCCCAAAGGCCGAAGCAAAATGACAGACGGCAAGGACCCCACGCTCTGGAGAGGGCCCGAGAGGCTGGGCCCACCCCCCCCCCCGGGGGGCAGTGCTGTGGCATTGACCCTGGGACCAGCCTCACTCAGCATTGCTCCCCTTCCCCGCAGGCTGCCAGGCAGGAAAAGCGCGGGCGCAGATGGGCACAGACACCCACAGCAGCTGGGCCAGCCCTGCGGCCCACGGCAGGTGCAGGGGGCTGCACTTCCAATCAAGCCAGGAATTTTCAGTCGTCCAGGACTGGGCATTTTAATAACCGAAATTATGAATGTTTTGGGGACTAAAAGCGCCCAAAGGGCAGTTTATTATCTGAGAGAGATCAAAAACATTGTGGAACTTGCCCCAGATTTTCTCCAGGGGTGGGAAGAACCAGTCCCACAGGGTGAGCGTGGACAGCTCTGGGGGAAGGAAGACGGCCCCTCTCAACCTAAAGCTATCCTTCTCTGCCTCTCTGTGGGTGCACGCATATTTTTAAATTTTTTAAGGAAATAAGTTGGCAGAAGAAAGTACCCACCACTTTCAAGAGAGGGGCTCCAGCTATGAGTGCACAAAAACCTGGTTTCAAACAACCCTTGGCAGCTGGCAAAGGTGCAGCCTTGATAAGAGGCAAAGAAACATCCCCAAAGAAAGGGAAGAATTTCCACACGGAAGGGCGTTATAGGGTCCGCCAGCTCAGTGTCTGGGGCCCAGGGGTGCAGAGGCCCCACCGGTTGATGCACAGCCCAGCCTAGAATCAGACTCCCCACTTTGAGAAGGGCAGCCTTTCCGCTCTGCCAGCCAAGATCACAGAAACGCGCAGGGGACACCAGCTCCTGTGGGGAGTCACCTGGACTCTGGAGGAGACGGGGCCAAGAGCAGAATCAGAGGCGGCAGGGCTAAGAGAGCGCTGAGCAAGGGGAGGGCCGTTTGCAGCCGAGAGAGCATCTGCACTACGCTCACGGCTGCCAAGGACCAGGAAGCTGTCACTCTCCAGGTGGACATAAGTGAATAACTCAGTTATATCTGCAAGGCACCTGTGGCCATGCAGAGCATCTTGTCCTGGGCAATGCTGATGCCAAAGAGTAACTGTCACATCAGTTGAAAGTGTAGTTAAGTATTGGATGGAAAGAGAATGAGGCCTACGTAGCACATGCACACGAATTCCTAAAGGAATTCGAAAGCTCTTGAAAGCAAGATCTTGGGAGAATGCAACATAAAAAGTACGGAATTCGATGGAGGCGAGCTCACCACGGAACGCTCCTGAAATAGCAGATGCAAACTGAACCATTTTGCAAATGCGTTACGAGGGCTCGCCAAGGACAGGAATCCTTTTGTTAAATGACTAATTGTAATCTTGCTGACATACTCTAGAGGAGGTTTGCTTTGCGAGAAGGATCCTCAGAGCAGGCTCAGACTAGCACTCAATCTGGCCTAGAATTCTGCCCTAGAGTCCCCAAGTAGGCTCTGTGGGAGGCCAGAACCCCTTCTAGAAGGTTCTCATGCTGGACAGGCCTGCATTCTATTCCTGGTTCTACTGATCATTAGCTGGGCAACCTGGGAAAGCTACACAATTCTTCTAGGTCTGCTCATCACCTCTAAGACAGGGACAGGAGAGGCTGCCTTGCAGGGCTGTTAGAAGCCTAAATAGATAATGTGTGCAAAACACCTAGCACACAGTAGGTGCTCACTACGCACCAGTTCCCCACCCCTCCCCTTCCTGGGAGGAGAGTCATTCATGTGCATCTTTCTTGAACTTGTTTGTATTTAATATTGTCCAACTTCTTACAGTGAAGAACATTTTTTTAAAAAATTTTAACTTATGTTTAAAAGAAACGCTTTTTAATTTTTGGGCCTGAAAATGTCCAATATCAAGTGGTGTTAGAAAGTCAAAGAGGAGCCACAAAAGACTCCGAATAGCCAACGCAACCCTGAGAAAGAAGAACAAAGTTGGAGGCATCACACTTCCTAATTTGAAACTCTATGACAAAGCTATAGTAATCCAAACAGCGTGGTACTGACATAAAAATAGATGCAAAGACCAGTGGAAGAGAACCGTGAGCCCAGAAATAAACCCCCACATAGACGGTCAACTAACCTTTGACAAGGGAGCCAAGAAGACTCAATGGGGAAAAGACAGTCTCTTCGGTAAATGGTGCTGGGGAAACTGGACATTCACAAGCAAGAGAATGAAACTGGACCCCTATTTTACACCATTCACAAAAATGAACTCAAAATGGATTAAAGACTTGAACTTAAGACCCGAAACCATAAAAGTCCTAGAAGAAAACACTGGGAAGAAGCTCCTTGACATCAATCTTGACAACGATTTTATGGATACGACACCAAGAGCAAAATCAGCAAGCGGGAGTTCATTCAACTAAAACCCTTCTGCACAGCAAAGGAAACAAGCAACCAAAAGGCAACCTAAGAATGGGAGAAAATATTTGCAAACCTTCCATCTGATAAGGGGTTCCTATTCAAAATCTCTAACGAACTCATACAACTCTAAAGCAAAAACACTAACAGTCTGATAAAAAGTGGGCAAGGGATCTGAATAGATATTTTTCCAAAGAAGATATTCAAATGGCCAACACATACATGAAAAGGTGCTTAACATCGCTCGTCACCAGGGAGATGCAAACCAAAGCCACAAAGAGATACCTCTCACACCTGTGAGAATGGCTATGTCGCTAAAACAAGAAATAACAAGTGTTGGAGAGGATGTGGAGAGAAGGGAACCCTCATACACTGCTGGTGGGAGTGCAAACTGGTACAGCCACTATGGAAGGCAGTATGGAGTTTCCTCAAAAAATGAAGAACAGAAATACCATATGACCCAGCAATTCCACTGCTGGGTATTCATCCAAAGAACATGAAATCAACAATTCAAAGAGACTTATGCAGCCCTATGTTCATTGCAGCGTTTTTCACAACAGCCAAGACACAGAAACAACCTAAGCGTCTGCTGACAGACAAACGGATGAAGAAAATGTGGTGCACGCACGTACAGACACACACGGGAATATTATTCAGCCATAAAAAAGAAGGAAGTCCTGCTATTTGTGACAACACGGATGGACCTTGAGGGCATTATGATAAGTGAAATAAGTCAGAGAAAGACAAATACTGTATGATTTTACTGAAAAGTGGAATATGAGAAAACTGAACTCCTGGAAACAGAGAGCAGACTGGTGGCGGCCACGGTTGGTAGGGATGGGAGGAATGGGTGAAGGCGGTCAAAGGGTACAAAGTTCCAGTTTTAAGATGAATAAATTCTGGGGATGGAATTAAAAATAAACAAAGTCGAACAAACACGTAGGCGCCTCCTTTCGGCCTGCAGGCCGACTGCTGTTGCATTTCCTAAGAGGGAGGATATGAGCTTGGTGTCAAGACTTGGCTGCGTCTCAAACAGCATTTGGTTATATTTCCTTTTTAATTACAGCTTTCTTAACCGAGCTGCCGGTGGTGCCTCTGTCCGCATCAGCTCAGGGGGGACTAGTTAACTTGTACAGTTAACACCAAGCGCTTAACTGCAGCCTCCTCACGCATAATTTATACCCACCTGCTTCCACAGCGTAGCAACTCACACCTGAGCGGAGCTTAATCACAACGCCCTGTGGCCTTTGGTGACTAATGTGCTGGGGGTGGGTGTTAATTTTTGAGTTCCATCAAGAGTTCCGGGGAAAATGAGCGATTGGGGTGAGGAGGCAATTTCACAAATGTGAATGGAGGAAGAGGGAATACGAAAATGCCGTTTGACGTGGGGAGCAGGGCTGCCCGCTCTGCTCGAAGCCGAGAACCCTCCATCCGGTGAAAGCTCCCTAATTTGAACTTCATTAATTTAGCATTTGTGATAACTGGGCCAGAGGCAAGAGCGATGCTTATCTTTGTACAATCTACGACGGGAATACGAGGATTTAGTAAGTAATAACGGTATAAACAAGACAACTAAGGGAACATTTATACTTAAAAAGCTAACATTTATTGAGTGTTTACTACGCACTAGACTTTGCGCTAAGTGTTTTTATATTCGCCATCCGCCTTAACTCTCATATTTGTTACTCAATGAGGGGTGTGTTTTCTCGCCTCCATTTGGCAGGCGAGGAGCCTGAGGCACCGATGGGTTCGGTAAGGTGCCGAGAGCCCCACAGCCAGCCCTGCTGCTCACGCCCGAGGCCAGGGCACCTGCCTCCACCCGCCACGCTTCCCTTAAGGAAGCACGCGGCTTTGGGGGGATTTAAGAAGTTCACGTCCATACAGCTATTGAACAGCAGCATTTGTCCAGTTTCATAGATGCAACAGAAGCGCCTGTAGCTTCAGTAGAGTTCGAGCAGAAAATGAGCACCAGGCTATTTAGTAACCAGCCCACTGACTCTCCTAGAGGGCCAAAGAATCAGGTCCACAGGCCACAAGGCCAGGAGCGAGGTCCAAGTTACAACCACCGATGCCTCTGGCTGTGCCAGGCCTGGCAGGTCTCAACAGCCCTGGGGGAGGGCACTGCAGCCTGCGCCTGGGCCCTGCTGGCGCTGAAATGGATGTTTCTGGGCTGCTCCTGCAGGGGTGGAGTCTCACACAAGTGTATCCAACTGGTGCAGCCTGGGTCACACGCCTGCATTCCGGCTGCGACCTCAAAACTCCCAACACACGAAGGGGCCACCAGCGCCAGACAGCCAGAATCATGACACAGTGTGAAGGTGCCTGTAACAAGTCACTGACTGTCCCCCTGGACAAGGGCTCCTGGTGACTCTACTGGAGGACACTCTGGCCTGGAGTCACCCTGGGGTTGCAGCAAAGTGGGGACGGGGAGCACCAACGGGAATCCAAAGCCAGGGATCCTAGTCCTGGCTCAACCCTTTACTAGCCCTGTGACCTTGGGCAAGTCACTTCCCCTCGACATGGAAGTGGGAATTGTGGGGCCAGCTCCTGGTTCACAGGACTGATTTTGAGTCTCTGAAATAATGTTCCAACAACACCGCAACCCATAATAGCTCAGCAAATGTCAAGGGTCACCCTAACTGAGCACAACACACTTGTATTTCTCACTAATGGAGACACAACTTCTCCCACGGCTGGCTGGCTGATCTGCTTTATTGTAATGCATGAGCGACTCCTGCTCTATTGAGAAAGATCTTGGGCTAAGAATGTAAACATCAGTTCCAAATTAGACTCTGCACATGGTGGAACGACGACCCAAGGCACGTGAGGTCAGGTGAAAAACCGCTTCCAGCAGAGGCCCACTCCAGACTTGGCTACGCAGCCAGGGGAGATACTCACCACGGATGTTTCAAAACATTCCAGGCCTTGGCCCAGCGCCCAGGCCCGGGCCCGTGCTGATTCCACCACTCGTCTGCCGGCCAGGTCTGTCTTATTCCCCACTAACACACCTATTCAAAAGAAACCACCACATATCACGGTTAACTGTGGCCGTCTGCGAGGACAGCTGGAGAGATAAAAGAGCAAGCATGCTAATTTTCAGGGGCATAAAACATCGTGGGAGAGAGGCTGCCCGACTGGAGGTGGGTGCACGACAGGGAGAGCAGGGGCCCCGGGGGCCGCAGCACGGCAGGCGGGCTCTGCGTTCACACGAGGCTTTGCTCGGCCCTTTTCCTAGACTTTCCGGGTACCTGTCTGCCTCGTCTCCCACGGCGGCGAGCACCGTGAAGGCGAGGGCCAAATTTACGTGACCATTTGTGGTAATTCCTAGCACATGGAGCAGACTTTAAAAATGGTCATTACTACTAATCTAAGGACCGGGCTCAGAGTCAGGGATTCAGAAGGAAATTAGTTCCGTTCGCAGCTGCATCAGCTGCAGCTAATTTTTGAGCCTGTCTCTGGAGATCGCTTTCCCTGGTCTATAATGAGGAGAATTTGTTGATCTCACATAGGGATGAAAAATAAACTGATTTAAAGCATTCAGAAGTGACAAAAGGACTTGAATGTCGACTCGTGCCCACAAACAGGAGAAAATGAGGAATTCTTCCACGGGGTCAGCTTTCTGGAAATAACAACTCAAATTCACATCACGGCCCCTTGCTCCTTATTACCTTGAGTCTCCTTGCGACCCTGCTGGGTGGGTGTCATCTTGCCCGTTGTACAGGCTCACGCAGGGCTGCGAACCCCCTGAGGCTTCTGTGGCCGCTGAGCGGCAGAGCCAGTGTACATCCAGACCATCACACTCCAAGCCCAGGGCATGCTCCTTTTGCGCCCACAGCCACCTCTGCAATGACCTTTTGCTCCTGAGCTTGAAGGACAGAGGCGCTGCTGCGAGAGACGGGCGCCTGTAGTGAGCGCTTACCTGGGAGGCAGGTGCTCGGGATCTGCGCCCGAGCCTTCTCCAGCCACTTGCTGCAGTTGTGGAAGGACTGCTCATTGGTCACGTCGTAGACGAGACACAAGACGTTGGGGCTCTCCCACTGTGCAGGAGGGACAGGACGAGCACATGTCAGCAACAGTGAAAGTGACTTCCGGGCTGGGAGGAAATTTCGCTTTCCAAGGGAGGGGACATGCTGGGGGGTGGCGGGGGGGGGAGGGAAATGAAAAACCCGAAAGGGGATGTGAGTCAGAAAACTGAGTCACACCCGGAGGCATGAATGGGAGGGCTGGGCTTGGTGGCAGGCACGGTCTAGGTGCAGCGGCTGTCAGAGCTCCATCGGGGCCAGGCTCTCTGCCGGGCGCTTTCTGTGCATCGCTGTGAAACCTCCCAACTTTGCAGGGCTGGTCTAAACATCCCTACTGTGTAGCTGAAGACACCACGTTCGGAGAGGGTAACTGACTTGCCCAGGTCAGACATGCTTCAGAAACAAGAACAGAGACCGGAGCAGGACTTCACGCAGAAATGCTTTTTGGCCTGCCACCGGTTTCATGAATTTCTTCTTGCACTCATTCTTATTGAGGGCCCACCATTATGCATGTTGTTATGTTCTTCTGCTTTGAAGGCCTAAAAGAGCATCGTTTCTCTAATCAGCCAGTCACAGGGAGCTGTTTGCTTGCATCTTCTTAATAAGGGCTGGCTTTTCAAAATGCAAAGGCCACTTTCTGCTTCTCCTGCAGTGTATCAGCCCTCATCCAAACCAGGCTGACAAGTGGACAGGGCACAGTTAAGGACCAATTAAGAACCAGGGCTGTTGCCTTCAGGGGCTGCTCAGGGTCCTGGGACCACCTGCTGCCTGGCAGGGGACACAGGACAGCTCTGCTCAGGCTGTGACGCTTGTCCTGATGCATGTCTCTCTTAGCCATACCCTGGTCTCTGGGGATACCCCCCCACCCCACAATTAGAGCCTGATCTATTTCTGGGGTGCCAGTGGCCTCCCAGGGTGTGAGCGAGAATCCTTTTCCACCCAGTTGTCCTTGGAAGGTCAGCCCAGAATGCGCTCTGGAGGGCCTCCCCTCGAAGGCTACACTGGCTCCCGGAGGGGCCTGGACTGAACAGATGGTCCCCCCACACTTTCCCTCCACAGACAAACTCGAGAACTTTTGCTGGAATCTCATTGACCCCTCTGTGCGCAGAGAGGAGACGCCAGAGCGCGATTTAACCCGACAAATCTCCCTCCTCCAGGCCTCAGTGGGGGAGCCGGGTTAGGCCCGGGATCAAGCCGGAGCAGGGGAGCCTGGGGTCAGGGCTGGCTGGAGCGGGGTGTGGGTTGATCGGGAGCACGTGGCCCTGACTGGCACGGACACCTCTTCCCTTCTGCTGGACAGGGCAGCACCCAGTGCCAGGCCGGGCACATAGTAGGCACGTGGTAAACAACACGAACTGATATATGAAGCCAGCCCTGCGTGAAATTACCATCACTTGATCTATTTCTCTTAGACAACAAAAAGAGGGGAAGAAAACAGTTTCTATTAAAATGTAGCTGTTCTTGGAAAGGCAGGGGAGGGCTCTGGAGAGCTCAGGCCTTCTAATTAGCTCCCTGGCCCAGATCTGCAGAACTGTTACCTTGAACAGACGGACAGCAAGCTGCATCCTGAGAGGATGGCCGGATGTGCCGGTGAGCCCTGGCCGGCAGGAGGGGCACGTCCCACAGCAAACCCCGGTGCGCCCAGGGGCTGGGCCGGGAAGGTGAGGCCCACTACAGGGCCTCCAGGGACCCCCTGGAGGGGAAGGAAAGATGTGCCCCTGTTCTAGGAGGCTGAGGAGTGGGTTGCTCAAAAGAAGGGTGGTCCCAGAGCTGGGTGCTGCAAGCGCTGAGCCACAGGGCTCTAGCACATTTGGAACCCGGTCACTGCAGAGCTGGGGGAGGGGACAATCCCCAGTCACATACATGAGCCATTCCTACTCGCCAAGGGGCCACAAGTCACAAGAATGCCCGTGAAAGATTTTTGCCGTGGCAGCTTCTCTTGGCGGCTGGAGTGCAGGGACATTTCTGTGACACTGCTGTAAGAGGCAAACTGTTTGGTGGGAGGCGGCGGAGGTGATTAGGAAAAAGACCAAACGCTACTTGCCAATTTGTCCAGCATTTCAGAAAACAGCTCCTTGCCGGCAGAGTCAAAAATGAAGAGTTCCTAGAAGCAGAGAGGCATGTCCCAAGAAAGTCTACACGTGGGGAAACCACTGGCTCGCATCACGATACTGCTCTCCGCTCACCGCTGACCTGCCCCCATGGTGAGACACACACACGCCCACGTACACAAATTTTCATATACCCTATCTTTCCCCCAAGGCGGGAGGAAGACGATGGGAAAAGGCACGAGCTCGAGAGTCTGAGAGACGCAGCTCGAGGGTTTCCCACACCGGCCAGCACTTTCCGTGTCTGCGTTTCAGCCCTCCTGACGCCCGGGGCCAAACGCCAGGAAGAAGCCGCCTTCCCACCTGGCAGGACAGAATGCTAAACAGGCTGACGAGCGCTCTGCTTTCCAAAAGGTCACTCTGCGCTGTGTTAACCAAATTGGTCTGCAAATCGTGAAACAATTCTTTGTAAAGGAGGTCACCGACGAGGCCTGGAGAAGGTGCTTAAAGTAGGACAGTCTGTCATCGTTCTGGGATGGCGAGGCTGTGACTCTGGCGGAGGGCACAGGATGACCCCTCCCGCCCCTGTCCAAAGCTTGGACAGCCGTGGGAGAGACCCTCCCCACGGCGGCTGCTCCAGGAAGGCTCCCCTAATTGCCCCCCAAAGCTCCCTCCGGCTCTGGATATCCCTGGCCGGCTCTGCCCCCCGGCACACGCTGTGTGGACGTCAGCACATAATGTGTGCTGCACACAGGGCACTCATCTGACCCCTTCTCACTGCATCCGGGCTGCTTACTACTGTCTTTTGCCCACGGACCTCTTTAAGAAGGTGGTGTTTCTTAAACCTTCTCTCCAGGAAGATATATACAAACACAGCATCTTGCAATTCAGTTTTGAGAGTCGTGGAGGCCCACAGAGGGACCCAGGGCGAGAACCTTGATGCGAGCTGAGTTCTGAGGGCAGGCCCACAGCCCAGTCTCCCTTACCTCCTCTTCTTCGGCCCTCCCCTCCAACGCTTCCCGCATGCCAAGACTCTGTTCCCAGCGCTGACAGGTCTAGGCCAAGTCCTCGCACCGCATCTCTCATGGGGAGGAGACCCTGAGCCCGGCTGGAGCAGCACTGCCCACCCTGGGTCGAGGGCACCACTTACCACACTGTCCCCCGTGTCAGGGACTGGCACCGTCTTCACCACCAAGTCCACCCCTGTTGTCTGCCGAGGAAAACCAAGAACACGTGTCAGAGGGCGCCACGAGAAAAGGTGTCAGAGGGCACCAAGGAAAACCCAGAACGTGCGTGTCAGAGGGCGCCAAGGAAAACCGAGAACACGTGTCAGAGGGCGCCGCGGAAAACCGAGAACACGTGTCAGAGGGCGCCGCGGAAAACCGAGAACACGTGTCAGAGGGCGCCGCGGAAAACCGAGAACACGTGTCAGAGGGCGCCAAGGAAAACCAAGAACACGTGTCAGAGGGCGCCGCGGAAAACCGAGAACACGTGTCAGAGGGCGCCAAGGAAAACCAAGAACATGTGTCAGAGGGCACCACGAGAAAAGGTGTCAGAGGGCGCCGTGGAAAACCCAGAACGTGCGTGTCAGAGGGCGCCGAGAGGCCTGTTACAGGAGGACATGAGGAGCACCCAACGCCCGCAGGCAGATGCCCAGTTTAGGTGTTCGTGTTCTGGACTCACTTTTGGTGCAGAAGTCAGAGAGGACCAATTAATCTCGTCCAACTTCCTGCCTACAAGCAAGCCATCCATGGTGACCAAGTCGACCACCAGCCGGTCTGCTCTGCAGACGGCCCCACGCCCTGTGGCTTGTGGAAAAGCATCTCCACGTGGCCACTGGAGCAGCCTCTCGTCAGACCTCTTAGGGCTTTTTCAAGGATTTTGGGAAGTCACTCCCTGGGGGCCATCTGGTCATTCCCTCGACACCTCGGCCAGGCCTACGAGCCCCACATCTCACCAGGGTGTAGTTCTTCTGGAAGTGGGCTCCGTCGCTGCGGAAGAGCTGCGCCAGGGCCGTCTTGCCCACCGTTGAGTCTCCTGTGAGGGGGAAGCAGAAGAAAAACATTCACTTCCATCCTAATCTGACTCAAGAATCTCCCACTCGAGAACGCTGGGCTAGAAACCAAAAACCACAATGAGTTTTCAGAGGAAGTGTTCTCGATTCTCGAGAGCACTTGCTCTGAGGTCGCTGGCAGGGCATCGGGGCCACGAGACCAGTCTTCAAAGCCCTTGACGGCCAGAGTCACATTTCTTCAAGGGCAATTCTTTCAACCCAAAGAAATGACCCAGAAGGAAACAGAGCTTAAGGAGGGCTTCAGAGCCCTGGAAATAGAACTGACACTCTTCCACTGACGCACGCCCTATGGGGAAAAACTGTCACTTTCCAACGTGAATTTCCTTCGAAGCCTTGAAGGTAGAGGTGTGGCCGGGCGCAGACCCCGAGGCTCACCTGCCTGCTTGAACCCGTGTGACTTCAGAGCCTCCACACTCAGGACCCAGCAAGCTCTTTTTTCAGGGAGGAGGGTGTTGGGAGGGTTTCTGCGTCTGTGAAACGAAGTCAGATGCCAAATTCGCCATCCTGAAATCCATTTCCAGGTGACGTATTCCACCTCCACGCCGGTGTGCCCATCGTGCCCGCTGCAGATCCATCTTCCCAGGGCCTCTCCTCCAATTCTATCTGCAACAGCCACTGGTTCCTCGAGCTCATCTGAGACCCACTGGCTTTATCTCCACGGCTTTCCTTTGTCAGTCGATAGCCTCATACACTGGTACCTCAAAACTAAAGGTTTATGTCACAGTTTCGGTCTGAGATCTGGACCTTTCACAACACTGTTGGGAGCAATTGAATCTGGAGTTCCTCCCCTGCCCCCGAAGGTGCTGGAGGCTCTCTGGGCCCACCCTTAATTGCCCTGGGCCCTCCCCACTCCCTCAGTGATGGCTCTTGCTGTTTTCACTGGCAAGGCCTTTTCCCCCTCCAGAGTCCCACACTGACTCTGCCCCGTTGCCCTGCCCTGGCGGAACACCTGTCTCCTGCTGTCTCATGCCCCTGACCCTGAGTAAGTTCCCGCCATGCTCTTGGCCTCTGACTCGCATCCTTCGGGACCATCTCTTCACCGTCGCTCCTCACTGGACTTCTTGAGAGCCTGCGGCTCTGCTCACTTCTCAGTTTTGACTTTTCCCCCTGGATAATGTTCTCTCGTGAGACAATTACTCCACTACTCGTGGCATTTCGTTTCATGTGAACTCCTCCACGTGCGAGGGAGCTACGCAGGTCTGGGTTCTCGATTTGCCACCACTTCTCAGAAGGGAAGCAACACGGGTGAGCCTACTCACACGATCCCCTTCACTCCCTCCCAGCCCCCTGCCCCCACCACGGGGACCGTCACTAACGTCATTTGACAGATGAAGAACTGAGGCGCAGAGAAGCTGGGTAACCAGCCTGGGATTGCAACACTATGCAATCTCCAGCAGACCCCACTCCCTTCCTAGAGCTCAGGGACACTTTTGACCCATTTTTAACACTGCTCCTTCAGGCCCTCATCACTGCAGCCTTCCCTGACATCAGAGGCAACCACAGGCTGGACTGGACCGTCGCTGGGTACCATCCGTCTTGGAGCACACAGAGCACATGCCTTCCCTCCGTGCGTGACGGCTGCCTCCAGCCTCCTGACTCCAGTTTTCCCTCTGAGTCCAGTTGGAAACAGGCTCTTCGCGCTTGTGAAAATCCCCACCGATTTGTTCTGGTTAATTTCATAAATCTTTCTTCCGCCTGTCAGTCAGAGACACCCACACTTCCGGAAAACCTCCGGCGTCGGCTGAGAAGGAATCCAAGCCCAGGGAGGGAATCACCAATAAACATGTTTGCAGAGCAACAAGACGACAAGTGCAAACTCAAACAGCACAGAGAAGAACCAAAGCGGCTGAGGGCACAACGAGGAAAGAAACACAGCGGGCAGATGTCCCCTGGGCTGACGCTGCACCCAGGGGTGACAGCAGGGCGGACACTGCTGGACAGAGCTGGACAGAGGGGGTGACGCCTGCACAGGCATGATGCAAGGTCACCCGTCACCTCATAGTCGTCAAGTCCAGTGGCTTTTTCTCTCTGAAGGATGAGTCAGCCTGCAGCAGCCCCTCCTTCCTGAGCCCTCTGGCCCCGCGGCCCTGGTGACCCTGCGCCAGCCTGGTTCTCCCTCCACTTTGGCCACCTTCCTGCCTCCTAAACATGGGTGCTCCTGCGGGTCTGTCCTTGGCCTTCTGCTCCCATCTACTCTCATTGCCTTGACTGTCACTTCTCAGGCCAGGTCTCTCTCCCAAGCTTTGTCTGCGCTTCCAACAACCTGTGGATGTCTCCACTGGAATGGTGGGCCTTCCCCAATCTCAGCCTGTCCACAGCCAGGTGCCTGGGTGCCAAGTGGTCTCACTCACCTATCTCACTTGTTCTGTTCATGACATCACCATTTGTTCTCACCGCCCGTAGACTTCACCCATGGTCACCTCTGACCGCTCCTTCTCCTCCTTCCCGGGCCCAGCTGGTCTCCTCTTCATCCCTGACATCCTCTGCTGGGTCCCCAGCCCACACTTCCTTCGTTGTCACTGATGACACTGCCCTGGTTACCTCTGACCTCAGACCTGGCTTTGTCGCAGCCCCAAACCCACCCGTCCATGCTCTGCCTTGTGATGCTGGGCTGGGACTCTGCAGACACGTTTCTCCTTTCCTGGGGGCTTCCCGTCAGGTCGTGCCAACACGAGTTCCAGAGCAAGACTGGAAGGCTGGAGGGGCCGATGGGACTTGCTCCTTCCTACTTGCTTGTTGTCTCTCTTAGCATCATCCTAGCAATGGCCCTCACCCCAGCAGCAGTCGTTGGTGGCTGTCTCCCGTTTGTTTTGTTTTGTTTTGCGCTCCCAGACCAGTCTTATCACACCCGATCAGAGACGCCAGCACCACTGAGCGGTACCCCTTCCCAGAGGTCTGCATCCTGGTCACCAGGGCCCTCCTGAGCTTCAGGGTCCTGATAACCCCCCTCTTCCCTCTGCTCCCCCAGCCCTGGGATGAAATCCTTTCCTGCAAGTTACTCTCTGTGCCACCCTCCTGTCCCCTTTTGCCGTTCCAGTCCTCCATACCTGGTTAATTAACTGCCCACAGTAAGTCCTGTGGAAAGACCTAGTTTCTGCTTTTTGCCTGGACCCTGACTTACGTACCCCTCCTTGGTACATATGCACCACTATGTACATATGCATTTGTGCGCCACTCACACACAGACCCTCAGGATGCTCTGGAATCGATCAGTTTGGTGGCATCTTGCCCTGAACACAGGGCTGAGCTCCCTGCCAGTGGGCAATGGGTCCTAGTGATCCATGGCACGTGGTGGCCTCACACGCTGGGTGACTGAATTCCTGAGGGGCCAGCGCAGCCGGGCAGTGCCCCCTGTCCAGAGGTCTGGATCCCAGCTCTGTGGGGTTCTTCTTCAAGCCTCTGACCAGGCCAAGCTCTCTCGACCATGCCTGTGTCATCTCAATGTTGTCTTTGTGCTTTTCCAGGTCTCCAACACCAGCGAAACCAATTCCACAGATTAAAATTCCTCTGTTGAGATGCCTGATGTCCTGTTTTCTTGAGTGAACACGCTCCCCAGCCAGCCCTCTCTCCTGTTTGTTTTTCTCCCTGCTCAAAGCCACCCTTTGGGCCTCAACAGGTGGACCCTCATAGCCCAGCACTTTCATCCTGTCACGCTCCCTCGCAAAACCCGCCAAGGATTCCTTCCCCTGCACACCCCCTCCTCAGGCAGCCCCTAGCCCACCCTCCAACTCTCCCTCCAACTCTCGCTTACCCAAAATCTGGGCTCTACACTCCTATTGTCCTGATCTCTGAAAATCCCTCCACGATGACCTCCTTCCAGTTCTCTCCAAGCCAAGACTAAATCCTGCTCCTCTTCTGCAGCCGAAGCTCAGAGGACGTTCTTCCCACACGGCCTCTGAAGGTCAGCCCTCCCTGCTCCGCCTGCACCTGCGTGGCTAACATGGCTCATGGCTGGGAGCAGGAGACGATGTCAGAGCAAAGCCCCGGGAGGCAGGGTTACCATCCCCACATATACTGACAGGCGGTATTTCACAGCACCTAGGCCCAGACTCCGGCTCCATCACTGACTAGCCGTGTGACCTCGGGTCAGTAATCTCTCTGGGCCTCAGCTGCCACATCTACTAAATGGGGGTAACAACAGCACCTATTTTACAGAACTGCTTAGAGGATTTAATGAATTAATATGTACAGTGCCTGACATCTATTAAGAAATATTTAAATAAAATCTAGATCAATCAAGTGTTTTCTCTCTTCACCTGAAGCAGAACAATTAACACCTGTGCTGTGAGGTGTTTCTCTGGTCCCTGGTACACGAAGGACATTCGATTTCTGTCGGCTGCCTTGGAAGGGACGACGCACACCAGTGCGTCCCTGAGTGGAGGGGCGGCCTGATCCCTCCTTGTATTCTCACTGCACCTTGCCTGGTGACTCACGCATAGTAGGTCCTCAATAAAAATCTGTTGAATGGACGAGCACTCGAATTAAGTATCAGGTCCCTCGGTGACGAGTTATGCGAGAGAAAAAACAGACAGACTAAGCCTGTGAGGGGAGTGTGGCGGGGGTGGTGTGGAGACGGAGAATTTGGGGGGGGGTGATGGGAGGCTGACTCACTGTGCTGAGGTCTTTTGGCCCCTGTAAACTTCCAAGAGGAGACACTCCAGAGGCCTCGAAAGGAGGCTGCAGACCGAGGGCTAGGCTGGAGTTCAGGAATCACTTACTCAGGCAGTGGCTGAAGTGAGGTCAAACAGTACCCGAGGGAACGAGTGTAAAGAAGGGCAAAGAGTCTAGAATCGAGGCTTGAGGACGCTACAGCTTGGGGGCTAAGAACAAAGCCCTGGACACCAGATCACCTGGATCTAGATCCCAGGTCTGCTGTACCCAGCTGTGTGACCCATGGCAGGTGTCTTAACCTCTCTGGGCCTCAGCTGCCCCATCTGTAAATGAGGATGACGATAACACCGACCTCACAGGATTGTTGTGAGGATTCAGCGAGACAGCCTGTGGTGAGGCTCTAGCACAGTGCTGACACATGGAAGGTACTTAGTAAGTTGGCCCCATGATGGAAGCTGAATTAAAAAAAGAAAGAAGAGAAAGAAGAGTCAGAGAAGTCCAATAAAAAAAATCTAGCTTCAGAAAATAAAAACGTTCCCACCTTATCCATGAGGAAACTGAGGCTTTTCCAAGATGCCACAGCCAATCAGAGAAAGAGCCAGAATGATTTCTGTGGCACAATACTGCCTCCTCTGGCACTCTGGAAACTAGGGGCCTCTCTGGAGAACCACTAATTTCTTTTGCTGCAGTGTGATTTGAGCTACTGCTGTCAGTCATCTTTCCGTGTGACCCTTTTATGTCCAAATTAGAAAAGTCATTAAAAATATCATCTCTTTTCAGTCTGGAAGAGAGGAATGAAAAAAGAATCTCCTTTTCCTCTACATAATTTCTCACCATTCCTTCCTGAGCTGGTCAGGGAACCCTGGAGAGGTCGTAGGTTTCAACGGTAACACAAGCTAAGAGTCTGGGAGTTGGGCAGGTGTGGGGGTTGAAATCCTGCCTATGACCTTCCTTCTCTAGGGGGTGACCTTGGGCGAGAAAGGTCACCTCTCAGCACCTCAGTCAGATGGGAACAAGACAGCACCTACCCCCACGGGCTACGGTGGGAGGGTTAGATGAAATACATGTGCCTGGCATGCGGTAAGGAGCACATACGTTCTGTGGTCCAGGTCTATAACCCTGGCAAATGTTTTTCTAAATGTGCAGACCGATAGAATGAGAGCACCACAAATGCGAATGTCACATATTCATTCATTCTACAAATATTTACTGAGTACCTACTATGTCCAGGTATTGTTCTGGGTGTTTGGGACACATCAGGCAACAAAGATTCCTGCTTTTGGGGATGTTTATGCCCTCCTGAGCACGGGCAACCCAGGAACTTTGGGTCTTAAGGACAACACACATGGGCCTTCTGCAAACTCCAGGCGACTGTATGTCACTCTCTCCTATCCCTGTTATCAGAGGGGAAGGGGTCAACGACCCCCCTGATGCTTAGCTTTGGGGAGCAGCACATGCGTTCAGGTGAAGCACTTATGGTGTGCCTAGCCTAATTTTTAACGAGACTACTCCTCCTGAGTGCAGCTCAGACTGCAGAAGGTGGTCTCAGAGTAGCCAGGCAGCGGGAAAATGAGCAGGAGCCACAAATGCGCTCTGGAAGAGAATTCTTCCAGCCCAGTGGAATTTGCTCCATCGGTAATTGCAGTAACACACCTTGGGGAAAGAGGGCAGACAATTTACGCGAACAAAAGCTCTCGATGACTTAGGAAGTCGCTGGACTCCGGAGACTGTACTCAACCACAAGTTTTCAGACTCACCTGCCAGGATGCATTTGGCTGCCAGCTTCACCATGGTAACCAACCACCTCCAAGGACCAGACAGAGGAAGAGCGGCGGCTGGAGGAGTTGGCAGGCCTGCCTGAGAGGGGAAGTCAGGAGGGCTGACGCTCAACGGGCTGTGGCCGCGGTGGGGACGGGGACAAGGGGTCTGGACCCGCTGGGCTGCGAGCGGGGCGGATAACAGGAGCTAGGGTTCGGGCAGGGAGGGAAGGGAGCGCCAGATTGGGCCCAGCTCAAGGTCTCAGAAGGTGGCCTGCAAAGGTGCGAGCGAGGCTGCGCGGCCCCCGTACCGGCCCAGCCCCTGGCAGCGGGGACCTGGAAGAGCGACCCCGCAGCCCTCCCAACACCAGCACCGCGCCAGCCTCGCTCGCCAGGCAACCATCGCCCCCTGCCCCGCCTCCTCCTCTTCCTCCCTGGCCATCGATTGGCTGCCGCCAAGAGCTCCCGCCCCGAAAGGTTCGCGAAGGCCAGTGGGAGGAGGGGGCGGGACTAGCATCCCTTTCCTGTGAGACAATTCGTAGCGACATCTGCTCCTCAAGCTTAACCCGCTTGGCGAATGGTTGAAAGAGATGTCAATCATTTCCACCTCCCGCACCCGCACCGCCGGAAAGTTCAGGGAAAAGAACTGCAACCTCGTGTGGCCAGAGGCAGTGATAAAAGAAGCTTTCTGATTGGCCAGAGGCTGGCTCAGCCCATCTCTGGGAGGAATGGGGATTAGCCTCACCCCCCTGCCCTTCTGGAAATGGGTTCGCCCACGAGGCCCCTCGGCGCGCGCGAGTCTGCAGCGGCGCCTGCGCAGTAGAGGAGGGCGCAGTTGCCCGAGCGGAGCTCTGAGCGGCTTTGACGTCGCGGAGGTTCTTGTCGCGCCCCCAGCTCCCGGGTTCCGGCAGCGCGGCTGTGAGGTGCATCCAGAAATCCAGTCCTTGCCCCGCATCCCGCAGGGAAATCTCATTTTTCAAGCCCAGGGATGTTGTGAGCTTTAAAGTCCAAAATATGAAAGTGTTTAAAGTGATGTCTGTGAACAGAAGGGAGGACAAGAGAACTCGGATGAGGGTGAGGTTGGACTCAGGCATTTGAAGTCATACTTCCTCTGGGCGCGTTTCCTCTCTTGGAAAAGGGAGCACGTACCACATTTGGATGACAGCGGGCATCCAGGGCGTTGCCCCGCACACGGGAGGCTCCGTCCACGTCTGTTGACTTTCCCGAGAGGCCCCTCTTGCTCTGCAGTCAGGAGCCCAGACTCAAATCCCTGCCAGCTTGCGGGGCTGGGCAAGGCGCCTCAGCCCTGAGCCTCTTTCCTTGTCTTGAAAGATGGGCTCGTAGAACCCACCTTACCGGTTGTCCTGAGGACTAAAAGAGAGAAAGGATGTGAGTCCCTGAGACATGGTTGGTGAGTGTTGAGTGGAAGAATGAGAAGAAACTTATCTGGACAGATCTGGTTTATCGTCACCATCATAGGTTGGCCAGAAGCCCCGTGTTCTCACTCCTGCTGAGCCCCCTGGGGTGGCTGATGCTGAAAGGGAAGAGCAGCGCCCCCGGAAGATGCCTGTGCCCTGGATTCTCCATCACACGCCTTTCGGTCACCTGGGTCTTCTCTCAGCTGCTCTGTGTCTTAGTGTGGCTGCCAGCCTTGTGCAGGGCCACGGACACACACACTCTACGAACTGCTATGAAAGTTTCAGCCCTAAATTCCAGGTAAAACAACGCAAGTCGTCTGGAATTTTCTTTCCTGGGGAATCATTCCTGGTGTTATGGTTAAGACCTGTATCGCCTTTGTTCCTCTTACCTAGGTTTCTTCTTTAGAGACACCGTGCGAGTCTGTCTCAGACACCCCAGGCCTCGATGAGTCAGAAACCCTCTGCCTGGTCTTCCTGCCTCCCCCTCCAGGCTGTCCTGTTCACCGTGACCCCATTAATCCCTTACAGGACCCCTGGAGTGAGTCACCCTTCCGAGGCAGCTCCAGGGAGCTGAGACTCTGAGATCCCTCTGGGGGTAGCCTCTGGAGCCTGTTTCCTCATCTGCAGGGGGCGTTGTAATAGCTCCTCCCACGTGGGGCTCTCCTCTGCACCACATGCACTCTCTCTCCCCCTTGCATTGCTGCTGCTCGGTGTGGTTTTAGTCAGCACCATTGTAAGAGCATTTTGGATCTTTCTAGAGAGGCAGCAAACCCTTATAGTGAATTGTACCCCTCCCCCCACCATCCCAAGGGCCTTCTGTACGTTCTTGATGACTAAATGGCAGCTGCATGACGGAGAGTCACTGGGTCCAAGGCGGTCGGAGAGTTTTGGAGCCTTGAGGGTCCTTGAGAAAATCTAGTCTAACCCCATCTCAAGCAGCTATAACAGCTCAAGCTGCTCTGTATTGAGCACATACTGAATGCCGGCCTCATTCTAAGTGCTTTAAAGGATTCATTAATTTAATATTCATGTTCATATTTGATATTCACAATAACCCCCGTGAGGCTTGTATCATCTCCATGTGATATATGGGAAAACTGAGGCCCAAATGAGGTTAAGTCAAATGCCCAAGGTCACAAAGCTAGTGAATAGCAGAACTGGGAATGGAGCACGGGTAGACCCTCGGACCCCTCGCCCAACGGGGACGTCTCCTGCCACTGACTCCTCTCACACTTCCTCCCGTCCTGGAGTAAATATTCACAGAGTTCCTCACAGTCCTAGTGCTCGCTGGTTGAGCGTTATATGCCAGGCACGTGCTGAACTCTTCACATCCTCTCTCTTCTTTGATGCCCTGACTCTGGAGGGTGGAAACTCTCATTGCTCCACTTTAACAGGCAGGGAAACTGAGGTCCACAGAGAGCCGGAGGTCAGGCAACAAGTCAGCTGGAATCAGAACCAGCCTCAGGTCTCCTGCTCCTGGGACCCGTGTGTTTTCCCACTGCCTGGTGTAGTCTTTCCCGTTTCATTAGTAAGCTTTTCTTGAGGGCCTCCCCGAGGCCAGGCACTGAGCTGGGGCTGCAAAGTGGAGGAGGTGACAGAGTTCCAGGCAGTCCTCGCAGATCGCGGCCACGTGGGAACGCCGGCCGGTGTTGCAGCTTCCTGGATTTTCTAGAAGAGCAGGGAATCTGGATTTTTGTGTGAAATCCCCAGACTCTCAATTTTGGCAGTGAGCTCAAATTTAAAACACTGCAGGTGCAGTAGAACATGTTTGTTGACTGGTTCAACCTGGGGGCTGCCCGTTTGTGACGTTTAGTCGAGAAAGAAAGACAAATGTGTGGACAAATCCATAGGACGTGAGTGGATACAGGGCCCCCAGGGCACCCCTAACCCTGAGTAGCTGGAGGGGAGTTGGGAAGATATTCTGGAAGGAGACCCTTGAAGAAGGGGTAGGAGTTTACAAGGGGGAAGGGGATCCTGGGTGGAACAGCACGTGCAAAGGCACAGAGTTGTGGCATTGCCTGAGCTGTGGAGAATGTCAGGTGACACCCTTTGCTTGGGTGTGAACAGGAGACTGATAAGAGATAGGTGTGACCCAAGCACCGGCTTGAAGCCAAATATACAGCAGAATGGCAAAAGAAAGGGAGGCAGGGCCCAGCATCAAACGGTCTTTGAAGAATTCTTTCAACAAATACTCTCTTGAGTCCTTACTAAGCACCATGGACAGAACCATCCTCGTCGCTGTTCTCCGGGAGCATCCAGCCCAGTGGGGAGGTGGACAACCGAGCCATGATTATCTATGACTGCTGTGGCAAGTGTCGAGTAGGAAAGAGCTTGTTGCATGAAAGAAAAATATTCTACACTGTGATCCCTGGACCAGGCATCAGCATCACACAGTGACTTGTTAGAGCCCAAGTGAACACTGCAGGTGGCATCCACAATCTGTGTTTTCATGAGCCTTTCTGGTGATTGGCGCCTGAGCTAACATCTGTTGCCAATCTTTTTTTTTTCTCCCCCTTCTTCTTCTCCCCAAAGCCTCCCAGTACATAGTTGTATATTCTAGTTGTAGGTCCTTCTGGTTGTGCTATGTGGGATGCTGCTTCAGTATGGCCTGTTGAACAGTGCCATGCCCGTGCCTAGGATCCAAACCAGTGAAACCCTGGGCCACCAAAGTGGAGCACAGGAACTTAACCACTTGGTCATGGGACCGGTCCCTTCTGGTGATTCTGATGTGGGCTCTTGTCTGAGAACTGCTGCTCCTAGGTCATGCCAGGACCCATCTTTATCCCCTTTTTCTGGTTGTTTTACTGTTTCTCAAACTCTTAAAGACCCTTCCTACCTCAGGGCCTTTGCACCTGCTGTTCTCAACAGGGTGACATGACTCTTCCCCTCATGACCTTCTGATCTTTGGTTGAATGTCATCTCCTTGAAGAAGCCCTCCAAAGCACCCCATTTAAAGGATCGCCCCCAACCCATCAGCCTCAATGTTCTTGCCTTTCTTTACTTTCTCCACAGCACTGCCCCATATTATGTTCCATTTGGACTTGTCTGTCTGTTTAGTATCTGTCTCCGTCCTCTAGAAGGGAGGCTTCATGAGAGCAGACATTGGTCTGTTCTGTCCTCCCAGCGTCTGGGACCGTGCCCAGCCTGGCGAGATATTCAGCAAATATTTTAGAATGAATGAATGAATCTCATAGGATTTGCCCTTCTGGTCATTCATTCATTCAACAAGAACCAATCTTGAGCATCACTTCTTGTGCAGGTAACCGGCTTATTTCTGGAAGGGATGTCATGGCCATTCAGATGGGGGCAGCCTGATGCCTGGTCCTCCACCCTCGCATCCTCCCCCCGCCCCCCATTGCACAGCCAGCTCCAGATCTGTAGAACCTACAGATCCAACAGACCCTACAGACCTGTAGGCTCCGTGGAGGAGGGGTTAACAGCACTGCTCCCCAAGGCCAGGGACAGGGCCACTGGGCTGGTCAGGAAGCAAGGGCTTTGGGGGAGAAGGAGGCGGGGAGGGAGCTGCTGACGAGTCGTTCCTGGGGACTGTTCAATCATCCTGGGGTTGAATGCTTCCCGACAGCCCTGACAAGGAGCACGCGTCTGAGCTGCAGCTCGGTGCCAGGGACAGCGCGGTGCACCCGGGATCAGGGTTCTCACTGCAGGCACAGTCCCTCCTCCGTCGCTCAGGGCCGGGGCCGCTCCCCGGAGCCCCATTGCTTGTAGAGTGTACTAGCGGGGTCGTCGGTGGATGCAAAATAGTCGCTTTGGGTAAATAAGAGGCTTTAGGGGACGTGCGTGGGGAAGGCCTCTTGAGGGTTATCTGGCATGGATCCTCAGGAGTAATATCTTTCGTACATTAGAGCGGATTTGCTGTAATGCCTTCATGTCAGAGGGCGACGCAGAAGAGAGGGCTGGGAGAGTCGTAGGAGTGGCGTGTATTTAGATCGGGATTTCTCCGCCTTGGCACCGCTGACATTTTAGATCGGCTAATTCTCTGTTGCGGGGGCTGTCCCGTGCATTGTAGGATGTCTGGCTGCCTCTCTGGCCTCTACCCACCGGATGCCAGAATCATCTCTCTCGTTGTGACAACCCAGAATGCCTCCAGATATTGCCAGGTGTTCCCTAGGGGGCAAAACTGTCCATGGGTGAGGACCACTGAGGTATGAACTCAGTGAGTAGGGAATATTGATTCTTAAAATTGAAATCTGCAAGGACTGGGGCTCAGACTGTCGGTGTGAATCCTGCTTTGCCTTGTAAGGTTTGTTTCCCCATCCCTGCTCGCGTGGGTGCCTCAGGACGAGCTGAGTTAACACACGTCAGGGGTCTAGGACAGCGCCTGACAAATGGTAAGGCTCCGTATACACCAGCTCTTCTGAACAGCCATTGGGATGCTGATGAATCCCCCTAGGGTGAGCCCTCATGCAGCCGTGGCTTCTGTTTTGCAGTTTCCTATAACGCGCTGTGTTGCATCTGCCTTCTGGGACACCGCCTTCTGCTGGTAATGACCTTCGCTATTCTCGTGGGCCTGGTTGTTTATGCCTCGCTGATGTGGTGCTTGGCGGTGGTGGCCATCTCGGTAAAGGGCAGAGGGAATGTGACTGACTCACTTTCTGCGCGCCCGGAATGCAAAGTGCAGCCCTGAGTGGTGGCCGCGGAATCGCGCGGAGGCCGTGATGTCCTGATGGCGTCAGCAGAGGGCAGCAGGCGCCGGGACAATGCCGGCTACAGGGGCCCCTGAGCGCTGCCTGTCGTGGTTTTGATTTACTGCGAGGCTGCGTGTATTTAAAGTTGAGTAAATCATCCCTCCTGAGCCGCGGAGGCTGTAACAGCCCGCGATAGCTCATCTGCGGGAGCCGGGAGCTGCTGTTCTAGAACATTCCACATTTAGCATGTCTATTTCCCATGGCTCCCTCTGAACGTAGGCCAAATTCTGCTAGTGGTAAAGTTAAGCTCATTCCCGTTGCTCTACTTTTTCCCCCCACTTTCTGCTCGCCTCACCCTGTCCTGTCCCGTCCAGTGACACAATGCCTTTCCCAGGTAGCCCCCCAAGCAGCTGCAGCCCAGGGTCACCCCGTCTAACCATGTTCTTGCCCCCTCCTCCTAAAAACTTAGCAGTCCAGAGCCTCGCTCTCTCATCGTTCCCCTGAATCCGCTCTTGACCCTCCCCACTGCATTTCCCACCCAGCTGCCAGGCCGTCTTTAAGATGTTAAAATAGCAGAAGCTGTCACACACGCTCTGCTGCACTTTGCTTTTTCCATCTAAGGATATACTTTGGGGAGTTTCCACGCTGGCACCCAGAGGGCCCCTTGTTCTTTTTTAATGGCTGTGTCCTATTCCGCTGAGAGAGTGGGCTTTCTCAATCTTGTCCTATTTCCACTGCAACCCCCCCGAAAGCTTCCTGCTGTCCTTGGGGTAAGGTCTGCTTTCCCCACAGAGCTGTCCAGCCTAGTGCGCAGGCCGTTGCCTGCCTCCAGCTTCATCTCGCGTTCTGTGCCCAGGGCAAGCTGGCTTTCTCCGTCCTCAAACCTGACCTGCCTCTCCTGCCCCAGGGCCTTTGCCCCTGCTCTCCCCTCCTAACCTAGTTGGCTCCTACTGTGCTTTTCTCAGCTCAGACATCACTTGCTCCACGTGTCCTGTACATTCCATCATAGCCATGACCAGGGTTTGTAGTTATTGGCAGTGTAGCACAGTGGCTAAGTCACAGGTTCTAAGGCCAGACTCCTGGGGTTCAAATCCCAGCTGGGCCACTTCATCGCTGTGTGACCTTGGGCAGCTTACCATCCCTCTCTGCCGAGTGGTATGGGAACAATGATAGACCCTTGGTCCTGGGCTTTTGTGGTGAGGATTCAATGATGGGGTGAGTAGCCCAGGGTGAGCCTCTATGAGCGTGGTGACAGGAGCACAGCTCTTTCACCCTGCGTGCAAACTCCTGGGGGAGGGGCCGTGTCTCCTTTGCAGGGGTCGCATCCAGTGCCTGGGATGGAGTAGGAATTTTGTAAATATGGGCTAAACCTGCGGGGCATATTCACACGGGAGAAAGCCTCTGGAGGAATCACTGTCTTAACCCAGTAGTTTTAAACCGTGCCCATTGTGATACTAGTTAATAGTAGCGGCCAACAGTAATTGGCCCTTGTGCCAGGCTCGCCCTTAGATTATTGCCTCTTGTCCTCATGAGAATCTTGACAGGTAGGGAGCATCATTATTCCTATTTTCCAGATGAGGAAACTGAGGCACAGAAAGATTCAGTAACTTGCCAGAGGTCACACAGGAGCAGAGCTTGGAGTCAAACCCAGGAAGCCTTCTAGGAAGCAATAAAGGTTTGAGAAGCATTGTCTGGACTCGGACAGTCATCTCCGTGACGAGGGTGGGCTGTGCTCAGGGGCACCCCTCTCGTCCATCTCTGCCGGTGTCAATTCCAGGCAGGTTTCCAGCCACAACTCCAATACACGCTCCTTCACCCACCTGGCAGCCTGTGTCCTCATCTACCTCTGGACCCTCAGACAGGGGAGGTGGCCAGTCCCTCCTCCTGGGTCTGGGCCCTGCTCCACCATTACCCCCTCTGGCTCCCAGGCCTTCCGTCTCCTCTGCCCCCTTGCCCTCCCCGCCCCCACGCTGCCCACATAAGCTCCAGTCCTCTGCAGCTCCCAAAGGAGCCTGTTCCTCAGTCCTGCATCCCCATGCCTCCTTTCGAGGCTCGGCCCCTCTGAAAGGACGTGCCCACCCCTCTTTCATCCCCTCACCTCCCGCTTACTCCGTAATCTACTGCCAACAGTTTTCCCCTGTGTCCAAGGCCACTCACGGCCGAGTGATCACCTCCAATGCCAGGCAGCAGGACTCGGGGACACTGTGCACTTGGTACATGTCAGGCCCGTGATAAGAGCTTAGGCCTCTGGGTATCCTTGTGAGGTGGGGACTACTGATGAGGAAATTGTGGCACAGAGAGGGTTAGTAACGTGCCTAGGGTCACACGCTTGAAACAGTGGAGCAGGATTCGAACCCAGGCAGGCTGGCTCCCTGAGCCACACTCGGGGCCACTCTGCTACTCTGTCTCCGATGGGGCCGCTCCTCCCTCCCGGCATTCTCTCCGCCTTGCTCGGTGACGCCCCTCCCCCTGGTTCTCCTCCTGCCCCTGACCAGAGGCTCCTCTGCTCCCTGCTCCTGAAATGGCCCTCGGGTGGCCTCCTTCCCTTGGGGCTGAGTGCACTCAGGCCCTGACTGACCTCCCACCACAGGCCACCTGACACAGCTGGACTTGGGAGTAACAATATCCCCCTCCCCAGAGAGTTACTGTGAGGGTCAAAATTGGTGCCACGTGTTGCCTAAGGTATCCTTTGCAAACTGTGAAGTACTGACAAAGGGGAGGGCTGTGACTGTTACCAGGACGGGCTCCATCTGGAGGTCGGTTCCTGTCTGCTGCCCCAGGTCTTCCCGGGCCACGTCGTCACACCGCATCATGGCACCTGTGAGTTGGGACCTGGCAGCCTCTTGCGCTGAAAATGCCCGAGAGCCGTTCAGGATGGAAGGTCCAGGGGGTAAACATGGGCTGGCCGGCATGTTACCTGACTGGCGGCCCCCAGGCCTACCCGCCGAGCCTGGGGAAGCTGTGGACAGGCGGGATTGCTCCTATGCACAGGCGTCCCACACTCTGGAAGAGGGGCTGGGGAGACATGGGCAGCCCAGATGCTGTGGACTCATCACCCCCGAGAGCCATGTGCCTGATGGCGCCAGCGCTGGCTCCCGTGGGTGCCGATTGACAGGACGACGGACTTTGAAGCCAACAGACCTGGATTTGGAGTCTGACTGGGAACAAAAAAGGAGCCTCTGGTCTAGCCTGTCAGTGAGACGGCCCTCAGCAGCCCCAAAGAGAAGTTCCGACATCTGGCTTCCTGGGAAAAGTTTTTAAAATCTCACAAGTTGAATCTTTGTTGGGGGGAAAGCGGTTTTAGGATATGGGAGGCTGAAGAACAGGCGCCAGATTGTGTGACGTGGCCCCTCCGAGTGTCGGCACGTCGCCCCTCCGATAGCTCTGGTCTGTTCTCTCAAACTTCAATAGTCAGCATGTCCATTTTCCAGAGGAGGAAACTGAGGCCCAGTTAAATGACGATTCCGACATGACCTGGCTGGGGATTGGAAGGCACATCTTCTCTGTCTGAATGCGGCTGCACTGCTGACCGGCTGGGTGGCCTAGGGAGAGCTAATGAGCCTTGCTGAGCCTCTGTTTTCTCATCTGTAAAGTGGGCTAATGAGCGACCCCAGGGAGCTGGGACGATTAATGGGGTGATGCGTGTGAAGCTCTCGATGAGCCACAGAGCAAACACGCAACAAATGCTGGCGGTTATGACTACCCTCGGGCACGCGGTTGTTCAATGAATGAATGAACGAATAGCTTTAAGGTACTTCTACCGTCCACCGGGGCACAGGAAGCTTTCTTTGCAAGAAACACAAGAAATAAAGGCAATTTCCTTTAGACAGAAATAAAGTGCCCGTTGAAGCAGTTTGTTGTGGCAGAAGAAATCGGTCATCGCTTCCTCCGTGTTATTCACGTTCTTGAAGGAGAGAAAGGGTTGGCCCGGAGCAGATCATGCGCGACGGTGTCTCTGGCAATGCTGACGCGGCAGTGTTTTCTGATGATTATGCAAGAAACCTTTCAATAACTGACCAGCAAAAAGCTTTGAATCTGGCAGAACTGCTGGGGCGTGGCAATTTCTCGTCCAGCGCTGGCTCGCCCAGCAAGTTTCACGGCCGTGCCAGGATTGTCTCCAAAGCACTCTGCCCAACCAACTGCCCTCTGCTTGTTTCTTGAGAGTTAGCAGAGGTGAGCCTTAGAGAGGTGACAAGTGGCCTGAGAGCTGGAGGAGCTGGGGTAGTAAGAGAGGGGGCGGGCATCTCTTGGAACGCATCCAAGTCAGCACCACAGACACTGTGGTGCATGTAGAAAACGTTAGAATGTTCTGTTTCCGCAGCATGATGTTCAAGAGCCTCACCATCAGAGCTGCCTCCATGTCGTCCCTTGGCTGCTGCTTCTCTGCTGCGTCCCGCTCTCGGCTGCAGATAGCTGGCTACTGCGAGTTTGTGTCCCTAAATATGGGATTCACTTCGGAGCTGTTATGCATATAACCCCACGGGGCAGAGGAGTTTAGTGGGTCCATCCAAGCCTGGGCTCTGGGGTCTGAGAAACCAGGGATGGGCTCTGACTCCAACCCTGTCTTGGTTTGGAGTTCTGAGCAAGGACTTGAGCACAGCGGTTTACTGTGAGTCGATCCCTGGAAGCACCACTCGGGGAGCAGGAACACGAGACGTGGAGGGTGATAAATAAATAAAAAGCAACGGGAAATATCGGAGTGTATAAGGAAGTTTTGGTGTAAAACTAATTTGGCCTGACCTCGTTTATCCAAAAGGACCTGATGTGGCCTGTTGAGCATGCATTGTACATCTGCTTTAAACATTTACAGTGTCCCAAAGATAAGAATGATGCACTCAAAGATAGGGATGTAGCTTTCCCCCATATTGGCATTTCTTTAAGGATAACCATCTTTTCCTGGAAACTAAGGATTAAGTATCTACCTACTGTGCTCACCTTGTGACCGCTGACCTGCTGACCGCTGACCTGCTGTGCCAGCTAAGCATCTCATGACAGTAAAAGAGATAATCCTGTCGTACATGACGTATGCTCTTTGTTCCAAGATGGTATATACCCACTCTGTATACCCCACTTTGGTGCCCTTCCTTCCTTGCGGATGGAAGCCTTGGGCTATAGTCCTCGAACCTGGCTCGTAATAAATTCACCCCAATTTTGACTTATAAATTGATTATGGATTTTTTGCATCGACAAGGGGAAAGGAGCCAGGAGGGCACACCGCTAAGCCAACTGCCTCTGTGGGCAGCTCAGCCCTGCCTGGGACTTGGGGAGACTGTGTGCAGCGTGCCTGCAGTCACCCCACTGAGGGCTGAGGATGCTGGTGAGTTCGTATCCGGCTCATCATCCAGCACTGGTCCAGGGCTGCATGGCTGGGACCCTCGGCACTTCCGCTGTGTCTTGTGCCGGGGCTGGACATCCAAAGCCAGGAACAAAAAACCCCTTGGACAATGAGTCTTGGCTCTTTGGGGTGGCAGGAGCACCTGCTGTGACCAGCTCAGGCATTTAACCCCTCTCTGCCTCAGTTTCCTGTGCTGTCAGAATAACAATACCCATCACCGGGGCTTGGTGTAAGGATTAGGGGAGCGGGGACATAAGGCACGCAGCAGAGGACGCACTCAACGGTGTTGCTACTATTATCATGGTTTGCTACCTGTGTTTCTAGAAGGCCCTTCTTGTCTTTTTTAACCGAAGAACTCCTAGTTATGCTTCGAAGGCCCAGCTTTGATGTCGTAACTTCTGTGACACCTCCTTTTCTGTATATATTTGTGTCTTAGGGCTGCTGTAACAAATGACCACAAACTTGGTCACTTCAAACAACAGGAATTTCTTCTCTCACAGTTCTGGAGGCCGGAAGCCTGAAATGAGCTGTGAGGGGCCGTGCTCCCTCAGAAGGCTCCTGGGTGGACCCTTCCCCGCCTCTTCCAGCAACTGGCGGCTCCTGACGTTTGCTCCTTGGCTTGTGGCCTCATCACTCCCACCTCTGCCTCATCTTCACACGGCGTCTTCCCTGTGTGTCTTCTCATGACCCGTGTCGTTGGATTTAGGGCCCACGCTGATCCAGGATGACCTCATCTTGAGGTCCTCACCTTAACACATCTGCAAAGACCTTCATTCCAAATAAGGTCACATTCTGAGGTTCCAAGAGGACATATCGAGTCAACCCACGACACCGCATTTTGTACCTTGTCTTTAATTAGAATCGCATTGGTTACAATTCGGCTTGCTTCATGCGCTAACCACAGCAGCTTAACCAATACGGCCTTATTTTCCTCCTGTCACGAGGACTCTCAAGGTTGGCAGCTGCCAGGCTGGTACCAGGGCTTCAAGGAGCCGTCAGGAACCAGGCTCCTCCCAGCTTCCCGATGGCACCGTCGCCAGCTGTGTCTTTAATCCCCATGGTCATAAGCAGGCAGCTCCATCTTTGGGCACCAAGGCTGCATCCTAGGTAGGGTGAAGGGGGAAGGCAAAGGCTGAAGTCTAAGGGATCTGTTTCTCCAGAAGCTTCCATGCAAGCCCTACCCAGGGATGTATGTTTATATCTCATGGACCAAAACCGTGTCTCCAGGTCAGGGGAGTCTTTTTCACAGGGTGCATTGCTGTCCTGCCCCCAAACGGGATTGTGATAGAAAGAAAGAGGGCAGAATTAATGGTAAGTAGGCAACGATACTGATGAGTAGGCAAACTTTGATATAATATAAAATGTGTCACCTATAAACAATTAAAATTCCCATCACAGATCTTTCCCCATGTCCTTATAGAACATCCACCACAGCTAGTTTACAGGACACACTATAGCTGATTGGTGGGTGCCCCATAACTTTCCTCAACCTCGGCCGTCCTGGCGCTGCAGGAGCCTCCTTTCTGGACAGAGGGCCTGGCCCTGGGGGAGAGAGGGGCCAGGACATGGGCAGACAGGTCAGCCCGGTAGAGCGGCATCGGGCCCGGCAGCTGGTGGCGATGCTGCCAGTACGGGTCAGTGCGGGGCCAGGAGGCGGGGAGCACACCAAGGGGACAGCAGAAACCTGCAGCAGGGACATTAGGCGAACCCGGTGACATCTGCACATCAGAGCCTTGCTGAGCTGACATTCTGAACACTGGGTCAGGTCGGGAGGGAGAAAATAAAAGGAACGACCTGGAAACTTCTCTGCCTCTTTAGGACCCCATACCTCTTTGGATCCATCCGCGCAATATCAGTGCTCAATAAATAGTGGGTGGACGATTGATGCGGCAGTGTAGCGAGCAGCCAGCGGGAAGTTAAATGGATTTCTGACGGCCCAGATCACAGCCTCTCAGAGTTGGAAGGAACTGGCTGTCTAGGGGACCTCTCCTGCTGATGTGTGAGTTCTTTCAACAAGTCCTCTCATCTGCATTTGTATGCCTCTCATGACAGGACGCTCACTGCCACACAGGCCAGCCCGTCTTACTGCCCAGGAGCTCAAAGGGGAGACAGGGCTTCCTTAGGTTTAGTCAAGAGCATTGCCTCGTAAATCCCCTAGTGGGTCCTGATTTGGGGCCTGCAGAATCACACAAAATAAACCCACTTCCTCCTCAGGCTGCACTCCCTGCCTTTACTTATGGAAAGGATCACCATCCTCCATCTGGTGATGCCTTGCTTTTTTCTTCACTCATGAATGTTTTTCTTTGTTTTATGTGCTTATTTACTCCACAAAGACGTATTAAGCACCTCCTTTGTGCCAGCGACTGTGTGGGGTGCTGGGGTTACAATGGTGAGTGAGGTAACCATGATTCCAGCTCTCAGGAAACCTAATGACCAAATGGGGAAGATAGGTGACAGTGATGGTGATGACGATGGCAATGGTCATGATGGAGATGATGGTGATGGTGATGATGGAGGTGATGGTGATAATGGAGGTGATGGTGATGGTGATGACAGAGGTGATGGTGGTAATGGAGGTGGTGGCAATGGTGATGATGGAGGTGATGGAGGTGATGGTGATAATGGAGGTGATGGTGATGATGGAGGTGATAATGGAGGTGATGGTGATGAAGGAGGTGATGGTGATGGTGGTAATGGAGGTGATGGCGATGGTGATGATGGAGGTGATAGTGATGATGGAGGTGATGGTGATAATGGAGGTGATGGTGATGATGGAGGTGATGGTGATGGTGGTAATGGAGGTGATGGCGATGGTGATGATGGAGGTGATAGTGATGATGGAGGTGATGGTGATGATGGAGGTGATGATGATGGTGATGATGGAGGTGATGGTGATGATGGAAGTGATGGCAATGGTGGTGATGGAGGTGATGGCAATGGTGATGAGGGAGGTGAAATTCACATCATATACAATGAACCGTTTTAGAGTGTACAGTTCGGTGGCATCTATGTATTCACAATCTTGTGCAATCACCACCTCTCTCTAGTTTCAAAACTTTTGATCACCCCAGAAGAACACCCATACCCATTAAGTAATCTCTCCCCATTCCCCTTTTTCATTCAGCCCCTGGCAACCTGTAGTCTGCTTTCTCTCTCTTTGGATTTACCTATTGTGGACATTTCATGTAAGAGGAGTCATACAATATGTGACCTTTTGTGTCTGGCTTCTTTCACTTAGCATGATGTTTTTGAGGTCCATCCATGTTATAGCATATATCTGTAGTCTATTCTTTTTTTTTTCTTTTCTTTTTTTACTTGAGGAGGATGATCCCTGAGCTAACATCCATGCCAATCTTCCTCTATTTTGTATGTGGGACGCCACCACAGCATGGCTTAATGAGCAGTGTGTAGGTCTGTGCCTGGGATCCAAACCCATGAACCCCAGGCTGCCAAAATGGAGCTTGCAAACTTAACCACTATGCCACTGGGCCAGCCCCCTGTTCTTTTTTATGGCCAAGTAATATTCCATTGTATGGATATACCACATTTTGATTATCCATCCATCCACCGATGGACACTTGGGTTGTTTTCACCTTCTGGCTATTATGAATAGTGCTGTTATAAACATTTGTATACAAGTTTCTGAGTGGACATATGGCTTCATTTCTCTTGTATGTATACCTAGGAGTGAATTTCTGGGGCATATAGGAATCCTATGTTTAACTTTTTGAGGAACCACCAAAATATTTTCCACAGTGACTACACCATTTTCTGCTCTCACCAGCAATACATGAGAGTAGTAATTTCTCCACATCCCTGCCAATAATTCTTCTTTTCCTTTTTTGGATTATAGGCATCCTAATGGGTGTGAAGTGGTATCTCATCGTGGGTTTGATTTTCAGCTCCTTAATGAGCAGTGATGTTGAGCATCTTTTCATGTGCTTGTTGGCCATTTGTGTATATTCTGTGGAGAAATGCCTGTTCAGGTCATTTGCCTATTTTAAAATTGGATTTTGTGACGGTTAATTTTATGTGTCAACATGACTGGGCCATGGGATGCCCAGATGTGTGGTCAAACATTAGTCTGGGTGCTTCTGCGAGAGTGTGTTGGGATGACAGTAGCGTTTAAATTGGCAGACTGAGTGAAGCAGATGATCCTCCTTAATGTGGGTGGGCCTCACCCAATCAGTTGAAGGCCTGAATAGAATGAAAGGCTGACTTCCCTGCGTTAGAGAGAATTCTTCAGCCTGACTGCCTTTGAGCTGGGACACTGGCTTTTTTCCTGCCTTCAGACTTGAACTGGAGCTTCTCCACGAGCTCTCCAGCTTGCCGGTTCACCCTGCAGACCTTGAGACTTGTCAGCCTCCATAACTACATGAGTCAATTCCTTACAATAAATCATATATACATGGAGATATATATGTATCTGCTATTGGTTCTGTTTCTCTGGAAAACCCTGACAGATATAGGTTGTTATCTTTTTGTTGTTGAATTGTAAGAGTTCTTTGTATATTCAGGATACTAAACCCTCAGCTGATACATGATTGGCAAACATTTTCTTCCCTTGAGGAAGATAGATTATGAAGAGGCAGTAAACATGAAGTGGAGTGGGTGTTGAGGGCAGCCCAGAGCACAGAGTGGGGTCCCCAGGGATGGAAGCTCCATGAGCGCAGGCCTGATCTGGTTTATTGATTGTGGCCCCACTGTGCCTGAGGCATAGTAGGGACTTAAGGAAGGGTTGTAAGTCAAAGTGAGCAGCTACACTTGGGGGTTCGTTGGGAGTGGAGAAGGCTTCCAAGAGGCAGCCTTGTTGGGCTGAGGCCTGGGGTTGCATAGGAATTAGCCAGGCAGGAAAGAAACAGCGTCCAGCCAAAAATGTGGCTTTGGGGAATGGCACACTCTCTCTGGTTGGAGCAGAGAATGCAGGGAATGAATGTAGGGTTGGGGTCCAAGTGGAGGTGGGGAGAGAGGAGCATGCAGGCAGAGTGGTGAGTGACGAGACTGGTGAGGCTGGAAGGGGCCAGACACGAAGGGCTTTGTAGGTTGTGAAGGAGTTTGAGGCACTCTGAGAAGGAGAGAGGGAGCACAAAGCAGCGAAGGGTTAGTGAATGCGTGGAAGCCACAGGCAGGCCCGGGTATGCCCGCAGAGGACGTGGGAGAAGCAGGCGACGAATGTGGCCTCGGGCGCTGGATTCAGGCTCCTTGGAGTTTAAATCCTGGCTCTGTCCCCCTCAGGCAAAGAGTGGGGGTGAGCAAGGGGGTCCTGGAATCTCAGCCAAGACACTTGCGCCCCATTTCCTCATCTGCAAAGGAGGGATAGTGAGGGTACCCTGGCTCGAGTGCCACCATGCGTGGGGCAGCCTGCCCTGGCCCCGGGGAGCCCTCCGTCTGACCTCATAAAGCCCCGGATGCAGACACGTCTTCTGCCACTTCCCTGCGAAGGTGCAACAAGACCAGAAACAGAGGTAGGGCAGGTGAGGGCCCTTCGGGACACAGTCTGGGGTCCAGGCTGGCTGCCCAGGCCCTTCTCCTGGACTGGCTGGACCGATGGAGGAGGACAGAAAGTGGCCAGCGATCCGGTCCCCCTCTGAACCGCCCCTCATAAACGACCTCCTGATTCCTGTTTAAACTCGAATATCAGATTCACTGAATTCGAATCTTCCAGCGTTAATTCTCCCTGTAGAGTGGCCGCAGGGGCCCCAGGGTGGGGAATCTACTGTCGGAGGCAGAGCCAGCGGGAGGCTGAACGCTTTGGGAAAGGTTCTAGCAGTTACTATGACGATTCAGTGAGCTGATGTTTCTGAAGTGCTTAGCCGTGTCAGGCACAAGTAGGCACTGCAAAATTATTTGTGGGATGGGTGAATAAATGTTTTCATTTTCCGTTTTCTATTTTCATTTTTATTAGCTGTGTGGTTTGGGCGACTTACCTAACCTCTCTGAACTTTAGTTTTTTTCACTTGCAAAATGGAGACTGTTCTCTTCTGTGGAGGGTGGTGGTGTGGGTTAAGAGGCGGCACATACAAAGCACCTGGCGCATAGTAGGTGCTCAAAGGAGGAGGCAGCAGATTGGGAAGGCAGCTCTGTCCAGCCAGAAGGTGGAGCCAAGTCATCTTCTCCAAGCCCACGGCTGAAAGAGGAGAGAGGCCCCCGCCCCGACTTTCCCCTCCGTCCTTCCCGCGTCTGATTCTCCCTGGCTCCCTCCTTCCCCGCTATCTGCATCCTCTCCTTGCTCCAGGACCTTCCATCCAGCAGTTGGCACTCTGCCCACAGGCTGCCCTCGGAACCGGCCCCTCCTCCCGGCACCCTGCCCTGCCCCCAGCCTCTCCCAGACAGAAGGGGGCGGAGGTCATGAGGGAGGCTCCTCTGAGCACAACAATCAAGAGGAGTCAGTCGTGTTCAGCTGAGGAGCAAACCAGGAGGGGAGTTGTTGGGGGTCGGACGGCTGGGTGGCGGGGGGTGCCGGAGTTCACCGACAGTGGCTCCCCTCTGAGCCCCACCCTCCTTGCTGAGTTGGAAGGTGTGTGGATGAGGCACCCCATGGCAGGCGACTGTTCTGTTCCGCTCTGCACTTCTGTGTGGCTCTGAGCAAGTCACGGGCCACGCTGCACCTCTGTGACCACATCTGCGTCAAGACAGCTTCCAGCGTGCCAGGCCCTGGGATCACGGGGACCCCACAGACACGCCCTCGGGCATCTTGCCATCTCTGGGAGCCATGGCGGTGAATTAGGTGGTCACACCTTTTTTTTCCCATTTCACCTGTGATGAGGGGAAGTTCAGGGGCTCCAAGCCCGGCCGGGGGGCATTGTCCAGGGCAGCTGTCCTGAGGGTGAATAGGGCTGAGGCAGGGGAAGGAGGGTGGAAGCAGAGGGCGGGGAGGGAGGCGGGAAGGGATGGGAGGGGACGGGTGGGAGAGGGAGGCTGGGCCGGCCCTGTGCGCAGGAAAGGCTGCACTTGGATTTTTAGTCCATAAATTATTTATAGAGATATATTATAAAATTAGAAATAAAATAGAATTGTTTTATTCTATAATGGGACGATCGCTGGACGGTTTTAAGCAGGAGAACAGTGTGACCTGCTCTGCTTTGGAAAGAGCCCTGGGGGGGTCTGGGTGCCGAGTGGATAGGGGAGGGGGAGGGGTGCCGGGAGACAGGCCAGGAGGCCACTGCCACGGTCAGGGGCTGGGCAGTGCCCGCCTGCATCTCTCAGAGCCTGGGTGAAGCCAGGTCACCCGCTCATGGCAGAGGTCCCAATATACAGAAATGCCCAACCTGAGTTACGGCGACTGGAGGTGTTGCCTCATCGGAAGAGATGCCCGAAGTCCGAACTTGGAGGCTCTTCTCGAACGTGAGACCCAGGCCACAGAGCTCCGTGGAGTCGGGCCCCTACCCTGCCCCGCCATGGGGCCTGGACCCACGGGGTGGCGGAGAGGGCGAGGGAAATGGGCAGAAGCAAGAACAACGTAGGAGGGCTTGGCGACTGACTGCTGGTGTCAGCGTCACTTGTCATTACTCCCTCCCTGACCACGCTGCTGCTACCCCCCCACCCTCCACAAGGTGCCCCTACCTTGTCCTGACCTTGTCCTGCCCTGGCTCCAGGTACATCCTTTCCCAATGGACGGCCCCGGAGCCGATGTCCTGTGTCCTCTAAGAGTCAGGACGGCCCTGCTCTCAAACCAGCTTGGCTGTGTCACGTGCTGCCCTGCGTCTGAACTGCGATGTGTGGGCTGTCTGTTGCTTGTGGGGTGAGAGGCACTGACGGCCACCCCCGGCCAGCGGAAGCAGCAGCTGTCACGGTCGTCCTGAGCTGCCTGTCCTCCTGGGGCCCTGAACCGGCTCCGCAGCTCCAGTGCCCGCCCTGCACTCCGCAGGAGCCCAGCACTGGGCGGCCCGTCTGCAGCCTCTCAGCCCCGCCCCATCCTCAGTGTCCAAAGTCGGGCCCCCTCAGACCCCACATGAGAACCTGCGTCTACCCTGGTCCCGACTGCGGTCACAGCACGTGTGCACACGTGTGCCCTCACACTGGCCCACACACGCACGCCACCTCTCACTCACACACTCAGACACGTTCCCAGCCCCCCTGGCCCGCGTCCACCCGCTGACCTCTGGCTCAGCCCCCGCCTTCAGGTGCAGCCCCGCAGCTCCGGTGCCGGGCGCCTTGCTGAGCCACGGCGGGATGGCCCTGCGGGGCTTGCTGCTGCTTTGGCCCAATTCCGGTTCTGGCCCCAAGGCCCCTCCCAGGCCCGGGCCTGCTGGCTTGGCCTGGCTGCCACCTTGGAAGGTGGCCTGTCCCTTTCTGCCCCACAGCCTGAATCCTGATGGGGTTGCCTGCCCTGGGCCTCGCCCTCGGCAAGCACCTTCCCTGACGGGCCTGCCCAGGGCGACACTTTGGGGCCCAGGGGAAGCGTCGAGTGGCACCGCTGGGTGCAGGGTCTGGAGACCCGACACATGGGAGGGAAAACACTGCTCCAGTTCCCACCCCACAGCGGCCATGGGAAGCCATCCTGCAGGCTGCTGCCATGCTCACCCCCCTGCTTCCGTCCCCTTTTCTGATGGCTCCTGGGTCTCCTCGCCCCAACTCTCAGGCCATCAGCTTTCTGTGTGACTGACCCCATCTGTCTCTGCAGATGGGCACCATCCAGGGTGGGCCAATCACAGCCCCATCCTCTGGCCATTGTGACCTGTTCAGTGGGGGACACAGGCTCTGCAGGTGACTGCCGGGGTTGGGGTCCTGCTTCACCACTTACTCGCATGTCATCTTGGACAAACGTTTAACTTCCCTGTGCCTCAGTTTCCCTACCTGTACAATGGAGATAACAATAGTCTCCACTTCATAGGGCTGTTGTACAGATGGAGACATGGAAAGGCCTTAGCACAGAGGAAGTGCTCAATAAACATTAGCTACTGGTATTGATGGAACTAAATTTGACGCCTTCCGATGGAACGACTGGGAAAGAAGCTCTTTGTTTTCTGGTACTGCTGACTGTACTCCTGGAGCTGCAGGGGAACCCTCCCATCAGGAGTAGAGCCTGCCTGAGAGCACATCCTGCACAAAGGAAAGCAATGCTCAGAGGTGGAGAGAGAAGGACTCAATCCTCATGATATCACTTGAGCCCCTTGATCAAGCTGTTCCTGAAGATGTATCCCTGGACTATTCAGGCACATAACCAGTCAAGTCTTTGTGTTTTCTTCCTTTTTTGCCTAAGTCATTTTGAGTTGGGTTTCTGTCATTTGTAGCAAAAAGAGTCTTAATGGGCATCCATTCCTCCATCAGTCCATCCACAAGTCCTAGCCATGTCAGCTCAGACACATCACTTTTCTCTCCAAGACTTAGTTTCTGCATCTGTAAAATGGGAGTTTCATTGCCTACCTTATGGGGTGGTTTCAAGGATTAATGGGCAGCCCACGTAGAGTACCACGTTCAGTACCAAACACAGAAGAGAGGCTTAGTACCTTTCTCTTCCATCCCATCTCTTCTAACCGTCTAAATCCCGGCCCCACCCCTGCACAGGTGTGTCTGCAAAGTCACGGCGGGACCCACACCCCGCCAGGCCTGAGTCCTCCCGAGCAGCAGAGTCCGATTGGTACAGCCTTTATTGTTTCTCCAGCATTTTCCAGAAGAACGGTGTCACTCGAGGGCCGCAGGGCACAGGGGGGAGTAAAAAATAACATAAACAAACTCAACAGAAACGCAGGAGGGTGGCAAGAGGGGCTGAGATCAGGGGTCCGGGGCGGAGAGGTGGAGGACCCGGGGCCGTCGGAGCCTCTTAGCTTTCAGCCACCAGGACGGAGAATTCTGCGAAAGACAACGACAAAGCAGTGAGCGAGAGTGGACAGCGCGGAAGAGACTGGGCCCCTGCACCGGGCTTTCTCTCGGTTCCCACGTCTGCTGCCGAAGACCTGGAGTGAAGGCAGGAGTGAGTGTGGGAATGAATGAATGAACGAATGGAGATGGGAAATGACGAGCCTACCCTATCTTTTGCTTCATGGTGTCATGAAGCAAATTATTAACAATAATAACTTAGTATTAAATTATTAAGAACTACAAATCATCGTATTATTACACAAATTATTAATGACTACCATAATAATAGCAATGATAATTTTCTGAGTGTTTATCGTAGGCCAGTCACGACTCTAAACACTTGATATACATCTTATTTGACTCTGACAATAATCTTATAATGTGCATTTTATCATTATTTCCATTCTACTGATGGGGAAACTGAGGCTCAGAGTCCGGCAATTTTTACAAGGTCATAAAGCTAGGAAGAAGCAGGGCCAGGATGCAGACCCAGGTCTGTCCGACTTTGGACCGGGAGCCCTTTCTCACCTGGTCGTTCCCCAGCTGCCCATCAGCATCAGCAGCAGAATCTGAGAAGACACAGGCTCCCAGGCCATTGTCCCGGAATTGACGTAGGAGGGCTGGAGGAGGGGACGACTACTTTATTGACTGAAAGGTGATTCTGGTGAGCTGCCAGGTTCAAGAACTTCCTCCTCAGGGACCCAGCAAGACCCCAGAGGAGCCCCGAGCACGTGGAGACCTCTCCATGCTGCCCAGAGGGCCGGGCGCGTACAGGTGCTGGGAAGGAGCTGGGCTCCGTCTCACCAGCTCTTCACTTAACACTCCTCACAGACCCTCAGGTCATGGGGAGTCATTGTCCCCATTTTACAGAAGGGAAAACTGAGGCCAGGAGAGGAGAAGTGACTTTCAGAGCCTCAGGGGTCATAAGTGGCTGAGCCAGGAGTCAAGCCCTGGGGCCCAGGCTCCTCCCCATGGGCCTGCCTTCAAGGCCACGGTGGGGGAGGCCGGGTGCTCGCCTGCCCCTGCCTCCCCAGTGGTGTCCGTCCGCCAGGCTTCACCTCCTGCTGATTAATGATGTCAGAGACCAGCATTGGCACTAGCGGGCAATTGAGTCCCTCTCGTGAATCCAGCTCCTCCTGAAGGAACAAAGGAATGGCCTGAACCGGGTGAGGGGAGACATGGGTAGCAGGAGATAGTCCCTGCCCGGCAGGAGCTTCTGGTCCAGTCTGAGAAGAAGACCATATCTGGCAGGAAGTGCTCCACGCTGCCAGCCTTCCTCTGAGCCCCCAGCACGCTGAGTGCATTCCTACCTCAGGATCTTTGCACCTGCTGTTCTCTCCGCCCAGGACACTCTCCAGACTGTCTCATGGGCCAGCTGTTTCTCACCTGGTCTCAGCTCGAGTGTCCCTCTTCCAGGGGCCTTCTCTGACCACTCTGGCGAAAGTAGTGACCTGCCTGACTGGGGTCCTCGTTGCTATGACCATTTTTTGTTATATTCACAGCACTTAGCACCCTGCAAATAATTTTGAGTACATGTTGCTTATTCCTTTGTCGTCTGCCTCTCTCGTTGGAACACAGAGCTCCCACCCGCCTTGTTCATGCCTCCATCCCACCACCTGGCTCAGCACCAGACACCGAGGGGCCACTGTGTCCGGGAAAGGATGAGGGGACACAGAGACTTGTCTTTCCCAGGGAGAAAAGCTGCCTTCTGAGGAAGCAGCGAAGCCTTCAGAGGGAAGGTGGGTCTGAGAGAGTCCCTGAGAAGATGCAGGATTCCCACAGCAAGAAGCAGAGGGAGGAAGGGACTGAGGTGGGGGCCTTCCACCGTCGAGGCCCAGAGGGCAGGAAACAGTGGGGTGTATTTGGGAAAGACCCGTAGCCATGCTGGGCTGGCGTCTTGTGTGACGGGACTGGCACAGCTGAAGAAGCCTGGGCCTCAAATCTGGCTCTCCCACTTACGGGCTGTGTCACCTCAGAAAAGGCGCCTGGCCTCTCTGAGCCTCCTCCTCATCATCCGTAAAAGGAGGAGAAGTCCGCTCCGCTTCTTGGGTTGGAGATGGTCAGAAGAGACGTGTCCTGGCCCACAGGAGGTCCTCGGCTCCCGCCGTGAGCTCCTCTGCCCGTTTCCCATGTCCTCTCAACTGCAGGGTCCTTACTGTGGCGGTCAAAGGGGACTGCCCAGCAGCCGGCTCTTCTGAGACCTTTATTTGGAATCAAGGGGGTCCAGGGAGGGTCTTCTCTGTTGTTTTTCTCTCCAGGAGACGAGAGAGGACAGAAGGAGTTTGCCACCCTCTGCCACTGTGTGTCTCTGAGATGCCATGTCCCCTCCCTGCAGCAGGGGCCCCAGGTAAGTCCCCATGGCCTCTAGAAGATGCAGTGTCATAATGTGGGGACAGCACGGGGAGGGGGGCAGTATGGAGAGTTGGGGTCCAGGAGCAGCCTGGCCCTACTAGGTGGGAAATGTACCTCTCGGGCATCACTTCCTCCACTGGTCAGTGGAGTGAAGTGAGGGGGCAGTGACAATTCCTTGTGAGAGACAAACAAGACACTGGATGTGAAGTGGCTTCGAAAAGGCTGTAAAAAGTATCTGGGGCTCCCTGAGGTTCGCCCCACCCTCCCAGAGTCAGTATGAAGCACTTACGTAAAAACCTCCCGGTGTGATTTCTTAGTTCTCACTATTGGACCAGGGTCATGTAAATGTTGGCCTTAGGGATGCTGGGAGAAGGGCATCCAGAATTCTCTGGGCTATTGTTGCAACTTCAGTACAGCTAGAATTATTTCAAAATAAAAGAGGGAAAAAACAAAACCAAATCCGCCCATGCTGTCGTCATGGAAATAACCTGGCGCCGACCCCCGCCGGGTGGAGGACATGTACCCCGGCTCCTCACTTTTCTGGGGTTTGACCTGGGAAATGGACACCACCCTCTCCTCTCCCCAGGCTGTCCCTGAGGACAGGAAGGCAGGTGACCCAGATGTGGGGGCCTAGGCATGACTCCAGGTGGGAGAGAGGGAGGGTCCCCCAGGGTAGCGGGCTGAGTGGTAACAGTGAGTGGCAGGGATGGGGCCCTTCTAACAGCCCGCCCCTCGGGCCAGGTGTCAGAACATCCGCTCTCTCAGCCTCGGGCTCCCATGGTCCTGCAGACCCTGACTAAGGCAGCTGGTTCTTTTGAGATGCTTTTTTATCATTAGTACTTTGACGAGTATTGTCCATTGTTATAGAATTTAAGAATCCTTATTCCTTGAATGCCTACGTGGGAAGTGTTTTGCATTTATTATCTCATTAAATTCTCACGACTACTCCATGGGAAGGACACTCTCGTCTGCACTTTACAGTTGGGGAAACTGAGGCCCGAGAGTTAAGTAGCTGGACCAAGATCACCCAGTGGACATGATTCAAGCACGATGCTCCCAGGCTTCCTTCTTTACCCCGGACGTTTCTGACCTACTGTAACCTAGGTGGAGAGTGACTCAGGAGCCGGCTCAGATATCGCCAGCCCCTGACTGTCATATTAGCCCTTTTTAATTCGCTTCATGGGACTTAGCGCTCTCTGAAATGATCTAATTTATGTACTTAGTTGTTTTTGTTGGTCTCCCCTACTAGAATGTAAACTCCAGGAGGGCAGGGAGCCCTGTCTGTCTTGTTCACCACTCTCCTAGCACTGGCATAGGCCTGGCGCAAAGCAGGTGCTAGTGAACGAAGGCCAGATGGATGGATGGATGGACGGTCGGACGGATGGATGGACGGATGGACGGACAGACGGACAGATGGATGGATGGACGGATGGATGGCTCATGAGTCCTTCTGAGGGTTCAACAAGTACCCATTTACCTCATATAATTTTCACGACAGTCCTGGGGGGTAAGTGGGACGATTCCCATTTTATATCTGGGGAGATGGAAGCCTGGAGAGGGGACGTGTCAGGGCACGTGGATAATAAGAGGCAGAGGCAGCACTCGGCCTGGGGTCTCAGGACAGCCCTCCCTGGATTCGCAGAGGCCACGTCCCAGATTGGGTGGGAGCCTGAACTCTCTCCAGCTTCAACCTGCCATTTAATCCAGGACACTGGGCCACAGCTGGTCTCTCCTGTCCTTGGGCACTGAGCTGCTCTGTCCTGGGATAAAGGAGGCACGAGTCCGTCCTTGATGCCAGCTCACGGAGAGATTATCAACAGAGGAAGTTGGTCCTGACGGTTTCCCGACCTGCGCCGACGTCCCTAACACTCACCCTAGAAATTACGGGTTCTCGGGCTGCTCATCAGCAAAGAGCCCATTAGTCACCTTCACACTGAGGCATTTGGTGCTGTCAGCGTGAGAGGGACCAAGGGACGCTGACCAAGGGACCCTCTGGTGCTGAAAAGTCAGGCATTTTGGAGCCTGACTATGGGAGATGTTTTGGACCTGTGGGGTTTTTGAAAGCAGCCCCCTCCGCCCCTGGGGTCGGCCCTGAAGCAGCCGGGATGTCACGATGGCCTCGTGCCCTGGCTTTCTGAAGAGAACGCAGGATTCTAATTTTATCCTCCCGGAACCTGGAGCAGGGCACTTTGTAGACAAATTGAGGACAGAGGTCACCTACTCTGTACTTTCCGTGTCTCCCTGAGGGCAGAGTGCTTAGGAAGCAGTCAATTAACGAACAGCCCTCCCATCAAAAAAACATCTCCTCTAAAACATCCAGGTCTCTCCTTAAAGAAAAACAAATGAAACGTACCAAGACTCTGTAAAGTCTAGGTCCACCAATTTGGCGGTAGGATGCTGGGAGGGGAATGGGGCATCGAGGGTGGGGTTCTAGTCTTGGCTCTGCCATCCACTCAAGTCCATGGACAAGACACCTCACCCTCCGGGTCCTGGTTTTCTCATCCGTGCAGTGTCGGGTCTAGAACACAGCTCTCCAGCTCTCCCACAGCATTTGGAGCAAGGAGGCTGAGAGTGAATTCCCAACTCCCATTCTTGCTTCTGTGACCTTGGACTAGATCCTTTACCTCCTTGTGCCTCAGTTTCCTCATCTGTAAGATGGAGCTCCTTGGGGTGCTCAGAGGAAGCAGCGTTAAAGCTCTGGGTCACACGCCTGATACACAGCCAGCACTCAGCCTTTGGTACCCGTTGTTATCAAGATGCTTCTATAGTTCCAGCCACCTTAAAACCAAGCCTATAAGATGCCTGGCCACTGCCTGGCACAGAGCGAGGACCCTGCAAATGGCATGGTACCTTTATTTCTTGGCCTTGTCATTGTTATCCCCTGTCATTTCCTGTCCCCGCCCTGGCACCTGCCTGCAACCTTCCAGCAGCCCTGGGGCTGGGTCTGAATCTTGTTTCATCACCTCCTGGCTGGGTGGCCTCAGATCACTACTTTACCTCTCTGAGCCTCAGTTTTCTCATCTGCAAAGTGGGTATGATGCGGCCTACTTGCACACCTCTGGGGAAGATGAGATGAGAGAATACAGAGAGATGCCTGGCATACAGTAGGTGGTCTATAAATGTTAGTCTCGCCTCCCTTGTGTCTCCTCAGCACAACTGTCACAGGTTGGGGCTTTGAAATAACAACAATATCCATAAAAATCTTGAAACGAAGACAAGGAGGATGTAAAGAGCCAGCGGACACGGGAAGCCTAAAGGACCGGCAGCTGAGCTCGTGGAAGTTTCTGACGCTGTCTATCACATCTGAGTCAGGATCGCCCCTCCAGCACACCCATCCGTGGAAACTTAGTCTCTGACCCTCAGTTTCCACATCCGTAGAATGGGGATATGAGAGCACCTGCTGTAGGGTTGTAGTGAGGACAGCATGGGATGATGGATGAGAAGTGCCCAGTACGGTGGTGCTGACAGAGGGTCACGCTAGATCAATGCTCACTGCTGACGTGCGAGGGAGAGTGCCCCTCTGGAGGGACCCAGCGCCCTTCCTCCTATGAGCACCCAGGCACAGCCCTACCTCTGCATGGACGCCTCACCCGAGGCCCCCGGGGCCAGTTTGCTGGTTTCTCCATCATCCAATCAGAGAGGCGAGAGGTAGGGATGGGGGGAGGGAGCAGCCGATGGAGGGTCAGAGGATGGGAGGACTCAGTCCTTTCCTTTCCCTTAGGAGACTGAAATTAGCCTAATTAGGTCTGTCCCAGTCCTGGGTGCTGTGGGAATGGACAAATTTAGAAGCTATTGACAGGTGAGCCCAGCACACGCTGATAGCCCGAAATGAAACTGAGACAGACATTAGTCAGCGCCTGGAAGGCTGCTTCCTACCCTCTGTCGTGATGACCAGACGAAGGCACCGGTCTGCTGGTTTATCACCTCGCCTCGAAATAGCTCCAGGGCTGGGCTTCTTATAAATCCGTATTGCAAAGAGGGATCACTTTCCCACCCCACAGAACCGGGAGGCAGGGTCATTCGGGGTCGAACCAGAGGGCATCAACAGTTCCGGGGGCTCACTGTGTGCCAGGCACTGCCCTGTGTGTCATCCCATTTCATCCTCGCCAGCTCTCTTACCCCCATTTTACTTACAGGGAAACTGAGGCTCAGAGGCACTCAGCCAGGAAGATTCTGACTCAGGCGTGGCTCATGCCGGGGCGAGTCTCTTTCTTAGAGGTTGGAGTGGAAGCGCCCTGGGTTCTGACTTGAGCCGTGACCCCCCCAGAGGCAGGAAGGGATGTCACCTGCCCCCACTACTGCTCCTCATCACAGGAGGGGAGTTATGTGAGCAGGGCCGCCCCTCCCCCTTTGCCAGCCTCATCCAGCGCAGCGGAGGCCGCAGTTAGGGGGAGTCCAGGCAGGAATTAAGGCGAGCATCCTGCAAAGCACAGCAACCATTTACAACTCGAGGATCTCAACTCAGCTCGGGGGAGGGAGTGGCAGAGTCAGGAGACCCAGGTGCCATTCGGCCAAGGTTTGCTATGTGACTTTGGCACTTCATGTCTACTGGGCCTCAGTTTCCACATCTCTCAGTGGGGCTCACAGGCTCTGTCCCCTGATCATAGGGGACCAGTGTGAGGGTACAGTGAGGTGGAACAGAACGCTGCGCACCTTAGGGCCCTGCCCTCAGGACTGCGGGCTGGCCCCAGTATGCTCATCCTGCCCTGCTTGGAAATCAGATCGCACAGGGGCCGGAGGGCTGGCATTACAGGGAGGCGGCAGGGCTCCCCTGCCCTCCTGCTCACTTTCCTCCCATCTGGGACTCGATTTCCTTTTCTTCCGGGACTGGTGTTCCAGTACTTCCTAAGGGTTTTGAGGGGGCTTACAAGAGAAAGCATACATACAAAGGAAGAGGAGAGGAATCATTTCCAGAATGTTCACTCAGTTCAAGCAGTACCCCTGTGAGGGGTGTTCCTACCCCGCTCTGGGGTGAGGGGATGGATGCCCAGAGAGGAGAAGCCGTGGCAGCTCACAGGGCTGGCAGCACGCCTTCTGCCCTCCCGCGTTCAGGTGTTTAAGCCTCAGGGCTCCCTCGCTCCCCACTCCTGCCCCTGTTAAATAGGCTACTTAAGGATAAAACAGAAGGGATTTTGCCAGAAGGAAGCAGAAAAGATGAATGCCTTCAGGCACGTGAGTTGAGCAGCCTGCAACGGTCAGGCAATAATTATGACTAAATTTTGCAGCAACGGAAGCAAAAAGCAAACCACAGGATCTCGAGCTGGAAGAGGCTTGAAGCGTAGGAAACTGGATCTGCCGCCGGGATCGGGTTTCAGGGAACCGTAACCAGGATGGCATGTGTGCGTGCGTGTGTGCGAGGGTATGGGGTGTGCAGATCTTGTCTACAGCAAGGTGGGGAAGGGGGGTGCTATTTGGAGCCAGAGTGTCAAGGTTTGAAGCGGGCCTGAGTGCTGAATAGCTGGGTGATCCTGGGCAAGTGGCTCCCTTTCCCTGGGCCTCAGTTTCCTTGTCTGTCCAGTGAGGGTGTATTTTGTGGAGCTGCTGTGAGGACTGCCTGAGCTAAAAGGGGGAAGGCCGTGTGCAGCCCCTGGCACACAGGATGTGCCCAGGGGGTGGTAACTGCTCTTCCTGCCAGCCTGCACGTTCCATGCTGGCAGGCGTTGGGTGTGGAAAGCCCAGGCTGGGGACACGGGCCCACGTGAGAGGCAAGGAAGCACAGGGTCCTGGCTCTGCTCCTGAGTGACTCTAGGCATGTTACTTAACCTCTCTGTGCCCCGGTTTCCTCATCTGTAAAACAGGGAGAGTGATGGCATCCACTTTCTAGGATTATTGTAAGGCAGTGGTTCTCAAAGGGTGGCCCCGGGACCATCAGCTCCACCTGGGAACTTGGTAGAAATGCAAGCGCTTGGGCCCCACCCCAGACTTAAGGAATCAGAAACTCTGGGGTGGGGCCCAGCCATCTGTGCTGTGAAAAGCCGGGGGGTTCTGACGCTGGGCCCTGTATGTGAGCCACCCTTGTGAAGGACAAGTACTCAAGAAGGAACCTGCCACTTAGCAGTCTCGCCTGCTATTTGTGCCCAGTTTTGCAACTGTGGCTGGGTTTTTGGCTACCTTCCACCTCTGTCCAGCTTCTGTCTCCTTTTCTGCCTTAAAACCCCCTTTTACCAGCTCTGCCCCAGCCTTTCAAGGGTGGCCTTCCAGAATCAATCGACCACATCTGTAAACGTCTTTGCGCTTCCTGGAAGCAGTTGCCCCAGAGACGGGAATGCAAAGGGTCATCAGGAGGACTTTGTCTTTCTGCCCCTTCCCTTCCATCTTGGGCCCTGAAGGGCCTGGCAAATATCACTCACCTTCAGAAGGGCAAACAGCTGGGGAGGGAGGCAGACCCTGCTCTGGAATCCCCCAGCACCTGCTACACGCCAGCACCCAGCCCACACGGGTCTGCAGCCTTGACCTGCAGACCTCTCCCTGTGTACCGCACCTCCTCATCATTGGATCTCCAGAGCTGGACACATATTCACTCATTCATTCATTCAACAAACTTTTCTTGTGCCCCTCCTATGTGGCAGGGCTTATTCCAGGTGTTGGGGTCAGAATCAAACGAAACAAAGTTCCTGCTCCCGTGGAGCTGACGTCCCAGTAGGGGAGAAAGAAGCATCAGTGAATAAGAAAATCATCTCGTGGTGGATGCTTCCTAAACTCTGAATGAAGCAGGCAGCATAGGCCATGTGCTTTGGATCTGGACAGACCCGAACTCAGATCTTGACCTTATCTCTTCCTAGGCATGGGAGTTTAGGCAAACCCTTAACCTCTCTGAGCCTCAGTGTCCTCATCTGTAAAATGGAGACGGTAACAGGATCCGCCTCACAGAGAGCTAGGAGGATGAAATGAGTGACTTGCTAAGCCGGGTGCCTGGCTCACAGTAACAGCTCCCCCAGGTTAGGTGTCATTGCTATTGATATTCAAGGTCACACGGCTGGGCCAAAGGGCAGAGCTGGTCCTGTCTAGAGGTTTATTCACTGGGACATCCAGGGCATCTCAGAGCTGGAAGGGACCCCTGTGACTGGCGGGTGATTTGACCCCTGGTTTTAAAGAGCAGGCACCGGAAGGTCAGAGGAGCTCTGTGACTTGCCCCAGGTCCCGCTGGGAGTTGAAGGCATCCTCCAGCTGGTGGGCAGGGCTCCGGCCCTTTGGCCTTTAGAGGGAGAGGCGGCAAAGCCGAGCGCCTGGAATAGAATTTCCTGGGCCCACAAAGGGCTCTGCCTCCCATCTTGCTGCCTGTTGGGCATCATCACATCCATCCTGCCCATCATCCTCCAGAAAAAGGACTGTGTTTGGGGGTGGCAGTGGGGAAGGGGAGGTGTCTGCATCTTCCCACCCCAGAAGCACAAAGAGTGGGGCCCCACTGCCTCGGGCGATCTGTTCTTATTGCCCATTTCTTCTCTTGCTCCCCTGTTTTGTTCTGGCCTGACCTCCAGTCCTTCACCAGGTCGGCCTGAGCCTGGACGGTGCTGGCAGACAGACCTGGGTGTCAGTCCAGTGACACCGTGGGTACTGGAGCCCTCTTTCTGCTCCTCTCTTTTCTGCACCTTTGTCCTCTGTCATCCCAAGGTCAAATGGGGTGACGTGTGCAGACCCCAGCATGGGGCTGGGCACACGTTCCATGCCCTGCTACAATTCTCTCTCCGCTCCCACCCCCAGCAAACCAATCTTCCTGCCTCTTTCTAAACACCCCTGAACTTCCCAGCCTCAGTGTCTTTGCTGATACCAACCAGCCTGCACCTCCCTCCTTGGCCGCTGCCAGCCTGCAGCCCTCCTGCCCACGGCCTCCAGAGCTGCAGGAATGCCCGCTGTCTCCCCCTCCACAGAGCTCGTCTGGACCTCCCGGCCTCTGCCTGGGACCCCTGTTCATTTGTGTCTATGCACAGAGCTGCCAGCAACATGCAGACAGAACGGGATTGCAGCTGCCATTTGTGGGGCGCTTGTGGGGCACTGGGCTCGACACTCCCATACATTGTGTCCTGGAATCCTCGACAATCCCAGGGAGGTATGTGTTGTCCTACCCAGTTTACAGATGAGGAAACCGGGGCTCAGGGGCACCCAGCCGGGAAATGGTGCCTCTGGGAGCTGGGCCTGATTCATCTTTATCTCCCCCACTGCCCGGCACAGGGTCGCTACTCAGTAAATGTCGGTTGGGTCTGTTGGAAGAGCTGTGTTAGCTCTTTAAGATCTGAGCATGGCAGGGAGGGAGGGAGGGAGGGGAGCAGGGAAGTGGCCAGGATCTGGCCTGGTTTTTCTTCATCGTGGAGTTAGTTGCTCATGAGCAATCAGCCATGAAGACCCTGCCTAGGGCTTCCGAGCTGTGACATATTGGCTGCAAATAAAAATGGGAGGCAGGGCTGGGGTCATGGCAGGAACCCAGGCTCCGGGAGAGCTATCTGATAAGAGGCTTGGTGAGGATGGGGGTGAGGGGTGATGGGCCACTGACTGGAACAAGACCAGCCAGCAATTTCTCTCTAGCACCCTCTGCTCCGGCTGTTTTAAAACCACCTCCCTCCTTCCCAGCCAGGAGAAGGGCAGGTGGCATCGGAAGGCCAGAGGACTGGCTGCATCTGACCTTGCTGGAATTTCTGGCATTAAACTTTAATACACTACATCCGTATTTAGAATCCTTGTACCTACCTTTCCCAAAGCAATTTTGTGTCTATAGCCACTCAATTTTCACAACAAGCCCTAGCTGGTCTTAGGATAAAGCTGTGCACCCTATTTGCCAGAGACAAGAACCTCAGTGTGGTGAGGTGACATGGTCAAGGTCACAGCTGGTGACGGGCAGAGAGGAAGCAGAGCCTGAGGGCACTGGACTTTGACAGATGTTTACTAAGTGCCTGCTTTGGGTCAAGTAAGGGCTAAATGCTGGGGATAAAAGGATGACTACAACCTAGTCCCTATTTTTTAAAATTTAGTTAACAAACACATACATAGCACTCTCTCTGTGCCGGACACTAGTGTAAACACCTTACAGGCTGACACATCTAATTCTCAAGACAATTCTGTAAGATAAGAATGATCATTATCCTCAGTTTGGAGATGAGAAAACTGAGGCCCAGAGTAGTTTCTTGAATTGCCCAAAGTGACACAGCTAGAAAGTGGCAGGGCTGGGATTTGAACCCAGACAGCCTGGCCCAGAGGCCTAGCACTGACACACAGTTTTCTCTTAGATTGACAGCAAGGACTATCACGGGAATGAACGCAGCAAAGCATGTTGGAAAGAGTTTTTCAGACTTGGCTCTGAATCTCTGCTCCACCACTTATGTCCCAGCTCTGAGAGCAGGGTGAGCATCTTCAACCTCAGTTTGCCCGTCAGCAAAATGGAGATAACTCCCAAGCACGTGGTGATGCTAAGAAAGATAACAAGACTGAGATGTGCCCCGTGAATGCTGGTTAGATCTGAATGGAGAAGGATGTGGGACGGTGGACCACCAGCCCCTCACCTGTTCCGAAAGCAAAGCTTGCAAAGCAAGACAGGGCCAGATATTCCGTTTCCTAGTTCGCAGCTGATTCCTGGCTGGCTGTGTCTCCTGGCTCCCTACAATGCTGGAATTGTATATTTGGGCGAAGCCAAAACAGGTTTTGAGACTTGAAGTTATAGGACACCAGGACAAGATACTGAGGGACATGGGAGATAAGGAATTTCCATCCCTGGAATCTGAGAAGGCAGGGTCCTTGGGAATCAGCTGGCCTCATCTCCTCAGGTTACAGATGGGAGACTGGGGCCCAGAGAAGGAGAGAGACTGCTCAAGGTCACACAGCCAGTTTGGGCAGAACCAGGACCAGAACCCAAGGAAAGTGCAGGCAAAGTTCAGGGAAGATGCCAAATTCTCCCAAATTCCCTACGCAGTAGGGAGAAAAAAAAGGATCTCTTCCTTCTGGGTTGTTCAAATTTAGAAAAAAATACCTGTTTCTCTTTGCCTGGCTTTCATGACAGAGCACACAGACATAATGGATTGCCTTTTTCTTCTAATCTTGGGGACTGTGGGATCCCCACCCTTCCCTTTCACGGCAGACACAGCTCTGAGCTTTTAGCACCCAAATATCCGAAGATCCACGATGTGCCCAGGCCCCAAGTCACGGCTACTCACCGTCGGCCCCAATCTTGCCGTCCCCATCCTTGTCTCCAGCAGCCAGCAGCGTCTTGGTTTCCTTAGTAGTCAGGTCTCGGGCATCCGGGAGGAAGCCCTTCAGGATGAATCTGGGGAGAGAAGCCGGGGAGGGAGTCAGGTCAAGGTCACCTTGCAGGAGCGCCGCACGGATGGTGGGCTGGCATCTGCGCAGGGGAAGTGGGCAGCTGGGCCGGGCGGCAGCAGCCAGCATGCATGCAGCTGTGCTGAGCCAGGTAGCCCGGGCTGTGGCTGTGCCTTTGTGGGTGGGTGTGCAGGGAAGGACAGGCTGTCCTCACCGGAGGGTTGACCTCACTCCAGGCAAGGAGTTTTGTTTATTTTTTTATCTGTTTATTTTTTCAGCCAACACAACAAACACAAAAGTGTCTTCTCTGTGCCAGGGCCATGCTGGAAACTGGGGGCACAGAGATGATCTCAGGAAGCTGCCTGAAAACAAGAAGAGGAGGTCAAGTACTCCAAGACACCACACAGTGTGAGGGATACAGTGATGGGGAAGCAGAGAAGGTGCACAAAGGAGGCATCCATCCCACCTGGGGTGAGGGGAAGACTCAGGGGGGCTTCCTAGAGAAGGGGATGGCTGGAGGGCAGGTAGAAGTCAGCCTCTGTGTGTGTGTGCACATTGGGCGTGGGTGGGTAGAAGGAGAAGGTTCTAGACAAAGGGTACCCTTGTGGGATGCTTTGGGATGAGAGTGGATGGATGGGGAAGTGTCTACTTGAAAGGCCCCTCTCCACACTCTCCCCTTTCTCTTTGTGGCAAAACTCAAGGCAGTCTTGGCCAGAGAGTGACATAAGGCACAGCTGGGCGGGCAGACACAGGCCAGGTGGCCAAGGGGGTGATGGCAGGAGGTTCCTTTGCTGATGCACTCTTGCATTTTCCTGTCATAGGCTCTCTCCCTCAGCTCTGCTCCCAGGACTCCTGAGTCCCCACAGCTGGTTCTGCATCCCTGGCTTGCCCAGAAACTGCTCTGGCCGCCCTGGTTCGGAAGGGTGGGGGTCTGCGGGATGGCAAAGGTGCCTTTCAGACAAATGAAAATCAATGACATACTCAAGCAAGCGCTCTCTGTCTTGCCTGTGGTGTTAGGCAGCGAGAAAACCTGCCTCCTCATTGGTATTAAATTATTAAGTAGCATCATTCCATTAGCAATATTAAGTGCCTATAATTTAACCCAGTTAGTTGCACTTTCTGCTGAGGATTTTACCCTTCCAGAAGCGACAGCGGCCGTGCTCTGTTATTTTCTGTGAAAAGTGCAGAGAGAGGGCAGACCTGCCAGGAACTCAGAAGCAGGAGTCCCAACCCCCACTCCCTCTCGTGGAGCCTCGGGCTGGGCGGCCCCTGCAGGCCTCAGTTTACCCCAGCTCTTCCTCCTCGATGAAGCCGCTCTTGTCTTTATCCAGGATGTGGAACACCTTCTTCACATCATCCGGGCTCTTTTTCTTCAGGCCCACCATTTGGAAGAACTTTTTGTGGTCGAAGGATTCTGCAGCTGTTGGGGGGCAAGGAGTGGGATAAAATGAGGACAAAGAGGAGGCAGTGGGGAAGGAGGGGAGAAGGGAGGCATCTGGCAGCATCTGTCCATTGACTCCTCTGTGCCCGTCCTGGGGGACGGAGGGCATGCGCCTCCACGGGAGGGCTGAGGGACCCCAAACCAGGACGGGGTGCTTTGCCCAAGGTCACACAGCTCGAGGCAGCAGAGGTGGGCTTGCACGCAGATCTCCCTGGCTCCCAAGCCTGCCCCCACCTTCCTCGGGACCCTTTGCTGATGGTGGACGTAGCCGTTGAAGGCAGAGGGCTTCCTGGTGTCCACGAAACCTTTGGGTGGTGGCTGAGTGGGAGTGGGCTGGGGAACTGGAGGTGGTGTGAACACGGTGTGTGTGTGGGGGGCGTGGGGAGGGTCGACCTTTTTTCTTGGCCACAGATTGTGTTGCCAGAAAATTGACACAGAAAGGACAAGTTTCTTTCAAGGTCACACAGTGGGAGGAGGAGGGGGAGGACCCAGAACTCCTAGTTTGCTGTAGAAATCCATTCTGGTGGGAGTTGGGGGTGGGGGGGGGTGTTGGAAGGCTCCCCAGGAATTCCAAGTTAAGTTTCTTCTCAAAGGGAGGAAGGTGGGTTATAGAGAAGTGGGTGGGCTATTGCAGCCCCCTTGGAGGGGGAGCCAGGCAGAAAGAAAATGAGTCCCTCTCCCCAATTTTCTGTGTCCTGAGATCCTTTATAAGAACACCTGGGAACAGGCACAATGTTAGACGGAGTAGTGTATGTGAGTAGGGGAGGGGGTCATGTTCTCCCTTCAGCTCCAGGCTGGATGTAAGGAAAGTTGCTCTGACGCTAGGGTGGGGGACTACGACCCCCATCCTAATCCCCCTTCTGCAGAGCTAGGTGACCTTGGGCAAGTTTTTAGCCCTCTCAGAGCCTCAGTTTCCCCCTCCGGGTGATGGGAGGCAGGAGGAAGGTAGGCAGCCAAGCGCTCAAGCCCAGAGCAGCTCACAGAGGTGAGACTGCCGGCTCCGCTGCCTCGGCTGCCTAAGGAGGCTGCAGGTTACAAGCGCTAAGGATGCCCAGCACGGGGTCGGGCAGAGCAGAGGGCCAGCTGTCGGAAGGTCACCTCGCTCGTGGGTCCGTTTGGGGAGGGGGGACTCTGAGCCCCAAAGAGGAGGCTTGGACAGTTGGGGAGCCAGCAAAGGCCACCGTTGGGGGAGCAGAGTCCTGTCTAGAATGGGGGTCTTGGAAAGGGGTCGCTTGGAGAGAAGGTGTGCGCACCTGCAGCCCCCTCCAAGGGCCTTAAAGGGGAAGTCCCGAGCGCTCACAGGGACCCGGAGACCCTGCTTTCCACCCTGGTCTTCGCCCTTGGTCGGGGACCCCAGTCCTCGCAGCGTGGGCACCCAGCCTTCGGCGCCTGCAAGTTTCGGTCTTCTGGTAGGGCACCGGGCCTCCCTGCCTCCTCCCTGGGCCACGTCCCGCCCGGTCCGAGTTGGAAAATGCTGAGGACCCCCCTCCCAGCCCGGCCAGCGCCCCGCGGGATACGTGGGCAGAGGAGCGCTGGGGAGGACCGCACGTCCGCGCAGCCCGCGGGGGTGCGGGGGCCAAGGTGGTGGATGAGGGAAGGGAGCTGGGGAGGGGAGCGCGCTGCTCACCGGTAAAGGCCCCCACTGCCTTCTTGATGTCCTCAGCGTGGAGCAAGTCTGTCATCGACATCCTGCAACTGTTTGAGCGGGCAGAGCAAGTGTGAAAAGATTAAAAAGTGCTTTTCTCATCATTTCTGCTCATATGACCAGCGCTGCAGTGCTGCGCGCCGGGCGCACGCCCGCCGGCCTGGCGCAGAGCCAGGGGGCGCGGGGCTCGGCGCGCAGCCAGAGCTGCTCAGTCCCGCCGAGCCACTGGGTTGCGCGGGCCGGGCGGGCTGGCGTCCCGCGGCCGATCCTTCCCCGCCCCCGCCGAGGGTCCTCGGGACCCCAGGGGCTGCGGCTGGGGAGCCAGAGCAAGGGGCGGCCTCTGGAATTTACGGGGCGCCAGCGTCACCAGCCGGGTCTGGAGGGTTCGCCTGCCGTCAAGGGCGCGCAGGAGGCACCGGCTTGGTGCAGCGCAGTCCCGGGTCGACGCACCTCGGAGGATGTCGCGCCGCTTCTGGGAGGATACTGACCGGCCGGGGCCAGGCCTGCACCCTCGTGGGCCCCTCGGCCCTGTTCCCATTCTCTCTCTGCTCCTACCTCAGCCTCGGCTCTTGTCTGTCCTGGATGCAAATTTATGCTGCAAAATCTGAGCTCTGAGGTCTGGAAACCCGACCCACGGGACGCTGGGAGAGGGTGGCACGGATAGGCCGGCGCTGCTGGGGCCCCCTGCAGGTGCCCCATCCCACATCTGGCCAGGATGCACGTTCTGAATCCTGATTTTTTTAATTTTTTTTCCTTTTGCTAGTCTGACTTTTCGAAGATCTCTTCTCAGATCCCCCCTAACTACTTTCCTGGTCTCCTGGGCCCCAGAGGATTGCGCCTGGTCCAGACGCCTCCTGCCCCACAAAGCTTTGAGGGAGGGGGAGGTGGGAAAGACTACTTGGAATCTCCATGCAGCCTCACCCCACTTGGAGAGCAGACGGCCCATGTCTGGGGAGAAGGTGGCACATTCACTTTTTAGACAACGGAAGCAGATTTCATGGCCTGAATTGCGTCTCTGGGAAACATGACACTTCCTAATCTTTGTGCAGCCAGAGACCAATTGCATTCTTTCCCACGGTCTCCCAAGGACTCAGGCTGCAACCGGCTGCCTCTAGAGTGTGTGGAGCACTGGACAGGGAGTCAGGAGGCTGGGGTTCTAGATTTGGGGCTGCACTAAATCCTTGTGTGACCTTGGGTGGTGACCTTCCCCGTTTCTGGGCTTCTGCCTCCCTCCGTTGTGTTGATGGTGTTGTGGTCCCTTGTGGTGGAACCTTGAGACCTCAACTCAAGATGTGGGCAGGCGGTCAGGGGCTGACACTGGTGGCCTTTGGCGGGCTGGAGAGAGCTGCCCAGCTGTTCGTTAGCTCCGGTTGCCCGGCCTTGGCTGTCCACACTGTCTGCCTCGGCTCGGCCCTGGACGGCTGCCCTCCTGGAAACCCTAGGACACCGCTGGCTCAGGCTGTCCCCCTCCCTGTGAGTCAGCTTCTTCAGGCACCAGCCCACCAGCGGCTTCCAAGGCGCCAAGGCTGCAGACCTGGCCTCCCGGCACGAGACCTTCCCCAGACACCTCGGCTGCCCCTGCTGCCCCGACCCCAGCCGGGCTGTTAACTCCAACATGCTGGGCTTCTGTGCTATCATTTCAGCCCCTGGGCTCGGCTCAGTCAAGGCGCCTAGCTGAGGATCTGTTTCCCCGGGTGAAGGATCCTTATTCTACGCTGGTGGGGAGACTGAGGCCAGAGAGAATCAGTGAATGGCTTGAGGATGCACAGCGAGGCAGTGGCAGAGAGGGGCCCACTCCCAGGTTGACTGACTTGGAGTTCAGGGACCCGCCTGCCGGAGCTCCTCCCCAGGGCTCAGGGCGCAGCCCCATCAAGTCCCACGTGTCTGAGCCACAGACGAGCTCCTGGAGAGTCCCAGACAGGGGCCCCTGTGGCAACGGCTGGAGCCTCCACAGAGGCGCGTCCTTCTCCCTCCTTCGTCCATCTCTCCCTGCTGCCTTCCATCAACTGGGCGCTTTCAGGTCCCAGTCCATCCACCGAGTGTCAGACAATATTGTCAGCTCAACCGTCAGCCCTGCACACTCCTTCCTCCTGCCTCCTCTGCCCACTCAGCTCGTGGGCCCCCTCTGATGGCATCACCGGAGTCCACAGATGTCAGGCTCCATCCCTCTTGTTCTACAGGTGGGAAGCTGAGGCCCAGCCAGCTGGAGGGATTTGCCTCAGGTCACCTTGGAAGACAGGATGGACAGCACAAGAATCCCGTGCTCTCAGGCCTGGACTCCACAGCTGCCTACCTCTGGGCATCCCCTCCCCCAGCCCTTGTGTCACTGTCCCTTCCAGCTGGCTTCCTCCCCACTGCCTCCCTGCATCCTCCTCCAGCCTCTGTAGCTGCCACTCACCTCGGGTGGGGGTGGAAGGCTGGAACTGCACCGGAAGGCTGGGTTGGTGGGAGGTCCTGTTGGGAAGTGAGCCTGGTGGTGGGACGGCCACCTATATAGGCTTCTGCTCTGGCTATTTTGGGAGGTGGCGCTCCCCCCGGCCCGCAGCCCCCTCCTCTTCCGGTGTCAGGTACTCCCCAACGATGGTGCTGGGTGTCTGTATCACATTCGCCCGCCCTGGGCCCATCAAGCCAGGCCTATTAATAACCCTTGGCCCCTGCCCTCCTCCAGCACCCAAAGCTGAAGCTCAGGCGGGGCTTTTCTCTTCCGCGAAGACTTCCATGACCTCTTTAGACGGCAGTGACGTTTCTGTGCTCCAAAATCCTGCAAGGAAAGGAAGAGAAAAGGCAAGCAGGAGAATGGGACAGGAATTGTCTTCCACACACGGGGCTGGGCCAGGCTCCTCTGTACACAGCATCTTCTCTCTGCAGCCTCACAGTGCGGGCCTGGTCCCTTGTGCGTGGATGGGGAGACAGCACAAAGACGTGAGGTGTTACGTGACTTACTACTCAAAGCCTGGACCTGGAGCCGGGAGTGGATCCAGCTCTTTCATAAGATGATCTGGTGCCTGGTCGACGACTAGCTCTGCATGTTCTCTGACACGTCCCTTTGTGTCTTTGCGTCTCAGTCTCCCCATCCATAAAATGAGCTCAATCAGGGGCAACCTTTGCTCTGTAGATGGGCTTGGGGGGCTATGAACCCGCTGAAATGATACGCAAAATTCGCATAGGTAAACAAAGGCCCATAGCTTTCACGAGATTTGCAAAGCGACCTCTGGCGTTGTCTGTCTTGGATTGGAGATGACTATCCAGAGGGTGTGTTTCGAAAAGCATGAATGAATGAATGAATTTAACAAATATTTATTGAGCGTCTAGTATGGACCCCACGAGAGGTTTCTCTCCTTATCCCCAACCTTAGAAAGAATCTCCAGGGCACTGACACTGTCAACAGCGAAGTCCAGGTCTTGATGGTGACATGAGAAGGCCCAGCCTCCACGCTAAGACTGTTTGAGAGGGAAGCTGCCCAGGCCTTCACTGACCATCGGTTCATGGGTGGGAGGAGCAGAGGGTGGACGGAGTGGGGAAGCCGGTGCGGGGCCCGGAGGTGTAGTGCTGAGGGTCTGGCCTAGGACGACGGTGGGGCCACAGGAGGGGTGTAGAGATAGGGCAGCATATCGAGGCAGACCCTCCCAGACATGGGGGCTGTGATGACCAAGGCGGACGAACCCACGCTGACTCGGAGTTTCCAGGCTGGGCTTCGCTGGAGAACGGTGCTGCTGCTTTTGGGGGTGATGAGTCTGGGGAGATGACATGTTGGAGGTGAGAATCCTAGGATGTTAGGGCCACTACCAGCTGCTCATGTTATAGGCGAAGAAACCAAGGCGACAGACCCAAATCACACAGGGAGCAGTGGACGATCCAGGACCTGGCGCTGGGTTCGGAGTGCCTGGAGGACATCCTGGTGGAGGCGCCCAGGAGGTCTGGACTCTGGAGAGAGGTCGGGCCTGGACACGGATCTTTGCGGTCATCAGGGAGGCCGAGGAGTTGAAGTCACAGGCGTGGCTGAGCTCAGGGAGGCAGGAACGTGGCAGGGTCTTAAGGACCAACCTTTGAGGAAGAGCCTGGCTAGGCCTGGGAGCATAAGCGTGCTTGCTAAGTCCAGTGTCTGCTGCATCGTGCTTTCGTCCCATATCTCCTTACGAGGTACCATTGCCTTCCCCATTTTACTAACGAGGGAACAAGGCTCCGAGAGGTTAGGCAACTTGCCTAAGGTCACAGAGCAGAGACAGAACTTAAACCCAGGTTTCTCTGACCCCAAAGCCCTTGCTCCTTTCTGCCGTACCCTCCTGCTTCCTGCTAAGACCAACAGAAGCTACACGTCGAGGGAGCACCCACAATGAGTGAATTCTGGGGAAACAGGCTGGCCTTCCTCTCTGTCCCCATATGTCTTCTTCATGTGCCTGTAATTAAGTAGATGTAGATGCGCTGAGCCACATTGTATGGGTGCATTTATTGAGGACCTACTGTGTACTTAGCGCTTTATGCACATTATTTCATTTTACTGTCATTATAGCCTTCAGAGGTTTGAAGAAATAGAGTCTCAGAGAGGTTTAGTGACTTGTCCAAGGTCACACAGCTAGTGAGTAAGTGAGAGGGCTGAGTTTTAAACTCAAGTCTTCCAATTCTGAAGGATTTTTTTTTCCTGCAATACCTCAAGTAGGCTAGGGATGCCCCAAAGCCTGAGTAGAATGTCTGGAAACATTTTCTCCTTCCTTTTGCTCTGAATTTGTGCTAATCCAGGCAGCCACCACTTTATTAATTGGGTTCACAGAGGCCTTGATGCCAGAGAATGGGTTTATCAGTCAGGCCTTTTTTGACTGTGAGTGACAGAAAGCCTGACTCAGGCTAGATTAAGACAAAAGGGGGACTTATCGATTCAAGTGACTGATAAATCCAGGAAGGTTCAAGTACGGCTTGATCCAGAACTCAAACGCTGTCATGAGAACGCTGTTTCTCTCTATTGCTCAGCAATACCTTGTGCTGCATCCGCCACCTTCTCAGACTGGGTGTCCCCCTCAGTGCTATAAACTTTCAGACCCACGTCCTGGGAGAAAAGGGAGTCCACTGCCCCAAAAGCTTGACCAGAAGTCCCAGAACTGAGGTTTCCTGGCTGGGATTAGCTGGGTTTGGGCACACAGGTCCCTGAACCGGCCACTGAATGCATGGGGAGCGCAGGCCTGGGTCACAAGGCACCTTCAGCCTGGGAGCTGTGTGGGAGGAGGGCTGGCCCGGAGAGAGGTAAGGGATTCTGGGATGTCGAACCCAGTGAACTGTGCAGTGTGGCAAATCTCTGGGGGGCGCCCAAGCGTGACGGGTGCTGGGGAGGGTTATGCTTGGTGAGTTTGACCACAGTGTGCACGGAACTTCTAGAGAATGATTCACTCTGGGGCCCAGAGTAACCTTTCCAGACTTGGGACCCCTGCCCCCATCCTGTCCCTCATGAGGTGTGACAGGCAGTTGCTCTCGCCCCCTTGGACCTCTGCTTAAAGGCAGCAGCGGTCCCCAGTGGAATCTCCCGCTTGCATAAGGATTTCTTACTCTGAACAAGGATGAGGCACTTGGGTAGATGGGATGGAGGTTGTACCCCTATGTTGACCTGGCTTCTATCCCCTAGGTCCCAATACTGTGCCTGGCCCTCAGCTGGACACTTCTACGGGTATGTTACTGAAATGGATCCCATTATTCTCTTTTTAGAGATGAAAAAACTGAGGTTCAGAGAAGTCAAGTCTCTTGCCCAAGGTTACACAGCATGCCGAGAACAGAGCCTGGTCTGTCTGCCTCCACTCACATCCAGTGCTCTCCCCAGAGCCCACTCTAGCCTCCCAGCTGCTGGAAGGAAGGCAGCCAACGTGTGGGGCTCAGCACTCTCTTAGCTGCCATCTGCCGGGAGACGAGCATTCAGCTGTTCGCTTCGCTGGTGCTATTTCATTAGTTCACACTATTTCCACCTGCTGTGGTTGGGAACAGGATACAGGGCTCCTCACGTCCAGGGCCCTGGCAGGCCGCGTGGATTCTGCACGGTCTAATGATAGTTCTGAGGCCAGACCTGTGAGATGACGTGTATTCACTCGAAGGAATCTCGGCCCCATTCCGGAGAGCCGGATCTTGGGCCTGTGGCCTGGTTTCCCCTCCCGCCCCTCACCTGTATTTAAGCATAATTTCACCACTGAGAGAGGCCAAGGGGTAGAGGGTCCTAAGGGTGGTCAGGGCACGTAGGTGGACAGCCCTGGGTCCCCACTCTGGCTCTGCCAGTTACCCACTGTGTGACCTTGAGCCAGTCGCTTCACCTCTCTGGGCTTCAGTTTCTCCATTGGTGAGATGGAGCTGAAGAGGAAGCTGTGGTGAAGAGTTAGTGAGATCATGTCTGCGGAAGGGCTGTGGAGGATACGAAATCCTACACAAATGATAGTCAGGCTGGTTATCATTGCAAGGGATTCACCCTTGCTCCCGGCCTGCCACGGAATGAGAGGACCCCAGAGGGGCTTTAAGGATAGAAACGTGGAGAACCAGGCAGTGCCAATCCCTGACCACCCCTGGCTTTCCCAGCAAGGTCTCCAAGACCAGGACTCAGTGTCCTTGCTGGGGAGTCAGGAGCTACAGATAGGAGAGAGAAGGGAAGGAGTGGAGAAGGTGGGAGGGGAAGGGGCTGAGAGTGGTCTCAGACCCAGTGTGGCCCTTGATGGGGCTGGGACTCAGGAAGGTGAACTGAGGTGAGGCTGGAAGAGCGAGGTGTTGGTGGTCCCTGGCCGCCTGGGTTGTGTCTTTCTCTTGAAAACCCCATCTCGTCTTGTGGTGCTCAGAGGAGACCAGCGGAGAGTTTGGTCCCTGTGTGGGGTGGAGTTATAAAGCGGGGCAGGGCACCCCAAGATCACGGCCGTGGAAATCAGAAGACCTGGTAGAAATCGGTAACGGGCAGCCTCTGGGGTTCTCCCTCCTTGGGTTGGCTGGGGGATGTGCATGGAGAAGCAGAGAGAGGTCGGTCTGCAGAATCTCTAAGAACACTCTTGGCTCCCGGATGCCTGCTGACATCAGGGGAGCAGGCGACACCAGGTTTGGGCTCAGCTCAGATGCACACGGCGACCCTGGGTTATCAAGGCAACAGCCTCCTCACGTTATCATCTCTCCCTCGGTCCACTTCTACCTCAGTCCCTCTGTGCTCCCATCACCATAACAACCCACATCCCATAACAAAGAGTTAGAGTGATCGTTGAGAGAGATGTGTGTATATGTGTGCGTGTCTGTGTGTGGTGTATGTGTGTGTGTGTGTGTGCATGTGTGCCCGCAGGGGCAGCTGATAACTTTCCATGTATTTTTCAGGATTCCCAGCCAGTGCCTGGTACTTCCTCCCAGGTGGGCAAGGAGCTCTAACAATCCACATGTGTCCTCTCCGGCACCCAGCATCTTTGCATCAAAATCAGGTGAGTACTAATGGTCTGAACCCTCTCACAGCAAAGGGGGAGCACAAAGGAGTCATCTTGACTCATTTTTCTGCACCCCAGTGGGATGGCTGAACGTGTACCTCCACAATTCATCTGTTGAAACCTGACCCCCAGGACCCCAGAATGTGACTGTATTTGGAGAGACGGGTGATAGAGAGGTAGCTAACATGACATAAGGTCACCAGGGTGGGCCTTAACCCAATGTGCCTGGTGTCCTTATAAGAGGAAATCAGGACACAGACACACAGAGGGAGACCGTGTGAAGACACGGGGCGAAGACGGCCGTCTGCAAGCCCAGGAGAGAGGACCCCGATGGAATCCACCCTGAGACACCTTGATCGCAGACTCCCAGCCTCCAGAACCGTGAGAGAATCAATGTCTGTCGTCTGAGCCCCCCAGCATGGTCCTTTGTTGAGGCTGGCCCAGCAAACGGCCACACCAATGACAGAAAGAGGCTGCTGGAGGGGGCGCGAGAAGGTAAAGGTCTCCCTTCCCAGGATCATGACACAGACGCTGGACCACGTTCTCATGAAAACTCTCCAAGTCCTTTGAAATGGTTACTTTTCCTTTTGTTTAAAAAATTTTATTAAAAAAGTGACATATGGGGGCTGGCCCCGTGGCCGAGTGGTTAAGTTCGCGCGCTCTGCTGCAGGCAGCCCAGTGTTTCGTTGGTTCGAATCCTGGGCGCGGACATGGCACTGCTCATCAGACCACGCTGAGGCAGCGTCCCACATGCCACAACTAGAAGAACCCACAACGAAGAATATACAAGTATGTACCGGGGGGCTTTGGGGAGAAAAAGGAAATAATAAAATCTTTAAAAAAAAAAAAAAAGTGACATATGCTCTTTAAAGGAATAGTGGAAAATAGAGGGGCTCAATGGAGAGGGGCAGTCACCAATAAGCCATTGCTGCCCGAGTCCAACCCCCATTAGCATTTCTGGGGCTCTGGCCTTCTCACTCCATCACCCTTGGTGACTCAGCTCGGGTGCCACCGCTTACTGGAAGCCCTCCTTGGTTTCTTCCCCCTGACCTCATGCCCCTCCTAGCACCTGCATTTACCTCCATCACTACCTCAGCAATGGCCCCATAGCTCTGCTTGTTCTCTCTGTGTTTCCAGCTGCCTTTTCAGCTGGGAGTTTGAGGCGCCAACTCCAGTGTCCAGCTTCTCTCCAGGAGGGCATCCGAGGAGAATAAATCAAACTGATGTTTTATTTTGGGTTCTGTGTGGACAGTGGTTGTCCTCCAAAACGTTCTCGGATTGCTACTTGCAATGCTGTCTAAATCCATTTATCCACCTGCACTTTAGGGGCAAAGGCTGGTATATAATTAGTCTTTCAGGAACTGTGGGCTTCCCTTGGGGTTCAAGCCTCGTATCCCCAGGGCTCTCACTTCCTGACCCAAAACTGCGGCTCCCGTTCTGATGAGGGAGGGTGCTCAGAGGAACAGGAACCCGGATATTTGAAAGGAAGCGAGGCAAAGCTGGAGCGTGTGGTCCCTGTACATCTTGGTGTCTCTTCAGCCAGGGAGGGGAGGCTTGGTGCTGGCGCCTGGTGTGCAAGCCCCCGGTCACACGGCTTTAAGGACATGGCTGAACTGTGCTTTTCTCTTGTCAAATATTTATTGCTCTCATCCTGATTCCGGGTCAAATTACTGTTGGAAAAAAATGTTTCAATCACAGAGGCTGAATCAGTTTGAAAACACAACGGTTCCCATCTGCTGCAGGACTGTAGACTAACCCACAGATCATGCTGGAGGCCAGGACTGAGGTTTGAAGGACGACGACTGAGAATCGGGAAATAAATACATGGGCACCGAGGCAGCGAAGGACCGGCTGGCACTGCAGGACGGTCGTCCCCCTGCTCCCCCTCCTTTCCCCCTGCTCCCCCTCCTTTCCCCCCTCACTCTCCTTCTCTCAATCTCCCTCTTCCTCCCTCTCCTCTCTCTCTCTCTCTCTCTCTTTCTTAACTGGCTTGCTCCTTTCCTTTCTGTCTCCTCAGCCAGCCTTCCCCCTACCCCCGATCCCCGACTTTCAGTCATGAGTCCTTGTCTTATAGATCTATAAGATTGGGGGGCCCTTAGCAATCAACTGATCAATTCAACTGTCCCCTTGTTTTAGGCTTTTCCTTGTATTGCCTTTTTTTTATTACAATAGAAAAATACATAACAAAATCTACCATTTTAAAGTGTACAGCTCAGGAGTGTTAAGTATGTTTACACTGTTACGTCAACCATCTCATTTTACAGATGGGAAGCCTGAGGCTCAGAGAGGACATAAGCCACAGGATGGAACCAGCAGAGCAAGAACTCACCCTGGGCCTGTGGATGGCCTCCTGGGTCCTGAGGAGGCAGGACACACCTAAGGGCAGAGCAGGGTGGGGAGGGAGAGGCCCCACATGAGCAGAAGAGGCTGGGTGGTATTCAGACCGTGGTCTGAGCTCTGATCCGTCCTCCTCCTCAGCTGGAAAAGGTCTAAAATATCAAGTGAAACCTTGAAAACGTGATGCTAAGTGAAGAAGCCACATACAAAAGGTCACACGGTGTAAATTCCATTTGTGTGAAATTCCCAGAACAGGTAAACCCACAGGGACGGAATGGGGCTGGTGGTTGCCAGGGGTGGCGGAGGGGGCAGTGGGGATAATGGTCAATGGATGCAGACCTTTATTATGGGGTGATGACACTGTTTCAGAACTAGATAGAGGTGGTGGTAGCATAACACGGTGAAGGCATGGAATGAATTGTTCACTTTGAAAAATGGTTAACTTTCTGTCAGGTGAATGTCACCTCAGTTGAAAACGTGTTTTTCCACCAGATTCTTAGTGTGTCCTATAGATGACAAAATATCAAATGACGGTCGTTTTTACTGACAGAGTTGTGTGTGTCATGTCACACTCCAAGGAGACCTGGCCTTTGGTTGCCCTGAGGACTTCAGAGACCGCTGTGACAGTGGCTTGTATGTGGCTGCAGGTGACAGCATGCTCCCTTCTCTGGATGTTTTCTTGCCTTCTCCCCTCTGCAGGCCCTTGACACCGGCCGCTCATCCCTCAGGGCTTAGCTCAGGCATCACCTCTTTCGAGAAGCCCTCCTTGATTCCTTCCCCCCCGGTTACATGCACTTGCATGCTCCCTGTGTTTGCTGTGACCATTCCTGTGAGCAGTGACCCATGCACCTGTCTGCACCCCACCCTGTCCATGTACCCCTGAGGTCAGGGACCCTGTGGAGGCAGAGTGGGGAGGAAACTACGTTGTAGATCTTGGTGCCACATTGGCCTGGGTTCAAAACCTGGCTCAGCCAACTTATTAGCTCTGCGACCTTGGGACAAGTTGCTTAGCCTTCAGGAACATCAGTTTCAGGTGTAGAGAATGAAGATAATGTTTTCCTTATGGGGCTGCGCCAAGGAGCCTTGGTTGTATAATCTCATTGCCTGCGAGATGCTTAGCTCCGCCTCCTCCTGGTTGTTAGGATTATTAGATTGCTGCCTGTTTTTCCGTAGTTTCAGCCCTTTCTGAATATTTTCAAACCATCTTGCTGACCATTTGGACAACAAACTGGGCAGAATGCCTCACCGATGGGGCAGCCTGGTGTCCGGAGGGAGGGTGGCAGTGGCACAGGAGGGGCGAGCTGGGGGAGCTGAGGCAGCGAGGAGGTGAGTGGGGGGTGAGTGTTTGGGGACAGCGACGCGTGCTGTTGTGTGTGGACAGGAGAGGATATTTAGGCTGACTCCTACCTCTAGCTGTGTGATGCGGCCCGAGACTCGCCCTCTCTGAGCCTCCACTTGCGCTTCTGTAAGTTGAGACTTTGGAGACTATTTCCCTGGAGTGTTGCGAGGGTGAAATGAAGGCCCTGGTGGGCCGACCTGATGCAGAGAGGGGGATCACAGGAAGCTCTCAATCACTGTGGATACGCGGAGCACCCCACCGCGACTTCTTGCTTGCGTAACGTACGTGCTCTATGGGAGAATAATGTCACGCAACAGAAATAGAAATATACCAGCTGGGTCCTGAGCAGATTCTTCAGTAAGTGAGCTTTCAAGGACTCCAAATTCCTACCCAGGTTCTTAAAATGACTTGCAGACAAGCAGGAAGTTCCATTCCTGTTGGCATGGCTGGTGCCTGGTCTTGTAGGCGGAGGGGAGCTTGCAAGGGGCAGGCGAGGCCAGAGGCAGGAAGTGGTGCCCGCCCTTGAATTCAGCCGGACCACAGGCGTGGGCCACGACCCCTCGGCTTTTGGAGGGTGAGAGGGAGGGGTGAGGAGCGTGACCAGGATCATTCTCAGGGGCCAGGTGATAGTTGAGTCCCCTGGTTGTGCAACCTTGGAACAAGGTGGGGGACATGGGGTTCCCCTCTCTGGGCTGAGGAGGCCAGAGCAAGCAGCTCCCTGAAGAATCCAAATTCTAGGGTGGGAGTGAAATTAAAGTGTTACATGCACAAGCGATAAAGAAATGTCACCAGGATGAGCCCAAAATCGTGAGCTGATCCCTCACTTCCCTCCTCTCACTTCCCTCGGGCCTCACCGTGATGGAAGGAAACACACTGCAAATTCGAGACCAGCTCGGAACTCCCGGAAATGCTCCAGCCGCTGGAGCTCGGCTTCTCCTTCTGTCGAATGGGCACAATCCGCCCACTTCAGCAGCTTCCTGTCTGAGATGCTAGGGGAGGTCCCTGGCACGGGGCCCGCTTCACAGGCATCCAGTCCCTGCTGTTCCTCATGCTTCTTTCTTACACGCGGCGCAATCACTCACCTCTCCAGGCCTCAGTTTCCTTATCTGGAAAATGGGGGAGGCGTGCTGTCCGCCTTCCCACTGAGGGAAGCCTGTGAGCTGGAAGGCAGGAGGGGGACGCCTCCATCCCCGCTGAGCCCTGGAAGTGCTGAGTAGGGGCTGGGGGGGATGGAGATGTCTGAAGAGCTGACCCTGCCCTGGAGACTTGTCGCCCCTCCCTCGGGCACCCTCCTGGTCTGCTCCCCGTTCTCCGTGGCTCTCGAGCTCTGAGAAAATAGGAGACCCAAGCTCGGCTCAAATCGCACCTGTCACCTCTGAGGCTCCCTCAGGGGTCCACGGGCTGACCGTCCTTCCTGGGTTGAAGAAACGTGTCATCTTGGTTCTTCTCTGGGTCAACGTTCTCTGCATTAGACAAGACAGATCCTGGAGCCTTTCTCCTCATGATGGGAAATCAGTGAGTCCTTCTCCAGCAGGCATTCACCGAGCAAAACACCTAGGAGAATGTTTCTGCTCCAGGCATGTGTGAACTGGCTACAGTACCCATACTGTATATGGTGTTTGGAACAGTGGGGGGTACATGAAACTTTGTAGATGTGTGTAAATATGTGTATACCTCCAAGAGTTTCTTCACCAGGTCCCTATGGCGTACAGTTCAGGCCACTGCCGTGTCTTTCTTGGACCGTAACAGTAAATGTTCATATAGACACATACACATATAAGAGGTAATAATATTCTTACTTGGTGCTAAACCTGGATTTAAGTCCAGCTACTTTGCATTTTTGAACTCATTTGTCCTCTAAAGCTATCATCATTCTCATTTTACAGATGGAAATGCAAAGGCATCAGAGAGGTTAAGTATCTTGCCCAAAGTCACACAGCAGGTAAGTGGCAGAGCCGGGATCTGAACCCCGACAGTCTGGCTCCGCTCACCAGCAACAGCCTGTGATTTGCCCTTCTGCCTGCAGAATCAGCCCCTCCAACCACCTTCCACACACTGAATCGACCATCCACTGCTTAAAGGGGCGGCCTCTCGCCTGTGGGATGGCAGTGAAACCCCTTGGGCAGGTTCCGCTGCCCTTCCCTGCCTTGTTTTTAGAAGTGGCCCCTTTGCAACACACATTTGAGATCAATGTCTCTCAGTGTTTTTTCGTATAAAGCCTCCTTTATAATATCAAAATAATTCCTGAGTCGAGCATGGCAATAATTCTATTTTTAGTAGCTACTGATTGAAAAAAAATCTACCAAGAAAAAGCTACCATGAATTCAGCAATACTTTTAAATAAATTTGATAAGTTGTTCTATGTGATATATTATTTTTTCAGTTTATAAACCAGGCTGGATTCAGAAGTAAATTCTCAGACTTCTATAATAAATCCTTGGATCCAGAGATCCTTAGGCCTCAGCTTGGAAACCACTCCCCCCCACCCCCCTTCCAAAATCTTGCAGGTTCCTGAGGCACATTTGAACATGCTGATCCCTTGCCCTGGAGTGACCCTCCCTAAGGAGCCGGCACGAGCATTGCCTCCTCTGGGAAGTCCTCCCTGACTCATCGCCCCACCATTGCCAGTGAACGTCCCTGTCCCATCCTCTCTGCACCGTGGCCCGTTCCATCCGTGCCCGCTTCACACTGTCTTGTCATTGTTTGTTGGCAAACACTGTTGTCTAATTTGACCATTAAGAACAAGAGCTTTGGCGTCTACGGGACCCAGATTCCTGGCTTGGCTGAGGCGTCTCCTAGGTCTGGAAACTTGGGCAAGTCCCTCCGCTAGTTTTGGGCATCAGATTCTTCATTTGTAAAATGCAGATGCTCATACCGCCTATCTGCCCAGCATCCCATAACTCGTTCTGGTAACAGAGACTGGCTTTTCCCCTCACTCCTCCCTTCCTCCTTTCCTTCCTCCCTTCCTTCCTTCCTACCTACTTTTGCATCAGGAATTCCTTCCATGCGGTTTGATAGGCTGACAGTGGGGGGCGGGTGTTCCAGACGTGGCCCATAAGAGAACTCCATCCCCTGGTCATAGTGATTGGTCTAAAGATGAGTGTGTAAACCCAAATGAACCTTTTCTAGACCTGCTTGGAACTCTCTGTAAGAAAATGGGAAGGGATTGTCTCTTCACACAGGGGTTGCTAAGCAGGTGGGATGCAGTCCTAAAGGAGTGGGCAGCCATCTTAGCCACCACATAGAGAGAATCTGTCTGAGAAATGGAGAGAAAGATGAAACCTTGATTATATCATATGAGCTCCTTGATCCAGCCATTCCTGAAGACAGATGCACATCTGGGCTTCCAGTTACAAAAGCCAATAAATCCTCCTCCCCCCACACACATACCCCTTTTTTAAGAACTTAAGTCAGCATGACACAAGTTTATCCCACTTGCAACAAAAAGACTCCTGACTATGATAGTCGATTATATTGACGGTTCCTGATGAACTACTCTTTTTACTATTCATGCCCTTGTGTTGTCACCTCCTCTTGACTTCCGGTAGGGCTTGCAGTTTGATGTAATTAGTGGAATCGGATGGAAGTGATGCTGTGCCAGTTCTGGGCCTAAGCCTGAGGAAGCCTGAAAGCTTCTGTGCTCTCGGGAGCCCTGAGCTGCCATGTAAGTGCAGGCACCCTGCTGGAGAGACCATGTGGAGATGCCACATGAGGAGGGAGAGGCCCAGACACCATGCAGAGAGATAGCAGCCCAGCTTCCCCGTGTCCTAGCTGAGCCCAGTCCCCGTCTCCCTGCCAGCCGGATGCAGCCACAGGAGGGAGCACAGACAAAAGCAGAAGAACCTCTCAGTTGAGCCCCGTTCAGATGACAGAATTTGGAGAGCTGATGAAAGGATTGTTGTCTTAAGCCCCGGTGTTCTGGTGTAGCCTGTTACACAGCCACAGAGAACTGAAGCCCTGACAAACATGCGGCTTCACGGGGTTGTTGTGGGAACGGGGTAAGAAGCGTGTAAATTACCTGGCACCTGGCTGGCATGTGGGAGGTGCTCCTCAAGCATCAACTATTAGTTGTCTTCTTGTGGCCGTTGCTACATGTTTGCTGCCTAAATTAGATTATGTACTTATTGGGGCAACACGTGTGTCCTACGCATTGCTGTATCTCCCGGGATGCAGCACAGGACCGGGCATATGCTAGGCATTCTGACAACGTTGCTGTCGATGAACAAATGAATGGACAGCAAGGGGAAGTGTTTGCAAAATGCGAAACCCGGACCCTTCTGCACAGTTTGTCTTAGCCCATATTTTTTGATCTGAACATGCTTCAGGTGAAATTCTATTCAAAGGATATGTGGACCACTGAGATCTCCAGGACAACTGGTCTCCTCGTAGCAACTCAACGAAGCGGGCTGAGGGAGGCTCCCCCACCCTGTGGCTGCGCCATCTGGAACACGGGCTCTCATTGGTTGGTGCACCAGGGGAACACAGGGCGTGGAGAATACCACATTGGCTCTTAAATTCTTTCCCATAGAAGGGACGCGCCTTACTTCCAGTTACTTTTCATTGGCCAAAGCCAGTCACCCGGCCCCAGCTAACTTCAAGAGGCAGGAAGTGCAGTCCTCCGCTGTGGCCTGGAGGAGAGGAGAATCAGAATGCCAGTGAGCAGCAAGGATGTCTGCTCTTCCATCTCCGCACCACTTGTCCCAGGGGGCAAGGCCACGTAGTACCCATGTGGCCACTCGGGACTCACACACGTCTGACAGGGGGCTGTTCTCAAAGAGGGAACAGTTTTAAACCAGGGAGCCACCCCAGGAGATGCTTATGAAATAAGGGCAAGACAGCCGACAGCTGTGCCGCACAGATTAGCTGTGGTGATAGAGAATAACAGGCCTATTACCCCACGCGTCTCATGTGACAGAGAGAAAATCAAGATCTACTAATAAAGTGCCTTGCCTAGGCCTTAGAGATCAATTAATTTTTCTTTTAAAAATTTAATATTTATGAGATAAAGTCGGTGTGGCAAAATGGTAACAGTAATTCTTAGCAGTGGGTATGTCATTCAGTGAAATTCCTTCAACTTTTCTGTACGTTTGAAATTTTCATAATAAAATGTTGGCAAATTTAAAACTACTTTTAGAAAAGTTAATAGGTTTACATGCTTCCGAATCGAAGGTTAAAAAGTTAAACAGTATCAAGTTCTCCCTTTATCCTTGTCCAGCAGGTCCCTCCCCAAAGGCAAACAATGTTACCAGCTTCTGAGTCTGTGTCTGGGTCCCAACAGTTCCAGACAGATGCAGCCTCCCCGCTTTTCATTCTTAGGAGGTGGCCCTCTGCCCACAGGAACCTGCATCCAGGATTTCCTCTGCACCAGCTAAATGCTTTGCACCCATTACCTCCTAATCCTCACAACAACCTTGGGAGGGAGGCATCATCATATCCCTATTTTATGGATGAGAAAAGTGAAGTGCAGAGAAATTGGGTTATTCTAGATCCCGTGAATAATAAGTGGCAGCATTAGAATCTGAACCTAGGTTTTCCTGACCCCAGATCCCATGCCATGAGCCACCACGTTGCGGTGCAGGTGTGTAGCGTCGGTGGGATGTTCTGGCATCTTGTCCACAGGGACAGAGGGGGACGCGTCTTCTAAATGAAGCCAGGAATGAGTATGTACATCACAGTGTGAACCAGCCTCCGCTGGTGGGAATGAGGCTCCCACGTCCTGCTAATTTTCACCAAAAGTCTTTCCCAAGCAGTGTCTCCTGGGACGGAAATAGACTAATAACTGTCACATGGACTGATCAAGTATAAGCAGAGAGCAGTTTTTCTGCCCCACCTGCCCCGATGCTGTGCAGTAGATCCTGGCCTGCTCCCCAAGAAATCATCTCACTCTTAGGCAATGAAAAGCTCTCTCGTGCTGGTGGCCACCCCAGCTCGGTCGGTTCAGCAACTAGCACGTCCAGTTTGACTTAATATTGGAAACTCCAAATTTCATTCAGAGATTAAGCTCCATCCCTCCTCTAGCTGCAGGAGGGGGAGCCCGCGTGGCAAAGGCGGGTGGGACCGACTTTTTTCTGGTTCCTTTCATTTTGCATTTATCGCTCATCCTCCAGCCTGCGATGGCGAGGGCGCAGGGAAGTTCTCTGGCACGCCTGGGAACTGGCATCAGCTCTTTTTGGGTTTGGCAGATGTTTAAAGCTGAGTCCTTCGGGAGGCCACTTACGGGGCTTCTTTGGAGGTCCTCACTGCTAGGGACTCCTCCCCTTATGTGGGTGTTGCTTCTCACGAAGGACACTGAAGACCCCTGTCCTGACCCCTGGGCACCCAGCTCTACCCCTCCAGGCAGTGGTCAAGGGCAGGGTCTAAGGCGATCTTACACCGGCTTGCTCTCCTGTGTGGCCGCGTCTCTAGAAAATAGACTCCCCAGACAATATCAGACTTTCTGTGTCTGGGAATACAGTTACTTGTCAATCCGAGTCCTGTACTCTGCTGGCCCTGGCACTTCATCAGACAGCAATCCACGGCACCACAGCATCCAGGATGGTTGGGGCAACCTTTCCCATTGGTCTGCTTGGAGCTTCTCGAGCAGCCCATGGTGAGTGAATCTGCAAGTATGGCCACAGACAATTCCTCCCGTCTCTACGTGCACACCATTGATCTCTGCAAGAGGTGGGGCCTATTCCTTCTCTCCTTTGATAGGTGGAGATGACCTTGTGATTGCTTTGACCAAATTGAAGAGGTTCAAGTGAATTTTGTAAATTCTGGAGCCTGGTCCTCAGGACACTGTGTAGCTTCCACTTTTGCTTTTTGGGATCCGGCTGCCATGTACTGAAGCTCAGGCTAGACCACTGAGTGAGGAGAAACCACATAAAAAGAGAGAGGCCTGGCCAGCCCCCCACCCTTCCACCCACTCCAGCTTTCGGCCGAATGCAGCCACGTGAGGGACCCCAGCTGACGCCATGTGAAGCAGAAGAACCGCCCAGCAGAGCCCAGTTGACTCACAGAGTCATGAGACACAATATGCTGTTTTCAGCCACTAATTATAACCGTAGAAAACTGAAGTGGAAATGGGTACCTAGAAGTGGGTGTGGCTGGAACAAAACCTAAAAGCCATGGCATTGGCTTTGGGACATGGCGACAGATGGAGCTAGAACGATGGGGAGGAGATTGCCAGTGGCTGCTGCAAGAGCAGTGAGGACGCTTCTCCTAGAGGCTGGAGAAAGGGGGGCCCTTAGGTGGGAGCAGAACTTTTAGCAACACTGTTACCTCCAACAATACAGAAGATAGAAAATGTACCTCATGGATCTGTGGCCCTTCTAAGGAGATTTTCAGGCAGAACATTGAAAGTGACAATTGCCTTTTTGTAGTGACATGTAATAGGATATTTCAAGAAAACAGTAAGTCAAAGATGGAACTGTACAATTTTCTGGTAGAATTTTGAGGAAACAGAGGAACCAGGATAGTCTCTCCAGTCAGCAAAAAATCCCCAAAGTAAGAAATAGTCTCAGGAAAAAGACAAAATACAGTGGGGTGCGGCCAGTAAAATATGGCCTCAGGATAAAGATCATATTGAGGCTGTAGGACCTCTTTTAAGACTTTTGAGGGGCTGGCCTGGTGGCGCAGCAGTTAAGTTCGCACATTCCACTTCTCGGCGGCCCTGGAGTTTGCCAATCCTGGGTGCAGACATGGCACCACTTGGCAAGCCATGCTGTGGCAGGCATCCCACGTATAAAGTAGAGGAAGATGGGCATGGATGTTAGCTCAGGGCCAGTCTTCTTCAGCAAAAAGAAGAGGATCAGCAGTAGTTAGCTCAGGGCTAATCTTCCTCAAAAACAAACAAAAAAAAGACTTTTGAAACATTTAAGGTTGTTCTTGATAGACCCACTCAGATAGACAAAGGGGCTTAAAAAAATCTTAAGGGAATTTTCCCAGACATCCTGCCATGCTCAAAGGAGAAGAAAAGCTGTCTTGGAAAAAATTATGGATGAGTCTTTTGAGGCACAGAGTAAATCCCAGTAATATTCATGGGAAACCTACATAGTTTTTAAGGAAAGTGATTGGTGAAAGAACCATCAGCCTAGACTCAACTCTGTTTCTAACAGAGACACAGTTTGAATTGAAAAGAGGTCTTTGGGATCTCAACTTTCTACAGTTAGGAAGCAAGCTGAGAAAGCTACTATGCTACAAATGTGGGCCATTTCTTATGGAAAAGGAAAGATGACTCAGAAGGTGGAGCCAAGAGCCCAGAGGGTAGACCAAGAGCCAAGGAGAACAGTGGATTAGGGAATTACTCTGTAGTGAAGTAGCATTTCCTGCCTTAGAGAAGAGGAAAATGGCAACACGAGCCCAGGTAGATTTCCAGATTTTCTGTGGACCAGTCACTGCTATGTGCTTCCCTTTCCCCCTCATTTTGACTGGGAGCATCTATTGTGGTTACCTAGTCCCTGTCTCACTGTTGCATGCTGGGTGTGTGGGGGCAGGGAACTTGTCTTTTTGGTTCACAGGTGTCTGAAACAAGAGGAAACTGAATTTGAGGAGCTGCATCTGAGAAGCCACCTGAGTGAGATGATGAGATCCTGGACCTTAAGCTTGATGGCAAAATGAGACGAGACTTTGGGGGTCTTGGGAGGGAGGAAGTATATCTTACAGATACAGAAGTTGGTATCAGAAGTGGGATATGAAACCACGCAAATATTGAACCCACTGGCACGTGTGCCTAGCTGGACTTCAAATTGCTACAGCTCATTGACTGCCGTGAGCCTTCTGTTTTCTCTCTTCTTGCTTTTTGATAAAAGTATCTATTGCAGTCATGTCCCCATCTCACCCTGCATGTACATGTCCCTCCTCCCATCAAAAAGGTGGAATCTGTTTCTCCATCCCCTTGACTCTGGGATGTCCTCGGGACTTGCTTTGACCTACGGCAGGGGTAAAAGTTACACTGTGTGAGTTTCAGAGCCTAAGCTTCAAGACTCATTGCAGTTTCCACCTTTGCTTTCTTCAGATCCAGCCACCGTGTAACCAACTTGGGCTAAACCACTGAATAGGGAGAGCCCACATGGAGAGAGAGGGGCCCAGCCAGCCTCCAGCCCACCCCAGCTGATGTGCCAGACTTGTGAGTGAAGCCACCGTGGTCTCCCAGTTGTTGAGTGTAGCCATGTGAGTAACCCCGTATGATACCACAGGGACCAAAAGAACTACTTAACCCAAAGAATCACTGGAAATAGGATATCATGGAAGATTAAGTTTTGCCATGGTTTTCTCCGCAGTAATAGATAATGGGAACACACCCCAACAATTACCCTTTGGGGACTGGGGCACATGGCCCTCCAACAACTCCGTCTAGAGAAAAATCTGCAACCTTCGACTTCTCCACTTCTCCAACTTTCAACCCTTTTATAGCTTCCAGTGGGTGAGAGGCCAGAGTCACAAAACTGTTTTTGGCCCTCTCATTTCTGCAAGACCAGCATAAGGGAGCTAGTGCAGGTGTTGGCAAACTATAGCTCAAATGTAGCCAACCACTCCCCCTCTCCCGCAAGTTTTATTGAGATATAGTTTTCTTACTGGCCATGAACTATGACCCACAAAGCCTAAAATATTTACCATCTGGCCCTTTAAGAAAAATATTCCAATCTGGAATCTTACTTTGGCATGTGGGAACAGTTGGCAGCTCTTGTCTTGGACACTCAGCTAAAAATTAGATAGAAATACTTCCATTTTAGCCAACTGTTTCAGGTGTTTGACAAACAGAACGTTCCATGGCCAGATAAATTTGAGAAATGCACACAGTAGAAAGACAAAAGGTAAATAAGATTCTTTAATTGCAGCTTTCTCTCCAAGGGGACAAGAAGAGGCCCATATTATGCTGTTTTCTTAAATATTCTGGAAGCTTTTCCACTGGAGCGTCTTATGTGATTTGTGTACCATGTGACACAATTTGGGAACTCCTGTTTCCTGATGCAAAAATGGTGGACTTTCAGAAAGGTGTCGTGGAGCCAGGCTGAATTCCTGACCCTGTGTCTTCAGCTCGACCATTTTTATCTCTTTTCTCACTAGGGTTATCTGGCTGCCTGCCCATCGGTTGTAAACGGTCTAATTCATACTAGGCTGTGAGAGACTTAGTGTTCTCTGGTAGAGGTGAGGTGGGGGTTGGAGATTTAGCTTTTGGAGGGTGACAGGGAAGGGAAAAGTTGACTTCAGAGATGCTCACCTTCTCTCCTTCACCACCATCAAAGTTGTGATTTGTCACTCCACATTTCCTGTAATGGTTCTGTGGTTTGCTGGAGTTACTTCTGAGCAGATTTCTTGATGATCAGAAGGAATCTTTTATGCCAGGAGGAAATTAATCTGCTCAGACTTGCTGCATATTCCCCTGACTTGACAGGCTCGCTTTCAAGGGACGTTTTAACTTCCAGCTTCTTCCTTTGATTACATTCAGAGGGTCCTGGCCGTGCGGAACCACCGTTTCAGCTCATAAGAGCTTTTCTCTCGTGTTTGTCATCCCAGCAACTCAAAAAGAATTAACTTGCCGTGGAAATGGTGGAGGAACGCTCTTTCCTCTTTGCAAAGCACATTTAGGGTTGGAGGAAGATTCATGCAGGGGGGAGAGAATATGTTCAAAGCAGCCGTGGTCGTGTTGATTTTTGAATGGACCGTCGAGCTGCGTTCGCACGTCTCGCATTTGCTGATGCTCCAAGAGTAGGACCTGCACACATAAAGCTTTGCTGATTTAGTCCCAAAAGGCAATATTTTCTCTTATTGGCACAAAATTTCCACCTCCAATTCCTTGGAACCCTGTGAATGACTGAGAGGCATTTTTAGGGACATAGAAGGCTCTGTATGTTCAATGAAAGTCAGATGAGTGAGGCTTGGCCGAGGTTGCATGTGTGCAGAGTTTGGTGGTCCGGGTGGAATTTGGTGGTGGAATTTGGGACTTAACAATGGAATTGTGGGGGTGGTACTTGGGCCAGGGGGCCCTCTCTCTACAAAAATGGATGATGGGAACTATTTGTATGGAGCTGACTGTGTGCGTATGTGCGAGTACATGCGTGTGTGTGTGTGTGTGTGTATGTGTGCGTAAGGTTTGTTGTCGAGTCAGCAAACTGTGGCCGGGCTCCATCTGGGCTGGTCCCAACACTCCTGTCTCGGCTGCCCCTGGGGGTGTCTGAATGACTCACCTGCATGGATTCGAGAGGGAGCCGGACGGAACCAGGCTCGCTGTCCACCAGGTGTGCTACGTGCTTTATCATGAATCCTCCCGCAACCTAACAAGCCAGCGCAGGGCTGTGCATTCGGCTCAGCTCTCAGGATGCTGGCCAGCTCAACTCCGGAGATTTCAGCACTGGAGGCCACACCCGGCCTATTGTGCCTGCACAGGATGGTGCTTCCCTACCCCTCCCGCCCCGTCCTCAGAGGCCAGGCTGAGCAGCTGGGACCCAGCACCTGGACACAGGGGCACAGCTGGGCCCATGTGAGGAGCTTGCAGGGCTCAAGTCTCCAGGTGTGGTGGCAGGGCGTCCTCCCTCCAGGTGAGAGGGGTGTAGATTTGGGCGAGGTGGACCTTGCTGCATGTGACTCTGTGCCCAGAGCAGGGAGGGCCTTGTGGGCATTTCAGGATGGAACAGCAGCCGTGGCAGCACCTGCAACATCATTAAAGCTTGTGTGTTGCTACTGGTCAGGCATCCCGTAGCCGGCATCCATGTATGGCCTTTCCTGCGCATAGGCTGCCCTGGAGGGGAACCCAGTAAGGACGAAAATCAGATCACTTGACTCCCAATTCTCAACCCTCCCATGACTCCCGGTCATATGTGGAAGGAAATCCCAATTTCTTCCCACGACCTATACCCACAAGGCTCCACCCTTCTTCTCTCTGACCTCACCTCCCACCCTGCCCCACCTCCTTCACCACAGGCTCTGGGAGTCCTGACATGCTTGTGGGTCCTGTGACCCACCGTCCATGTTCTCGCCTCGGGGCCTTTACACTAACTCCGCCCCCAGATGTCCTGTCCTTGTGGCTCGCTCTCTGGGGGCTAGCACTTCATCCGGATCTCAGCACATGTGGCCTCCTAGGAGAGGCCGTCCCTGGCCACCACGTCTATGGTGACATCCAGCCCTCCCCTCCACCTCTCCTCCTCTCTATTTGCTTTAGTTTCTTCAAGGCTCTTCTGCTGCTTGACTTGAGATTACATGTTCATTTCTCCATCACTTGTCTCCTCCACTGGAAAGGAGACTGCACAGGTTTCCCCACCCCCAGAAGGATGCCTGTAAAAAAGCATCAGTAAATATTTGTTGAATGAACGAAATGAGTCCTTGAGATGGTGGAAGTAACTCGATATAAATGGTGGGACAATGGTGTATCTAAGTGAAGGAAGATGCCAGGAGGGCCAGGGAGAGCTTGACCCCCAGCCCTCAGGACAGATGGGGCGTGGTGCTCCCACCACTCCTCACGAAGGGCATCTGATACACTGTGTCCACGACTCCGACGTTTAATTTAGCCGGTGTCTTGGCTGCAAACAAGAGCTGGTAAATTTAGTTGGAGGATTAAGGAACATATAAGATGCATAGCTCCTTAAAAGGAGCTGGATGTCATGGGAGAAGTGGAGTGGGGTTCCTCCCAAAGCTGGACGTGAAAGGGAGGCAGAAACACTCTCCAAGCGGGCCAAGGGGCCGTGTTTGCTGAGTCTTCTGAGGGGGCAGAATCTCCATATGAAGGTGGTGGAGGGTGAGCATGGGCTCACAGCCGGTCACTGAGACGCCCGGCAGCCCAGAGCAATCCCTCCAACTGCTGACAAGGAGAGGGGACAGCTCTGAACCACGAGGCTGCCCAGAAACCATAAATTAATAGATGGACAAACGTGACTGTAGGAAAATGTAAAACTTCTGCGAGGCAAAAAATGCCATCGACAAAGTCAAAAACAAACAACAAAATGGAAAGAAAAATATCTGTAACACAAACGATAGAAAAAGGGCCAGTTACTGCTGATTTACAAAGAGCTCATAGTCAATGAGAAAATGACCAACAAGCCAACAGAAAAAAGGGTCCCAGGGCATAAACAGGAGGGTAAAGGAAAAGAAATAGAAATGGCTAATAGAGTTGTAGAATGTGCTCAGCCTTCTCTAGCATCAAGGAAACACAAGTCAAAATGAAATACTCTCTTTACTTGTCAGTTGGCAAAAATGTTAAGCTATGATGGTACCCAGCTATGGCAATGAGGGGAGGAGCTAAATTTCCCCTTTAAGAGGGAAATTTGGTGATTCCTAGGGAGCTAAAAATGCACAAGACTTTGACCCAGAAATTCCACCTAGTAGGTAGTTACCCTATGGATCCTTGTGAATATTCTCCCAATAGAATGTTTATTTCAGAAGACTTCGGTAATAGCGAAAATAAACTATGAACAATGTAAATTTCCACCGACGGGAGAGACACTTATGGATTAGCAATGAAATGTATTGTGGAGTTGTTGGTTTTCTTTTCTTTTTTTTTTTTTTACCATGTACGTAATTTATTTTTATTAAAATAATGTTAATGGGGACAATCTGGGTCACAGGTGATTAGGCCATTTTTATTTTCTGATTTATAAAAAACCTCTATTACATATAATATAAAACAAAATGGAAAAACCTGCCACTGGCTTTTGGCAAGCCGAGTTCCAGACGTGCAGTCTGAGGATGTTTCTGAATGGCTTTGCCATTTGTTAGGTTGTCTTATGACTTTGAGTAAGTCATTTTGCTTCTTTTGACTTCAATGTTTTCATTTTTAAGATGGGAGGAACAATTTCTGTGTTGTATTGTGACTTTGGGCAAGTGATTTTACCTCTGAGACTTGGGTTCTTTATCTATAAAATGTGGATAATAATATTACTCCCTTTATAAGATTGTTGTGAGGAGTAAATAAAATAATGCATGTAAAGCATTTAACACAGCATCTAAGTAGGAGGCGCCCAAGAAATGGTGATGAAGATGATGGTGACGATGATGGCGATGAGGATGCTGAGAATGGTGATGATGATGATGATGATGGTCATGATGATGATGGCGATGGTGGTGATGGTGATGATGATGATAGTGACGATGATGCTGATAAAGGTGATGATGATGCTGATTATGGTGATGCTGATGATGGTGATGATGCTGATGCTGATAATGGTGACGGTGATGATGATGATGATGATGGTAGAGGAGGAGGTAAAGAAGGAAGACCAGGAGCAGAGGAGGCACCAAGATGAGGCAAATGAAAAGCAGGGGAAAAGGAAGGACCAACTGGAGGCTACTGTGTGCTGGGCACTTTACCTACCTCAGCTCATGCAATTGTCCTAATTGTGCCATGAGGTTTACACCTAATGTGGCCACCCCATCCACATTTTATGATCAAGGAAATAGAGGTCAAAACTGTGACTCCTCTGAGGTCACCTAGCAGGCAGTAGCAGAGCCAGCCTTTGCCTTGCAATTTTTTCTTGATAAAGAGCCAGCATTTGAACACTCAACCCTGAAGATCTTGCTGGTTCCAAGCCTCCCCGTAGTGTCCAGCACAGTGCTTGACACATACTAGGCGATCAGGACATGTTGGATAAATCAGAATGTATTTCTAAAAGAAATACAGTATTTCTTTTAATATACATAACAAATATATTCTTAATAAATATATACTATCCCTCTACATGCGGATCTTTGGGAGTTGCTCCAAGGGCTGTGGTCCATTTCTTTGTGAGTCCCCAGTGGTGAAGACAGGCCTCCTTCCCGAGTGTGCTGGTCAGTAAGCTATCATCTCAGCCCCAAACCTGTCCTTCTCCTTGTCCGCTCTGTGGCGCAGGGGCTGGGATGCTGCAAACCCACTTCTGCGCCGCCAGCTGCCTCCAGTTAGGCTCTGCCGCTAGTGGGCACTAGAGGGAGGCTGGGAGGCTGGAGGGAGAGGACGGGCCTCGCACTTTCCCTCCCGCTTCCTGTTCTGAGCATCCTTCCCCTCACTTCCTTTCCCTAGCAATGGCCCTTCATCTTGGCGGCAGGACTTGGTTATCATCTCCGGGTTTTTCCAGCGCCCCCAGAACCAGCCCCATTGCTTTCCCTCAGGATCCCAGAGCAGCTGATACTGTCCCCAGGTCCCAGCTCCCTGGAGTCCTTTTTCTGAGCTTCTAAGACCTGTCTAAACAGTTCCCTATCGTAAATTCTCTGTGCAAATAACTGGTGTGCTTTCTCCTTTTTGGCTGGACTCCGGCTGATGCACAAGGTAAATCTAACTTGGGGCGGTAATCGTTCTTTACACTCCAGTCTTGGAAAAAAAGAAGAAAAAGGATCAGGCTGTCTGACACCATTTCACTTCAGAAATAAGGCTTGACCGTGAAGAAATGAGACGGATTTTCTCATGCGACTCACCCAGCTCTCTCTTTACAACCCTGACAGGCAGGGTGTGAACAGAAGCAGATGGAGGTGGAGCACAGGAAGTCCATTTTCCTCGTGGGCAGTGGACACGACCTCCCTGGAGGCTGGATCTGTCAACACCTTCACTCTGGCCGCAAGGGCTGGGAAGGGGATGCTGCCATCCTTATAATGTTCTGGCCCAACCAGGGCCACAATCTCCTTCCTACATTTATCCCTAGGATGGTAGAATCAGCCTGAAACTGTCAAAAGACTTTACCAAACCCTGAAGGAGGACCACTGAGAAGTAAACACAAGGAGGGCCTGGATTTAGGCAAGTGCTGCTTGGCCAGTGTTTGGAACCTGCTTGCGACCTGTCAACCAAGAGAATCCAGAGAAACATTGCTTAGCTGGGTCCCCCACTAACTAGCTCCTGACCTACCTCCTTGGGATCAGTACCATTTGCCACGCACCCCCAGGGGTGTGATAAGGATGCTGATAACGGTGAGTAAACTCCTGTATTAACTCATTTAATCGCCATATCAGATAGACACTATTCTTAGCCTCATTTTACAACTGACCAAACTGAGCCACAACGAGGCGAAGTAACTTTCCTAAAGTCACTCAGCTGGTCAGTAGCACGTGGGGATTTGAACCCACTTATTCTGGGTCCAGAACCCCCTCTTATCCAAACCTCTCAGTTCTTTCTCGAGGACGTCCTCTTCACCAGGCAGTTCAGCCTGGGGAGGCAGGGCCTTGCTCTCGTGTACTGCCATTCACCAAAAGCTTACTGCTTCACAGGGCAGACTGGATTGTTAGAAATTCTTTATGTTGAGCTGGCATTTCCTCCTGGTCGCTCCTACCCCGTTCCTGGAATTTCCTTATAAAGACACACAGAATCAGTCTCCGTTTCTTCAAAGTCAGCATCAATCTCTTTCTGAGTTTTCTCCTCTTCTCACTTTGCCCTGATCATCTGGATCCGCTGCCTCCTAGCTCTGTGACCTTGGGCCAGTTACTTAGCCACTCTTTGCCTCGGTTTCCTCATCTGTAAAGTGGGAATCATAGGAATGTGTACCTCATTGGGTGCTTTACGTGTAAAGGTCCTGGGGCAGGGCTGCACCAGCAGGAAGCACTCAATAAAGGTGGGCTGCCTTCATTGTTTTGCAGCCTTGACATTCTCGGTCTTTCAAATGGGGCTGATCCTGAGCCTTGCTCAGTACGCAGTGTGGTTGAGGGGAACCTGCCAGGGATTTTGTGATCCTGCCTTCTGTCTGCCTGTCTCCACTGCCCCTCTCCTCAGACCCTATCAACCCTCCCTTGGGTCCGCACTCAGCCCACTACTCAATCTACCAGCTTCTAGTCTTGCCCTGCTCCAACCCGTCTTCCCCTCGGCTTCCTTGGACTTCTCGGCAAGACACAAATCCGATCTGACGGCTCCCCTGCTCAGATGTCTCCCGGGCTACTCCTGGCCGCCAGATAAAGTTCAAACGCCTCACTTCCGTTTCTCAGGCCTCCTCGGTCTGTTCCCTTTCTCCCCGCCTGCTCCGTTTTCAGTCAAACAAAACCACCTCCCAGGTCTCCGAGCCTCACCTGACTTTGCATTGTACCTGCCTCCTGTCTGATTCTCCAGGGCCGCACAGGGCCCCGTGCACAGCAAGGGCTCTTGTCACCCTTGGTCCACGTATGCCCCTATGCCCGGTGGGAGAATGCACAGAGCAGATGCTCTGTGAGCGAGCATGGCATCCATGTCCGTTAATGTCATTACTTTTCCAGGGGTCATATTCAAAATCTGTAACCACAGTTGTCTGCTCTGAGAGCCGTGTCCTGGAGGCCTCCTGATGTCCCAGGCATCAACTCTGGTTGTCGGATTGCGAGAAGGTTCTGGGGATCCAGGGGGAGCATGAGCAGGGGGCACAGGCACCGAGGGGCAGTGCTTCTTAACTCACTGTTGTCGAAGCATCTCAATATTTCACAATTGGCACAGCTGTGCCTGCTTCTCTGGAAAGCTCCTTCCCCATCCCTGGACTCTGCTCCCTCCCCTCTTCCCGGCGTCCCCAGGCCTTGCCCTATTGTCCTGCCAGCTGCCTCCAGCCCTTCCCTATTTGGAGGCTTTTATTTTGAAGGCTGCACTGGGGTTCGGGTGACCCGCTTTTCCCAGAGTTTGTCCACAGGGCTTGGAAAGGCTCCCTCGCCACATGGCACTGTGGACACCCATCTGGCCGCTTTCTTTAGCCTAAAGGTCCCTCACCCCTGGGGCTGCACATTCAGGATGGGGACAGGGCGCTCCCAGCCTGCTCTCCTCACCTCTCCCAGCACATGCGATACAAACAGCAGGGGATGACGTGCACAATAATGATTCATCGCCTGAGACCTTTGTCAAAACAGGTTTGCAAATTGGATTAACCTTTGAGACAACAGTTCAGTCACCAGGTGAAAAATGAAGGGTGTTTTCCCTTAGGTGGTGAGAATGGAGAGCTCTCGGGCTGATGGGAGAAGGTTGACCTTGCACTGGGTACTCAATCTCTTTAGGCCCTCTGGGTCCCCACTGGTCATGTGGAATGATGGTCTCCAAAGGGAAAACCCTATTCTGTGGGCTTGTTTCATGTTCTCCCTGGCACCCCCCCGGTTAGCTTCTTGGATGTCCATGGGGTCCATTGGGAAACCATCTTTGAGTTTGTGACAAAGTTGGAAATATCTGCAAAGGAAGCGTCAGATAATGGGTTAGGTCAGCCTCAGTGGGGGGGAACTGCCCTATGAGGACGTGCTATGTGTTGCTTTGGCAGTTCTGAGTTTCCTTGTGTATAAGATGGTGGCCATTGCTGCCTGCAGTGCTGAACGAGCCAGGCCGGGCACCTGCACCTGTGTACTCTCTGCACCCGTGTCCTCTCTGCACCCGGTGGCGCTCTGGCCACATGATGTAGAGGAAGCAGCAGGCCCTCGAAATGAGATGAATGGAGCTCAAGTCCCGGCCCAGCCCTGTGGCCTGGGGCAACTCATTCCCCTCCCCAAGCTCCAGTTTCCTCACCTATGAGATGAGAGGAATCATGTAAAAAAAAGAAAAAGAAAAAAATACACGTTGCCAATTACAAAACAATGAAATGCCCGTTATGCTTCCTTCCTGGAGGAGTTGGTAGCTGATGACGTCCTAGTTCAGGAAAATGTCTTGACTAATCTTTGCGCTCTTGTTGGAAATGGGAGGCCTCCTGGGTGCAGTCGGATGGAAGATGTTCACACACAAAATGCAGTGGACCACTTTGCAGAGAAAAGCATATAGAAAATATAATCCCACAAGGACAAAGGAAATAGAAAGGGGGCATCAAGAGGTGAGAGATGATAACACACTTTCAGAAGGGGGGGGGGTCTGTTTGGAATGATGGTAATGTGTTTAGAAAGGCAGAAGAAAGCAGAACACACAGAGGGGGATACAAGTGAGAAGAAAACGAATGAGCCTCCGGAACCCCAATAAGGTCCAGGACGTGAGCGGGCAGGTGGAGAGGATGATGGGGTGAGTTGAGAGCTATGGCTTATCCCTGAGCCTCTGCAGGAGGTTTATTCTCTAGAGTTGGTAGAGGGGACACTCGCAGGACACCAAGGCCACCAGCACGCCAGAGGACAGGGACAGAACTTGAAGCTGAAAACAGGGAATTAAAGGGAAGTCTGCGTTCTGAACGGTCAGAGCCTGCTCCCCATCCTCTCCTCTCACATCCACACTTGCCTGTTCCTAGTTTCAACCATAGAGTGTCAGCTGCCAGACAAGTTACCTGAAAATTTGCTAGAGAAAAAGACTTTTGCATGCTCTCATTTGTGGAGGTTCTCAACAACACAGCTGCCTCTCTGCGCCAGCACCCCAGTGGACACCTGTCAGTCCACAGGCCTCACCCACACTTGCAGAGCTTCTGCTGAGTCCCATTAGTAAATTCCTCTTAAATGTTAATGAACCACCAAAGGGCATTAGATGCATTAGGAAAGCCCCCAATGTAAAACAGAGACATCAAACTAAAGAGGTTAAAATAGAACCAGAAAGAACACTGTCCCTCTAGATTGGACTCAAGAATGAATCCCTGGATTGGAATGACTCCAGTCAAGCCACAGACGCATGACCAAAACCAAATTGCTTACTGTCATGTGCCATTGAGATTGCTGTGGCTGTTTGTTACGCAGCAAAGGCTGACTGATCTGATCCATCAAACAAGAATAGGATGGTATGACAACTGAGCAGAGAACAGGAGAGAGATCTTGGAAATTTAATAAAAGGCAGCCAGAATAGGAATTGCAGTAGCAGATTTGGAAAATAAGTCACAGAAATATCTTCAAGGATATAATGGGAAGAAATGGAGACAGAAAATATGAGGGGGAAAAACAGACTTAGGAAAACAATCCAGGAGGTCTAAGATCTGACTTAGAAGAAATAAAAAAAAAGAAAAGAAAAGAAAAGAAAAAAAGAGGGATAACAGAGAAAATAGAAGAGGAAATTATCAAAGACACAATCAAGAAAATTTTCCCAAAATGAAAGATTTTGAGCCTCCAGATTGAGTAGTTCCACCATGGAACCAGTAAAATGAAGGAGAAGTAATCCACAATGCACATCACCATGTGACTCCAGAAGACCAGAGGTAAAGAGAAGGTCCCAAAAGCTGCCAAAAGGAAAAGAAAAAGATTTAATACTGTGAACCGAAAATAAGAATGAAATCAGTATTTCTGTTTTTCTCAAGATCTACACAGGATACTAGAAAGCAATGGAAAACTGCCTTCAATTTTAACAAATAAATCAACACCCAGTTAGGCTCAATCAAGTGTGAGGATGGAATAAAGACATTCTCAGGCATATAAGGACTGAGAACATTAACCTCCAATACATCCATTCTTAGGGAGCTACCAGAGGATGTGCTCCAGCAAAAGGAAGGAGTAGAACAAAAAGGAGAAGGACACAGCATCCTGGAAATGGCAAATGAAAACAATGGGGAAAAGCCTCAGGAAGAAATGAGGAGGCCAAAAGGACTGATAGTTAGACTAGCTTTTTTTTTTTTTTTTTTTTTAACCTACCACAGAGAGCTTTGAGGAAAAAAGCAGATAGGATAAGGTAAATGATACATTAGGTAACATGATGGAGCCTCTGGAAAGAGTTAAAAAAATACATATTTGGAACATTCTGGCAAGTAAAAATTCAAAGCAATTATTAACTCAGGGAAAAACAAAAGTTGCTCGAGAGGAAAAATTGATCATAATACACATGATGACTCCTAAATGAATAATATGTATGGTCGTGAATTTGTGCGTAGGATTAATGTTTGAACTTAAAGCAGTGATACAAATATTTCTGGAGGATGGGGAGTGGAGGAATAGTGTGTGTGCGTGCATGCATGCAACAATGCTGAATTCTCATCTACCATGGGAGGAACCCAATACGTAATATCTAAAAATCAATCAATCAATCAAAAGTAGCAATATAAGCTTCTTTATTTAGAAATATAGAGGCAGTTAGAGGAAATAATGGGAAAGGTTTAAGTAGTTCCTTTTGAGATGGGAAAGGGAGGGTGGGGTCTCAATAGTCTTCTTCCTATTGTGAACCAAGCATATGTGACTTTTACTAAAACATTGACAAACGTATGAAAAGAAGGAACGTGGACAGTCAGAGCCACTGCGCAGGGAGAACAGAGTTGGAAGGGGAGGGTCCTACGTGGGAGAAGAGTCCCACAGTGGGCTGAGCATTGGGCCCGAGGACACAGAGCCACAGAGAAGTCGCTCTCCCCTCTGGTCGTGCCTGCGCCTTCCACCTTCCACAGAAGTCTATAAATGTTTTTTGGGAGGAAAGCGGGCAGGGGCCCAGGGAGCCAGGGTGTGGGTGGAAGGGTGTGGCTGCAGAGGAGTAGAGGAGGAGAGGCCCCCCTTACTTCCTCCTCCTACTAGAAGAAGGGGGCTTTGGGAAAGAGTCAGAGCAGGGGGCTGGAGAAAGTCTAGAACCCAGCACTACCCTGGTCTGAGTGGTCTGAGCACCCAGTGTGACCGTGAGGTGAAGCCCACTCTGAGACGCGCACAGAAGCAGTAACATCATGGTCATTTTGGCACGCGGGGGCTCCAGGGCCCGGCACATAGCCGTTGCAGCTTCCTTGTCATAGGCACTTACTGTGTGCCAGGCAGAGAACACATCTGTAATCCTTGTGATGCCTTTCCAGCGAGGGGTGTATGGTCTTTCGGGAGAAACAGGAGTCCGCCAAGCAGAGAAGGTGTGGGCACGACTGGGGACCAACCTGCCGCTGGGTTTGCGTTGGGAGAGGGGAGGGGTGAGGCTGGAGGGAGGCTGGAGGCCGGCTTCAACGAGAGCGGTCTGGACTCCGTCTCCAGAGACCTGGAGGGGTTGGAAGGCTGACAGGGAGTTATCTTTAGGCCAAGGCTGGATGACAGGCAGCGGGGCTGACCCGGGGCAGGAAGACCAGTTAGACAGCTGCTGAAATAGCTCGGGCAGGAGAGGAGGGAAGGCTGAACCAAGACCAGGCATGAGGGATGGCGGGAGTGGGCAGCGGAGGGGCCTTCGGAGGTAAGCTACATCCCTGGTGGATTGCAAATAGCAACTAAAGGAGGACGAGAAGGTCACAGTGACTCCCGGGTTTCTGGGTTCAGTGAATGGAGGAGACAGATGCGTGAGGAAGAGCGGCTGTGAAGAGAGAGGGCCTGCCAGCTTTGACGAGCTGGGGAGCATCCGGGTGGAGGGGTCCAGGGGGCATTTAGGACACCCGGGCCTGGTGCTCCAGGCAGACTCTGGGGAACCCTCGGTGTGCAGATGGAAGTCGAGGCACAGGAGTGCATGCAAACTCACAGCTGGAGACAGCGTGACGGGTGAGAAGGGGGCTGAGGAAGCAGACGGAGAGGAGGCTGGGAAGGAGCCCCCGGGACAAGGTGGCGGAGCAGGTGGCGGGGGGAATCGAGGAGCATTGTGGGCAGTCAGCAGAGGCCAGGGCTGGAGAGGAGGCCCCCACGAGGGCTGGGGCGGGGTGCACTGAGGGCCGCACTGAGGAGGCCACCAGCCACCCCAGCAGGAGGGCCTAGGGCCTCAGAGGTGGGAGCAGATTGCCAAAGGGTGGGGGGTGGAAGAGCAGTTACGGAATCTCCAGGGCCTCGTGCTGCAGAGCCGGCCGGTTCCTGGGTGTACAATTGCGGCCAGCGGGCGCGCACTCGGGCGGTTATTGCGCACCCAGGGCTGGGAGAGGGGAAGCTCTTCCTTCACAGAGAGGGCAGAGCCCGGGAGGGGGAGGAAATGTGTCTCAGTCACCAGGCTCCTGACCTGGCCCCGGGAGGCGGGGGGGGCACCTGGGCCTGGAAGCCCACCCACCTGCCATGCCCCCTTCTTCCTGCCTCCCTCCACCCTCCCTCCCTCCCACCCACAAACGCTCGTTGGTCCAGTTTTGGACACTGGAGATTCGTAGATGAATATGGCACAGTCCTTGACCTAAATGTGCCCATGGTACGTAATCCTTAGCAGGAAGAGGTGGAAAGTCTGGAAGACACCCTGATAGAGGCTGGAAGACTCTGATAGAGACTTCCAACTCATAAAGGCCGGAGAGAGAGGCTGCCCCAGCCTTCAAGGAAAGTCTCTGACCAGCTTTGGATCTCAGGTGATGCAGAAAGTCAAAGGACGAGGAAAAGCCACAGAATCTGGAGGTGGGAGGAGAGCAGGGCGAGTGCATCTTGAGAGGCCAGGACGTCTAGGATGAGGAACAGGCTGGAGAGAGGAAGCCCAGCAGGGGGACTGGGGCTGGAGGAAGAAGGGGGTGAGGGGCTTCAGAGCAGCTGCAGAGACTGAAGGAGGAGGAGGAGGGGCAGGAGCGGGAGGAGAGGGCTCCCGAGGAGGAAGCGTGGAGTTCCTCTTCAGGTGCTATTTGGCGGTGGCACTGATTTTCAAATCGAGCCCCATGCAGCCACTGGGCAGCCTGGAGGCACAGCTTTCCTGCTGGTTATATTTTTCTCTCTTTTGGTGCCTTTAAGAAAGTCAACTTCCGACATGTCCGGGCTGCGCAAACCGTGGGCAGAGGAGCCCTCCTTTCCTGGGGCTGGCATCATAGCAGCAATGAGGAGCAGAGGTTGGCCCCCAGGGGGAATGACCTTTGGGTGGGGGAAGAGTCAACCTGCTGGGCCCCCTCGCCACCAAGGAGTCACCTTCCTGGGCTCTTCTCACCTAGAATCTCTGTGAGTTGTTTCCAGGGAGACTCCTGGCTCTTAACTCTGGTGCAGGGGTCTGCAAACTACAGGTCGAGGGCCACATCTGCTGCCTACTTTGGTACATAAAGTTTCATCGGAAGACAGCCATGCCTATTCAATCATTTATTGTTTATGGCTGCTCTCATGCGACGACAGCAGAGTTCAATAGTTGTGACCGAGATCAACGCCCTGCAAATCTTAAAATATTGACTATCTGGCCCTTTTCAGAAGACCTTTGTCAACCTAGCGTATGAAGGAGGGCACAGAGTCAGCCACTGGAGCAAAGGTCAAAATGCCAGTGGCTTGAAGACAATAGGGGTTTCTTTCTTGCTCATGAACCATCTGAATGCAGGCCATCCGGGTTGGGTCAGAGACCCAAACTGCCTCTACTTTGTTGCTCAACCATCCTCCTTCCTTGGTCTCTCCAGCCAGCAGGAAGGGAAGAGGGGACATGGAGGACATGGCTTCTCCTTGCGAGGGCACAGCCAGGAATGTGAGCCCATCGCCTCCTCTCCCATCCCACTGGTCAGCACTTGGTGACATGGTCCCATGCAGCTGCAAGGTAGATTGGGAAACGTTACCTTTAGCCCGCTGGCCATGGCTCCAGCTACAGCTCAGAGACTTTGTCACCAAAGGAAGAAGGGGGCCATGGATTCCAGGGGATTTTAGCAGTCTCTAGTCAAGAAGAACAAAGGCACAGAGTGAGGAGGGGAAGGAATTTGCATTCTCTGTAAGGTATTGGAATAAAATTGCTAACATGCCCAAATTGAGCAGGTCAGTAACTAATATAAAATGCCTCCTTCCCCCACTTCCTTTCCCAAGTAGTGATTGAGCCCTCAATTATAGCAGGTTCCAGCTGGGTGCCTTTTACAGATAAAGAAACCGATGGTCACAGTGATTGGCTGAGTTATCCGAGGGCCCGTCCTTCTGCTCCCAGCAATGGGCTCCTCTTGCCTGACAGCCCCGCTTCCCTGGAGCTAGCTGGGAGCCAGACTCGTGGCCAGCTAGGCTGGCTGGGTGTTGGAAAAACAGAAAGCACATAAATTATTTCAGCAGTCGGGTACGGGATTGGTTGAGCAGATCTTGGAGGACTGAAAAGGCAGAAGGGAACGCTGAGGTGAGCAGAGATGGGACCTGCTTCCTGTGGCCACGGGAAGAGCAGGAGGACAGTGGACGATCACAGCCCAGAAGCTCGGACGGAGGAGGGCGCTGGGGGCAGGGATGCTGTGGCCCAGCTGGTGCTGGTGACTTGGAAGCTTGGAAAGGGGCCCTCAGGGAGCTGGGACTCAGAACTTGAGATCTCTGGGGAGGGGCTGGTAAGGCTCATCCTGGGAATGTGGAAAAAACCAGAAACTAGAATCGATGTGACTCCATTTGTATGAAATCTCAGAAATGGCAAAAGAAAATGACAGGAAGCAGATCTGTGTTGCCAGGGCCTGGGGTGGGGAGGGGAAGAGACTGGTTGCAAAGGGGCACGAGGGATCTTTTTGGGATAATGGAAATGTCCTGTATTGGGATGTGGCGGTTACATAATTGTCAAAACCCATAGAATTGTAGGCTTCGAGTTGGTGAGTTTTATCGCGTGTAACTACACCTTGATTAAGCTGGTTTTTAAAGACCGAATTAGAATGCTGTCAGAAGGGATGCTTAGTCTACTTACTTCAGCGCCGCCTCCTGTGAGGCCAGCCAGGCTGCAGGCAAACGCGTCTTTTAAAAATGTTAATCAGATTACATCACTCTTTATTTAAACACGCTGATGGCTTCTCTTTCCTCTTTGAATGAAATCCAGAGGATTACTCTGGCCCACAAGTGCCCCTGGCCTGCCTGCTGACCCCAACACACGCAGGGACTGGAGCACGGTACCAACAGAAGCCAAGGACCACGTGTCTACACACATGAAGCTGGAGATTGAGCCCACAAACTCCTAATAAAGCAAACTCTGTCCTTCCACCTGGGCAAGTGTACCTTCCCGACGAGGGGAAGACCAAGTCCAAATTTAGAATTCTTGGGGTGCTTGGAGGCTGTGCCAGAAGGTGATGGCATGGAGGGGCAGACCCTAAGCCACAGCCTACCCCCCTTTACCTTTCCACCCGGGTTCCATCTGAAACTGTAGGGACACCTGCCAGGCCCCTGGAGACCTTTGTGTTTGCAGCCCCCTGGGGGTTGACGACAGCAGTGGGCATGGAATCAGGGAAACTGGATTTTTAACATGTATCTCTTGGTTTCTCCCCGATTTGGACTTTGTTCTATATGCATGTGTGTATGTCTGCATGTGAGCATGTGTGCACGTATGTATGCATAGGTATGCGTGCCGGTGTATATGCATGTGTGCACGCATACAGGTCCCTGTGTCTGCATGTCTGTGTGTGTGCATGGGTGTATGCATGCATGTGCGTGTTTGTGCATGCTTGTGTATATGCATGTGTGCTTGCTTGCATGCATGTTTATATGTGCACTTCAAAACAAACATGAGCTCTTTGAGGGTACAACAGTGCCAGATTCGTCTCTGCATCCTTTATGCCTGTGCAGAGCGGATGCTAAACGAATGCTCATGGAACGGATAAATGAATGAATGGGGGCCAGGATAGCACGGTTATTAACAAGCGGGTTTTGGAGTCAACCAAGTTTGAGGTCAAAAATTTCACTTTGCAGCTCTCACTAGGCCCCTTGGATTCAGTCTTCTGATCCCGTAGAGCCTCGGTTTCCTCATCTCCAGACCAGGGATCAAAATACGACCCATTTTATGGGGGTTGGTGTGAGGATGAAGTAGCAGTAACCAGAGCCAACGTCCACTGAACCGGAGTTTGGGCCCGGCACTGCCCTGAGGGCTCTGCAAGTGCTAACTCATGCACTCCTGCAATTCTATGGCGGAGCGATGCTTACACAGTCGGCTCAGTGTGTCTTGGCCAGTATCATATTTATGATCAATGGAGAGGAGATGGAGGATCCTTAGCCTCTGGGGGCATCTTCCATGAGTCTGCTGAGATTCTGATGGATGGGGCCGTCTGGAGAGAGCAGTGGGATCCAGGAGTCAGCTCCTGCCGGGCTGGCTCACTCTTGGACCCTCTGGTTGGACTGATCCTTCTACTGCGGCTTATGACATCCCTGCTCTAGCTGGGGACCCGGCCGCTGAGTCGCGGTGCCCCCTGGCGGTCTGTTCCCGTCAACATTTTGACTAAGCACAGAGCCATTTCTACAAGTGAAGGACAGTGAGAGCCGATGACAAAGATAGGGAAAAATTAAAACTTAATGTGATAAATTTTAAGACAGAAAGGAGCAAGGTGTGCAGGGGAAGATAGACCAAGAAGGGACCGAGCCATACCAAGGGAATTATCATCAATAAGAACAACGTTAGCATCTGTAATTTACTGACCACCTTCTATGTGTCAGGCATTGTACTAAACTAGACATCCGCTGTCTTAGTTAACACATCTCCAAAAGTTATGGGTCATAGGAACGATGACCTTCATTTGGAGCTTGGCACACAGTAGGTGTCTGACACATAGTAGGTGCCCAGTACATTTTCAACAAATGAATAATGTAGTAATTCTATGAAGCCAATATTACTATCTTTATCTAGAAAAATGAACAAGGAAATTGATGGTCAGAGAGGTTACACGGCTGGTACATTCCAGGGCACCCGAGTTCTGGACCCAGCTCTGCTATGGGCTGGGGGGTCACAGAGAAGGGCAGGGCCCTCTGCCTTCAGGAAGCTTGCCATCTAATTGGCCTCATCCACGCCCTTCCTGTCTTCAAATACCGCTCCCAGGGGGCCTGCCAGGGATGGCTATTTGTGGCTCAGGGAGGAGGTCCAGTGAAGATCCCCTCATAAATTATAGAGAGAGACACATATGGGTCAGGATTGGGGAATTCAGTGCACGAGGGATCCCCAGGAATCTCGCTCGGCTTAGTGTGGGATTGTCCTTCTCTTCCCCAGGAGAGTGGCTGACGCAGGCAGCGGGCGCTTGCTGAGCTCCCATAATGAGCTCCCGGGGCATCTCCTGGTCCTGCAGAAGACGCTCATGTTGTCCCAGCCCCGGCCGCGCACTGTGCTCCATTTCCCACAGCTGGAGCCCTTAGCCCTGACCACTGGCTGCTCGGAGACGGGCGTCCTCATCTCTCAACTGAGGGCTGTTTTATCTTGTACACCCCAGCACCGGATGAGTCAGCTTTGAACAGGGCTGTGCATGCTGCGGCTTTGAGATCCAGTCCTGCTCCAGGCTCTGCGGACCCCTCAGGTACGGTCCAAGCGTACTGAACCTTCTCTTGGTGATGTGGTCATGAATGGCAGCGATGCCCCTTCTCTGAATGGTCTCCACCATTTGCTTTTGAGTTCTTGAGCCTATTGTTTCAGCATTCCATCCTCTTTGTCGCTGTCAGAATGTCACTTTACCGTCCTTAGCTTCCGACTGCCCCTAGCAGTCTCTCCCTCCTAACACACTTCTTCGAATCTGTGAGTTGTTAGGCTTGGCTGTGCTCTCAGCCACCCGGCAGGAAGGGAGGGCCAGAGGCCTTCCTTCTATGAACAAGGTGCACGAGCTGTGATGGATGGACGGGGAGCTACGGGTTCGGGCTGTTGGATGACTTGGTTTGATTGCTTGCAGGCCGTGGAGAGTGGAGGTTATCAGAAGTCAGTTCTCCATGGGCGAGAGGCCACTGCAGGCCTTTCTGTGTACTGACCCAGAAGGACTGGACAAATACTTGCTTCATGGGGTGTGTGAGAGCTTGCTCCTCTTCCGGCCCCTCCTCTGCCTCGCTCTCCCCTCTGCAGCACAGCAGCCCAGCCGTGGGGGTGGGAGGAGGCAGCTCGGAAAGGCAGCCCAGCGGCAGGATGCGAGCCCGCTGCTGACAGAGTGTCTGGCCTCAAATTACACCGCATCAGAGCCCAGGCATAAAATTAGCAGCAGTGTTCTGGGTATGAGGAGCCAGAGAAATATCCGTATTCAGCAGAACCACGGGCGGGGACAGAAGAAAGGGAGAGAAGGAGCCGAGGAGGGGAAGAGCTGGCCCACGGCACGCAGGCCCCGGCCCTTGCCTGGACAACCTCATCCCTCGCTGCAGAGGTGGCTGCACAGTGGCTGAGTCAGGGCCACAGGAGGCTTCTTGGGGAAGAGGGGGCTGAGGAACCGGAAGGCAAGGCCTTGAGAAATCAGGAAGGTGAGCAAGAGGGCTTGACCTACCCGAAACACACACACACACACACACACACACACACACTGAAGACTATGAACAGGAATAAGAAGTTTCCACGAGTCTAGGCACTTTTCACTCATTTTTCTCAATTCTCACTGCAACCCCCTTCAGGAATCCTGTTTTACAGATGAGTAAAGAAAGGATCCAAAGGGACATAGGAGCTTGCCCAAGTTCATGAGTCATAAAGGCACTCCTGTTTGTGGGCCCACTTAGATCCTAGCACCTGCCTCTGTCCTCTCACGCTCGTGATGTCACTACCACACCCATCGCACGCTCTTGTATAGATGACACCGAGACACGCTCACGCTTGCCTGCACACAGTTACATGTGTTTATATGCATGTTTATATACAATATGTGTTTTCAGCTACCCACGTATGGCGATACACACAATCACACGCCAGGGCTGGATCACACTTTCTTGCTAAAATCGTTGTAACTTCCTGGCTTTCCACCAACTCTAGGCCAGCACGCTCCTTGTCCCCAGCCATGGCTGGGAGCTTGTCCCTCGTGGTACTTACAGACACATGCCACTGCTGCCACACTGAGACCTACTCCGTTACTGCTCCTTTAGTTGTTTCGTCCTCCAGGCTGGGAGCCCCGAGACACCAGTGATGGGGTCGGAGTCGTCGTTTATAGTATCTCTAGGTCTTCAGGTGTGAATTCTTGGGTCTGTTGAGTCTGTAAGCTGTCTGTAAGGGTAGGTGTCCTTTACGTCATATGTAACTTACCTGTGCCCTCCCAGGGCAGTTTTGCTGTTGACCCTGGAGGCTTGGGGACTCCGGAGTGTTCTGAGATGTTGCCGCGGCATCTGGGTCACTGAGATCTGGGCCTCACACCAGTGTGTGATTCAGGCTTGAGGCTCTGATCTGGCGTGTGAATCCCTCATTCCATCCATGGCCCCGGAGAGCGCCTTGACTCCTGCAGGGCCCCCAGGCTGACAGCTGAGAAACCCTGTTCCTCTAATTGTGAGCTCCGGCTTCACACTGGGAGCTCAGACTTGACTTCCTGCCAACAGCAGGACCTGGAGCCTGGACTCTGTCCCATATCAGGCAGTGACATCTCAGCCCCAATAACCCATGGGCACCCTTGGTTTTCCCATGGGGTGTGGGGCACCAGCCCCTCTCACTGGAACAGGTTCCACCTCTCTTAGAACCTGAAAATTACACTTTCGGGCTTTTGAGGTGGGTTCTGTATGTTTAAAATACTTAAAAATACATTATCCAGCATTTTTTGGATGCCTGGAGTAGGATGGGAAATTTCAATTTGTGTTCACCCTGCCATCTTACTTTATCTCTGCGTCCCAACGCCTCGCTCAATAAAGAGTTGTTGATTGAGTCTCTTTCTCCATTTTTCTCCTTTCTTGTCCTCTTTCCTGTCTTTGTCCAGATCTGTCTCTGCCTCCCAAGGAGTCCAGAAAGGATCTTGGCTTCAGAAGAGCCCTGGACCCCGGCCAGCTAGATGAAGAGAGGGCCATCTGCCCCGGGTCAGGGCTGCGGGGCTGGGCCAGGGCACGCTCCCTCCTGGGAACTCCGGCTCCACCTTGCACTCTCTTGGGGCGGAGTGTCCCTTGGGGTGGCTGGGTGGAGTGGGGACCAGGTTCAGAGGAAGGGCTTGAGGCTGCGAGCTGCTCTTCATTCTTAGAAACAGACGGCCCTTGGGATCCTGAGAATGGCACCTGTCCCCTGTCCCTTTGTCTAGCTCCAGGTGCCACGCAGCAGGCTCTGGCCCCACAGACCCCTGTCCCAGTCCTGGGGCTCCTAATATGCCATGGGTTTGGGGCAGAGGAGTTGGAAGGGCCCGTGCTGTGATGCCCGTGGACATCGAGGCATGGCTGCTTCCTCATCTGTCTCCTCTCTCGGCTGTCTTTCTGCTCTGTATCTGCGATGCATGAGTGAGTGTGAATGTGAGTGTGTGAGAGCGTGTGTGACCGGGTGGGATTGCTGGGCGTGGCTGTGGACTGCTCAGAGAGCGCCCCTCAGGATCCAGTAGCCGTACGTGTTGGAGGAGCCACAGAAGCACCAACTAGAAGCATCCCGGTCACTCCCAGAATACTGGCTGAGCACTTGCGATGCGCCAGGCGCTGGGCTGGCCGGGAAGGCAGCTGTTACCCAGAAATACACGCACAAGTATGAAATGACAACAGTCCCAAATGCGCTGGAGTAAAAGTACAGGGAGCTGAGTGAGAAGCTCATGGGGAGGGGCTTGATTTAGGATGAGGGATCAGGGAAGTCCTTGCTGAAGAGGCGACTTCCAAGCCAAGCCCTAAAAGAGGCAGGGAAGAGCATTCCAGCAGGGGAACAGCATGCATGAAGGCTCTGAGGAGCAGACATCTTGGAACATTCTAGAGATGGAGTAGGGGCGCCTGTGGGAAGGAGAGTGGGGAGAGGGCCCTGGGGAAGCCAGCAGGGCCTTCAGAGCTTCGGAGGTGGGCAGGGCTGGGAGTGTGGACGTTCTCCTGTGTGTAGGGGGAAGCAGTAAAGGTTTAAGCAGGGAGGGGTGTGATCAGGCCTGTGTTGAGAAGCTCGCTCTGCTTGGCAGCCCTGTAGGAGGAGCAGCTGTGCCAGGCCCACGCAGGCCCGGGGATCTGGGGATGGAGAACATCCAGCCCAGGGCTCCATGGGAAGGGGAAGATAAAATCATAAACTGACCTTCGCACTCTAAAATGACAGAGGTGCCTGTGAGCACGAACTCTGTCAGGGGAACCAGGGAGGCTTCCCAGAGGAGGCGGCATTTTTGAGCTGGGCCTGAGGGATGGCAGGCAAGATGGAGGCCAGCACTCCAGGCCTAGGGAATAGCTTGAGCAAAGCCTTGGTAGCGGGAGAGCTTGGGTTGGGTTTGATGAGCCGGAGGATGAGAAGTGAGTCCCCAAGGTCACATGGCCCCTCGGCGGCTGAGCCAACACTGGGGCCCCCGTCTCTGACGGAGTGGGGCTCTCGGAGGCCCAGCCAAGGCCTGGCACCAAGAACTGACATCGAGGAAGTCCCAAAAGCCCAGTGGACTCTTGCAGACCCGGAGTCCAAGGGAGGGCACTTCCCCAATTGAGGTGCAGCTGGGAGATGGGGAAGAGGAAGTGCGGGCCACAAGCTAGACCCCGAGAGCCAGCCGGGGGAGGAGCCTCCTCTCGAATTGAAAGGAGCAGGGTGCGGCTTGCCCAAAGGCCGCTCTGTGGAGTCCTGGGACCGCAGCCGCGAGACCCGGGGTGGCTGGAGGGAAGTGAGGGGTGGACTCAGCCCGGCCCTGGCTGGGTGAGACCCTTTGACACCCACTCTCCTGGACCACTGACGGCCATGGCCGTGGCCCAGCAGCTGCGGGCTGAGAGGTGAGTGCGAGGCGCCGCCCTCCCTGGGCCTCCTCACTGTCCCCTGCAGGCCTCGGGGGACAAGGCCTGCCCTCCTGCGGCCTTAGCAGCATCAAAAGTTGGGAGGCTGGAGTTGACTCAGAGCCCGAATTCTCAGAAATACAGACTCTTAGAACTGTTTTAAGGAAATTTTGAGTTGCGGCTCACCTCCCTCAGGCACAGATGAAGACACTCAGGCTCAGAGAGGGGGAGTGACTTTCCCAGGGTCACACAGGAGTGGGTGGCAGAATCTGGATGGGAACTCAGGTGTCCTGGGTCCCAAGCTGGGCTCACTTTCATCTTCTGTCCAAACAGAGTCTCAGAATCTGGCTTGTTCCCCCTCTGTATCCAGGGCTTGACTCAAATGTCACCTCCTCTGAGAAACCCTCTTAGAAAGCCCCCTCGTTGCTCTCTGACCCCTTGCCCTGTTTCCTTTTTCTTCATGGTCCTCATTTACTGGCAGTTAGTTCTATGCTCACTCGCTTGTTTTCTTTATCGCTGGCTCCCGCTTTAGAAACAAGCTCCCTGAGGATATTTGCATGCTCTGGTCACGGCTGCATCATTAGGAGATGGAACAGTGGCAATCTTAGTCTCAGTCTTAAGTGCCGAGTAGATGCTGCTGAATGAATTAAGGAATGAATGCATCTTTGAGCAGCAAAGTGGCCTTAGATCTTTGCAGTCCAAGACTGTCATTGTACAGATGAGAAAACTGAGGCCTATGGTGGATCAGGTACTTCCTCAGGGTCACACGGAGTGAGTGGCAGGGCTGGGGCTGGGAGCCTCATCTCTCAGCAAGCCTTTTCTGGATATTGCCTCGGTAGCCAGCTGTGGGGAACCTGAGGACACAGGGCTCGGCTCCTGCCCTCCTGGATTGGAACAGCAGGTGACATCAGAAAAAGAACGTGCCAACTGTGTGGAGGTGACCCAGAGGGTGGCTGGAGATGGGTCAGGCTGGTTTGGGCCGAAGTGGGCAGCAAAGGGCCCCAGGGGGAGTCTGGGGCTAGAAATGGAAGCTGGCGGGGAATTTCCAAGGTTAAATTTCAGAAAGAAAGCTTGTCAGTGTGTGCGGAGGGAGGGGCCACAGATGCAAATGCTCAGAAGGCAGGTCGAGAATGGCCTTTGTGAGCCACAGAGGGTGGTGCTGGGGGGCTGGGGTGAGGTCATCCCACCAGATTCCAGCCCCTCTTCCCCATGAGCTCTCACTGGAGACTGGGCCTGACACGCAAACTCCAGCCTTCGGGAAGCAGCTGCCGTTTGAGGCTGTGGCACTTCCTACTTCTTGGGGTGCACGATCTGAGAGATGATGCCAAGACCTGGCTGGCAGGCCTGTGTGTCCCCTCCCTCCCACGCCCTGTCCTTGTTCAGCCCCGCAAGCCCCTGAAGGAGGAAGGCCACCCTCCTCCATCCCTTCAGGGCCTGCAGATGGAAAGGACTGCCGGGGGTAGTGACTTTGGTTCTGACAAACATGTTCCAAGCGCCTACTGTGTGCAGGAGCCACAAAACCTGAACTAGCTGCCAGGCAAGGGTCTTTGCAAACATGAGTGTGTATGAGCCTGAGCATCCAGCCCGGGAGGACCCTGAGTGGGCTTCAGCTCAGGGTGGCTGAGGTCTCCAGGGGAGGGGCTCTTCCAGCGGGACTTCCGGTTGGGTCTGCTGCATCTCTGCCCCCGCCCTGGGCCGAAACCTCCTGGCTCGGCCCAGCAGGCAGCCAGACCATTCCCACACTGCAACCAGAGGGCTTGCTAACACAGACGCAGCCAGTGGCCCTGTGCTGAGTTCCTCCTATGAGCTGGTGCTGTTGTGGGCCCTGGGGATGCAGCAGTGAGCAGGGTCTCTGATCTCGTGGCGCTTCTCGGGCTGTGCGTGTTGCAGGTGGGACCTCCTGAGCCTCCAGGATGTAAAGACTTCTCTGGTCCCATTTTACAGAGGTCCCTGCTGGCAATGGCAGAGCGAGATTGCGGCCTTCGTCTCCCACTTGTGCCCTCCCGCTCTGGCACACACAGGTCTGCGGATGCCCTCCTGGCATGGCCTCTTCCCCGTCGCCCCAGGGCAAGGCCAAGGGCCCTTCGTGAGGGGCCCTGCCTGTCTCGCTGGCTTCGTATCTCAGTACTTTCTGCTTCTTGCTCTGTGCTCCAGCCCCACTCAAACCACCCCTCTCCCCTTGTAGTCCCTTGAACTTCCCCCTCTGGCATGACGGGTTCCCTTGCGTGTCCTCCTGTGGCCGACTCTCTTTGTTTCTCGCATTGACCCAGCGCTGCTTCTTCTGGGAAGCCCTCCCTGACCACCTCAGTCGGGGCGAGCCTTGTGCTCATAGATGCACAGCACCCCTGTTTCTCTCTCTGATAGATGTCACCCCATCTTAGAAGCATCCGCTTGACAACCTCCCTTGCCTGCTGCCCTGCCGATTCTTTGAGGGACTGTGATAATGGCCAGGCTCCTGTCGCAGCTCAAAGCGCCGTGTGCTTTTCCTTCACAGCATCTCTGACCATAGAAATTCAGTAATTATTTATTGAGTGTCCAATTCCTCCGCTCAGCCCTGAGACCCGGGAAGGCAGAGGCCACGTCCTCTGAGCTGCGGTAGTTGCTAACACTAACAAGGGCTTGCTATTATTATTATTATGAGTTCCAATGGGGAAACTGAGGCTGGGAGGGGTTGGGATTTACCTGAGTTCCTGCAGCAAGCTGTTGGGAGCTTCAACCTAGGGGCAGCGCAGTGGTGTTTGCGAACAAAATTCTGGAGCCAACCTGCTTATGCTCAGATCTCAGCTGCTTGACTTACTGGGGCAAGTTTGTTAACCTCTCTGTGCCTCAGTTTCCTCCACTGTAAAATGGTGTCTTAGAAGAGTGCCTGGTGCATAGTGTGCCCTCAGGAAATAGTTAGCCATAGTTAGGATTGGGTAAGCCTAGCATAGGAAGGATTACCCAACCTGCCCGATTCCCTGCGTGGGGCCGTTTCCAACCCTCTGGTTCCTTCCTGCCCTGCCCCCGTCAGCTTGCAGATGAAATACCCGGGAGATGCACGGCCTCAGGGGAGAAAGTGGAGGAGGGAGCTTCCCCCAGGGTGTCACCAGGGGCGTGTGTGGGAAGAAAGTGCGGAGGTTGCCAGCAGCCACGAAGTTGCTCTGGAAGTGGTGGAGGTTTCCTCTGCCCATCCGCTGCCACCCTGAGTCACCTCCTGGTGGGAGCCTCCAGTGTCCCGAGTTAGCCCCAGCTCCCAAGCAGCCCAGGTCACGTGGGGCCAGCAACGGCAGGGACTGGGTGTGGCCTTTGAAATGGATTCCTCCTGAAGTTCTGGCTGGCTCTGCGGCCTCCGACGTGGAGCCTCCATCCCCTGCTCCCACGCTGTCCCCAGTGCTACCGCAGTTGAGTCATAATTGCCTCTTGTTTCCTGGCTGGTCCACAAGTGTCTGGCCTTGGTGACCCCTGGCTGCTGCCTCTCCGTCTCCTTGGCTTCTGTTTTCTCTTTCTGCCTCTGTCCCTCTCAGGCCCCTTCTCTGCTCACTGATTGCTCTTCCCTGGGGGTCTTAGCCAGAAGTGATGGGAAAGACGGTTCTTACCTCTCCTATTCCAGCTGAGACCTCTCTGCAGAGCTCCAGAGCCACACGCCAGCTCTTGCTGGACCCCACCTGGGTGCCCAAGAGGCCGCTCAGAGGAGCATGCCCGAAACTGAAGCCATCACCCCTGCTCCCCTCCCACCCATTCTAGTCAGAATACAGGTGACAGATGGCTTGCAACTCAGGAATGACTCACAATGGTTATTGTATCTGTTGGAAACTCATGAGACTGTGGGAACAGAGGAACTTATAGGGCCTTAAACAAATGGGTTTATTTTTTCACGTAACAAGAAGTCCAGAGGTAGGCCACAGCTGGGTCCACAGCTCGTGACTTTAGGACCAGCATTCCAGAGATTCGTTTGGTCTTCCTCATGTTTTTGCCTCATGGATGCAATATGGCTGCTTCAGGTCCAGAAGTCACAACTGCTTTCAAGGCAGGAAGAAGGGGAAAGGGGAAGAGACCCATGCTGGCCTTGTCCATCCCTCTGGATCAGGAAAGCCAACATTCTTCGAGAGGCCCCTGTAGCAGATTTCCTCTTAGGTCCCACTGGCCAGAACTAGTCACTGGCTGCTCCTAGCTGCAAGGGAGGCTGGGAAATAGGAATGAGATCCTTATGTTGGGCTCAGACCAATCATGGTCTTTCACCTTGGGGCTAGGTGCATTGCTACCCTGAAAAGAACTGGAGCTTGATGAGCAGGAAGAAGCAGGGGACACAACAAATGAAACTATGTCTGCCAGGATGGTGTCCCTGTGTCTGTTCTTCCCTCCTGTCCTGGCTGTCTGGCACAGGCCCACATCATCTCTCAGTTGGACACTTCAGGGCCTCCTGTGGCGCTCCGCTCCTTCAGTCTCTGCCCTCTGTCACCTCTCCATGCGGCTGCCTGGGTTGGCCTCCTAAAGCCAAGATCATGTTGTGTTCTCACTCTCCTCCGAAGCCCTGTGTGGCTCCCTGTTGCCCAGAGAAGTTCCTTCGCTCAGCACTGGAGGCCCTCCTTGGCCTGGCCTCCTCTGCCTGTTCAGTCTCTGATCACATCAGACTCCAGCCACACGAGACCTGGGCCCCAGCCTCAGGCCTCAGAACATTAGCACATGCTGTTCCCTCTGCCAGGAAGCCCACTCCCCCCAGCCCTGCCGTGTCCTACCTGGTGGATTCCTATTCGACCTTCTAGACCTGGCTCATGTCACCTCAGTGAGGGCTTCCCTGACCTGGGCATAATTAGCCATCCTCTCTGTGGGGTGTGAGTTGACTTTGTAACCCCTGTGGCCGGGGGCCTAGAACCGGGCCTGACGTGGAGGTGGTTCTCCATGAATCCACCATTCCTGGAGGAATAATGTGGCCACAAAGCCATCTGCTGGACCGTAATATGGCTGTTGATACACTGGTCCATCTCCAAGGGCCTTGGCTCTCAAGCTCTGCTCTGGGTCTCGGCCTGGCACAGGGAGGGTGTTGAACGAGGAGTGCCGGACAAGCCCGTGGCTCGCTGTGCACGCCACCTCGCACCGGGGGCCCACCCAGCGCATCAGGGGTGATGACCAGATGTCTTTTCCTCCTGCATCCCGCAGTGACTTTGAACAGCTTCCTGACGACATCGCCATCTCAGCCAACATTGCCGACATCGAGGAGAAGAGGGGCTTCACCAGCCACTTTGTAAGAGAGACTCCTGGACTGGGACCCTCTGACCTCTGAACCCCCACCTGACCTCTGAACCTTCACCTTCTGACCGCTGAACCTCCGCTTTCTCATTCTTCTATCCCAGTGGTTCTCCACGAGGCAATCTTGCCCTCCAGGGGACATCTGGCAGTGGATATCTTGAGCCACTGTTGATGATTACGACTTGGGGCCGGGTGCGGTGGCACCTGGGGTGGAGACCAGGGATGCTGCTCAACACCCTCGGCACACAGGACGCCCCCGCCGCCGAGAGTGATCTGGCCCCCGGTGTAATACCGAGGTCGAAAAACCCTGTGCTGAGCCTGGGACCTCTGAGCCTGCAGCCTCTTCTGCCCCTGGCCCCCGAGGCCTGAGCCCCGGCCTCTGTCCTCCCCAGGTTTTCGTCATCGAGGTGAAGACGAAAGGAGGGTCCAAGTACCTCATCTACCGCCGCTACCGCCAGTTCCACGCCCTGCAGAGCAAGCTGGAGGAGCGGTTCGGGCCAGAGAACAAGAGCAACGCCTTCACCTGCAGCCTGCCCACGCTCCCAGGTAGGCCGGCGGCCCGGCTGCCCCGGGGCTGGGCCCCCACCCCGGGACGGGCCGGCCCGGCCTCTCGCTCCAGCCCCGCTGACACTGTCCGGTTATCCTCTTCTAGCGCACGCGAAAACCGTGCATTCAGTCCGCGGCCCCCTCCTGGCAGTCACAGGCTGCCACCTCTAGCTCTCTGGCCTCCTAGCCCTTGACCTCCTGAGCTCCAGTGACCTCTACGGCCACCTTGCTTCAGCCCTCCACCAGCGAAGCCACGGTTTAGAGCGCCTGGGCACCGGCCTCTCCTCCTCCAGACAAGAATTCCGCGTCTCCCTCATTAAACGCACAGACTCCCCTCCCAGCCCTCCCACCAGCCCTTCCATGAGGACTGCCTCTATGTCTGCAGTCCTGCTTCTGCCGGTTCCCCAGGCTCCCCCTCCTTCCCTGCCCTGCTGGCACACTGTGCTGTGTCCCCTCACCCGTTGCCTCCTGGCCTTCCCCAACTTGGTCCTAACGTGCGCCTGGGACAGGCCCAGACCTTCGGCTTCCCAGTGCCTGTCTGCTTGAGCCCTGCAGGGGAAAACCCTATCCGTGTGGGCTCTGGGGTCTCCGTGGTGGTCTTCATGCCCTGCAGGCTGGATACAAGGCCCCTTCTCCCAAATGGCAGGGATACTTCCTGCCCTTTCCTTCTCCAAGCCCCGAATCCCGCCTCCAGCCTGCTCTCTGCCTCAGCCCGTGTCCATGCCCATGGTTCCTCGGCATCCAGCACGGAGGGACCACAGCTGTCCCCAAGGGTTCCTGGCTTCTCTTTTCCTCCTTGGGAGCTGGTTCAGCTCACACCTGCCCCTTCCCTCTCTGGGATGCAGGGGAACGGGGTCTTTCCTGCTCTCCGCCGACCTCTCCTCAGGGCTCCACATCGCTTTTCCTTTCTTCTCTTTCGGGGCACTGCCCTGCCAGCTTGTCCCACGTGGTCCTCATATACGCACCTTCTCCTTTCTACGTTGACTCTGCTGAGTCTCTGCATGGGCTCGGTTCTCTTCCGTCTTTAAACAAACACGTGCCATGAGGAAGCATCCTTGCAACAAGCCTCCTTGAGCCCCACAAACCCTCAAAGATCTTTTTCTTCTTCCTTTTCCGATAAATCTTCGCTCACTGTCCCACCGTCTCATCTCTCATCATCTGCTCAACCCACCAGCTTGGTTTCAGCTCTTACGGCTCCAGGATTTCCCGTTGGGATGGTGGCCGTGGCCTGTGCACTCTGACTTCCAGGGGCACGTCTCCGGCCTCATCTTGGTTGTCCCGCGTCTCCCTCCGGGAAGCTCTCTCCCACCTTCTGTGGCATCAGCGTCTCCCAATTCCCTTCCTCCCTCACCAGCTGCTCCTCCAACCTCCCCTTACAGAACCTGCCTCCTCCGCTGCTCCCTGGAAGGTGGCGTTCTCCGCATCACCAGCCTCAGTCCTGGCTTCTCGCTCCCCCCACAAGGCAATCTGACCCACACCTGGGACTTTAGTTGTCCCTTTTCTTGCTGCTAACTCCCAAATGTCCATCTCTATGGCAGACCTCAGACGCTACCTTCCCACGGCTGCCAGACCCCAGCCCCGCCTGTCTCCTGGGCAGTGCGAGCAAGACAGGTGTCACGTTCACCCTGTGATGGGGGCTTTCTGGGTGGGTGGTTCCCCAGGGACCTGAGGCTCCTGGAGGGGACATTTGTCTTTGCTCAACCGTCATCAGCTTCCCTTTCCCCTCAAACATTCTGCCCTGCTTTTGAAGAATGATTCATTCATCCACTCAACAAATATTTATTGATTTGGCCATTATTCTAGACCCGTGATTCTTAACCTTGGTGGCACAGTGGAAGTATCTCAGGATTGAAAGGATCTGATGCCCGAGTCCCACCCGCAGAGATTCTGATCTAATTGTTCTGGGACAAGCTTCACACAATGGAATTTTTAAACTCCTCGGATGAGCTGTGTGTGCAGCCCGAGTTGAGGACACTGTCCTGGGGGCTGGGGATGCAGCTGTTAGCAAAGCAGATAAAGATCCTGTTCTCTTGGAGCCAAGAATCCTGTGTGCGTGTGTGTGTGTGTGTGTGTAGGAACAGGTAATAAATAAACAATTAAAACAAGAAAAATCGCTGGCAAGACTGCAACTCAGAGAATGCAAGGTGCGTGATGGGCTGGTCCAGAGCAGCTACTGGGCGCCGAGGAAGATGAGAGAAGGAGCGCAGCCCACTCCTGGCCCCGGGTGGGAGCCCCGAGCCCATGTTCTCGGGCCAGGCTCCAGGACAGCGTTTTCCCTCTCCTCTCTCCTCAGCCAAAGTCTATGTGGGTGTGAAAAAGGAGATCGCCGAGTCGCGGATACCGGCCCTCAATGCCTACATGAAAGTAAGAGCGTGACCATGCCGCTGTAGCAGCGGGGAGGGCAGGGCACCGGGTGTTGCGAGGGGGAGTGGCCCGGGTGCCACCCCTGGGCGTGGCTTTGGGCACTGGGGCTGGTTCTCCTGCTCTGATGGCCGGCATCTTCAGTCCTTAATGCCTGGCCTAGGGAGAGAAACAGGCTGTGTTCTCAGGGTCCCGGGGAGGTACAGGGAGCCACACTTTGAATTAACAAATCTAACGCTGGTGCCAGTGTTCTGACACAGAGGTGAATAGGATCCAGTGCCTGCCGCCAGGGTGCCTGCTTCCCAGTGGGCATATGGACAGGTGGATCAGGAAATCACTAAGGCGCGTGGCCTGTATAAGGGGGCATGCCGGGCCGGAGCCCCAGCTTTCTCACACAGAGCCTTTGTGCGAACTGGAGAAAGGCCCCTCTGCCAGGACACAGGCTGGGTATCAGATTAGGATTTCATACTCACAGGCCTCGGCTGGGTGCCCTTGTGTACTCCCCAGCCTGAAAGCAGCTTGTATCCCTAGGAGATGGAAGGATGGAGGAAGGAATATCTTAAAGGCAGGGACCAGGCTGGTCAGGAAAGGCCTTTCACCAAACAGAGCAACGCAAGACAGGGACAGTGTTCCTCATGATGTAAGCATAAGTGAGCACCCCATCACTAGAGGCATACAACCCATGGCTTGATAGCAACCTCAGGAAACTGGAGTGGAAAGCCCTCCTTGTAGCCCAGAGCATCGTCACAGACAGTGAGAGCTCCCCTTCTCTTCTGCTCTCCCCTTGTTGCTCTCACCTATGGAATGGAGCAGCGCTCCAGCTCACCTGTCTCGCGGGAGTGATGATGGAATCCATCGAGAAAAGGACAGGAAAGGGCTTTGTAAACTGTGAACTTGCTCCAGAACTTGAGAGATCGTGACTCCTGGTGGCGGCAGGAACCCTGGGCTCTGAGCGGAGAAGAGACAAGGAGGGCAGTGTGTGATCCCCGCACTGGGGCTGTCTGCCCTCCAGGGGGCACTGTAACCGCTGCTTCTCAGGGTGGCTGGACGGTCACACTCCTCCTCCTCCTTGGGGCTGGGCAAGGAGACTATGCCCCCAGGGAGGGAGAGAGGCTGCAGAGCAGGGGGCTTTTCATCCCACACCTGTTCTTAGCAACCTGCACCCTGGGGGACCCCATCTCCACCTGTCTGTGTCCAGTTTCTTTCCTTAAAGCCCGGAGGTCAATCAGTGCAGGAATCTCTGCTACTGTAATCCCACCCTGTGCTTGCACACCTTCAAAGACACGGAGCTCACCACCACTCTCCCCTGACCCAGGCTGCTCTTCCCGTTGTTGGTTAGCTATTAGAAAAGCCTGATTCCCTGTAATTTCCACCCACTGGTCTCCCTGCTGTCCCCATGAAGAATATGGGATTTGTGATAGCATCCACCTGGAACCACGCGGAGAACTCTGACCAGCAGCCGGGACGCTCTGGGTGTGCGCTTGTCGGATAAATGAACAGGCTTATTGAATTCCCTCAATAACTTGGGAGTGAGATACTATTATCCCTGTTTAAAAATGAGGACACAAAGGCACAGAGAGGTGGAGTCACTCACTCAGTGTCACAGAGCAATTGTAGGAGGGATGGAATTTGAACTCACGTGTCTGTGACTCCAAGGTTGTGTTCTTACCTCCTGTGCTGTGTTGTAATAAAGATAACAGCAGCAATGAGAATATCTGACTAGGATGGGGCGCCAGCTAGATGCCCCGCGCTGTTCTAAGTGTGTGCACATATTCACTTATTTCATCCTTAGACAATCCCACCAGGGAGATGCTATTATCACACCCGTTTTATTAAAGAACACACAGAGGCACACTTGCCCAAACTCACCCAGCTGGGATGACAAAGCTGGGATGACAAAGCTGGGCTTCGATCCTGGGCACAGCCTGGTGCAGGGTCTGTTTCTTAAGCCTATCTCTGGGCTGCCTCCCTGCCCTCCCCGTGTGACAGCCGTGTCGCTCCTGGGCTCTGACTTCCCAGTTCCTCTGGGAGCGAGTTCTTGGCCCCTCCCCATCCTGCTGCCTCCGTGGGGTGCCCTGAGGGGGTCTTGGTGCCTCTGGAGCTGTAGCACCCAAAGCCGAACCCCGGTGCTCCTGGGGACCCACGTGGTGTGGCACTTGGGGGAATGGCCCTGCCAGGTTCTGGGTCCTCTGTGTCCTCGCAGCCTCAGTGTCTTTGCATCATGGCAGATGTAACCAGCATCAGATGGAATGGGAGTCCTAACTGCTATTTCCTAGGTCTGCTGACTGGGCGGAGCACTTCCCCTTTCCCAGCCTCAGTTTCCCCAACTGTGAGATGAGATGAAGTATCAGGATGTGTTTTTTGGCCATATTACCACCACCTGTTGCTAATTTGGGTTAGTTGGGGCATCCTTCCTCCCACTATTGTCTCCTTTGACTGAGAGATGCGCCTGAGCAGCAGATGGCTCTGGGTGTCCCAGCTCTATCACTTGCTAGGCTGTGTGGCCTTGGGCAGGTTCCTTCCCCTCTCTGATGCTAAATCCCAGGTTATCACAAGATGGAGTGAAGTCACATGGTGTGGCCCTCAGTGCAGCGCCTGGACAGTCGCCAGCACATCACGTCACCTGTCCTCACCTTTCCTGTCATGTCTGGAGGCCTCCAGGCCTTTTCCAAATGGACAGTTCTCCGACCACTTGGCCGCCTCCTAGCCTTGAACCCAGGAGCAAAGCTTGTGCAATGTTAACTTCAGAGTATGCAGATCTTTAAAATACATCTCGTTTCTATTGTCGGGTAGGAGACGGGTTAGCAGAGACAGAGGTGTGGCGTGGGGGCGGGGGCGGGGCAGCTGCCTTGGGATGGCCAGGCCTGTCTGCAGCCGCCCCAGCGGTCTCGTCCTCTCACCCGCACCAGAGCCTCCTCAGCCTGCCTGTGTGGCTGCTCATGGACGAGGACGTGCGCATCTTCTTCTACCAGTCGTCCTACGACGCCGAGCAGGTGCCCCATGCGCTCCGCCGCCTCCGCCCGCACACCCGGAAAGTGTAAGTGGCCGGTGCCTGCACTCCCGCCAACCAGAGCCCTGGGCACCCTCCTCCTGACCCGGCGCTCTCTGTCCCAGAGGCCCCCGCTGCAAGGGCCCCTCTTTTCCCTGGAAGAAGAGAAGGGATGGAGATGAGTTCTAACTCTGAACATCCAGGATGTTTGGCTGATCAGAGGAGCTTGGAAAACCAAACTCCGGGCCCCGAGGGACAGAAGCTGGATGTGTTTTGATGTGTGTGACAGAAAGGACCGAAGGACAGGGGCTGGGCCATTATGGGGAGGGTTTGGGGCCACAGCAGCCACTGGGGGTGGTCTGAGAGCGCTGGCGCCTGGGGAGAGTGGGGAGCGGGGCGGGGGGGGGGGGGAGCTGTTCTATCACGGACCTTCTGAGCATCTCCCCGAATGCTTTGTCCCTGGTTTGTTTCAGTTCCAGGGGGCTGGCCTTGCCTCCCTGTGTATCATGGTGGCCCCCAGGCGGCGCTGCCACTCAGTTCCTTACTTTAAAGAGCCCACCACTCCCCTCCAGCCTCGTGCCCTTCCAGCCTCCTCCTAAGCAGGAAATAATCATGGAAAATCCAAGCCACTAGAGTAGAGCTGGGTTCCCAAAGGCGAGGCTGCGGCTGCAGAGACGCCAGGGCAGTGCTCCTGAGCCCCGGCCTCCCTCCCAGCTCCTCCCTCCTTCCTCCAGCTGGTATCCCCGAGTGTCCCCTTGGTGCCTGGACATCTCTCCTGTCCACCCAGGCAAGCACGGCCCGAGTTCCAGCTGTGCCACACGGCAGCCCTGGGCCCTGCAACAAGGCATGTCACTTCCCCAAGCCCATTTCCTCAGCTGAAAAGTTAGAGGTTGGGTGTGGGTTGTAGAAGAAAGAACAAACGTGAAAGGTTTGGCAAGTCCTGGCTCTAAGCAAATATGTCTGTACTCCCATCTCCTTTCTGAGCCTCTGCTTCTGAGTCCACACAGGAGGATGTGGTCCCTCCCCTGGGGCGGTGAGAACTAGGGGATATGCGGGATGGCTGGATCTGCATTTTCAGCATCCTCTCCCTCTCCTGCCTTTCCTGCCTCTGGTGAGGGTCTCTTCTGGGCACAGAGTCAGGGAGCTGGGCCCTGAGAGAACCAGGCAGGCTGACAAGACCCTCTTCTCTCTCCACAGCAAGAACGAGTGCCCACAAGGTGCCGGCTTTGACCGCATGGCAGCTCCACGAGCAGAGGTACCCCGTGGGGCCAGGCCCTCCCGCCTCGCCTCTGGGCAGCACCGAGCCCCTCCTCCTGCTGGGCCTTGCTGTGTGGGCTGGTGCTGCAGGGAGGAAGGGCCCACAGCCTCAGGCTGTGAGGAATGGAGAGGAGGATGGAGGAGGGAATGGAGGTGAAGATGGAGATGAGGTTGGAGGCGAGGATGGAGGTGAGGATGCAGGTGGGAATGGAGGTGAGGGTAAAGATGAGGTTGGAGTTGAGGTGGGAGGTGGAGGTGAGAATCGAAATGAGGTTTTCTTGATCTATCACAGGGTTTCTCAGGCTGTGAGGCCACTGAGACCCCCAGCCCAGCTGAGGGGAGGGGATGTGAGGAGAACACAGAGGCGTAGGAAAATGCGTCCATCCATCATTCATTCAGCAAGCTTTCCCGGGCCTCCTCTGGGCCAGCCCCACCTGGGGACTGAAGCCTCAGAGATGACTCAGACAAGGCCCTGTCCTCAGAGGGCTCACATCTCCCCAGGGACACATACGTAGGGCATTTCAGAGACAGCATGGCCAGTGCCCTGGGGGAGAGGGGGTTGGGAGCGCTGGAGCTCACAGTGTGACCTGGGGGGCCATGGAAGGTGCTCTGTCCAGGGATCTTGGACCCTTCCCTCTCCACGTGCATCCCACCGGGTCTGGAAGGAGCACCCATTCTACAATCAGGGAGACCTGGGTTCTAATCCCGCCTCCTCCACTGTCAAATGGAGTGGCCTCAGACAAGTCACCCATCCTCCCCGAGCCTCAGTTTCCTCATCTGTTAAAAGGGACACTGAAGTCTGTAAGTACCTAGTAGGCCCGCAGTGGATGTCTCCTCCCTCCCGCCTTACTCCACTCTTCTTCCCAGGCACTGTTTGATTTCACTGGGAACAGCAAACTGGAGCTGAATTTCAAAGCTGGAGACGTGATCTTTCTTCTCAGTCGGATCAATAAAGACTGGCTGGAGGTAAGGTTGGAAGTGAGGAAGGAAGTGAAGTTGGAGGTGAGGTTGGAGATGGGAGTGGAGGTGACGATGGAGGTGAGATTGGAGGTGAGGTTAGAGGTGAGGACGGAGGTGAGAATGGCAGTGAGGATGGAGGTGATGTTGGAGGTGGGAGTGGGGATGAGGATGGAGGTGGGAATGGAGGTGAGGATGGAGATGAGGTTGGAAGTGAGGATGGAGGTAAAGTTGGAGGTGAGGTTGGAGGTGAGGATGGAGGTGAGGATGGAGGTGGGAATGGAGGTGAGGATGGAGGTGAGGTTGGAGGCGAGGTTGGAGGTAAGGTTGGAGGTGAGAATGGAAGTGAGGTTTTCTTGGTCTATCACAGGGTTTCTCAGCCTTGACACTATTGACATCTGGGGTCACATAGTTTGTTGTGGGGCTGTCCTGTGCATTGTAGGATGTCTAGCAGCATCTTTGGCCTCCACCCACTAGAGGTCACCCTCCAGTCGTGACAATCAAACATGTCTCCAGACTTTTGGCCCTGGGGAGCGAAGTCCCCCCAGATAAGACACCCTGGTCTGTAAGATGGGATGGCATTACTCCCCTGTGAGGCAGCGAGGGAAGATGCTGATGAAGAGCTGGGGGTCTGGAGTCGCCTATCTGTCGTCGTGTCTTTGCTCTGTTTTTAAGCAGCTTCGTGACCTTGGGAGACTCGCTCTGGCCTGTGGTTTCCTTTTTGGTCAGTGCAGAACAGTGGCAGTTTCCTCACAGGGTTCCTGGAAGGCTTAAAGGAGGCCTTGCTGTTCAGGGCTTGACCTACAGAAACCCCGGATGCATGGCCTCTGGCCAGTGTCAGGGCCACTGGGAGAGTTAAATGAGACTCTGGAACCAGGGCCTTCTTGGTCGCTGCTTTGTCCCCCTGTGCGGCCAGCGTGGCCCACGCAAGGGCTCATAGTGACTTAGTGAATGGAGATGGGACGTCGCTGGGTGGGAGGCCCTGGTCTGGCGCCAGCCTTCGGGTTAGGTCCTGTCCTGCTTAAGATTCTCTTTCTCGGGGCTCCTGGGGAGGGTGTCTGAAGGAGGTTGTGGGACAGGTCCCAAGCAGGGCTGGCGTCCAGGGGTCCAGGGACCACTGATGGGAGGGGAGGGTCCCTGGCGTCCAGGGGTTGAGGGACTATTGATGGGAGGGGAGGGTCCCTGGTGTCCAGGGGTCCGGGGACCATTGACGGGAGGGGAGGGTCCCTGGCATCCGGGAGCTGGAGAGGAGCGAGGACCCTTGGCCCCACTGACTTGGTGGCTTTGATTATACCCCATCTCAGAGCTCTGCCTCGGATACTCATCAGCTCTTACAGCTGCCTGAGGGGTATTGCTGGGTCACTCTCCAGCAACAGGAAATGTTTGCTACCTTCCTGTTCTCTGGAAAGTTCTATGTGTCAGTATGCTGGCCAACTTCTGGCCTTAGGTTGAAGGGAAGGTCAGGGGAGGAGTGAGGGGACTCTCTGAGCCTCCGTTTGTCCATCTGTAAATGGGGTGTAGGTACTCTGTCTTCCACAGGGTGGTGAAGACTAGGAGAACATTTCGCAAAGCCAAGCACGGGCAGGGCTGGCTCTTGGCCTGAAGTTCAGGAGAGAGGCCCGGGCCGGAGAGAGATTTCTGGCTGTGTGGTCCAGAGCAGGTGCTTGGTGGCGTCTGTGGAATGAGCGGATGGGTGGGAACCACCCCTCCTTCTCCCTCCCCCTTAACGCCTTCCACCATCTGACTCACCATGACGGACACCTATTGACCTGCACGCTGTCTGTCACCCTCCATTGCAGTGGAAGCCCCATGAGGGAGGGCGAACACCTCCATCCATTCTGAGTGCCCAGGGCCAGCCACACAGCTGGTGCTCAAGCAGTCTTTGAATGAATGATTGAGTGGATGAATGCATGAGATGATAGCAGCTTTCCAGAAAAATGCAGGTCATGAGCTATTCTAAAACCGAAATATAAGCCTTGGGGTAGGCGAACAGCTTGGTGACCTTGGTCACCTCCCTCTACATAAGGGGACTGAGACCTCATCTGCCTTTCCCCATCATCCTAAGGGGGCTGGGGCCCCCTCTCCTCGCACCGACAAGGCAGCCCGTTTTCCTCCCCAGGGCACTGTCCGGGGAGCCACGGGCATCTTCCCACTGTCCTTCGTGAAAATCCTCAAGGACTTCCCGGAGGAAGACGACCCCACCAACTGGCTGCGCTGCTACTACTACGAGGACACCATCAGCACCATCAAGTTCGTGGCCTGCTGGCGGTGGGGAGGGGTGTTGGCCTGTCCCCACCCCCACCCTCACCCCCAATATCACACTCCGGGCTCCAAGATCCAAACCAGATCTGATGCCGTCCCCCTGCGTACACACTTAAAAGCCTGCAGTGGCTCCCACCGCCCTCCGAGAAAACCATAACTCATAACAAGATGTCAAGGTCCGGCCCGGCCAGGCCAGCCTCATTCCCGTGTATCCCCCTGGCATGACGCCGCCTCACCCCTGCTTGTCATCCCCTTAGGGACATCGCGGTGGAGGAAGACCTCAGCAGCACCCCACTGTTCAAGGACCTGCTGGAGCTCATGAGGTGAGGGGCGGGGCTGGAGGACCGAGGCAGTCACGAGCCCTGGAGGAGAGAACGGGGGAGGGGGCCAGGGCATCAGGGGCCTAGCTGCTTTGCGTCTGTTTCGCTTCCACGTTTGACCCACAGCCCAGCCCTGCAGAGCTGTCATCAGGTTCCCGCGTCAGAGATGAGCGGGGGCTGCAGAGAGGCAAAGGGGTTGTCTGAGGTCACGCAGATGCAGTTTATGAGTGTGGATGTGCAGCTAGAGCTAACGCCTTCCTAGGTAGAAACCCTGGGCCTGGACCCTCCACCACCCGGGAACTACCACCTCCCAAGACGCCGTTCACTTAGAGACAGTTATTTGACGGAATGGAAACAGCATTGTTATATTCCTGACAACACAAGTCCCACTTATTCACTATTAAAAAAAAAAAGAATGTCCGAAATCACAGAAAGGCGTAAAGAAGTGAAATCACCTCCTATTTTCACTCCTCTCATTATTCGAGGTGCATTCAGATTTCTTCAGTGCACACGCCCACCCACCCCCTACGTCAATATGCTTTAATTGGCTACGCCGTATCATTCTGCGGGTGCACCGTAACTAGTGGAGCCACCCCCTCTTGTTGGCCATTTAAATTATTTTCCACTTTTTTATTACTAAAAATAATGCTGTGACTTACATATTTGGTGAATGTGTGAGTTATTTCCGATTATTTCCTTAGGATGATTTCCTAGGAGTGGAATTTGGGGATCAAGGTGTTTGCAAGCCTGTGAGGCTTCTGACATGTTTTATTAAATTGCTTATAGAAAGGTTGGATCGATTTTTGCTCTCGCCAGCAGGGTGTGAGAACGCCCTCTCCCCGCGTGAGACAGTCCCATCCTCACAGGAGCTCCTCCACAGCCGCGCACGGGGCTCTCTGGGGCTTTATCCTGCTCCGCTTTGTGTGCCGCCAAACCTGCTCCTCTTCCCCACAGCAGCTCTTAAGTCTTTGGCACATTTATACACAAGACATTTCAGGCTGTGCCACTGATTGCTTGTGAAAGCCTCAGTTTAGCCATCTGTACAGTGGGAGGTTGGACCACTCGGACGATAAGGCCTGTGTCAAGCTCTGACCCCTTCTGATGCTTAGATCCGGCCCCTAAAACTCCCTCCGCCCCCTCTCCCTGCCCCAGGCCTAGACCCAAGGCCACTGGACCTGTCATTAACCCTGACCTTTCCCACTCAGGCGGGAGTTCCAGAGGGAGGACATCGCCCTAAATTACCGGGATGCTGCCGGGGACCTGGTTCGGCTGCTGTCGGATGAGGACGTGGCGCTCATGGTGAGGCAGGCCCGAGGTCTCCCCACCCAGAAGCGCCTCTTCCCCTGGAAGCTGCACGTCACCCAGCAGGACAACTACGGGGTCTATAACACAGTCCCCTGAGCCGACGGTATCCCTGGGCAGTGAGGGGACACCTGGCAGAGCCCTTAGAGGAGGCTGGGACCAGGAAAGGCTGGGATCGCGGGGAAGACATCCTCGTTCCAACTCGGTGGACTTGCTGGGCTTGGCTCTGTTGGTCTCTACACTTGGTCTCTGAGTTAAATAAACCATTTCGTCTCAAAAGGCCAGACTGAGGAAGATGGTATCTTTGAGGAAAGAGAGGAGAGGGAGTGAAATATCCTTTAATGAGCAGCAATTTGGGAGTCAATTAGGGCTCATTTATACCCAGAAGGGACCCGGCTTTGGGCCTCTCTCCAGCCACCCCATTCCCTTGCCCTGTCCATGAGTTTGGGGGAACCCAGCGACACACCTGGCCCTGCTGCCCACTCCCTTTTGCTCCTTGCCTGGGCCTGGCAGCCTGCCTCACAGCAGTAACTGCTCCCAGGTGCCCTCTGGGGCTGCGCCCACGCCACGCCCTGTGTGTGAAGAGGGTCAGGGGGTCCCTCTGCCCTCTCCTTTCCGCCTCTCTGCAGAGGAGACGGAGACCTGGGCCTCCGTGTTGGGGTCTCCACTGTGAGTGGGGGTGTGGGGGGGAGGACGCTGGCCCCACGGTGGAGGAAGGAGAAGCGGCATGATGGGGTCTTCCTCTACGAGCTGAAGCTTTTTCTCTTCTAACCCTTCGAGACGCCAACAGGTGTCACTTCCAGAATGGCGGTGTGAGGAGTGCGGTGGACGCCCTCCGAGATGAAACAACCATTTCACTGATGGAAAATGCTTAAAACGTTCAACTGTTTACAGTCTCTGGAAATTGTTCTGAGAGCGTACAGCAAAGGGAGAAGCATTTATTCAAGAAAATCTACTAAATCTCAGCCAGAACAGCGAGTCCATGGCATTTGAGCCGCAATGCGCTCCCACCCCCACCCCAGCTCCAGGTGACAGGGACTCTACTCTGGGTGTGCTGCTTCGGGTGGGTGCAGCCAAGAAGAAGGGGGGCCCCTCTCCCCTCAGCTCCCAGTCTTGCCGTTTCACCCCAGAAAGGGCAGGCTGCCAGCGCCCCTCGTCCCCACGGCCCCGTGCTGTGGAAACGCTATTCCACGAGATCACAGCTCCCTGTGTCGGTGTACCGGGGCTGCCCCAACAGGGTACCACAAACTGCGGCTTAAAGAACAGAAACGTGCTGTCTCTCAGTCTGGAGCCCAGAAGGCTGATGTCAAGGTGTTGGCAGGGCCGTGCTCCCGACGGAACGTGTCGGGAAATGCGTCCTTGCCTCTTCCTAGCTTCTGGCAGTTTCCCGGTATTCTCTGGCATTCCTTAGCTTGTGGATGCATCTCTCCAGTCCTCTGTCTTCACACAGCGTTCTCCCCATGACTCCTCACCTTGTCTTCCGTCTGTGCATGTCTGTCCCTGGGTCCACTTTCTCCTTTTCAGGAGGAGACCACTCATATTGGATCAGGGCCCATCCTAAGCACTTCATTTTGACTTGACGACCTCCGTACAGACCCTCTCTCCCTGAAAGGTCACATTCCGAGGGTTTGGGGCTTAGGACTCCAACATATCTTTCTGGGGGTACAATTCAATCCATAACAATATACTAGAAAACATCCATTTAAGGAAAGTTGAACAGACTTGCAATGCCTGTTCTCACAAATCTAATTGTTTGGCTTCCTGCATGTCGCCTGACCAGACTCACTGAGGGGCCCCACTGTTGCAGAACAGCTAGGCCCTAGGTGGGACACACTCTTGGAAGAACCACGAGCCTCACAAGAAGTAGCAGGTTCTCCAAGGATGCTCCACTCTTCCCCAAACCTTCCCCCCTGTGTGGATCTGGGGCCCGAATCCATAGCGTTTGTGGGTTGTTCTGGAATGCAGAGGCAGTGCTGCTTTCAGAGTGCTAGGCCAAGGGAGGCCAAGGTGTGAGGAGGCTGGAGCAGGGGCTCTTGTGCTGGGTTGAGGCCCTGGGGCTGAGGGCTGAGGTGACCCTGAGACAGTGGCATCCCCGCCTCCAAGTGGAAGCAGAAGTCCCCTCTGGAGTAAAGTGTCCCATTTGGGCTGACAGGAGCCACTCAGATTAAGATGAAGCAAAAGGCTCACAGTCAAAGATCATCAAATCTCTGTGAGTGAGACTAAGCAGTGATAATAAACAATAGCTTTAGAGCCTCAGGGACTATAAGCTATTGAACTAAATGACTACAATATTTAAAGAAATAAAGAATAAAATCATAAGAATGAATGAGCTAAAGAGAATGACCAGGCAGATTTGCAGAAGAAATATGGAATATGTATATGTGTGTGTTTGTGTGTATACATATATATGCACTCATAAATATACATATGTGTAGGTGTCTGTGTGTCTGCGTATCTGTCGAAACAGGAAACTCAGTGGACAGGTTAGATAGCACCTTACACGCAGGTGAAGAGAAGACTAGTGAATTGGAAGGCAAACCAAAGAAATTACCCAAAATGTAACACAGAGAGACAAGCAGCTGGAGAATATGAACCTAAAGTTAAGAGATAGGAACAATAGAATGAGTTGTGGTTTTTTTAATCGGAATCTCAGAAAGAGAAAAAAAGGAGAATGGAGAAGAGGCAACATTTAAACTGATGACAGATGCAACAGTTCAAAACTGGTGAAGAACTTAACCTTACGGATGCAAGAAGCACATCCGGACAGCAGAATGAATAAAAAGTGATCCACAACTGGCTACAACATTTCGAATCCACAAAACACCAAAGTCAAAGAGAATAACCTCAAAGCAGTCAGAGGAAGTTGAGATAATTACAAAATAACAACAATTAGAATGATAAGCAGACATGTACAGATAAAATCTGAGAATTTGCCACCAAGATAGCTGAACTAAAAGTATCTTTAAAGTATGTTCTTCACGATGGGAAACGGTCCTTCAGGGATAGTCTGAGATGCAAGAACAAATGACAAGCAGAAACAAAGGTAAATGCTGTGGTGGATTTGTATTGCATTGACTTAGCTAAACCAGAGGTATATTTCTAAGAATTTCCCTCCCTGCATGGATCCAGACTACTGTGGGCCCTTAGAGACATTTGCAAGAGATTCAGAAGGCACACATGAAGCAGGAGCCAACTTCTTTCTGGTTCAGTTAAGAGATACTGTTGCAGCCGGTGAACATTGTTGCTTCTCGCCCTGCTGGCTCACATTTTGAAACTTCAGAACACAAAAGTCAAAGAGAACATCTTCAAAGTCAGATAAGATTGAAATCACCACGAAAGAGCAACACTTATACAGACATACCTCGGACATAGCGAGGGTTTGGTACCAGACCACCACAATAAAGCAAATATTGCAATACAGTGAGTCACATGAATGTTTTGGTTTCCCAATGCACATAAAAGTTATGTTTATGGTATACTCTAGTCTATTAAATGTGCAAAAGCATTATGTCTAAAAAGACAATGTAATACCTTAATTTAAAAAAATACTTTATTGCTAAAAATGCTAACCATCATCTGAGCCTCCAGCAAGTCATAATCTTTTCGCTGGTAGAGGGTCTTGTAAAAAAAACATGGTATTTGCAGAGTCCAATAAAGCAAAGCACAGTAAAACGAGGTATGCCTATAATGATAAGCAGACTTCTCAGTAACCCCCTCATTGTCAAGTCCCAGTTCCTGTGGATTCTCCTTCTCCCGGGCCAGGTGCGTGTTTAGATCTGCGGCAAAGGGCACCAGTTTCTTCCGCAGGTCCCCCCCTTGAATTCTTGGAGGGGGTGAGAGGCTGATGTGGTTACAGTCTGTCCTTTGGTTCCAGCTCACACCTGCAGTTTCTGGTCTGTCCTTGCTTCTCTCACTTCTCTCACTTCACGTGTATCTTCCATTTTTGGCTGCCTTCTTGGCAGACCTGACACAGATGCAACAGCATCATAGAAATGGTTTAACCAGCTCCCACAATTCAGGAAGACTGAACCCTCAAAGCAAATCTCTTGTTATGTGTTTCCTAGTGATTCTGCTTCTCTGATGGAACCTTGACTGTTACACATACATACAAATTCAAACAAATATTCTCAATATAAAGTAATTGTAATTTGTAGGGTTCAAAAAGGACTAAACTAAAATACTGAATAATAATAATAATAAGTGTCTTGGGAGAGGTGGAATTAAAATATTCTAAGGTGCTTGTACTATTCATAAGCAGAGTTAAAAATTGTTTAATGTTAGGTTTTGCCAAACTAAATATACATGGAAAATTTTAATGAAAATCACTAACTGATAGAAACAGAACATATGTGTTTCCTAATATTTACATCAAAATGGATAAGAAAAAAGGAAATCAATTAAAAAGAGGCAAGAAAAAAGAAGTAGGATTCAAAAGGTTGGTAAAAATCAGTTCAAATATATCAATAATTTCATACTGTAAATATATACAGACTCAATGCACCAATTAAAAGATTGTTAAATTGGATTAAAAAAAGTAAGTCCACGTAAGTGTCATACACATGTGACTCACATGCAGTCTAAGGACATGGAAACAATGAAAGTAAAAGCATAGAAAAAGATATTCCTGGCATCTACTTAAGCAAAAGACAGCTTCCGGGGGCGGGGGAGGGGCTGTCTATGCTGACTCACAGTCTATTTTTGTGTAAACTTGGAACCAAAACACATTTAGTGGCGATCCTTGACCCTGAACTCAACGGTTGTGCTTACCAGCCACACTCGCCTCTGTTTTCCCTTACCTCTTGTTGCTTTTGGGGCATGATTTTTGACTTTATGTATCCAAAGTAAGAAAATGTCAAAATCAGGGGTTTAAAAGCTTTTGCTGATAACGAAGCTGCTGAAAATTTTATCAGTGGGTTTGCTGTGGTGTGTTATCTGAGGAAAATTTTGACACTGACTGGTTGACAGCGGGAACAAAATTGCTCTGCAGGATGGCTGGTGAGGATCCACCAGTTGGTTACATCCTGTTGATGTTCTTGGTGGACCAAGGGCTGTGGGTATACACGGGGTGCATTTGGAATTAACTGGAAAAGGGCAGCATGTGCCATCTTTGAAAGGTGAATGCAGTTTACTGTCCATTATTATGCAAATTAGACAGCCTGGGTAACAGAGAAGTGTTTCTGACAGATAATAACCACTTTGTACCTGTGGTGCAAACTCATTGCAGACATTCTGGACTGGGAAAAGCCAATTGTAAGATGCTATCATCATTCTTGGGAAACTACTATGCACACCTCCTTCCTGAACTTCTTGTGAATTTCAGCTTTTATTTCTCCCCGGAGGTGTGTATTACAGCCTGTGTATAAAGACTTTTAGAGCAAAGATAAACACTTTTTTCAGACTGCATGCTTGCTACAATCACAGAGCCTAGGACTCTGTGACTCCCCAGAAGAGTTCAATCTTAATAATGTCATCTACACAATTGCCAATGCTGATAAGTCAACAGTCACAAATTCTTGGCACAGACTCTGTCTACAGTGATGTTTGAAAAATGAACCTGCCCAGAAGGGCTTTGAAGATTTTTTTGTGACTTATGAGGAGATGAGGATATAAAATGTCGTACATCCACAAAAAGTTTATTAGCCAAAAGTGCAAATAAGTTAGAGGAGCTAATATCGAAGAAATGTTGAACTCTACACTTCTCGTATTGTTTATTCCTTGCACGTTGGGGAAATTGCTGCAGTGGTGTTAGATACAGATAAGAGTTGACTGGTAATCATGGTGGTAATGATGACAAAATGGACACAGGTAAAAATATTCCCAGTGCTAATATGGTGAATACTGTGATCAGTTAATTAATGGCCTTGAACAATTTGCAATCGATGTGTGTAGAAGATAGTGGCAAATCACCCAATTAGAAACAGACTTCTTGGATAGAAATCTTAGTGAGTGGGATACAGCCCTGGTAAGAAGTCATTAAAAAGAAAATCAATTGTAATGCTGTTTCTCCATTTGAGAACCCTGGTCCTCACCCATCATCATGTGTCCAACAGGAAAATTATGGGGTAATTCAAGGAGGGTGTAACAAAGGAACTACCTTCAAAGATGGAGGCCGCGTGTGGGAGAAAGAATATTTCAGTATCCCGGAGACAGGACTGTGGACTTGCTGCATTCCCGGCTCCACTGGGATACAGGGAGGAAGTGTTTAGAAAACCTGGAAGAAGAGAGTTATGTAGAGACGGTCACCTTGAGAGGACCAGCGACCTTTGCTTGGTGGACGTAGTGAGACCAAAGTAAACTGCAGGGAGAACCAGAGAAATAAACACCCCAGCCTCCTGCTCCTCCCTCCCTCCCTCTGTGCTCCCCATTGCCAGTCCGAACTGGAAGCCAGAGGACTCAGCTGTTATAACCCACACAGGTCAGCTTCTTAAGGCAGATGGCAGGGTGGAGAAGAGTGTAGAGTAGATAGGAATGGGAAAATGAAGATATCTGACACAATCCATCCATTTTGCCCCTCACCATCCACCTCGTCTCTCACCCAAATGAAAAACCCAACATTCCCTATTCAGGGAACACGGGAAGTACCAACAGCTAAAATATCATTGTAGGATAAGATCACTAAAGACGTACTCCCTCCTGAAACCTAAAACATTAGCTGTCACAGGTGTTCTTTATATAAGGTAGTGGAAGGGGTGTTGGATTAAATAATATGCTCAGGGCTGTTACGGTCCCTGCAGCCCCAGCTGGTCACAGGTCTTAAGTTGGTAGTTCAAGCTACTTCCTCCCACTACTCATTTCATATTCCCTTACTCTCTGCCAGCACATTGGCCAAATAGGGGTCTTTATTTGGTAGGGTGACCCAAGACTTCCTTCCTATAGGATCTGAGTTTTTGGAAGTCTTGTCTTCATTGGGTTGCCTCAATCTTCCATTGACCTAGACTAGTCGGTAAGGAAAGACTAACAGGCACCCACGTGAACCACTGTAGTTCCACAAATGGTCCTCTCTACCCTCTTTGTGGAGCAACAACTTAATCTTCCCCTTGGTAGGAGGCATCAGTCACCCCAGGCAAGACAGTGACTCATTTCTCTGTCTGTTGGCTCTGTGGCAGGAGCCCCAAATGGCTCTAATGTTTTAAAATGTGATTTGCCATATCCCACAAGTTTTAATATGTCCCATTGTCATTCAATTGTAAGTATTCTTTAAATTCAATTATGATGATCTTCTCTGAGCTACGAGTTACTTAGAATTTTGTTTTTAAATTTCCATATATGTGAGGATTTTAAAAAAAGATTTTAAATCATTAAATATAACAACACAGAAACTGCATAAAAAATGGCTGGAAATAAACAGGCTAAGCTTCCAATAGCAGAAGTGAAAAAAGGAACAATAGAATTAGCTCAAGGAGAGCAGAAGGAAAGAATAATAAAAATAAGCAGAGAACTTAATGTCAACAGCAATGACAAATATGAGAGGAGAAGACGGACAAAGCCAAAAGTGGGTTCTTCTGAGAGACTCTGACAAGACTGCTGAAGATAAAAAGAAGGAAGAAAAAATAAAACAGTATTAGGGATGAAAAAGAACCATAATTACAGATAAAACAGAGATTAAAAAGAAACTAAGAGAAATCCACCAAAAGCTGAATATCCTAAACTTTAAATTTTAGACAAAACAAATACTTAGAATAGTATAGTGGAGGCCGGCCCGTTGGTGTAGTGGTTCAGTGCTTACGTTCCATTTCGGTGGCCCAGGGTTCCCCGGTTGGGATCGCAGGTGCGGACATGGCAACGCTTGGCAAGCCATGCTGTGGTAGGCGTCCCACATATAAAGTAGAGGAAGATGGACACGGATGTTAGCTCAGGGCCAGTCTTCCTCAGCAAAAAGAGGTGGATTGGCAGCAGGTGTTAGCTCAGGAATAATCTTCTTTAAAAAAAAAAAAAAATAATAGTATAATTTGGTAAAAAAAAAAAGAAATCAAGAGAACTAGAAGCATGAATTTTCCTTTAACTGTAAATAAATTGAAGCAGAAGTATTGTGCCTCACCAGGCCTGTACAGTTTTATGAGCAGATTCTAGCAAACATTCAAGGAACAGATCATGCTAATATTACCCCAAAAAAACCTAGAAAATGCAAGATAAAATACTTCCCAACTCATCCCTGCAGCCAGAATAATCTTGATGCCCAAACAGACAAAGATAGTACAAGTAGTAAAAAGTATAAGCCAATCACATTTTGAATATAGATAAATGTTTTAGCAAATTAAATCCAGCAGGGTACAAAATAAAATAAAATAAAATAAAAAAGATAATACAAATGCCTGTATTAGATTGACCCAAGCATTCAAGGGAGTTTTGGCATTTAAACATCCATAAAAATATTCCCACTGCATAAGAGATTAAAAGAGAAAAACTACATGGTCATCCCAACAGAGGTGAGAAAAGAATTTGATGCAAGTAGAGTCCCATTCATTATTTAAATCACACACATGTGTGCGCACGCGTGCACACGCGCACACACATAACTCTTAGTATACTGGCAATAAAGAGATTTCCTTAACCTGATAAAGGTTGTCTTCAAGAAAGTCTACAGCAAACATCATTTTTAATAGGAAAATATTAGAATATTAGCAGCAGGATTTTTTAAAAGCAGGAAGAAGGCAAAAACAAACATTATTGCCCATCTATTCAACACTGGAGGGCTTAGCCAGCTCAGTAGGGGAATAAAAAGAAATTAAAGTATAGGATTGGTAGTCAAAAGCATATCTGTCATATCAAAAGCATATTTAATGTAATGTCTACGTAGATAACCCAATAGAATGTATGGGCAAATGATTAGATGTGATAATAGAGCTTAGCTATGTGGCTGATTATATTAACACTAAAAGTTGATTGACTTTCTATACACCGGCAATAAACACTTTGAAAAGAATTTTACAGCCTTAATAAAATCTTTAACGTACATGGAAATAAGTCTAACTAAAGGTACACAAAAGCCATGTGTATAAAATTATAAAACTCAACTGAAAGATTCAAGGAGACTAAAATAAATGGGAAGACATCCCATCTTCATGGATAGGAAGTGAATACATGTAAAGATGTCAGTTCTCCCCATTGGCCCACAGAGATCCATAGATTGATGTGATTAGAAAAAAGACTCCCATAATTTTTTGTTTTTGTTGTTTTGTTTACAGTTTCATAAACTTATTCTAAAATTTATATAGATGAGGAAAGGGCTTGGAATAGCCAACATACTCTTGAAGAAGAATGAAGCGATGGGACATGCCCTTAGATAGCAAGATATTATAAAGCAACGGAAATGAAAACAGTGTGATATTGGCACATGGATTTACAATTTAGCAATGGAACAGAATAGAGAGCCCAGAAATACTATGCACACGTGTTATTTGATATATGATAGAGGGAACTTTGTAGACCAGGGGGGAAAGGAGGAACGAAATCAAAGAATGGTTTCTTGGCAAATTTCTCAACCATATGGAACACAAAACAAGAGATTGACTCCCTAATTCAGACTACTCCAAAAGGCGATTTTAGATGTATTAAATCATTAAGAGGGAAAAGCAATACTTTGAGAAAATGTATAGAATACTATCTACCTATTCTTGGGGTAGGGAAGAATTTCTTAAACAAAACAAGATATTGATAAACAAATATCAATACATTTGACTACACTAAACTTAAGAGGTTTTGTTCATCAGAAGACACAAGGGAAAAGGTAAGCCAAAAACTGGAAGGTATTTGCAAGATTTATAACTGACAAAAGATTAGGATATAAATAATATATAAAGAATTCCCACATATCCATAAGAAAAATACAGACAAATATACTAAAAAGGGGAAAAAACATAAATAAGTATTCCACTAAAGAGAAAATAATTGGTCAATAAATATACAAAAAGGTGCTGAGTGGTCGTAAGAGGAATGTAAGTTAATTTAATCTCTTTGGAAAACTGTTTGCCTTTAGTTTTGTAAAGGTGAACATTCCTGTATTTTATGACCCAACAATGAACTCTTGCACGTGACCACGTGACCAGGTGACATAAGCAAGAATATTCACGGCAGCTGTCTTTGTAATAACTCCCCACAAATTTAAACACCCACCCAGAGGACAGTAGTTTCATTCATTGATTATGACACAATGGTGAAACACATGTGACAACATGAACCATTTGTAGAAACATAATTGATAGAAAAACTCAAGTGTTGAAAGACATGATTCTATTTTTATAAAGTTCAAGAACTATAGGGGCTGGCCCAGTGGTGCAGTTGTTAAGTGCCCACGTTCTGCTTCTGCAGCCCGGGGTTCACTGGTTCGGATCCCGAGTGCGAACATGGCACCGCTTGGCAAGCCATGCTGTGGCAGTCGTCCCACATAGAAAGTAGAGGAAGATGGGCACGGATGTTAGCTCAAGGCCAGTCTTCCTCAGCAAAAAGAGGAGGATTGGCAGCAGAGGTTAGCTCAGGGCTAATCTTCCTCAAATAAACTTTGAAAAAATTAAAAGACATACATTTCAGAATAGTGGTTGCTTCTGGGAGGGAGGTGAGGAATGCAGAGGGGAGGAAGACGCCGGTAGATAGAAATGATTGGTAACGTATTCTAGTTCTTAGGTTTGAATGGTGGGTTCATAGCTGTTTGTTATATACTTTTCTAGCTTACATATATGTTACACATAGTCTTTTCTATGTATCAAATATGACATTAAAGAAACAATATAGATTAAACGTTTAAACATTGGTTTCCATGGGAAATTCATATTCTCCGGTGTTCAGAACTTTGGCTTCGTTTTTTGTGAATTCATTATTTTGATCTATTATGCTAAGAGAGCATTCACTCCCTCTCTGCCTTGGGTCGCTCTGCACATTTTTGGAGGTTAAGTGACACTCATCAGGTCTTTTTCTCTCCTGGCTCCAGAGGGGCATGGCGGGAGCAAGGATGACGTCTCCCTTCTCCGCAGTGATTGGATTATGCTGGTACTTGAAGAAGGAGTGACGTCTCTTCTGCGTTAGTGCCCAGGGCTACAATAGGCAATCCGTGAACGTGACCTCGGTAAGTTGTCCCGACTCTTCTGGACAATGGATATGCCATAAGCGGGGCTTTCCTAAAGGATAGGGCGGGATGAGGTTGTGGATTGGTGAGCCTGGCCTTGGAGAAGAAAGGGCAGGGCAGGAGTCCATCCAAGTCAGCACTGTCGACAGGGAGGGACTTGGAGCTCCCGTTCCAGGCTGAAAACTTTGGGACTTTCCACCTCTGAAGTTCTGACTAATGTTCCATTTCCCTGCAGGCAAATACAGTAAACCCTTACAATAGCCTTGGTTTTAAGTTTTGCCTTTAGGGGCAAGAAGGAATGAGACTATAGGAAGGAAGGGTGGGTGCAGCTGGGCATGGGGAGTGAAGGGTGGAGAGTGAAGTTCACCCTAAAAAGGAACGGGAGGCAGCTGCTCGCCTGGAAGCTGCTGCGGAGGGAGGGGACGCAGGGTAGGTGGTCTTGTCCGGTGGGTGAGAACGTGGGTCCTGTCTCCATCTCTTCCTAGCTGGGTAACTTGGGTAAGAGACTCAGTTTCCTCATGTGTAAAATGGGTTAATAATAATAGTACCTCCCTTTGTCACAGAGTTTTGTGAAAATAAGGAAATACAGATTTTGTACATTGCCTGGCACACAGCACCCACCCAATAAAGGTAGACTTAGTAAAAAGAAGACCACCTAACAAGAAATCATCTAAACTTTAACAAGAAACTCTGAGCCTTTGAGCCGGGGACCACAGCACAGCGAAGGCTGGCCAGAATCTAGAGGGAATCGCAGACCCCTCGATCATACTTTCCCGCCCCTCCCCTGCCCAACCCATCCCGTAAGAATTCCTTCAAGGAAGAAAGCTGCCTGCATAAACAGGAAGCCATGCAGGAACTGCTTGTGGCACGGTTGTTACTGTTAACCGGACTTTTTACAGGCTGTGCTCTTTTCCTGTCATGGCTTATGAGAATTCATCAGTAGGTTTCCTGTAAAGCAGGATTGACTTGATCACTCATTTGACATTTAAACAATGTACACTTGGACCCAGATAACAGCAGTTGGGATGTTTGGTGATTTTGGTCCAGGGCTTCTGTCCTTCCTGCTTGGAAAGCGGGGCATTTGAGAAGCAGCCTTAGCTCTCGCAGATCCCAAAGTCTTATAACGTCAGAGACCTGGGCAACTGGAATCCTAGAATCCCCACGACTGAATCATAGAACTTGTGAACATCAGTGTGTGTGTGTGTGTGTGAGTGTGTGCGTGAGTGTGCTGGGAGAGAGGGTGGAGCAGAGAACACGAAAACGACAAAACCAACAGGGGGTGGATGAGATCCAAGTCAAGCATATAGGACAAAACGTTTCTGAAGCCTGAAATAGGAAGACACCTGGTGATAGCCCATCAATGGTGCCCCCTGTCCCCTTGTCCTGGGGAACACAGAGCCTCTCTGGTAGGTGCCGTCACTGCCAGCTCTGCCCCATCAGAGAAGGAGGGGGGGCTCAAGGACAAAGCCAGAGGAAGCCAGACACCCCACTCACTTTCCTCTGAACACGCAGACATCTTATCAGGTTTCTTCCCACGTCCCCCAGAGTGAACGAAAGACTTAACGGAAGTTCAAGAAAGTCGGTATCTCGGAAAATACCTACAGCTGAAAAGTGTTAAGGCATGTTGCCAAAGGGGAAAAATAAAGTTCTTTCAGAACAAAATGTTTTCTCTTTTTTGCTAAAGAGTAAATAAAAATAAGTAAAATATTTTAAAAATGCATTTGAATGGTTCAAAGATTAAAACATACTTGAGGATACAACCCGCCAACTGGAAGAAAATATTTACAAATCATCTATCTGATAAGGGGTTCATTTCCAGAATATGTAAAGAATTCGTACAACTCAACAACAAAAAAAGAAGAGCCCAATCAAAAAGTAGGCAGAGGATATGAACAGATGTTTTTTCAAAGAAGATACAGAGATAGCCAACAGGCACATGAGAAGATGCTCAACATCACTAACTATTGGGGAAATGTAAATCAAAACTACAATGAGATATCACCTCACACCTGTCAGAATGACTATTATTAAAAAGACAAGAAATAACAAATGCCGGAGAGGATGTAGACAAAAGGGAACTCTCGTACACTTCCGGTGGGAATGCAAACTGGTACAGCCATTGTGGAAAACAGTATGGAGACTTTTTCAAAAAAATTAAAAATAGAAATATCATAGGATCCAGCTTCCACTTTTGGGTGTTTATCCAAAGAATTTGAAGTCAACAATTCAAAGAGACCTATGCATCCTATGTTCATTGCAGTATTATTCACAATAGCCAAGATGTGGAAGCAACCCAAGTGTCCATCGACTCATGAATGGATATAGAAGATGTGGTGTATACGTATACACCACGTGGATGGACCTTGAGGGTATTATGCTAAGTGAAATAAATCAGACAAAGACAAATATCTTATGATTTCACACATATGTGGAAGATAAACAAATACATGAACAAAGAGAACAGATTGGTGGTTACCAGAGGGGAAAGCAGTGGGGCGAGGGCGAAAGGAGTAAAGGGGCACATGTGTATGGTGACAGGTGGCAGCTAGACTTTTTGTGGGGAGCACAATGCAGTCTATACAGAAGTTGAAATATGATGTGCAACTGAAATTTACATAATGTTATAAACCAATGTAAACGCAATATAAGATTTAAAGAATAGCTCGATCCCCTTGACCTTCAATAGTGTGTCAGAGAATAAGCTTATCTCCAAGTGCTTTTCCTGACCCCTGCATGCAGACACCCAGAAGCAGGACGGCTCTCCTGTTGGCCTTTCCTGTTGGCATGGGTCTGCTGTAGGAACAGAAAGAACGCTGGAGAAATAATGACCACAATGAGCATTTACTGAACTTTGTGTGGCTGAGACACTGGTCTGGGCACCTGCCTTCATCAACTCCTTCCCTTCTTGCAACTCTCCTTGAAGTTGAAGAAGTGGAGGCATAGAGAGCTCTCAGGAGGGTACCACAGGCCCAAGCTGGGGCCATAATAGAGCCAGCATTCAACCCAGGAAGCCTGGCTCCAGCGAAGAAGATTTCTCCTCTGTAATCTATCATTTCTTTCCATTTTAGAGTTATGAGAATTTGTTCTTCCACTTGGAGGATGAGAGCATACCGCCTTGGGGAATATTCTCGTCTTTGATGACAACTCCAGGCAGTGGCTGGAACTTGCCGCTTCCATCGACTGGTCAACCTCTGGCCTCGCAGGTCAGCACAGAGAGCAGTGCCCCTGAAATCCAGAAGCTCCTGGCCAGACCCTGCTCCCTTCCCCTGCCTCGACCCCTCAGTTTACCAATTTACAGCAAGAAATATAATTGCAAGGACGTGAAACGCTTGCATTGCCTGTCCACTGTTCTCTCCAAGCCATCATGGAGAGATGAATTCTAATCCTCAAGGCCTGGAATGGGGAATTAAATCCATGATTAGCATGTTTAATGACCTGAGGCTAAGAGGGCTTAAGAGGATCATCTCACAGGAGAGCTCTGTACCTCAGTTTCCCCAAGGTCCCCATCCTCTGAACAGGACTTGACCTCCCTAACTGCTTGGTCTGAACTTCCGAGGGCAGCTCCTTTCCTTCCTCAGGGACACAGCTGTCTTTAGATATATTAACAGTTTCGGTGACCACTAAGTTTCTGCTTCTCCTTTCTTGCCCTGTTCATAAATGATACATGCTGAAAAGTTAGAGACTACAGCTCAGCCAAAGAAGTAACCAAAATTACCGTGGTCCCAGCCAGAGAAAACACTCTGACACTTTTTGGTGTGTGCTCTTTTAGTCTTTTCTTTTCATTTTTGTTAAATGCACATAATTTATAATCTGGGGACAAAAGTTAGATCAAATACTATTTTTCAGCAGACATTTTCACTTAACGATACATTGAGAACATCTTTTTATGGTTGAGCGTGCAGTACCATAATTGATTTGATTGATACCTTCCTTGAATATTTAGGGTGTTTCCATTTTTTTTCCTGTAAAAAGCGCTTCAAAGAACTACCCTGTCCAGAGCCATGTGCATCTTTCTAAGTACCTCCTTCAAATAGATTCCCACAAGTGGAATATCTGCATGAAGGATTACGAATATTTTTATTTAAGGCTGTTGATACTTATTAACAAGTAGCCCCATTGAAAGTTTAAAACAATTTACACTCACCAATAGTGTGTGAGAATTTGAGTTTCTCTTCTTTTACCGACACTGAAAATTACTACTGTTTTCAGTCCTTGTCATTCTCGTTGACAAAATGGTAGGAAGTGGTATTTTCTTGGTTAAACATCTTTTCGCATTTATTGGCCATTTGTATTTCTTCCTTTATGAATTATTGTTAACTGGTGTGTTCATATTTTTCCTTGTATCTGGAATAGCTTTGTTCAGCTTGAGATCAGCTCTGTACCTGGCATGTTTTGCAAACTTTTGTCCTCAGTTTGTCACTTTCTCCTTGTCTCGGAAGATGGTTTGTCGTGTCCTGGCCCCGTGCGATGGTACAGGTTAGCACAGGGGGTGGGGTCTCCTTTTTAAATTCTGGAAGGACGTCCCTCAGTACCTCCCAGAGGAAACCAAGCAATTCTCTGATCAACTTGGCCACAGGAATTCAATTGTCGTTTTTTTTTTTAAGTAGGAAAGTTTTTTTTTTAATGTGGTAAAATATATAGGACAAAATTTGCCATTTTAAGTGTACAATTTGTTGGCATTAATTATGGAATTCATCTTTTTATTGGACAATCCAGCCGCTTCCCCCCTCCCCAACCCTTTTCCTTATTTTCCTCCCGTATAGATAACCCGCCTGTGCCGGTTATTAAGCTGTCATCTCTCTGCTCCGAGTCCATCCGTCTGTGCTCCGCTTCGTTGCGATGCTGCACCTGGGACTCCCCAACCAGGTTTCCGCCCTATCAGCTGGTTCCCTGTTAGTGTCTGTTGATGGGGACACTGGAGGGAGGCTGGGAGGCTGGAGGAGGGAGAAAGGACCGGCTCCTTCCTGCCTGCACTCTGCCCCTCGCTTCCCCTGGCAGCAGTGGCAGCAGCCATTCTCTCCAGCGGCAGCAATTAAATCCAGTTTGTAGTTTTTCCAGCACTGGCAGAACCAGCTTCCCTGAGCAACTCCACCCACCCTGCTCCCCAAGACACCAGCACCAGCCGAGAAAGAGGCACCCTCTCCCCAGAGGCCTGTGTCCCCTTTATGGGGGCCCTCCTCTCAATATCTACATTCCTATAATTCCAAACTCTTCCCTTTGTTCTGCCAGCCCTACGGCTGGGAGCTGCTTCCTCCATGACACCTCCAAGTTCTCTCTCTCTCCTCTTTTTTTGTAACCATTTAGTTACCTAATTAACAAATTTAAACTTGATTAACAATTCCTTATGTTAAACTCTCTCTGTTCAAATAATTGGTGTGATTTTTGTCTCTGGATTGGACCCTGGCTTATACAATAAATATAAGTGAACAATATTTATTATATTGGGACTTAGAGGTCATTGTCTGAGACTTAGAAGGCCTGTAATGCAGACCTATTTCTATCATTAGTATAGAAAGTAACCAAGTCAACAGTCTCTTGAGTTGTCCTCTCTCTTACTCTGCTCCTTCCTGGGTTACAAAACTCTACCTGTAGACTGCTCTTATTTTGAGGAAATAATAGCAATAACAGCATTTATTATGAGTTTATTATTTACCACATAGTTCTTTATCTGCATTTTCTCATTTAGTCTTCAAAAAACCCCATAAAGTAGATCCTAGGATTATCTTCACTGTACAGACAAAGACATTGAAACCCAGAGAGGACTCAGAGCTCCAGGTGGCAGAGCAGGAAATCAGCCTCATGTGGGCTGACTCTAGAATCCACGAGCTTCACCTATTGGCTGTGCTGTTGTGAACAGAAACAGGCTCTGCCGCTAATGCGATGAGTGGCCAAGAGGCCAAGGTGTTGGATGGATCATCTTGTGACATGACGACCTAAGGAGCAGAGGGGAGAGATGGTGGGCCAGGCGCTCCAGTCGTCAGTGATTGACAGAGGTTGACTGGGGTGTTGGGAGATTCCAGAAACACAGAAGGGAGCCAGGGCGAAGTTTGATGCCATGAGCTTCAAATGAGCTATGGTTTTTAGAAGGCAGGAATGGGAGCAAAACATCCTCCACTGGAGAGAGCTGCGGAGGAAGCAGTGTCTTCTGGGAGGGCAAGCATGACTCAGAGCTAGAGGGACGCATTAGTTCGCTGGGGCTGCCCCAACGAAGTGTTGCAGACTGGGTGGCTTAAGAAACTTAAATTTATTGTCTCATAGTTCTGGAGGCAAGAAATCTAAAATCAAGGTGTCGGCAGGGTTGGTTCCCTCTGAGGGCTGTAGGGGAAGGGTCTGTTCCAGGCTTCTCTCCTTGGCTTGTAGACGGCCAGGTTCATGTTCCCATGGTGTTCTCTGCATGCGTGTCTGTCTCCAAATTTCTATTTTTATAAGGACTCCAGTCCTAGTGGATTAGGGGCCCACCTTGACCTCATTTGATCCATAATGATCTCATTTTAACTTGACTAACTCTGGAAAGAAAGATCTCCAAGTAAGGTCACATAATAAGGTATTGGGGGTTAGGACTCCAACATATGACTTTTGGGGGGATGCCATTCCCCATAACAAAAGTGAAAGAAACAGCCAGCAAAGAGACTAAGAAGGAGTGGGCTTTTGCTAGACCATAAGTTCCCACCAGTACAGGGCAAGGTTTGGGAAGGTTGAGGGATCAGACAAGGGGCCGAGTACTCAGACAGAGTACTCCTGGATGAAGGTCTGGGTTGTGGGGGAAGCCTGGACTTCTGGCAGGGAGTGGGGTAAACCAGGAAGTTGATGTGCTGGCCCTGGCCCTGATGGTCCCTTAGGGAAGGTGGTAACCAGTTCCAGTTGGCCTGGGGCCACCGGACAGCTGACCTCTCTTCCACTCTTGATAGTTCAGCACCAAGCGGACAGTGAAGGCCTCCTCAGGGGCCCGCTCTCTCGGGAGGCATTGAGGGTGCGTGGAGCTCCTCCTCCTAGAAGTAAAAGGACAGGAGGTCTCCCCCAAGGCCATCGAGGCAGAGTTCACTTCACTGAGCACACTGACCATTCTGTGCAGAGGAAAGGCAGGGTCCATGGAAGTTCTGGAACCTTTGTGACCTCCCTTAATTAACCAGATTTATTACCTCTGTCAAGTTTTCTCTTGTAATCAGTAGGAAAACAAAATTCTAAGAATATAGAATGCCCTTCTGGTAATTTGGAGACATCCTGCCTCAGTGGGTGTGGAGGGAGCAGGAATCCCTGAGACTGCAGAGAGAGTGGCCCCTTGAAGAGAGGCAGGTGATACGGAGAATTTCTGGAGCCTACGGGAGAACCAGCTGCATGGAAGACTGGGCGGAAAGGAGGGACAAGTGCTGAGGATCAAGTCCCTGAGCAACACCCAAACAGGAGAGGCCTGCGTGGCCTTGGACCCCATGCTTGATGGATGGCCTTGGATCTCATGGTTGATGGATGGCTTTGGACCCCACGGTTGGTGGATGGCCTTGGACCCCATGGTTGATGGATGGCCTTGGACCCCATGGTTGATGGATGGCCTTGGACCTCATGGTTGATGGATGGCTTTGGACCCCACGGTTGGTGGATGGCCTTGGACCCCATGGTTGATGGATGGCCTTGGACCTCACGGTTGATGGATGGCTTTGGACCCCACGGTTGGTGGATGGCTGAACCCCAGAGCTGATGACCCCACACAGTCTGAATCTACTGAGCTCTCCTCATTGGCCTCCCCATCAAAACCCAACCTCCCCCTGCCCTGTCACTGGAGACCATCTGGTGTCCAGTCAGCTCCCCGACACTGATACTAATCACCCCAAGACACATGCTGACCACTTCCTCTGTTGTACTCGAGAAACTATCAATTCAAAGAACCAAATTAGGCAACAGAGAGAGAGAGGAGTATAGAGATGTGACTAAAACCACAGTCTAGAAATCAGCAGGATCTCACGCAGGCCCCCAGGGAAGATGCGTTTGAAACCAGGAGCAGAGTCTGAGCACTCCCTGAGTTCTGAACAGGTCCCTGCCATGCCACGGTGGGGTGGGGATTCTCAGGGTGGGGAAAGGGGCCACGTGGGCCTCGAGCTCCCTCCCATCTCTCTGTCAACTCCCCCAACGAGGGTTAGTGTCTCAGGTTCCCCATGGCTGTGCAGGGCCCTAGCCCAGCCTGCCCTCTCTGAGCTCAGCACTCCACTTCCACTTCTCCCAGCTGCTCCATCTGCACCTCCACCCTCAGAATGTCCTCGTCAGAGGCAGCTCCACGCCTTGAGTCACACTCACAGGATCTGTCTCTCCCCAAGGCACTTCCTACCAGTCCCTGCATTTTCTCCCCAAGCACAACCTTCAACCCCACAAAGGTATTCTCAGCGATGCCCCCAGGTCCTCCTTTCTCCATGGCCAAGCCACTGTCCCCTCACTCCTCACTTGGAAGCTCAGATCCATCCTCAGCCTTAGGACCAGCCCTGACCCAAGGCAGGAGGGACTCAGAGAGTCGCAGCTGTTCTCCAGTCCTCCTGGAACCTCTGTTCTCACTCCTGGGTCTAGCCCTGCTTCTGAGAGCCATGGCCCACTTACGCCTGACAGCTGAATGCCTATGTTCCTTCTCATGCTGGAGCCTCTATGCTAAAAAACTCAGGATGATCCTTGACTGATAAAGAATATCTACAAAAGCCTACCACTCACATCATACCTAATGGTGAGAGACTCAAAGCTTTCCCACTGAGATCAGGTAAGGCAAGGATGTCCCCTCTCACTATCGTCTCCAACCTTTCACTAGAAGGTCTAGCTAATGCAGTAAGACAAGACAAGACAAGACAAGACAAGATACGCAGACTGGGAAGGAAGACATAAAATTGCTTTGTTCACAGAAGACATGATCATCCGTGTAGAAAACCTAAAGGACTTGACCAAAAAATCTCCTGGAAATAATAAGCAATTATAGCAAGGTCACAGGATACAAGGTTAATATACAAAAGTCAATTGCTTTCCTACAACCAGCAATGAACAAGTGGAATTTGAAATGAAAAACACAATGTTATTTATGTTAGCACTCACAAAGATGAAATACTTAGGTATAAATCTAACAAAATATGTACAAGATCCATATGAGGAAAACCATAAAATTCTGATGAATGAAATAAAAAAAAGAACTAAATAAACGAGAGCCTTGGAAGAGCTAGTATCCACGTTTATGGATAAGGAGACTCAATATTGCCGAGAAGTCAGTTCTTCTCAATTGATCCATAGATTCAATGCACTTCCAATCAAAATGCCAGGAAGTTATTTTGTAGATATCAATAAACGGATCCTAAAGTTTTTAATTCTTTTTTAAAGATTGGCACCTGAGCTAACATATGTTGCCAATCTTCTTTTCTTTTATTTCTTCTTCTCGCCAAAGCCCCAGTACGTAGTTGTATATTCTAGTTGTAGGTCCTTCTGGCTCTGCTGTGTGGGATGCCACCTCAGCATGGCCTGATGAGTGGTGCTAGGTCAGCACCCAGAATCCAAACCGGAAAAACTCTGGGCCACTGAAGTGGAGTGCGCAAACTTAACCAGTTGGCCACAGACCGGCCCCTGTGTAAAGTTTACGTGGTGATGGGAAAGACCCAGAAGAGTCAACACAACATTGGAGGAGAAGAACAAAGTTGGAGGACTGACACTACCCAATTTTGAGACTTACTATAAAGCTACAGCGATCAAGATGGTGTGGTATTTGTGAAAGAACAGACAAATAGATCAAAGGAAGAGAATGGAGAGCCCGGAAATAGACCCACATAAACACAGTCAACTGGTCTCTGACAAAGGAGCAAAGGCAACGCAATGGAGCAAAGGTAGCCTTTTCAACAAATGGTGCAGGAACAAGTGGGCATCCATGTGCAAAATAATGAATCTAGACAAAGACCTTACACCTTTCACAAAAATCAACTCAAATGGATCATAGACCTAAGTGTAAAATGCACAGTTATGAAACTCCTAGAAGATGACCTGGGGAAAGCCTAGATGACCTTGGGTTTGGCAATGACTTTTTGGAAACAACACCAAAGGCATGATCCATGAAAGAAAGAGTGACAAATTGGACTTCATTCGAATTAAAATCTTCTGCTCTGTGAAGCAATGTCAAGAGAATGAGAAGACAAGCCACAGACTGGGGGAAAATATTTCCAAAAGACACATCTGATAAAGGACTATTATCCAAAATATTTAAAGAACACAAAACTCAACATTAAGAAAATTAACTAATTGATTAAAAAATGGTCCAAAGACCTTAAGAGACACCTCACCAAAGAAGATGCATAGATGGGAAATAAGCACATGAAAAGATGCTCCCCATCTTATGTCATCAGGGAAATGCAAATTAATACAAAGATGAGATACTACTCCAGACGTATTAAAATGGCCAAAATCCAGAACATTGACAACACCAAATGCTGGCAAAGATGTGGAGCAAAGGGAATGCTCCTTGCTGATGAGAATACAAAATGGTACGGCTACTTAGGAAGACGGTTTGGCAGTTTGTTCCGAAGGAGTTGAAAACTTATGTCCACACAAAAGCCTGCACACAGATGTTTACAGCAGCTTCGTTTATAATTGCCCAGATTTGGAAGCAGCGAAGAAGTCCTTCAGGAGGTGAATGGATGAATAAACTGTGGTACATCCAGACGACAGAATATTACTCAGCGCTGAAAAGAAATGAGCTATCAAGCCATGAAAAGACATGGAGGAGCCTCAAATGCATATTACCAAGTGAAAGAAACCAGTCTGAAAAGGTTGCATACTGCATGATACCAACCCTGTGACATTCTGGAAAAGGCGGAACGACGGAGACAATAAAAAGACCAGTGGTTGCCTGGGGTTGGAGGAGGGGTGAATAGCTGGAGCACAGAGGACTTTCAGGACGGTGAAACTGCTCTGCATGGTACCATAGTGATGGATACATGTCATTATGCATTTGTCCAAACCCATAGAACGTACACCACCAACCCTAATGTGAGCTTTGCACTTTGGGTGATTATGACGTGCCTATGTAGGTTCATCAACTGTAACAAATGTGCCACTCTGGGGTGGGATGCGATAGTGGGGGGTGCTGTGAGTAGGGGAGGGTAGGAAGTACGTGGGAAATTTTTATATGCTCTGAAATAATAAAATCTTTAAAAAAAATTTTAAAGCTCACAGCAGAGGCTGCCTTGTTCTGTCCCTCCACAGCTGGCTTCCTACCCTTGCACCTGGGGCTCTTGCGCCCCAGCCCTCGGCATGGGGTCCAGCTCCCTGTTGACAGCCTGCCCCTCAGAACAAACTGGCTTTCCTGGTCACTGTAACCAGCCAGGGTTGGGGACATTCCTCTCCTCGTGCAACGGCTGCCCGCCACTGGTCATTGCCTGAAGTCTGCCAGCTCTGAATTCTCCCACCCAGAGACCGTGTGAATCAGCCCCGTCTCTCAGGACGGAGCCGTGTTTGTCAGGCAGGGATTTTCCTGTCACTCCTCCCATGAGGGCAGTTGTCCTATCTTTGCACAGATGAGCCGCTGACAGGCTCTTATCTTCCTCGTGACTTCAAACCACACAGTTCGGTTCCTGGTATCTCCTTCACCACCCTGGCCTACCCTCAAGAAACAGCAGGTGGTTTTGGGGGTGGGGATTTGGGGTTCCTCTACAGTTCCCCATTTTCAGCTCAGCATGCCTTACCGGTGAGGACATGTGTGTTGGATGCTGTTCTGGCCTTGGAAGAGCTAGCTGTCCACGGCAAAGCCACTAAGATGGTTCTGTGAGGGGCATGGTTGGCGGGGCTTGAGGGGGTGGAGGCCTCAAAACACAAATTCTCCAACTCCAGGATGTCAGACCAGCTCCCCCTACCAGGGAGACCAATTTCTTCCACAAATCCTGAAAGAGCATCTTCCACGCACAGGGCTGAGCACTGGCCAATGGTAACTGCCCTCGGAGGCCTCGTCCCCCCCAGACCTGCTCCTGCCCTCCACCCACCCACCCAGCTGCATGAAGAAATACCTAGTGCCACCCCTCCCAGCTCCGTAGGGTTATGTGATAATGTCATCACAAGACCCCAGGATTCTATTCTTTGAATGTGTCTAGAATCTACTCACTCTTCTCTCCCCTCTGGCACCACCAAAGTCCCAGCGAGCGTCATCTTCCTCCTGGTGACTGCCTGCTCAGTGGTGTCCCTGTCTCCAGACTGTTCTCAGCACGGCAGCCTGAGCCATCTGATCCAGAGGCAGATCTGATCTTATCACTCTCCTCTTTGAAATTCTCATAGCTTCTCAGTGCCCGTAGGATAAAGTTTCAAACTCTTACTCAAACTCAAAGCCCCTCAGAATCTGAGCTGTCACCTTACCTCCATCTCCTCGCATCCCCTGCTCGTCCACCTCCCCCTCTGGGCTCCATGCCCAGCTCTTCCAATTTCCTCAAATGCCTCATTTTCTCTCACCTCAAGGGCTCTTATCAGACACTCTCTTCCCCAACCGACTCCTGCCCTCCCTTCCAGCTCAGCTTGAAGGAAACTTCTTCCATGGCGCCTCCCGTAAACCTCCAGGCTGGATTAGGCCGCCCTGCCATTGCTTCCTGTGGCGGCCACGGTTTTCCTTTTACAAAACTTCGAAAGGCCCATCAAACTTTTACTTGTCATCTCTGTCCTGAACAAAATCTTGAGGTTCGCGATGGCAGGACCACGGCTGTTTTGTTCACTGCTCTATTCCCAGGGCCCCACACAGTGCCCAGAACACAGGAGGAGCTTACTGTATTGTTCAGTTAGGGTTGCATCCGTCTGCAATGGTTTAATTTTTTTTCACAGAGTAAAGCTGGAAGTGAGGGATAGCAGTGTTGGCTCAGTGCCTTGGTGATGCCAAGGCCGGTGTGTGAATGGTTCTCTTGGCTTTGCCTCATTTCTGTTGCTCCACGGCTAGCAGACAGCTGGGCTCCAGGCTTCGGGTCCCTGTTCAAGGATGGATGGAGGGGGAAGAAAGGAAGGGTACAAAGATACCTCCTCACAAACCTGTCGTTTTGTTTGGGAAGAGGAGCTCTGTGTGGCGACCATCCTTTCTGTTTCAGTCAAAGGTCAGAAGTTCAACCTTAGGCCAATTACCCAAGCAGAAGGCGGCTTCCAAAACTGCCTTATTGAATCGTTCTTCTTCTTTTTCTTTTTATATTCCTCCCCTTCTCCTCCTCGTCCTCCTCCTCTTCCTCCTTCTTCTTCTTTAAATTGTAATTCTTCTTATGGATCATAATAAAGAACCATTTTCCCTGAGTACAAGGGATCTCCCCAGACACCTGAAACACAATGGTTCTGCTAGAAGGGAAGAAGCTGAAGGGAGAGAAATACAAGAATTGTCTATCGCCTTGTATTGAATTGTCCCAAAGCTTAGCAATTGAAAACGACAAACATTAGTTCACCCAGTTTTTGAGGGTCAGAAATCCTTGAGGAGCTTGGCCACATGGTTCTGGTTCAGGATCTCTCATGAGGTTCCAGTCAAGCTGTTGGCTGGGCGGCTGTCATCTGAAGGCTGGGCTGGGGCCGGGGGAACCTGCTTTGTCGACAAAAGGCTTCGGTTCTTTGACAGGTGGGCTTCTCCACAGGGCTGTTCACAACATGGCAGCTGGTTTCTCCAGAGAGTCACCTGGGAGGGAGGGTGAGCAGGGAGAGAGAGGGAGTGAACACCAAGATGGAAGCCATAGCGTCTTTTATAACCTAATATCAGAAATGATATGCCACCTTCTGCCCAATTCTATTGGTCACACAGAGAAACCTGGCAGTGCGGGATTGGGATCACAGGAGGTCGTGAATTCAGGAGGTGAGGATCACTGGGGGTCATCTGGAGGTGGCTACCGCAGCCTGCAGAGTAGACAACAGACTTTGGCTGCCACAGTGCATGTGGGTTGAGTTGAACTAAATTGAAATGAAGGAAGCAACTTGAAATGAAGTGTTCTTGTTTTTCGGGTGAAGGGAAGGAAAAGGATAAGAAAGTTTACACTAATTTCATGCCCACTCTATGCTAGCCATGCTACACAGGTAATTTCATTGACTTTCCCCAACAGTGCTACTGCAAGTAGGTGGTGATGTCTCCATCATATGGATGAGAGCGCCGGGGAGGCCAACTGAGCACGCCTTGCCTGCATCTGAACCCTTCTAGAGCTGTCCTCCTGGACAGCTGGGTAGCTATCAGGACGCTTGGCTTAGTTGAGTCTGTTTGATTCTCTCTTGTGAACTTGAATGAAGAAGACTTGGTGAGAGAGCGAGGATGTGGGAGTGGGAAGAGAAGCCGAAAGCCACACGGTGGTGGACACTGATACACCACTGGGACGCTTCATCGGTGAAGGACTTGTTACCCCCGGAGCTGGGAACACTGTTGGCTCAGCTGACAGCCTCTCCAGGGGTGGCTGGGGAGCTCCACCTTGCCCAAGGCCGTGTCCTTTCCCAAGAGTGGGGCAGGGGGATATACAGTGACTAATGGGTGCAGCACAAACGCCTGGCCACGTGGCTGAAATCAAGACAACTCTGAAGGGACGTTCTAGCTCCTTCTGGGATCGGCCAGTCTGCTGTTGGGTCTGCATCACAGTTCAACTTCTCCCTCTGCTCAATCCTGCTTCCCTCTCCTCCCTGCCGTAGTGTTTGATGCCAAGGGCACTCCTTAATAAACACCCTGCGTACTATACTGTCACAGAGTCTACTTCCTGGGAAACTCGACTCGTGACAAGTGGTAGCAGGAATGGTTCAAGAAAGCAGGCACCAAGATGGGGTCTTGGATCTGCCCAGCTGGCAGGGAGGACCCCCTGACTGACGGCAGGTGGAGCATAAATAGCACCCAGCACAAAGTAGCAGTTCAATTATTAACACTTTCGCCAGTGACAAATGACGATGGCAAATCTTAGTGTCACTCTTAAAGATCTAACAGATGCAGGCGTGGTGTTCTCCATCATGCCTCCATTTAGTTCACCAGTTAATGGCCCCTGGAAAAAACATACAGGTCCTGGAGAATGGCAGTGATCTACTCCAAATTCACCCAAGTAGCAACAGCTCCAGTCCCAGCTGACGTGCCAGCTGTGAGGTCTTTGAAAGAGTGGAGAAACACGGCCTCAAGCGCGTGGCACGGAGCCATTGACTTGGCGAATGTGTTGTCTTCCATCCAATTGGAAAAAAAGGATCAGAAACAGTTCACACTGGCACGGAATGGACAAGGATATCCATTTACAGGTTTTCCCCAGAGCTGTGTTAACTCTTCTACTCTCAGTCATAATATAATCCAAGGACATCTGGACTATCTGGACAGCCTGTAGGACGTCACGTGGACCCACTGTGTCCATGACATCACACTCACCAAACAAGATGAGCAAGAAATGGCTGGTACGTTAGAGGCCCTTGATAAGACACATATGCTCCAGTGGGTAGGAAATAAACTTTATGAAAATTCGGGGCTCTCCATTTCAGTCTAATTTTTAAGGATCGAGAGGTTAAGAGAGTGCTGGAACATTCCATCCAAAGTAAAAGACCAAGGATTGCATCTTGCACATTTCACCATGAAGGAGAAAGTACAGTGCTCGGTGGGCTTCCGCAGAGCGTACTCCAAACCTGGAACTACTCCTCTGACCCTCCTACTGGGCTGTATAAAAGGCTGCCAGATTTGAGAGGGACCCAGAGAAGGGAAGGGCTCTGTAGCAGGCTGAGCTACAGCGTAAGCAGCCCTGCCTCTTGGGCCATATGGCTCAGCAGAATCTATATCAGAGGTATCAGTGGTGGGAAAAGATGCCACATGGCCAGCCCCAATGGGAGAATCAAAATGGAGACCCCTGGGGCCTCTGGGGCAAGGCTTTGCCATCTGCAGTGGAGGAGTGCATACTTTTTGGAAAATAATCCTTTGCCTGCTGTGCCTGGTAGAGACACAATGCTTATCATAGGGTGTCCGGTGACTACGTGGCCACAACTGGCCATTGTGAATTGGCTTATGTCCAACACGCCAAGTCATGATATGGAGCAGGCTCAGAGCGTTACATCATCAGATGGAAGTGGTCCACCTGGGATCCAGCGCAAAAAATACAGGAGGGCATAAAATCAACAAGCTATAGGAACAGGTTGCCTGTCTGCACCCACGCCTCTCCCTTACGTCATGCTTAGACTGTGCAGGGTGGGAGGGTCCCTTGGGACAAGCCAACAGAGGAAGAAAAAGCTAAGCTTGGTTCCTATATGGGTCAGCGGGTACGTGGGTGTCAGCAGAGAAGGAACGGCAGGTTCCCCACAGCCCCATGTAGGAATGGTCCTGAAAGACGGTGGCAAGGAAGAATCCTGCCAATGGGCAGAGTTTTGGGCAAAGCATTCAGCCACTTACCTTGTGTGGAAAGAAAAGTGGCCCAAGGTCAGAATAAATACAGGCTCATGGGCCAAGGCTGAGGCTGGGCCTGCATCACGACTCACCTTCTGCCAGCCCTGCTCCCTTTCCTTCCCTCCTACAGGTTTTGATCCCAAGGGCACATCTTAATAAACATACACAATACACCAAACTCCATCTCAGAGTCTGCCCGACAGGGACCAACCTGTGACATGGAGAGAGAAGCCAGGGGACAGAGACCCTGGGAGCCATGAGTAATTCAAGGCATTGGGCTGAGAGCGCCAACAGCAGTGGCAGGAGGAATAGTGGCAGAAATAAAGGAGAGCGGTCACAGAGGTGGCAGGTGCTGCGCTGCGTGGCTGACAATGTAAGCAAACCCTAGAGCCCCCCACCTACTGTCTCAGTTCTGCAAGGCTTGGCTCTGTGGGTTCCCAGGAAGCCCCATCATCCTGCGTGAGACAGAGATGCCCATTGTTCCCCAGTGTCAGTACCTCCCTTATCCCCAGTAAAAGAGTTTGTGCTGGATACATAGTGTCGTGGGTTGAACGGTGGCTCCCCCAAGAGATGTGCCCACATCTAACCCCAGAACAAGTGAATGTGCCCTCATTTAGAAAAAGAGTCTTTGCAGATGTAATTAAGGATCCCAAGACGAGCTCATCCTGGATTATCCAAGTGGGCCCCAAACCCAATGACGAGTGTCCTTATAAGAAAGGGCTAGAGGATAGAGCCAGGGAGAGGGCGGGAAGACCATGTGAGGACGAGGCAGAGACTGGAGTGATGCGGCCACAAGCCATGGGATGCCTGGAGTTACGAGAAGCTGGGAAAGGCCAGGACGGACCCTCCCTGAGTCTCCAGAGGGGCCACAGCCCTCTGACATGACAGTTTTGGACTTATGGCCTCTCAAGCTGTGAAAGAAACAATTTCTGTGATCTTAAGCCACCAAGGTTGTGGTAATTTGTTATTGCGACTCCAGGAAGCTAACACACCTAGTCGCCGTGAATAAGACAGCATTTCCCTGTCAGCTAAACGTGGCCATAGGACGAAGTCCTGGTCACTGGGAACAAGCAGAAGTGAGGTGCGCCTCTCCCACGCCCTGTTTCTACCAGACGAGGCAGCTTCGAGACACTTAGGCTCCAGAAGCAGAACAAAATATACGTGCAGAGACGCCCTCCCAGAAAGAGCAATAAACCAGCTGTTCCCAAATTTGAGTCCAAAGCCAAACTTTCATCAGTCTGCAGTCTAATGGGGAAGATAAAAACAATCATTTTGAATTTAAAGGACTATTCTTTATTCTTAGATTATGTCCTTTCCTTAAAAAAAAAATAAAGTAACATGCTTTCCCTGGTGAAATCAACAGTGGTAGATGGTGTGGTGACCGTTTTTCTCTTTTGCATCCCATGGTTCTTCTTATGCAACTAACATTCCAGGAAGGGGACTGGAGGAAAAGTTAACATCCCCAATTTAAGAATCAGGAACTGACAGCAAGTTAGGTGAGCAGCCTTGAACCAGAAGGGAACGGACCGGCTTGTGGTTGTTTTTGAAAATGTCCTTTGTTAGCACCACCCCTCCACCCAAATACCGGCAACCCTACGTTGCTCACTGTCATAATTTGGGGTAAAGTTACTGGCGTGTAAGACTGAGGTCCCTGAGATAGCCCACAACGGGTGGAGCACCACGGCCGGAACGTCTTATTCAAAGAACCCACTTCTGTGAGGGTTCAAGACGGGGACAGATATCGGGGTGGGGAATTAAGGAGGATTTCTTGGAACCAAGTGGGTTTGAAGGATGGGTAGAATTTATAATTTTTGTATATATTTTGAATAGGTAATACAACCAAAAATTAAATGTATAAATGATATGCAATGAACGCTGTCACTCTGATCCTGAGTCTTCCTCTCACCCAAGATAAAATTTAAAAATTTTATTGTATTTTTTTAGTGATTATAAAAATTCGGAAAAGTTCATGTAACCCATCTGGTTAGCATCTTTCTGCCTCTCTACACACCTCTCTATTCATTTTGCTTGGAGGGAAGAGAGTTTATTTCTCATCTGCTCTGGAGACATGGAGACCAGGGCCACTGTCCATGCCTGCACGTTATCCTGCCATGGCCAAGGCTATGCTGGCTTCCAAGGTCGGGAGGGCCAATTTGCAGCCCAGTGCTCTGTCCTTGGGGAGAGAGAAAAGGCTTTCAGTGGATATCTGCGATCATATCGAAGTAAATGGAAAGTTTACCATGCTGCCCATCTTGTGGAGGCCTGTCCAGGTTCTCAGCTGGACATACTAATTGATCAAGGAAAAGATGCCCAGTTCTTTTCAGATGCACGGTAACTTCCTGATAACTTCTTAAGGGTCTTTACAGAACAGAAAACTCCCCTTGTTTTTAGATTGTCTACTCCTTCCTTGCAGCCTTTCTTATCAATCAGCTCAGACATCACGCAAAATAGCTGAATGCGTGAAAAACTTCAGATGCTAGAATCCCTTCAGGATTCCAAAAGATTAGTTATAAATGGAATTGCAGGGAAAAAATTTCAAAATACTGGAGTTAAAAAAAAAGGTGTCCCGGGGCCGGCCTGGTGGTGGAGTGGTTAAGTTCCTGCGTTGCGCTTCGGCAGCCTGGGGTTTGCTGGTTTGGATCCTGGATGCGGACATGGCACCGCTTGGCAAGCCATGCTGTGGTAGGCGTCCCACACATAAAGTAGAGGAGGATGGGTATGGATGTTAGCTCAGGGCCAGTCTTCCTCAGCAAAAAGAGGAGGATTGGCGGCAGATGTTAGCTCAGGGCTAATCTTACTCAAAAAATTTTTTTAAAAAAGTGTCCCTTGGGTGGAAGCTGGGCAGCAGTAATGTCCCACGGCACCTTTTGCACAGGACTGTGTCAGGGCAGAGACGCTGGAGGCCTGAGGCTCACAGAGGGTCTTGCATCTGAGCACCAGGCAGGAAACACCAAAATATTGGGGGCAGGTATGGGGCATTGATCAAAGGGAGGGATCTGTGTTATGAAAGGAAGGGAGAGCATCAAGGAGTTAAATAGGTCAATTCAGTAGTTTAAGTAGCTTTAAGTGAAATAGTTTATGTTGGGCCCTTGCTCCGCCGTCAGATCTTGGTTGGAAAATAAGACAAGACGAAGCCAGAAACCAAGCATAGTGGAGGATGGGCTTATATCCTTTCACCCTCAGGAGTGAGGGGCCCTGGAGCAGAGCTGCGGCTTGGCCTGGTGAAGCCAAGGAGCTCGCTCGAGGCCACCCTGCGCACGCCCCACTCTGGCTGCATCACCCGCCCGTGGAAATGGATTTACAAAGAGAAAAGTCAAATACAGACGAAAGAAGCAGCAGACAAGGCGAGGCGACATGTGGCGTCCTTCAGCACTCCTCGAGCTTTCGTGTGCTCGCACGTCACCTGGGGGTCTCGTTAAAATGCAGATTCTAGTTCACTGGGTCTGCCGTGAGGCCTCACATTCCACTTTTCTATGAAGATGCCAGGTGATGCTGCTGCCAGTGGCCCAGTGGCCACACTTTGAGGAGCGAGGGCCTGGTTGGCATCACCTCGGGGAAGATCTGGGAGGGTTTGTGGAGCAGACAAAGGAGGACGTCATGAAGCGGGAAGAACACATAGGGTGTGAAAGGGTGCAGGAGTGAGGACTCTGTCAGCAGCAGGCAACCAAGAAAGCACTGAAAGTAGCTGAGCAGTGAGACACGGAGCCTGGAGGTGGGGCTGTACTGTGTGAGTCAGCTCAGGAGCTCAACCCCATCACGAACCCAAGTGCTTCCCCTCCCTCTGCTCCAACAGCCCAGGAAGTGGTGATGATGGCTGAGATGGCCCCACATGTCTCAGGCAGAGGATGATGTCCAGACACAAGAATGACACCTTTCCTCGCAAGGGAAGGTTTCCCTTCAAGTCTCATTGGCCAGATGGAGCGCACACGCCCCTTCCTAAGCCAATCGCCAGCAAGAGGAGAATTACCGTGAGTAGCTTAGACGAGTCAAGCTCTTGGGAGTGGGGACAGGAATATATCTTATATTCAAGATCTGATTACTCCAATATCTTCAGTTCTTGGGGGTCTGCTCCCACTGTTTGTTGTTTCTGCTTACTCTCACCCACGGTGGCTTGTTTCCTTGTGAATTTGGTGATTGTTAATTATGGGCTTATGTATGGGAGGATGTGGCTATGTGGAAAGTCAACATGGTTTGGCAAAAAAGTGGTGTCTTCTGCACGCAGTTAACTACAGCTGGGTGACTGACAGACATTTGACATTCAGATGCCCCATTGCCCCTCTGGGTGACTGGTCAAGTTGGTGTTTATAATACGTCATGTAGTTCCAATGTGGATTGTCACACCTGTTCTCTCTGTCAACATGGCTGCCTGGAGGGAAACCATGGAAAGTAGGAACCCAGGACAGGCCGAGAAGGATGTGCTCTCTCCTAACACCCTGTGCTGGGGTTCAAAGCAGTCTTGGCAGCCTCCTTTACCATGACTCCAGGGTTAGGTGTGCACAGAACAGGCCCTCCCCACCAAAAATGGCCATTCCCATTGCAAGGAGCTCTCACTGGTGGTCTCTTTCCCGTGCTTCACTTGTGACAATATTCTCAGGGTCTCTGTGCCCCACCACCAGCCTGCTCCTATTGCTCCTCTTACCTCAGACCTCAGGCCCTAAACCAAAAGCTCCACTGCCTTGTTCCTGCTCTGCCAGGGGACCTTCCAGATTCCTGAAACTTAGTTACACACAGCAGGTTTCTGGCAGGAAGGCAGGGGCCTCACCTTTCATAAACAGAAAGGAACCTGTAAATCTCTCCAAGAGTCAGGACTGAAACAGAGAGTTGGGTTTCACAGCACATACGTGGTTGAAACTCTCGAGGGGATACACAGCTTCAGTTGAGCCAAAGGCATGGGTGGGCCTTGGAAACACCATCACTGAAGGGCTGGGCAGAGAAAGAAGAGATGACAAAGGAGAAATAGAAGAAAATAGGAAAGTGTGGTGTCCTGGAGGCCAAGGCACAAACATGTGTCAAGAACTGAATGTTCTACAGCATCAAACTCTGCTTCCACAATGCAAAGCTGACCCTGGGTTTGCAATATGGAGGTCCTCATATGGAGGTCCAATATGGAGGTCCAATGTGGAGGTCGTCATATGGAGGTCCAATGTGGAGGTCGTCATATGGAGGTCCAATGTGGAGGTCGTCATATGGATGTCCAATGTGGAGCTCCTTGTTGGCCTTGTCGGAAGCAGTGTTTGTGGATCAGATTTCCCTGGGCTGAGGAATAAGTGGGAGGTGAGAAGTGATGACAGTGAATGTAGATGAGACTCTAGAAGTGGCAACCATCTCCCCTGCCCAAGGAGGCATCCTCTGACCATCCCATTTAATGCTGCAATCCGCTCTCCCCTCACCCACCCATCCCCCTTTCTCAGTTCGACTCCTTTTTTTCCATAGCACTTACCCCTTCCAAAATACTGTAAGCATTTTATCCTTTCCCAATTTATTACGTTCCTTGTTGATCACGTGTCTCCCTTTTGAGACCGTAAGAGTCCCGAAGGCAGAGACCCTCATCTGTTTTGTTCACTCATTCATCCTAAGTGCCTAGACTAAAGGCTTGGCACCCAGCAAGTGTTCAAAACATTGGTTGAATGAATGAATGAATGAACGAATGCAGGTTTTTTTTTGGAGATGGAAGCAGCCTGGTTATGTCTATCAGTTAGGGAAACTCTCCAGTATGAAATCACAGGAGAGAGAAGCGGGAATTAATGACTCACGGGCTCAGAAACGATGAGTTTCAGAGCACGCTCAAGAGAAGGATCTGGTTTGGGGAAGTTGGGAGTGGTGACATATAAGACTGGGCGGGTAGGTTCAGGGAGTGTTGTAAACAACTCTGACCGGCTCAGAGTCAATGCCTGGGTAATGGAAATTCCAGAGTTGATGGTCTTTTTGAGCAAGGGAGTGACAGATCACTCTGGTGACTAAATCAGGGGCACTGTGTCACACAACTCAGGAGACTCCATTTGTAATCCCATAGAGCACAGCGTGAATGGCGCGCCCTGGAGCTGGGCGACATGGCTGCCCTGTGAGGAGGGGCTGGTGCTGAGAGGAGCACAGGGCCGGACTGTCCCATACGAAACTCTTGGAGACATAGTAAGTCCTGACTGGTGGGTGGCGGAAGGGACAGGTAGAAAGTGATAGAAGCCTGAGTTTTGGCCCAAGCGGAATTAACACGAATTCAGATTTGACAGCAGGGAGGAGGATGAGAGGCTCAGAAGTATTGGAAGCAAATTGTTTACGGGAAGACCTTCAGACCAGGGACCGGCTGCGCTGGGGAGATAATGAACTGAGGTTTTGGTAGTTGCAGTTGCTCAAGAAAGAAGGAAGTCCACTTAGATAGCATAAATTTTTTCTAAAAAAGTATGATTGCAGATAAATCCCAGACAAGACCCATAGAGGAAACTTAGTACTTACTGAAAAAAGGACAATTGGAAGAGTCTGTGGCTCTTGAAATCGATGGACGGAGGCCACCTATGTCCTATGAGAGCATCCTTTGGTGCCTTACCATTCCTGTCTGATCCGGTCCCATCCTTTCCACCCCGCTCAGTTCAACTACATTCTAGTCCATTCAACAGACATTAATTGAGCATCTGTAACTCCTCAGCATCAGAGATAAGAAATAAGTGGTATGGTCCCTGCTCCTGACTGGCTGTCAGGCTAACAAGGGAGAGAGAAATGCAAGCAGCTGCAATGAACGTGGAAGATGCTAAAATGGAGGTTCCGCAGGGAACTGAGAAGGGGCAGAGGCAGGAGAAGGTTGGGACGGTTAGGATTCCTTCTCTGGCCGAGTTTCCTATGAAGATGAGGCAATGTCGAGCTTTCCTTGGTTCTCTTTTTTCCCAAAGTCCCAGGAGCTGGATTGTGCAGGGAGTTTGGGACGGGGGAGGGTAAAGAAAGCTCAGGATTCCACATTTGCTCCTGCAAGCCTTCAGTGTGCTCAGAGTCATAAGAGTTAGTGTTAGCCTCAACTCAACCGTTAACAGGCTGTGATCTTGGGGTGTCACTCACTGCCTGTGAGCCTGGAAGTGGGGGTGTGGGCCCAGTCTCATGTGGAGGGCCTCTTGACTGCCTGGCGCCCTCCTTAGCTAGCCAGGTCAATAAGTAGACCCCAGGGACGGTAAGTCCAAGGGCAAAAGTCCTCACCTCCAGGAAGGCTACCCAGATTTCCCTTTTCCTCTGCCCAGCAAGACCCTCCATAAACTCTGAGATCCAGCTATGGGGGTGCCTCCTCTGCGGAGCCTCCTCTGACCTCCCAGGAGATGAGTCCTCAGCTTCCACCGTGAGTGGGGGGTCCTCACAGTGCGTGGGCGGGAGAGGTTTGCACACCGCCCTCCCTAGACTGTGAACTCCGTGTGGTCAAGCACCGGGTTTTACTCATCTTCGTGTTCCACACAGCAGGTGCTCGATGCTTATTGAATAGAGGAATAAATGAATAAATGTCAAAATTTTATATCCTTCATGACCCAGAGCCAACGTCACTGCCCTTGGAAGCCCTTCCTTGCCTCCCTGGGTGGAAGTCATCTCTCTTTTCCTCGTATTCTCAGGGATGCTCTTTGAATATCTAAAACGGGGGCTGGCAAACTTTGTCTATAAAGCACAAGATAGTAAATACGGCTTTGCAGGCCATATGGTCTCTGTTTCAACGACTCGACTTTACCATTTACCGCAAAAATTCAGTGCAGCCGTAGACAAAATATGAACGAAGGAGAGTGGCTGTGTTCCTATAAAACTATTTATGGACACTGAAATTTGAATTTCATGTAATTCCCAAATGTCACAAAATATTATTTTTCTTTTGATTTTTTTCCAACCGTTTAAAAATTTAAAACCATTTCTAGCTCACAGGCTGAACAAAATCAGGCTGCAATCCATATTTGGCCTCAAGGCCATTTTGTACCAACGCCTGCTATAGAACTTATTAAGATCTGCTTGCTAACAGGCTTATTTAGGTCTCTCCTATTATTCCATAAAAAGAGGGGACTAATTAAGAACATGGTCTTTGGAGACGGATGGGCCTGTATTCAAATCCTGATTCCAGTCTCCCTCCCTTCCTGAAGTCCGCAGGCAGAGCTGATGAGGACAAGAAGGCAGCCAGGATCCACCAAGGAGGATGTCATCCTTTCTAGGGTAACAGAGTACCAAAAACTGGCTGCTCGAAGCAACAGAAGTGTATCGTCTCACAGTTGTGGAGCCTAGAAGTTCAAAGCAAGGTGTCAGCAGGCCTCTTCTAGCTTCCGGTGATCGCCGGCCATCCCTGGTCATCCTTGGCCTGTGCATATCACTCCAACTACACGGCCTGCGTGTCGGCACATCTTCTTCCCCCTGTGCGCGTCTCTGGGTCCAAATTCCCCTTTTATAAAGACACCAGTCATACTGGATCAGGGCCCACCCTAATGACCTCGTTCTACCTGATTGCTTCTGTAAAGACTGTATTTCCAAGTGAGGTCACATTCTCAAGTACGGGGTGTTAGGAATTCAATGTGTCTTTCTTGAGGGGCACGATTGGACCCCGTAATAGCGGGTGTCAGAGCAGGGAAGCAGCCCAGCAGGGAGGCAGGCTGCAGGTGGGCGGGGGAGCAATGAAGCACGAATGCTGGGGACCGTGGTCTGGTTTCTCACGGCCAAGAAGGGAAGTGCAGATACATCAGGGAGAAAGCCAGAATGAACCCTGCGGTGTGGGACTGGAATTGGGGAGTGTCAGTGTGAACTTATGGTTTTCAAAATGATAGATATAGAAATAAATATAGCTATAAATATGTGTGTTCATTCATGCGTGCATGCGTTCATTCATTTCCTGGCTCTGTCCACCGAGAGGGCCTGAGGGCAGTGACACCCCAGCAGCAGCGAGCTCTAAATACCATTCTCCACTTTTCAGGCTGAGGTCCTTGGAGAAGTGAGTGAAGCTGGGGTCGGAGAAGTCCAAGATGAGACGGGAGTATCTTATGGTGCCTGAAAATCAGGAAAGTCTTAAAGAATGGAGGGAATACGTCAGAAGGACACGGGAGCCAGTCTGAAGGAGCTCTCCTGGCCAAATCTGGGATGACTGAAACATCCAGACACATAATGATAGCAATTGATTGTAATCCATTTAGTAAAATAGGTTAAATAAGCGAGTAAAACATGGCGAGGGAAAAAAAAGCTCTTCCTTCCAGTAGAATGCCAGTTAACAAATGTAGAAGGAATGATGCAATTAGAAAGTCACCATTCGGCAACCATCACAATAATATTTAATTTGGTTAAGGAACATCATTGGCTGCTAAATCAGTGAGTGGGACGATGGATGGTGTTTTACATAGTCTCCAAGTCTCTCTCCACAAAATACTCATTACAAAAGGGGGGGAGGTAAGTTTATGATGGAGACACTTGGCTGATGCCATCTTAATCCAGTGATCAGAGTGAATGCCACCAGTAAAGGGACAAATTGAAATTGAAACTTCATAAGACGCACCGGGAAGAATCCAGCATCACTTCTATGTTATTCTGGCAAAAAATGCACAGTGTGGGTCTAATCATGAGGAAACGTCAGACGAACCCAAATCGAGAGACTTTCTGCAAAGCGCCCGGTCTTCAGGCTTCAAAGGGGTCGAGGAGAACTGAGGCGAATGTTCCAGATTGAAGGAGGCTGGAGAGAGGTCACCATGAAACGCGATGTGTGGTTCTGGACTGGATCCTTTGCCATAAAAGACAGCACTGAGACAAGGATGGAAACGCGAATGGGGTGTACACGTAAAGGGCATATGGGGGTTCTTTGGACCATTCTTAACACTTTCCACATTTTGGAATTATTTCGGAATACAAGGAAAAAGGGAAAAATGCAGTGTTGCCATAGACCAGCTATGTGACTTTCGACAAGTTATTTCACCTTCGATGCCTCAGTTTCTTCATCTGTAAGGTGAAAATAATAACAACTCCCTGAAGGACGTGGTGAGGAGAAGAAGAGATCGTGTGAGTGAAGCTCAGGGTTCGGGGTCTGGCCGTAGTGTCAATGCTCAATCCGTGGTCGTTACTCCTATTACGTTTTGTCGATATTTTACTGTATTCCATGGAATCTAAGATGTCACCAATTGTAAGACGTTATTATTTTATATGCCACTGGGGAAATAAAAATATTCCCAATTAAACTGACAAAGTGATTCTTCTCATTTAGAATTTTTAATCCTTATTAAGAGCTCTTTTAGACACATAAATGTAGGGGTTTTTTTATCCTACCTCGTTCTATTGATTATATAAGAAGGAAATTAGAGGCAAACTGAACTGGTTGACGTGTGCCTAAAACTTCTCACGTTTGGTTCCTGGTGCTCCTGAGCGTTTCATTCAGAATGTGTGTGTCTTTGCTTTTCCACCCAACAGCATCCTCTGTGCCATCGAGGGCATCGGCGACACAGCATGACTTCTGTGAATGCTCCACTGTCATCTCTGGAATTTTCTTCCCAGCCACGACCACCCACCATTCTGTGTGTATTCAGACTTGTTACATGAGGACAATGAAGGCAGAAAGGCAGAAAGAAAAGCTAGGGGGAAGGAGGTTAGGACAGACAGTGAGGACAAATTTCGCCTCTTTCTTACACATTTGTTTTATAGCGGGCATCTGATTATTCCAGTATCTTTGTTTCTTGAGACTCTATATCTATGGTCTGTTGTTTCTGTTTCCTCTCTCCGTGGCGGCTCCTTTACTCGTGAGCCTGGTGATTGATGCTTTCGGCTTGTAGATGGGAAATTGAGAACGCTCCCTCCAGAGAGATTTGCACTCGTTTGTGCTGAGGCGGCAACACCGCTGCTCTGGACTCGATTTCAGTCCCATCCAGGGCCCTGAGTTCACGGCGAGAATCTCGACTTCGACTGCCCGTGTTCTTGGGCGCCCACGGCTTCCATTTCAGATGGTCAGGAACAGCATTTGCGCTGAGAGCAAATTCGACATCACGTTTCCTGTTTCGCCTCACTATTTCTGTTGATTTTATTTTTTGCTTTCGGCTTTTGTTTGAAAAGAAGGGATGGCCGTGAGAATTCCTTCACCTCTTGCGAGTCCAGCAAGGCGTTTAAAGACTAAGCTGATCTGGGATCTGGGGGTTTTGTAGTAAAGGGGGCTCTCGGAGGCTCCAGGTTGTCACGCCAACTGAAGTGACAGATCTCGCCCTGTCTCAGGGCCCTTGACTCACTGCGGGAAGTCACTGTGGGGCGGCAGAGGCTGACCTAACATTCTTTTGATCCCATGCAGGTGGTGAGCAGGGGCCTTGGGGGCCTTCCTCCCGATTTCTGCAGGGTGTTACCTCGCCCCTCAGCTGGCTTCTCTCCACTCCAAGGGTATTTCTGTTGGGGTTATTGACTCACCCTCTTTCTCAGTATTGCTTCTGACTGAAGGGGCAGAGAAGCACCCTGTGCCGGCCTGCCAGCCTCTTCTGTGACTCCCCTCGCACTCGCACTGTAAAATCGAGAGCACAAGTTCACTTCCATGCCCTCGACTGCTTGCTTTAGCTGCTGCTGGTACATTTTTGTGCAATTTTCGTAACAGATTTTTGTCTTCATTTTGATTAGTACCTGACAGAGATAGTCTATGATTTTGCTGCACTCTCGCATTTAATCTGGAAGCCGAAAATCTGTGTTTTTAACAGCACCTCCGAAGTTGCAGTCGGTTGTTGGGCCAGAATTTCAGAGTCAGGTACGGGGTCACCCCCCGTATGACCAAGTGTGTGTGATTGAGTCAGAATGGACAAGCAGAACAGAGAGGCTTGTGGACAATCCTGGAATCAGAAAGGCTTTGCCGATCACTTTCTTTAATTGAAGCCCTTAAGATGCAACCAAGTATAGGGCGATGCCGTACAAGTGAGTTCAAAACCAGGCACCATTCAGTACAGCCGCTCCTCAAAAATTTAAACAGAAGCACCACGTGATCGTCAATTCCAGTCCTGGATGCATTCTCAAAAGAAGCAGAAGCAGGGACTTAGACAATTGTGCACCAGTGTTCATAGCAGCGTTATTCACAGTATCTGAAAAGTGGAAACAACCAGAATGTCCATCCACAGATGAATGGGTAAACACACTGTGGTATGTCCATTCAATGGAACCTTGTTCAGTCTTAAAAAGAAGGAAATTCTGACCCAGGCTACCAGGTGGATGAACCGTGAAGACACTATGGTAAGCGAAATCAGCCAGTCACGAAAGGACAGCTGGCGTCTGATTCCACTTACGTGAGGCATTTACAACGGTCACATTCATAGAGACAGAAAGTAGGGTGATGGTTGCCAGGGACCGGGTGGAGGTGGGAATGGGGAATGAATGGGTACAGACTTTCTGTCCAGGATGATGGAAAAATTCTGGAGATGGTCAGTGGTGATGGCTGCACGGCAATGTGAATATACGTAATGCCACTGAACTGGACGCTTACAAGTGGTAAAAATAGCAAATTTTATGTTGTGTGTATTTTACCACAATTTTAAAAAACGGACGTAACTAATTTACAGTGAAAGAAATCAGAGTAGTGGTTACCTTCGAGAGATGGGGAGGGGACACAACGGTGGTTATATGGGTGTGTTGATGTATCAATATTCTCTGCTGTACACTTAGGATTTGTGCACTTTAAAGCGTGGAAATTTAAATAATTTAAAATGCAAACACAGTAGAGAATTTTTTTTAATTAAATGAGCAAAACTTCATCAGTCCCAGACAGAGAGGACCTAGGCTCCACGACAAGGCAGTTGTGCAAGAGGCACAGAGCTGAGACAGCAAGCTTCTCTCAGACTAGATGGGATGCACGCCTCCTCCACCCCCTCATCAGGACCACACTGGGGAGCCACGCGCCGTCTCCCCCTTGGGATCGCTCACCCACATCAAAGGCGCCCCTCAGGAAGGTAAGTAAGCTTTTGTCTTGCTTGACTTGCTCTTGTTGCTTGCTTGTTCGTTTTCACATCTTTGGCAACTTTATTTTTTAAAGTCGAACAGGGTCAAATTCTGATATTCCATTTCAGGCCGCCTCACTGCTGGGTCCTCGTCACACCTCCTGGCAGTCCTGGTCACACAGGGAGCCCCGAGGCTGAGGTGCTTCCTTGCCCACCTGACGAAGGGGGATGACCGCTGCACTGGGAGGGGGAGCCGAGCTGCCAGGCGTGGGAGCAGCCAGTTATAGCAACAAGCCCAAACCTGGGAGAGGTAAGCCTTGCTCACTCGCTGCCGTGGGATAAGCCGAGTGCAAAACCCAGAGAGAGTGCTGACACCCCGTCCCCCCTGTGCCCCCTAGAACAGAGTATCTGCTGAGGGTCAGGGGGGCCCTCGGCACAGCACGTCAGCACAGACGTGGGTCCTGTCACTGTGTGAGAGCTGTCTTATGGACTCTCGGGTGGGGAGAGGGTGGGGTGGCTGGGAGTGGGGAAGTACAGGGAGCTGAGTCAGAGAGGGCAAAGGTGTCTTCAGGGGTCCCCTCCTTCCACCATAAGGAGGCCTCGGTGGAGGCACCTGAAGAAGGCCTCTGCCCAAGGCCTCAGATCAGAGGCCCAGGAATGCAAATATGTGAAGGAGCATGACGGGTCAGGGGCCTGAGTCCTTGACCGCAACTCCCTCAGAGACAGCCGTGCACCGCGTGTGCCCGGGCCAGCGTGGGAAGGCAGCCGCCCCCGAGGCCTGCCACGGGAAGCATGGCAGTGACCTGGGTGGGACCTGACAGTCACACACAGAACCAGAGTCCTCTCCGGCGTGGGCCTCTCAATGGGCAGTAGCGGGGGTCAGGCCTGCTCTCAAGCCAGCAAGAGGGAGCTTTTCAAGCTTCAGGGCAGTAGAAATCCCCCGAGACCTGAAGAAGTCCCTGCAGCCCAGCCCAGGTGTCGGCCTTCTCAGGTGCCAGGGCCCCGGGCCAGCAGTGGGCCGAGCAGACGGCGGGAGAACTCTGCCCACCTTCACCTCCGGGAGGGCCTCTCCCACGACTGGGCTCCTGGGGACCAGGCCTGGGTGTGGCCCCTTCTGGGGTCCCCAGCCCCCAGCCTGACCAGCACAACAGAGGAGCTCAGGGAGGACGGGCTGGATGGGAGCGCCTAAGTAGGAAGAAAGACCCTGCACATCCCTTCAGTTCCCTCCTCTCGAGCCCTGGACAGACCCCGCACCACCTGTCTATGATGGAAGGGACTGCACACCGGCAGGAGTGTCCCCAGAGAGCTCCCGTCCTACAGCCACCGCTCTGCCCTCCAGCGGGGGCTTTCTCTGCCCCGGTGGGGCATTCCAAGCTGTTCCAGGCCAGGCGTGCCCTTCCTGGCAGGAGGAAAGCAGAGACAGGCCAGAAGTCCAGCGGCTTTTTTATAGGTTCCCAGCCCCCCGCGCGCCCCTCATCCCTGCCCCTGCCCCTGACCCTCCGCCCTGGGAGGCATCCTCCTCCTCTCTCACTCATGTCTGCTCAGAGGAAACAGCACTGCTCTCTCTTTCTGCCTCAGGCTCCAACCTGGCTGCACACGGCACCGATACTCAGCCTGTCTTTATTTAAAACTTCCTATTTTGTTAATTCCGGATTTGGGGCATTAATTCTGATTTTTTTACAATGTTGCATTAAAATATTATTTATCTTGATTCTTGAGTGTTTTGCTGCCTCCCTGAATTTTACGCTCAAGGGGTGCCTCCCTCACTTTGCCTTAACCCCAGCCCTGCCGTGCTCAGGGAGTTACTCATTGAGTCACTCATTCGTTCATTCATTCATTCATTCTACACGCAGTCACTAAGGGCCTCCTCTGTGCCAGGGCATGTACTGGTTGCTGGAGAGAGAAATGTGAGCCACACACAAGGCAGGGTTGGGAAAAGACAGCCGTGAACACTGAGGACCATGGGGCAGTGTGGGGAGATGCAAGGCAAAAGGACGCGAGGGGAGTCAAAATAGTACTGGCCACACATGGGGGTTATCGTGCACCAGGCTCTGAGCTAAGGCCTTGCTGCACAGCATGCTTTGGTTCCCTCAATCCTTTGGGCCTTCCATGTCTGTAGATGCTTGTAAGTAAATAACAGATGGGGGTCCTGAGACCTGGCAAAGTTACATGCAGGTAATTTGCACAAGGTCACGCCGCGAGCAGTAGGGGAGGGGGAGTCCAGCCCAGGTCCGTCTGGCTCTGGGCTCTCACCTGCTCTGGTCGTTGCAGCCACCTCCCCCTGCATCCCCCTGGGGGTGTCCGGGAAGGCTGCATGGAGGAACTTTGCATTGAGCTGGCAGTTAGAGGGTGCGTAGGAGTTCACAGGGAGACAAAGTGGGGTACAAGCACAACATTACAAAGTCAGTGAGGCTTAGAAAAAAGTGGCTATCTTGCTGTCCACGATTCTGGGAAGCTGGGCAATCTTGTGAAGAGTCACTTGCACAGAAACAGGCCTGGGCCAGCATCGCTTCCTCTTTCTGCCCCTCCGTTTCCTAACGACGTCAGCATAAATAGGAAGCGTGAGAGGCGCTCTGCCGCCTGGAGACTGCAGCAGAAGGGCTGGTCTGTCCAGCGCAGAGAGGTATGGCCCGGCTTTCGCGGGCAGGCTACGGGTGGGGTGGGGAGCGGGGGCCGCGTGGGCAGCCTGGGATGGAAGGGCCAGGGAGGGCCTGGGGTTGAGTGGGCAGGGGAGCTCTGGGGCCCAGGGAGGTTAGAGCTTTGCCTCTTGGGAAGACCTGAGCCCAGACTCCTTGGGCAGCCAGTGGGTGAGGAGACAGCAGGGGGTGCGGACCTGCCGGGCTGCTGTGTGAAGAGCTGGGGAGGCTGGGCCTCACTGGCAGGATCCAGCTTTACTGACAACAGGGAGGTCGCCTGAGGTGGAGGGGAGCTCAGGCTGGGAGTCAGACATCTGTCTTTGCTTTGTCACTAAAGTGTTGGTGAGAGTGTCTTCTCCTGCCCTGGGCTTCTGTCTCCTCGTCTCTGGAGTGGGAACAGCACCGATAGGTCATGACATCCTGGTTTAGAAGGAGAGAGAGTGTGTGTGTGTGTGTGTGTGCGCGCACGCACATGCATGCGTGGATGTCCACAGGGATGCAGGGAGGCAGAGAGCCTGGAGGCGGAAGGTGAGGCCTGGAGCCTTGCTGTGCTCCAGCCCAGAGCTCGGGGAGCTTGGGAAACTGACTTTGGAATTTGAGGAGGGCCAAGTCCCTCGCCCAGGACATATTATTCCCGCTCTGGGAAGGGTTTTTCACTATCACACTCCGCCCTGAACTGCTGTTGCTTAGTGGGGTTTGGGCTCGGATGTGCACGTCTGTACCCAAGTCTGTTGTCTGGGTGGGTGGGCATCTGGGGGTGTCTGCATCAGGGTGTGTGCAGGTGTGTGCATTTGCCCTGAGGATGGGAGGACAGGTGTTTCTATGGGTCTGAATTGGAGTACAAGGCGCCAGTGGCAAGTTGCATCGCATGTGTGCAATTTTTAGTCATCAAACGCCCTGCTGTTATCTTTTTGCATATCCGGATTCTAATTTTCTCTACTGGCCATCTCTCCTGCTTTCTAATAGTTTTATAACGAGTAAAATCTATCCCATTAGCTTTTGCTCACTCTTGTTTTCATTCATCAGTTTTACTTACGGAGTGCTGTATCCACCAATACCGCAGGATATTTTGTGAGTTACTTAATATTAATCAAGTAAATACGTGGATATCTGCTTCATTAAAAATTAGAATGATCTAGAATTACACAGCATAAAAGATAAAGTCTCATTCATCCTGATGCCCTAGCCCCACATCCACTCTTTTTACCATATGTATGCTTCCAGAACATTTTCTAAGCATGATATAAGTATACAGTTTTTCTTTGTATGTAAATGGAATTATAACACACATACTGTTCTACGACTTGTTTTTTCATTTAATATTATATTTCAGACAACTTTCCACAATAATACACATTGATTTAACTTACTGATTAACCCTAAGAAATACGTGGCATTTATTGGTATGGACACTCAATGATTCACCAAATGCCATATGGATGAACACTTAGGTTGTTTCCAATTTTTCCACACTTATGAAAGTGTTTCTGCAGCCCAGATTCCTAGAAGCAGAATTGCTGGGCAAGAGATTTCGCAGGTTTAAAATTTTAGTAGATATCATGAGATCATCCTCAAAGCAGCTGAATTAACGCACAACCCCATGGTTGTGCATAAAAAGGCCAATTTCCCTTTAGGAAAACGAGCAATCTTTTAATTGTGTCCAATGTAATGGATGAAAATTATCTGATTCTTACTTCTGATGTGCGTGAAAATCTCCTCTGTCCATTTTTTGATGGGTTCTTTGTCTTCTACGAATTAACTTTGGGTGATTCATTTATTATGTGTATTAGCAATTTATTTTCACGTGTTGAAAATATATTCTTCCGGATTATCACTTGTCTTTTTTTTACCATGTTTAAGATATCTTGCGTCGTATAAAAATGTGTTAATTGCTTTAAGTCAAATCTGTCATTACTTTTTACTTTAAGATTTCTGGATTTGGTGTCTTGTTCAACTTCTAAGATTAAAGAAACATTTTTAATGCTTTTATCATTTTAGTTTTGGCTTTTAGATCTTTAATCTGTCTAGAATTTGGAAGGGTGAAGTAGCGTGTAAAGTAATAATCTAACTTAAAAAAATTATCAGGGGCCGGCCCGGTGGCACAGCTGTTAAGTTTGCACTTTTAGCTTTGGTGGTCCAGGGTTCGAGGGTTCAGATCCCAGGTGTGGACCTACGTACTGCTTGTCAAGCCATGCTGTGGTGGCATCCCAAGTATAAAGTAGAGGAAGATGGGCACAGATGTTAGCTCAGGGCCAGTCTTCCTCAGCAAAAAAAGAAGAGGATTGGCAGCAGATGTTAGCTCAGGGCTAATCTTCCTCAAAAAAAGAAACATTATCAGCTGATTGTCACGATATCATTAATTACGCGTGTGCAGCCCATCCTCTTTCTTCAGTGACTTGAAACTCCATTATTACTTCCCAAATTCCTACTTGGTTATTTTTCTCACTGTCTTCTGTTCCATTTGTCCACTATTATATGCCTTACTATTTTCTCGCTAATAGAGCAAGTCTCTCATGTTTGGTTTGTTATAATCCAGAATCAGTTTATCAAGCCTGTTAAAAATCCTTTGGAACTTGGATTCAGAGATTATTGAGAAGGAGTGGCCTCTGGAGATGACAGTAGCAGACAGCATTCTCCTGTCTGTGCCTTTGACAGGGACGGCACTAAGATTTCCCTTTGACTCCAATGTTGCAACAGGTTTCCAGTAGATACCCAGAAATCCCAACCTTTCTTCCTTTGCTGAAGTTTGTTTGTTTAATCAGGAATGGCTTTTGTATTATCAAATATTTAGGAGCGTCTGTCAAGATAAACTCACCCTTTTTTTCCTTTTAATCTGTTGATCTGTTTCCTTTCATCATAAATAGATTTCTCAATGGCTCTCCATCCGTTTCTGGAATAATCCCAATGTGACCAGGCTGCATTCTTCTATTAAAGTCTTTGTCAGATTGTCCTATGAAATTGTTTTTGTCTGGAACGAATTTGTGTTTTGCATTTCCAGTTTTTATTGCTACCGTTAAATTTCTTCAAGAGTTTGAGAATTTGGGTGTGCGTGTTTATTTTGCGCGAGAAGGCGTTAGGTTTTTCTCTTCTCTTTTCTCCTTCGCTCTCCTTTTCCCTTGCCTCTCCCCATCATCCTCTTGCTCAGTGCTTAGCTCTCACTCTTAGTGATTTTTAACCTTTATATTTTTAACATGCATATTTAATATATATCTTCCATTAGCATTTGGGCTTAACCTATAAATGCTTCTTCAAAACAACGCGAGATCTTTTGCAAGCTTTCAGTTCTCCTCTGCTTTCCACCCGCAGCCTCACCACCACCTCCCACGATAAAATCATCTGAGTTTTACTTCAATATTGCTATCATGTATTTATTTATTTTCACTTTATACGGTAAAACTTCTTCTTTACTTAACTACAAGTCTTATTGGTTTCTTTTCTCATGCCTGATTCCAGTATCACACGCTAGCTCTTTCTTGGACATTTTTTTTTCTGAAATAAATCTGAGAGTAATTTTTTCAGAAAAGATCTGAAAAACTTTCTTTCTCCTTACATTTCTAAAATGTTGTGTGTTTTTTTGCCCTCGAACTTCAAAGTAAGCTTGACTTTTTATTATTCTAGGTTTAAACATATTTTCCCTCAGTATTTTCAAGACAGCACTATCTAGAGTTCTGGGTCGCTTGTGAGAAAGTCTTGCCAACCTGACCCTTGTTCCATTGAAAAGAACCTGTTTGTTTCCTTCTGGAAGCTTCTAGGATTATGCTTTTGTTCTTGGATGACTGAGAATTCACCAGTGTATGACTGGGTTTGGCACTATTAAAAATGAATCTTTCTCTTCAGTTAGTGGACTCTCTCCTTGTAAGCTCCCTGAGATTTTCTTCTATTTCCAATTCCATCTGTTTGGTTGCACATGGAAAATCCCCAAACAACAGTGGCTTAACAATACACATTTGTTTTTCCCTCACATAACAGTTGTCCAGAGATAGGCCGTCTCAGGCTGGTACGGTAGTTCTACAGCAGCAAGAGGGATCCAAGTTCCTCTTCTTCTGTTGTATTATCCTTGTATATGGCGCCCCTCCTGGACGTAAACTTATGGTCCAAAATGGCTGCTGGAGCTCCATCCATCACTTCCAAGTTGCAGGCTGGAAAAAAGAGAAAAGGCAGGAGGGCAAAAATGGACCCTTTCTACCTGAGCCAACTTCCTTTAAAGCAGCCTTTTTTGGAAGGCACACCCAGTGCTTCTACTCGCATCTCCTTGGACCCCATTTAGTCACATGACCACACCTAGCTACAGGAGAATGTGGGAAATATAATCTCTTATTCTGTGCAGCAATAAGCCCAGCTAAAACCTGAGTTTCTGTCACCAAGGAGGAAGGGGACAGCTAGGTAGGGCTGACACTGTCTGTCATTCCTGCTCTCAATTCTCTTTGTCCTCTGCTTTCCACCCACAGCCTCACTGCCGGCTCCCACGATAGAGGCTGGAGCTCCTGGACGCCTGTTCCGGGCCTCAGCTTTTCTCTAAGGTTTTCCACCTCCTCGCCCATTTGCTCTGTCTTCAACATCTGCCTTTGTAACACCATCATTTGTAGCATTCATTCTGTGATTTGACCCGTAATTGAGATTTGTTTTTTGATTATGGATCTCATACCTTCAAATTCAAAGAACTCTGTTTATTTGTTCTTTTAAACGGCTCTGATGTCTCAAGTCTCCCTGAGGCTGCCAACTTAAATGTCTTAAAGTTTTGTTCTGTGTTTGCTGTATCTGTGCGTGTCCACAGAAGTGTCTTTTGAGACAGCATATGGCAAAACGGACACGCATGACACCGACGGTGGGGAAATTCAACCCCAGTCCGTCCCTTTCCAGTCGAGGATCGTGGACCATTTATTTAATGTCCCTATTTCTGTTTCCTCATCTGCAAACCGGAGATTCTAACAGTAACCTGCACATGGATGTGTTAACGTCTGAACAGCGCCCGGCTCACAGTGAGCACTTAATAATTGTCAGCTGCCGACACGAATTCTCTGCGTGCACGTAAATTTCATGCTTGTGTCCTTTGATGACACTAATTTGTTTTAACCGTTTATGGTGTAAAGATAATAATCTGTTCTCCATAATTTTGGCGCTTTTCTTTTTTTTGCCCTTTGTCCTTAGCTTTTTGCTTCTACTATTTTTCTAAAGTACAGAAGATTTTGCTTTCATGTACTATCTGCCAGCCTTTGTCTCTCTGATTTTTTTCCACTGCTTTTAAGCTTAAACAGTTGAAAAGTATTTGCTTCTATGGTCTGCAAGTTTAATACGATTTGACTTCTTACATTTGAATTTTTAATTAGCCTGGTATTTGGGGACTGGCATGAGATAGGGCCTTGGGCTGCTGTGTTTACGTTGTTACCCAATTATCTTAGCACTTTTTATGATTCCACCACTTCACATTTATTCATGATTTCTCCTTCATCATACAGTACATTTGGGGTAAAATAGAGTTTCTCTGGTCAGTATGGCCACTGATCCATCCTCTGCGTATATGTTTGTTTGTTTGTACGCACACAACAACACAACTGCTTTACTTATCAGATCTTTGTAATAAATTTTGCTATTGGGGTAGAGCCTCCTTATCTTTAAAAATCTCATGAACTGGCCTCATATATATATTTTTTCTTCTGAATTCTTGCAAAATTATCTTGTTAGATTTTGATTGGAATTGTGTTCAACCTATCACTTATTTGGGGATGAATTTCTTTCTTTACACATGTAGTGTTTCTACTTATGGTCAGATCCAAATAGAAGCTCTAAACTTTTAGGCTGGTCCCAGGTGGGCACAGCAAGCTGCACCAGCCCACACAGACGCTCCCTGGCCTACCCCGCGGCCTTGCCCCCGTCATCAGGCGCTAAAGTGGACAAATACTCTCCCCCAGCTCCAAACGAACCTGCTCTTTTTCCTATCGGACCGACTGCTCTGTCAACATCGCCGCGTGTGGTCCTCCTCACAGCCACCCTGTGAGCTAGGTGGACCTGTGCCCATTTTACAGATGCAGAGAGCAAGGTGCAGGGAGCATTGGTGCGTTAGCCCAGGTCACGAGCATGGGAGGGGCAGAGTCTGTGCTGAAGGCCAGGTTGGCTGAGCCCAGAGCTCTGCTCTTCCCACCACAACAGCACTGCTCTGGGTCTGAGTGTGTGCACGCGTGCGCACCCGTGTGTGTGCACGTGTGCGTCTTGAGTGAGTTTCAGACAATCTAATGGGGAGGAAAGAAGCCACGGCCATCTGTTGTGCTCTCCTGGGTACTTCCCAGGGCTGGACAAAATGAAAAGAGGAAATCCCCAGCCTTCTGCGGGGAAAAGGGAACCGGCATTCAGAACATGGTGTGGGAGGGTGACTTTAAAGGGAGGAGGACGGGGACAGCACCAGGTCCAAGGGTGAGAGTAAGTGTGTGAATGATCGTACATGAGTGAGGTCACACCCAGGGGAGGACACACCGGCCCCCAACACCCAACGACCCCAAAGCAGGGGTGGGTGAGCGGCCCATGGGGAGCTGGGAACAGATCATATGCCAGGCCACCCGCTCAGGCTTTCCCCTCGCCGGGGCATTGCCCAGGGGTACCCGAAGCTCGACCCAGCGAGAACCCACTTCTTCAGAGGTCATTAGTGCATCTCTCTCTCAGTCACGCCCCAGCCCCTGACTCAGGGGAAGGGACTGTCCCAGGTATCAGGCCGAGGCAGCCGCGGGGCGGGAGCCCACGCAAGGCCACTCCTGGCTTCACTCTACAGCACAGTCTGAGTCCCTGGGGCTACAGGATGGGGAGGGGGCAGCTCTCAGCTGATACCTCCGTCCCCAGGCCTAAGGAGCACAGCCCTGGAAGGAGGAGTCACAAGAGCCCATGACATGGGTCCGACCTGGCCGTCTGCCGGAGAGGAACATAAGATTCCAGGGCAGTGAGGACCCTGAAACAAGCTCAGACCTGGACCTACCCTGTGCCGGCCCCGTTCTCATCCAGACTTGACCTCAAAGATGGTGCTGACCCAGGAGCTGCTCCCTGTCGCCCTGCTGGCTCTGTGCTGGGGGCTCAGTGTGGCAGGGGCCCAAGGTGAGACCGATGCTCCCTGCCCTGGTCTGACCCCTCCCCACTGCTGGGCCGCTGTCCTGAGGAAGCTCTCAGACCCTATGGGCTCCCATCGTCCCTCCCTCCCCCCTCCCTCCGCCCTCCCTTGCCTCGTTTCTTCTCTCTCTCTGATCTTCCCTGGCGTCTCCCTCTTCCTCCTCCCACACTCCTGCTCATTCCTCTCTGGCCTCCTGTAAACTCCATCTCCACTTGCATCCCTTCTCTGCCCACATTTCTCAGTGTGGCATTCAAGGCCTCTAACCTCCAGGCCAGCGGTTCCAGTCTTTTCTCTGCCCCTCCTCCCCCACCAGACACTCTGCTGCTCTGACGACGACCTTGACCGGCTCCCATCTCTGCGCCTTTGCTCCTGGGGGATCCTTGGTCTGGGGGTCTCTCCCTGCTTTGGCCCCAGCATCCTCCTCCTGCCTGGAGGCCCAGCTGGGACGCTCCTTGGGCTCCCGAGGCCCGCGAACCCTCCTCCCCGGGGGCTCCCAGAGAACTTGGCTTCTCTGATAACCGCTGGAGCCACAGTCCCTTCTCCCACCATCAGGCCCGGCAGCTGGCCAGGAGACCAGGGTGGGGAGGTCAGGGAAGGGCTCCGCCACGCTGCCTCTTAGAGGGGCTTTTGTGCCTCTCCTCCCAGGCTGCCCCGAGGGTCAGGGCAGGGCCTGTGCCTGACGCACGTCCCGTCCTGGGGTGGGACGGAGACCTGGTCCAGGAGCAGGACGCAGCTGGGGCTCAGGGAACGCTCTGTGATCGACCAGAATATTCTGTTTCTCTCCAGACAGCAGGGTCCGCAATCAGGACCCTCACACACACAAAGCCCCCGGCCCCGCCCAGGGCCCCTGGGTTCTCTGCCTCGCTGCCGGGAGCCTTGACAGGACTCTGGGGGACCCCCCAGTGCCCGGCGCCCGGGAGGGGCAGGGAAGGGTGGTGGCTAGGACACCTGGAGGGGAGAAGTGTGACCCCTTCCTGTGTCCCCCTGGGCAGGGACCGTCCCGCTGCAGACCCTGAGCTGCCACAACGACTACACCAGCCGCATCGTCTGCAGGTGGGCGGACGCGCGGGACGCCCCGCGGTTCCTCAACGTGACTCTGCACCGCAGGCTGAACGAGTGAGCGACACCCCGGGGGCCCGGGGGCAGGGAGGGGCCCCACCACGTGGGGCTGTGCTGGGTGGGGGGCAGAGAACAGAGGAGGGGAGGCACCGCCTGGGAGCTCCTCCTCCGGCGGGCGGCCTGCCAGGCCCAGGTGCTGGTGTCTGATGTCGGGGTTTCCTGGAAAAGCCGTCTACACTAATGCGGTTGATGATGGTGATGGTGACAGTCTCATTTCATCACAAATTAACGAAACCGCCCCACGGAGCGTGTCTCAATCCACTGTCACTGTGAGGCAGGCAGGGCCGGGATGTGCCGCCCGGTTCACAGAGGAGGAGGCTGAGGCCCTGGAGGTGAGGTCCCTCCCCCGGCCACACGGTGGGCGAGCGGCTGAGAGGGACCAGTGTCTGGCCTGCGGGGTGGGCTCTGTGTCTCCCCGAGGCCCGGCCACCTCCAGGGTGTGGGTCTGCTCCTCTCTCCTCACATGGTCTCCTGGGCGCATGCTGTGTGGGAGGGATCCTCACACCATTCCGGGTTTGGGGAGAGTCTCGCTCACCATAACAGAGACCATTAAACAGCCAGCGTCACAGGGCGCCCCCCAGAGCCGGCTCCTCAAACCCCCAGCATCGCCCCTCAGCTCTCTCTCTTTCTCTCCCGGGAGCCTCCATGCTCCTTCTCCACTCTCCTGAGTCCCTGCTCCACCTTCCCCCCTCCGCTGTGACCCCTCCTCCTGCCCTGAGACCACAGACACCCCCAGAGGAGAAGCTCCCAGCCCCCTCCACGCTCACCCTGCCCCCACATCTACCCGCCTCCCGGGATCCGCCTGTGGGATTTCCTGTTCCTGTCCCTTCTGAGGCGGCAGCTGGGGTCCCATCTGGTCTTGCTGCTCAAGGACATTGCTGCCACCAGGGTTCCCACTCTCCCTGTGCCGTGGTTGGGCCCTCCCCCAGGATCATCCCCAGTCACTGAGCCCACGGGCCCAACCGGCTTACAGATGCCACCCATGGCTGCAGGCACCTCCTGACCCCCCTCCTCCGGCCGGGGCCACCCTCTTCTTCCCTTTGAGGTGACTCTCCTCTAAAGAGTTGTCTACACCACTGTCTCCAGTGCCTTTCCAGTTTTTCTCTCCTGAACCCACTCCCCCCGGATTCTGCTGCCCCCACCGGGCCACCTGAACGGCTCCTGCCAAGGGCAGCCAAGCCCTCATCGGTGCTGAGTCTGAGGGTCGGTCTCAGCCTTCTTCCTGTGGCCCCGCGGGCAGCCCCCGGCTCAGAGGGATGACTGCGTCCTCCCGGAGTGCCTGCCTCTCCTGCCTCCCGGCCCCCACACTCGCCCCTCTCCGGGTGTCTCCCTGGCCGGCCCTTTTCTGTCTCCGTGTCTGCTCCCTTCTTTAGTCTCAGTCTTGAAGGGGGAGGTGGGGAGTCCCTGGACCCCTAGTCTGATGTCTGACCCGGTGGGCGGAGACCCCACCTCAGGCTGAGGGCTGACGCTCTCCACACTCTCCAGCCGAAGCTCCAGGCCAGCAGGTGAGCTTGCCTCTCCCCACTGTCCCTCCGATAACAGGTGTCTGCAACCCCAATGTCCTGAACCAAATTCCTGCTCTGCCCGCAAGGTGTGCCCTCGCCCAGTCCCCCCATCTCACTTCACCAAATGGGGGCTCCTGTGGCTTCAGCCACACAACTGAGGGCTTTTTGGTTGTTGTTTTTTCATCTCTCTGGCCACTTTCCTTCCCCACCACGACATCCAACCCATCAGCCAATGCCGTCAACTGGATCTTCAAACAGAACCTGAATCCGGCAAATGCTAAGACCATCGCCCTGGTTCAAACCACATCCTCTTGCTTGGATATTCTAGAAGCCTCCTAAATGGGCTCTCTGTCTCCAGATTTGCCATCTCCCCTCCACCCAATCTATCCACAACCCAGCAGCCGGAGGAATCCTTGCAAAGCATACATCAAAATATGTTACTCCCTTGCTCTGAACTCTCTAAATTTTCCTGACTTATGGTGAAATCCAAATTCCTTAAATTCCCTTTAAGTGCTGGCCTCCCGTTCCCACACTCAACTAGTCTCCTAGACCTCCCACCCTCACGTACTCCACCCTGTGCACACTGATTAACTGCTTAGTCATGGAGCACTGCAAACCTGCACCTGCCCCAGGGCCTTTGCACTTGCTTCCCTTTACCTGAAATCCCCTTTCCCCAGAATTTGCATGGCTCCTTCCCTCACCTCCTTCAAGTTTCTGTTCAAATGTCACCTTTTCCAAGAGGTCGTCTCTGTCTCCCCATTTCAAAGTGCATCCTCCAACCCGGCCTTTCTGGTCTCCTCATCCCCCTTTATCGGTAAGCACTCAATAATGTTTGTGAATGACTCATTCTTCTTCACACTGAACTGACCTGTGTCCCCTCCTAACAGGGAGCCCCCGCAGCCAGTGGCCTGCCATCTCAGTGATGACACGTCCTTGTCAGACCACATTTATCCCAGCTCTGTGCCCAGAAGATGCGTCATTCCCTACAACCTTTTCGTCCTTGCTGACAGAGACTATTTCTCATTCCGACCAGACAGGCCTCTGGGTGCCCAGCTCAACATCAATCTGGCCCAGCATGGTGAGGCCCGGGGGCCCTGGCCAGGAGTGGTCCCTGTGTGGACGGTGGGCCCTACGGGTGGCTGGATGGCAGGAGGCAGGCCAGGGAGCGAGCGTCTTCCAGGGGTGGAGACCCTGGCTCGGGGTTGGGTTTGGTCTCCTGGGGGAAGAGTAGGTGGTCTCCTTGTGATGGGGGCGTTGGAGCAGGTACAGCGTGAGGGGCCCGGTCAGAGGCACCTGCCCCACCTCACCCTGGCTGCTCCACCGCCTGCCAGGACACTGCCTGCCAGCACTGAAGGCGTCCCTTCCAGAGCATTCCTTCCTATGCAGTCATAAATTATATCCTGAAAACTCTCCCATCAACATGATTTCATCCAATCTTTGCAACAACCCATCGTATAGATGAGGCACTTGAGACCCAGAGGGGCGACATGACTTTTCCAGAGCGCCCCCTCTGGGCAGTCCTGACAGTGATGGGTCAGACGTGCCGAGCGCTTGCTGCACTGCAGAGACGGAGGTCACCACCTGGTGGCCCTCGCTGAGTGGCCCCAATGTGTGCGCCACGTGTGCACAGCGGCCTATGAAAGCCAATGGTCTTGAGTGGGTGTCAGTGATCACTTTACATAGTTAGGCTTCCTTTGACTGTAGATTAGACAGAAATATAATGAGCACTTCAATCTCATTAATTCAATTTTATCTGTGCTTAGAATGAGTCTAAAATAAAGGTGTGTGTGGGAGTGGTCATTTTTTAAAGTTAATGAATATTCATCTTCATTAACTTTAAAAAATGACAAGAATCCTGCAGCTGGCTGGCTTTTAGGAAACACTGCTTGACATTCTCTAATCATCACAATAATGCGTGATGTGAGCGTGTGCTACTTTTTTAACCCCCTTTGACTAACGATGAAACTGAGGCTGAGAGAGCAAGAAACTTGCCCAGGGGTACCCAGATGCTGGTGACTTTAGCACCCTGGGTCCCAAACCCTGGGCCACCCTGCTGCCCTTGCAGGTGTCAGAGGGGAGGGGGCTCGGCCGCTGTTTCCGGCCTCTCTTCATCCCCGTGGCATGAAGCTGTTGCCTGGAAGAGGGGATGGGCAAGGCCGTGGTGCATTCATTTCAAACAATGTCTCAAAATGTGTGTTGGATGGATGAGAAAGAGGACGCTCCAGGTGGAGCTCAGGTACAGGCTGGAGAGGCCGGAAGCACCAGGTGTCCTCTTGAGTGATGGCTCACTGAAGGCAGGTATGTGCCACGTGCTGAGGGGCAGGGGGCAAGGAGCCCTTGGGGGCTCAGGACTGGCTTCCCAGATGAAGAGCTTCCCAGGGAGATCTGAAGGGTGGAAGGAGGAGAGAGCAGGAAGAGCGCTTCCGGCAGAGGAAACGGAGGGTGCGAAGGCTGGGAGAGCCCGGAGGGTGAGGCAGGTTGGAAAAGCGCTAATAACTGTGTCCCGGGAGCATCAGGGTCAAGAAGGCTGGACAGTGGGAGGAAGGAGAGGGGAGATGCTTCTGTGCCCTGCAAGGAGGTCACCAGTTAGGTGGTGGAGAGCCTCTGAAGGGGAGGGACATGATCAGACATAGGTGTGAGGATGCCGGAAGTGGGCGATGTGCAAGGTAGATGGCAGGGGCTAGGAGGGGGCAGGAGGCTGGAGCCGTGGGAGAAATGATGAGGCTTCAACTGGGGTGTGGCCAGAGGATGGGACACAAATCAAAGTTAGAATCTGCATGCAATTCGTTCACTATCTGTTCTTTCCTGGAGCACCTACGTCACCAGGAGAGGAGCCAACAAGCCAGGCAGTATCCCCGCCCCGTGGACCTATGGCCTGGTGACAGGGAAGGCGTCACACTGGAGATGGGGAGAACTTAGCACTGGGAGGGGAGGGTGGCGTATCGCCCCCTGGAGCGTATGTTGAGCAGGAGGTCAGTCCAGCCCAGACCGTTCTGGCAATGATTCTGGGAGGTTGCGAGGGGCTGGGGAGGGGACAGACGGACGTCTGATCTGCTCTGAGACTCCCACATTTGGAGATCTGGACATTTCGCTTCCTCTTTCAGTTTCTCCAGCCGTGAAATGAGCTGGTGGGCTAAAATCCCTCAGGTGGGATGAATAGGTTTTCGGTTGAGTTCCCAGTCGGTTCGATTGGTAGCAGCTTCCCAGAGCTCTGTGCCGAGAAGGGTACCCTCCATGTCAGGCTCAGGGGCCAGGCGCACAGCCAGTGATGAGTGACGCCTGCACGGTGGTGGGCCGTGAAGGGGCGCCATGTACCCCCCATTCTGGGCTTAGGATTTTCTGAAGGTTCCAGCTCTGACAGGCTCTCGCTCACCGTGTTCAGGTCCAGCATGGGACAGTTACATCTCGTTTGGGCTCTCTCTGAATTTTTTGGGTTTGAAAGTCATCCCTCAGCATTTAGACACAGAAGCTTCAGGAAGACAGGGGCCATGAATCACTGAGTCTGCTCGCCAACCCTGTCGGTCCCGGCAGGTGTTGACTTGCTGTTGGTTGATGGAATGATTTCAGGAAAAGTCTCTGGAGGTTGCTTACACGTGTTTATTCATTTACTCACTCAATCATTCGCTCACTTTGTCTCCCAAATTCCCTGGACCACAGCATCTCAGGCCCTGGGAATAGGGAAGGGGGTCAAGACCCAACCCCTGTCCCCCACGGGCTCCTCGACTACCCGGGGTGGCAGACATGGATACACATAAATCCTCCAGCCTTGTAAGGACCACACAACCGGCTATGGTGGGGCCAGAAAGGGCAATGGATTCTGCCTGGGGGACTGTCTGGGAAGATTCTAGAGGAGGAGACGTTTATGCTGGGCACCGAGAGGGCAGCACGCTGGGCAGGGGGAAAGGGAAGGAGAGCGGGCAGCGGGAGAGGCAGCGACGTGAGCCACAGCACGCTTTGCTGGGAAGGAGGCCACACAGGCCACATGGTGGGCAGTGGGGGCCCAGGGGCAGAAGGAGGCTCCTCTTACAGTTTCATTGTCAGCACCCCTGACGGAGCTCGTGTTCTGTGTACACAGCAATCTGCACAGCTAGGACCACGTTCCCACTGATCCCATGGTCCTGCAGCTGAGGGCCTAGGGCCCACGGAGGAGAGGGGTCTTGTCTAAGGTCACTGATCTGGTGGGGGCAGTGCTCCACCTGGAACCCAGGTCTGTCCACACGAAGGCCAGCAGGGCCTTGACTGCTGAGCAGGCTTCCAGCCCCTCATGGGCCCTTTGCTTCCTCTCCCTCCAGTGCAGCCCCCCGCCCCCAAGGAGCTCCAGATCACTAATGCCAGGGACCATTTCCTGCTGACCTGGAGTATGGCCCTTGGGGATTCCCAGAGCCACTGGCTGTCCAACCTGGAGTTTGAGGTGGTCTACAGGCGGCTTCAGGACTCCTGGGAGGTAGGGACCATGGCCAGCTCTGCCCCCAGCCCACAGGGACGCAGCCCAGCCAGCACATGCCCCACAGCCCCTCTCTCTCGACAGGACGCCCCCACCCTCCTCTCCGACTCCTTCCAGGCCATCCTGGGGCCAGAGCACCTGCTCCCCAGCAGCACCTACGTGGCCCGAGTGCGCGCCCGGCTGGCCCCAGGCTCGGGGCTCTCAGGACGGCCCAGCCAGTGGAGCCCGGAGGTCCGCTGGGACTCCCAGCCAGGTAACGAGGTCGAGCTGGGGCGACCCCCCTCTGCAGGGAGGGGGTTGTTACAGCTCCCAGGCAGAAGGGGTCCAGGGGTCCACACTGCGTGATTCCCCGGACCTCCCATGCTGCCTGTTTGGAGCCGCTCCCCGGGACCCCCCATCCCCAGGTGACCCTGCAGAGGCGGCAGCTGCAGCTTACTCACTGCTGGGCCCCAGGGTGCCACACACGTTCTGACGGGGAGCAATCCCAATAATAGTGACAGTGGCCTTGCGAGCAGCTCTGCTGTCCTGCAAGCTGTACCGCGTGCAGACACACCAGCGTCACTGTGTGACACCCCTACCCTGGAACGTGGACGCTCTCCCGTTCACACAGGCGTATGGAGGTCCACGGAATTCTCTCTGATCTGTGCTCACCCGGCCGGCAGGTTCAGGCTGACGTTTAAGCCCTGGGCTCTTTGGCCCCACGGCCCGTGGTCTCTCTGCGATGAGTCTCATGGTGGCCGCTGAGAGCCGGGCATGAGCGAAGGAGGGAGTGAGTGAGGGACTGTCTCCCATCCCAGGGGACGAGGCCCAGCCCCGGGACCTCCAGTGCTTCTTCGACGGGGCCACCGCGCTCAGCTGCTCCTGGGAAGTGAGGACCGAGGTGGCCAGCTCGGTCTCCTTTGCCCTCTTCTACAGGTCCAGCCCCGACGCGGGGTGAGTGCCCCCTCCTCTGTGCCCTCCCCTCCTCTGGCCGTGCCCTCTCCAGGCCTCCTCCTGGGTCTGGGGGCCCCAGCAGCAGCCTCAGCTCATCCCGAGGTCTCGTCTCCCCCGTGGTCCCCGCCTCCCCCCGTCCTCACCTCCGCTGTGGTCCTCAGGGAGGAGCAGTGCTCCCCAGTGCTGCAGGACCAGCCCGGCAGCCCCTACATCCTGCACCGATGCCAGATCCCCGTGCCCGACCCCAGGACCCACAGCCAGTACCTCGTCTCTGTTCGGCCAAAGGAGGAAGAGAAATTTATCAAGAGCTCAGAGAACAGTGAGTTTGCCCCCAGCCTTCTGTGCGAGGGTCTTGGGACAGCTCTGTTTTATTGTGTAACCCAAGTAAACTCAGGGCTCCTCATGGCCCAGTCTCCACGTGCGTCACTTTCAACACAAATTGGTCCGCTGAGAAAGTGAACAAAAGTGACTCTAATCTTTGTTCAAGGTTCTCAAGAAGCAATATACAACAAAGACAATGGCAACTCCTAGGAAGGAAAATTCTCTTGATAATCCCTAGGAACACATCCCTAAAATCTTTTGCCTCTGTTCCTTTGGCTCTGCGTTCCTCTAATTCTGCAGCTGCTCTGAAGCTCCTACTGGCCAGCAGGGCTTCCTGGTCCTCCCACCAAACTTTCCCTTTCACTCACTGATTGGATTGTTCTCTTTTAGGTTTCCAGAGTCCTCCACTGACTGATATTTGTAGTCTTGCTCTATGATTTACTTCTGCAATCAGGGAAGGGGTGCGTGCAAATAAATTGCAATTCCTTGTGTGTTAACATCTCTGATTCCTGTTATGTAGCAAGGACCCCAAGCAAAGGAAACTCCCACGTTGCTTGATCACGATGACCAAGCTCTTCCACCCAGTCTGTGCCCTGTGTCAGAAGTAGCAGCCAATTTCCCCCATGTCCCCTGGATTTGAATCCGCCACTTGCTCTCTGGGAATCTGCTGGGTTGCCATCTTTGTCCCTACCGCTCAGTAGCTGCCTGTCCTTGGCAAGTTACTCGATTGTTTTGGGGCTCAGTTTCTCCCTCGGTAAAATGTGACAAGTTGATGGCACCTACTACATAGAGTTGTTATTGGAATTAAGTGAAATAAGTCATGCATGTTGAGCATTATAACAGTGCCTAGATCATAGTCAATACTGTAGGATAGATCCAATTAATAGTGATTTTGTTTTTACTGAAATACTAGGAGCACCCCATGCTTTGGGTCAGCTCACTACAAACGAATGTGTCTCAGCATCTCCCAAGGGAAGGGGTGCTCGGGTCAAAATAGGTGACATGGTGAAGTGGGGGCACAGGGACCCCGAGACGGGCAGGACGTGGGTTCTGGGCCAGTGGAGGTGGCACCTCTGACCAGCATGGAAGACAAGGAATGTTCGATCAGAGGAATGTTAGGAACATGTTCCCTAAAAGTGTCCCTCCCTCCAGTCCAGATGCCTCCCCCGAAACTCAATGTGACCAGGAGCACAGACGGCTATGTCCTGCTCTGGAAAGCGGAGGAAATGATGTACAAACACATAGGCCATACCTTCCAGGTCCAGTACAAGAAAGACACAGCCTCATGGGAGGTGAGGGCCTGGGCCCCGGGAGGGGCTGGTGTGGGGAAGGGGCTGGGAGACAACACACAGGAGGGCGACACCTGCCAGGTGCCTGGCTCCCAGCAGGTGACCCGCAAGAGGAAGCCACTGGGACTCGGTGTCATGACCCCAGGTGGTCAGCAGGTCACCGTCCCATCCCTTGGTGAAGGAACTGAGGCTCCCGGAGGTCATGTGACTTGGCCAAAACTAACACAGCCGACTCAGAATTGCAAAGGGGGCATAGACGCCAGGGTGGGGAGGGCAGAGGGACAGCTGCATGAAGGGTTTGCCAAAGTCATAAAGGGGACAGTTCTTCAGAGGAATCTCACCTGGACTCAGACGTGCAGCTGGTAGAGCAGAGCAGCTTCTGTGGAGTCAGGCAGGGCCCCGGCCGGGGCTCCGTCTCCTGCCCCCACCCCCAGGCAGCCCTCGGGGCTGTGTCCACAACCTGGGGCTCCACAGAGCCCAGATCAGAAACCTGGCAGCCAGCCCCAGCCATTTAGTCTGAAAGTGGGAAACTGAGGCCAGGAGGGGTGGGTCAGTGGTGGAGCTGGGAGTGGGCCTGGGCTCCTGAGCCCCGTTCTCAGAGCCCAGAGTCCAGGCATTCTGCATCGCTTCCTGGGGAGCCAAGTGTGTGCAGGCTGCCCCGGGGGAGCTGGGAGGTTGAGGGGTCTCAAAGCAGGGGGACGTGTTACTCCTCGGAGTTCCTGGGCCTCAGTGTTGTCACGTGTCACAGGGTGCGTTGCGGGAGATGCAGCCTGGTCCTGGACAGTGCTGTCCCCCGTGGGGCTGGGCTGGTCCTCCATGGTGGGAGTGACCTGGGGATGTGGCTCCAGCTGGGGACTGGCACCTGGCAGGCAGGCTGGGGTGCTGGGGCGGGAGGGGCTGGCTGCTGGGCCCTCGTGCACCAGGCAGGCTGCCTCACCTCGGCCTGCCTGCTCACACACCTGCACCCACAGGACAGCAAGACAGAGTTGCTCCAGAACGCCCACAGCATGTCCCTGCCACGGCTGGAGCCCTCCACCAAGTACCAGGCGAGAGTGAGGGTCAAGCCCGCCCCCGGGGGCTACAACGGGGTCTGGAGCGAGTGGAGTGAGGAGCGCTCCTGGGGCACTGAGTGGGGTAGGTCTCCCCGGCCACCTCTCCCCCCGACCCCTGGTGCAGCCCAGCTGGGCAGAGGACAGGAGTGATACAGACACAGAGATGTGACCCAACCCCACCCAAGCATCCTTCCCTACCACCTGTCACTAGTCATTGGAAAGGGACGCCTGGTGAGCAACACAGGCTTCAGGTGAGGTCCTGAGAGGCAGAGAAGAGCAGGTTTCCCCATCACTCCTCCCTCAGACCAGACCTTAGCCCTCTAATAATATGGCCCACGTTTCATTCGCTGTTATGGCAGCCACTGACCCAGTGACCTCTCAGCCTGAGTTCCTGTTGCCATGGCAGCAAACAGCAGGAGCCGCAGACTGAGGCCTGGGACCAGAGGTTCCGGTCTGATTTCTTCATCTTCCCCACTTCCCTGCTCTGGCTGCTTTTGTTTCTCCCTCACATTTCCCCACAGGGGCCACCCGGAGACAAGGCAGGACTAGGTCCCCGAGGTGGCTGAGGAGAGGATGGAGGAGGTGGGGAGCAGGCACCCCAGTCCCAGGCAGCCCGAACATGGGAGGAGCCCCAGGGAGAGGGCCACAGTCAAGAGGAAAGGAGGGCTGGACATCGGGCCCCGGGGAAGGAGAGCCGGGGAGTCCTGGAGGGCCCAGCCTGTCAGTAGCTCCAGGCTGCCCGGCAGGAAGTGTGGGGGCTCCTGATGGGCCTCTGCACCTGCTGGTTCCTCCACCGGCACGGCTTTCCCCGTCTATGCCTCTCCAATCCTCCCGTTCCTCGAGGCCCAGTTTATATGCTGCCTCCTTTAGGAAGCCCACTGGGATTGCCATGGGCTGTGGTCACAGTCCCACTGAAGTAGCACCTCCGGCTACAGAAAGGCTCACCCCACGGTGCCCTCCTCAGCACTTGAACGCTGCATGGGGTGCAAACCAAGGCCCTCTTCTTCTTGTTTGTGTCTGGTATCTCTCCCTTTTGCACCCCCCTGATGCCCTGAGCTTTGGGACCCCTGAGCTGGCACCGACCACGGTAGGGCCCTGAGCATCCACCTCCTGAGCCTCCAGCCTCTCCCTCCCGAGATGCTAACGCTCCTTTTCCCCCCTTCCCGCCCGGAAGAACTGCCCATGTGGGTCCTGGCACTCATCCTGGTCTTCGCCACCCTCGTCTTGCTCCCAGCCCTGCGCTTCTGCGGCGTCTATGGCTACAGGTAAGGGGACTCCATGATGGGGGTGCAGTCCCCAGGTCCCCAGGGGCTGCCAGGCACCCACAGCCGGCTCCCTCCTGTCCCTGCCCTGCCATCCACTCCCTGAGGGCCATGGACAAATCCCAGCCTCTCCCTGAGCCTCAGTTTCCCCTCTGAGCTTGGGGAGTGTGGGCATGGCGCAGTGACCCACAGGCCTCTGGCGGCTGTCACCTCCCCACTGTCTTTCCAGGCTGAACCGGAAGTGGGAGGAGAAAATCCCCAACCCCAGCAAGAGCCACCTGTTCCAGGTAGGAGCTGCCTGGGAGGGTGGCTGGGTGGGCGGGGCTCCTCTGCACCCAGCCCCTGCCCCAGGCCAGGTCCTCCTCCCCTGCCTGTGGGCTTGAGGGCTGGGGCCTGGGCAGCCAGGGAAGGGGCGGGGAAGCTGCAAGAGCCGGGCCAGCACCTGCCGGTTCATCCCTGCCGTCCCGGGCCCTGCAGATGCCCAAGGGCCCTGCCCCCGGGGCTCCCAAGGACCAGGGGAGAGCTGAGTACATGGGGACAACAGGAGTGCAGGGTGGGCTCAGGGAGCAGCTAGTTCTACTGGGGATGGGCGGGGTCATGGAGACACGTGGCTTCCTGGAGGACAGGATGTCAGAGCTGAGCTCTGAGGGTCCGGGGTGGTGCCAGGTGGGAAAGGCCGCTGCAGGCAGAAGGTATGTGAGGCTGGAGACAGGAGCCCTGCAGGAAGGGCAGTGGGCTGGGCAGTGAGGCTGGGGCCACCACGGGAGGCTGCGATGACCTCGGGGTGGGCGCCCACACGATGGTGAAATGGTCCTCCGGTCAGGAAGGCGTGGCCGGCTCTGCCCCTGGAGGGGCCCTGGCCAGTGTGGGTGACAAGGGGTGAGGGTGGAGGCAGCATCACCCAGATCAGCAGACTCGAGGGAACTGGGGCCCCCGCCTCGGATGCAGAGGACCCAGGGAAGTCCCAGTCTTCTCTGGCCTCCCCTTCCTGGTGTCACAGGCCCAGGCTGGGCCTGACCAGGCTGAGATTCCTCCCATGTCTGGGGGCTCACTGAGGCCTCTGTCACCCCCTGGCCCTCCCCCCACCGTTGGTTTCTCAAAGGCCCCCACAGCCACAGACACCAATGTCCTTTCTCTTCCCAGAACGGGAGTGCCAGGCTGCGTCTCCCAGACAGCACGTGGACCCTCAGCAGCAGGAGCTCCCCACCCCAGGGGCCGTGGGGCGGCCGCTTCCCTGAGCTGGAGAGGTGAGTGTCTGGGCGTGGGATCCCTGGAGGGGAAGGGGGACACCATCGTGCACATCGAGGGCTCAGAGGAGGCAGCCTCGCGCCTGTGGCCCCTGAGGAGAGATCCTTGGAGGCTGGTGTGCACGACAGCAAGAGGCGCCCCAGCTGGACAGCGGGAAGAACCTCCTGATTCCTGGGTCAGGGAGGGACCTCAGACTTGACCCGAGGCGGGAGACTGGAGCAGATGGCTTCTCCCTGCTCTGCTGCCCAGGGTGACCCCACAGTGCCTTGACCTCTGGGGGTGGCTGAAGGACTGCTGACCCTCATGGCATCAGCATGCTGCCCCCAGCTCACCACTGACCCTCAGGAGAGGTGACTACATGCCAGGGAAGCAGGAAGGAGGGAATGACCGAGCAAACACAGGCTCGCAGTGCCCGGGGCCCTGACGCTGGGGCTGTCAAGGAGCAGAGGGTGCGAGGGTCACCCTGGCAGAGGACACCCTGAGCAGGAGCACGGGGGCTGGTGGGCGAGGTCCACGGGGACACTGAAGGGATGTCCAGCGTCCCCTCTGGGCCTGCCCCTGTCCTCGCCCTGCTCTGTGCTCCCTGTGAGCCAGGGTGTCTGCCCCCACCCCAAGCCTGTGTTGGGCCTGAGGCTTCTGCCCAGGGTGGTCTCCACATCTCTTCACCTGTTCTCCCCACAGGGTGTCCCTCATAGACTGCGGGCACAGCGAAGTGTCACCTCTCACCACAAAGGACCCTAAAGATGCCCAGGACTCACCATCTGAGCCTGACACGACTCTGACCCCCTCAGACCTGCCCGCCGAGCGGCCCCACAGCCCCCAGCCAGGCCTGGCCACCCCCTCTGGCAGGCCTGAGAGCCGGGTTTCTGGCTTCGACTTCAATGGTCCCTACCTGGGGCCACCCCACAGCCGCTCCCTGCCTGACATGGTGGGCCCACTGGTGGCCCCACAGATGGACATGGGCCAGAAGCCGCTGCCTTCAGGGTCCCTGGAGTACCTGTGTCTGCCTGCAGGCGGGCAGGTGCAGCTGGTCCCTCTGTCCCAGGCGATGGGACAGGGCCGGGCCCAGGATTTGGAGAAGAAGCCCAGCCCTGGGGCTGAGGGGAGCCCCTCCCTGGAGTCCGGGCCAGACCCCGTCCCTCCCGCACCTGGGCTGATGGTGGACGGTCAGGGTCCAAAGGACAGCCCCGCAGCTCTGCCCACTGCCTCTGGGGGCCCTGCGGACAGCGGCGTGGCCTCTGGTTATGTCACCACGGCCGACCTGACCTTCACCCCACCCACAGGGGCCCCGTCTGTCTCCCAGGCTCCCCGTCTGGGGCTCCCCTCAGACCAGAACGACAGCGTCTGTCCTGGACTAGCCGGTGGGCCCCCTGGAGCCCCGGCCCCCATGAAGCCAGAGTTTGAGGGCTATGTGGAGCTCCCTCCGACCACAGGCCAGACCCCCAAATCCCCTCTGGTCAGTCCTGCTCATCCTGCCACCAGCAGCCCCGTCCTGAGCCTGGGGGAGGCCCGGGCAGATGCCGCCCCCGCCTCCCCACATCCCGAGGGCCTCCTGGTCCTGCAGCAGGTCGGCGACTACTGCTTTCTCCCTGGGGTCGGGTCCAGCCCTCTCTCACCCCAGATTAAGCCCTCTTCCCCGGGTCCCTGTCCTGAGACTGGGGACCTGGAACAAGTGCTCCAGTCCAAGAAGCCCTCGGGCCAGGCCGTTCCCCAGGTCCCCGCCATCCAGCTCTTCAAAGCCCTGAAGCAGCAGGACTACCTGGCTCTGCCCCCGTGGGATGTCGCCAGGCCTGGGGAGGTGTGCTGAGCCCCTCCAGACCCCGGGGAGGCGAGCGCAAGGAGGGGCGGCCTTCTCTCCACTTTGCTTTTCTCTCCCCCCAGCCCTCGTCCCTTCCACAGTCATTTCTGCAGAGCCAAGGGACGGCTTCCACATCGGGGCAGACAGAGCCTGGGAGAAGGGTCCACCACTCGCCTTCTCCCTTGACCTTCAGCCAGTCGCTTCTCTCCTCTCTCTGTCCGTGCGTCCCTCCACACATGGGCACACATACACACACACACACATTTTTCTTTCAAGTTACGTTGATTTTAGGTTCTGAATTATTAGAGCGTTCCATCCATCCTCATTCCATTTGCCCTCATTTTCTTTTTTACCAGGTTTTCTTACTTTTGCCATTTTCCTCTTTCTCTCTTCACTGATTTATTATGAGAGTCAGTTTGAGGTCCGAGCTAAGCGTGTTCTGAGCTGTTGTGGCACCGTCAGAGCCCACACGGATGCCGCCAGGGCTGGCCACGTTGGAGGACCTGTGTCTGCGGCCTGTCCCCAGCAGCGCGAAGGCACGGGACAAGAGTCCAGCCCAGGAACAGGAGGCAGGAGGCACAGGGAGGGGCCGTGGGGGGGGTCACGGCTGGGAAGAGCAGCCCAGAACTAGGCACGCTCACAGCTGTGCAGCCGCAGGCCTGGTGGCACAGCACCTGTGTGGATTGTCACTCCAAGGAATGGGCGTGGTAAGGGAAGAAGTGTTCTGAGGTCACGGGGAGCCCTGCTGGTCTCACGGAGGGGACTGGGGAGCAGTGCATAGAGGCCATGGAGCTGAGCATGCTCCGTGCTGCCTCCGGACTGAGAAGCTCTTTCCACACCAGGCTGGTGGGCCCGGGGAAGTTCGGGAGGGGAGGGGAGTCGGGGACCCAGGACTATTATAGAAAACCCGGCAAAAACTGCTCAGCAAAGAAAAGTGATCCAAGGGCATGTACGCTTTCAGGCTTACAGTCCGAATTGTCTGGCTGCCCTCTCTCCAGAAAGACCTCACAACTCTCACTCCCACCAGCCATGGACAGGGGGCTTCTGGTCTACCGTCCAGACCCATACGGGGGATTATGGTCCTCTGAAATCTGCCTTTCTGATATGCAAACAAATGGCATTATATTGTTGAAATTTGCATTATTTGATAATTATCAAGTTTGCACGTATTTTCATATGTTTCTTGGGCATTGGCATTTTTTTACTGGGCTAAGCTCATTACAGTCTTTGTTCTGCTGGGTGTTCATCTTTTTCTGATTGAATTTTTAAAACTATTTACGCATGGCCTTTCATGGATGGTGCAAACCTTTCCCCCAGTTTGCGGTTTGTCTTTTAATTTTGTATATGAAGCTTTCAGTGTCCACAACGTCAGCTTTTCCGTATCGTCGAATAGATGTACCGAGGATCTCCTTCCGGGCTCCACTTTTGGTGTCAAGATTGCAAGGCCTTCGGACCTGCTTCAAAACTGCATTTGTCTTAATTTATAGTTTTTCTAGTTCTTTTTGTGTTCCGACCTTTTCATGTGAAATTGTAATGATTTTGGAATGTAAGCCTGTGCGATGAAGAGCTAGCTTTTTGTTTTCCTCCAACAAGTCGCCAAGTGTCCTCGTGACATCTGTGGAATTGCTCACGTTTGGTCCGTGTGTCTGAAAAGCCACTTTCATGATATAAAGTCCCCGTATGTACTCAGTCGAATTCTAGGCTTTCAATTTTCTTACGTTGTTCTCTAGATGACACCCCACAGCTCTGACATTCTAGTTTTACGTTTTAATAAGTGGCAGAGCAAACGTTCCTGTCACTTTTGTTCCTGCATCCCCGTGCATTACAGCAATGTTTGTGGTCAAAGAAAATTACAAGCAACTTAAATATCCACCAATCGTGACGTTGATAACAACATTTTAGTACATTCTAAAGTAGAATCCTGTGTTAAAAATGAATGAGGTGGACCCACGTCTTAGAAAGGAGTCCAAGATATTAATCCCCAAGTATCCAGACATTGGTAACTGAAAAAAATTGCAATAAAATATTTTTACTAGAAAACAACACCCACCCCTAAACTTGTGTGTGTGTGTTGGTGAAGATGGGGAGGGGGGCTATCGGAAACCACAGCTGCCTCGAGGAGGATGAATTCTTTTAAGCAAAAGGGCCTTTGGTCTTTGAGGCACACAGCGAGTTTGGGGACAGTCGAGACGAGAAGAGGAAAACTGTGCCTCACAGAGCGAGAAGCGGGTGGGCTCCTAGGACAAGCCAGGAGGGAGGGAGGGGAGGAGAAAGACAGCGCCAGGGCGAGTATAAGGGGCCCACCCACTCTAAAAAAATCATTCACTGTTATTGGAAATTCAAATTTCATTGGGCGTCCTGTGTTTGATCTCTAATGAGACTGGAGAACCACGTGAGAAACTGAGGTCCCCATAAAAATAGCTGCGGTTTGTCGAGAGCTTATTCCTGGCAGGCCCTGCTCAACTGATTTAGTGGGATCAACTCATTTAATCTGCACAACTCTCTGAGGCAGGTACTATCTTTATCTCCTTTTTTGTAAGTGAGGAAACTAAGGCACAGAGAGGTTACGTAGCTTACCCCGGGTCAACCAGCGGGTGTGTGGCAGAGTCAGGATTCGAGCCCTGGCCCTGTGTTCAGAGCCTGCCCTCGAAAGCAAAGGCTTTCCCCTGAAGATCCACACATGGACACGAGATGATCCACGTTGCTTGGAAAGACAGAAAAATCCATAAACGGAACTGCTTCTGTGGTGGGGGGAGGTTGAGCCAGAGGTGCCCATGAAAAATATTTGTATTTCTCTGGGAGCTAAATAATAAGGATGAACGTTCTCATTCATTGAAGTCCCGAGAGACCTTGTATTTAGAACGATGTCTCCCTCACCTGTATGCCCCTGAGAACCCAGCCCAGAGCCATGCACGTAGCGGGTGATGATAAGGAAGTGTCACAGTGTGAGGCCTCCAGGAAGCCGTCCCTGAGATGGAGGGACATGCAGAGGACTTACAGGGGATGAAAGGAAAGAGGAGAAAGCAAAGCTGGTCAGGAGGAACCGTCAGACCTTCCAGACCTGGCGAAACACCTGCCAGCCCATGGGAAGCTCGAAGCAAAAATTGCCTGTTAGGAAGATCCCACGGTGGGCAGAAATGGCCAGGCCCCGGGGCCCTTGTGGGCTCGGCCATTGGCTGGGGGCGCCCTGAGAAGAAGGAAGGAGGCAAAGTTGGAGGCTACCAGCAGCTGGGTGGCTGGTCCTCTCCTGAGGGGGGAGCTGAGGCGTGTCTGAGTCTTTCACATCCGTTCATCTACTAAAGGATGTCTTGGTGGCTTCCAATTTGGGTGATTAAGAATAAAGTGGCTATAAACATCTGTGTGCAGGTTTTTGTGTGGACATCAGTTTTCAACTCCTTTGGGCAAACACCAAGAAGTGAGGTTGCTGGATCATATGGTAGGAGTATGTTTAGTTTGTGAGAAACTGCCAAACCGTCTTCCAAAGTGGCTGCACCATTTTGCGTTCCTGCCCGCCGTGAGTGAGCATTCCTGCTGCTCCACGTCCTCGCCAGCACTTGGTGTTGTCGGTGTTCTGGATTTGGGCCATCCTGATAGGTGTGTAGCGGGGTCTCACTGCTGTTTTAGCTTGTCATTCCCTAATGACAGATGACGTGGGGCATCCTTTCGTGTGGCCGTTTACCATCTGCACAACTTCTTCTGTGAGGTGTCCGTTCAGCTCTTTTGTCCGTCTTTCAATTGGGTTGTCCGTTTTCTTGTTGTTGAATTATAACAGTTCTTTGAATATTTTGGATAATAGCCCTTTATCAGATGGGTCTTTTTCAAAGGTTTTCTCCCAGTCTGTGGCTCGTCTTCTCGTACTCTTGACCACGTAAAGATCAAAATGGCGAGACACCATTTTGGTGGGAAATCGTTTTTCAGACAATATGAAGCAAAGCGAAAAATGCACACCTTTTGACCTCGTGATTTTGTGTCTAACATTATTTGGGAAATATGCCCTAAAATATAGGTACATGGATGTTTATTGCCATGTTGTTTGCCTTCCAGAAAAAGAAACCATGCGAAGGGCAACAATACGCTCCCTTCGTTACTGCCTGGGATGGAAGAGCCACGGCACGCCCATCTGGTGGGAGACTGTGTAGTCATTGAAAAGACTGACTATTGTGGAAAGATCTCCAAGATACAGTAACTGAAAAAACCAAGGCCCAGAACAATCCGCTGAGTAGGACCACATTTTGTAGAGGGGAGAGGGAAGTAGTCAATCTAAGCTCCCGTTTATAAATGCAACAGGAACACTTTTCGAGAACACACAGCAACCCACGAGAGGGCTTCCTCTGGGGAGGGGATGGAATTGAGACATCTTTATTCTACAAACTTTCAAATTGAATTTTTTATGTTTATGTGTTACCTGTGTAAATAAACCCAATATTTTTTAAAGTGTATTAATGTATCAAAAGCAAGGAAAGTGAAAAAGAAGAAATAAAACAAAAAAGCAAATATCTATTTGCTATCACAAGAAAAGCAAGCAGCCATGAAGACAAGGATCCTCAGACCGGAGTGGATGTTTTTGAACACAGCTCTCGCCTGTTTTCAAGACACACCCCCTCAAAGACAGGACTCGAAAGTTGAAAATACTGGGATGGAAAAGATATACTTAGACAAATGCTAATGACAATAACAACAATAAAATGCAGGTGGTAGTGTTAATATCAGATTAAACAAAATTTAGGGCCGAGAGTATTAAATAGGAGAAAGAAGGATATTTACAACAGCAAAAAATAGCAATCCTTGACGATATAATGATCACAAACCTTTTTAAACTGAACAGCACAGGGCAATCCGTAAGGCAAATCCTTATACATATAAGAGAATTTGATAAAACCGAAATCCCAGTTGGCAAATTCAACACACTTGTCTCCTATTTGGCAGATCACTTAATAAAATAAATATTTGCAAGGAGTCATGGAGCTGGCCCGGTACAAGGCACACAGCAGACATTCGATAAATATTTGTGAATGAATGAGAGAAATTATGTAAGAGCTGACGGTTATCACTCCATTTTACAGATGAGAAAGCAGAGGCATGGAGAAGGTTGAGAATTCATGTAAAGGTAGTAAGTAGCTGAGCTGGGGTTTGAACTCAGACTGTCTCACTGTAGAATCAGGCCTGCTGTCCTCTTCTGTCTGCTGCCTCTGGAAACAACTTACATAAAACAATAATTAACAAGTGAGACTATACAGGTGACTATGTATATTTGTAAGTGTATAACATATAATATAACATAACATGTATGTAATACATAAAGAGAGATGATCCTTTCTTGCTTTCTTCTCTTATTCCTAGGGAATTTATATATAAAAGTGGATCTACTTAGCTACAGGGAAAACTTCAAAGAAATTCCAGAGTAGGAATTTTACATTTCCTGCCGCAATACAATAAAATTAAAAGTCAGCTATAAAAAGGTAACAAAGAATCAAAACTCTTGATTACGAGCAATCCCTGCCCACTACACAATAATTAGACAATGCAGATGTGGGCGATGAACGACAATCGCACCTGCATCATTCAAGAGATGCTCGAGGGTCCAGCGTGAGTGGTGGGCAGAGGGAAATTGCTGTGTTAGCGCTTTCTGCTACACAAGGGGGTCCTCAGGGTGCGGTCCCCGGATCACCACCATCGGCATCACCTGGGATGGCAGGAAGACAAACTCACAGATCTCTCCCAGGACCTACTGAATCAAAACCTTTGGGTTTCACAAGCTCTGCAGTGATGCTGGGGCGCGAGAAAGTTTGAGAACCGCTGCTCTCACCACTGTGGGCTCCTCTGGATACACAGAAAATTCAGGGGAAGGAGCCAAGGGGTGGAACAAGGAGAAAGGCAGGACCCAGAGGCTCAGCTGAGGCAGGGTACGGCCGCACCTCTCCAGGCCTGTTGTCACCCCCGGGTGATGGTGGGTCCGGCAGTGGCTTGATGCCTTTCCAGCAGTGACACCGGGTCCTTCACACTTGGCCGGGCCAGGGCATTGGGCCAGGGGATCTTAGTCGGAGGTCCCTCTTCCACGAGTGGAGGGCTTGCCTGGAGGGGGAGTGGGCAGGCACCAAAGCTGAAGGGGAGGCAGTAGTCGCCCACCTGCTGCAGGACCAGGAGGCCCTTGGGATGTGGGGAGACTGGGGCAGCATCTGCCCGGGGCTCCCCCAGGCTCAGGACAGGGCTGCTGGTGGCAGGAGGAGCAGGACTGAACAGAGGGGACTTGGGGATCTGGCCTATGGTCGGGGGGAGCTCCACATAGCCCTCAAACTCTGGCTTCATGGGGGCCGGGGCTCCAGGGGGCCCACCAGCCAGTCCAGGACAGACGCTGTGGTTCTGGTCTGAGGGGAGCCCCAGACGGGGAGCCTGGGAGACAGATGGGGCCCTTGCGGGTGGGGTGAAGGTCAGGTTGGCCGTGGTGACATAACCAAAGGCCACGCTGCTGTCTGCAGGACCCCCAGAGGCAGTGGGCAGAGCTGCGGGGCTGTCCTTTGGACCCTGACCGCCCACCATCAGCCCAGGTGCGGGAGGGACGGGGTCTGCCCGGGACTCCAGGGAGGGGCTCCCCTCAGCCCTAGGGCTCGGCTTCTTCTCCAAATCCTGGGCCCGGCCCTGTCCCATCGCCTGGGACAGCGGGACCAGCTGCACCTGCCTGCCTGCAGGCAGACACAGGTACTCCAGGGATCCTGAAGGCAGCGGCCTCTGCTTCATGTCCATCTGTGGGGCCACCAGCAGGCCCATCATGTCAGGCAGGGAGCGGCTGTGGGGTGGCCCCAGGTAGGGAACACTGAAGTCGAAGCCAGAAACCCGGCTCTCAGGCCTGCCCGAGGGGGCAGCCAGGCCCAGCTGGGGGCTGCAGGGCCGCTCGGCTGGCAGGTCTGAGGGGGCCAGAGTCGTGTCAGGCTCAGATGGTGAGTCCTGGGCATCTTTAGGGTCCTTTGTGGTGACAGGTGACACCTCGCTGTGCCCACAGTCTATGGGGGACACCCTGTGGGGAGAACAGGTGAAGAGATGTGGGGACCACCCTGAGCAGATACCTCAGGCCCAGTACAGGCTCGGGGTGGGGGCAGACACCCTGACTCACAGGGAGCACAGGGCAGGGCGAGGACAGGGGCAGGCCCAGAGGGGATGCTGGACATCCCTTCAGTGTCCCCGTCGACCCCGCCTGCCAGCTCCTGTGCTCCTGCTCAGGGTGTCCTCTGCCATGGTGACCCTCGCACCCTCTGCTCCTTGACAGCCCCAGCGTCAGGGCCCCGGGCACTGCGAGCCTGTGTTTGCTCGGTCATTCCCTCCTTCCTGCTTCCCTGGCATGTAGTCACCTCTCCTGAGGGTCAGTGGTGAGCTGGGGGCAGCATGCTGATGCCATGAGGGTCGGCATCCCCTCGGCCACCCCCAGAGGTCAAGGCAGGAGGGCAGGGAGAAGCCATCTGCTCCAGTCTCCCGCCCCGGGTCAAGTCTGAGGTCCCTCCCTGACCCGGGAATCAGGAGGTTCTTCCCGCTGTCCAGCTGGGGCGCCTCTTGCTGTCGTGCACACCAGCCTCCAAGGATCTCTCCTCAGGGGCCACAGGCGCGAGGCTGCCTCCTCTGAGCCCTCGATGTGCATGATGGTGTCCCCCTTCCCCTCCAGGGATCCCACGCCCAGACACTCACCTCTCCAGCTCAGGGAAGCGGCCGCCCCACGGCCCCTGGGGTGGGGAGCTCCTGCTGCTGAGGGTCCACGTGCTGTCTGGGAGACGCAGCCCGGCACTCCCGTTCTGGGAAGAGAAAGGACATTGGTGTCTGTGGCTGTGGGGGCCTTTGAGAAACCAACGGTGGGGGGAGGGCCAGGGGGTGACAGAGGCCTCAGTGAGCCCCCAGACATGGGAGGAATCTCAGCCTGGTCAGGCCCAGCCTGGGCCTGTGACACCAGGAAGGGGAGGCCAGAGAGGACTGGGACTTCCCTGGGTCCTCTGCATCCAAGGCGGGGGCCCCAGTTCCCTCGAGTCTGCTGATCTGGGTGATGCTGCCTCCACCCTCACCCCTTGTCACCCACACTGGCCAGGGCCCCTCCAGGGGCAGAGCCGGCCACGCCTTCCTGACCGGAGGGCCATTTCACCATCGTGTGGGCGCCCACCCCGAGGTCATCGCAGCCTCCCGTGGTGGCCCCAGCCTCACTGCCCAGCCCACTGCCCTTCCTGCAGGGCTCCTGTCTCCAGCCTCACATACCTTCTGCCTGCAGCGGCCTTTCCCACCTGGCACCACCCCGGACCCTCAGAGCTCAGCTCTGACATCCTGTCCTCCAGGAAGCCACGTGTCTCCATGACCCCGCCCATCCCCAGTAGAACTAGCTGCTCCCTGAGCCCACCCTGCACTCCTGTTGTCCCCATGTACTCAGCTCTCCCCTGGTCCTTGGGAGCCCCGGGGGCAGGGCCCTTGGGCATCTGCAGGGCCCGGGACGGCAGGGATGAACTGGCAGGTGCTGGCCCGGCTCTTGCAGCTTCCCCGCCCCTTCCCTGGCTGCCCAGGCCCCAGCCCTCAAGCCCACAGGCAGGGGAGGAGGACCTGGCCTGGGGCAGGGGCCAGGTGCAGAGGAGCCCCGCCCACCCAGCCACCCTCCCAGGCAGCTCCTACCTGGAACAGGTGGCTCTTGCTGGGGTCGGGGATTTTCTCCTCCCACTTCTGGTTCAGCCTGGAAAGACAGTGGGGAGGTCACAGCTGCCAGAGGCCTGTGGAGCGCTGGGCCATGCTCATGCTCCCCAAGCTCAGAGGGGAAACTGAGGCTCAGGGAGAGGCTGGGATTTGTCCATGGCCCTCAGGGAGTGGATGGCAGGGCAGGGACAGGAGGGAGCCGGCTGTGGGTGCCTGGCAGCCCCTGGGGACCTGGGGACTGCACCCCCATCATGGAGTCCCCTTACCTGTAGCCATAGACACCGCAGAAGCGCAGGGCTGGGAGCAAGACGAGGGTGGCGAAGACCAGGATGAGTGCCAGGACCCACACGGACAGCTCTTCCGGGCGGGAAGTGGGGAAAAGGAGCGTTAGCATCTCGGGAGGGAGAGGCTGGAGGCTCAGGAGGTGGATGCTCAGGGCCCTAACCCGGTCTGTGCAGGCTCAGGGGTCCCTATGCTCAGGGCTTCAGGGGGGTGCAAAAGGGGCAGGAGGACGGACACAAACAAGAAGAGGGTGTTGGTTTGCACCCCGCGCAACGTTCAAGTGCTGGGGAGGACACCGTGGGGAGAGCCTTTCCAGTAGCAGGATGTGCTGTGGGGAGGACAATAACTGCAGCCTATGACAATCATGGAGGACTTCCCCGGCTCTCCTTCCCCGGGGCCCGATGTCCAGCCCTCCTTTCCTCTTGACTGTGGCCCTCTCCCTGGGGCTCCTCCCATGTTCGGGCTGCCTGGGACTGGGGTGCCTGCTCCCCACCTCCTCCATCCTCTCCTCAGCCACCTCGGGGACCTAGTCCTGCCTTGTCTCCGGGTGGCCCCTGTGGGGAAATGTGAGGGAGAAACAAAAGCAGCCAGAGCAGGGAAGTGGGGAAGATGAAGAAATCAGACCGGAACCTCTGGTCCCAGGCCTCAGTCTGCGGCTCCTGCTGTTTGCTGCCATGGCAACAGGAACTCAGGCTGAGAGGTCACTGGGTCAGTGGCTGCCATAACAGCGAATGAAACTGTGGGCCATATTATTAGAGGGCTAAGGTCTGGTCTGAGGGAGGAGTGATGGGGAAACCTGCTCTTCTCTGCCTCTCAGGACCTCACCTGAAGCCTGTGTTGCTCACCAGGCGTCCCTTTCCAATGACTAGTGACAGGTGGTAGGGAAGGATGCTTGGGTGGGGCCGGGTCACATCTCTGTGTCCGTATCACTCCTGTCCTCTGCCCAGCTGGGCTGCACCAGGGGTGGGGGGGAGAGGTGGCCGGGGAGACCTACCCCACTCAGTGCCCCAGGAGCGCTCCTCACTCCACTCGCTCCAGATCCCATTGTAGCTCCCGGGGGTGGGCTTGACCCTCACTCTCGCCTGGTACTTGGTGGAGGGCTCCAGCCATGGCAGGGACATGCTGTGGGCGTTCTGGAGCGACGCTGTCTTGCTGTCCTGTGGGTGCAGGTGTGTGAGCAGGCAGGCCGAGGTGAGGCAGGTGCCCAGCAGCCCGCCCCTCCTGTCCCAGCACCCCAGCCTGCCTGCCAGGTGCCAGTCCCCAGCTGGAGCCACATCCCCAGGTCACTCCCACCGTGGAGGACCAGCCCAGCCCCACGGGGGACAGCACTGTCCAGGACCGGGCTGCATCTCCCGCAACGCACCCTGTGACACGTGACAACACTGAGGCCCAGAAACCCCGAGGAGTCACACGTCCACCCACCTGGAGACCCCTCAACCTCCCAGCTCCTCCGGGGCAGCCTGCACCCACTTGGCCTCCCCAGGAAGCGATGCAGGATGCCTGGACTCTGGGCTCTGAGAACGGGGCTCAGGAGCCCAGGCCCACTCCCAGCTCCACCACTGACCCACCCCTCCTGGCCTCAGTTTCCCACTTTCAGACTAAATGGCTGGGGCTGGCTGCCAGGTTTCTGATCTGGGCTCTGTGGAGCCCCAGGTTGTGGACACAGCCCCGAGGGCTGCCTGGGGGTGGGGGCAGGAGACGGAGCCCCGGCCGGGGCCCTGCCTGACTCCACAGAAGCTGCTCTGCTCTACCAGCTGCACGTCTGAGTCCAGGTGAGATTCCTCTGAAGAACTGTCCCCTTTATGACTTTGGCAAACCCTTCATGCAGCTGTCCCTCCACCCTCCCCACCCTGGCGTCTATGCCCCCTTTGCAATTCTGAGTCGGCTGTGTTAGTTTTGGCCAAGTCACATGACCTCCGGGAGCCTCAGTTCCTTCACCAAGGGATGGGACGGTGACCTGCTGACCACCTGGGGTCATGACACCAAGTCCCAGTGGCTTCCTCTTGCGGGTCACCTGCTGGGAGCCAGGCACCTGGCAGGTGTCGCCCTCCTGTGTGTTGTCTCCCAGCCCCTTCCCCACACCAGCCCCTCCCGGGGCCCAGGCCCTCACCTCCCATGAGGCTGTGTCTTTCTTGTACTGGACCTGGAAGGTGTGGCCTATGTGTTTGTACATCATTTCCTCCGCTTTCCAGAGCAGGACATAGCCGTCTTTGCTCCTGGTCACGTTGAGTGTCGGGGGCGCCATCTGGACTGGAGGGAGGGACACTTTTAGGGAAGATTATTCCTAATATCCCTCCGATCGAACATTCCTTGTCTTCCATGCTGGTCACTGGTGACTCCTCCACTGGCCCAGGACCCTGGTCCCACCTGTCTCGGGGTCTCTGTGCCCCGAGTGGGGCATCAGCATCTTTCCTCGGCTGGGCAGCCCTACCCCGGGAGGTGCTGAGGTAAACTACTGTCTGTTGGGCAGTGGCGCCGTGGCTGGGTTCCTGGTTACTCGTGCTGGTGGAAGTCCCAAGTTTGGCCCTCTTGGGCCTTTTACTCTGAATTAACCTGGCGGATTTGGAGTCATCGCTCTGAGAGCGTCTCTCCCAGACACTTGCCTTTACGCCACCTTCAAAAGGAGAGAAGGCCGAGCGCCTGGCCCCGGAAAGGACCTCTCTCCCCCATGACTCCAGCCTGTCCTTGCTGCTGCCCACATGGGTTTGCTGGGCACAGAACGGGCGCCTGTCCTCCTGAGATGGGATGCAGTGCAGACTCTCAGGAGGGAACTCAGAGGCACTCACTGAGGACACGTGTCCCCTCATTAGTCCTGGACACAGGTCAGGCTTTTCGGGTGGCCCTGTGTCCACTCCCCCTCAGGGTGACCCTCAGGACGTGCCATGATGAGAGGTTGTGGAAGCTGAACAGCAGCCCCTACGGAATCCGGGTCCTGCCCCCGGAGCTTGTTACCTTACACAGCAAAATGGACCTTGTGATGGGGACATCATCCTGGATTATCCAGGTGGGCCCTCAACGTAATCACAGGGGTTCTGATCAGAGGAACGCAGGAGGGAGGTCTGACTACAAAGAGAAGGCAGAGAGGCAGAAGCAGGAAGAGATTTGAAGATGCCACCGTGTCATCAGTGCTGTCGAGTCCATTCCACTCCCACTGACCCTGTGGACAGCAGAGCAGAACCCTGCCCGGTCTTTCTGCGCCATCCTCTCAGCCTCCTGCACTGTATCAGATGGTGCTCCGCTGCCACTCACAGGGTTTTCACGGCCAATTTTTTGGAAGTGGGGGCCAGGTCCTTCTTCCTAGTCTGTCTTAGTCTGGAAGCTCTGCTGAAACCTGTCCACCATGGGTGGCCCTGCTGGTATTTGAAATACTGGTGGCATAGCTTTCAGCATCACAGCAACACACAGCCGCCACAGTATGACCACCGACAGACGGGTGGTGTGGTCCCGACCGGAAATGAACCCGGGCCGTGGTGGTGAGCGCTGAATTCTAACCACTCGACACCAGGGCCAGCTAGTGCAGCTCTAGAAGCTGGAAAAGGCCCAGAAATGGATTCTGCCCCAGGGCCCCCGAGGGCGTGCAGGCCTCCAGCACCTTGACTTTAGCCCAGTGAGACCAACTGTCGTCTTCTTGCCTCCAGGACTGTCAGAGAAAGTGTGTGTTGTTTAAGCCACTATGTTTGTGGTCATTTGTTGCAGCAAGAACCGGAAACTAACACAGAAGCGGAAGATTCTAGCCAGGGCTCTGCACTTGCTGTGTGACTTCATCCAGTTGCCTCCCATCTCTGAGCCTCAGCTTCCTCCACTGTGAAACAAAGACCACGGTCACCATTGCTCTGCTGCCTCCCCTCAAGTCAGGTGTGAGGGTCACGGGAGAGAAGGGCGAATGTGAGTGGGCTAAGAGTGGGCTTTCTGCCCACTGACCAGCGGGCTGTCACGGGGACTGCTGGGCTCAGAGGGGAAGGAGCTTGTGCACCGGGTCCGACAGGACAGAGCGGCCTTCCTCTGCAGGGCTGGCCTCATTCGTCTCAGGTCGGAGCTCTCTCAGGCTTCAGGCCGTGCAGAAACAGAAAGACTTCCAGTTCTTTGCAGCAGGAAATGCTCCAGGATTTTTCTGGAAGGGTGAGGGGTGGCCAGGCAGGATCTCCGAATGGAGAAGGAGGCAGCCTCCAGAGTCAGACCTGGGCTCCAAGGCTGATCGCCTTCTTTCTTGTGTGACTGGAGCCCCCGTTTACGGGGACAGACACCGGGCATTAGCGAGGCCGCCAATCTAGGGGCGACCCGGAGACTCCAGCCTGGGTCTGTCCGGCAGACCCGCTGCCTGACCCAGTGCCCAGAGGCTCGGCCCTCACAATTAAAAGGACACAGCACGGAACACTCTGTAACATTAAAGTGCGACGCAAGTGTGAGAGCTCTCTTCTCTTTGGGGCCTTCAACGGACGGCAGAGACAATAAGAACGATAATAATAATATCATATTTACCTACATTGTTATTTTTTATCCGCGTTTTCCTTCAAAGGCCTCAAGAAGGAGAAACGCCTTCCTTCCATCCCCCTCGTCCCCACCGCCAGCCTCACCCCTTCCTCCCCACCCCCATCCCAGGAAGACCCACGGCAGGTAGAGGAGCGAGGGAGGACCCTGGAGGAAGAGGGGGACAAAGGACAGAGAGCAGACAGCAGATGGGGGAAGGCCTGTACTTTCTGGAATGTTTGGACATTGGTCAACACACTTTGAGGGCCTGCTGTCTGTCTTGCGCTGCTAACGTGGGCACAGGAAGAAAGCAGTAACCAGAGCAAGCCCCTGCCCTCAGGAAGTGGACACACTGGATAAACGCGTGTTGGGTGGTGGTAAGTCCTGTGGGAAAGGGAAGTGAGACAAGAGGGTGCATCATGATTTCCAGGTGGGAGAGCTGTGTTGAATACGATTTTCCAAGAAGGCTTCACAGAGACTGCGATATTGGACAAAAGCCTGAAGGAGATAAGGAAGGAAGTCCTGATGACCTGAGAGAACAAAGCTTCCCAGCAGAGGAAACAACAGTTGCAAAGGCCCTGAGGCAGGAGGGTGCAAGAGATTGTCACCAACACAGAGGAGGCCCTGGGGCCGGGACAGGGGAGGAGGTCTGTGACAGGGACTTCGGCTGCTGCTCTGTGCAGGATGGAAGGATTTGGAAGTTTTCGGGTAGAGGAGGGGCACAATTTGATAATGTGTTAAGAGAGTCCCACAGGCTGCTGGATTGGGAAGACGCTGAAGGGAAGGCTAGGAGGTAAGAGGGGGGGCTGGGAGGAGCCAGGGGTGAGGATCCGGGATCCAGAGAGATGGTGGCTTGTACCAAGGCGAGGTGGTAAACAGATGGGCCTATTCTAGGTGCATTTCAAAGGTACAGATGGCAGAATTTGCTGGTGGACTGGACGTGGCATTTGAGAGAAAGCTGTGATCCCAAGGTCTCTGGCTTGGACAAGTGAAAAACAGACTCATCATTTAGAGAGATGGTGGGGAAAGCGGAACAGCAGATGGGACGGACAAGGGAGCGTCCACCTTGGAGCATAGGAGGGGTGGAATGACCACAGACATCTGAGGGGTGACGTGCAGAGGGCAATTAGGACCAAGTCGGGGGGCTAAGAGGTCCAGACACTGCAGGCTGAGAAGAGAACACAGAGCAGAAGTAATGGGGGGAGTATTTTCAGAATTGTTCTGGCATGTTATCAACTGCATCACTTACGTATTTTCTGAGAACTTCAAATAACGATTAGAATGACTTCAGTTTGCATTGCTGGACTGCATTGTGTTAAAAGCGACGCACGTGGAGACTGGGCCGTGAGGAGCCCTGAGTTTACTTGGGTTACACAATAAGACAGAGCTGTCCCAAGACCCTCGCACAGAAGGCTGGGGGCAAACTCACTGTTCTCTGAGCTCTTGATAAATTTCTCTTCCTCCTTTGGCCGAACAGAGACGAGGTACTGGCTGTGGGTCCTGGGGTCGGGCACGGGGATCTGGCATCGGTGCAGGATGTAGGGGCTGCCGGGCTGGTCCTGCAGCACTGGGGAGCACTGCTTCTCCCTGAGGACCACAGCAGAGGTGAGGATGGGGGGAGGCGGGGACCACGGGGGAGACGAGACCTCGGGATGAGCTGAGGCTGCTGCTGGGGCCCCCAAACCCAGGAGGAGGCCTGGAGAGGGCACAGCCAGAGGAGGGGAGGGGACGGAGGAGGGGGCACTCACCCCGCATCAGGGCTGGACCTGTAGAAGAGGGCGAAGGAGACCGAGCTGGCCACCTCGGTCCTCACTTCCCAGGAGCAGCTGAGCGCGGCGGCCCCATCGAAGAAGCACTGGAGGTCCCGGGGCTGGGCCTCGTCCCCTGGGAGGGGAGACAGTCCCTCACTCACTCCCTCCTTCGCTCATGCCCGGCTCTCAGCGGCCACCATGAGACTCATCGCAGAGAGACCACGGGCCGTGGGGCCAAAGAGCCCAGGGCTTAAACGTCAGCCTGAACCTGCCGGCCGGGTGAGCACAGATCAGAGAGAATTCCGTGGACCTCCATACGCCTGTGTGAACGGGAGAGCGTCCACGTTCCAGGGTAGGGGTGTCACACAGCGACGCTGGTGTGTCTGCACGCGGTACAGCTCGCAGGACAACAGAGCTGCTCGCAAGGCCACTGTCACTATTATTGGGATTGTTCCCCGTCAGAACGTGTGCGGCACCCTGGGGCCCAGCAGTGAGTAAGCTGCAGCTGCCGCCTCTGCAGGGTCACTGTGCGGATGGGGCCCGAGGAGAGTGACTCTAGACAGGTGGCACAGGAGGTCCGTGGAATCGCACAGTGTGGACCCCCTGACCCCTTCTGTCCGGGAGCTGTAATGAGCCCCTCCCCGCAGAGAGGCATTCACCCCAGCTCGACTCTGTTACCCGGCCAGGAGTCCCAGCAGACTTCCAGGCTCCACTGGCTGATTCACGGTATGTTCCAGAAGGCAATGCTCCCCCCTTCCTAAATTGTGCAGGTCTCCTCCACCATGAAGCCTTCCTTGGTTTCCAGACTGTAAGCTCCATGGGGACAAGGATGCTGCCCTGCTGCTCGGTGCTCTCTTGGCAAATGTAGATGCCCAGTGGTGGGACATCAGTGAATGAATGGATTCTCTTCCCTAACTATGCTTTGCTCCTCCAACTTCCCTTCATCCGGGCTGTACCTCATCCTTTCCCTCCAGGGTGAATCTTCACACTGCTTCATGGGCTCACTCATCCAGCCTGGCTCTCACTTCCCACCCTGGACCCATACCCTCGTAGCCCTCGCCTCTCCGGGCTTCCTCACTCATCGGACCATGGGACGCTCCCTCACTGGCTCCCACACTACCCTCTGGAGCAGGGTTGGGTAAATCACGGCCGAGGGACAAATCTGGCCCACAGCTTGTTGTGTGGCCTGAAGCTGAGGATGGATTTTTACATTTTGTCACAATTCTTTTTATCAGAAAAATATCTTGCCACGCGTCAAAACTAAATGAAATTCAAAATTGTGTGCAAACTAAAGTTTTATCAGAACACAGCTGACACGTTTACGTGTTTTCTACAGCTGCTCTCACGTTACAACGGCAGAGTTGAGGATTTGCAGCTGAGACCATCTGGCTGCAAAGCCTAAATTTCTTCCGATCCAGCACCATGCAGAAGTTAGCTGATCTCTGGAGAGAGGGTGACCTCTAACCTCTTTGCAGGGCACAGAAGCATCTCCCCTCTCCTTCCTCCCGCTGTCCAGACTTCTTGACCCTGATGCTCCCGGGACACAGTTATTAGCGCTTTTCCAACCTGCCTTACCCTCCAGGCTCACCCAGCCTTCGCACCCTCCGTTTCCTCTGCCGGAAGCGCTCTTCCTGCTCTCTCCTCCCCCCACCCTTCAGATCTCCCTGGGAAGCTCTTCATCTGCAAAGCCCGTCCTGAGCCCCCAAGGGCTCCTTGCCCTTCAGCACGCGGCACACACCCGCCTTCAGTGAGCCATCACTCAAGAGGACACCTGGTGCTTCTGGCCTCTCCAGCCTGTACCTGAGCTCCAGCTGGAGCGTCCTCTTTCTCACCATCCAACACACATTTTGAGACATTGTTTGAAATGAACGCACCACGGCCTCGCCCGTCCCCTCTTCTAGGGAACAGCTTCGTGCTGCCGGGATGAAGAAAGGCCGGAAACAGCGGCCGAGCCCCCTCCCCTCTGACACCTGCAAGGACAGCAGGGTGGCCCAGGGTTGGTGACCTCGGGCGCTAAATTAAGACCTTCCTGGGTTTGAATCTCAGCTCTGCCACCAGCCGCTGAGAGGCTGTGGGTGTTCACTTCCCTCCCTCCGTCTCATCACCAGTCAAATAGCAACAACAATAGCAACTAATCTGGTATTGTTTTGAGGGTTCCGTGAGAACCAGCAGTGTCTCCTAAAGGCCAGGAACGTATGTGGTTTTGACCGTGTCAACACATGTGGTTTTTGCCGTGTCAACGTAACTTTTATATGACTCGTCTTTTTAATTTAGCCTCATTCTAAGAAATTGTTACCTTGCATGCACCAGTTTGAAGAGTCGGTTATATTTCTTTCTAATTTATTGTCAAATAAAATCTAATTATATAAAATGATCGCCGACACCCACTCAAGACCATTGGCTTTCATGGGCCGCTGTACACACGTGGCGCACACATTGGGGCCACTCAGCGAGGGCCACCAGGTGGTGACCTCCGTCTCTGCAGTGCAGGAAGCGCTTGGCACGTCTGACCCATCGCTGTCAGGACTGCCCAGTGGGGGCACTCTGGAAAAGTCATGTCGTCCCTCTGGGTCTCAAGTGCCTCATCTATACAATGGGTTGTTGTAGAGACTGGATGAAATCATGTTAATGGGAGAGTTTTCAGGATATAGTTTATGACTGCATAGGAAGGAATGTTCTGGAAGGGACGCCTTCAGTGCTGGCAGGCAGTGTCCTGGCAGGCGGTGGAGCAGCCAGGGTGAGGTGAGGCAGGCGCCTCTGACCAGGACCCTCACGCTGTACCTGCTCCAACGCCCCCATCACAAGGAGACCACCTACTCTTCCCCCAGGAGACCAAATCCAACCCCGAGCCAGGGTCTCCACCCCTGGAAGACGCTCGCTCCCTGGCCCGCCTCCTGCCATCCAGCCACCCGTAGGGCCCACCGTCCACACAGGGACCACCCCTGGCCAGGGCCCCCAGGCCTCACCATGCTGGGCCAGATTGATGTTGAGCTGGGCACCCAGAGGCCTGTCTGGTCGGAATGAGAAGTAGTCTCTGTCAGCAAGGGCGAAAAACTTGTAGGGAATGACGCAACTTCTGGGCACACAGCTGAGACAAGAGTCATCTAACCAGGACGTGTCATCACTGAGACGGCAGGCCACTGGCTGTGGGGGGTCCCTGCCAGGAGAGGACACGGGTCAGCCTCAAGTGAAGAAGAATCAGTCGTTCACAGACGTTACTGAGTGTTACCACGTGCGAGAGTTTGTCCAGGGCCATTGACCAAAACACACAGAAATCCCTGCCCCCGGAGCCACATCCTGGTGGAGGGAGACACACGGGACATGTGAATAAAATATGTCATGTTTCAAACAGAGAAGACCTAACGTCAACAGCACCGCGGGGAAGGGGGGGCTAGGGTGCAACTTGAAATGGGGGGGTCAGGGAGGGCGGCGTGAGCAGGCGGCATGAGCCCTGGAGCATCCCACGGTGTAGGGTCGGGTACCGGGGTGAGCCAGCAAAAGAGCTCCGGAGGCTGGAGAGGCACGGGGCCCACCTGGGATGGGACGGTCCTACAGGTCGAGTGGAGAACACTGGGCTCACCTGTGCCAGGTGAGGCTGACGGGTCAAGTAAAGAAGACAGAGAATGACCTTCAGGTTCAGCCACACGAGGTCACAGGTGATCTTGACAGAGAAGCTGGCTGCCAGTGTGGGGGTGACATCCTTAATCAGAGTGGGCTCAGGGGAGGTACATGGGAGAAGGTAGTGTAGTGTTGATGCAAAGGGAAGCAGAGGACAGGCCCGGCCAGAGGAGGGGGTCAAGAGGCACTAGGACCTGCAGCCCTGGGCGGCATCTGTAAGCCAGTCGGGGCCGTGGGCTCAGTGATTGGAGATGATCCCAGGGGAAGGCCCATCCACCACACAGTGAGAGTGGGCACCAGGGTGGCAGCAATGTCCTTGAGCAGCAAGACCAGATGGGACCCCAGCTGAGGCCTCAGAAGGGACAGGGACAGGAAATCCTACAGCCAGATCCAGGGAGGCAGGCCGATATGGGGGGCCCGGTGAACATGGAAGGAGCCCGGGAGCTTCTCCTTTGGGGGTGTCTGTGGTCTCAGGGCAGGAGGAGGGGTCACAGCGGAGGGGGGAAGGTGGAGCAGGGACTCAGGAGAGTGGAGAAGGAGCATGGAGGCTCCCGGGAGAGCAGGAGAGAGAGCTGAGGGGCGATGCTGGGGGTTTGAGGAGCCGGCTCTGGGGGGTGCCCTGTGACGCTGGCTGTTTAATGGTCTCTGTTATGGTGAGCGAGACTCTCCCCAAACCCGGAATGGTGTGAGGATCCCTCCCACACAGCATGTGCCCAGGAGACCACGTGAGGAGAGAGGAGCAGACCCACACCCTGGAGGTGGCCGGGCCTCGGGGAGACACAGAGCCCACCCCGCAGGCCAGACACAGGGCACTGGTCCCGCTCGGCCGCTCGCCCACCATGTGGCTGGGGGAGGGACCTCACCTCCAGGGCCTCAGCCTCCTCCTCTGTGAACCGGGCGGCACATCCTGGCCCTGCCTGCCTCACAGTGACAGTGGATTGAGACACGCTCCGTGGGGCGGTTTCGTTAATTTGTGATGAAATGAGACTGTCACCATCACCATCATCAACCACATTAGTGTAGACGGCTTTTCCGGGAAACCCCGACATCAGACACCAGCACCTGGGCCTGGCAGGCCGCCCGCCGGAGGAGGAGCTCCCAGGCGGTGCCTCCCCTCCTCTGTTCTCTGCCCCCCACCCAGCACAGCCCCACGTGGTGGGGCCCCTCCCTGCCCCCGGGCCCCCGGGGCGTCGCTCACTCGTTCAGCCTGCGGTGCAGAGTCACGTTGAGGAACCGCGGGGCGTCCCGCGCGTCCGCCCACCTGCAGACGATGCGGCTGGTGTAGTCGTTGTGGCAGCTCAGGGTCTGCAGCGGGACGGTCCCTGCCCAGGGGGACACAGGAAGGGGTCACACTTCTCCCCTCCAGGTGTCCTAGCCACCACCCTTCCCTGCCCCTCCCGGGCGCCTGGCGCTGGGGGGTCCCCCAGAGTCCTGTCAAGGCTCCCGGCAGCGAGGCAGAGAACCCAGGGGCCCTGGGCGGGGCCGGGGGCTTTGTGTGTGTGAGGGTCCTGATTGCGGACCCTGCTGTCTGGAGAGAAACAGAATATTCTGGTCGATCACAGAGCGTTCCCTGAGCCCCAGCTGCGTCCTGCTCCTGGACCAGGTCTCCGTCCCACCCCAGGACGGGACGTGCGTCAGGCACAGGCCCTGCCCTGACCCTCGGGGCAGCCTGGGAGGAGAGGCACAAAAGCCCCTCTAAGAGGCAGCGTGGCAGAGCCCTTCCCTGACCTCCCCACCCTGGTCTCCTGGCCAGCTGCCGGGCCTGATGGTGGGAGAAGGGACTGTGGCTCCGGCGGTTATCAGAGAAGCCAAGTTCTCTGGGAGCCCCCGGGGAGGAGGGTTCGCGGGCCTCGGGAGCCCAAGGAGCGTCCCAGCTGGGCCTCCAGGCAGGAGGAGGATGCTGGGGCCAAAGCAGGGAGAGACCCCCAGACCAAGGATCCCCCAGGAGCAAAGGTGCAGAGATGGGAGCCGGTCAAGGTCGTCGTCAGAGCAGCAGAGTGTCTGGTGGGGGAGGAGGGGCAGAGAAAAGACTGGAACCGCTGGCCTGGAGGTTAGAGGCGTCAAATGCCACACTGAGAAATGTGGGCAGAGAAGGGATGCAAGTGGAGATGGAGTTTACAGGAGGCCAGAGAGGAATGAGCAGGAGTGTGGGAGGAGGAAGAGGGAGACGCCAGGGAAGATCAGAGAGAGAGAAGAAACGAGGCAAGGGAGGGCGGAGGGAGGGGGGAGGGAGGGAAGATGGGAGCTGCTGGGGTGTGGGAGCTTCCTCAGGACAGCGGCCCAGCAGTGGGGAGGGGTCAGACCAGGGCAGGGAGCATCGGTCTCACCTTGGGCCCCTGCCACGCTGAGCCCCCAGCACAGAGCCAGCAGGGCGACAGGGAGCAGCTCCCGGGTCAGCGCCATGTCTGTGTCAGCTTCAGATGAATAGGGGGCTGGCACCGGTGGGTTCTGGCTGTGGGTGGGGTTGAGGGTCCTCGCTGTCCCGGAGGCCAGGCCTATCTCAGCAGCTCTTGTCCTCCACCCACTGCTGTTCTCCCCCAGGGACTGGAGAAAGAGATGGGACAGGCTGAGGCCCCCACCGTTCTCTTCTGCATGAACATGACTGGGGTGAGGGGGTGAGGGGGTGAAGGCCTTGACGGGAGGGGAGTAGGAGGCCTGGCCCCCGGCCCTGCTGCTGCCCCCGCTGGGACCCTGGATGAGGGTCTCCTCCTGTGGACCCAGGTGGTCCCTTCAGCCGCAGCTTTCTACCAGTCACCCCGGTGTTGGTGTGAGCACTGCGTGTTCGAAGAGTCAGCTGCGGGGTTGACACGTGTTTTGGGTGGGTGGGCTTTGGGGATCCAGCTCCTTCACACGGAGCCTTTCGTCTCCTAGGTCTCGAGGACACACAAGCACAGCCTGGGCCCCACTCAGCCAACACCATGACTCCGTGTGCTTGCTCCCCCTCCCACGTCGCCCGGGCGCTCCCTCTCCCCTGCAGGAGGCTGAGCCGCTGGCCTTCCCTGATCTGTTACAAGCAGAGCAGAGTCAGGCGTCTCAGCTTCTCTTCTTCCTCAAAATTTCTGAAACCTACAAAACTCACACCCGCACCCAGGCTCTGGGACAACCACGTGGGGACCAGCTGCCCCACGAGGGCTCCTATAAACCCTGGGGGAGCTGGAGCTGGTCCCTGACCCAGAGACTCTGTCTGGCTTCCTTCTCCTGGGAGCCTCTGTCGGACAGTGGGAATACTGTCCTTCCCTTACCAGCCAGGTCTGTGATTACATCCCAGTTTTCCAGAATTCGATTAATAATTTCTTGTTTAGCAATACATTTCTTTAAAGGCAGCCCTTTAAGGAAAAACCAGGGAAAGATTAACAAAGAATTCGGCACAGCAGTTATCTCCTGCCTGGGAAAGGTGGTAGGAAGGAGGACGTGATGGAGATGGGGTTTGCAAGGAGGAAGCAGGGTTTCCGGGTACAGAAATTGATAAGTATCTGTCCTCAACGCCCTCCCACCTCTGTCTCTCCATCTTGGCAAACCACAACTTTGTGGCTGACTCCAACTCTCCACTTAGCTGTCCCTGCACAGCCGAAATAAACCACATCAACTGGTCTTGCTTTAAATCCTTGACAGTGATCCAGACGTGTTGCCAGACCCCCCACCCGACGCTGCCCTGGTCCACTTGCTCTTCCCATCTCCCGGGAGGTGGTTTCACACCTGCTCCTCTCCCCTTACACCTCCAGTTCCACTGCACCCATTCTCACTCTCAGCCTCCACCTGCTTTCTCCCTCCCTGGGAAAACTGATCAGAAAGCCCCACAGGCTCTCATCACCAGCATCTGCAGACGTCTCATGACCCACACACTCTGTGCCCTTGCCTGTTGCCACCAATGGACTCTCCATCCTCCTGTCCAAAGCCACCCCCCCAACTACTGCACAGGATCCACCCATGCTTGCCTCCTCAAGGACACGGCTCCAGAAATCCCCCCTCCTTCTCTCTCCGATAGCATCAGTTTGGGCCTCTCTACTGGATTACTTCCATCAGCTTACACCAGTGCTGTAATTTCTTCCATCTTTAAAAAACACTTTTTCTTGGTCCCACTTTCTCCCGCCATCTTGCACCTTATTTCTCTTCCCTTCTTTTCAGTAAACTCCCTCAGAGTTGTCTGCATTCAGCATCCCCAAGCCCCATCCACCCGTTCTGTCTACTCTGACCAGGATCTCGCCCATGCCAACAACCACTTTCTTCCATCCCTACTGGCAACCCGTTGGTCCAAGTCATCATCATATCTCATCTGGAATTGTGGGAAAGCCTCCTAACAGATTTTCCTGTTCCCATCCTCACCTCCCCTCACCATCTATTCACAAGACAGAAGCCATAAACAGATGTCAATCCTCTGATAAAAACTAGGCACTGATTCTCCCATTACAGGGAGCATACAAGCAGAGTCCTTCCAACGGCTTACAAAATCTGCCCCCTATTTCTTCTTTGTCTCCTTTCCTGCTGTTCCCCTCCTAGGTCACTGTGCTCCAGCCCTACTGGCCTCCTGAGCGTTCCTCAAACGCTCCAGGCATGCTCTTCCCTTAGAGTCTTTGCTCTGGCTGTTCCCTCTGACTGGGACATTCTTCCCTTCAATATCCACGTGCCTAATTGCCTCACCTCCTTCAATTCTTTGCTCAGTGAGACATACCTCGACCCTCCTCCTCCCTCCTCCAAACCCTGGTGTTCCTTACCCAGTAGAGCACACATTATTTTCTAACACACTATACAACACTTATTTTTTGTGTTTGTTATTTCTCCCTCTCCGTTAGCTCCATTTCTTTCCATCATCTTTCTCTCCCCCCATGTTCCAGAAGGGCAAACATTTTTTTGTCTTCTCTTTTCACTGATGCATCTCATTACTTAGAACAATTCGCAATGCATATTTGTGGGAGGAATACATTTCTTAACGTGAGTGATGCGTAGCCACGTGTTCATTTTATTATTTTTCTGAAATGGTAACTGTAAGCTTTTGTGCTCTTCTGTATGTACAAAGTAAGATGTATAACTTAAAAAAAATTAGAAAAAAATGAAAGAACTTGCTAACTAATGAGTAGCAAGTAGTTAAACTGTTGAAAACCAGTGATGAAAGGAAAATCTTCAAGGCAGCCAGAGAAAAAAGACATTGCATACATAGTAACAAAAGTAAGGCTGATAGCCGACTTCTCATCAAAATCTATGACAACCACAGGACAATGAAGGAAATATTAAAGGTACTAGTGAAAAAAAAACCCTGCCAACCTAGAATTCTATATCCAGTGAAAATATCTTTTGACAACAAAGGTGAAATGAAGACATTTCAGACAAACCAAGGCTGAGGGAATCATTGCCAACAGACCTACACTATGAGAAATGTTAAAGGAAGCTCTTTAGGATGAGGCAAAATGATTCTAGATGGAAATGTGAATCTACATAAAGAGATAGAGCACCAAAAATGATAAATATGGGTAAATATAAACTATTTTTTCTCCTTTTTAATTTAAAAGATCATTGATTATTTAAAGCAAAAATCACAGCAAGGCATCATAGGGCTTATAATATTATGGAAGTAAAAATGTGACAGCAATAGCTCAGAGGCAAAAGGAGGAAGTGGAAATATTCTGATGTAAATTCTTACATTACATGTGAAATCGTAAAATATAATTTGAAGCTAAACTATGATAAATTATAGCTGCCCATTGAACATGTACAGCAGGGTTTCTCTATTGTGCAGGGCTGTCCTGTGCATTGCAGGATGCTTACTATCATCTGTGACCTCTGCCCACTGGATGCCAGTAGCATTCCATTCTTCTGCCAGTTGTGACAACCAAAAATCTGTCCAGACATTACTAAATGTCCCCTAAGGGGCAAAATCGCTTCAGTTGAGAAATACTATTTTAGAGTAGTTACTAAAAAAAATTTTTTAAATAAAGCAAGCCAATAAAGGAGATAAAATATAACCCTAAAAGAAGTTCAATTAAAGCCAAAGAATGCAAGAAAAGAGGAAGAAAGGAATAAAATACATATAGGACAAGTAGAAGAAAAACAGCAAGATGATAGCCTTAAAAACAACCATAGCTATGACAATTATAAGTGTAAATGGCACAAACACTACAATTAAAAGGCACAGATTATGAGACTGGATATACAGATTTAGACAAACAAGACCCAACAAAATGATGTCTTTAAGAAACCACTTCAAAGTCACAGAAAGGTTAAAAGTACAGTGATAGGAAAAGCTATACCGTGATACTATGCAAATACTGATCATAAGAAAGCTGGTGTGGCTATATTAATATCAACATACAGCAGAACAAAGATTGTTATCTGGGACAAAGATGGACATTTCATAATGCAAAAGGGGTCAGTTCATCAAGAAAACGTAACAAACTAAAATAAGTATGTACTTCACTAGGGAGCTTCAAGGACATGAAGCAAAAATTGAAAAAAGTGAAATGAGAAATAGACAAATCTAGAATTATAGATGGATATTTCTACAGTCCTCTCTCAGTAATTGGTGAAACAGTTGCTAAGAATAGAAAAGACTAAAACAATACTATCAACCAACTGGACCTAATTGACATTTGTGGAATATTCACCAGCAACAACAGAATAAACAATCTTCTCAAGTCCACGTGGTCATTCACCAAGATATATTATATTCTATGTCAGGAAACAAGACTAAATAGATTTAAAAGAGTTGAAATCATATATAGTGTCTTCTGTTCAAATTAGAGGTCACTAACAATTATAGATAAATACCTGGAAAATCCCCAAATATTTGGAAAATAGATTTTCCTAAATAAGCCTTGGGTCAAAGAAAAAGTCACAAGAAACATCAGAAATATTTTGAACTGAAAAAAGTGAAAAGGGACTCAGCAGAAACAGTATTTAGAGAAAAATTTTATGCTTTAATTGATTATCTCAGAGAAGAAGAAAGGTATAAAACTGATGATCTAAACTGCCAACTTAAGATGCAAGAAAAAAAGAATAAATTAAACACAAATAAGTAAAAGGAGGAAATAATTAAAATAAGAGAAGTCAATGAAATAGAAAACAAGAATAATTAGAGAAAATTCAAATGCTATTTTCTTTTTTCAATCAATGAAATTTATAAACCTCTAGCTAGGCTAATCAAGAAAAAACAAAAAGAGAGTGAGAAGACGCAAATTACCAGTATCAGGAAAGAAGCAGGCATCACTACAGATTCTACAGACATTAAAGTGATAATAAGAAAATATTACGAGCAACTTTATGCCCATGTTTTTGTCAACTTAGATAAAATGGAAAAAATTCTTAAAAGACACAAATTGTCCAAACTAACTCAAGAAGTATTAGAAATTTTGGATAAGCCTGTATCTGTTTAAAATGTTGACTTTATAATTAAAAACCTTCTCACAAAGAAAATGCCACACCCAGGTGGCTTCACCAATGAGTGCTAATGAATAATACGAATTCTACACAAACTTGGAGGTGGGAACACTTCCCAACTCATTTTATGAGGCCGTTAATACCCTTATAGCAAAGACACTACAAGAAAAAAAAATTACAGATCAATATTGCTCATGAATGTAGACATAAAAATCCATGACAAAATATTATCAAGTTGAATCGAACAATATATAAGGAAGATAAGACAATTGGATAATGTGGGGTTTACACCAGATAGGCAAAGTTGGTCTGACATTTGAAAATCAGTCAATGTGATTTAGCACATTAACAGACTAAAGGAGAAAAAGCAAATGATTATCTCAATATACACAGAAAAAGCACTTGACGAAATTCAACACCCATCTATGATACAAGAAAAACGAAACACCTGCCAGTAAAGTAGGAATACGAAAGCATTTATTCAGCCCGATAAAAGACATCTATGAAAAAGCTACAACTGCTTTCCCCCAAAGATCAGTAAGAAGGCAAGAATGTCCACTCTCACCACTGCTATTCAACATTTGCTGGAGGTCTCAGCCAACGCAATCAGTCAAGAAAAAGAAGTAAAATGCATGCCTTTTGGTAAGGAAGAAATAAAACTGCCTCTATTCACAGATGATACTCATGTACACAGAAAACCTTAAGGAACCTACCCAAAAAAGCTATTAGAACCAAGTGAATTTAGCAGAGTTAGAGGGTGCAAGGTCAATATACAATGTTTGGGGGGAAAAGAATGATTGGTGCTCAAGGACAGTCAATGCCCTTGGACAAGGTCATCTGGGCAAGAGACAACCCTGCTTAGCTCCTAAATTGAGCTTACTGAGCCACACTGAGCTTTGAGTCTGAATGGAGCAGATCTCCAGGTACCACCTTCTGCATCCCTCTTCCTCTGCCCCCACACCCCTCATGTGTACTCACGTACCTTCACACACACAAACATACACCTTTAAAGCCGTGTGTCAGGGACTGTCAGGTCTAATACCCTATTCTAAAGATAGGGAGACAGAAGCCCAAAGTGGAGGGGGAACATTCTCACTGTCACATCTCAGTGGCAAACCAGGGGACAGCACAGATATCTGAGTCCAGAGCTCTGTCCTCCACCCCCTAGTTCCAATGCCTGGCTGAGTGGCCAAGCCCTAACCTCCCCAGACCCTGGAGCTCCCCTGCCCACTCAACCCCAGGCCCTCCCTGGCCCTTCCATCCCAGGCTGCCCACGTGGCCCCCGCTCCCCGCCCCACCCGTAGCCTGCCCCCGAAAGCCGGGCCATACCTCTCTGCGCTGGACAGACCAGCCTGCTGCTGGAGTCTCCCGGGAGCAGAGTGCCTCTCACGCTTCCTATTTATGCTGACGTCGTTAGGAAATGGAGGGGCAGAAAGAGGAAGCGACGCTGGCCCAGGCCTGTTTCTGTGCAAGTGACTCTTCGCAAGATTGCCCAGCTTCCCAGAATCGTGGACAGCAAGATAGCCACTTTTTTCTAAGCCTCACTGACTTTGTAATGTTGTGCTTGTACCCTACTTTGTCTCCCTGTGAACTCCTACGCACCCTCTAACTGCCAGCTCAATGCAAAGTTCCTCCATGCAGCCTTCCCGGACGCCCCCAGGGGGATGCAGGGGGAGGTGGCTGCAACGACCAGAGCAGGTGAGAGCCCAGAGCCAGACGGACCTGGGCTGGACTCCCCCTCCCCTACTGCTCGCAGCGTGAGTGCTATGGACTGAATTGTGTCTCCCCAAAATTCACATGTTGAAACCCTAACCGCTAGTGCAACTGTGTTGGAGACAGGGCCTTATGGAGATAAGATTAAACGAGGTCATAAAGCTGGGGTCCTGATGCAATAGAATTAGCGTCCTTATAAGAAGAGGCATCAGAACGTCCTTTCTCTCTCAAGGTCTCTCACTCTCTCTCCACTGTGAGCGGACACGGTGAGAAGGCGGCCAGCCATCTACATGCCAGGAAGAGAGCTCTCACCAGGAATGGAATTGGCTGGCACCTTGATGTGGGACTTCTGGCCCCAGGACCATGAGACAGGTGGTCTGTTGTCTGAGCCACCCCGTCTGTGGTATGTCGTTACGGCAGCCCAAGCAGACTGACACGGCGACCCTATGCAAACGCCCACCTGTAACTGCTCCGAGCCCCAGCATCTTCACCTGTTACTTGAAGATGCTCATCTACAAACCTCAAAGGGGTTTTGAAGGGATCAGAGGAGATGATGCCCGGCACGCGCTAATCCTCAATTGGCGTGAACTGAAAGTGCTTTTATCCCCCTTAGTTCCTCTTTTCCCCTGCACCTTCCCACACTGTCCTATGGTCCAGTTTCCATGTCTGCCCTCCAACCTGGCTAACGGCTCTTTCTTTGATTGTCCACACCTGGCCTGGCACAGAGGTGCCACCTGGGACTGCGTGTGGAATGAATAATCGAACAAGTGAACAAATGAATGAATAAACGAATGAGTGACTCCTTGAGGACAGTGACTCCGGAGCTCATGCCTTCTCCCTTCTCTCTCTGGTTCTGTCCAGCCGGGCACAGGACCGGGCACACCAATGGGGGAGCCTCACTTGGTGATACAAGCTGGGTGCAGTGTGTAGACCACAGGGATGGGCAAGGAGTTCTGATGCTCAGAATTCCTACACTGGTATCCCGTCTTTTCCTGCCTTTTTCCTGGGATGGGAGAAGGGCAGAGAGGAGGGGAGGGAAAGAGTGGGAAACCGTTGGCAATCTCTCCTGTTGGTTCTTTGATTACCTCCTGCCAGCGAAGGTACACCTGGCCAGGAAGACTGTCGAGTACCCTTCCCTTGGTGGGGAATCTTGGCTCGAGGACAGGAGTAGGGGGTCAGCCTGGTGCTCGAGGCACACACGAGGCCTCCTCCGGGATCCAGCGCTCTCTCTGGCACTCCTGCACGTGTGTGGTCACCGTCCCGGCACGGAGAGGTCATTCAGAGGTCCAGTGCAGGACGCAATGGGTCTGAGCTGAATCCTGTCCCCAGCCTTCTTCCTCTCAAAGTGCTCCCACTCAGCTTCCTGGAACCGCTTTGCTGTGCTGGGGACCCAGGAAAGTGCCAGGCACAGGGCTGGCCTGGGAGAGCTCAGTCTGGAGGAGTGGAGAGCAGAGGTAGAAGGATGCTCCTCAGAGGATGGCTGTCCCTCTGTGTTCTCCGCTCACCACCACGTGGGAAGCATCAGGGCCTGGGCAGACGGACACGGGCGCAGGGTCGGCCGGGAATACTGCTGCCTGCCAGCTCAGGAAGCTGCATCACTCCCCCGTCACCACCAAGAGGGGGCTCAGAGGTCACACCCCGATGCCTTCCCTGGTGAGCGAAGGTGCCTCTCGGCCTCCCAGCTCCCAGCCTGTCATGAGCTGAGACCCCTGGCCAGGCTGCAGTGAAGTGGCCAGTGGAAAATGGGACACCGGGAATGACCAAAGCAAGACTTCCTACAGACATTGTAATAACTAAAAATTTTAAAATATTATCTTTTATAAATATATTAAAATATTAAACAATAAAATGTCTAAAAATTAAACAATGATAAGGGAGCCTTGTGGGAAGTCCTGGGTCTGGCTATGAGACTCAACCATAAGCGTAAGTTTGGGGCAATCATTTCCCGCCACACAATTCTGTGGAGGCGATGTCAAGAGAAACAACGTCCTGTAATGAATGATTAACTGCGGGGCTGGAGATGGCTGATCTGAGTTCGAATCTCAGCTCTGCCACTTGCCAGCTGTGTGACCTTAGGCAAGTTACTTGGCCTCTCTGTGCTCAGTTTTCTGTTGTGTAGCATAAGGCTGGTAACAGTTCCTGGCTCGCAGGGTTATGATGAGGATTTATTAGTAGGTATATATAAGGCCCTCGGAACAGAGCGTGGCATGTAGGTGCCCAGTCTATCTGACCTAGTTGTTGTCCTTGAAGGCACTGGCTCACATCCAAGTGGCATCTGGAGAGGCCCATTTCTCAATCCCTGGACCACAGGCCCCTCTGCCTGGGCCCCAGCCATGCTTCCTCGTTTCATCCACGAGTTTTGACTAAATAATTCTCTATGCGAAGCCCTCCTGTCCCCAGAATTGTTCCATGCTGGCCCCGAAGGGAGAGACTCGCTGGCTATTCACACTGATAAAGGCCATGAGATGGGTTCGGGGCGGGATCACTGCCCCTCTGGACGAGGTGACTCTCCAGCCACCTCATTCCCCTCTTATTTGCCTTGTCGACTTTCTAAGTTTCTGCCGGTTTCTTTCTGACAAACTGCAGCCCCGCTTCCATGAGAGTGGGGTCCGGAGGGGGCTGCCGGGGTCTGAGATGTGGCAGACAGGGAGCACCCTTGGTGGAGCAGGAAACGTCTGGAAGGGGAGTGGCACGTAAAGGGAAAAAGGATGGCGTGTTTGACCCTCGGGCTTGAGACAGAGACACAGCAATTCTGAGTGAGAAGTCAGGTGGGGTCCCCTTCCCCCAGGGGGCGTGTGGAGGTGGGTTCAGGCTGACGATAAAATGAAGAGATTACTGGATTCACAGATTCTGAGCTCACAACAGAAAGGCTGTTGGAAACAGGACCCGAGAAATCACAGGAAGGAGCCCCGGGGCCCAGGGCTGGCTTCCAAGCCCAGACCAAGGGGAGCCACATTTTGCCCCAGGAAGCCCCTCCGGGGGTCAAAGCTGAGATCAGAGCTCCAGCCTCGACTCAGCCTCTGACTGGCTGTGTCACCTTGGGCGTGCCACACTGTCTCTGAGTCTCACTTTGAGGTCTCCCCATCTGTAAAATGTGGATATCAGGTGGCATTTGCCCATCTGTGCCCCAAGCCTAGCCCCCACGTGCCTGGGGCCCCCAGCGCTCTCCGTTGTGCTGACACCCCCATCAGCAGAGCCCAGGGCCCTGAGGAGGCCAAGGCAACCATCAGCGTCCTGACCAGACTTCCAGGATCTAAGAATGAACCTGAAACGTTATCCACCAGAAATGGAACATTGCTACTATTTTATTATTATAAATGTGAGTCTCCCAACTTTAACTGCTGACATTTTTCTGGGTAATAGTAATAATTTCTCAGCACTGCAGCGCCTGAGGGCGCCTGGGAGTCCTCTCCTTCATCCTACGATGCTTAATAAACACTCCTGTCCAGCCGGCCCGTTGGATAACATCCCTCATTGTTCGGTGCACAGCAGAACATCGTTCAGGCAGACGTTTCTGACAATATGTTTCCAGAAGGAACTCCATCCTCAAGGTTAACGGCTAAGGCAAATCCCCAAAGCCTTCATCTCTAACTTCTGAAAATGGTTTTGTTTGAATTTTAGCCTCCAAAGACTCAAAACTATGGGGAATGGCCTTCCTAAGGCATTCTTATAAAATCTGTTGTTTTGAGGTTTGAATAATAATAAGAAAATGTACACGGGGTGCTTATCTGTGAAACTGTTTTCCTTTCTTCGTTCTCTTCGTCATCTTTATCATGTCTGCCTCAGAGATAGTTTATCATGGATATTATACTCCCTTGAACTTTTTCTCTTTGTGAAATCTGGATGGAGCAAAGCTGACAGTTTGCTTATCACTTATTCTCACAAGATGTGCACAGTTCTCAAACAGGACCGTTTCTTGCAGGATCTATGGCCTGAAGAGAATGAAACCACTGAAAAATGAAATAGAATTCTTCAAGGGACTCTATTCCACGGAAAGAATGTTGCTACTGGAAAACTTCTACAGAGGTTAGAATTATAATATAATTAAATCTCTATTTTCTGCCTCTTACTGTTTAAATTTTATAAGCTCGAATAGTCTATAATATTCTTCCTGAAATTATCAAGCAAATACTCTCTTAATATTTGTATTAGCCATCAATCTAGCTCCCTATTCAACTATTTAAAGCTCTTAATTACTGTTTTTCTTCATAAAATTAACAGCTTTCACAATCAGTAATTAGTGCAGGCTTTTACTCTTGAAATAATGAATATGTGTTTATACTTCAATGGACTGATTCAATTTCAGCTTTAAAAAGTACGTAAGCAAACATCGCAAGGAGGAAAAAGAGAAGTAGAGTCGGGTACCTCTAGGTTGAAAAAAGAAAAACTATGGTATAGTGTCCAGACATGTGGACTGGATGATCAAACCATAAAGAAAAGTCAGAACGTGACAGATGCTGCCAGAGAAGTCGGGACGCTGGTTTTGGGGGGCTGCCGCACTTGTGTGAGAACAGCGTGGGGAGGGTTCTGCGTGGCTGGCACTGTTCTGTCACCTGTCCTGGGTGAGGGGGCAGTTACAAGGATATTCACCTTAGAATAATTTATTAAGCTACACATGTCTCGTGTGTTTGGGGTACTCTGTTGTATTTAACAATAAAACTGGTTTTTAAAAAAAGGATAAAATTCCAATCTGAAAATAAGAAAAAGACCTGGAATATAATACATGACGTCAGAGGCGCTCCCTGTATAAATTCCTTTCTCCGGCTTCCTGTGTTCCTTGGTGTTTTTCTCTCCTCCTCCTGGCCCTGGTGCACCCCTGCTGGTGTTTCAACCCTCCTCTGTGAGTAACTTGTTCTGTGCCTCCTCCTGCCTCAGCCCCTCCCGCCCCTTCCACCTGAGGGCCCCGAGGCCCCCCACATCCCCTGCTGCAGCCCCCACCACCACAAATAGAAATCTCTCTCCTCTCGCCTTTGTCTCTGATTCCTCTGAATCAGCCTCAGAGCGGGAGCCTAGCACAGGCCCGGGCGCAGAGCAGACATCCGCTACGTGAGGGTTAAACGTAACATCCCTCTCTGTGCCAGTCACACCTCAGGCTCCACTCTGTGATTTCCAACACTTATTCGAGGAGGGCAATGTATCCTCCAAGAATTTTCACTGTCAGACAAGGGGTTTCTGGCCGAAGGCGTTCCAGGTTGAACCGTCAGTCCAAAAGTCTGTGGGGTCACAGGCCTGGGGTGCATTTCCTTTAGGGAATTGGGTTTTTGGTGACTGCCATTTTCCCTTTCTGTGAAGCCTTTTGTCATTTTCCCATAATAAGTGCAAAATTTACATAATAAAAGAATAAAATATAATGTTCATTTAAGATGATTTTTTCAATTAATTTGCATTCCCTGAACAGTTAAAAACACATAGGATATTTTCACTGTAAATTATCTCAAATGCTTGCCTATACTTGAAGACAAATGTCCAGTGTAACACGGACTCCTGAGACACGCTGTGGTTGGCTGCTTCCGAAGATGGCGGCAACAGTCCGTCCCACCCCGCACACCCTTCCATGCTGTGACTTTGCGGGTCCTCATATTAACAGCTGGAGTCTGTTTCCCCTCCCCTCGGGTCTGAGCTGCCTTATGACCTGCTTCAGCCAGTAGAATGCAATGGGGGGAAGCTGTGTGGCCTCTGGGACAAGGCCTTATGGCTCGTTTTGCTTTCTCAGAAGCCAGTCATTGGGTAAAGCGTCCCGGGCTCCAGCTGTAGAGGCCACATGGAGGAGATGTCCCCATCACAGCCAGCGAGGCCGTCCCTCACCTTCCAGCTCTAGCTGAGCTCCCAGCTAAATGCTGCCACTCGAATGACAGCTCCTGCTTCGTGGAGCAGAAGAACCACCCAGCTGAGCCCAGCCAGCCCACAGAATGACGACAACCAATCAGTGCTTGTTGTTTCCAGCCACAAAGTTTGGGCATGGTTTGTTGCACAGCGATAGGTCGTTGTTCTTAAGACAGACATCAGTTAGCTGGTTAGTCGCAGAGCAACCTCTGGCATCACGTGGTTGGTCACACAGAAGCAACGTCAGAAATGTCTTTCCAGGCCCAACTTCAGACTGTCCCTATTTCCCCGTGACCGTCTCCCTCTTTCCCATCCTGCGCCAAGTATGAGCTGGAGTCCGTCCTCCCGTGTCCCTCACCCCATCAGTCGATCCCCTCTTTGTCTTCTATCTCGTAAATTTCTGGCATGTTCCTCAGACCTGAAAACATAATCAACTCTCTTTCATCTTCAAAATAATGCCCCGCCCCCTGACCCCCACCAAGAATCTATGTTAAGCTTCTATGCCACCTCTCTCCTCCATTTCCAGTCATCGCTTCCAAAGAGCTGTCTTCATTTCCCCACGTCCTCTCCACTACAACCTGGCTTCCACCCCACTGCACCCCAGCACTGTCTCGCCAGCACCACCTAGGAGCCTTGTTTCACTTCATCCAACAGACTCACCTCCACCTTGACTTCCCAGACTCAGCGTCCAACACTGTCACCTCTCCTAGCGCCTTAAGCAGCTATCCCTTTGCATGCCTTCCACCTCGCTCAGTCTCTCACTTCCTTCTACTGCCCCTTCTCCGTCCCTTCCCAGCCTCTCCCGTCAGCCCAGTGTCCCCAGGGTTTGGAGCTCCCCTCCTCGTCCCACCCCGCCTGGACAGCCTCCTGCTTTGAGCTCTGCCTGCAGGTTCTTGGGCTCTCTCAAGTTTTTCCCTCCATGGTTCTCTAGTCACTTCTCTCCTCCAAACCTGAGAGCCAGGAATCCAGCTCCATGAGGGGCACCTCCCCTTGGGTGCTGCACAGACGCCTTGAATTCAGCACGCCTGACCGTGACCCCACGGCCCCACTGCTTCTCCTTCGGTAAGTGGCCTTGCCCTGGGCCACTGGTTCTGCAAAGGCCAGAGAAGTACCGGGCACATGGCTACTCACAGGCAGGGGTGGCCTGAGCCAAAAATGGGGCACCTGAGAGGAGGCCCCAACACACCCCCTGCAGTCACATGCCGTTTATCAATGGGGGGTCAAGGAGGCACAGGAAATACCAGGAACCGAACTGTGGTGGCAGGAAGAGAAGCCCTTGTCAGTGTTTGTTCTATCCAAAGACAGACAAGATGCTGCCCCCACTGTGGACAGAGTCCGGGCCTGGGACCCGGCAGCCCTCCCTCCCAACGATGGGGCTGCGCTGGCGGAAATCCTCCCCACTCGAACTCTTCACCAAGAGACTCCCGACTGGATTTATAACCTGGAGCTGTGGAAGGAGTACTGGCTTTGCGGTCACACAGGGGCTGAATCCTGCTCTGTCACCAAGCTGTGTGACCCTGTGTCACCGAGCAGTGAGCTCTCTCTGCTCCCCATGATCTGCGCCAATTAATCACGAGTTAGGGATCGAGAAGGGAAGTTTTGATTCTATTAGCTGGCATAATCGGGAAGATGGCAGACAAATGTCTCAAGAAAACCATCTTCAGGAACTACAGAATCCCGAGGCAGTGACATAGGGAAAATGGGCAGTAAGAAGGGGCTTCCTTCGGGCATGACGGGCTCCAGGCATCACTTCGTTCCGCTCTTCTGTCAGCTGTGACGGGTCCCTTGCAGGTGTGTTTCCCGCCTGTGTCAGCCTTTTCCTGGAGAGAAACGCAGAGAACACAGGTTTAACTTATCGAGCTTTCGGGGAGTGCGTACGTAAGCGGAGGCCCTAAATCAGGAGGGCACGTGACTGTTTTAGAGACCGTGCAGAGCAGCGAGTGGTCACACGGAGGAGGGGCCGCTGAGGCCGCTTAGTGAAACAAGATGGCCTCCCTTATGCTCATGTGCACCTGAACGAGTGACTTGACCTTTCTGTTTCCTCATCTGTCAAACAGAAGCAATCGTATTTGCTTCTCTACTTCATGGAGTTATCGCCAGGTTAGTGAGATTAGCAGAGTCCCCCTTCCACGAGGCCTTGAACTGTTTCCTGGGGGCCTCTTGAGGGTGAGGAGAAGCCAAGGGAGAAAAGGGCTTTTGTGTCTGCGGACCATGGAGGGTGCAGGGGTGCCTGAGGAAGAGGCCCTGCGTGGGGTCTAGATGCCTGGGCCTGTCCTTGAATGCAGTGCGTTGGAGCCGTCAGGGCCACAGACCGGAGGAGGGGCTCCTACCCCTGGGCCAGAGCCCAGGAGCTGTGCTGGCTGGGGAAACACTCCAGACCCCTCCAAGGGGTCAGTCACCCGGACCGGCTAGCAGCTCAGCCTGCCTTGTTGCCCCCCAGCACACACAGAGTTCATTTCAATATTCCTAACCTGTAAAGGTGGCCGTGTCTGTTCTTTGGACTCTCCTTGAACTGGGTGTGGCAACTACTTGGTTTTCTCATTAATAATGAATTAAATGAAATCTTTAACATTGTGTTCATTTTATAGCTGCGTGACTTTATCGTCTTTTAAGATTCATCAGCATTCAGCGGAGAACCAGACAGAGAAAAAACGTGGTATGATCTGCGACATCAAGGCAAAGGGCCCAAAAGTTGTTCTGGCCCAGGGAAGGGGTCCCAGAGTCAGACTGGCCAGCTTTTACCACGGCTGATGGTCCAGCATGCCGGCCGGAGCCCCCGCCTCCTTGGGGCACCTTGAGAAGACCAGGCAACAGGTCAGTTCTTTAGGGCCCTTCCATCAGGAAAGAGACAGTGGGATGGCGAGTATGTTCGTTACCATGGTTGTGGTGATGGGGCAGTCCTGGCAGCGTGGGACCCCAGGACCTGATGGTCCCCTACAACCTGGGTCTACTCAATCCCCTCATTTTCCCAGCAAACTCTAACCCCTTACCTCCCTGGGCCCCTTCTGGTGTGAGTCAACCTTGTGTCTAAGCTACCTCCATCCTAACCTCTCAAGTACATGCTTACCACTTCCCCTCCCTCATTCAAAAGAAATTAGGGGTCAGCCCAGTGGCCTAGTGGTTAAGTTTGCATGCTGCACTTCTGTGGCCTGGGGTTTGCCAGTTCAGATCCCAGGTGAGGACCTACATACCACTCATCAAGCCACGCTGTGACAGCATCCCACATACAAAAAACAGAAGAAGATTGGCACAGATGGTAGCTCAGAGCCAATCTTCCTCACCAAAAAAAAAAAAATAGATAGATAGATAGATAGAATCAAATTATACAATGCAGAGGGAGCAACTGAAAGGTCTGGGCTAACCACAGTCCATGGAAAGGCAGGTTCTCACACTGGCCCCCAAGTTCTGTGCATTTGAAGCTAGGAACTCAGGATGCAGAGGCTGGGCACTGTGGGACCTGGGCAGGTCCTTGCCAACGCTGGTGACTAAGGGAATCCCCAGGATAGGGAATGAGCACTCATTGGCCTCGAGCTCCCTCCCATCTCTCTGCCAGCTCTCCCGACCAGGGCCAGTGCCACAGGCTCCCCATGGCTGTGCAGGACCCCAGCACCCCACACCCACCTCTCCCTGCTCTTCGGTCGGGACCTCCACTGACCAGCCCTGGATCAGAGGCAGCTCCGTGCCCCGGGTCACACTCATGGCATCTGTCTGTCCGGGTCTCTCTGTGCTCAGTGGTGATCCATCTGCCTCCTGCTCCTGGGTCCTCCTCTCCCCTGACTGAGCCACCTGTGCCCCTCCTCCACTGCCCCACTGGATACTGAGATCCATCATCAGTCCTAGCCACCCCCACCCCCCGGGCCAAGGCAGGAGGAACGCACAGGACCACCGCGGTTCCTGCTGTCCAGGAGCCTCTGTTCTCATCCTGGGTCCAATCTTATTCCTGAGAGCTGAGGCCGCCCTGCGCCAGCCTCTGACGGCTGAATTCCTGCCTTCTTCCCAGCGCTGGAGTCTCCGTCGGAAAGACTCAAGAGAAAGTTGTGCCTTGTTCTGCCTCTCCTCAGCCCTGGAAGTGCTTCCTGCTGTGCACCCTGTGTCCTGGGGGTGGGACCCCCTTCCTCCCGGAGGCCTCCTCTCAGAGCCCCCGATTAACTAGTGGGAACATCCTCTCCCTCTATTTCTGCTCATTTCTTGGCTTCCACGCCTCTACAAATGTGGTTTCCAGACCTTGAGTTTTCATGGATAGTTATAAGTAAAAGTAAAACATAAAAAAAAGGAGGAGAGTGCCAACTTTTTATTTTTAAATCAAGAACAATTAAAAAGTAGCTATCATTTACTATCAACATCATCTTGTATTTTCAAAAAGGACATTTAAATACAAAGGAAGTAGAAAGAATTCTAATCCACAGGATGATCTCTTTCAAAAAAAGGCAGGTGGCCACTTAATTTCCCTCTTTTTCAGGGAGAACTTTATCCTGGACCCATCTTGGTCTCCACAAGGAGCCTGGGGACTTGCTGGCCGCAGTGCTCTATCTGCTGGCCTGACGAGTTCAACCAGAGACGGACCCATTCTAGCCTGGGTGACAAATGGAAACTGTTAAGATTGTGATCAAGAGAGTTTACGAGGTGGCATTTATCACGGGCATGATCCATATCTCGGCCCCAGCCTCCCAGGGCCAGAACATCTGTTTCCGGGGTCCCAGAGCTGACTGGACTCCAGGAAGTCAGCTCCAGTTTATGAAACTCACAAAAACATGTTTGTCATGAGCAATCCAACAGGCGAGCTGGACGGAGTGTCGGGCCGGCCCACCCAGCACACCGCAGTCCATGGGAAATCTCGCTGGGCAGCCACGTGACAGCAGCAGGATGCCACTCAGCCTTGAGCACCACACAGTGAGGGGCTGGGCAGCCAAGTGTGGCATGGCATCAGGCTCCGACCAGGACGAGAGCTGGTGACACCAGAGGCTGGCAGAGCACACCTGTGGGCCAGGATGTCCTTTGCCAGGGAGGGCTGGAAGCCAAGGTGGACCTCTCTGTTCCTGTGTGCCACGGGGACGGTCAAGGTCGGGAATGCCTCCGCTCCCTGGACTTTGATTCTTCCTGATCCCCGTGAAATGACAACAGTTGCCCACCACCAGTAGATTGAGATGAGTCAAAGAAAGTTCGTCTTTATTTTCTATTTCTTGTGTCGCCAGATGCAGTCCAGACATCAGCACTGTTTGCAGTCCTCTGCTCGAAGGCGGGGCTCTGCAGCCTCCTGGGCACTCCTGGAGCCTGGCTTTATACCGCGTCTCCTTCTGACGGTGGGACGCCAGTGGGATCTGCCCCAGGCCCAAGAGACCCCTGCAACAGCCAAGTGGAGAAGCCACCAGGGCCTGCGTGACAACCAATCACAAGACCCTTTTACCTCACTTGGGATAATGATGCAATCGCTCGTTTCTAATTTTTAAGAAAAGCAGACACAGCAAGCAAGAGGAATTCCAACCACAGAGGGCTTTTTTAAACGTAATTTTGAGAAGGCAACTTTGAACAAAGAACTTGCAGACATGGTGTAACTCCTTCTTATTAGAGATGAGCAAGCTTTCCTTGGAAGGACGTGAAGCCCTTGGCATAGGCTGCTTAAGAAAAATAGTTAACTGCTTAAGTTAAAATAGTTAAGACAACAGTTAACAAGAAAGAGAGAAAGAGAGAGAGAGAAGAAAGAAAAGAAAGAAAAGAGAAAGAGAGAGAGAGAAAAAAAAAGAAAGAAAAAGAAAGAAGAAAGAATTCCTTTGAAGTGTAGTCATCAGGGAAGCTGGCATCTTTCTCTCCCCCGTCACTGTGGGAGGGGAGGAGCCAACTTCAGTGGGCGTCTTGCTCCAAGCTGTAAAACCACCTCCTGTCATAAGATCAGAGAAAGTTTACTTCCTCTTTTTGGTAAAGCCAGTTGGCAAACACAGATGCCCACCATCACCCTCTCACGCTAGCACCTCAAATCCCGCCTGCACTTCTGTTCCAGCAGAGTCCGTTCAAACTTGGTTCCAGTGTCTCTTCCCTATCGCAACAACCTTGAATCAAGTTTTCCCCGTCTGTTCCGCTTTTCTGGGTACGAGCTTTGCTTTCGCAATTCCCAGCTTGGTGACATGGCAGCCACGGTGGTCAGACTGTCCCTAGGAACCCCAAACCCGCCAGGGAGACCACTGGCGCGCGGGTTATGGGGAGACGCCTAACGTCATGGGATTGACTGGTAGGGTCCCTTCTCTGGTTTACCGGGCTGACTGATTTCCTCAGTTGGCACTGTCACCGCATTATTGGAATGAATTCTATGCAGCCAGCTATTCCTTTTAAACACTGCTGGATTTGACTTTCCAATATTTTATTGATGATTTAGCATCTGCATTTATAAGTAAGGTTAATCTACAGACCTCTTTTTGTGCTGGCTTTATCAGATTCGGGGAGCAGAGAAGAAAAAGTTAAAAATGATAATAATAAAAGAAGCATTGCTTTATCATTTGGATTTCGGGAGAAAAAAGCTGCCAAACATCGTGTTGAAAAACTCAGTTATAGTAAAAAGAGAGCAGAGGGGCGTCTCTAAATGCCGCAATCATCCGCTGAGGCTTCACGCTCTCTAAATACCACACTTCTTTAAGAAATTTGCTAAGCCTGCTGCTGAATCATTTATGTATACTGACATAATTTTTGAACCATCATCAATTTTCATGAATTACAAAATTTAGCCTGAGCAATGTTTCACAAGAATTTGAGACAACTAAATTATTCAGAGTCTTAACATGGGAAACAGAGAAAATTAACAAGTCTATTAGCATCAGAGAAACGCATTTTTTTCTGAGACAGGAATGTGAGCTCAGGTAAAGCGAAAGGCACTGGCTTTGCGGCCTTTCCTTAGTTTTAAACGCTGGCCTGCAAACCCATTTCTGATCAGCTGCCGGCCGACCTCCAGTCTAAAAAGGACCTTCTCCTTCCAGATCTTAGGTTTTCTTTATAAAGCTTTCTTCCTGGATGCCCTCTCCCCACATTTCAGGAATGTGATGGCTGCGTTGAACAAATTGGGAAGTTTTCCTTCTGTCTTTGTCTTTCTTCTGAGATTGTCTAAATAACACGGGGACGACGTGTTGCTTAAAAGTCACTTGCCTTAAAAGAACGGAAAAACTTAAATGAACTTAAAAGCTTAAAAGAATTTGTTAAATTATCTGAGCCTGATGCGTTTATACGTGGTTAATTATTAAATTATATTTTTCCTTTTCTTCTATGATGATTCTGTTTTTTACTATTTTATTATTCAAAGGGAGATGTTGCTGGTTTTTGAAAAGTGCTCTTTCTTTCTCCACATGACAGCTAGCATTCACCTCTCAAAGATCTGTGTCCAAACCACAGCCACCCCCCAACTAAGGAGCTGTGCCTGTCACCCGTGGCATAGTATTAATTTAATGTGCTTCGGTGGTATATTATTAGCATTTCTACTTCTTTTTAAATTGGTTTTGGTAAGTTATATTTCACAGGATAATTGTACATTCCATCTAGATTTTCTAAATTGTTGGCGTAAACTTGCACATAATATTTCTTATAATTCTATTAATTTTATCCATCTCTATGACAATATCTACTTTTCTCATTTGTACATTATATGCTTCTATTTCCTCTTTTAAAAATTTGATGTAGGCAAGGGCAGCATTAAGGCTTCTAAAACATTTAGAATAAAATTATTGATACAATATATGTGTAATAGAGAAAATTATTAATACCCTCAATGAAGAAATGTTTTCTAATCTGGAAGTAGAAAGAGTCCTAGTTATGACTTTATCATATTAACATTCCACCTGGGCAGGTCGTTATCAAGTTCCCTTGAGAAAACTCTACGTGGAACCTAAGACCTCGTGGTACCAACTTATCAGGACTTTCTCCTTCTGCTGGGAAGAGAGAAATTATTCTCTTTCTTTCTCTCTCTCTCTCTCTTCCTTCCTTCCCTGCCTCCCTCCCTCCTTTCTTTCTTTTTCTCTTTCTTTCCTTATTTCTTTCTTTCCCTCTCTCTCTCTTCCTCTCTCCCTCTCTCTCTCTCTCTCTTTCTTTCTTTTCTCTGTTGTCTATTTCTCTTAAGCAGCCTATGCCAAGGGCTTCACGTCCTTCCAAGGAAAGCTTGCTCATCTCTAATAAGAAGGAATTACACCACGTCTGCAAGTTCTTTGTTCAAAGTTGCCTTCTCAAAATTATGTTTAAAAAAACCCTCTGTGGTTGGAATTCCACTTCCTTGCTGTTTACATGTGTATCTGCTTCTCTTAAAAATTAGAGACAAGTGATTGCATCCTTATTCCAAGTGAGATAAAAGGAACTTGCGATGGGATGTCACGCAGGCCCTGGTGGCTTCTCCACCTGGCTGTTGCAGGGACCTCTTGGGCCTGGGGCAGATCCTGCTGGCGTTCCACCGTCAGAAGGAGACGCGGTATAAAGCCAGGCTCCAAGAGTGCCCGGGAGGTTGAAGAGCCCCCGCCTTCGAGCAGAGGACTGGAAACAGTGCTGGATGTCTGGCTTAAAACAACACCACTTATCATCTTATCATCTCTGGGTCAGACCAGATGTGGCTCAGCTCACTCAGCTCAGGATCTCTGGTAAGGCCACAGTCAAGGCGCCAGCTGGGGCCACGGTCATCTCAAGGTTCAACTGAGCCGGGATTCTCTTCCACTCTCACTCAGTGGCTGGACGTGGGATTCAGTCCCTCATGGAGGGCTGAACTAAGAGCCTCAGCTCCTCCCTGACGATAGGCCAGAGCCTGACCACCCTCAGTTTCTCAACACATGAGCCCATCCATGAAGCAGTTCCTGACATGGCAGCCAGCTTGACCAGACTTAGCAAGTGAGAGAAACAAGAGAGTGCCCAGAGGAGAAAGTCACAGCCTTTCATGAGCTAATACCCGAAGTGACATCCCATCCCCCCTGCAGAATTCTGTTGGTTAAAGGCGAGACCCCAGGACCAGCCCACACTCCAGGGATGAGGATCACACAAGGGCATGGACTCCAGGAGGCAGGGACCACCGGGAACCATTCGAAGGCTGCCTACCAAGAGTCTGAAATAAAACCAGGTATCTGTGGGAACTTACTGTAAGACAAGATGTCACTTCAAATCATGGTGAAAGGATAGACTACACGCACACAAAATTGTTGAGATAGTTACCTCTCATCTGGAAGTTAAGTTCCCCACCTCACACCATTCACAAAAATAACTTCCAAATTGGTTAAAAAAAATCTAAAAATAAAACAGTATAATACCATGAAAGTGCTAGAAGAAAATACAGGCAAGTATTTGTGTGATCTTTGGGTGGGAATGTCCTTCCAGAACTGACTAGAGCGTACAGTTCATGAGAGACGAGAATCTGTGTGGTTTTGTTATTCTTGGTGTCTCCCCAGAACTAGAAACTGTATCTGGTGTATCGTAGGTGTTGAAATAACACTTGTTGAAAAATGACTTAAGGAAGGAAACCTAAAAACGGGAGCAGAAAACACTGACAGGTTTGACTATATACGATTTAAAATGTGTACAGGGTGGTGGACGCTAAAAAGAAAGTCAAAACGAGACCATAAAGCATCTGTGCCAGGCGTTTGGGACGGGGTCCGGCGCCCCCATCGTACCACTTGAGGCTCTTCCCCTCCCAGGTCCTTCTCGCTAGAAAACATGAGGAATTGAGCCAAGTGGAGAATAAAACGTTAGCTTTATTAATGACTGGAAACTATTCAATAACCCCAGCTTGCAAAACTTCTGATAAAACACGTTAGGTAAAAAGGAAAGTCCTTTGACTTCCCTCCTTGAACCCAGAGTCTGCAGCCCATAACAAACCGGTGGGCAAGCTGGGTCTGGGGTCCTCACTCGTCCTCACTGACCCGCTGGCTTCAGGCAGAGAAGCTGGGATGGGGTGGGCTGGTCCCAGAAGAGAGGGAGGAAGGCGGGCCCACTGTGACCGATGTTAGGCTGCCCAAGAGAACTGGAGGTGGCCGTGGACACGCCTGAGCAGTGGCTCCTTAACCAAGTGTCATTTCTTCCCTGGAGAAAAAAGGAAAAGAAAGAAAGAATAGAGGAAAAGGATGGAGGGGGCGTTAGAACTCCTGTCCTCTATGGACCTCAGTGAGAGCGTGTGAGTGGGGGTGTGTGTGCGTGTGCTGGGGAAGGAGGGATGTTCTCTCTTCCCAATATTTCATGACAACTGTGGCCCACAAAGGATCACTCTCTACATTATACAAAGGATTCCCTCAAAGAAATAAAAGAATGGTATAAAATTGAAAGAGAAAAATATAGATGAGCAGCTAGTTTACAGAAGAAATACAAATGGCCAATAAAGATGTAACAGAAGGAGATTTTTTCCCCTCACCTTCTTGCCCTTACCACCTCACTCCTGGTGGAGAGAAGGCCTCTGGCCATTCAAAGATTGTTTGTAGGGCTGGCCCCGTGGCTGAGTGGCTGAAGTTTCGTGCACTCTGCTTCAGCAGCCCAGGGTCATGGGTTTGGATCCCAGGCACCAACTTACACCCTCATCAAGCCATGCTGTGGCAGCAACCTGCATACAAAATAGAGGAAGATTGGCACAGATGTTAGCTCAGCAACAATCTTCCTCAAGCAAAAACAAAACAAGAAAGAGAGAAAGATTGGCAATGGATGTTAGCTCAGGGCGAATCTTCCTCAGCCAAAAAAAAAAAGATTATTTTTAGCATAAGAGCACATCAAAGTTATGCTATGATAGATGTTCAATATGAGCACATTTATCGGCTTCAGTCAGGAAAACAGAAACCATTCCAAGCATTTAGAATGTGAAGCATGGAATACAGGAATTGGGGTTTTTCACAATTTATGGAAGAGTAGAGAAAGTAAAGATCAGAGAAGGCACAACCAAAGATCTCAGCCTCAAGCATGAAGGGGATGGTTCTTGAGAGTTTGCCAGGAAGGTCTGACTCACATGCACTCAGAGTCTGGCTGCATCTACTTCCAAAGAATATGCGTTGATATCTCTTCCACCTTCACATCCCGCAGAGTGCCTTCACTGGCAAACTTCAACCCTGGACCACACGGGGAAAGGGTTCTGGGAATTGTAGTTCCTGCTTCTCCGCTGTAACATACAAGGGATCTTAGATGGAGACGGGGGTGATGCCCACGTGATTCAGACGGTCCAGCATGGTGCACCAGGATCCACAGACAACTCTTTACCCATATTTAACTTCCAAAAACAGGCAGTAAGAACATCACGCTTCTGCATAACGTGATCCAACTCCCCCTCAACCAAAGGCAGCTGTGCTCGCTCTTTCCCAAGGCCCAGCTCTCTCTCCAATGTCTCATTTATCTCTTAGCCGTTCCCAGCCCAGTCACAACTCCCCTGTAACATCTTATAACATAAATGTTGAATCAAACATACCTTGTGTTAGATGGAGAAGATTGGGAAACGAGAAAGAGTTAAAAAAAAGAGAAGGAAAACGGTCAAAGAGCAAGCCAATTTTTGGAAGAATGTTTTTATGAGCAGCTTCCCATTTAATGATGTATTTCAAACTAAGATGTCCCTGTGAATCCCTTGACAGAACCTTCTATTAATCAAATATTGAAGCACAGATAAAATTGACTTGACTTTGTGGATGCTGAATGCATCAGAATACTCTGTCTCAATGTTTCAATAAACAATAAAATGAAGCATAAGTTTAAAACAAAAAAGGAGAAAAAAACTGAATAGCACTTGCACAGTCCTCATTTCTGCAACTGGCCATGTGGACATAACTGGAATTATAACTCTTTCTTCTACCACCTGTTCTGTGTTTTCCTTGCCCGCAGCCAGCATTTCTGCGCTCACAGTTCTTTGCCCGGCAGGGTGACCCTAACCGTCCTTGAAGGTGGTTCTGCCTCACTGGGTTGCTGTAGTTTCTTACTAACTTTTACACGTAACATTTAGAAGCATCCCAAACAACGCCCTGGGTTCCAGACCTGCTCTCCCCACCTGCGTCGTGTAATAACAATCTTCTTCCCCCTGGTGGCCACAACCACTCTCTCCAAGTACAGCAACTCCCTTCTTGCCTGTGGGTTCAGTGGTACGAGAAACCCCAGGCAGCCCGGTGGCAGCCTCAGCTTCCAGGACGATGGAACCCTTGTTGATGTCCCCTGCTGGAAACAGTCCTCCTTTGGGAACTACGATCTCTAAACCAGCAAAGCCCAAAGTTGCTGAGACAAGAACAAAATTGTTGCTGGTGGACGGCTGAGAAAGGACAGCCTCAGTTCCGGCCCTCGTTCCTGGACCGGTCGGCCTCACAAAGTCTGGGTACTTTCCTTTCCCCAATGCACAGTCCCTTTGGAGAAGGCTAGAAGGAACACTGACCGTAGACATTTTTGGCAATGTGGCAGGATCCTTCCTTGAGGGGACCGAGCCATCCCTCCAATCAAGGGGCTCCGTGAGCTGGCTCAGTTCTAGGAACGGGATGAGGGGGCATAACTCCCTAGTGAGGTGACCCACGTCCTACCTCTGTTCACTAGAGTTAGAGTTTTTTCACTTGTACAGGTTAAAACTTTAACAGGCTGCCCCACTATTTCAGTTCTAAGCTCACCATGACCAGTTAAGGTTTGCCAGAGGTCCCTCAGGTCAGGCTGTCCCTGGCCCACCCATCTCTGCTTCCCATCCTGCTAACCACATCCATGCTCCGAGTTCTTTCCCTTGGCCGCCACTACACCTGGATCTCATCCTGCCCCGCTGAATGCACGGAACCCATTTCAAGGGGGCGTCTCCCACTGTCCCTGGTCTGTAAAGCAAAACCACCTTTCAAGGAGGCTGGCATTCCCCTTACCACTGCAGCAGGAACTATCACACTTCCAAACGTCTCTACAGCATGTGGTTTACTTGATAGAAAATGATACAAATAGACTAAAGCGAATAAGGAGTATGGTGATGCTAATGGTCCCCCAGTCAAGCATTTTGCTGCTTCTGTCTCCCAACAGTCAATGACACCTTCCCTTAGTGTCTCTGCGGAGGGGCAGGCGGGGGTGGTCACACCTGAAGGATCCGGCTAGCTTTATCAGGTACCAAGTGCTTGCACAGCTTCACCAATGATGTCCTGTTATGAACTTGTTCTGAGGACGATTCACTCTGAGCAGACACTCTGGATGCTCATTAGAGAATATTTTTGCCTCGTGCAGCTGTGCATCTGCACTGCAGAGCGGCCCGTGTCCCCGGATGACTCACGGGGACCAGGCTTCTCCATCCTCAATCGGCCTCGCCACACGTCATCACACCAAAGCATCTTTATCTTTTTCCCCAGGTTTCTTGAGCTATGAATGACACATAAAAATTGTACATGTTCAGGTTGTATAACGTGATTTTTTAAGGTGCGCAATGTAATGATTTAATATTCGTATACATTGTGAAATGATCACCACAATCAGGTTAGCTAACACACCCATCACCTCACGTAGTTAGTGGCGACAACACTCGAAATTTACTCTCTCAGCAAATTTCGAGTCTACAATAGAGCATATTAACTATATTCACCAGGCTGTACATTAGATCTCCAGAACTTATTCATCTTGTAACTGAAAATTTGTACCCTTGACCAAACTCTCCCCATTTCTGCCAGCTCTCAGCTCCTGGCAGCCACCACTCTGCTCTCTGGTTCCATGAGTTTCCACATATAAGTGAGGTCACACATTATTTGTCTTTCTATGTCTGGCTTATTTCACTTAGCATAATGTCCATCAGGTTCATCCATGTGTCACAAATGGCAGGATTTCTTTCTTTCCTTTTTCAAAGAATGGCACCTAAGCTAACATCTGTTGCCAATCTTCTTTTTCTTATTTTTTTCCCTTCTTCTTCTCCCCAAAGCTCCCCCCGTCCAGTACATAGTTGTATATTGTACTTGTGAGTGCCTGTGGTTGTGCTCTTTCTTTTTTATGGCTGAATAATATTCCACTGAGCACATATACCCCATTTTCTTTACCCACTCATCAGTCAACAGATACTTAGGTTGTTTCCACATCTTGGCTAGCGTGAATAACGCTGCAGTGAACATGAGGGGTGCAATTATTTCTTCAAGATACTGATTTCATTTCCTTTGGATAAATATCCAGACATGGGATAGCTGGATCATATGGTATTTCTATTTTTAATTTTTTGAGGAATCTCCATACTGTTTCCACAGTGGCTGCACCAGTTCACATTCCCACCAGCAGTGCCCTAGGGTTCTCTTTTCTCCACGTCCTCGCCGACTGGGTACCAGTTGTCCTCTTGATGACAGCCGCTCGAAGAGGTGTGAGGTGATGTGTCACCGTGGTTTTGGTTTGCATTTCGCTGATGATTAGTGATGCTGAGCTCCTTTTCAGGTACCTGTTGGCCATCCGTATGTCTTCGTTGGAAAATGTCTATTCAGGTCCCTTGCCTGCTTTTTAATCAGGCTGTTTGTGTTTTTGTTATTGAGTTGCATGAGTCCCTTATATATTTGGGATATATGTTGGGATATTAGTCCCTTATTAGATGTGTGGCTTGCAAATATTTTCTCCCACTCATAGGTTGCCTTTTCATTTTGTTGACTGTTTCCTTCACAGTACAGAAGCTTTTAGTCTGACGTAATCCCACTTACTTTTGCTTGTTTCCTGTGCTTTTGGGGTCATACCCAATAAATCATTGCCAAGCCCAATGTCAAGAGCTTTTTCCCCGTTTTCCTTTAGGAGTTTTACAATTTCAGGTCTTAGATTGAAGTTTTTTATCCATTTCAAGTTAATTACTGTATATAGTATAAGATCTAATTTCATTCCTCCGAATTTAGACAAAGAAGTATCAAGGACTCCCCATCTAAAAAGAATCACAAACACCAGGGGTCAGAGGCCCTCTCTGGGTTCTGCAACCCCAGATCATCTGCAACTTGCTCTGGCCATGCCCCTCCTGCCCCCCAGCTCCATCCCAGAAGCCTGGGTGGAGAGGAGAGAAGATGGTCAGAGACATGAGTGCCTGGCCAGGCAGGAGGAGCTGAGGCTCTCCTCCTCCGTCCCCATGGGAAAGGGGTTGGGTGCTTCCACCACCCCAAACCAGGAGAGGATGCCTCCCAAGAGTCACTGGTGGAGGCTGGGGTGCCTGTGGAGGCTGTGCCTGCAGGGCACTGGCTGCTCTCCCTTCTGATGCTCTGATCAGGGAGGAAAGGGAACTGGGGAGAGATGGTGGGTGGAGTGGCGGGGACGTGGGGCTGCCTGTACTCCCCCATCTGATGCACAAGCATGAGGGAGCTGCCCAAAGTTCAAGTGGACTCTGAGGAAGGTGACCAGGCTTGAGTGGCCACCCAGAGCCCACCCACGAAGGTAGCCCGCTGGGTGGGGACACCCCAGCAGGCAGAGGCTGCAGGGTATTCCACGGAGGAGGGCAGGAGGAGGTGGGATGGGGAGGGCTGAGCCCTTGAACCCTCTCATCAGGACACTGAGCAGAGGAGATGAGCCCTCGGAGCGCGCATCCCTTCTCCCAAAGGGACCCCAACAGCTGGTCAGAGCCAGCCCAAGAAGCAGCAACAAATAACAGAGGCTGACCACAGAGACCCTTCTCCAGCCCTCCCGCCCAAGCTCACCGGCCAGAACCATGAGCAAGAGAGATGATAAGGACCGAGTGACCAAGGCCCCCCGCTTTCTGGTTCTCTCAGCCGTAGGGCAAGCCTTTGGGGGAGGAAGAATGAGACTGAATGGCTTTTAGATGACTGAGTGGACTTTTAAAATGATTAACGGTGGTCAGAGAGCTGGGGAACTTGCCCAATGTGTCATTAAGGGGTGTGCAGGGGAGAGGCCACACAGCCAGGTGAGGATGCCACGATGACAGATGATAAAGCCGCCCGGTGGTTGCACCCGCTGAGTGCAGACTGTCCGTGAACTGGCTAAAGCCAGACTTAGGAAGATGAGATTGCAAATGTTTAAAAGCGGAGGCAGGTCTATCTATACACACAGACTCGAAACGTGACTAGGTCATATTAAGCGGAAAAGTGACCCGAAGAACGTGTGCAGGAGATGCGCCTCTTTAAGAAGGAGACACAGCAGGTATGTGTACGTTTTTAGGTGTACAGGAGAAATCGGGTAGGGTCTTCAGTGGAGGACAGAGTCTGGCAGGGATGTGCCAAGTCATCGGAGGAGAGGAGAGGATGTCACCTGCTTTTCCGGCCTTAAAAAAAGTGTCAGGTTATGGATGATTTTTACTTTCGTGTGTGTGCTATTTTCTACAATAAAATGTGCTGCATTTGTAATCCGAAAATTTTAAGAAATAAAACAAGAAAACTATTACAAGTGAATGGGAAGAAAATGAATCGAATGAAAATATAGGCACGGAAGAATGGATTGGATGGCCCCTTGGAGACTTGCGGTGCTTGGGAAATCGCCGCGCTTTCTGGAAATGGGTCGATTCCGGGAGGGACAGGGCGACACCGAGTCCTCCGCGGAGCCCCCGCCCTTCCTCCCGGGCCTCGCGGCGGTTTGTCCCGGCTTGGTGCTGCCACCTAGAGGCGGGCAGCAGGCATTACTTCAGCCCCCGTCTGGAGGGGCAGCGCCCCCAGCGGCAATTCTCGGTTTTCGCTTTAAGCCCATTGGTTTCAGGGCTGAGGATGGCGCTTCGTGGGAACTTCCAGTGTGAAGACAAGACAGGAGGAAGGAACAAGACAGAAGGAGACAGAGTACACCTGTGTGTGCATCGGTAAGATTTCAAAACCACGACAATAGGGCATTAAACTAAGTGTGGGGCCCTCCTGAGCACTGGGCCCTATGTGGCAGCATAGGCTGCACACGCATGGAGCCAGCCCTGCTTGCATAGTTGTATTTGGATGTGCGTGTGTGTGTTAGTGATGCTTTTGCATGTCGTGCACATGTGGGTATGTGTACAAACATGTGCATTTGGGTGTACGCATTGCGTCGATGTGCACTTGTCTGTGCCTATGTCTACATGCATTTCCTTAGGTGACTGTGTGTGTGTCCATGTATGGTGTGTGTGTGTGTGTGAGAGAGAGAGAGACAGAGACAGAGAGAGGGCAGCTTCCTGTGTTCCAGGACACGGGAGCCACGGGTCTCAGACTCGGCTGCTGGGGCGTGGCAAAGCAGTTGGCTTCCTCGACGCCACCTGGCTCTCCCAGCCCAGGAGGACTCCGTGCAGACCCCGCCCTGGGAGATGGAACTGCAGCAAGGCCGCTGGTCCCAGGCCCACCCAGCCCCCACCGAAACGCCAGCCTGAGAGCCCACGGCTGCTGGAGACTTGACTGCTCCTTCTAGCCGACAGCCGACCACAGGTGCCTGCCCTCCCTTCCTAGAGCCTTCACTAGAAAGGGCTTCCCACGACGCATCCTTCCTCTGTCCCTTGAGACGGCTCCGTAAGTCCTACCACCCAGATGCTGGGTCTTTCTCAAGGACCTGAAGGCCAGTCCTTTGACATGCAGTCACAAGGAGCACAGGCCTCTGTCCCATGGAACAGTCTCCGAGGGGGGACGGAAGCCCACCTTCAACGATGACCAGCCGGCAGACACAGCTGGCCTGATGGCACTTACATCCAAAAGCCCCTGTGAGTTTTCCTTTGATCCGGGCATCTCCCTCGTCCTCCCTCTGAATCACCGGCACCTGTGCACAGGGCTGAGCTCTCCGCTCCTGCCTCTGTCGGCAGAAGAGGCTGAGCACCATCTGTTTTCACCACTTTGACTCATGGCTGGCTTTGCTGACCTTTGACACAGTCGCCCTGCGAGGCAGGTCCTCTGTCTGTCCCGTTACAGACGAGCAGCCGAGCCTCAGAGCAGCCTTCAGTCACTCGCCCAGGGTCTCAGGGCCGTTTCATAGCTGAGCCGGCATCTGGAGGGAGAATCCTGAGACCAGAGTCCGAGCTGAGTTAGCAAAGGTAAGGGGGTCACTGAGAGGGCACATCAACTCTCCATTGTGTGCCTCAGTTTCCCCATTTGTTAAATAAGGGGGTACGGAGGTGTCTCTAAAGGCCTTCCAGCCTTTGCCCTTGTACCCCTGTTCAGGGAGGGAGCACGTGGTCTAATGACCTCAGGTCCACAGTCCGGGACGCGCTGCCCGTCTGGTCGCCTGTAAACACGGCTCGGGGTAATTTTCCGTGTGGCTGTGGCCTGGCTCTCACTCAGGTCAAGCACTCTGCGGCTTTCCCTCCCCCTTCCCCCAGCTTTAAAAGATCGCTGGCATTTCACTAACAGGAAGAATTTAAGGACTAGCAGCAAATATGAAAATCTCTGTGTGAACTTCCTGCTCTGGACTCAGACTCTTTATGCAAGCGTTCTAGAAGCCTCGCCTCTGCCCACACTAATTTCTGAGAAAATTATTGTTTACCCTTCCTCAGAGCAGAGTAACCTAGTGGTTAAGGGTATAGAGTTCAAAGTTAGACTGGCTGGATTCAAATCTCACCTCCAGCACTTACTCGCTGTGTGACCTTGGGCAGGTGACTGGACCTCTCTGTGCCTCAATTTCTAGATCTGTAAAACCGGGACAATGAAAGTACCTCCCTCACAGGGGTGTTGTGACTGAGTTACGGCATGTAAAGCTGCGTGTCGTGCTAGCTATTCTTCTTGGGGGGGGTCACCTAGGTTTCGATTCTTTTAAGCCTGAGGAAATAGTCTCTCCACAGTGACTCAGCATTTCCGCGGTAGACACTTGCGGGGCGGGGGGAGGGGGCTGAGGAGTGGGGAGTCACCCTGAGCAAACGGGTAAGCAGACCTAACCGAAAGTAAAACAAAGCCTGGGGAAGAGCCCTTAGGAGTCCCAAGCGAAGAGAAATGGAAGGAAGTGTCGACTGAAATAAAGAGTCCGGGTGATACAACAATCCGCATGAGATGCACCAGCGGCTGGAACCGCTCCCGGGGGCTGGGGCTCAGCGCAGCTGGTGGCTCGTTCACAAGCAGCGCGTGCGCAGGGAAGAGGACGAGAAAAAGCTTACGCCTAGATTTCTTAAAAAAGGGATACAGTACATCTGGGCTTTTCTCTAGATGATACGTTGGAGGGAACATACACAGGACTTTCTTGATTGTACATCGGGCCAGTGCAGAGATGCTGGCGTTATCTGTGTGGAGGGAGGAAGGACCGGGGTCCTTAACTAGTCCCTCGGGCTCTGAGAAACGCAGCTGGGAAACGTGAGAGCAGCTACCGTGTATCTTTCCCTTTTGGGGATCAGTCCAGCGGGCGTCTTCAGTCCCGAGATGTGGGGTGCGAGGCCCTTGGACCCGACTTCACAGAAAGCAGGGACGGTATTGTGCTGGCTTCAAGCCCCTGCGGCTTGCTTGCCCGATTTGCCCGATTTACCGGGGAGAGGGGTCCCCAAGATCTGTCCACAGAAGAAACATAATCATGAGGGCTTGAGGGCTTAGGGCCAGCCGGGGAGCAAGTCAGCAGCTGTGGAACTCTTCACTTCTGACCCCCAAAGGCCAGCAGTCCCAAATTCCCTTCTCCCAGATCTGGAGTGTTCTACCCCATCGAATCTACACCAGGACCCTGACCTGCTCAGGGCTCCAGCAACATTCACCCTAAATCGCCTGCTGCCTGGGCCCACCGCTCCTGACTGTCCATCCTGGAGGCCCCAGCACCCCAAGCGGCCCCCTCTCTTCCCCTCCTGTCCTGACCCTCTCTCTCCCCTGTATTGTCATCTGTGTCCCCCATTATCACACTCTCCTGGGAGCCCTCTGAGCACAAGGACTAGTCATCCCTGTCTCCCTTGTGGTACCCAACACCCAGCAGTAGGTGCTCAGTAAACGCAGGCCCACTGGGAAGAGACTGGGAATGGGAGAGGCCCAGGCCTGCCTCCTGGCCCTTGCCTGGGACGGGTCATCCTCTGCCTGTAACCCAGGGAAGCCAGCAGCACAGGGCAGGGAGGCTGGCACGGCCTCACCCAGCCTGATTTGGACAGCACCAGCCATGCGACTCACCCCCTGGTCCTGAGGACAGGCTCGTGCCTTCTCTGATTCCTTATCTGCTCCCAGGGGGGATGCCTGCAGGGTTGGCCAGAGGGAGGGGGTGGCCAGGCCGTCTGGCAGGCATCGTTCTCCGGGACCCTCGATCATGAGCATCCGGGTTTACACAGCAGTCTATTAAGCAACTCCCCAGAAACGGGGCCACTCTTCCCAGCTGACTTCCCAAGCTTCTGAACCTACAATTTTAATAAAATCATTATTATTGTCACAGCTATTAGTCACTCACTCTGTCTGTGTCAGGCCCAGTGGGGAACAGCAAATACCAGGCAAACATTTGGAGTGACACGATGAATTTTAGCATATTTCACTTTCCAAGAAATCTTGCACAAAAGAAATCTATTTACTGTTATTTAAACGAGCATAATCCCAATTCATTTGACAATGGGACAGTTTTTCCATTCACATCTATTAACATGTTGCAGTGTTCCCTGAAACATGGTTGGGAAACCTGGGCCTGAAGGAAGGGAAAAATAAGCATTTATTAAGCCCTGTGAGGGCCATGCTCTCCTCCAGGTCCCGGATGTGCATTCAGCTAATCTTAGAAGGACTCTGAGAGAGGTGTCCGTCCCCTACCGTGAAGGAGACCCAGGCTCTGACAAGCGAGAGGGTCTTCGCGAGGACTCGAGCCCAGGCACAGTCCCCTAGGCCTGCAGAGCCTCTCGTTGCCTCTTGGCTGCACACCTGCATTTGGGTTTTCCTCTGCATTTGCTGCAGCTTCTGCATCACAGAGACAGTGGTTCCTGCCTCCCTGCACCATCGCTGACTTCGGATTTGTGAAACTGGCCGTGTGGACGGCTCACTTCCAGATAAGACATAACTTCGCTCAACTGAGCCTCAGTTTCCTCATCTGTGAAATGGAGCTATGGGTGCGGGGCAGGAAAGACATGGTTAGAAAGGTGTCTAAATGGTCTCTAGTTCCCCTCCTTAGCACGCACTTCCTGGATTTATGAGACCTGAGTACTCACCCTGCAATTTAGAGACACTGCCACCAGGAGGCAAGCTGGACTAGGATAATAGCCGTATGGGGCTGGTCAACTGGGTCTGTCAGAGCATCCGAGGCGGCTTTTTATGAAGATGGTTCTGAATCACTGTGAGCAAATGAGGCCCTGCTTGAATTGAAGGCTGAATAACTTTTTCACTATGTGAATTAATGCTGCTTAAGACCTGGTCCCTGTACCTCCTTGAAACTTAAGACTCACTGTAAATCCCACCATCTAGGGACCTCAGAAGCACAAAGAACAAGGAACACTGTTGGAAACAGCACCAGTGGGATAAAGGCCTTGCTTAAGCTTTCAAAATCTATGCGTGTTTTATTTTGCCTAGATTGCAGCATCTCTCGCTCCAAAGTATTCAATGTTTAATTAAAAAGGGTTCCACTTAATGTTCTGAGAGGAGATCTTTGACTGAGGCAAAGTCACGAAGCCTGTTACATTTGTTTCCTTACGTCAAAATGGAAACTGCTCGCTTCACTTTACAGCAGCTGGCCAGCGTTCTGTTTCTCGGCCGCTCCTTCTAGCACCTGAGTTCTCTTGGAGGGCGTTTGGGCTGCTCTCTCTTGCAGTGATAGAAAGCAAAGCTGTGTCTGAAAAGGGCTAAATTAAATATGACGTGAAGCTGAATTTCTGCAGTGTCCTTGCAGTCCACCACACACGCTCTAATGGCATCCGCAAGCAAGGGAGTGGTTCCGTGTGTGCCTTTTGGAGGTTCCGTGAGTGGGATGTTTCATATCATAGGCCTACAGACTGTCGTTTCCACGCACCGTGATAGGCTGTGAGGTCTTTCCGTGTGGTGTATGTAGAGGGGTCATCCTTTCCCCTGCCGTAGATCCTCCATTTGTGCATTCGCCTGCTCACAGACGTGTCCGTGGTTTTCCTGTTAGGAACAGCGCTGCACTAATATCTCTGGGCGGGGCTTCTGTTTGCCTGTTTCAGAGTTTCTCTAGGCTGCCAAGAAATGGAATTTCCAGGTTATAAGATGTAACTGCAATTTTGTCTGATTCTCCCTTGCTGTTCTGGGCTCCTAGTTCATCGAGTGGATGGGTGGTCCCATTTCCCTCCTCCTCCCCTACAGTTACATTTTAATGTCTGCCAACTCGAGGAATTTATTGTTTTAATTTGCATCCCTCTGATTATTGGGGATATTGATCATCTTTTCTCTTCCATGCTGCTTCTTCAGTTACTGTTAGCCCTTTATGTTCCAGTCAGAGGGACAGTAACTGGAGGTGGGGGCTGGGTCTCACATCTCAGGCCCTCGCAGGGCGCAGCCCCATCCAGGCACCTTTCCCACCTGACCTCTGTGCCCCACCTTGGAGCCCTACCCTCCAAGCTTAACAAGCCACCTGCTCCTCCCCAAATATGCCATGCTGAGTTTTTGTCACACTGTGCCCTCTGTCTGGAAGGCTGTGCCTTTTCCAGTCCACTCAAACATATCTACTGACGTCCCAAGACTCATTGCAAGAGGGACCTCCTTGACAAGGCCTTCTGTGACCACCAGCGCCCACCCCATCCCAGGTTCTCCTTTGTGCTTCCCCTGGCCCCGTATAACTTCTCGCTGCATGGGGAACACTTCTGAGCATCTATTTACTGATGCATCTGTCTCCCCACCAGACTCCAGACTCCTTGAGGACAGGTGTCGTGTCTCATTCACCTCTGAACTCCCAGTTCATTGGTCAGGGCTGGGCAGAGGGCAGATGCACAGCACATGTTGGATGATGGATAAGCCTCAAAGCCAGCCCCTTCCACATCGGTCCTCTGTAAAGTCCTTGGGGACGAGGACTGTGTTGGATTTGCATCACTGTCCCCCTCAGTGCCTAACAGGGCCGAGTGTTTGTGTGCTCAGTGTGTATTTGTTGCTAGGATGGCAGGATTGCCTGGTCGAGGAGAAAATCGCTTTGGTCAGAAATTCCTGGACTTTCGATCCCAGCTTCCTCTTGTTATAACCTTGGGCGATTTACTTGGCCTCTCCAAGCCTCAGTTTCCTCATCTTCATAAAGAGGATAATCACAGCTTTGAGGACCGGTATGAGGATGAAATAAGGCCGTGTGTGCAAAGCATCTGGCACGTAATCATATGCGTCTGGCGTATTATAATTGCTTCGTCAGGACAGTACAGGGTCTGCTTTAGCTGCAAGACTCTGGGCGGCTCGTTTTTTTCTGTCGCTCCATATGATAAGCAGGTGGTAGCTACTCCATAAAGATGAAGTCTGGATTTTCCAGCACGAGAGCAGTGCCTTGCACAAATTAGGTACCAATAAAGAAGCTGAGCTGAACTCAGCACCTTGCAGTTAGGTACCCAGTAAATACTAAATCAGGCCAAATGCACCTCCCCATACTGCATGCTGCTCCAATCCTGTGTTAGAGAAGGCATTTCCTTTTGTGGGGGAGGGGCAGCGCCTCTTTTCCTGGCGATGAGCTTTTGATTTTCCCAAAGCGTGATGACCGCTGTGTTGTACCGTGGTTGCGGGTCCCCAGTGAACCGCTCCTGCCCATAAGAGTCTCTCTGCAGTCTCCTCCCACTACACTTCTGGGTTTGACCACGTCCTTTTGACTACGGGGACATCAACAAGCCAGTGCCAGGTGTGATAAGCTCTTACACATGGAGTCTTGGAACCCAGTGGCCATGGCTGGAAGAAGCCCAAGCTAGCCAGGAGGAGAGGCCCCACGGAGAGAGAGTGATGCCCAGCCAGCCCCCAGCTGTGGAACTCATCCCGGCCGAGACGCTGGGCACTTGAGAGAAGCAGCCATCTTCACAGCAGATGCCACAGGGAGCAGAAATGAGCCAGGCTGAGCCCTGCGCAAATTGCACAATCATAAGCTAATAAATGGTTGTCGTCGTTTGAAGCCACTAGGTTTGGGGGTGGTTTGAAAGATGGCAAAAATAATAACGCGAGAGCACAACTAAGAGTGCAAGTCCGTGATCTCGGGGGCGGGGGGGGGCGGAGGGGGCGGTGTGCACTGGCTTGGAGAGCCATCAGGCAGTCAGTTCAGGAGCAGCTGGTAGACGTGACTGTCTAACCTAGAACCCCTTCTCTGGGGCTTTCCTTTCTAGGGCCCCAATTCCCAGGTCCCTCCGCTGTTGCTACCAGGGACCCTTATCGGCTAAGGATGAGTTTGGCTGCCTAAACAATGAAGAGGTGTCCAGGCAGGCATTATCAGACGACCAGAGGTAGGTGGCTTCTGGCCTGGTGGATGGAGCAGCTCAGTGAGGTCACAGAAGACCCAAATTGTGCCACAGCGTCGGCAGCTCCTCTGGTCATAGAGTCTGCCAGGAGCAGTCTGGGTTGCGTGCTTCCTCATTCAACACAACAGGAGACGGGGATGCTCTCCCAGGAGAGAAAAGAATTTCCCAGGAGGCTCCACGCACACCTCTCCATGCATCTCATTGGCCCAAATTGAGTCACGTGCCCATTTCTGAGCCAATCACTTTGCGTGGTGGGGGGGTGGGGGTGGGGAAGGATTAGAATTACGTGAGACCAATCACGCTATTCCCGGACTGGGGACGGGGTGAGGGGGCCGATTTCTTAGAGGTTCCTGAGCTCGCGGTAGAAGGAAATGGGTGTCCGGAAATAATTGGAGTTCTGATCGGGAGGACGTGCATGGTAAGATCGAGCGGTGTCACTATGGGACTTCTCCACGCAGGGCGGGAGGGAGAAGCCAGGCACACGGGGCTTGAGACAGAGTCTTGCTCAGCCCTCACACCCTTTCCTGGAATTATGGGGGAAGGTGTGGGGTGCATGGATGTGTGTATGCGGGATGGGGGAGGTGTGGGTGTGCGCAGGTGTGTGGGCGGAGTGTGCAGGTGTGTGGGTGTATGGGGGGTGGGAAGGGGTGTCTGGAGGAAGGTCTGGGGGAGAGTTTGGGCCCTCGGCGCTCCAGTCCTAGCTCAGTTGGTCTCTGCAGCAGAGCCCGTGGCCCCAGCGGACACGAGGAGAGCCCCAAGCAGGGAGGAGAGACTCAGACGTGCGCCTTTCTTTATTGTCAGCGCTCTCCTGAGTGGAGGGCGGATCTAGAGCTTCGAGCTCTTGGTTTTGTTCTTCTCTCCGTATTTCTCATCCAGCGCTTTCTGCAAGTTCATGTTCATAGCGTTTTTCTGATGCCACCGTCCTGCAGGGAGCAGGAAAGGGGTCAGCACAGATCACACACAGGATCTCTGGTGTGCCCAGGCTCCAGCAGTGACCCACCCCAGGGGCCCCCTCTGCTGCTCTGGTTTGTCTCTGGACCTCGGGGCCGGCACACCCTGCCCAGGGAGGGGAGCCCCCGCCTCCCATGCCCCCAGAACCCCACCTACCCAGGTCGTCTGTCTTCCTGCCGTGCCAGTGCTCTAAGTCCCTCACCGACTTCTCGATCACCTCTGGGGTGTAGGAGGCCTTCATGAGACTCTTCGTCTCCTGGGGGGCCCCTGTGGGACCCCATGAAGAAATCCCCAGATGCCCCAAGTCAACGGAGGTCAGGCACTCTAGGGTGCGCGCCTGGCGGCCAGTTTCCTCTAGGGATGGTGGATGGTGAGAGGGCAGGGAGTCGGGAGGGCAAGGCAGCAGAAGGCAGACCTGGCTCCAACCCCAGCCCCTCACTACGGACAGCGTGGCCTCAGACAAGGTTTTAACCTCTCAGAGCTTTGGTCTCTTCAGCTATTCAAAGGAATAAATTTTCTTACAAGATTGGCAAGGTCACATTATTGGACATTCATTGGGGCACCTGGCATGTGGCAACGAATACCTGTATTTTCAGAAAACTTACCTCTGTGTGTAAAGTTAAACATACACACATACAAGGAAATAGCTTGCCATGTTCAAGAGTCAGCAGAAACATCAGAGGACCAAATCTCAAAAGACAGCAAGGATTTGAATGATGAATTGCAGAATATAAAATAAGTAGATGTAATGTTTGAAGTCATGAAAGACAGAGAAAAGGTGTAAGCAAAGAATAAGACACTACCGAGAAAGAACACACAGATTAGTAAAAGAAGCAAGTGGAATATCAGAAATGAAACATAATAAATGAAAGGTAAGTTCAATGGATAAGAAGCCTGGGATTTGCTTCAAAGTAATCTGGGGCAAGCGTGGACTGGTGGGTGGGAGAAAAGATGAAACAAGCTTGGCCGTGTATTAATAACTGTTGCAGCTGGGTGATGAGTACAATATCTATTTGTTAAACTAGGCTGCTTTCCTTTTAAGTTTGAAAATTGACATCGTAACATTTAAAAACAATGTCCAAATTCGATGGACAGGTGAAATAGCAGATTAGATTCAGCTGCGAAAAAAATTGTGAACTGGAAAATCTAGCTAAAGAAATTGACTAGAATGCAGCACAGAGGGGGAAAATATGAAAACGTTGTTAAAATGAAGGTTCAGTAAGTAGGCCTAACCTATGTCTACTTCGAGTTCTGAAGGAGAGACGGGAGAAGATGGGGTGAGGCAATATTTGAAAAGATAATGGCTGAAATCTTTCTAGAATCGATGAAATATATGAATCCTTAGATTCAAGAATCATAATTCCCCACTCAGCATAAGCCAAAAGAATTCCTTATGTAGGTACATCCAAGTAAAATTTAGAACAGCAGAGACAAAGAAATCTTAGAAGCAGCCATAGAGAAAAGACAGATTACTTACAAAGAATAATGATGAGTTATCAGAGCCAGAAGGACATGAATTAATAACATCCAAATGCTGACAGGAAACAATCATCAATCTAGAACTGTTTACAATAACTGTTTCCGAGAATAAGGGTGAAATAAAGACTTTTCTGAGCCTAAAATTTACCAATAAATAAATCTCACCAAAAAAACTTCTAAACAACATACTTCAGAAAGAAAACAATGATCCCGGAAGGAAGATCTGAGATACAAGAAGGAATGGTAGGCAAAGAAAATAGAACCTTGAAGGAATCTAAATATACATCAGTTATAATAACAGCCTCATTCTTGGGGCACAATAATGATGACAATGATAGCTAACCATTTTTGAAGACTTACTGTGTGCTCAGCACAGTTCTCATAGCTTTACAGAACTTAGTGCATCTTCTCAACAACCCTAAGAAGCATGTTTAACTATTATCTCCATCTTACTGTTGAAGTCACTGAAGCACAGAAAGGTTAAGTCATTTGTTTAAAGTCACACAGCTGCTAAGTAAAAGGTCTAGGACTCAAACCCACATTGTGTGCCTCCAGAATCCACAGCTGAAACTACTTTGCACATGTAGAATTAAAATTCTGTAAAATAGTCACACGTAAGCCAAGATGGGGGTGGGGAGAATAAAGTTGAGGCTTTCTAATGTCCTCATACTGTTCAGGGAAGCTGAAATCTCTTGATGGACTGTAGAATGTGTTAACTACACGTGTAAACGTGTCAAAAGTAACCACTCAAAAAATAGGAAGAGTAAGGACAAAAATTGAATTGGGGGAGAAAAGAAAGCTCACTCAAATCCAAAAGAAGAAAAAAAGGAGGAAAAAGCAGCACAAACAGAAAACACAAAATAAGGTCCTAAGAATCAATCTAAATATATTAGCAATTAAAATAAATATAAATGGACTAAATCCATTGATTAAAAAACAAGTGATCAGACAATGGAAAATATTTTCCAGAGATGTAATATTTAAAGCATACTTTCAAAAAAAGAAAAAGGACACACAGAGAGAGGATGAACATGAAAGTACAGAAAAAGATACATACTAACCAAAAAGCAATTTGGTCCCAGCATATTGACATTAGGCAAAATTGACTGTAAGGCAGAGGCACTGTGAGAAAAAGAAACGACGGCCGTTCATTCAGGTCATGCAAGAATTCTGAACTTGCTGCATTGGAGTAATCGTGAAACAAGTAAAGCAAGATTGACAGAGCTGCAAGGAGAAATCGACAAATCTGCTATCCTGGGGAAAGACTTAGAGACCCATCTTTTAATAATAGATCGAGTGGAGAATATTAACAAAGAATTAGAAGGTTTGTATAGAAATAATTAACAAGCCTGGTCTATTAGACAAACACAGAACTCTGAACCCGAGAGATTATTTTCAAGAGCGTATTGATCATCTACAAAAATTCATGATCTGCTGGGCTATATGGCAAATCTCCGCAATTTCAGAGGACCGAATTCATCACAGGCTGTGTTCTCTAATGACAAGGCCATCAAGCTAGAAATCCACTTTTTAAAAGCAATTTTTATTGTTTGTTATTTATGCTTTAAATACTCACATAACAGAATGTTAAGTTAGAAATCTGAACTGAAGCCCTAAGTGTGATGGAGATCAGGTATGCAAGTGAGCTGTGGGGCAGACTCCTCTGGATGGACATTCAAGATAGGCTTCTAAAAGCCTGTTGAAGTTCCCCGCATTCAGGTATAAAATGGTCAGATTTAGAAAACTGGCTAGGAAGTTTTTTGTTTGTTTTTGTTTTTGTTTTGAGGAAGATTAGCCCTGAGCTAACATCTGCCACCAATCCTCCTCTTTTTGCTGAGGAAGACTGGCCCTTAGCTAACATCCCTGCCCAACTTCCTCTACTTTGTATGTGGGACGCCTACCACAGCATGGCCTGATAAGCAATGTGTAGGTCCGCACCCGGGATCTGAACTGGCGAACCCCAGGCTGCTGAAGTGGAATGTGCGAACTTAACCACTATGCTACCAGGCTGGTCCCCGCCTGGGAAGTTTCAAGAGAATTTCTTTGGCTTGTTTTGTGCTGAGTCACCCCTCCCTAAAGTGAAAGCAGTGCCCCTCTCACGTTAAATCTAATTAAAAGGGCTTCAGTGGGGTCCCCTGGGGAGGTTGATATAAAGCCTGGGAGTTTGGGGGACACCAAAGGTTGGAACAGAAGGCGTTGGCCTGAGATGGCAGGGCAGAGAGCATGCCATACTCCCACAGGTGCCTACCCCGCAGATACAGAAACAGCTCTACTGTTTCTGTGGACCAGGTGTGGGCTGGTGGGGAGACGACTGGCCTGGAGTCCTTTTAAATTCTACCCCCGATCTGATCTTCCTCACTGCTCTCCTGCTTCTGCTTTTCCCCACTCTGTTCCATCCAGTCTCAACACAACAGCCAGATGGATGCTTTGGAACAAGTCACCCCCCTGTACACAATCCTACAAAGGCTCCCAGTAAAAAGGCCGGGAAGAACCAGTGTCCTCGGCGTTGCCGCCTCTGCTGGGCTGACCTGCTCCCTTCCTTCAGGTCTTTACTCAAAGATCACCTGTCCAAGTCTGTCCCAACCGGTCTGTTTAACACTGCTGAGGGGTTCATGCTTGGGGCTAATGCTATAAAAAAAACCAAAGAGATATTAGCAAAAGCCAAAAGTCAGGTGATGCAGCTGGGAGAAGTACGGGAGGGGCTCCCCAGCTTCCTGGACGGCCCCCCCTTAACTGGGGAGGTGGCACACGGCTGCTTATTACTTATTATTCTTTAAATTGCACTTGTATGTTCTCGACACTCCTCGATGTCAATGGTAGTTTTCACAGTTTAGAAAGATCTGCATCTGCACTGGTTTAAGTGCAGGAATACAAGCCTCGTTTAATATTAGAAAATCAGTTAATATAATTTGCCGTCGACAGAGCAAAGGAAAAAGTCACATGATCATGTGAATAACTGCTGTATAAATACTTAATGACACTCGACAGCCATTCATAATTTTTTAGAAATTAACATGCAAACTGAATTAAAGGGATCTCTCCTTAATCTACTAAAAGATGTCCTCAAAATCCTTTTTAATATAATATATTTAATGGTGAAATTTTAGAATCAAGAATGAGATAAAGAGACCTACTTTCCCTGCTTCTATGCGCCGTCGTCCTGGACAAGTCAGCCCGGACAGATGGTATAAAGGTGGGAAGATCCTAGTGGTTAATAATGTGAACTATGGCCCCAGGCTGCCAGAGTTCAAATCCCAACTGTGACCAGTCCTGGCTGTGTGGCTTTAATCAAGTTATTTAACCTTTCTGTGCCTCAATTTTTCTATCAAAAAAAAAAACAAAAAAAAAACCCCTGCAAATTATAGCACTTGCTGCATAAGGTTCTCGAGAAAAGTAAAATGTATACAAAATACTTAGAGTAGCGCCTGGTACATGTGACATACTCTGCATCAGTGTAGCCATCGCCATCATTAAAGAGAAGCACTGAAGACTCTACAGACGAATGATTGGGATGAACAGGTGAGCTGAGTAAGGCTTCCAGATCAGACATGCAAGTGAGCTGTGGGGCAGACACCTCCGGATGGAAATTCAAGACAGGCTTCTAAAAGTCTGTCAAAGTTCCCCCCATTCAGGTGTGAAATGGTCAGATTTAGAAAATTGGCTAGGAAGTTTTTTGTTTGTTTTATACAAGATTTATGTAGAAAAGTCAAAATTGCCCCTGCATATGTAAGCAACAAAGTTAGAAAATGTAATTTTTGAAAAGATACCATTTGCCAGAAGCAGAAAGTAAATTCTCTTAAATAAATCTAACAAAAGCTACATAATCTTTATAGTAAAATTTACAAAATATTATTGACAGGTATTAAAGGAAGATTTAAGTGAATGGATCTGCACACCATATTCGTGGTTTGGAAAATTGATTGTCATAAAACTGACAAGCGCCGCTAAATTGAGCTGTAGATTCCATGTATTTCGATCGTAATCCCAACAGGGTTTTTCATGGAAACTGACGAGTTGATTCTAGGGTTTATAGGCAAGAGTAAAGGATCCAGAATAGCCACGATGGGAGCTGGGGGAGGCAGGGGAGGGCGTTGCAGGGAGATCCCCCAACCAGTATCAGACGACTTATAGTACCTTGGAATTAAAAGTGTGGTATTAGACCGGGGGACGGAACAGAGAGCCTGGAAACTGAGCCGCCCACACGTGGAAACTCGATGCATAGACAGAGGTACCCCTGCAGGTCCCTGGGGGGCAGGAGGGGACTGTTCAGCAAAAGGTGCTGAGATACCACAACTAGAAGGACCTACAGCTAAAAATTCACAAATAGGTGCTGGGGGGATTTGGGGAGAAAAAAAAAAAAAGAAAGGTGCTGAGACAATGGCTAATCCACATAGAGGAAGAATTAAAGTAAATCTCTGCTTCACACTAAAAAGAGAAATCAACTCCAGGTGGATTACAGACAGAAATGTGAAAAGCAGAACTAAATATTTTAGAAGACTATGTAAAAGATTATCTTTATGACTCAGCATGGCATAGGATTTCTTCAACCCGCTCCTCCTGGAACGTTCTCTATCTCAGGAAATGGCCATTCCATCCTTCCAACAGTTCAGGTCAACAACCTCGGCATCAACCTTAATTCCTCCTCACACACCCCAATCCATGCACTAGCCTATCCTGTCCGCTCTACCTTACCCAGATACCCAGAATCCGACAGCATCAGGCATTACCTCCCTGGGCCTCTACATTGCGCAATGGCGCCCTCCAGAGTTGTGCAGTGTACAGCTCTGCTCCCTAGACCAAGCCACCATCATCTCTTGCACCTGGATTTTTGCGGTCGCCTCCTCACTGGTCTCCCTGTTTCTGCCCCAGCTCCCCTACGTCTGTTCTCAACACGATAACTGGCGTGATCCTTTTCCCTGAATCCAACAATGCCATTCTCCTGCTTAAGACACACCTTGGCTTCCCCTCTCACCTTCCAGTGGCCTCCCCCATCTGGCCCGCATCCTCTCTGATTTCCTTTTCAACCACAGGAGCCTCACCACCCCAGAGCAGCAAGCACAAAGGCCACCCTGGGTGGTGGGAGCTGGAGGGATGCAGGTGAGCCACGCTGATGGTTCTGTGCTAAAGGTAACGCTCTAATTGGTGATGCTTGCCAATTTCTGGAGCGCGTGTGTTACGGTGGCCAATTGTAGGATAGCACTGTGATGCCAAGCAGTTCCAGAAAAAATTCAACAACCATCTCTTGTGAGCTGGTGGAAGCTGGTAAGAGCTGGTTCCAGCATGCCCTTGGCACAGTTGCGATTCTCAGGCTGGATGATGAGCAGGGCGTGCGCAGACATTTCTTATGCTATTCTTCTGCATTTGTGCAGACATTACCGTATAAGGTTGTATAAGAACTATTTGGTGGTAACTGTAAAAGAGACAAGTGGAAGGCCGATTCCTGAGTCCCAGGACAGAGGACAATCTGAGCTGTATTCTCTCTTCCCCCCTCCAGCCCCTCCCCTTCCCCAAGCTCAAAGAAAAGCCCAGAAAGTTCCAGTGACTGGCTGGTTCCTTGGGTGACGGGGCTCTGAGCCAGGTGAGGAGGTTTGCCAGGCCCCAGGGACTCTGGAGAAGGCCTGAAATGAGGTGGGAGGAAGGAAGGGGGCCAGACAGACTTGCCCATTTGCCGTGGGGCCCAGCTAGAATGTGAGGGCAGAGAGAAGCCCCCGAATGCCTGCCGTGGACCCCCATCCGACCAATCCGTTAAACCCTCGGGGAAGGGTCGCAGCTAAGGAAGTGACTTGGGGCTGGGGAAAGACTCTGGAGTCAGAAGAAAAGCCTCGATCTGAGCTTCAGACCCACCTCCTCCTGCTGAAGGTCCCGGGCAAACAGGACGCCGGCTGACCCACAGGACGCACCGTAGATGTCAGTCTCCAGCCCACCCTTTCCCCAGGTGCTGCCACCACCAGGCTCTGGGACAGAGAGATAATGGCCTGCCAGCCCCTGAGTGCTCGCTGGGAGCCACAGGCCAGGTGCCTCCATTCAGCCCTTCATAGAGCCCTGCTGATGACCCGATGAGGGCCATATCATTGTTATCCCCATTGTCAGGAGGGCAGCTGAGGCTCAGAGGTTAAGGATCCTGCCTGAGGCCACATCCAGTGAGTAGGTGAGCTGATCTTTGAACCCAGAAATCCGGATACTGTCACTATAACTAGTGCCCAGGCCAGAGGTGCCCGGGCCTCCTCTTGGCAGATTAGGACACCCGAGCTGTTTGGGGGAATGATTTGGGGGAATGACAGGCTGACTGGTAATAGGATGCATGGTCTGCATGGTGGGGACAGACTCTCCATGGGGCTGGACATTCCCAGCACTCGGTACCGGGCCTGGCATAGAGATAGACCTTGGTGGCTGTGAAATGAGCATCTCTGGGGATGTGTCTTGGGGTTTCAGATCCCATCTGGGGTCCAGGAAGGGGTGGACACATAAAGGGCCTTCCCCGCCCAATGCCTTGGGGACCATGGGTGTTCACAGCCCCCACCCTTGCCCTCTGGCCTGACCTTGAAACAAGTTTGACCTCATGTTGTAGCCCAGGTCGTAGTAGTCTGAGAAGATGGAGGACACTTGCGTGGGACTCTGGGTCCTGCTGGGCCACGAGCTTGCCCTCTTCTGGCCGTCAAAGGCTTCGCCAATGGCCCTTCGAGCCTGAGGCGGGAGGGAGGGAGAAGAGACAGGGGTAGCGAAGCGGCGCCAAGCCGATGTCTCCCCTCTGACTCCCCGCTCTGCTCCGCTTCACCACCCCGTACCCCACCCTTAGCCTTCAACCAGCCCCCGAGGCTGGAGAATGGAAGAGCTGAAGGCCCCTCATGCCCTCACCCCACCCTGCCTCCCACATGGGCATCCTCCCTGCATTGAGCACCCTCCGTGCCCCTCATCAGGAGAGCTCTTTACGAGGTGATGCTGTTCCTGCCATTTTATAAATGGGGAGCTGGGCCTCAGGGCAAGGACTCCCCATCACACGGCTGGTGAGCCCCAGAGCCCCAGAGCCCCAGGAGGCCTTCTGGAATCGAAGCCCCACACATGTCAGCTCTAGTGGCTCCTTGCATTTCATCGGGGCCAACTCCTTCCTTGTACCAATGGGGAAACTGAGGCCCAGAGTGGTTGAGCCCAGGCCTAGGAGCCAGGAAACCTGGGTTTGAGTCCCAATTCTGCCATATATCAGCTACTGACTTTGGGCAAGCCTCTGGATCTCTTTGGGCCTGAGTTTCCCTGCCTGTAAAATAGAGGAGGGGGCGGAACCTGGATGATCTTTGAAGTAGCTTCCGGCTCTGATATCTGCTGGCTTGATACACTTGCGATCTATAGCACAGCTGGACAGAAAACCAGATCCTTTGATCCAAGCCCAGGACAGTGATGACCAGAGAGAGAACCAGCACCTTCCTAAGGCCAAGGGGGCAGTGAGAGACAGGGACGTGCAGCCAACCTCAAATCGGGACATGATCCTCCAAGTGGGGCAGACTAGCAGGTGGCTGAGGTCACTGCACCTTAAGATGACCAAGTGGGAGGGGCCCTGGCCCACAGCCTTTCTGACCCTGGATCCTCCTCTTGCTCAGAGTGACCCTGAGCAGATCGCATCAGCTCTCTGAGCCTCAGTTTTACCATCTGTTAAAAAGGAAGCAATAACTCCTGCCTGGCCTGCTGCACAATATAGTTGCTATGAGGGTTGAGATGGGGGCTTTGAAAATATGCCTCAGATTGCCAGAGACATTCTGAGGGAGGACCCTTAGCCTGTGACTAGAATGGAAGATAAGTTTTGTCTCAACTTTCAGTTAACCAGTAGTGACAGTATCCAGTGGGCAAAAGTGCTGACATTGATTAGTGATGTCTGCCATGAATGCAGGCTCGGCAAGTTATGGTATGCATGTCACGTGTTTGCCAGCCTGATCCAGTGCAGCTGCCTCACCTTACAGATGTAGAGACTAAAGCCCAGAGAAGGGCAGTAACTTAACCAAAGTCACTCAACATTCAGGCACAGAGCGAGGATGAAAACCCAGGTCTTCTGATTCCTAAACCATGCGGTCCATCCACTCAATGCTGCTTTCTCTTTTAAGGCTTATTCGAGTTAAAAGAATCTAATTCAAACGCAAGACTTATAACTGCAAAGTCATGAAGGGCCAGGGCTCCAGAATCCGCTGACCCTGTTTGGGTCTTCATCCCACACAGCCAAGTGAGTTTGGGGAACTTACTGAGCCCCTGTGAGCCTTGGGCCCCTTAGCGTAAGATGAATGTAATAACAGTGCCCCCTCCTTGGCGAGAGTAAATGAGCTGCTGTGTGTGAAGACCGTAGACAGTGCGCAGCGCCTGGCACACGGCAGGTGTTCAGTCAACTCCACTTTCTAAGGATATCATTACAGGGACCCTGTGCTCAAGAGGAGGGGCTTGGGGGTCCTCACTACAGGTCTCCAGGCCTCACCTTCCCGCCGCCCTTTGCCTCCCGGGCCCCGCCCTGACACCTGCTCCTCAGAGACCAGCTGGTCCACCATGCTGCTCCCAAACTTGTGGCGAATGTTGTCAGGAATGATGCTGCTCCTCTGGCTCAGGCTCCTCGGGCCCTGGGCCCCCACGTCGGGGCCTTCCTCCAGCCTCTGGCACGGCTGAGGCCCCTCTCGGAAGGAAGCCCTGCTCTCCCTCGAGGACGGTCTGTATTCCCCCTTCTTCAGGGACCCAGGCTGTGGGTCCATGCCGGGGGAGTCCCGGCTGATAGCCGTAGGGGGTGGAGGCCGGACCTCCTCCAGGTGGGCCCGCCCTAGGGGGCTGCCTCCCCGGTGCAGGGACGTCTGCGGGCACACTGGGGCCTGGAACTTGAATTTGGAGGTGTCCGGGGGGCTGCGGACTGTTCTCCAGGAGTCCGTGTCCTGCCGGCCTTCCTTGTTGTTCACACGGGCCCTGGTCAAAGTGGTTGTACCTGAACAGGGAGAGGGAGGGAGGGAAGGAGGCAGACAAGTGCAGACAGTGGAGGGCAGGAAGGGAGACAGCAATGCGGGTGAGGAGGGGGGCGGACGGACACAGAGCCCCAGAGATTCAGAGCAGAAAAGGGGATGGGGACAGAGTGAGGTCATGGGACCCAGAAGCATGCGCAAGAAATCGTGAGACAAAGGGAGAAGCGTCTGAGGGGACACGGTCATCCCACACTGCTTCTGTCGATGGGATCTGTAGCCCAAGCCTGTCCAGCCCGGAGGCCTATCTGTGTGACCGTGAGTAAGGGATTGGACCTCTCTGTGCGTTAGTGTCCCTGGCTCCATTTGGTTTGTTCCTTTCCCCTCCTTGAACCCCCCAGCAATCCAGTGAGGAAAACCAGCAGCCACGGAAGCTGGCAGAGGGCATTCCTGGGCTTGGCCAAGTCGAATGGCTGGAAAGGACCAGAGCTGGATTTGGGCTCTGGTCTTTGCTCCCCATTCGGAGCTGCTCCCCAACGCCCACTTCCCTCCTCTATCCTCCTGGCTAGTGGGTGGTGTCACTCCAACCGCTTCTGGGCTCTCACACTCCCACCTCTCCCCTCCCCTCCTCCTCCCTGCATTCCCGCTCCTGACTCTCAGGCCCAGGGGGCTTCTCTCTCCCAACTTGCGATGTCCCTTCCTCATTCTCTTCCCCCATCCCTGGCTCCAGCCAGATTGCGGCTTCTTCTCCACCCACGTCTTGAGCGTCCCCCCTCTCAGCGTCTGCCCAGGCTGGTCCTGCTACCTGGAAGGTCAGCCCCTCCTTTTCCCTACGTCAAAATTCTACGCTCCCTCCTCTCAGCTCCACAACTCTGTTCCCAACACGCTCCACGCATCGCTCACCACCCTGGGTTTTCCCTTTCTCCATCGTTGTGAGCTACAAACCATCTCATTTCCCCTCCTAGATGGGGGGATCATTGAGAGGGGTCCACGAGTCAGACAGTCCTGGACCTCCCACAGCACCCGCTAGAGAGCCCTGTGCATCCGAGACGTGGGTGAGTCCGTCAGTGAGCGAGTGGATGAGGAGGTGGCTGCAGGAGCTCAGACCCAGAGAGACCCTGCATTCCTGCATTCTAAGTGTCCTTCCTTCTCGCGTCAGCACCTCTGACATCAGCCTGCATCTGACAGTCAACGGCCCTGTCTAACCAGCAGGGTTTTCTCTTTCTTAGTGACACACAAACGAGCATCTTACGGCCAACTGGAAGCCACTCAAAAGGCACCAGCAGTATACAGATTCTTCCTTACTGTGCAAAACACAGAAGACAGTCCCCCACACAGCGCGCCCCCCACATCCTCAACCCCAGGTTACAGCTGTGAGCGTGTTTGGTGAGCTTCCCTGCGAAGCCTTCTAGACGGGTCCTCTAGCCCTCTTGCTGGGCACATAGTTTTGTTCCACTTCTGTTTATAAGTGAGGTCGGATCCTGTGTATTGCTTTGTAACTTGCTGTTAGAAAAGTCAACCCTGTGTCTTGGGTCTCTACTTCTGGCAGTAGATGCAGACCTAGCCCTCCTTTCCGACTGCACATGCACGTTAGCCGCTGCCCCTTCGGTGCCCTCAAGGGGCAGCTGTTTGCCCTCTGAGCCCCTGAGGAGGGCGCTGTAGCAGGGTCATCATCCTCGGGCCTGGCAGATGGGAGGGGCTTAGCCACATTCCTGTCCCTCCCTTTTTCTTCCATCTACAAACAGCATGCCCCGAGGAAGCCAGGGCAGGGCCCCACTGCGGGTCTAGAAGCCAAAGCAAGACAGAGGGAGGGGGGAGGGGCCGGTCCCTGCTGCCCCAGAGGGCCCCCCAGAAGCCCTGACGTGCATTCAGTGTGTTCCCGGTCAGCCCTGGTCAGCCCTGGTCAGCCCGCCCTACCTGTTCGTGGGCCCAGCTCCATTGATGCTTGCTCTGGGACAGGCAATTCCAAGCTCAGCCCTGTAGACAAAGAAACACACTCCGACGTCTCCGATGACACAGTCTCTGTGAAAGAGGATGAGCTGAGAGCCGGACACGGAGCCCTGAGGGAGTCTGCCCAGCCCTGACCCGAGGGCCCCATGCTGCTTCCGTCCTCTCCGGCACTGTCCACCCCCAAGGAGCCCTGTGCCCATCCACCCATCACCTCTGGCCCTGGGCCCGCCTCCTGAGCCCCTGCAGCCTCTGCGACTCTGGAAAGCCCTGGCAACTCCCACCACCAGCGCCTCAAAGGCCCTTCTCAAACAGCCTGGGGGCCCTGGGCTCCCTTTCCTCCTCAGTAATCATTTTTTCCGTCTTCTCCCCCATCTGCACCTCCCAACACTCCCCTAGGAGCCCCCAGCAGGCCCCTGGTTATGGGGTGCCTTGCCCCAAGCCCCCCATTCTGGTGACTCTTTGCCTCCCTGCAAATAGGATTTTGTCCATTTACCAGCTGGTCAGTCAAGCTCAAGGGAAGGGAACCAGCTTGGCCAACACAGGAGAACCGGGAGCAGGAAGCCACGCTGGTGTCACCTCGGTCTTTCCTCTGAAGACAGGCCGTTGGGCCAAATTTTGGGGGGCAGCTCTGGCATCTTCAAAAGCCTCTGCAGCTTTCAGGTTTGTGATCCTTTTTCCTAGGTGGTCTTTTTCTTACTCATATTCTCTGGTTTTATCACATTTTTTAAGGTTTTTGTGAATTTTATAATATGAATTAAGATAAAACAATTTATCATATCGTGGATAATTAGTACCTTGACCTGAGTTGCCAGCGTCTTTGTAATAAGGACGCACAGGAGCAGCAAGTTGAAGCTGGAAGGGATCTTTGAGGTTAGCTAATCCAAGCCCTCATTTTACAGATAAAGAAACTGAGGCTCAGAGAGGGAGAGTGACTTGTCTAAGGTCACCCAGCAATTTGGTCTTCTGGTAAGCTCAAAGCAGGTTAAGAACCAGAGCAATTTTATTCTCTTGAAAAATTGCCAAGCAAAACATCCGATTAATTCAACACTCTGACAGCAGCAACTGCCACGTTTCGAGCTGTCCGAAGAACAGGCTTATGTGGCCAGTGACTGAGGGTGGCCTCCGGACAGCAGCTCATAAGGAACAGAGACCCTTAGTTCAATGGTCCTCAAAGAACTGAATGAATGAATGTTCCTTCCCCGGTTGAGCCTTGATATGGGGACACAGCCCAGTTGACACCTTAATTACAGCCTGTGGGAGACCCTGAGCTGGAGGACCCAGCCTAGCCACACCCGGGATCCTGACCCATAAAAATATGAGATAATAAGTTTGTTCTTTTTTTAAGAACATAGCTTGTAGCTGCTAAGCCTTGTGGTAATTTGTTAGCAGCAATAGATAACTAATATCTATTTTGGTACTAAGAGAGGGATGCTACTGTAACAAATACCTAAAAATGAGGGAGTGGCTTTGGAATCAAGTAGTAGTGGAGCCTGGAAGGATTTCAAAGAACATGATAAAAAAGCCTGAACTGCCTTAAACAGACAATCAATAGAAATCTGGATTTGGAGGATGCTGCCAGAGAAGGCACAGAAGGAAGTGAGGAACATGTTATTAGAACCCGGAGGAAGAAACGTCCTTGTCACTTAGTGACAGCAACTCAGAGACACTGTCGTCTGTGGTACGTGGACGGCAGAGCATGTGACTGATGAACTGGGCCGTCTGGTGAAGGCGGTCCCCAAGGAAAGCATTGCAGGTGGCGCTGGGCGCTTCTTGCTGTTTGTAGTGAAATGTGAGAGGAGAGAGGGAAATTGCAGGAAGGACTATTAAGCAAAAAGGAGACAGGACTCAATGGTTTTGGAAATTCTCATCCTCTGCAGATGCCAAAAGATGCTAAAATTAAGAAATGGCTTCAGGGCGGTCAGGAAAATGCAGCTGAGGGCATGACTGTGCAAGCTTTTGTTAAAACCTTAGAAAGACGAAAGGATCCGAGTATTATTCAGTCACACAAAGGGCCCTTGAAAGAGCTAAGGATACGCCCACCGATGCTCTTCATGGAATGACGGGGTTTCTAGGAAGCTTCCAGGAAGGATGCTGTCGCTCAGCAGGAGCCCCAGTGTCTGTGGAGTGAACCCCTATAAGTTTCACAGTTTTTGAAAAAACTCTACCAGCAAAAGTACTACCAGCTTGGAGTGAAAGGGACAGAGACTGTACAATGTTTGGGGGTGCCAGTGGATGCCCAAATTCTGCTGGCAGAAAGCGATCTGAGAAAACTATTCAGATGCAAGCCCATGCTCCCTTCTATTTAAAATAAAATAACTTAGAGAGTGGAAGCACGGGGCCATTAGTCAGAGCTGAGAGCCACGGAGAATTATTTCCAGGCCTTGAAACCAAATCAAGCAAAGTCCAACATTTGCCTGGCTGGAATTCAGAATTGCTATGGGCCGGTGACTCCTGCCTGTCTCCACTTTCCTCAGTTTTGAATAGAAACGTCTACAGCTCTTATCCGATGTCTGCCGCACCATTGAATGTTGGGTGTGTTCAGGGCAGCTGGCTTAGTCCCACAGATCTGCTGATGGAGGACTGAACTCAAGAAACGACGCCCAAGGAGACTCGTCCACACCTGGGCCTGACTTACGGGACCAGGTTCTAGATTACAAGCTGATGCTGTCATGGGATGAGACTTTTGGAGATCTGGGGAGGAGGTGAATGTACTTTGCCTGTGGAAGGGACGGACATCATGGGGGGCTAGAGGGTGGACTGAGGGGGGCGGTTGCCATGGCTCCCAATGATCCCATTCCTTAGTTTTCACACGCTTGGGGAATCCGCCCCTTGACTGTGGGCTGGACCTACTGACTTCTAACCAATGGAATATGGCCAGTGGGATGGGATGTCACTCCAAGATGAGGTTATCAAAGCCTGCGACTGTCTTGTTCCCACTCTCTCTGGCTCTTCCTGGCTCCCTCGCTCTGATGAAAGCAACTTCCTCTAGTGAGCTGCCCTCTGGAGGGGCCCACACGGCGAGGAGCTGTGGATGGCCAACGACTCGGGGGGAGCCGAGGCTCTCAGCCCAATACTCCGTGAGGAACCAAGTCCTGCCGCGTGGGTGGCCTCGGAAAGGGGTCCTTCTCTAGTGGAGCTCTGAGATGACACTGAAGCCCCAGCCAGCATCTTGATCACGGTCTGTGAGAGTCCCGTGGAAGCTGCATCTGTGTTCCTGACCCACAGAAACTGAGATAACAGATGTTCCTAAGCCGCTAAGCTTGGGGTGATTTGTTACACAGCAAGAGATAACTAATACAGCTCGTATGTTAAGCGTTCTCGCAGCTAGCAGTCTATCCTCACCAGGACTCAGGTGTTCAGAGAAAGTAGTAACTCACCTCTTTCACAGAAGGAGAGACTGAGGCTCAGAAAAGAAACGGGACCTCCCCAGGGGGCGCTGAAACCAAGCCCCACATCCTCTGTCTCATGTGAGCCTTCTGCTCCTGTCCCCGTTCCCCATCCCCGGCAGCCCCCTGTCTGCCCCAGTGGCACCCCCCGGTCCAGAGCAGCCTGGACTGGCTGGAACAGAAGTGTGGACTCGCTGCCAGTTTCTGACCTGGAGGGAAAGGTCTGGAGAGACGTGGGTCAAGGAGGGAGGGAGGGAGGTCCTGTCACAGTCCGGGCACTCTTCAGTCACAAGCAACTCTGAATGCGGAGAGACAAGATGGAATCCCATGTCCTGGCGGACCCCTGGCCCACCGCACAGGTGTCCGCCTCACCTCTCCACCCTCTTTCATAATGTCAGAAAGCCCGTGAACCACTCTGGTGTGCGCTGAAGCCGGGAGTGCAGATCCACACTGCAGAGCTGCGGTGGAGACCACCGGATGGTTGCCAGGGAGCAGCCCTCCCGGCCCCCCATTGGAGTCGCCATGGCGACCGCGATACAAAGGGCTCTATTACCTCAGGGCTGATGGGCCCACCACCCTAGGGAGCGAGACCAGCGAAAGCCCCTACTGAGCAGGCAGGGGGCCCTCAGGTGTTGTGCACTCTCTCATTCACCCAAAATGTCCCCTGTGCACTCACCATGTCCCAGGTCGTGTGTCAGGCCCAGAGGGCTCTGATGCCATCAAGTGGGAAGGAAGTGGTTGGGATTACAAAGGGTTCAGTAGAGAGAGTGATTAGTTCTGTATAGGGAAAAGGAGGCGGAGCTCAGGGAAGGGCCATTTGAGCTGGATCTTGAAGGATGTGTAGGAGCTTAACAGTTTAGAAGGGACTTAAATATTAAAAGCATCGATGTGTTTATGGGCATAAACGTAGGTCAAGGGGAGTGGGGAGGGGAGGGAGAGATGCACCTGGAGTTGTCTGAGCTGGACAGGAAGGGGTCAGGGACCAAGGAGGAAATTAGAGTAGAGGTGGGACACTGAGGGTCTGCTCTCCTCCCCTTGAACCGCAAGGGTTACAGAAGGTTCACAAAGTTGAGGGACTTCTGCAGGCTCAGTCCTGTCTGGCTGCTGCTCAGCTGGGGGTGGGGTGGGGAACGCCGCCTGCAGGCCCAGCCTCTCAGGACCTCCCCGGGAAGCAGAGAGCCTGGTTGAACTTGGGGTCCCCAGAGTCTGGGCCTGCTTCTTATGAGAAGAGTGACTTTGGCCAAGTTCTTTAGCTGAACTTTCCTTGTAGGTGAAACGGATATAGCCCACCTCCAAGAGTAAGAGCGAGGACTGAACGAGGGCATTTTTGTGAAATACCTGGCACATTGCCTGGCACAGAGAGATGTCACCTGGAACTCTGAGCAAGGCCTCCAAGTACACCAGACTCAGACTTTTATCCCCTCCACACCTCCCCCGGCTCCCGTCCAAACCACCACTGCGTCTCGCCAGGGCTAACACTCTTGCCTCCCCACTGGTCTCCTGTTTTTGCTCTTGTCGCCTGTATTATCTATTGCTGCACAACAGCATTACCACAAACTCAGCTCCCCACGCGTTCCTTCTGGCCTGCTTTCTGCGGGTAGGGGTCAGGGCGTGGCTCAGCTGGGCACCTGCTTTGGAGTCTTAGAGCTGTAATCAAGGTGCTGGCCGGGGCCACACTCTCATCTGAGGCTAGACCGGGGACGATCTCCTTCCGGGCTCCTGGGGCTGTCGGCTGGACACTGTTTCTCACCGTCTGTTGGACTGACGGCCTCAGTTTCTTGCTGGCTGTCAGCCAGAGGCCACCCACGCAAGAGGGGCATTCAAATCTTATGTATTGTAATCCCAAAAGCGTCATCTACTATGGACTGAACGTTTGTGTCCCCACAAATTCATATGCTGAACTGAACCCCCAAAATGATGGTATTTAGAGGAGGGGCCTTTGGGGGGCAATTGGGTTTAGATGAGGTCGTGAAGGTGGGGCTCCCATGATGGGATTGGTGTCCTTATAAGAAGGGAAAGGGGGACCAGAGCTCCTCATTCTCCACCTTGTGAGGACACAGAGACAAAGTGGCCGTCTGCAAGCCAGGAAGAGAGCTCTTGCCAGGGCCAGATCTGCTGGCCCCTCGGTCTTGGACGTCCCAGCCTCCCGAAGTGTGAGAAATACACGTCTGTTATTTAAACTTGTTACAGCAGCCTGAGCTCAGACAGCATCCCATCGCCTTGGCCACATTTTCTTGGTTAAAAGCAAGTCACAGGCCCCACCCACGCTCAAGGGAGGGGACCACTTAGGGCGTGCACGTCAGAAGGTGGATCTCATGGGGATCCCCCTGGAGTCTGTCCATCAGATCCCCTTACAGTCTTTTCTCACCTCAGCAGCCAAGCGATTCTGTTAAACCTTTGTTGGATCATGTCACCTCTCAGATCAAGACCTTCTGGTAGCTTCCCACCTCAACCAGAGTAAAACCTTAAAGTCCTTCCATTTATCTGCAAGGCCCTATCCATGCCCCCACCCCCACCCCTTTCACTGACCTCAGCTCCTCCCAGTCTCCTGATGGCTCCCTTGGCCCCAGCCATGCTGGCCTTCTCTGGTTCTTGACCACACCAAGCACAGTCCTGCCTCAGGGCCTTTGCATAGCCGTTCCCTCTGCTGAAGCTTTCTTTGCCCGGATATCTTTGCCCATGACTTTCTTTTTCACCTCCTTCAGCACTCTGTTCATCTTCCCAGACCACCCTTTACAAAATCATCCTAACCACCCCCCCACTCCCCAATCCCCCATCTTTTCTCCCATAGTGCTTGTCACCACCTGACACACTAGATACGTATTTATTCTTTCCCCCAGTGGGATGGAAACCACATGCGAGTGGGGAGGTGACTGTATTCACTGCCATGTCCCCAGCATCTGCACCAGCGCCCGGCTCACAGCAGGTGCTCAATAAACAAACGTGTTGACCAAGTGATCTCTGGGATTGGAGGAGCAGGAAGAGGAGGGCGAGGAGGAGGAGTCATCCGCCGAGGCCGGCTCTTTGGCCCCTCAAGGCTCCAGTAAGAGACCTAAAGCTGGCATGAGGACTGCATGGAGGTGAAAGGGGACAGCCACCCAGACTGAAGACCAAAGGCTCTAGCCCTCTTCCACTGCAGACCCCAAGGGCCATCAGCCCCCGACCCAACACACCAGCCCCTGAGCCAGCCTCCTCAGCTCTCACTGAGCGCCCAATTGCCCCGATGTCCAGCTGGAGGCTGCGGCATAGCACCGCCGGACTCGGTCCCTGCCCTCCAGGGCCGTGTGTTAACCCAGGAAGGCTGGACGGCAGGAGCAGGGGATCCCCAGTAGGTGGGGTCTGGAGTCATCTCACAGCCCCAAAGGAGGGCTTCGAGAAATGTTTCTGGGAAGCTCGAAAGCCAGGCACATGGGGCCGGTCCACCAGGTTTTTCTTCTCCTGTAGCTTCCTGGTTCACATCACACCGCCCGAGCTCTAAGACCCTCCCCGGGCGCTGAACTGCTTCTCCAGCACCTTGCCCCATCGCTCCCAGAATAAAAGGGTCTTATTCTAAGCCAGGAAGGGCACCCAGGCAGAGTCCACCTTCCTTTGGGCTGCTTCTGAGCATCGCCTCTTCGGAGAGGCCCCGGGGCCTTTGCTGTGTGACACCTCTTTGAACGCCCATCTGGAAGGCCAGCTGCCCCCCGTCCCATCCCGCCCACCCAGAGGGCTGGCCTGGCAGAGGGGTTGGTGCCTGGCTAGCCGTGGTCTCCCCTCTCTCTGGCCTCCCGGTACCCCTTCCAGGTAGGTCCCAGCACCCTCCGCCTGACGTGGGACAAGAAGCGGCTTCCTTTGCAAAAACTAAATAATCGAGTGGTGTCTTCAGTGTGGCTTCCCCAGCTGGGGGCTGCCACGGAGGTTTCTCTCCTCGGTGGGGGTCTAAGGAACAGGAAGGAGACAGAAGGGTGGGGCAAGGATGGAACCAGGGAGAGACAGGCAAACACAGCTCCTGGGAAAAGGCCAAGTTTATTCCAGTGCTGCCAGGGGAAGGGGGGCTTGACAGCAATCCTACCACGTGTCAGTCTCCTCTGCTGGAGAGCATGACCCAGTGGCAGGTCACGCTGGGGTCACTAAGCACGGGAGTCACGGGCCGTGGGAGGAGAGCCCACCGCTCAGGCCTTCCCGCCCTTCCACTGGGACACCCGGGTCTCCGGCGGGGCCCGGCGGAACCACTCGGACCAGGAGCCGTCGTAGATGGCCACGTCGGGCTTGCCACAGAGGTAGGCGGCCAGGGCAATGTGGCAGGCAGTGACACCCTTCCGGCAGGTGGCAATGAGAGGCTGCTCGAGGTTCACCTTCTTGGCCTCGAACATCGCACGGAGCTCCTCTGGGCTCTTCTCGAAGCCGTCCTCCGTCAGGAAGTCCATGAACGGCATGTTGACCGAGCCTCGGATGTGGCCTGGCTCCAGTCCTGGGCAGGGGCAGAGGACAAAGGGCAGGACAGGGTTAGGAGGAACACGGGGGTGGGGGCGAGTGGGGCCCAGAGGCTGCCACCTGTCCTGGATATAAGGATAGAGCGCTGCGCAAATAAAAATAATGTCTTTGCCCTTCTTGGAGCTCAGTTTATTCCTGGCCCTACCTACATTCAGTGCTCACGACTTAAGACAGAGTGTCCCCTCCCCCAAAACCAGCCTTGAAGGAGGAATGTCCACCATCCTACCTGCTTGAGAGGTGTGAGTATCAGCTCTACTATTTACTGCCCTTTCCCCTGGGCAAACCACTTCACTTCTCTGACCTCAGTGTTCTCATCTGTAAAATGGGCTCTGTGGTACGTACCTATCTCACAGGGCTCTTGAGAAGAGGAAATAAGATGATAAATGCAAATATGCCGTGCTGTGCCCATTGCTGAGAACACAGGGGTGAAAGGGAGAGACATGGCCCGGGCTCGCAGGGGAATTAGTCTAGCAAGGAAGACAGGTGTGAGACGGACAGCCACATAATTCATGACGTATAATGTCACTCCATTTCACAGACAAATACACTGAGGCTCAGCAGAATGAAACAGCTCGCGTAAGGCCACACAGAGAGGTAAAGACAGACCCAGGACCAAACCGAGTCCCGTGGGTTCCTGTTAAGCACACAGTTGTAGAAAGAGCATGTGACCTGGTGTTAAACATAAGTTCCAATCCCAGCTCTCGGGCCAGCCCGGTGGCAGAGTGGTTAAGTTCGCACACTCTGCTGCCCTGGCCTGGGGTTCGTGGGTTGGGACCCTGGGTGTGGACCTGCACGCTGCTCATCAAGCCATGCTGTGGCAGCATCCCACATACAAAATAGAGGAAGACTGGCACAGATGTTAGCTCAGGGACAATCTTTCTCAAGCAAAAGGAGGAAGACTGGCAACAGATGTTAGCTCAGGGCCAATCTTCCTCACCAAAAAAAAAAAAAATCCCAGCTCTGCCACTTATCATCAGGGTGACCTTAAGCAAGTCATGTCACTTCTCAGTCCTGAGGCCAGCCCACCCACCCTGGGGGGCAGGTGAGAATGGGGGCAGTGCAGGCCCTACAGGCCCCTGCTACCAACCCTGAGAGGCTTGGATGGAAGCAGAATGAGGGTCTAGGCTGGCTCGGGGGTCCACGCTGGAACTGTCTCTGCACCCAGTGAGGCCCTTCTACCAAATCTGGCTCCAGAACAGTCAGTAAGTGGGGCACAGGGGACTGGGCCGCTGCCAGAGCTGGCACTGCCCACGGGGTCAGGGCCTCGGTCCAGCGCCGGCAGACCCAGGTCACTGCTCTCCTCCTCGAGCAGCCCCCACCCAGGCAGTGGGCACTGAGGCAGCTCTGGGCGTCTCTCTGGGCTCCCTTTCCTCCAAAATTCCCCACCACCCCATTAAATCGAACCACGGGGCAAGGCAGGACCAGTGTGGGTGGCACTGGGAGGGAGAGAAACTGGCCAGAGTGACAGGGCACACAGTAGGGCAGTCTGCAGCCATGCTGGCCCTGCACCTCTCAGCCTCAGTTTCCCCATCTGTGAAGTGGGGAGACAACCCCCCTAGCCCTCAGGCTTGTGGGGAAGTCAGCTCCCGTAGGGAGAAGACCCCAGTGACCCTGGCACACCGTCGACGTGCAGTCACAGAGCCACATCCCATTCCCCTCTCCCCACGTTCAAAGCGGGTTCCGGAATTCACTGGCCTTCGATTGAACAGATGGCCCCACTTAGAAAATTACAGCGATTTCCTCCTGTTGTGATTTCATCTTTTTGTCTGGAAGCTAATCTGAGATGGGACGTGTGCGGACCCAGGCAGTGAGGAACACTTGATGTGTTGGCCTCGAGGGTGTTCTTTGCCAAGAAACCCAACTTCAAAATGTTTCGGCATCCAGACGATGGGCCGGATTTAAGTGCGTTCAAAAGCGCCCGCGGTCGTTCAGTCCTGAATGCTGTGTTGTTTCGTCCCCCACCCCCGATGAAACAGCCCATCTGGTTACATCAAAGGCACCTCTGCCGAGTAAAGAAGTCAGGGGTCCCGTAGGCTCCGGCCCCCCACACTCGGCCGCCTCGGGAGGAGGGGTCCTCCTTCCATCTCTGCCAGCAGGGGCTCAGGCCCTGGCTGAAGAATTCAAATGAGCAGGAACTGACTGCCTGCGTGTGGGGAAGGCCGGATGAACCTGGCCCAGAGAACCTTGGAGCAGAGCCACCGGAGGGAAGACACACAGGGCCCAGAAGCCAGGGGCTCCTACCGTTCTTCTCCCAAATCCAGCTTCAGCTGCAGGCTCGTGGCTTTCCCTACCCCCAGCAGGCAGGCCACCATGCTCATAATCTCGGGCACCAGGTGCCCAGACAATGATGATCTCAAGAACTTTATCTTCCTCAATCCTCACAAAGCTGGGGAGATTATCCTCCTGCCACCAATGGGGAGCCTAGGCTCAGAGAGGTGAGGTGACTTGCCTTAGGACACACAGCAAAGGTGTGTAAAGTGAATTCAGGTCTGTCCCACCCCAAAGACTGCGTTCTTTGACCACCCTGAGCCTTGCTGGGAAAGGGGGCCGAGGCCGGGAATGGATGAGATGACCTCTCAGGTTCCTCAGCCGCTCAGAGGTCTGGGACTTTGTGGTCCAACTCTGGCCAAGAAGATGCCAGACAAGTGCATGAGTAGACATCCCTCAGGTCACTGAGCGAGCTGAGTTTTCAAGGCCAGGAAAGCCTGTTTGGCTCTTTCTTGCTTTCCTCCTAAAGCCACTAAGGAATCCAGTGCAGGTGGCCCCAGTGGGCAGCCCCCGACCCAGGAGGGAGAGACAGGCAGAGGGGCCCCAGGATCCCATGAAAGGACACCAGCACCGTGGAGCTGTGACCTTTCCCCTGTCCCTGTGTTTGCTCACAGCAGTGGCCTTGAGAAACAGCCACGCTTTGATGGCTGCCAACTGGGGTTACGTCTTGGCCACTCTGTGCTCCCATCCCCACCTGCAATGTGGGACAGGTTCCGACCCGCTGCCTCCCCTGCAGGGCCGCTGTAGGTGGCAAGGAGAGGATGTGCATAAAGGAGTCCACAAATGAAAGTGCTCATTAGGCGGCCAATACCCTCCCTCTTCACCCTCACTGACCCCGAGGGGGGAGGAAAGGAGAATAAGGTTGAGAAAGATGCTGAGTGGATCAACTCCCACCTCCGTTCTCTCCTCCCCCACAGCTCCTGGAAGGTGCACAGGGTTCCTTTCATTAAGGAGAAGGGTTCAAAGGTGAGGTGACTCGCCTGAGGCCACACACAAGTGCCACACCAGGGCATGAACTCAGGTCTGGCTGACTCTCCCACCTTGCACCCCTCATGAACAGGACCACAAGCACCGGAGCAGAGAAACTGAGGCCCGAGGGGAAGCTGCTTGCCTACGGTCAGCAGAAGGGGTTGGCGGTTTTCTGAGGCCCCGCATCCAGCTCCTCCTGGGGGTCACTCCTCCCAGGGCTGCCTGGGGCCTGCCTGCCACTCACACTCCCCTGGGTGTTACATCTGGACCGTTAAGCCCACGGGGGGACCTCCCAGATCCCAGCCCAACCTGGGGACCACGAACTCAGCAGAGCCTGGTGCGCCTCTGCATCCAAATGTCTCGTGCAGGAGGCCAGCAGAGCCTCTCAGAGAAGGAGGGAGGGAAGTGCCATGTCCTCCAGGCCTTTCCCGGTGGCCCTGGCCTTTGCAGTTCTCAGGACACTCCTCCAGCCACTGCTGCACTGAAATAAACCCACAGCCGGATGGGGGGGGGCCTCACTCTTCTCGTTTCTTATAAGGGACCCAGAGAGGCCAAGCAATTAGACTGAGGTCCCACCACAAAGGAGGAGCTGAGCTCAAATCAGGATCCCCGCACTCCAGATGGGGACTGGGGGAGGGACTTTAGAATTTGGGGCTTGAGGAGGCATTCCTGGGGCAGGCTGTTGCCCCTCTCTGAGCCCTACAATGGGAGCGGGGAGACTGGCCTGGCATCTGCACACTCTCCCTCCTCTTACTCTCAGGTTGCTGCAGGGCAAGCTGGGAGGCAGCTGAAGAAACTAGTGCCCGTTCCTCCCACAGCGGCAGCCGAAGTCCCCAGGAGAGAGGGCCCAAGGGGGCTGCTGGAGTTCTGCGTCAGGAGTCTCTGCAAGGTGCCCAACGAACTTGGATCTTCAACTCCAGGCCTCCAGCAAGCCCAGCAAGGCAAACACGGGGCCTGGGAAAAGCACGATGGGGAGGCAGAGCCCGGCGCTCTCCTTGCTCTGCCCTGCCGCTAACCAGCAGCCTTGACCGGACCCTTCCTCTCGGTGCCCCCCCCCCTCCCCGCACAGAAAGGAAGAGACGTTTTTTAACAAGTTAGGCAAAATGTTGCACAGGACTTAGATTCCCCAGAGCAGTCGACTGAGGACAGAGCCACTGCCCCAGGAAGTGCCAGCCACCCCAGGGGCTCAGGGCAGCCTGGACCACCAGGGGCCCCCAGAGCAGTGAGGTCCTGGCCATCAGAGGTGCCCAGGCAGGGGCTGGAGGGCAACCAGCAGGAGCGAGGGTGAGATCTCTGCGGTTCTGTTAGGAGATTCCAGAACCCAGCGTTTCCTCTCCTGAGGCCCCTCCCACCTCCAGCCTCCCCTTTGTCCATAGGAGAGGACTCCGGAGCCCACTCCCTGCCGATGCCTGGCAGAGGGGCTCCCTCCTGGCCTGGGAGCTGGGCGTGGGGCAGAATGGTGGTGCATGCTGCTTTAGAGCATTCGTTTGAAACTAGGCAGTGCTGGGTTCAAATCCCAACTCTGCCACTTAACTGTGTGAGAACTTAATGTCCTGGCACCTCAGAGTCCTCCCGTCTAAAATGGGGATATTAAGCTTTGTTAGATGAGATAATGCAGCGTCAAGGGCTTAGCATGAAATGGCAGCTGCTGTTACGGCTCTGAGGCAGGCTGCAGCTGTTTGGAACGGTCAGGGGGGCCCCGGAGAGCTGCAGAGGGAGGGGTGCTGGGAGAAGGGCATTGTTGATGTCCATAAGGGTTTCTGGGGAGCTGGAGAGGCCCTGAGAAGCTAGGTGTCCTTCTGTGTAGCAATGCATGTGTTGGCTCATGGACACAGCCCTGGGCATGAGGGAGCTAGTGTCTGGGCACGGATGTGGGTGGATGTGTCACCAGTCCTCTCTGCAGATGCCACCCCATACAGATGCTAGGTTGCTTGTTAGCGTGTAGCTATGGGAACACGCACATAGCTATGGGAACACATACACAGGTCCTCATGCATCAGAGCTGAAAAAGCCTTTAGGCTTAGCTCTAACCTCTCATTTTACAGATGGAAAGACTGAGACCCACATGGGGGGAACTGAGGGCAAAACAGGAGAGGGTCCCAGACATCCTTACTCCCCATCCTTCCACTGAGCATGACTCCCCAGGGACCACCCACCCTCTGGGACACCTACCTACTGCGTCTGGCTCTGGCTCAGTTCCCAGGTACCGCCCCTGGGAACGTGAATCCACCAGCTGGAACCTCTTAGATTTCAGGTTCTCCAGCACCTGCTCGTAGGTCTTGAGCAGGGAGCGGTCCAGTGTGGCTTTGAAGATGGCCGGCTCTGGGCGTGAGGGCTCAGATGTCACCGGGTGGCCCTCCTTCAGCCAGTTCCGGAAGCCACCATTGAGCACAGACACCGTGCGGTGGCCAAACACACGAAACATCCACCAGACCCGAGGCGCGTAGAAGCTGCCCAGGTCGTCACCATCATACACCACCACGTGCGTGTCGTTGCTGATGCCCAGGCGGCCCACGTAGTGGGCGAAGCCCGCCTCGCTGGGCAGCATCATCTCATAGGGCGACGCCGCGTTCCGGCACTCCTCTATGTCAAAGAAGGAGGCGCCGGGCACATGGCGCTCTAAGTACTCCTTGCGGGCCTCGCGGGTGCCGGGGGAGTACCAGGACGCGTCCAGCACCCGCAGGCCAGGCCCCAGCTTGCCAGCCCGGACGGACTCCGCCAGCCACTTGGTGGACACCAGCGCCCGGTAGAGGACCTGGTGAACCATGCTTTCAGCTCTGCACGTCACCTGGCGCGGATGGGAACTAGGAAAGAGACTGGAATGAAGCTGTATGTGCAGTGGAGTGGGGCCTGGCAGGACGAGCTTTTTCCCTGCCGCACCTGTTTACAGCAACCCCGTGGGGCTGGGGCGTGCAGTGGGGTAGGTTCAAAGTTTCCCCAGGACAAGCCTGCTCCGCCCCTCCCTGGGTCCCTCCCGCGCAGGAGGGGGTGGGGCTTGAGCTGCGGAGGGCTCCATTCGGGAGCTGGCTGGGAGGGCGACAGGCCCAAGAAGCTATAGTATTCGCCCTCGGGATCGTGCCAGAAAAGAGCAGCGAAAAGAGGCTCAAGATTGGGGAGAGATGGCAACTCGGGCCTGGAGCCCGCTTTCCCGGGAAGGCAGGGGAGTGGGCGCGCGGGGGAGGGTCCGCGCCTCTAGCAAACCCGCCCACCGCCTCGCGGCAGCCTGCGCTCGCCCGCCTCCAGAATGCGCTAGTCCAGCCCCGGCTCCGTGCCCTGTGCCCAAGTTGGGTCCGGGCTTCCCGGAGCACCCCGACCTGCTCTCGTTACGGGGACTTTCCCCTGGATCGCAGGTGGCCTGGCCAGCGGCCCAATCCCGAGCGGCCTGCCGCCGCCCCCACCCCGCCGCACTCACTCGCCCTCGCCGCCGCGCTGGAGCTCGCCCTGCCCGCTGGAGAAGTTGGCGCGTTCAAAGCCAGAGCCCACAACAACCCGGCCGGCCCACACCATAGCGTCGCCGCCCGAGGGGGGACAGAGCGCCGCCCGCCGCGCCCCCGCGCGGTCCCCGCCCAGCCGCGCCCGCCCCGCGCTGCCCACCAGTGCGCCGCGCCTCTCAGAGCCCCGGGGACCCGCCGGGGGCGCGGGGCGGCGCTGGCCGGGCGCGGGGCAGAGCGTGGCGGCGCGGGCGTCCCCCCGGCCCGGCCAGTGGAAGGCGCGGGGCAGCGGCGGCTCCGAGTGGCCGCAGCGGTGGGCTGTGCCGGAGTCTCCTCCCTTTGGCCCGCCGCAGGTTGGTGGCGAGAGGAGGGGACGGCTGCGGGCGCGGGGAGGGGGTGCCCTGCCGCCGGGGCCATGGCCAAGCCCGGAAGCCGGGAGCCCGAGACCTGGGTAACTGCTGCGGCGTCGCGCTGGCCTGTCCTTAGGGGGCGGTGGATCGGTGGGGTGCGCGGCGAGGGGCTCCCCCGCGGGGCCTGAGCGGAGGAGGCGGCCGCAGGCTGGGAGGAAAGGCGCGCCCCTCGGTTCGCCCTAAGGATGGCCATGCGCGGCAGCCTGGGGAGGCCTGCAGGGGGAGGTCTGGGTGAGTGGCGGGTGGGGAGCCGTGCGTGGGGGTGGGGATCATCGGGTGGCGCAAGAGAGGGCGGGCGGGAGGGAGGAGAACTCATAAAGCCGGACAGAGAGGCCAAGGAAAGAGGCCAGCTGACCCAGAGGCTCCAGGAGGAGAAACTGGCAAAGAAGTGCCCGGAGTGTAATGAAACTAACGTGTGTCAAGGCCTGCTTGGTGAGGCACTTTGCTGGGTACTCGGACGGTGTTCCTACTTCCCACAAGAGGCCTGCGCGGTAGGCCAGGAGCTTATTTAAAGACCAGGGAGAGAGGCTGGCCGAGCCAGTCGCTGGGGACACGTGGTGGAGTTGAGGCAGCCTGTTGTCCTCCCAGATCTGAAGCCCCGTGTGTCACCGGCTGCCTTGGTTTTCCCTTGCTCAGCGCCAAAGCCTCAAACTTCTGAAAAACTGCCTTTGGTTTTAATTTAACCTATTTAATTGTGTTTATATGATTTAATTTTTAACAATGGCTGTGTTTAACAACCGGTTGGCATAATTCCTGGGAATCCAGCAACTAGTTCTTTGCAAGCTGGTGGGACACCCCTGCCCCTACTCGGCTGTCTGCCTGTGCTGTTCCATATGCCTGGGGTGCTTTTCTCATCTTCCTTTTAAAATTTCTTTTTATTCTGAAATAATTATATTCTCACAGGAAGTTGCAAAAATTCATGCTTTGGGAACATTTGCCCAGCGCATCCTCTGAGCTCTGTGCTGTGCAGTCGGGGGGCAGAGGGGTCCCGGGACCGACGAGGCTGGGCAAGTCCTCGAGGAACACCCAGGCTCAGTGGAGCCCTACTCTTGCAGGGCCAACCCCAGATGGCGGCCTGGCACTCCCACGTCCCCGAGTGCAGGTGTGTGCTAGGGGATCCCGAGGTGGGCCCAGGGCTGTCCTTTCTGTCCTGGAGTCCTTCACTCCCACAGCATCCCCACCTGCAGTGGTCCAGGCCTGCCCAGCACACAGCGACCTGGTCCCCGCCCTTTGCCCTTCGCCCTTTGCCCTTCTAGACACACAGCCTGCTCTCCCAGACCCTCTACCTCCGGCAGTCCCTTGTGAGAACTGCCAATCCAGCAGGGAGGGTGGGGCAGGATGACCTCCAACCTCTGAAGTCCCACCCTATCCTGAAATCCTAATTCTGCATTAGCTGCTGTCCGTTCAAAGGCCACCTATGAGAGCAACGTTGAAGAAAGAATGGGATTTTTATTAGACTGTTTTTAATGATTATTAAAACCAGCCACGTGCAGTGCATAATGATGGCCCCTCTACATTCATGATTTCATCTTCCCTCTAAGAGGTGAGGGTCGGAAGCCCAATGGACACAGCCCAGGAGCCGAACAGGCCGGACCTCACACAGCCCGTTAAGCACCGGACTTACTTGGGATTTGTGCTGACTTTGGGGGCCTCTGGCTCCCAAACCAAGGTTCTTTCTACTCTAAATGGATCCTTGGGGAAGAAAACAAGGAGCCCCAAGAATGGTGGGGGGGCGGGGCTGTGGTGGCTCTCAATGGGTCCTTCAAGAAGCGGCCTGTGGCATCTCCCAGCATTATCCAGCTGTGGGGAACCCCCACCGAGACTGGGATTGCCCCTCAGCCAGAGCCCCCTCGGCAGCCTCCTCATCCTGAAGGTCAAGCTTCCGTTTCCTGGGTCCCTGAAAAGGTCAGATCGGTTTGGACTTCCCCCTCCTCCAGGAAGCCTTCCCACTCCTTCTGCTCCCCCCTCAGGCTAAGGTCATGGCCCCTCTGCTCACACTGCACTCCAGACTTTCCTCAGTTCTGTTGTCTCTTGAGCAGGCCTGTGGCCCATCTTTACCATCAGGGCCTGGCAAAGTCAAGAGTTTCTCATTGTCCAGCGCACTTCCCGTGTAGACGAAGTGGGTTCCTAAAAGCCAGCCTGTGATGGGACTGTAGGAGGGGGCTGGGCACAGGGTATCCCACTGTGGACTCATTAGGCCCTGGTCATCGTTGACCTGGGGCTGGGGAAGAAGTCCAGCCTCAGGAGCTGAAATCTGGCTTCAGATCCTGAAGCAGCCCCTGACCAGCTCTGCGACCAAGGGTAAGGAGCTTGCTTATGTCCCTAACTGCCAGTCGCCTCATTCACAAAACAGGCATCTTGATGCACCCTCTACCAAAGGCTGGCTGACCGGAGCACGCCACAGAATGGCAGCAGGACAGCCTGGTCTGGACGTAGAGGTTGTTCTCTGCACAGGGGGTGCACAGCTGAGGGGTTGTGCGGCGTGGACCCACTCATGCGGCCATGTGCCCCATGGGAACTCTGCCTTTCTCTAGCCGGCACAAAGGCACCTAGTGGACTGGGGGCTCCCTGCACAGGGGCTCAACACGTTTGGAGCCTCCTGGTGCTGGAAGGCTGTGGGCTGACCTGTCACGGTGGACTGGTGGGCTGGTGGGCTGGCACACTCTCAGCTGCTGGCCAGCGGGGGAGGGGAGGGGAGCGGGAGAGAGGCACTAGGTCACTGTTGCTGCTGCCGCAAGAAGGTCAGGAGAGAAAGCTCAGGCTCAAGGGACAGAATCTGACCTTGCTGGGCTCCCAGGGCCTGCAGAGCGCATGTCCGTGAGAAGTCTGGATTCTGGTGTCAGACTGCTAGTGTGAAGGCTGGCACCACCACGCTTAGCTGGTGACCTTGGTCAAGTTAGTGCACTTCTCTGAGCCCCAGTGGGTCCTCTGAGAAACAATGAGAACAATACCAAACCTCTGGAGGCTACTCAGCAAATAAGTGGGAACCTAGTCTGTGTCCCGCAGTGTCCTAAGGTAGTGAGGATTAAGTGGCACACAGCAGGAACTCAGTGAGTGCCAGCTACTATTCCCATGAGGCCCCGGCCCCCAGCCCCAGCACCGTTTCTCGTCCCCGGGGCCGACCTCTTCCTTGATTCCCTCCTGACATCCTCCCTGTCGCCCAGTCCTGCAGCCCCAGTGTCGCCGCCGCCATGGCCCCGCAGCAGCTCTTCCGCGCGCTGGTGTCGGCGCAGTGGGTGGCCGAGGCGCTGCGGGCCCCGCGTGCCGGGCAGCCCCTGCAGCTGCTCGACGCCTCCTGGTACCTGCCCAAGCTGGGCCGCGACGCGCGCCGCGAGTTCGAGGAGCGCCACATCCCGGGCGCAGCGTTCTTTGACATCGACCAATGCAGCGACCGCACGTCGCCCTACGACCACATGCTGCCCAGCGCGGCGCACTTCGCCGAGTACGCGGGCCGCCTGGGCGTGGGCGCCGCCACCCACGTCGTGGTCTACGACGCCAGCGACCAGGGCCTCTACGCCGCGCCCCGCGTCTGGTGGATGTTCCGCGCCTTCGGCCACCGCGCCGTGTCGCTGCTGAACGGTGGCTTCCGCCACTGGCTGCGCCAGGGCCTCCCGCTGAGCTCGGGCAAGAGCCGCCCCGCGCCCGCTGAGTTCCACGCCGCGCTGGACCCCGCCTTCGTCAAGACGTACAAGGACATCAAGGAGAACCTCGAATCGCGGCGCTTCCAGGTGGTGGACGCCCGCGCCACCGGCCGGTTCCGGGGCACGGAGCCCGAGCCCCGAGACGGTAACAGCAATGCGCAGAGGGCCGGGAGATCCGGATTCTGGGGGCCTCCCTGGCGTTAATCCTCAAGTGGGGCAATAATCCTTGCCCCAGCCCCATCCGTGCTTGGGGCAATGACTACCCCAAATTCCTTGGGAACCCAGGGTGCCCTGTATAAGTGTGAGAACCCAAGCAGCCTCACCCCAACAGTATGGCTGTAGGGGGTCACTGCGGAAGGGGAGGGGTGGTTTGGGAAAAGCCCCAGAGGGATGAGGCCAGGTCAGGGCTATGCCATCCCTGAGGGTGATGGAGGTGGGCAGAGGAGGAGTCTAGGGCGTTGAATGGCAGGAAAGTCCCTCCCAGGGGCCAAGGCTTGCAGAGGGCAGGACAGAAGGGCGGTAAGGAGAGAGTGAGGTTGCTGCCCCAGCTGGGAGCAGAAACCCAATAGAGGGTGGTTGCTGGCTTGGGCTGGGGCGGCACCTTCTGCTGGGAGCTGGATTTCCCCAGGGAGACAGCCCACAGGAAAGCCCTGTAGGAGGTAGGGAGGGGTCCCCACAAAGCAGGGGGGTCCGTGGCCGCCTTGGTGTGAGCCTTTCAATGATGCCGAGCGGTGGGTGTTGTCGTTGTACAGAGGAGGAAATGGAGCCTTAGAATGGCTACCTTGCCAGGTCTCAGGAAGCAGCCGGCCAGGAGCTGAACTTGGGAGGCCGTCCATTTAACGCAGGGAGCGGTTGTTCCCAAGCCATTTCTCTCCTGCCCGCTTCAGGGGGCGGGGGGCAGTGCAGGGAATTTGCTACTTCCTCTGGGAAGCTCTCCCTGAATGGCATCCCCCAGGCCCCTGGGTTGGGGCATCGGGGTTGGATCTTCTGTCCTGTGCTTTCAGAGCAGCTTGGGCTCACCCTGTCCTAGCACTGTTTAAGATGGCCCCAGGGCAAGGACGGTCCATGCTCCCAGTGCATCCTAAAGGCTAAGCTGGTAGCTAGCACGGAGTCAGTGCCTCAGAGAGGTTTGGCAAATTCCGAAGGTCCCTGCAGAGCAATATTGACATTAGGTCAAACCAAATGAAACTGCTCATCTCCAGCAGTTTTTGAACCTACACAGGCAGCAATTTCATATGGTTCAGCCTAATAAGGACGCCACCTTGAACCTGTTGGGTCCTGCAGCTCAGCCCCCAGTGGGAGAGGATGGAGCAACATAGGGCAGGAAGCCAGAGCCAGACCTGGGTTCAGAGCCCTCCCCCAGGCTGCACTGGCTGTGTGACACCTGGCAGGTCACCTGATCTCTGAGCTGCTGCTTCTGCATATGTGAAGTGGAGCAGAACATGGAACAGAAAGGATGTGGTGGGGGTCAAATGTTAAATGAGAGCAAGTGTGTAAAGCAGCCAGCTCCGTGTTTGCACACACAGGATGCACTCAAGAAATGGGAAGTGATACAATTAACGTGTGCGTCTCTGGTTATGGCTCTTTACAGAGGTGATTAATGCTCACCTCAGTCATGCTTGCTCGTCTGTAAAATGGGGGATAACGATGCGCACCCAGCGGGCCTGTTGTCAAGGTGGACCCAGCTGGTATGCGTAGCAGCTCCATGTGAATCAGTGGAGGAGATCACCGTCCCATCATTCCCGCCCCACAGCCTGAGACTGGCCAGTGCACCTGTAATTTGCCACATCGGCCCAGCGTGGGGAGGAAGCATGCCTTGGTGGGGTTCAAGGTGTGGGGACAGCCTTGCTCCGACTGTGGCCATGCTGGGCTGAGAGCTTGCTTTTCTTCCTTTCTCCGGCCTGGTCTCCAGGTAATTACTCTGACTGAGCCCAGTTTCTGCATCTGTTAAGTGGGGATGCAGGATGCCTTCCAGCCAGCCATGGACTCAGAGTGCTGTCTGTCCACTAAGTCCTGAGAATAGATACCAACATGGGTCAGCAGCTCCCTGTGGGAGTGTCACCCCACTGTGAGGGGAAACTAAGGAAGAAGCCGCCCTAGAGTCAGAATGGCCAAAATTGGACCCATTGACTATGAGGGTTCATTTTGTTGCCAATCTCAGTTCCTGGCATGAAAATGGGAATGTCAGTAACACTGCCTAGTGGGGGATGGTGGAAATGAAATGGCCAGTGGTGGAAAGGAAATGTGTGTCGGGAGCCCAGGGCAAGTTTCCAGAGATGTGGGTAAAGGGCTGACCCTCTCAATGAATGGTCACCAGCCTTGCCCAGGTTCTTCATGCTACGATCAAAATGGTCTTTTGAAGACAGAAGTCTGATTTCCCCTCGTGGTCCTGTCGAAGCCCGAGTCTTAATCCAGGCTTGCCGAGGGGCTCCCAGCCCCTTGGTTCCCCTGGGTCCTCGGCCTCCCTACTGTCTGGGCTTTCACCACGATCACCTTTAACCCCTCTAAGCACCATGGGATTTCATCCTCTGTCCCCAAGGACTCCGTCTGCCTGGGGTGCTCAGCCCCCACCACCCAGACCCCTCAACCTGGCTGAATCCTCCTCTCCCTTCAGGGCTTTCTCAGAGAAGCTTTATGGCCCTCCCGCCTCCCAGGTTGTGCGGCCTGCTGGTCAGCAGCACAGGCTCTGGGGCCCCTCTCCCCCTCCAGACTCGGGCGAGCGATTTCGTGTGCCTTGTCTCCTCATCTGTACCAACGGAGGATAGTAATTTCTTTCGCATAGAGCTTGCGGAGGATGAAAGGAGAAAATACGCCGCGGGGCTCAGAACTGTACCTGGCACAACATGAGCCCTCAGTAACATCAGCGGGTATTGTTACTATTAGTATCTTTTATAATGTGCCCCCATGGCACCCCGTGGGGCTTTTGGTAACACCCATGTCACCTGTAATTATTTGGTGATTGCCTGTCTGCCAGGCAGGCCACATCAAAACTCCTTGGCTGCGAGTGCTGTAGGCCCCAGTAAGGCAGAGGTCTTGTTTGTCTTTGTTGTCCCCATGCGCATAGGCATAGCCGGTTATCAGGAGGTGGTGGGGGGCGGGGTGGCAGAGTGGGGCTCTGAGTCGAGTCTTAGGTTCGGATTCCAGCCAGCAATTTGCTGGCTGCAGGACCTTGGGTGATGCTGACCCTCAGCATCTCCGTCTGTAAAATGGAAATGTCTGTGCAGAGCGCCTGCGTCTCCTGGTGTGCGGACTATAAGAGATGAGGCGTATAGAAGGTTTCGGGCTGTGGCTGTGAGGGGGCCTCTGGGAGTGCAGGGGGCCATTCATACCAACCCCCACTTTGTTCCTGCCCTCCTGCAACAGGCATCGAACCCGGCCACATCCCTGGCACCGTGAACATCCCCTTCACGGACTTCCTGACAGACGAGGGCCTGGAGAAGAGCCCCGAGGACATCCGCCGCCTGTTCCAGGACAAGAAGGTGGACCTGTCCCAGCCGCTGGTGGCCACATGTGGCTCCGGTGTCACAGCCTGCCATGTGGCACTTGGGGCCTACCTCTGCGGCAAGCCCGACGTGGCCATCTATGATGGCTCCTGGGTGGAGTGGTACATGCGCGCGCAGCCAGAGGAAGTTATCTCAGAGGGCCGGGGGAAGACCGTCTGAGGCTGGGCAGGACGCAGGAAGCTCGGGTAACACTCAGCCACCAGCTGTGCGCAGCCTGGTTGTTCAGACTCTGCTTTGACCGGGAGACTCTTTCTTCCTCCAACTCGAGTGGCACATAGGGCGACATCCCAGAGGCCAGGAATTCGGTTGACTTGCGGGTACCCAGTGGAGGCAGGAGATAAGGTGGCGGTGGCACACGGGGCCGGGAGCTGCCCACATGGTGCTGAGCTGGGTTGCAGCCCTACCTCCTGTCTGTCTTGCTCTTGAGGAAATAAAACAGCCAAGTGCTAAATCCTTCTAACTGTGGGGTGGCCTCAGTTTTCCTCAGGAGCCAGGGGTTCCAGCATGCCCAGCAAACAGAGCTCCGTGGAGCCTGGGGATCTTGGGGATCCTGTCCCTGACTTCTGATCTGTGCTGGAGCCCCAGCACCCTTCCATTCCTGCCACCAGAATACCCCCAGTCAACCGCCCTCCACCCTATAGTGCCGGGGGTCGACCTTCTGGCTTCTGGGCTATTTAAGGTGCATCTTGCTGTGATGTGTCTGGAGTCCCACCCAAAGCCCCCCACAGGTAAGCAGTACATCTCATTTCAAGCCAGGTGGGTCCAGATCTTAGTAGGAGGCTGTAGCCCCCCGAGGAGGCCTGTGCCGGCCCGGCCAGGGTGCTCTGGAGAAGGGCTGCGTTTAGCCACACTGGAAGAGAATCTAGTTCGAGACTCTGGGAGCCCTCTCTTGGATGCTCGCCTCTGGAGCTCGCAGGGGGTGGGCGGACCCCTGGACTTGATCCTTTCTGCTCAGAGACCCTCTCCCCCCAGGCTTCCCGAGGGTGGGGGCTCCGCTCTCCTCCGTCTGTGTTTGTCCTTGATGCAGAGGCAGACATAGAAGACCCCAGAGACCCCCATCAGAACCTGGGCCACCCCTCCCCATCTTCAAGCCCCCAAGGTCCCTCTTGCCACCAAAGGGCCAGTGTCAGCCGGTACTGGAGGGAACCCCAGAAAGGGGGAAAAAAAAAAAAAACCAGAAAGGGGCAGTGACTTAGCCAAGGCCACAGGATGGAGTTACCACAGAGCTGGCAACAGACCCCGAGCTCCTGACTCCGAATTGACTCCTTTTCACCTACAACCCCCATCCCGCTTCCTCTGATGCTGAGTCACCTCCCGAGGCCACAGGGAGGGCACAGCCACCAGGGCAGAGTGCTGGTTTTCTGAATGAGAGCCCTAACGTAAGTCCCAACCTCTGCGAGCCGCAGCTTCGCCATCTGTAGAACGGGAATCATCTGTACTTCAGGAGAAGCGATTTCAGACAAGGGCCTGGCCAAGAGCCCACTGCAGGGTCCCATCGTTCCAGTCCAGGGTGCCCCACGTCATTCCAGCCCAGGGTCCCCCCATCCTTCCAGCCCAGAGTCCCCCCCATCCTTCCAGCCCAGGGTCCCCCCCATCGTTCCAGCCCAGGGTCCCCCCAGCACTGACGTTGGGCAGATCCTTGTTCCTTGTGGGGCTGTCCTGTGCCTTGTAGGCTGTTTAGCAGCATTTCTGGCCTCTGCCCACTAGATGCCAGTAGCACTGCTCAGTTGTGACAACCAAGAAACACCTCCAGATGTCACCAAATGCCCCCTGGGGGCAAAATCAGCCCCAGTTGAGAACCACTGCTGTAGGAGCGAATTACACAGTTGACCACAGCAGTCGGGAGCAGTGTAGATAGGGATGGCGGGTTGGAGGGATCCTTTCCCCCGGAAACTGAATTTAGCAGTTTAGAAACCGGCCTCGCGTACTGGTCTCAGACAGGCCTCGGTTTCTCTCTCGGGAATGTCCCTGCTGCAAACACATGTGAGCTCCTGCTCTGGCTTCTGTCTCAGCTACCCCGTGCAAGGCTGCCTGGCCCTGGATGCACTGCTGAGCTCTCGGAACCTCAGTTTGTTCATCTTTAAAATGGGAACAATAGTACCTTCCTGGAGCAATATGGGGATTAAATGAGAGGATCCATAGAAACTGTTTAGCTGGGTGCCAGGCACAGAGTAAACATCACGTGTTTTTGTTATTTTTTAAAGGACTTCTACTTATTCTGTGTGATGAGTGCCTCCTGTACTTCCAGCCTTGGGGGAGAGAGAAGAACAGATATGAGAATTGTTCCTGCCCGGGAAAGGCTTGCCAGCCAGGGAGGAGAAACAAGCCCATCATATTGTATTTCCAGAGAGAAGAGAGTACTGTGAAATGATCTATTTTGCAGTTGAGAAAGCAAACTCAGAGAGGTTGAGTGGTTTGCCTAAGGGCACACAGCTAGTTCAAGAGAGGAGCCGAACTGGAGGTAGTAGGGTAGGGGCCTCTCCAGTGAGTCTTGCTTTGGGTGCGTGAGGTCGGGGCAGGGAGGGGTGTCCAATTTCAGGATCAAGGGGAGAATGGAATGGAACTGGGGGTTTGGAAACACATGTGACAAGCTCATGGGAAATGCCCAAGGGTCTCCCCAGCTCCAAGAGGAGACCCCTTGAGCCATGGGGCTTAGCCAAGGGGGCTTGGTTAGGTTCCCCCCACCTCAGTCCACCCCCAGCAAGGAGCCCAGGCTGGTGGGAGCCAGGGCTTGTCCTCCTGGGAAGGTCTTCGTTGGGTCTGAACAGGCTCAGAGCCGACCGGATGCGGGCGAAGGAGCTGGAGGCCGGCCTTGCTAGGACTTTCAGGGCTGCAGGCTAACTTCGAAGGAGTTTGCTAGGGGTGACCCGGGCCACCCGCCAGGGCTCTGCCCTGCCCACTGCAAGCCTGAAACCCCGAATAACAAGCCAGTCGCTGCAGGGACCTGCCCGCCCCACCCACCCCTGTGTCCAGGAGGGAACTTGCAACACCGGACAACAGGGCGAGGAAACTTCTGCCCACCTGGCAGTGTTTGCTGAGCACCTCTGTGTCCGGGCCAGCTGGAGGGCTCCCAGCCTTGTCTGGCCAGCTGTGCCAGCGCGCATCCATTCCCTGGATTGTCGCCTCGAGGGAGCATGACTCGAAGCCCTGCCCCACACCGTGGCCTAGATAATGCTGATTTGGTCCTGGTGCCGTGGAGTCAACTCTGCATGAGGCCCCCGCAGGTCTGCCTTCCAGACACTTCTGGTCAGAGCCTCAGTCTTGTTTGAAAAGTGAGAGCAAACCGCCCTGCAGCTCACAGAGTGGGCCCGAGGTCAGATAAGGCAGAGCCCAGAACAGCGTGAGGTGTCCCTCCTCCTGGGATAACCCAGCTGTCTAAGCAGAATGGGGCTTTGTCAGCCTTGACTCGTGGGGGAGGAGTCTCTCAGGAGGGGGTGACATTTTTAGGTTAACTGAAGCTTTATAATTTTAAGCACTGAAATTTTTAACGTATTAGCCTGTCAGGGGATGGAACGTGGGAGACGGAGGGTCCCTGAGCTCTCGGCGGTGGTTTGACCACTTCACTGCCCAGTGATGCCTTCAGGGGCTGTGCGCCCCTAAACTAAAGGGCCCCCACTGGTGTGCCTTCCCAGGACGCATGGCCTTGTGACTCCAAATGGCCCCTTGCTGGCTGACCTTCCTCTCTACCCCCCCACTCTCCACAGTCCCTACGTGCTGCTGGGGGGGCCCACTCTCTGGATGATGCCACCATTCCAGGGGCTTACACCACCATGCTGAGTCAGGGACTCTCAAATCTGGCCCTCCAGCTGCTCGCTGGACTCAGATCCCTGTGTCCACTGCCCCCTGGGACCCTTACCTGATCCTCGGTCCACATCCCTTGTCTCAGTGTGCACGGCCACCACCCATGGGTCGCCTGTGCCCAGACCTGCCAGCGAGTTCTCCAGACTCCGCCCCCTCACCCACAGCCAGTCAGCACCACGGCCTGAAGATTCCCACCTCTGTCCCCCTTCCTAGTGCCAGGTCCCCCCACCCCCCACGTCCAAGACACACACGGACACAACCTGTCCCCCTGTTAATTCCAGTGCACACCCTCAGGGACAGGCCTTGTACCCAGATCTGGGGACATGGAGGATAAGACAGACCCTGAGCGGGCAGACCGGCCTGGTGGGGAGGGGTGGGCAGACAGATGAACCATGATAGGCGTGGTGAGGACAGACAGACCATGGCATGTGAGGACAGACAGACAGACCATGGCAGGCATGTGAGGACAGACAGACAGACCATGGCAGCCATGTGAGGACAGACAGACAGACCATGGCAGCCGTGTGAGGGCAGACAGACCATGGCAGGCATGTGAGGACACAGACAGACCATGGCAGGCATGTGAGGACAGACAGACCATGGCAGGCATGGCAGGCATGTGAGGACAGACAGACCATGGCAGGCATGTGAGGACACAGACAGACCATGGCAGGCATGTGAGGACACAGACAGACCATGGCGGCATGTGAGGACAGACAGACCATGGCAGGCATGTGAGGACACAGACAGACCATGGCAGGCATGTGAGGACAGACAGACCATGACAGGCATGTGAGGGCAGACAGACCACGGCAGGCATGTGAGGACACAGACAGACCACGGCAGGCATGTGAGGACACAGACAGACCACGGCAGGCATGTGAGGACACAGACAGACCATGGCAGGCATGTGAGGACAGACAGACCATGACAGGCATGTGAGGGCAGACAGACCACGGCAGGCATGTGAGGACACAGACAGACCACGGCAGGCATGTGAGGACACAGACAGACCACGGCAGGCATGTGAGGACACAGACAGACCATGGCGGCATGTGAGGACAGACAGACCATGGCAGGCATGTGAGGACACAGACAGACCATGGCAGGCATGTGAGGACAGACAGACCATGGCAGGCATGTGAGGACACAGACAGACCATGGCAGGCATGTGAGGACAGACAGACCATGGCAGGCATGTGAGGACAGACAGACCATGGCAGGCATGTGAGGACAGACAGACCATGGCAGGCATGTGAGGACAGACAGACCATGGCAGGCATGTGAGGACAGACAGACCATGGCAGGCATGTGAGGACAGACAGACCATGGCAGTTGTGGTGAAGACACAGACAGACCATGACAGGCGTGTGAGGATAGACTATGGCAGGCGTGGTGAGGACAGACAGACCATGGCAGACATGTGAGGACAGACGGACGGACCATAGCAGGCGTGGTGAGGAGTATCTGAGACAGAACAAGGAACAGGAGAGGGTGGAGCGTGGTTCTGAGTCTGAGGCCCCTCCACCCCATCATGGCTCCCCGGGCTCGCCCCCATGCTCCAGGTAGAGCAGCAGCAGGGGTGGGTTCAAAGCACAGCTTCTGGAGGCATCCAGGCCTCCTGCTCCCTGGCTGTGAGTGAGCCTCTGTTTCCTCATCTGTGACGTCGGGGAATCCAGGACCCACTCACAGAACCAGATGCCTGCAAAGCCCTGAGAACAGAGCCTGGAGCAGGCAGCACCACATGGGTGTTTGCACCATCAATATTACTAGTATTCTGTCCCTCTCCTCGCCCCTGCTTCCCGGTGCTGCCGGCCACATGCCCCTGAGGGGGACACGTCTTCTTCATGGTTCTCTTCCTGGTCCAGCACAGTGACTGACGGGGACGGGGCTGAATGAACGTCCGAGTGTACATGGCAGCCTGTGGGGCTGAGAGGCCCTCACAGCCCTCCTGTTGGTCCAGCTCTTTCCATGTCTTGGGGGATACTCAGTGTTTTGCATCCGTTTACTTCAACTCTGAGAAATAGTTCTTATCCTCCCTCTTACAGGTAAGGAAGGCGGGGGCTTAGAGAGGCCAAGGAACTCACCAAGGTCACAGGAGGGTTAGGGCTGGGATGGGACGCCGGGGTGGGATGACTACCCGGCACTATCCACTGCAAGACAGAATGGGGAGGGGTTACAAGAGGAGTGGGGGTGCTCTCTGGGGGCGGGGGAAGGGGGTGTTCATAAGCCCCCTGCAAAGGCACTCACACATGCTCACGTCTTTGCTCACAGGTGAGCTAGGAGGGACCCAGAGCTGCCTGACTTCCCGGGCTAGATGTGTGGCATCTAACTGCGATGGTTTCTCCAGGACTCTTGTAGAAAGGATGTACTCCCTCTCTTGAAAGTATGTAGTAGCAATCGGCAGAGAAAAACGCAAGGAAGGAGGCATCCTCGGGTGCTAAAATCCAGGCACGGTAATTAGCTGAAAGCATGTGATAAACTGCAGAATTGCATGGCCCAGAGTGAGACGGGAGGGGCCTCCAGGGGCTCCCAGGTGAACCGGTATCGGAGGCATCAGGGAGCTGGTGCAGCGGGAGAGTCACCCCCGGATGTGGCTTGTGCTGTGTGCATCTGCTCCTCCTTCTCAGCCTCTTCCCCTGCAGCCTCCCTGCCCTCTCGCTCCTGCCTCTCAAAGCCTTTCCCCATTTCTGAGCCACGAAAGGCTTGAAAATCACATGGATATCTAATGACACTACTTACAGATGCACTTACCCTGTGACCCAGCGATCCCACTTCTAGGAATTTACCCGGAAGAAACACCTCCAGCGATGTGTAAATACTTATGCACAATTGACTTACTTGTTATGGCATTAGTTGTAATCTGTAAAATATTGGAAACAACCTACATATATTTAAGTGTAAATATGGTTGAATAAACGGCGGTATATTCACACAGTGGAGCGCGGGGCAGATATAAAAGGATTGAGGAAGAGCTCCGTGAGATGACGCGGCCTGATTTCTAGGATGTATCGTTAAGTGACAAAAGCAAGTGCAAAAGAGTATCCATAGCATGCTACCTTTGTGTAAGAAAGAAGGGGGAATAAGAAATTCGCCACAAATGTGTTCACTCCTGCAAAAAGAAACACAGAAGGAGAAACCAGAAACCTATGGGGCCGGGCGGGAAGAGGAGGTGACACGTGGGGACATTTTTCTACTCTTCTGTATATGACTTCTTGCATAGTTTTGACTTTTAGAACTGCGTCATGTTTCTCATATTCAAAAAAAGGTAAATTAACAAGGATGGGGAATGAAATGTTAATACAAATGGAAACAAATAAACCAAACTCTACTTCAAATGGCAACAGAACCGCCCTGAATGGGGAGGGGAACTGGCCCAGTGACCCCGCCCCCCGCCCCAGGTAACTCTTGAACATGGTATTTTGGCTCTCTGGACTATATATCCTCAGTCAAAAGACAAAAAAAAAAAAAAAAAAAAAAAAAAACCCAGAACAAAACCCCTGAAAATAAATGTTGAACTCTTGTTGGTAGATTTGTTTTTCACAGCGTTGTGGGTTACCAATTACGAAACCAGGACTGAGCAAACAAGTAAATATATTGCCGGTGCTGGGAACCGAGACTTTTGCTATTGGGGAGAGGAAGAGCAAACATGGGAAGGGAGAAGGCTGGAAGGAAATCTGTGGTGCTGGGTTGGAATTGGAGATATCGGTGTAAACTCAGGATTCGTAAGATAGAGAAACAGTGTGTGTGTGGGTGTGGGTGGGTGGGTGGGTATGCCGTGAAAGATGACGTGAGTGGAGCCGTATTCAAACAGAGCCAGAGCAGCCATTTCAGAGGAAGTGCCTTGTATGTCTTGTTTTCTTGATCTTCCAAACTGGACCAAACCGCCAACATTCCAAGAAGGCAGTAAGGACAAGAACAGCCTGTCTGTAAGGCCTGATGACACCGGACTTTGCTGATGACCGAACTGCTAACCAATCAATGATGAAGGACAAGGCGAGCCTTACCTCACCTAGTATCAGCGAACTCTTCTTAAACACAACTTAACTCACTTTCTTCCCTTTTTCCCCAAAAAAACCCTGAGTCCCTCTCCTGTAATCGGGACACTATTTGTGTTTCTATCTGAATCTGTGCTCCCCAAAATGCAATTCTTTGATCCCAAATAAACACTTTGCCTTTTAAACTGGTTTCTGCTTTTGTCGGTTGACAGTACACACACACACACACACACACACACACACACACACACACACACGTTTCCGAGCTCCAGCTTGGTTCCCTGAGACCTGGAAGCTACAACCCCCTGGTGCAATGAGCCCACCTAGTGCTCAGATCTTGGCTGTAAATACTCGCATCCATCAAAAGGAACTGAGCGGTAAGGAGCAGGAAAGTACCGTGGGAGCCTGGATCATTTTGCTGTGCCAGGAACTGAGGAAGTGCTCCAAGAGTGATGGGGACGTGTCACAAGGATACAGGAGCCAGAGCAGGGAGGAATGGAAAAGTATTATTCAATGGAAACAGATTTCAGTTTTCAAGATGAAAAGGGATGGTGGTGACGGTTGCACAGTGTGAATGTACCTAATGTCTCTGAATTGTACACTTAAAAACGGTTAAGAGGGTATGGAGGAAAAGCTTGTCCTCCACCCTCTTAGGTTTTTCTTTGGGGGCCTGCAAATTAAACTGACAAAAGACATATTAGCAAAAGAAAAGATAGCTTTTAATCACATACATACCTACAGGAGTTCACAAAGAAATGCGACTCAAGGAGAGAATTGGGGGTTTATGTACCATCTTAATAAGGGAAAGGCAAAGGGAGAAAGGGCACTTAGAGGAAAACCAATGACTTCTTAGTAGGGGAAGGGGCAAAGGGCACTTATGGCAAAACCTATTACTTTTACGAAAGATAAATGGGCCCTTAGGAACACAGATGGGAGATGTGACAGTTTTGTGTCGATGTCTGCTTAGGTGTGGCGTGGACTTCCAGTCTCCGAGGATAAGACTCCATCTTCCCTGGTTGCTCCTGGAGAGGGTACTTATGGAGCTCTTTTGAATTCTCTTGAGAGTCTCCGCTTTTAGGCTGATAAGGGAGTTCAGGAAAAAAGTCTATTTTCAGACGTCTTCAGCTCAAAATAATTTGGATGCCACAGAGGCATGTTCTGGACCACTGCAGTGGTAAATTTTATGTTAAGTGTATTTTACCACAATTTTTAAAAAAGATGAAGTGTTTTTATTTAAAGACCTATTTTTAAAAAGGAATACAGGAGCCAGCTTGGAGGGGTTCCCACTGACCAAATCTTAGACAATTTGAGCATCAAAATATATAATAATAGTAATAGCATAACCCACAGACTAAAATAAGAATCCAATAGTTCATTCTGATATAAATAAATGAACGAATGAATGAGAGAAAAGGGAAATATCTCCCTTACAATGGAATGCCACCTAATACATGTAGAAAGGATGATGGAATTAGAAACATCACAATTTGGCAATCATCACAGTCATCCTTATTTATAGCAAGAATCATCAATGAATATTAAAATGAACGAGGAGATCAATTAGTCCAATGGAAAACAGGATATTGACATAATCTCAGTGTATCTTCCCACAAGTTACTGATCAATTCAAAGGGAAAAAGAGTACAGATCGGCAACCTGGCGGACACCACCTTAACAGGACAACCCAAGTTAACTTCCAGTGACGGGAGAAACCGACACGTATCCTCATGATTAGGCTACACTGAGAAGAACAGCGTCCCTTCTGGGCATTCCTGCCAAAGATGCTCACAATGGAGCTAATCGTCAGGAAAAATTGGACAAACCCAAATTGAGGGCCGTTCTACAAAATAAACAGCCTATACTCTTCAAAAATGGGAAACAAAGACTGAGGAACCGTTCCTCATTAAAGGGAGACTAAAGAGAGAAGGCACCTGAATGAGATGCCTCCCAGATTGGATCCTGAACTATTTTTTTTCTTTTGCTATAAAGGACGTTAGTGGGACAAATGGAGATTTGAAGAAATCTGTAGACAAGTTCATGGTATCGTATCGATGTTAATTTCCTGAGTTGACCGTTGGACTGCGGTTACGTAAAAGAATGTCCTGATTTTTCAGACCACGCTGAGGACTTTAGGAGTGGAAGGTCATCGAGTCTGCAATTTACTCTCAAACGGTTGAGAAAAACGAGGAAAGAGGGAGAGAGAATGACAAAGCAAATGCAGTAAAGTGTTAACATTCAGTGAATCTGGGTAAAGGCTTTACTGGAATTCTTTGTATTCTTTTTGCACCTTTTCTCTAAGTCTGAAATTACTTCAAAGTAAAATGCTATTTTTTAAACGCAGGTTTTTCTGGTTCAGTTTCAGCCAGGGCTGCTAACAGCACCCACATTCTAAACAAGGTGCTAGACCATTTAGAGCAGTTATTTCAACCCAGGTGGTTAAAAACCAGTTTTAGAAACCTTAGGCGCCTCCACTTCCTGTCTATAGCGCAGAGAGGAGAGATGGGGGAGGGGAGGGGAGGGGAGGAGGGGAGGGAGGCAGACCAAGGCTTTCTCAAGAGGCGGATCCAGGGGGCTGCCACAGCTACTTCTCCTTCCCCACCTGGGGAGGCGCATGGGGTGCCTCCCCTCTCTGTAGGCTGAGGGAGAGGGCCTTCCAGGAGGCCATTTGCAGAGTCTGACCTGTGTGTCCTGTGTTCTGGGGGGTTCAGAGGCTGGCTGGGACCCATGCCTGGAAAAGCGCGCATGCCAAATGCTGGCCTGACCAGCTGCTTGCTTCTGGAATCAGGAGATGGGGCTGTGCAGGGTGAGCCTTGTCAGGGCAGAGCATGCCTGTGGCTTCCCGGGGACCAGCTGAGGACCTGGGTGAAGGGACATAGCTTGGAGCTGTCCAGAAGGGACTCTGTGCATGAGGGGTGTGGGTGGGACTCAATCAAGCTGGTCCTTGAGTAGGGGTACCCCGGGCAAGCCAGTGCGAGCAGGCCCTGCCCAGGAAGGAAACTGCAGTGTGAGCCACTCCTAGCAATGGGGGTACCAAAGAACCCCCAAAACAATCCGCCAGAAAAAAACAAGCCAGCTTGAATCATTGCTCCAGCCAGAGCAAAGCCACACCAGAGGACGTGGGTGCCAGGCAAAGGAAATCTTTCTTTTCGTCTCCCACCCCATGCCACGCTGGCCACGGAAGAGCCCAGGGGGTGGGGGTAGGGAGGCAGGAGGAGAATCTGGGGGCTGGAAAGCGCACAGAACCCCCTAGGATTCGTCCTCTGTAAAATGGCCATTACAGTTGCATCTCCCTGTTGGGCTGGGATAAAGGAGAGAATCCATGAAAGTGCCCGGTGCACGCAGAGCTGGGCCCAGGGAAGCGCTCATAAAGGCCCCTCCGGCCCCAGGGGCGGGGTCCAAGGGGCCCAGGGGGATGGGCAGTAGATTTTTGGTTCTGTGCAATTCCTGATTCGAGCTTGATCACTAGATTCCTGTCTCAAGCTGTGAAATGACAGCCACAGGAGCCAGAGTCGGGTCCCTGGAGGAAGCTGGTGAGAGGTGGCCGACTGTCAGGGCCTCTGTCCCCGGGAGCGGAGCTGAGAAGGGACCGACGGGAGCAGACGGACTGCGGGGCGGGCCGGTGCGCCCCTGCTGGTGAAGCCGAATGGCCGGCCACCCCCGCGCCGGGTCGGGACGGGCCGGGAGCCCGCTGAGCCCCGGCCGCGGCTGAAGAGCAGCCCCAGGCTGGGCTGGCCTGGCGGGACCCGGGCCGGGGCTGCGTGCGCTTTTGCGCAAATTGGAGACGGGCACCCCGCGCGCCTGCCCTTACGCGATGCGAACGGCGCCCCCTGGAGTCTGAAGACAGCAGGAGCCCCCTCTGAGCTCTTCAAGGCCAAGGGCACAATCTCCAGTTCTGAAACTGGGAAGTCCAGCAATTGGGGGAAGCTTGTTGAGAATTAGAGGAATTTCTAGGTAAAAGCATCAGAGCACTGTTGTCTTATAAATATTGCAGTCTGTGGACCTCTCTGAGCCCCATCTGTACAATGGGCATAGCAATACTGAAGGATGCCTCCAGCCTGGGCTCGGCACATAGCAGTTGCTCAGTTATAATAGCTAACGTTTACTGCACATTGTAACACTAAGACGGATGGCTAACACGAGGATGTAAGTGCGGTGTGAAGTGAGGGTTGAAGAGGTTATGTAACTAACCAGCCAGATGTCTCACAGCCGGGAGCCACACAGCAGAGACTCTGGTGGGTCAGGACACAGCCTCTTTGACTGGATGTGCCGGAATGACCTGAAAAGGTGCCGACTCAGAACCAACAGCACCCCCCTCCAAGGTAAGAGGCAGAACTGCCAGCTCAGGCAGTGATAGGATCGGATTTAATGTAAAGAGCAACCACCAAAAAAAAGAGTCAAGACTCATCAGAATGTCAGAACGTTCTGAACTTGGGGGAGAGGAGGACTGGATCCAAACGCCCAGCAGGGATGAGTGACATCTTAGTCATGGAACTGTCAGCGGATGTGAAACGAGCCACTCAGATGTGGGGGATGCTGCTAAGAAGACAGGAAGGTTCAAACCAGGACACGGGGAGGGGCTCCAGCGAGAACACGGCAGCCGCTCTGCTCTGGAGGCTGCACCATTTGGGGTGGCCTTCCTCTCTGCCTTTCCCTCCGACCCCAGCAGGGACGAGTTGGTGAGGTTGATTCATCCCACGGGATGAATCGTAAGGAGCAGCCTTTGGCTCAGGCACTGATCTTGGGTCCAGCCAACCATAGACAGGGTGGCCAGCTTCCGGAAAGCCAATATCCCCTGAGGCCTTGCTCACGCTGTGTGCTGAGTGCTGTTCATGGAGCTTCACAGGTTAGCTCATTGAATCCTCGTAACAACCGCCTGAGCTAGGTACCATTATTATTCCCAATTTAGAAATGGGGAAACTGAAGTCAGAGAGGTTAAGTGACTTTCCTAAGGTCACCCATCTAGCAAGCCACAAAGCTCAGGCTGGCATCCTTGTCTGGGAGCCTGTGCCCCTTAACCACCTCTGTCCTGTCCCACTTTCAAGTCGAATTCAGAGCCCTATTGTCACTTGAAAGCTGCTCTTCCCAGAAGGGGACAGCAGGGGGCAGTGTAACCAGCAGGCATTTGAAGCTTGGCCCTCCCCCAGGGTAACCACCACCCCAGAAAACATCCAAGGAATGTTCGGTTTTATCCTCTAAATGGGGAATTCATGCAAAAAACTATGAAGAGTGCCAGTCTGTGATTACAAGCAGGACTGTTGAACCAACATTCCATGTTTTGTTAAGCCTCTTGCGCCCACCTCCCCAAACAGAAGCCCCCTCTAGGCCAAGGACCACCTCTGACGTCTTCATCTCTGTGTTTCAATGTCTGACACATAGTCAGCGCTCAACAAACAGCCATGACGCTGAATGATGGTTGGCGGGAGGGAGGGGTCCGGATTCAGTTTCCAGAGGTGGGCGTACCCCTCCCCACCCGCCAGTGTTCTGCCACTCAAACGTGGGTGTCCTCCTCCAGACAAAGCCCAGACACAGGCAGGGACACCTGGGTGTGATAGGGTGGCACCTGTCAGCTCTATTTAAGGGCCTTGGAACCTGCCACCTGGTTCTTGGCTGTGTCCTTCACCAGTGAGGTTGTTGCTTCAGGTGGGGACATTTTAGGTGCTTGCTGAGGGGACACTGGTGGCCAGGGACGGGGGGGGGGGTGCCTCTAAGGAAAGAGGTGGGGAGACTGGCTCAGCAAAGCCTCCCCTCCCCTCTGGGAACAAAGGTGCTGGCCCAGCCTCCCCGACACCTCCAGGGCCCCAGCCCCCAGGGCAACTCTCAGACCCCAGAATGATCCAAGTAGCAAATCTGACTGGTCACTCCCTGTCTACAGCCCTTAATAAAAAGATACAGAAGCACCCCTGGCTCCAGTTTCGTTTTAGCAAACAATGGCTGAGGGCTGCCGAAGCACCTGGAGTGCCACTGACCTTTCAAGACCAGTTCATATCCCACTTCATTCATTCATTCACTCATTCATTCAATGTATTAAGTGCCAGGGACTACCCTAGGTGTTCCACAGACATTAGAGAATTTAATCTTCACTGCACAACCATGCTCTCGGGTAGCATTATATTATAATTCCCATTTCGCCAAAGGGGAAACTGAGCCTCAGAGAGGAAGTTGCTCCAGATCACACTGGTGAGTTCTCAGCAGCTGTGACCCCGCCAAGGGGCAAGGCTTCTTGGAGAGCAGAGCCTCGGGAGCTAACAGAAGCTTCCCCCAGCACATGGCCAGGCTGCCCAGGGTGCGGGCCTGTGTGTGTGACACGGGATCAATGAGGGGAGCCTCAGACCCCGCCCCCAATCCAGGCCCAGGACCGCAACATGGAGAAGGAGAGGAAGCTGCGGGGGTCAGCTTCCCCTTCAGCCCTTGTCCCCCCCCCCCCCACACCCTCCCAGCGTGTGCCCACGATGTCAGTCCCACCTCCCAGTTATCCGGCTCAGAAGGGGGACCGCAGACCAATCCCGCCTCTCCCTCCCGAATGACAGATGGAAAACAGACCTCTCCCCATACTTCACCCTATAAAAGCCAGGTTGAAACCCCAGTTCTCCTGACTTTGCCCCAGTGCCCTCTCCACGCTTCCTCCCTAGAAATGTTTCCGGGGGTGCTGACAATGGCGGGGTGCAGAGAAGGGGCCTTGCTGGTGGAAACGCACTGGGAACCCACCCGGAGCTCGTGCCATCCCTTCACTTCTGTGTCCCCATCTGTCAAATGGGGACAGTAACACCAACCTCACAGGGCTGCTGAGAGCGCCAGTGAACAACAAAGACCCACGAAGCCTGGGGAATAGAGAAGGTGCCGAGCCAACCTTAACCCCACCACATTGTCCTTGAAGAACGTCTGTGGGGAGAGAACCCAACTCCCCTGGTCCCGCCCTCCCACACTAAGGGCAGAACGGAAGAATATTGGAAAACAGATACAGGTAAATGGCACGGGAATTCCAGGAGGGAAAAGCTCCTTCCCATATGGGCTGTGTGATAGCCCAGACTGGACAAAGGGAAAGCAGTAATGTGGAGAACAAATGGGGGGTTGCTGATTTGGGGCATCGCTCACTATCTTCCCAGTGACCGCGAACTTGACCTTCCCCAAACACGCAGTCATTTGATCAAACGGCTTTTTCAAGAACGCCGGGTTTGTGGGCCTCCCGGGACAGGCAAAGCGAGTGGGGCTGGGGACGGCAGATCGCTGACACCCGCGGACCCTGCCCCCGGCCGCACGAGCCCCGGCGGCGCGGACTACAGCTCCCGGCATGCCCGGCGCGCGGTCCCTGCCCGCCTCCCGCCGCTGGAGCGCGGAGGATGCAGACGCCGGGGCGAGCGATGAGGATGGAGGCCGGGGAGGCTGCGCCGCCGCCGGGGCCGGGCGGCCGCGCCGGGGGCGGCTGGGGCAAGTGGGTGCGGCTCAACGTGGGGGGCACGGTGTTCCTGACTACGCGGCAGACGCTGTGCCGGGAGCAGAAGTCCTTCCTCAGCCGCCTGTGCCAGGGGGAAGAGCTGCAGTCGGACCGGGTGAGGCCCGCGGGGTGGGCGGCGGGGGTCCGCGGCGCGCAGGCATCGGGGCCGGCTGGCCGCTCCTGCCCGCCGCGCTGGGAACCCCGCTGGTTTTTCCCGAGAGCCGGAGACGGGAAGAACTGGCCGGAGGAGAGGAGGAGGAAGTGGATGGGAGAGTGAGGGATGTGCCCATTGCCGTGGCAACGGGGCAACGCCAGGCCGCGGCCATTTGGAGCTTCTGAGCTCTGCCCTGGGCTGCCAGCCTAGGAGGCTGGGGATGGGGACTTTTCCTAACTCTGGGGCTGTGCAGACGGACAGACGGGTAGGGCCTTCCCTCCTTCCCAAATGGGACTCGCGCTCTGGGGAAGGAGTTGCTGAGGCTGCTTCTCTCCGCCCTCCGGGGTGTGGGTGGCCTAGGGGTGCAGGGAGCTGGGTGGAGAAGCCCCCCGGGTGCCTTCTGAGCTGGGCTTCATCAGGCAGGAGCGCTGGCCTGGTGGGCATTTCTGGGCTCCCATGCCCTCTCGGCGGCAAACTGCCCGCATGACCTTGAGGGACCCTCCCCTGCTCCAGGCGCAGCCTCCTGTCTGTAACCAGAGGAGGCTGGTCTGGAGATGACCTCTAAGGGCCACTCTCCCCCGTCCCCTGACCCTCTGATGCTGTGACCTTGGGCAAGTCCCCTCACCTCTTGATGTCTCCGTTCTCCCTGTGGAGCTGCGCTGATGCCCGCCTGCAGGCTGAGGGTGTCCAATGAGAGAGCGGCTCCTCTGCAAACTTGTAAACATCCCCAGAATGACTGGGGATCTGGTGGAGACAGTGTAAGGCTGGCTTCAGACCTCTAAGAGGGAAAATCACTAAGTCCTCCTCTGGGTCAGGTGCCACTCAGACCTCACTGGATGCTCACAATGACCCCTAGTTATGGGAGAGAGGAGTGAGGCTCAGAGAGGCCAAATCACTGGCCCACAGCCACACAGTCAGGAAAAGGCAGAGGCAGGATTGGAACCTAGGTGTATCTGACCCCAAAGCCTTTTGCTCCATCATGCCACTTTGTTCCAGGGAAGACTGACTCTCTGCTCGCTCGCCGCCTCCCTCCAATCCTTCACCGGCCTGAAGTGAGGGGCTGTCTGCAGGTCGGGTGGGGGGGGGAGGCCTTACTCTCCTCTCTCTGCTTGTGCCCTCGCCTCCGCAGGATGAGACCGGGGCCTACCTCATTGACCGCGACCCCACCTACTTCGGACCCATCCTGAACTTCCTCCGTCACGGCAAGCTGGTGCTGGACAAGGACATGGCTGAGGAGGGTGAGTCAGTCCAGGGGGTTGGCCGGGGCCCGCTTCCTAGCCCTGCCCTCGGCAGCCTGCCAGGGCCTTCCTTCCGAGGAGGACCAAAGCCGTTTCTCCCAGGAGGGAGGGACATTTTCTTTCTTCCATGTTTCCTGCCTCTTCACCCCTAACAGGGCTGAATCCCCAAACCTCTGCTGGGGCTCGGCCCAGGGCCTCTGCCAAGCTGACCGGCCGAGCTTTCTCTGCGTGCTGTGGGGGAGGCGATGGAAACACACAGGCCGAGGATGGAGGGAGCCAGTGAGGCTGGCAGCCTCCGTTGTGGGCAGGGATGCCCTTCCTCCTGGGAAGCCAGGTGTGAATGGGGTGGAGATGACCCGGGGAGAGGTGTGGCGCTCTTTCTCTGGGTGATCCAGTGGCTCAGATGCCTGGCAAGGGCTTGCAGGCTGCAGGCGGGTGGAGCCGACGGCTCTTCCCCAAAGCTGGCGTCCTCTGCAGCACCACGCTGGTCGTGGGTGGAGGCGGGGAGGAGGGAGCCCGCTCCCCAGCCAGGATTTGGTCTCTCCTAGGCCTGGGTGGCTGAGGCCCTGTAGATGCCCACTGCCGGGCCCAGCAGACAGTGGGGAAGCTGTGCCTGGGAGAATGGCCTCTTGGCAGAGCCCCAGCCAGGGGCACGGACTATAGTCAGAGGCAGGTTAACTCTCCCTTGGGGCAGAAGGGTGTGGCTCTGGGTCAGCTGACCCAGCCAGGCCAGCTTGGACCTGTCACTTCTCCTTCCTGAGGCTCCACTTGTGTATATAAAGTGGGAGCGGTGATCTGCATTGGGGAGAACATGTTTGGAGACAACAGATGTCATAAGTCCAGGCGCTTGTACCCCGTGGGTGTCTAGCACAGCCCAACCCAACTCACTTGGGCCCACGGTCTCCCCTCCTGACCCCCGTAGGACACAGTGATCTAGAGGCCAAGTGGCTCCCCAGCCGGCCAGCGCTTCCACATCAGAGCCCACTGTAGGCAGCGGCTCTGCAGAGCCCGTGGCTTCCCTGGCAGCCCCTCGGGAGCACAGAACCGTGGGTGTGGCCTGGGCCTGGGCGCCAGCCCCTGGGGAGTGGAGGTGAACGTTCCGGCTGCGTCACAGCTGACACCTGTTTACAGGTTCTAGGGCTCTCAAAGTCCTGCCACTCCCAGCACCTTCAGACAGGGCGAGGGCCCCATCCAGGAGGCCAGGGTATCTGTGAGGGGACTTCCTAGCTGTGTGACACTGAGAAAGCCACTTACCCCTCTGTGCCCGCATCTGTGAAATGGGGTGACAGTAGCACCCGCCTTGCTGAGTTGCTGTGAGGATACAAGGGTCTGACACAAGCATGTCACGTGGTGCAGCGCGTGGCACCGGGGACTGGTGAGGCGATGTTAGTTGTCTGTCCTCTGCAGGGCCCCACAAGGAGCGCTCAGGCAGCAACACTGGCCAACTGCCTCCTCTGTGTCAGGGGCTGTGTGCGCACTGTGGAGAGCAGAGTAGATCAGACACAGGCCCTGTCCCCAGGGAGCCCAGAGGCCAATCATGGAAAAGACCAGAAGGGTCCCTACCCTGCAGGAGTTCAGGGAAGTCTAGGCCTGCGGCTGTTCTACTTCTCTGGAGTGGTGACCCAGTCTCTAAGCCTCTCTGTCCCCTTAACTGTATGGGGACAATAATGCCTGCTTCCCCACTGTCCCCCGGGGCTTGTGATGAGCACATGAGGGGCTTTGCAAACTGTACGGTGCTGCAATCGGGGAGATGCACACACACAAGGATCATGCATTTCTGAAGTAGAGGAGCTTGAGTTTGAATCCCAGCGCTCCCGCTTTCTGGTTGTGTGGCCTTGGACAAGCTGCTTCTCTTTCCAGGCCTCAGTTTCCCCATTTGTTCAATTGGGGCGATGAAAGTACCTATTTCTAGTTCTGAGAATTAACTCAATAAAGAATATAAAATGCCTGGCAGAGTGCCTGGCACTTGGCATGTGCTTCCTAAATGGGAGCATGTGATGGGGGCCAGCTGAGGCCCTTCTCGTTGTGGCGTTCTAGGGTCCAGTGCCAACAAGCCTGCTGCCTCTTGATAGTGCTACGGCAGCCGCCCAGATCAGGGGGCTGGCAGGCGTCCCTGGGTCACCACGCGCAGCACAGCAGAGATGTAGGGCTGGCCGAGTGGCGGCATCTCGCCCCTTCCACAGAGAGTGTGGGATCCAGGGCAGGAAATGTTCCCTCTTGCTTGACCCCTGAACTCACAGGTGCTCATCACTCTCGTGTGACTGGAGCAGGAGGTAGGTTCGGAGGCAGAGGGGACAAAAGGAGAACAGGGCATGGGGGCAGAGCAGTGACCTGGAGCTCCTCTCTCTGTCTCCCCCAGGGGTCCTGGAGGAGGCGGAGTTCTACAACATTGGCCCGCTGATCCGCATCATCAAAGACCGGATGGAAGAGAAGGACTACACCGTCACGCAGGTCTGGAGCTGCCGGGCAGCATCCAGGGCCGGGCAGGGCCCAGGGCCAGAGCAGGGCGTGGTCAGGAGGGGGAGGCAGGGAGAGAGGGAGGGGGAGAGGTGGAGCTAGTGTTTTCCTCGGGGAGGCTGAGCCAGCCTGTAAGGGGAGGGGTGGTTGTCCAGCTCCCAGACTGCCCAGCAGCGCGCCAGACTGGGAGACGGATGCTGGGTTCTGTCCCTGTCTTGGCTCTGTTCGCTGTGTGACCTTGGGCCAATCATGCCCCCTCTGGACCTTGATTTCCTCTTGTAGAACACAGAAGCGCTGAGAACTGCCCACGCTTCCCTTCCTCACAGGCAAAGCGGGGTCAGGGTGGAGGTTCGGGGCCCTGCGGGGGTCAGTGCAGTACGGGACTAGGAAACTGTCCGCTTCGTGGGATCAGGTGGTCCCCTGGTGGGACAGGCCATGGGACCTGGCATTTCTGAGCCCAGACCTGGGCCTAAGGGAGCAGTCAGCAGGAGAAGCTGGAGAGACTCTATGCCCACCCTGGGGAGACGTGGGAGGTGGGGGACAGGTGGTGAGCACCATCTCCCAGGCCCCTTGTCTCCTGGAGGGCCTGCCTCAGTTAATGACCCAGAATGTCCCCCAGGCCCCTCCTTCCTTCCCTCTTGTATCACCCGTGTTTCAGTTCTGGCTCTGCCGCTCTGTAGCTGGGTGACCTGGGGCATGTAACTGACACTCTCTGAGCTCCTGTGAAAATCCCACAACTCAGAGGGCTTTTGGAAGGATTAAGTGAGAGCGCACATGTCGAGTGCCTGGCACATAGTAGGTAGTCAGAACACAGCTCTGTTTTCCCAACCTGGCCCCCTCCCCTCCTCTCCTTCCAGGGGTGTATGGTGGTGGAGGGGGAGAAGGAGCTGGGGGGACAGCGGGTGCTCCTGGGTGCCTGTCGCTCCCGCGGGTGCCTCCACGTGACCCCTCTGCCTGCAGGTCCCGCCCAAGCACGTGTACCGCGTGCTGCAGTGCCAGGAGGAGGAGCTCACGCAGATGGTCTCCACCATGTCTGACGGCTGGCGCTTCGAGCAGGTAGCCAGGAGCACGAGGCCACACCGGCCCGCCAGCCTCCAGGGCCCTCCCTCCCTGCAGCCTCAGCTTGGGTTCCCCCGGCAGCCCACTCAGGGGTCTTCTTAAGTCAAACTAAACAAGATCAGGACAGGCCACACTGGCAGCAGATCGACCAAGAAGGAGAGGGGACAGAAGCCCCCCGTTGGCACGGGCGGCTCCGGGCATCCTCCTGGGTGGGAGTTCTCATGGCAACCGGGTGATGGTCTACACGGCAGTATGAGTGCGTCTCTGGCCCCCGAGTGACAGCTCCGGTGCAAGGAGACCAGATCCACACAGGTGCGCACGGTCCACTGTGGGTCAACACCTCTTGTAACAATTCCATGGGCATAGCTTCCAGGGTCCCCACAAGGGACGTGCCCAGTTGCAAGCGTTGCCACGTTCCGGGAAGCCCAGAGCGGTGATTTCCCATGAGGGTTCTATAGTGACCGAAACTTCCTTCTGCTCCAGATGCAGTTTACCAATCAGGAGAATCTTTTTTTTTAATGCTTTTTTTTTTTGGGTGAGGAAAATTGGCCCTGAGCTAACATCTGTTGCCAATCTTCCTTTTTGTTTTTCTCCCAAAGCTCCAGCACATAGTTGTATATCCTAGCTGTAGGTCATTCTAGTTCCTCTATGTAGGAAACCGCCACAGCATGGCTTGATAAGCAGTGTGTAAGTCCACACCCAGGATCTGAACCTGTGAACCCCGGGCTGCCAAAGCAGAACGCGGGAACTTAACCACTCGGCCACCAGGCCGGCCCCAGGAGAAATTTTTATTGTAAGCGGGGTTGCCCAGTAATACAGCAGACGTCCCACCTCTCTTGGGTTTCCAGAGGAACCAGGCCAGCAGGGTAACCCGAGGTCAGACTGCCCTTAGAGGAGAAGGGTTTTGTTAGCCCTGTATCCACACCCACCCACAAGCTCCCTGGCAGGTGGAGGTGCAGAGGGAGAAGGCCGGGGCCCCCCCAGGATGGCCGGGCAGTCTGGAGGAACAAGTCCAGTCCAGGAGCCTCACCACTGATGTGCTGGGAGAGCTTGAGCAAGTCACGTCTCGTCTCTGGGCCTCAGTTTGCTCATCTGTGGCGTGGGCCAAAAGTACTTCCTTTGCAGGGCTGTGGTGAAGATTAGAAGGGCCACTGAGAAAGCCCCCAGCCCAGGGCAGGACTCTAGACATTGGAGCTAGCTAGCATCATGCAAATTATTGGAAGGATTTGAGTCTACAAGACCCTAGAGAGGACTTGGGATCCCAGATTCTGACCCCTGTCCCCCTCTTCCTGGCTGTGGGACTTCCAGCAGGTCACCACCTCGCCAGGCCTTGTCCGCCAAAGGGGCTGATGTTTCTCTCTGCCTGCTGGATGAGGGTCCCCGGGGCTGGAGACCCGTCATGGGCACGGCCTTTATCTGCCAGAAGGGGCCTTGTGGGTGTGGTTATTCTAGAGACCCCAGAGCAAAGGTGGGGCTACTCTTGAGAGCCTACGCCAATGCCATGGGTTGTCAGGAGCCAAACAAGCAGGTCGGGGGCCACAGGTCACTTGCCCTGTGGCCTCAGAAATGGGCAGCCTACCCTACCTCTGCTTCCAAGAGTGAAGAGAATATTCTATGAGGCTCCACCATGGCAGCCGCACCCTGCAGCCTGGTTCTGGGGCTGCTTCAGCCACATCTGGAACGGAGAGGGCGGCCTGCCCATTATAGGCCTCTGCCTGCTTTTAGAAAGTGGCCTGTTAGGGCTGGGGCTGGGGTGGGGGAGGAGCAGCAATGACACTGCCGGCTAGTCCCGCAGACAGACCAGAGGCATAGGTGGGGGCAGGCGAGGAGATTGAGTGTCGGCCTGGCCCCAGGTGTCCTATGGAAACCCAGGGAGGGGCCTGCACGGAACAGCAACATCAGGACATGTTGGCATTGTGTCGAGTGCCACTGTCCACCCCCCTCCCCACTGCCCCCATCCCGACCTGGCATCTTTGTCCCCATGCTCCACCCCTCCAGCTGGTGAACATCGGCTCCTCCTACAACTACGGCGGCGAGGACCAGGCCGAGTTCCTGTGCGTGGTGTCCAAGGAGCTCTACAGCGCCCCACACGGGCTGAGTTCTGAGTCCAGCCGCAAAACCAAGGTGAGCCCCCAAGCTCAGCCTCCCCCACTCTCCCTCCCCTCCCCGCCCCCGACCCCGCCATTCCTGCTGCTTCTCTCTCCCTCCTGCTGCACACGCATAACCCCCGGTCACAGCCGATGCCATCCATCCCATGCCACTCACGGTCCCGTCTGCTCATGCCGGTACCCAGGCCCAGGCTGGGGAGCAGTGAGACCGGACCATCCCGAGGACGCAGCGGAGTGGACGTAGATGCCACTTGAATGGTGGCCACGTGGTGGCCACGGGGGGACGTGGCATGAGGGGGAGTGCACTGAACTAGGGGTCTGGGTGTGGTGGGCCATGCTCTGTGGGCCCTTGGACAAGTCCCATGTCCTCTCCATGGTGTTGTCAAGCTTGGAACTGCTGGGATCCAAATGGCCAGTTTACTTCCTGGGGGCGAGTGAATGTCCCCGCTAGCCTGTTAATCCTGTCCATGTCCCGGGCCCCTCCTCGGGCACTCTGCAGGAGAGGGGCCAGGAACCCTCTGGGGTCGGCCTGTGTTTCTGCCCTGGCCTTAGAGGCAGCATCAGCTGGCTGTGGGGAGGGGGCCGAGTGGCGGTCCTGCCACCCTAGACCCAGAGCTGGTTAGAAGCCTCGAGGGCCTCTGGTAGGGCCGGTGGGGCAGGCAGGAAGCCAGGCTGGGAAGAAGGGAGACCATTCCTTCTGGGGGCCTGTCCCTGTGCAGTGGAGACTTACAAACTCCGGCTCCCTGTCTGTCTCCCTCTCCTGTGACTTCCCCTGCCCACCACACCCCCATCGGGGACAGTGGCTGGCGATGCCTTTAAGGATGCTGCTCCTGCCTCTTTCAGCCAAATTCTCGGGACCTGGGCTGCCAGAGCCTGTTGCTGGCACCCCAGATCTCTATGGTGTCTGCCCTGGGCCCTCCCTGGTCTCATTTCTGCTCTGGGTCAGGCCTCCTAAAATGAGGCCTTCCCAGGTGCCCCTCAAGGATACCCCAGCCAAACACCTCCCCCCCCGTTCCTCTTCCACCCCTCAGCCAGCCTTGCTCCATGTCACAGCAGCCAGACTGATCCATGAGCATCCCCAGCAGGGTCCCGTCCTTTGCTGGTTTCTCCAGTCCCTTCCCAGGGGACTGGACAAGATGGCCCAGCCTCTTTGGCTATAGCCCTCCCCTCTCCTTGAGGTCCCCCTTCATCTTGCCCACCCGCCCGCCTGCCCTGAGATGGGGGCCCATGGGGACAGCCGCCAGCAGGCCTGGCCCCCTCGTTAGTTCTCCACTCTTTCTTCCCTGGGTCCGCCGGCTGGTTCACAGAGCACGGAGGAGCAGCTGGAGGAGCAGCAGCAGGAGGAGGAGGTGGAGGTGGAGGTGGAACAGGTGCAGGTGGAGGCAGGTACACAGGAGAAAGGGGCAGCCACCCCCGAGGAGAATGATTGCTCATAACAGCTGGAGCTGCAGAACCTGGGGGGCCGGGGACTGGGGGGACGGGCCCACCAGGGTTAGCTCAGCCGGTGCCTGGCGCCTCACCCGCATAACCATCCCTTCTCTCACTTTTTCTTTGCAGCCCAGTCATCTCAGGATCCCGCTAACCTTTTCTCCCTCCCACCACCGCCTCCTCCTCCGCTTCCCGCTGGAGGTCCTGCCTCATCTTCATCTACCTCTTCTTCCTCCTGGATCTCATCTGCACCCTGCCTCTTCCCTCTCTGCTCCTGTCCCGGTTTTCTCTCTGCCTGCTCACACCTCCATCCCGGGGCTGCCCTGGTCCCAGCCTCCCGCGCCCTCCACCCAGGTGCCCTGGTCCTGCATCCCGGAGCATCCTGCCTGCTGTCTCCCGCACCCCTTCCGGCACCTCCCGCCTCCCGGCCCAGGGACGAGGGACGCAGCTGTCCCTCCTCCGTGCCTGCCAACCCCACCGGGCACCTCTGAGGCTGCCGCCCGACCCGGCGCCTCACCTCCTCGCTGCCTCCTCACGTTTCCTCCTTACAGGCTCCCGTCTGCACCCCTCAGACCTGAGGCTGCCCTGCAGGGAGGGCTTCTCCTCGGCCCTCGCCCTCCCCCAGAGCTTCGGTCCCTGGTCTGTGGCTGGGCAGAGCTGGAGGGTGGGGCGGGAGCCAGGAGGGTGCTCATCTCTCCTTCCTTGGACTGGAGCTGAATTTCCGGCTGATTCCCTCTCCTCACCAAAGTTTCTCAGCCTGTCTTGGCCTTGGGTGTGAGGCTCTGAGAGGAGCAAGTTCCGGGGGCAGAAACTCTTCCCACCTGCCCCTCAGCACCAGAGCCAGGCTGGGGACGACGGGAGGGAAACTGAAGCCAGACGCCCTGGCCTCACCCCTGCACGTCCAGAGCTCCTGCATCACAGCCTCACGGCACTAGGTTCCCTGGTTCTGGGGGTGGATTCCCTTGGCCTAAAAGGAGTCAGCCAGAGCTGGCTGAAGATCACGGTGTGGCAGAAAAAGCACTGGCCTGTTGCCCACAAGCCCCCACTCAATCTTATCCACCTGCTGTGTGACCTTGGGCAAGTCACTGTCCCTCTCTGGGCAACAGTTGCCTCTCAAATGAGGACAGACAGCTGCTCTCTGTGACCTTTTGCCTGAGACAGCAGTGATCTGCCTCTCTTGGCCTTGACCCCCTGACCAGAGTCTTGCCAGAATCTGGCCCTTAAGCGGCCACCTCCCAGCCCAGGATGGGGCGTGGGGCTCCCAGACCGGCGAGCTGGGTCCCCTCCTGCTCCCTCTTCTCGGCTCTGAATCCACCTTCTCTGGGCCTCCCAGAAGGGACCCTGTGACTCACCTACCTCTTTCTCTCTCCCTCTCTCCCCTCCCTCCCTCCATTTCAATCTCCTCTCTGCCCTCCTCCTGGCCCTGCACCACCCCCTCCTCACTTGCCCCACCCTCTCCCCCCCCCCCCCCCCCCGTGTTCTGACCGCCCCCACCCCATCCCCCTGCCCTCCCATTTTATTTTCTAGCTGTTACAAGCCAGAGGCACCCGGATGTGAGGCCCCAGATCACCTCCAGGGAGTTGGGGTTCCCATCTGAAATTCGTTATTTTTGTACCACGGGCTGGGCCCCCGGCCCAAGGTGGAGGAAGCGCTCTCCCCGCTGCCACCTCTGTCTACACCTGCAGGGCTGTGATTTACCCCTGAGGTGGGCCCTGGGACCCCTGGGCAGAGCCGCCTGCCAGTGGCCAAAGCGTGGCGCTGTCCAGCTGTGTCTCCCAGGCCCCTGCATCCCTTCCCCCGGGGCCTCCAGCTGCATGGCAGATAGGCTGCCTCCAGGCCCAGTCACATTACCTCCCGGAGCCTCAGTCTCCCCGTCTGTCCAGTGGGTTCCCTCTTCCCGCCCCGCCTACCTCACAGGGTTGTTGTGAGGTTGCAAAGAGGAGTGGGGTCCCAGAAAGCCCTTGGGGAGCAGGGCGCCAGACACAGGGTGGCCCCCGTCACCCTGCCCTGGGAGGGGGATGGCCCTCCTTAGCCCTCGATGGAGGTTCAGGTATTGGTGAGGGATGGAGGGGTGGGACTCAGCCTTCACCTTGACTGCTCCCCCCCTTCTGTCCTGCGGGATGCGGGTGAGGAATGTCTTGGCCAGGAGGGGGCAGGCAGTGGCTCAGCAGGGCCAGTGGGGCCACCTAGGAACTTGTGATAAGGGAAAGGGGGACACTCCTCCCTCTGCCCAGGGGAGAGCCTGGGGCGCAGGGGCGGAGCGAGGGGCCCTTCCCGCGTCTGTGACTTCCCCGGGCTGGGTTCTTGCTCCTCAGCTGTGTCCGACCCACCACATAATAAAACCTGAAGGAACAGCCCCCCGCTGCCTCCCTCTCCTTCTCTGGGCCACTGTTGGGGACAGGGCTAAACTCAAGGTCGGGGAGACGACTCAAAGGTAATGGGGCTTTTTCCTAAAGCTAGGGGGCCCTGTCCTGTTGTCACTCTCCTGTGTATGCTGGGGGCAGGTGACCACGGCTGGATCCGTGGCCCAGTGGCCAGACACTGACGACACCAACTCCGCCTTGTTGGGGGAAGTTGGCAAGTGCCTGCCCCTCTCTGGGCCTCAGTTTCCTCATCTATAACGTGAGAGGTTGGACCAGGTGACTTGTAAGGCCCAGCCCCCTGGAGTCAGGCAGACCCCTCCCTCTAGGTGGCCCTAGCCAGCTGGGGTCTCTGAGGGCTAGGAAATTGGGCTCCCGGAATCAGGAGACCAGGTCCTCCAAGCCTGGTTCCCTGTCCCCCCACTTCCCAGCCTCACTGCACCATCCAGTGGCGCTCTGCTCACGGCCCAAGGCGGCCTGTGCTCCATCCTGATCCCCCAGGATGCCCCCTCTTCCCGCCATGACACCTGTTGGTCACCTCCACCCCTCCCTGCTGGTCCACCGTCTGCCCCAAGGCCCAGGAAGTACAAACACCCAGGCTCCCGCTCCAGCCAGCTTCCTCCACCTCCCTCGCCCGCCCTGCTGAGTTTCTACCTTGTTCCCTCCGCCCCCAGCAACTCAGCACTGCTGGGACGTTCCTGCAAAGCACGACCCCCTAGGACCAGGCCCTCCCGCCCCCCTCAGTCTGGGGGCCCTCGCCAGCCACTTCCCCTCGGGACTGAAGCTGACCTCACTTTGTGTTCAGCTCAGCTTGCAGAGTCACCAGGGGGCTTGTTAAAGGAACAGACTACCCATCCCCCCCCCCACACACACACAACTCTGACAAATGAAGGCTGGAGCAGGGCTGTGAATCTGCATTTCAGCAAAGCCCCCATCACTGTGTTCTACTCGCCCCTCTGAGGACTGTGAGGGCCACTGGGGTGCAATGCTTTAACATCCCACCCCCACCCAAAGGTGCCCCCACAGCATCTGCTCCATATCCACCAGCAGGCAGGCCCCTGCGGGTGGGGAGTGTGCTCCCTGGGCTCGGCTCCCCCACTGCCTGCCAGAGGCTGCTCCCTCCACCCGCGGACTGAGTAGCTGAAACCCCCGAGTCTAGGTCCCCTCTGAGGCTCCCCTTTCCTTCTCACAGCTGGGCTTCAAGAAAGACTTGTCCACACCTAGCTCCTCCACCACTGCGCCCAGAGGGCACCAGCCGCCTAGGGTCCTCCCCGACCAGCCCCACTTGGCCCCAGCCTCCATTGGAAGTCTGCACCCCTCTCAGATCCCGTCCAGCCTGTGGCGACGCCCATCAGCTCCCACTCTGGGCCCCCATGTCTGAGGTGTCTGAATCTCCCCTGCTCAGCCTTCCCAGACTGCCTTCCATGGTTGGGGGCTCCAAAACCCCTCCTCCAAGCCTGCCTTGCAAGCTCTGCCCGCCTCCTGGACATCTCCCTCCCAGAGGCACCCCAAGCACACGCACGACACCTGCTCAGAGCCCTTCCCTCCCCGCATGCACCAGGACAGGCAAGGGGTCCCCCACCAGCCCAGCTGCTCAGGCCAGAACCCCCAGGAGTGGACCGGGGTGACTCCTCCTCACCCACCCCCATCCACTGAGGCACCTGGAGGGCAGTGAGGGTCCTTCCACCCTGAACAAACCCCCAGTCTGTCCCCACTGCCCCGCTCGGTCCAGCACCCTTCCCTCCCCCCATCCTGTCCTCTGCAGCAGCCTTCGAAGCAGCCTCCCCGTCTTCCGCCCCCTCCGCACTGGTGCCAGTGGGGGTTCTAAAATGTGAGTCCCCTCCCGTGTCACTCCTCTGCTATAGAGCCTTCTGTGGCTCCCCAGAGCACTCAGGGTCTAGCCCTTGGCTCAACTCCAAGCTCTTTGTCTTCTGATCTCAGCTGCCCCGCGAATTCCTCTTCAGTCCTCCCCTCTCCATCTCTGTTCTAACTAAACAGACGGCTTACTGTTCCCTCATATGCTATGTTGTTTGGGGACTTCATGCCTTTGCACATGCTGTTCTCCTGCCTGGAATGCCCTTCCCCACCTTGGCCACCTTTGAACCCCAACTCAAGTCTCACCTCCTCCAGGCAGCCTTCCCTGTCTTCCTGAGTTACAGGCTACCCCAAAGCCCCTTCATGCTGGATCGTCAGTCCCCTCCAGGGGTCAGGAGCCAAGTTCTGTGCCTCTCTGTGGCCCCAGCACCATTCTTGGCACATCGAAGAGCCTATGAGCTGCGTGCTGAATAAAAGACTCAGAGCATGCGGAGGGAGTGTCGTGGTGGAGGGGAAGCGGGGGACTGGGAACCAGAAGGCAGGGCTTCCGCGCAGACCCCACTCCTAACCCCTGGTGCCATCGCCAGGGCATCTCTGCCCTCTCTCCGCCTCAGTTTCCTCCCCAGCTTCCGGAAAGAGCCCATCACTTGTCCCATCCCTCACTGTGACCTGAGGGCCACCAAACCATCGCCTTCCTGGGGTTGCCCCTGGGACCTGGGCAGCTGCCCTGGAGGCCACCCCTGTCCCCCGCTCCCCACACCCTGAGCCCACCTTGGCCTTCTGGACACTTGGCGAGCAGGCTGAGCAGGAAGCAGAGGCTGCTCAGTCCGGGGCGTGGGGCTGGTGCCCGGGACCCCACGAACACCCCAGAACAGGGCCTTTGGTCAGCTGGCTTTATTCCACAGGCAGCTGGGCGAGAGCAGGCAGTGAAGGCCCAAGCAGGGTGGGCAGGGGGCGAGGGGCAGGTAGGGGTGGGGCGGGACCCTGGCCCAGGCTCCCCCACCCTTTGGCTTACGGTGGCAGCTGGCCCACTTGGTTGTCTCCAGGGCTCTGAGGGCCCCTCCCCGCGGGCTCCTTCCATGCCTGCCCCTCACGTCAGGCAGGGCTCACGGGATGGAATCTGCTCCGGAGCCGATGCTGCCCAGGGCGGGCAGCTGTGCTCAGACACTCCTGCTGGGACCTAGAAGCTGGATTATCACCCCTGAACTATTACCCCCTAAAGTCAGCAATGGACGAAGGGGATGGAGGAGAGAGAATCGATCGGGAGGTAACAGGGCTGAATGGGAGGCCCCCAGCTTGGCCTGGTGACCGTCCCAGGCCCTCAGGGGAAGTCTTGACCACCAGCTGCTGGCCCTCCTCTCTCCGGTGCCCTCCATGGGGCAGATGTCTGGGAGCAGGTTATGGGAGGGGATGCTTGCTCCTGCCTCCACAGGGCCCTGCCGCCCCCAGAATACGTGCTCCCCCGCCTGGTGCTTGCCCTGAGATCTCTGAGTCCAAGAGCGGGGCCCAGCTCTGCAGGGGGCAGTCCTCAGGTCAGCACCTGCTGGATCCAGCCAATTACCCCCGTGATGCGGGTGTAGACGCCGAAGTAGTTGGGCCGGCCGCAGCCCAGGCCCCAGCTGACCAGCCCTGCCAGGAACCAGCGGCCACTGGGCTCCCTGCACACCAGCGGCCCACCGGAGTCACCCTGAAGCGGGGAGAGGAGAGACAGGACCACATCAGGGTGAGGGCACCCCCTTCCAGGCAGGGGTCCTGACTGCTGGAGATCTTCTGAGTGACAGCAAGAAAGTCACAGCTCCTTTTGAAGCTGCTGCTTCCCCACAGCTGATAAATGGAGAGAGCTCAAACCAGCCCAGCCTGGCCTCCAGTGGGTCCTGGCTGCTGTGGGACCTTGGATGTGTGCCCCATGCCCCACCCACCTCCGCCTCCCACTGTGCGCTCCTTCTAGTCCTCTCTGCTGTGTGACCTTGCGAGGAACAGAACCGAGTCTGAGAACGGGTCTCTTCTGATCCACGGCCTGCGAGCCGGGGCACGTCCCTCCCCCTCCCCGAGCCTCAGTGTCCTCGTCTGTAAAGTGGGAACAGCCATCCCCACCTGGCTGGGAGGTGATGTGCAGGCTGACGCGAGCAGAGGGCCAGGCCCCCGGAGGTGTGAGCATCGCCCGCTCGCCCTCCCCGCACCCCCCACAGGCTCACCTGGCAGGCGTCCTTCTTGCCCTTGCGGTAGCCAGCACACAGCATGCGGGGCGTCACCCGGTAGCGGTAGGCCTCGCTGCACAGGTCCTGCGGGATCAGCTGCACGTCCACCTTCTGTAGACCATTGCTGGTGGGGCCTGCCCGGTGGGGTCGGGGGCAAAGGGCAGAGGTGAGAAGATCTGAGGCGGCCCAGGAGGTCTCCCCTTCCTTCTGTTATGCCCCTTGCCACCCAGGAGCCCCCCTCCATCTCTCCTGCTCTGCCCACCTGTGCCGCTCAGCTTCACTGACACTGTTCTGGCTCCTTCTCTGCTCATGCGGACAGAGCCCCCCACAAAGCCATTCTGCAGTAGTGTTCTCCTCCAGCTTCTCCCCCTTCCCTCCTCCTGCCTGAGGCCTCTTGGCCACCTCCCCTCTGCTCTGTGACAGCCCCGTCGGGGGGGCGGTCCAGAGCACACATCTGACCCCTCCACTCTCTCCCTAAACTCATCAGTGTCTCCCCACTGTCCAGCCCAGTGCTTCTCCAGAAGGCTGCGTGTTGAGCCCCCGGGGAGCTTCAGCATGTGCCGTGCCTGGTCCCACCAGAGATCTGGTCTGTTCGGCTGGGAGGGGACGGCACTGCTTTTCTCGAGGCCCCCCCGATGGTTTAAAGTGCAGAATGAGAAGCGGACTCCTGACTCCAGATCCTCAGGGTGGCCTGCGAGGCCCTGCCCATCCTCACGCAGAGCCCCTTGCCCTGGCTCCCCTGGTGCTGGTGTCCTCGGGCTCCCTGGGTTGTCATCTGTGCCCTTACCAGGAACACCTTTCCCCTCCACGGGATGCTGCGGACATCTCCAAGCCTTGCCTTAGCCCACCCCTCCCCTGGAACCCTCTTGACCCGCCTGGGTGGGCACCTCCTTCGGGCTGCCATCCCCTGCACCTCCCCATCCATGTCAGTTCTTAGGACTGTCTGTCTCCCCTAGAATGTTCTCTTTCCATCTCTGTATCCCCTTTGCCCAATTTGATGCCTGGCCTAGAGTAGGTGCTCATAAATGTGTCGCTGAATGAATGAATGAATGGATGAGTGAGTGAACCATTACTTGCTTTACCTCTATTCTCCATCCTGCTCTTGGACAAGTCACTCTGCCCCCGAGCCTCAGTTTCCCCATCTTCACATTATCTCCACAGTCCTGCCTGCCCCAGATTGTGAAACACTGTACAGAGTTTTAAAGCCGCCACCATGAAGGGTGCAGGGCGTGGCTACAGTTAGGCCAGCCCAGCCTGTGTTCACAGGACTGAGACGAGGCCTCTAGAGACGGGTCAGTTTAGGTGGGAAGGGGAGAAACTCCCCATTTCTGAGAGGCTGAAGCAGGAACAGCAGGGGCTCTGGGGCCAGGGAGTCCTGGGTTCCAGTCTCTGCTCTAACTCTCTCTGGCTGTGTGACTTTGAGCAACTGCTAAATGTCTCTGAGCCTCAGTTTCCCCATCCATACAATGAGGCCATAATGCCCACTCCTAGGATTATTGGGTGGGTTAAATGAAGTCATGTTCTCCCAAAACCCAACCTCGAGGTAGCAGTGTTAATAATTAAGAGCCTCACACACACACACACACACGCTGTCCAAGGAGCAGAGGGTTAGAGCTTGCTTCTGGGCTGTGGGGTCCCTGGCCGGCCCCTTCACCCCACACACATCCCCCCACATAAGCTCCCATGACCTCGGTTCTCCTTAAATGCCAGTCCAGAAGGAAGGGAAGGGCCAGGAGGCAGAGGCCCACAGCCATAGTCAAAGTGGTTTTCTTTTGTGAGATCCAGCCCAATTTAATCCCAGGACTAGAGGGCCTGGGGGGTGGAGCCCCGGGGCCCCTTGCTGTGCATGCCGCCCCCCAGGCCCGGATGTTGCAGGAGGCAGCCTGCACCCATCTCCCCGCTCACCGCCCTCGCGCAGGGCGCCCCAGCCCGTGATCCAGCAGTGCAGGCCAGGCTCGAAGAAGTGGGAGCGCGCAGGCAGGCAGACGGGGTGCACGGCGGCCGAGCGCACCACCGGGTGGTCGAGCTGCAGCAGGGCCACGTCGTAGTCGTGGCTGTCCTCCTCGTGGTACGGGTGCAGGACCAGGCGGCTCACCTTGAAGGATACCTCGCCCGGCCAGCGTGAGCTCTGCCACACCTTGCCCAGGAACACCGTCCACAGCGCCGGGGAGGCCATGCTGGGGGCCGGGAGGGTGTCCTCGCTCAGCAGCTGCCTCTCCCATCCCAGACCCTTAGGCTAACCAGCTTCCCCACCTGGGACACCGTCCTCCACCCCCATCCCTTCCCTGCTCTGGTGGGGGTTACAGTGTTCGCCCTGGAGTGTGCCTGACCCCCAGCTTCATCCCTCCCCAGAGATGTGTCTGCCTCTCCAGGCCTCAGTTTCCTCATCTGTGAAATGGGAGTAGCATCTTACATCCATACGTTCCTGGGGAAATTCAGTAAGTCTGTGGATGTAAAAACCTTAGCACAGCACCAGCACCAGACAACATTTCCCTCCTTTTCATCTGTGCACTTTATGGACAGCGTGCCGTGTGCTCGCTGAGGCTTGTTGGTCCTCACCGGGAGGGGGTGGGAGTCGAGCGGGAGGAATCGGCAGAGACTGGGCAGCACAGACCCCTGGATGCCAGGTCAGCGTCCAGGTCTGTCTTTACCTTGTGGGCAGTGGGGACCCAGGGATGGAGTGAAAGGCTGAGGTGGTCAGACTGTACCCAGGAAGTGCACCCGGGCACCCAGGCAGAGGCTGCAAAAGGGAGCTGGGCTCTGTGCTGCCCCGGGTGACCCAGGGCGACAGGGGCACTGGGGACGGGCAGTGGCCGAGGGCTATCTGGAGCACTGAGAGGATTCGCTGCCTGGCTCTGGATGTCAGGGGAGGAGGAGGGGGCGCCCCAGGGGCTCCTGGCCTTTGGCTGGGGACTGTGTAGGCCCAGAGTGGAGGAGGAGATGTGGGGAGAGGAGTCCAGGGCTGACCGCGCTGGGGGTGGGGTCTGGGGGCCCAGAAGATCGGGCTGGGGGTGCAGATGGGGAGGATGTCTGTGGGGCTGGGTGAGATGTCCCCTCTTAGAGGCTTCCCAGGCCCCACCCCCCAGGTCACAGGCACACCTAGGGGATGACGGGGTCATGGCCTATGACCAGGTCAGGCAGTTCTGCTCCGTGCTGTACCCCAGTGTCCAGCATAGCCCCTGGCACGTAGCAGGAGCACAACAAATATTGCTGAATGGGTAGGTGAATGAATGAGTGAGTGAATGAATGAATGAATCACTGACTCGGCTTAAAGCAAGATACCAAAAGTAAAGCACAGAGAGGTTGAGCAACCAGTCCAGGCGGAGCCAGGACTGAACCCAAGCGTCGGAACAGCCAGTCTGGGGGCCTCTCACCACCCTTCCCTCTGTCAGCTTAGACCTGGGACACTGTACCTCCCTGCCACGGCCTTTCCTCCCCACTGCCATGGTCTCGGTCCCCATTCCCTGCCTCACCTGTCCTCCTGGAAGCAGTGGGCAGCGGTTATCACCCAGCGGTCAGCGATAAGGGCTCCCCCACAGATGTGGCGGCCCCGAACCTGGAGGCTGGCCTGCCACGGCCACTCCCCCTCCGATGACACAGCCCCACCCACGATGCGGCCAGAGGGGCCCTGGAGGCCACAGTCTAGGGGCAGGGGCAGGGATGGACAGAGGGAGAGGGGCAGGAGCAAGGCCAGTGAGAAACAGAGACAGAGAGAGCACAGAGTAGAGGAAGAGCACAGGAAAGAGACAGGGGGAGATGGGGAAAGAGAAGGAAGGAGAGGGGAGGAAGAGATGAGGGGGCAGAGGTGGGACAGAGATGGACAGAGACAAACAGACGGACAAACGGTGAGATCTCCCTCCAGCTTCCCGGTGTGGGCACCTCCCTCCCACCCACACTCTAGGGTCCAGCAGGTGCAGGGTCTTCTGCCCACCCCACGCTGTCAGAGCCCTCGGCAGCTGGGCAGGGCAGGCTCACCACAGTGCTGCTCGTCCGAGCCGTCCCTGCAATCGGGCTGCCCATCACACTGTGGGTTGGGTTTCTTCACGCAGCTGCGGTCCTCACACTGGAAGGTGAATGTCCCACAAGGCACCCCTGGGATAGGGCAGGGCACAGAGGGTGGGTCCCTGAGCCTGAGAGAGCCTCCAAAACAAGCCTCAGGGAAGATGGACCAAGGAAGAGGCCAGGAGGTGGGTGGGGAGGGGTCTCTTGACCACACTGAAGGGGCCCCTGGGGCTCCTTTAGGGTCCCCTAAAGTCAGGCCATGCCTCTCCCCACCCCCTGCCCCCTCAGACTGGTCTGTTGAGATGAGGCTGTCTCCCCTCTCAGACTGGGTCTCCTGACCACAGGGTCATGCCTCCCCCCCCCCAGGTTGGTAACTGAAGGCAAAACTGTGCCTCCCCTTTCAGACTAGGCTCCCAAGAGCAGGGCTGTGTCTCTCCCGTCAGACTAAGGTTCCCACTTAGACTGGCAGACCTGCAGGCCCTGGCCCCGCCGGCTGCCCACCTGCTCCTCACTGTCTTCACCGTGAAGAACTTTCTGTTCCACCACCTGCTCTTCGCCTGGTCTCCATTCCTCCTGCCTATTTAAATTTACCTCTCTTCAAGGTCCAGTTCAGAGCCTGCCTCCTCTAGGAAGCTTTCCTGCCTGATCTCCTCCCTGCCCTCTGGTCCTCCCAAACTACTGGACATGATGCCCAGAAGGCTTTGGGCCAGGAACTCATGTCTTCCTACTAACAGATAATCCCCAGAGGGTAGGGACCACATCTCGGGCGTCTTTTATTCCCACTTCCTAACTCTGTCTGCCTGTCACTGGGGAATCTACAAGCATTGGTTGGTTGGTCATTCGGAAGGATGACGGATGGATGGATAAAACAATGGACATAGACGGGAGATTGGGCAGACCAACGAATGGGTGGATTGATGGTCCTGTAGGGAGACTGACAAACAGCTAGAAGGAGGGATAAATGAGTGGATGCAAGGACCAATGGACAAACAGGTAGTTAGAGAGGTCGGTGAATGGATGCATGCATACCTGCATTCATGGATGGAGGATGGAACAATGGACACACAGACAGCTAGTTGGGTAAACCAATAAATGGGTAGGTTGGCAGTTCAGTGGAAAGGGAGGTGGGTGATTGGACAGGCTGATGGATGGATGAATGAGTGGATGTATGAATCAGTGGACAGACAGGGTGGTTGGAGAGACAAGACGATGGAAGGATGGACGGATGGACGGATGGACGGATGGATGGATGGACGGACGGATTGACATATAGGTGTACATACAGATGGGCTGGTGTTTGGACAAGAGGGCAGAAACTTTTGCAAAGAAGCACACAGAAGAGCTGGACTATCTGAGCCCATTCTTTGGTTTTCCCCTAGCTACCTGGTCATACCCGGTCCTACCTTCCTGGCACTGCTCTTCGTCACTCCCATTGAGACAGTCAGGCTGCTGGTCACAGACCCTGGACAGTGAGACGCATGTGCTGTCCTCTTGGCACTGGAATGTGGCTCTGCACACTGTGTGGGGACACAGAGAGGGGGCAGGTGGGAGGAAGCCAGAGGAACCAGGCTGGGACTTGGAGCGCCTGTGGAACATGTATTATACCACTCGTCACAACCACAAATGTCTTTCTCAGCTACTTTACACCTGAGTTTCACAGCAATCCTCTGAGATACCCCATTTCATTGGTGGAAACAGAAATAAAGTGATTTGTCCAAGGTCACCTGGGTGAGCCAGAACCTGAAGCCAGAGGTTCTGGTTCCAGATACGAGGCACCTTCCTGAGCAGGAAGGCAGGGTCATCCCAGAGGCGGCCTACCTCCCTCCCCTCCTGCTTCTCTCCCCATATATTTAAAACTTTGATGGAATGGCAGAAGGGGGAGGCGTGGGGAGATCAGACCAGAATAGCCAGCCCTGATGGTGACTCTGGAGCCAGCAGCCAGGATCCAGAGGGAGAGGTATTATTCCAAGAGAGCCCTGGCTTGGGGACCACCAGGACCCGGAGCCCCTTTGCCAGGGCTGGGCAGTGGACAGCACAATTCCAGTGGGAGTTGGCACCTCCTGTCTGAAGACCTGAGGTAGATGAGTGAGCCCCACTCAAGGGAGGGAAATAAAGGGTTCTGTCCTTGCTTAACAGTTGCCCTTCCAGGTCCTACCCTCATCCTTATTGGATGTTCCCTCCAGGACAGCCGGCCAGGACAGAAGCCTGGGAGGAGATGGCCTGATGAGGAGAAGGTCTCCTGACTCCCAGCTTGTCCCTGCCACTGCCGCATGGGTGGCCCTGGGGAGGCCACTTTCCCACTCTGGGCTTCCAGCTTGCCATCTCAGTGCAGGGAGAGCCCCACTTCCTGGAGGCTAATGACGAGAACTGCACGTGGAGGGGCTCTAGTCAAAGGGTGGGCTCTGCTCAGAGCAGAGAAGGAGAGACAGAGGAGGCACGGGCCAGGCGGGCCGCTCACCGCAGTTTCGCTCGTCCAGGCCGTTGGGGCAGTCCTTGACGCCGTCGCAGGCGGGCACACAGAGGCCGTTCACAGAGCAGAGGAACTCTCCAGGGCAGGCTGGACAGGGAGGATGCCATTAGGACATGCGCCATCATGAAAATGCATGCAGACGAGCCCTCCCCCCGTGTGCTCACACGTGAACCCACATGTACACGCACACATCTGTATACATGGTCTGTGTGGGCATACGTGTCCAGGCATGTGCACGCAGCACACGCACAGGTGTGTATACCCATGGAACACACATGACTGCCTTGTACATGTGGACACACACAAAGCTGCATACATCTGTGCCCGTGCTCATATGTACATGCACACACACACACACTCCTTTTGTGCAGCGTCTGGGTGCTTCCAGGGATGGCAAAGAGGCAGGGAGGGGCTGCGGGGCTCTGGGGTGCCGCCCTGCCCCTGGCCTGCCCGCACTCACGGTCCGACTGGTTGTACAGGCTGTAGTGCACCTGCACGCCGGGCCCAGTGAGGGAGATCTGGGAGGTGAAGTTGATGGTGACACCGGCAGTGGCCACCACTGGGATCCTCTCGGCGTAGGGCTGCAGGGTACGCAGGCCACACAGCCTAGGGGTGAGCAGAGACAAACTCAGCGCGACACAGGCTGGCCCAAGGGAAGGGATAGTGCACAGACAGGGCAAGGACAGCGCAGCCGGAGAGGAAGGGAGAGACACACCCCCACCTCCTCTGTCTTGATTTCTCCCTTGGGTGACTGCTCACCCCCAGAGTCATCTTCTAGAAAGCAGCCTGGCTATGTCACTGCCCTGCCCCAAAACCTTCAATGGCTCCCCACTGCCTGCAGGATAAAATTCAAAGTCTGGATTCGAGTGGCAGTCACCTAGGAGCTGTGAGATTCTAGCAAGTCAGAGTCCTCCGCTGAGCCTCAGTTTCCTCCCTTATAAAATAAGGGAGCACCTCATGTCTGTTGACTTGACAAAAGCCTTCAATGTGTCAGCAGCGGCAAAGTCCTTGATGGGTCTCCTCTCTGTAGACAGAGAGGACAGTCCCCTTGTGCTCGGTGTAGGGTGAGAAGGCAACCGTGCCCCATTCAGGCACTGTCCCTCCCACTGAGAAGCCTCCACAGCCCTGGTGGTGTCCCTGTGACTCTCTGGGCATGAGGGAGGCCCCAGTCCTACTCCCAGGACCAGTAGCGCAGTGCTGATGGGCAGCACCTTCTCCGTGTACAGCCACACCCGGGGGGGCTATCCCCCAACCACGGGAGCATCCCCCTACCCTGGGAGCATCCCACAACCATGGGAGCATCCCACAACCATGGGAGTGCCTCCCAACCAAGGGAGCACCCCCCAACCATGGGAGCATCACCCAACCATGGGAGCATTCCTCAACCAAGGGAGCATTCCCCAACCATGGGCACATCCCCCAACCCTGGGAACATCCTCCAACCATGGGAGCACCCCACAACCATGGGACACCCCCCCCACCAAGGGAGCATCCCCCAACCGTGGGAGCATCCCGCAACTGTGGGAGCATCCCCCAACCCTGGGAGCATCCCCCAACCATGGGAGCATCCCCCAACTGTGGGAGCACCCTCACATCCCTGCTGGACTCCTCCTCCCCTGATGCTCTTGTTCCCACAGAGCAGGTAGGAGAAGCCCCACAGAGAGGCAGACTTCTCCCCAGAGACCAGGTAGGAATCCTCCCATCTCCAGGGTCAGTGTCACGTGGGGCTCATCCCACAAGGTGTCTGGTCATCCGTCACCTCACAGAGGAAGTGGGCATGCATGCTTTCACAGAGCGGGAGCAATCACTCCCCCAGAGTGGGGACCCTCCTCAGAAAGCAGCGGGGGTTCCCTCCCTTCCCAGGTGGGACACCATCACAGAACAGATGGGTGGGTCCATCAGCTTGTAGGAATGCCCCCCACAGGGAAGGGAGTACCCCCACAGACCAAACAGGAATGCCTTTGCAGATGAGGGAAACACACCCAGAACACGGGTTGAAAGCTCCCCAGAGAGAAGTGGAAGTACTCTGGCAGAGAAGGTGGGAGCAAGTCAAGAGATCAGGTGCGAATGCCCCAAAGCATGATGGGAACAGCCCACAGGGTAGGTCGCCTAATTCCCAGTGGCAAGGTCCTTCCTCAGAACTTCTAGAACATGGCCAGCACTTACAGCTCAATTAACTAATGAAGGAGTTGATCAATGAACAACTGAGGAAGGCTTATGAGTTGTTTTAACATCCCAAGGTGCAGGGCTGGGGCTGGCCACTGTCGGGCCTTCTCGTCCGGCCCCTCCCTCATCGGCAGCAGCATGGCAATGGCCTCGCTGTACAGGGGTTTTGAGGTTCTTGCAGCAACTCCACCCTGTGAGGGAGGAATTGTCCTCATCCCATTTTCCAGATGAGGCTCCTGAAGGGAAGTGCCAAGCGGGGCCAGAATCCAGCCTCCTCAGGACCCAGGGGAGCCCACCCAGCCTGCTCTGGGGGGAGGTGGGCCCCTGACTCTCACTGCAACAGGAGCTCCAGGGGCTGAGCCCTCACGTCCTCCACATCCTACCACGGACCTGGCCTATGGTACAGACTCCCTATGAGTACTGTCTGGCCTCAGTGACCTTATTCTTGCCCCATACCAACAAACAGTTCTCAAAGCACGGTCTGGAGACCTCGAGGGTCCAAAGTAGAAATTATTTTCATAATAATGCCAGATATCATTTGCCCTTTTTCACTTTCCTAAGGATACAGTGGAATTTTCCAGAAACTACGGGATGTGTGATATGTAACCAAGTGAATGTGGAAGCGGATGGGGGGGATGCAGTTGTGGCCTATTACTAATCTAGTTATTAAAGAAAGTTGAAAAAATGTGAAAAATGGTATTTTTCTCACCAAATGTTTTTAGTTTTTGAAACTATAATTTTTCATAAAATGTTGTTTATGTTAAAATGTAATGGGTTTATTATTATTTTAAGTGAATTGATAAATATTTTTAAATTTTCTCTCTTTTAATTTCTGGTATTGTAAATTTAGAGTATATAACCTATTAAAAGCTCTTTGGGGTGCTCGACAATTTTGAAGAGTGTAAACGAGCCTGAGATGGAAAATTCTGAGAACCCGTGCTGTGCACACCATTCCCACAGCCACCCCCACCCCTGAACGAGGTGCCACCAGGGGGCGCCCCCGAGCAAGGCTGGCCCCTCATCCTTTTAAACCTAAGCAAAACAAGGGGGTTTGGTCGTTTGTTTGTTTTTAAAGTGGATAAAAAAGTGTTATCCTGGATTTTCATCCCCAGAGAATTGCCCTGGGGAGTGGAAAGGAGAATCAGGGGCTGGGAAATACTGCAAGGAAATGAAGAATCAAGTATATCCCGGAATATACCTGAGATTCAGGGATGTGAGGTGCCATCCCCACCCAGTCCAGGAGAGAGATGGAGACAGGCAAGGAGGCAGAACCGGGATGGAGGGGAGCAGGATGTTTCAATCCAGAAGAATTCGAGGGCTCGTGGTCACCCTGAGCCTTGGCCAGGGGCCCTAAGGTACCGACAGGGCGCTTTCTCCACTGGCATCCGAGAGGGAATTCCAGAATCAGCCCGTAGCTCAGCCTGGTACCCCAGGAGCCCGCCCAGCCTGGGCAGCATTTGGTTCTCGCCCTAGAGGTCTGGGGCAGGGGCAGGGTGGCAGAATCCCCGGGGCGAGGCTCTCCGTTCTTAGGGGCCAGACAAGACTTGGAGGCAGAGGCTGCAATCCAGTGACTCAGGCTGAGTCACTCAACTTAAAGATGATCTGTTTAGTCTATACAGTGTTAAAATTTTTCTTTTCAAGTTTAGTGCCAGTTAATTTCACATAATAATCTAGATTCTTGCTTTTCCTGAAAAATAAGCCCCAGAAACGCTGGCTAGAAGTAATCAGAGCCTGCTCGAATTAGGCAGGGCATGAGTGGCCCTGCTAACCAGGTCCCTACCTCTCCCACTCGCCCCCATGCAGCCTGCCTCATGGAACGACAGGGCAGCCTGGCTGCTTCACACGTCCGCGTTTCTGGGTCCTGCTGCAGAGCCTTCTGGGGGAGGGGATGCACGCTCTGCAAATGCCACGCTCTCCCCCACAGGCCCTCTCTGAGAAGCACCAGAAGTCTGAAGGCCATGGAGCCCACCTTTCATCTCAGCTACAAAGTGCTGGGGGTCTGAAGGTACATTTTTGGACTGTGTCCTGCCTGCCTTTCTCACCTCTCTGGATTTGGAGATTTTTCTTCTTGTCTCACCCAGATGGTAAGCAGAGACCCTGTCAACCTACTTGCGTATCAGCAACTCCACACAAGGAGGAATTCAAGAAAGATCAGATGAGTAGGTGGGTGGGTGGATGGATGGAAAGGTAGACGGGAGGGTGAGTGGACGGAAGGATAGATGGATGGATGAGCAGGTTGAAGGAAGGAAGGGTGGGCAGATGGATGGATAGAGAGAAGGATGGATGGATGGAAGGGTGGTTGGATGGAAGGGTAGATGGATGGATGGATGGGTAGACAGGTGGAAGGAAGAAGGATGAGTGAGTAGATGGATGGATGGATGGGTGGACAGGTGGAAGGAAGAAGGATGAGTGAGTAGATGGATGGATGGATGGGTGGACAGGTGGAAGGAAGAAGGATGAGTGAGTAGATGGATGGATGGATGGGTGGATGGATGGGTGCACGCATCCATTCCCCTCCCTAAGGACAGGTGAAATGGGAAGAAGGGTCAGAGAAGGCAAGCACCAAAGAAGGGAGGACGAGCTGACATGGTGCCAGAGCATTGGACGTGGAGCTGCAGCGCTGAGTCTGAGGTCTGGCTTTGCCACATGGACCAGCTGTGTGACCTTGGGCCTATGGCCCAACCTCAACAAGCTTCAATTTTCACATCTGTAAAATGGGGGTGATACTATCTCCCTCGTAGGGTCTTTTAAGGAATACATGAGACAATGACTTCTCTGAAAGCAAGCTGCTGTCGTTGTCAGGCTGTCGACTCGTCTAGGGCAGCACTGGGGCACTGCCTTCCGTATTGCCAGCACCCAGCACGGGGTCTGACACTCGCCAGTGCCCAGGAGGCTCTGTGGCTATAGGCAGTGCTGGCCGCCCGGGGGCTCAGGGGAGCAGAAGGGCCACCCCATAGCCAGGCCAGGCCAGAGGGGGCTCCAGCAGGCCTAAGGAGCCAGTAGTTTTGCCTGTTCCCATGGGCGGGAGGGAGGTGGAAATGGTTGGGCAGATGACAAGAAAAGTGACATCACAGGAGAGGAAGCTGGCGGGAGGCAGGTTCCCAGAAAGGGGGAAGCCTGAGCTGTGGTGACGCCCAGCCAGAGTGGTTCTGCGAAACCAAGCCGCTGGTGGCCAGATCTCATGAGGCCAAGTCCCTCCCAGCCTCCAGGCCACCCACAGGGCATGAGGCCTCAGCCAGGGTCAGGCGGGCACTGGGAGAAGCTGGGTAGAAACAGGGAGGTGGGGGGAAAGCAGAAAGGGCTCAGAGGAGTGAGGCGATGTGCCCAAGGATGCCCAGCCAGCGGAGGGAGCCCAGGCCAGCCTTTCCTCACCGCTCTGCTGGCACCTGAGGGGTAAGACGCCCTGTCCCCCGACCCACCCTCAGTTGTTGCTTGTCGTTGGCCATTCTGAGCCCAAAGACTGTGCCACCCCCTCCCTACAAACCCTGTGGCTGGAAATCTACGCCCTTCCCCGGACCTCTGTGTCTTTGCAGCCCACGCAGCAGATTTTCCAACAAATGCTCATTCAAAGAATTTCCCAGCAACTACATAGGATGATCATTATCAAAAAAGATCGTAACTAGAGGAAATGGTTTATCCCGTGCTTATAATTTGGAGGTACACCTCTGCCTTCCTTTCCACACTCAGACACGGGCGGGGGGCACAGGGGACATGAGACTCCACCTGGGGACCCTGGACCCTTAATGAAGATCTGAGAAGATGGAAATGGGACTTCCCAGGCTGCTCTCGGAACTGGCGAGAGCCGCAGAAGCTGTCGGTCCTCTCACCAGGAGGCCAAGGGATTGGTGGGGAGGGCCTTGGCCAAGAGAGTGAACAGCTGGCACGGCTGCTCAGAGGCTTTGCGTGAAAGAATCTGCATGAGTGTGAGCAGTGACGTGTGCATGCACACGTGCATGGACACACGCACACAGGCATGTGTATGTGCACCCACACACGTTCTGGATCAGACTGTCTTGCTCAACTCTGGCTTCTCCAGTTACGAGCTGGGTGACTTTGTGCAAATGACTTTACCTCTCTGTGCCTGAGGCTCCCCATTGGTCTGTGAAGGCAGTACAGGGGCCTGCTTCCTCACCAGGTTGTTGAGGAGGAAGGAAATGGCACGGCGAACCCCTTAGCTCGGTGCCTGCCCAGCACAGAGTGGAAAGCGAGTTATTAATGTTTGGCGCCTTCTGGAACTGCTCATTACCCAGGCCCATAGGAGCCAGTGTCCTCCACCCGTTATCTCATTGAGTCTTCCCTGGGCAGGGGGCTCTGTTTCAGGCCCATTTTCCAGATGAGTTACCTGAGGCTGGGCGTCCTTGTCTAGTAGGAAGGAGAGGAGGCAGGACTGGAACCCTGTTCGGTCTGGTTTCAACCCCTATGCTCTTTCCACCTCGCCAGCCCGATTTGGAAGGACATTTCTTTAGGAACTAATAAACACAACTTCCTGAGAGACGTCTTTCTGATGGGTAAACTATAAAAAGTTGGGGCCCTGGGCTGGCCTAACCTCCTTGTTGTGCAGACAAGGAAGGGGGTGTGCCCAGAGTTAACGCAAAACCAGGTGGCCAGACTCCCCTGCACACATCTGCAACCCCCCAGGAGGTGAGGGGAGGCTTGGGGAGAGAGACCCTGTCGGGCGTCACCCTCCCCACCCACCCACCAGCTGGCTGCACCCTGAAGTTCGTCCCCACCACTTCAAGGCAAAAAGACAAGGACAAGAGGCCAAGTCCTTGGCCCTCACTTGGCCTCAGTTTCCCCACCTGTACAACGGGTGAGAGTGGGGCTCGATGGCCCATCCAGCCCACACTTTCCATCCCTCTTTGGTGACACGGGAGGGAGAGCCCCCCCCACCTCCGCTAGAATCTGTCACAGTGCCTGAAATTCCACCATTGCAGTCACATTCTTTTGGTTAAGACTCCCCGTCCACGGTCCTCATTTAAAACCCAAGGGTAGGGGCCAGCCCGGTGGTACAGTGGTTAAGTTCACACATTCTGTTTCAGCGGCCCGGGGTTCACGGGTTTGGATCCCAGGTGGGGATGTGCGCATCGCTTGGCAAGCCATGCTGTGGCTAGCGTCCCACATGTAAAGTGGAGGAAGATGGGCACAGATGTTGGCTCAGGTCCAGTCTTCCTCAGCAAAGAGAGGAGGATTGGTGGCAGATGTTAGCTCAGGGCTAATCTTCCTCAAAAAAGTGAAAACAAACCCCAAGGGTAGCTCATGACATTCCTAGGACCCAGTGCCCATACCTCTGCCCGACCCTCCCGGCTGACTCAGGGAGGGAGGAAGAAGGCTCTCCCTGGGGAGTGTCGTGTGGACCGTCCTGTGTCCTACCAGTCATGGCTGGTGGTGGGCATGGGAGACACCCTTACCGTGGGCACCACCTAATCCTGCTGAGCCTCGATTCCTTCTCTGGGAAATGGAATGAAGATGCCATTGACGTCACAGGCCGCTGGCCGGTGAACTGAATGCCCCATGCTGAGCACCAAGCGTGGAGCCGCAGGGCACCTGGTGCTGGGCCTGGCGCCTGGGGAATGGAATCACCACGGGGTGGGGTGAGGGCAGGGTTGTCAGACCCCGCGGCCCTTCTGGCTCCTTCCCAGCTCCTCTCCGAGATATCAGATTCAGTTCTGGGGCTGAGAGGGCAGCAGGAGAACAGGTTATCATCATTCAAAGAACTATGAATCATGGGCCACTCCCAGGGTCACTCTGTGGGCTCCTGATGTTGAGGGGTGAGCCCAACTGTCCTTGGTCTGGGTAGGCCCCAGGCAAGTAGAAAAGGGCCCCCGGGGAGCTCCATGAAAGATCAAGGTGGTCACGGCCAGAAATGCCACCCATGTGCTGGAGAGGTGGGACAAGATGCCCCTTCTGCTCTCCAGACAGCACAGGCCAGAGCCACAACATCAGATGTCACCCTCAGACAGCACAGGCCTGAACTCACACCACCTGATGTCCCCCCACACAGCACGAGCTGGAACTCACACCATTGACATCCCTTCTTTTTCCTTTTAATCACAGTCCCTGATCAACTGCAAAAGCCCTGGAGAGGATGACATCCTGTCAACGGGCATTGTCAGTTCCCATCACCTTTTGTCTGATGCTTTTGAATAGGATCAACCGATAAGCAGAGGTCAAGTGTTGGTGAATGTGGACACCAATCCCCAGATCCCGGAATTCCAGAGTCCTAGAACCCCGCAATTTCAGTCTATTGGAATCTTGGTTACTCAAAATAGCCAAGAAATCAAGAACCTTCCATATTAGCATCCCAGCCTTAGACCCCCAGACCCCCAGGGTGGAAGGGAGAGCAGAAGCCCAACCTGCTTCTCTTCAACGTCCTGGGACCCCCGGTGGGGAGGGGTCTCCCGGCTCTACAAGGCTACTCCTCTCTCCCAACAAGGGGGCCACAGGAGGGCCTCCTCTGCTCCCCTCCATGCCTTCCACTCCCCTCCCAGCCGTCCCCCTCGAACCATTATCACCTGCGCCTTAATGTCCTCTCTCTATACAGGATGGCCGGCGCAGCATTTGGTTGTGGACCCCTCCCATGGTAGATGCCCCCCTCCCCGACCGGCCTAGTTCCCACCTCCTCCCCCCACACAAAGGAAAGTGCGTCTGCACCGCGTCGTCCCGCTCCCCTGCCCATCCCACTCCTTTGCAGCTGTCAGGACCACCAGCGGCCCCCAGGTTGCCAGCCCCAGTGGGCATCTACCAGTCCTGAGCTTACTGATCCAACCACAGCCACGGCTGACCCGAGGACGGCCCCTTGCATGGCCTGGCCCACCATGTCCTGCCCACCTCCCTGAGGGACTCACTTCTTCCTCACAAACTTTGTCACCAGAGAGGCCAAGGGCAGGACAAATAGCAGGGCTGGTGCCCCACTGGGGATGTGGGGGACACAGGGTGACCGTGGTTACTGCGCATCCCTGCAGAAGCAGTACTGGCTGTGCGGAAGCCACGTGACCTTGGCCACCAGCAGGGAGGGAGCAAATATGGGAAGAGGGGCCTCCATCTGCACTCGGCTGGTTTAAGGCAGGTCGCGCCAGCGCTGCTGAGTCCTGTGGCTCCCACATCATCTCACTTAAGGACTCAGGGTGCCAGACCGTGGGGTGACAGCACCCAAGGAAATGAAACCATTTCACTCGAACAGGATCAACGTCCAAGGTGTCTGATGACAAATGTGTATCTGACACCTTTGGGTGGTAGGAGGAGGGGGTGGGGGGCCAGGATAGGGGACTGGGTCAAGGGGTGGGGCAACAGGCCTGACCTGCCCCACCTCTGCTCTCTTCCGGTGCTGCCCTCTGAGGTCAGAGAGTTGGGTTCCAAGTGGGGGCACCTGTGTGGAGAGGAAGGGGCTCCAGGGGGCGGGTACCTCCGGTTCTGGATCATCCACTGGCCCTGGGTACATGGCAGGCCGTACTTCTGCCTCCGCAGCGCGTAGGCGTCAAACCAGAGAGCCAAGCCGTACTCCAGCGAGGGCACCTGTGACGGGGGAGCCGGTCACCAGGTGGCCCACGGGCTGTGGCCGGGCTGGTGGTCCCACCCCACAGGACAACAGAGGCAGAAGGAGGCTCGCCGACACAGAGTGCCAGGAGGGGCTGAAGTTTGTCAGTCACTCAACAAACAAGTGTTGCTGTGGCTAAAGACCCAAACCTAGGCCACACTACCATCCCCTGCACCAGGGATTTGCACCCAGGGCTCAGCCTGTGGGTGCTTCAGCAGGGCAGGACATTGCCCCCCTCCCAGCTGGGGTCCCCGGAGGTGCACGGGGTGCTCTGAGCGAGGGCAGGGGGGCAGGCAGGTCGCAGGGCTCACCGTGAGGTGCCAGGAGCAGTGGGTGCTGGGCGAGTAGTAGCTGGGGAAGTGCGGTGTGCGGAGGGCTCCCTGTGGTTCCAGCCGGCCCTCCAAGGTCAGGTTCACCTCGCAGGCTGGGCCCCGAGAACAGCCGTTACACAGGCCCCGGCCCCACCCTGCTGCCCCTCCCAGCACCCAGGGGAGCAGCTGGAACCCCAGCATCCCTCCTGCCGCTAAACAGGAAAGCCCCGCGGTTGAGTGTGCCTGTGTGACCTCGGGCCTCAGTTTCGTCATCTATAAAACGGGACGATGACAGTCCACACCTCACAGGGTAGCTGAGCAGATGAAACAGACACGAAACACTCAAACAGCCTGGCAAGTAGGAAGCGCTCAATGAATGTCGGCTATGACTATGACATTAGCTGGCAGCGGTTGACAGCTTACTGAACACGTTCACTCCTGTGCCTGCCCACGGTTATGGGTCAAAGGGGAGGGAGAGTTGTCCCCTTTTCAAAGATGAGTCTCAAGGAAGAGAAGCAGCTTGGCTGAGGTCACTGGGAGAGTGAGGGATGGGGGAAGGCGTATGCCTGCTGTCCCCCACCTCTCCATGGAGTCCAGGTCCCTAAAGCCGCTCTCTCTCCTCCCCTAGAGGTGTGTCAAGACTCCCAGGGACGCCACCCCCCACCCCCAGGGGGCAGCCAGCGCCCCGGTGGGGCCAGCTGGGGCCCTGGGCCACAGCCAGGAGAGTGGGTATGGACAGTAGGAGAGGGAGGGGAGGCTGAGTGGGAGAGGCAGACCGGCGGAGGTGGGGAGCAGCGGCTGTGCGTGTGCACCCGGCCCTTGCAGAGCTCGGAAACTGAAGGTTCGCGTCCCTCCAGGCCCAGGACAGCCACTGGGCATGAAGGGTGGGGTGTGCTCTTCCTGAGAAACAGGGTGGGGAGGGGGCTCCTGAAGCAGGAGGAGCGTGGGGGCTGGGGAAGGGCCGGTGGGCAGCCCGGGGGAGAGCCTTTGAAATGCTGTGAATGCCCTGCGCTGAGCCCCACCCCGCCCCCTCCAGGGAGTCTGCACTGTTCCATTCCTTGTGCAAGGACTGCCTGGGGGTGAATCCGAGGTTCTCAGGCCTCTGACCACAGACACACTCCGGACAGAAAATATCAGAAGGAAGGCAGGAAAGAGAATGAGGGAGAGATGACAGAATCTTCCCTCTGCCCCCATGCCATCCCCAGCTACAGCAAAGAAGGTGAAGAGCATGCCCAGGGGACACCTCCCCACCCCCGGGACCCCGGACCCCTCACCCTGGAAGGCCACAGGCTGCACGGAGAGCACGAAGGGGTCCTGGTAGCTGTGCAGACCCTTCTTCCAGACCACTGCCATGACAGCGCCTGACGCCAGGACCTCCACCACAGGCTCCTGGCGGCTGCAGCCATAGACCCTGAGGGGACAGAGAAAGGTGCAAGGGCAGGCAGGGGTCCAGGAAGGGCTTCTGGGGTGGCCACGGGCTGCTGGGAGGAGCCAAGGAGGGCGGACTGGGAATCTGTATGGCCAGGTCTGCAGCCAGTCCGCTGTGTGTCCGCGGGCAGGTTTCTGACCCTCTGGGGTCCAAGGGACTGACTGGAGGCCCTGTAAGGGTCAGGCCAGCGTCTCGGGTGAGCGAGGCCAGGAGGTTGGCCAGACTTCTGGAGCTTGTAGTTCAACCATGACGGCTGACCCCAGTCTCACAACACGCCCTCAGAATCCCCAGGACCCCTGAGTGCTCAGCCTGTGCCCCCCAGGGAGCCCAGCTGGCACCTGTGGGGACCACTCCCTGTGGCTGGCCACACCCTGGCCACTGGCCTTATTCTGGGCTGGGCCAGAGGGAAGGCAGGTGTGTGGCCTGGTGACCCCTGGGGCACCCCAGGATTCCACCCAGAGCTTGGTGCCTGGGAGGTACGGAATAAATAATAGCATCTTAGAATTCTAGACTCTTAGAAGTCTGGAAGGTCGGCCCTGAAAAGGGTCTTCGGAGATTGTCAACTGCTTGGTTTCCAGGTAGGGAAACTGAGGCTCAGGACCATCCACAGCAGACAGATGTGCTCTGGGCACTGCATCTGCCAGCATGTGGTGACCCCCCCGACGCTGTGTAGGTGCCCCCACCCCACCCAAGGTCTGCCCATCTCAGGCAGGGGTGCTCCCGGCTTCCCCTTCGCCCTCTCACTAACCTCTGTCAAACTTCCCTTCATCTCCGACGGAATTCTCTGGAGCCCTTGCTAATTGGCAGACCAATTCCCAGGAAGCTAAGACCCCCGCCTCCCCCACAGTGGGCAGGCCAGCATCCGGCAGCAAGGCACTGCCTGCCCACTCTGTACAGCCATGGACTTGACGGGAGGTGGGGGGGCCGCAGGCCCCATGGAAATGCTTGCGTGAGATCCACACACGGCACCTGGCTGGTGGAGTGAATAATCCCAAGGAGCTTCCCGGGAGGGTCCTGGTGCCCAGCGCTCCTGGGAAGGGTCATGTCCCCTGCCTCTCCCATGCCAGGCACCCCAGTTCCTCCTTCGTTCTTCCTGCTTTGAACACCTCTGGTTTCTTCTCACTGCTGGAGCCCCCCACACACACACCACGCCCTCCTTGCCTCTGCTGCTCATCTGCCCGGGAGGTGGGAGGTGGGAGATAAGGTATTAGGGGTACGAGGGACCTGAGGTCGCCTTTAACAGGGGCTTCACCTTTCGTTTTTCATATTTACTTAGCAGCAGAGCCCTTGCTGTAACTACAGTGTCTAACCATGAGGTTGAAGTTGATCAAGGTTCCCCCCTGCTCTGTCTTCCCATCACCACTAAGGTCCCCCCTCCCAGCTCTGGGGTGCAAGTTTGAGGACCCCCAGTCTTGTCTGACTCTTCATTTTGGACCTTCTCTGAGGCTCTGAGACGAGTGAGCAGCCTGGTGCCACAGTGAGCAGGGACAGAGCAGAGACTGGCAGGCAGGTCCCCTCCCCAACAGCAGGCTGGGGGGCACTGGGAGAAGCCCCCAGGGAAGCCCACGAGCATCCCCACCCCCATCGGGCCGGGAGAGCAGACTGTATCTGGCTTCTCTGTGCTTCCCTCCAGGAACCCAGCCCACGCACACCCAGATCGAGGTCACCACGTGGTGGGGCAGCAGGCTGGGGGTGCCAATGAGTGTGCAGCCTCGGAGCCAGAGATTCAGAGAGGCCCTGGGGAGGGGCTGGGGAGAAGCTTCGCCCAGCTCACCCTCGAGGGCTGTCCTTGGTCTGAACACGCAGGTCCCACCCCACCCCAGCCCAGAAGCTGGGGGCCCCCGCGAGACAGAGAAGGCAGCAGCCCATGCCCCCGAGTGTCTGCCCCCCACTTCCTACAGAATCTTGTAGTCCCAACACCCCTCCCTTCCCCTGTGGGGAGGTGACTATGCTCCTGGGCCAAGCCCATTTCCAGCCCCTTTATGGTCTCCACACCACCCACTGCCTGCCCTCTGGACCTGTCACTCCTGCCCACTACATCATATCCCGTGTCCTAAAGCCCTGCTCCTCTGCTCAAGAACTTTCCGTTAGTTCCCCACTTACTAAGTATTCCAGTTCAAATTGCTCCTGGCATTCAACGCCCTTTGTGACCCGCCCCCAACTAGACTGTAGATAATGAGAGGAATAATGGAGAGCATTACTGTGTGTATGGATCTTGGCACAGATGGGTTGATTTAAATCCGCAGAATAACCCTGCAAGGTAAGCATGATTGTGCACCCATTTTACAGGTGAGAAAACTGAGGCTCAGAGAGGGAAAGTATCTTGCCTTAGGACACACAGCTAGGAAGCAGCAGAGGGAGGGTTGGAAGTCAGGGCTGCCAGACTCTGAAGCATTCTTCTAACAAGCCAGGTTTCCTCCCAGAGCTGACCTTAGGGGTCATCTAGTACAACTGGTTTGTTACAAATGGGGAAACTGAGGTGCTGGGAGAGGAAGAGGACTGCCCGTAGTACACAGCCATTTCCAGCCTCCTGTCCCATTCTCCGTCTGGGCTAGCCTCACTGTCTCCCATCAGATACGTGGGCCCAAGGTCACACAGCCTCTGGTCTCAGAATCCTGGACATGACCTTTGACCCCACCCCAACCCCTCCCACCTCTCCCCTCACCCCGACCCTCCCAGCACTCACGAGGTGATGAGCTTCCTCTCCAGGGGCCCAGCCACGTCGTACATGGCCAGCCGGTCCCGGCAGTCGGCCAGCTTCCACTCAAGCCGGAGCTTGAGCATGAGATCCTGGGGGCCCTGCAGGTGCCAGAGACAGCTGGAGGCCAGCTGGTCGGGCCCCTTCAGCCGGAGGACCTGGCCCTGGCCCACGTAGCTGTAGCGGTAGCAGCCTGGAGGGAGGAGAGCGACAGGCCCCTGACCCCGGTTAGCTGGGAGGAGAGACCCAGGGAGGCCAGCCCTGGTGGGTCCTCACCAGGCAGGGGTGGGACGGCCAGAGCAGCTGCATGGGATCAGCCCAGATGTGCTACGTCCTATCTTTCTGTTTCCCAGATGCTTCCATCCGTCTCCAGTCTCCTCATGCATGCATTCATTCATCGTGCATTCATTCGTTCACTTGCACTCACTGAGCCCTCCCCGCCAGGCGAGTGCCAGAGAAAGTCCCTTCACGGCGTGGGAGCGCCCAGAACAGCAGGCATAGACACAGAGCCCAGGGTAATAGCTCAGGAGGTGAGGGCGCTGAGCCCGGCCGTGGGGCAGGGAAGTCCTGGGGGGGTCACAGCGTGAGCAAAGGGCTGGAGGCCAGAGTGGGCAGGGACCTTGAGGCAGGAAGCAAGCTGGAGAAGCGGCAGATCCAGCTCACACCCCGGAGAGGAGCCCTGGGAGCCATGGAAGGTTAGGCAGGGCTGGGACGTGGTCGGGCGTGGACCACACACCCCTCTGCTGCTGGGAGCAACACTGAGGAGGCTGGGAGAGCGGGAGGCGTCTGCGCAAGAGGGGGAGCAGTGGGAGGGCTTCACGTAAGGTGGAGGGAAGGGACTGTGTTCCGGGGGCTGGGAGGCAGCCCTGGGAGAGGAAGTGAGCTTCTAGCTAATGATAACGGGACAAGGAGAGGGAGGCAGATTGCACTTATCACGTGCTGCATCCGTGCCGGAACTGAGCAAAACTGACCACCTTGCTGAGCAGCCCCGGGAACGGCGTCTATCACTGTCGCCGTTTTACAGCCTGGGCCAGACAGACCTGGGTTCCCTTCATCTCCCCTCTCTTTGCTGGATCTTATCCTCTGCAGGGCTGTCACAAAGCTTAGGGATGATGCATGTCTGAGCGCTCAGCATAGTGCCTTGCACACAGTAGGTACTCAATAAATGTAGTGACTGTTCTTCTTTAGGTGGGTGTGGGGGAGAGGGAGAGGGTGGAGCTGGGGAGAAAGTTCTGTGACACGTCACCCTTCAGCTGGCCCCGCTTGAGGCTCAGATGTGGCCAGTCTCACTGGCTGCCCTCACTTCACACCTCCTTCTCCATCACACAGACACACCCGCCCACACCCACACCCACACCCGCGGTGGCTCCTCTCTTACATTTAATCTACGAGCTTTGTATGCAAGGCTAGAACTTGCAAAGCTGTACCACCTGCACCATTCATTCATTCACTCATTCATTCAACATAGTTATTGATCACCTATTACGTGTTTGATGTAGGCAAACAAATCTCTCCCATGGAGCATAAATATCTCATTTAAACCTCACCATAAGCCTATGAAGCAGGGAGGATGGTGTTCTGCCAGGAAGCAGTCAGGATGTGGGGATGAGCCCCACTTGTGGGAGGCAGCAGGTGTGTGGGCAGTCCACAATCTGTTATAATCCCAGCACCACCTCACATCAGCTGTGTGACTCTGGGCCAGTCGCTTAGCCACTCTGAGTTCTGTCAAACGAACACAATAATAACACCTGTCCCACCTCCTTCTCTGGGTGGTTCTGAGGACCAAGAAGGGAATGGTGGTGAACGGGCTTTGCTCTGATCCTGCTGCCTGTTGCTCAACTCCCTCCTCCTGACCCCTGGCCATGGTGACCCCAGTGGGGAGTTGACCTCCCCGGGGAGAGACCTCTGACAGCTGCAAGTGGAAAGGACAGGCCTTTGATATCTGCCTCCGCCAGCACCGCGGAAAGGTGTCTGGCTGTTCCTAGGCGTTTGTGTCCTTTAAATCGTGCTCCAAGCTGATGCTTTGCTTTTGCCATTTTAATCTTTTTTGGTTTGGTTTATTTTGAGACTAATTAAGTGGAGAGGTTTGCGCTGGTTTCTGCTGAGAATCAGAAACACCTCTGGGGAGCCTGGTGTCTCTGGTCGCCGGGAACCGGCCTTGTGACAGGCCTTTGCTCACGCTGGTCCCTCTGCCTGACGGACTCCTACCTATCCCCAAGCCTGAGTCTGCTGCCGCCTCCTCCATGAGAGCTTCCAGGACCCCCAGTCAGGAGCAACTCCCTCCTCCCTCTTTGGATGGCGGCCCCTGGTGTCAGTCTCTGTTGCTCTCTCTGCTGCCTCGGGGACCTCTGTCCCAGCAGCCGCACTTGGTGTTGTGAGGTTCTGTTTATGTGTCTGTCTCCCCCACGGGGCCAGAGCTCCTCCGAGGGCAGGGGTGAGGACACGGTCACCTGGCGTCCCCAGCGCAGGCAGGGGGCCTGGCATGGAGGAGGTGCGCAGAAGCCTGTTTAAAGGATTTGAATGGTCATCCTCGCCCCATTAAACGCTGTGCTCCCAGAGGGCAGGGGCTCTGGATGTGCGCTGAACCAGATAAGGATAATTGCAGAACAGCTGCCAGAAACTTGGGGACACAAGGACACCCCATGCAGGCAAGGGCAACCAAAAGGCCCATCCCAGACCAAGGGCCAGGGCCACAGGTGTACTGAGGCAATGGAAGGTGCTAGATAGATGACTGATGGGTAGGTGATTAACAGATAGATAAAGGATTAATAGATAGATAGATGATAGATAGATACATAGATAGATGATAGATGGGTAGATAAATAGATACATGGTAGATAGATAAACAATATATAGTTAGATAGATAGATGATAGGTAGATAGATGATAGGTAGATAGATGATAGGTAGATAGGTAGATAGATGATAGATAAGTAGATAGATACATCCATATATAGATAGATAGATGGTAGGTAGATGATATATAGATAGGTAAATAGATAGATAGATGATAGGTAGATGGGTAGGCAGATAGGTAGATAGATGATAGATAAGTAGATACATAAATATATATATAGTACATAGATGATATTTAGGTAGATAGATGATAGATAGGTAGACAGGTAGGTAGGTAGATAGGTAGGTAGGTGGGTAGGTAGATAGATAAGAGATAGGTAGATAGATGAGAGATAGGTAGATGGGTAGATAGACAGGTAGGTAGATAGATGATAGGTAGATAGATGGATGATAGATAGATACATACATACATACATACATAGATGGTAGACAGATGATAGATAGATAGATAGATAGATAGATAGCTAGATGATAGGTGATAGATAAATAGGTAGATAGATGAGTTTCCCGTGTTCTCCTTTGAACAAGCTTTACCATCCTACAGCTTCCTTCATTAATGAGTTATATAAATCTTTGGCATGCTCACAATGCCTTTGTATGAGAATCATGATTTTAACTATTTGAAAATTACACTTTGACCCCATCACCTCCATCTGCCAAGAAAGTAGGTATTTGACAAGCCAGATGGGACGAGACGATGGTCAGAGAAGGTATAACCAGGATTTAAACTCTGCCTTCCTCACTGAGAGGGGGCTGAAACCCCAGGCCCTGCCTCAGCTCTCAGTACAAACTCTAGGTGGTATAGGAAGAATCTGAGAATTTTGTGCTCAGGGCCACAGGGTACAGTAGCCCAGGTGGCGCACTGCACATCTCCAGGACTCTCCAGTCACACAGACCCCAGTGTGGACAGTACTCCCTGCCGTTGGTCAGCATGGTGGCCCTGCTGGTACTTTGCTCCCCAGGGCTCAGCAGAAAGACTGTGGAGCCTCTTGGAGAAAAGCAATCCGACTCTAGCAACATGGCTCTGGGGTGGGGTGGGAGGAGAGGGCAGACTAGCCTGGCTGGCTGAGGAAGGAAAGGGGGGAGGGAGTATCCTTGAATGTGACAGAAATATCTCCAAAAGACCAAGTTTTCAACCCAAAGTGGCTGGCACACCTCGAATTGGCAGGATTATTTTCTACCCGCAGTGGAAACAGCATCTTGTGGGCACATCGGATCCAATGATAGAGAAGTCGACTCACAGTTATGCACAATGAAACTGCTTTTCCCTCTCACATCCCACACAGGCAACACACACACACTCCTGTGCAAGACACACACACACGCGTGCTCACAGGCCCCAAGCCTTGCTCAGGACCCATCAGACATCCCCTGGGTGACTCCAGGCCAGTGCGCCCCGCACCTGCCACAGAAGCCAGGTAGCCCCTGACACTGGACCAAGCCAAGAAAAACACCAACTCAAAAGGGAACAGAGAGAGCACAGAAGCAGCATACCCAGCGTGGAATTCAGGGCAACTAGGTCTTTCACGCTGGCTTCTGTCAAAAGGAAACGAACAAAGAAAAAAACAAAGACAAAAACATAAATAAATAAAAATGAAATGAAAAATGAAAATAAAAATAGAAGAGACCCGTCAGAGCCAGCCAGTCTGAGAGTGACCCTGAATGCCGACCCTCCGCCCCGCCCCGTCCCTCGGTCCTGGTTCCTGGGTCATGCAGGGGGCCACCCTGGGGGCCTCCCTGGGCCTGCCAGACCATCCCATGTTCCCCCTCCCAGTACTGACCCAGGAGCACCAGGCCCTCGGGGTCCAGCTCGTACTCAGCCCGGTAGGGAGGGGGCGCCGAGCTGTTGGCCGTGGACAGCAGGTCCTCCACCAGCAGCGCCCGCACCACCTCGGGGCTCAGCATCGGCCGGCGGTGCTCAGGGATTTGGAGGATGAACCAGAAGAAGCAGGTGAAAGGTCCCTCCCTAAGGCAGGCAGAAGTGAGAGGGGCTGGCGGGGCCTGAAGTCTGGCCCCCACCCAGCCCCCTGCCCCTGCGGGGAGAAAACCAAGCGTGGCTCATGCGTGTTGAGTGCTTACTACCTCCCAGGCCTTGTGCTCCATCTTCAGGGGAGCCTGCTAACAACCTCAGAGTGAGGCGCTCTCAACACGCCCATTTTACAGATGAGGACCCAGAGGCCCAGGAGGTTAGATCGATGGCGCAGACCGTGTCGTAAGTGGCAGAACCAGACACGAGCGGGACAGCTGGGCCACCCCTCTCTCCCACCCACCCACGGCCTCACCTAATACATGCCCTTGACAAGCACGTCGCACCAATGGTCTACCGGAATCCTTCCCACACCACTGCGCCCATTCTCCAGACGAGGAAACCAAACTCAGCGAGCAGTTGGGGCGGGGGGGCGTGGGTACATGCAGGAACCAAGTTTCCTCTCCATGCTTCAGTTGCCCCACTTTTAAAAACAAGGGCATTGCCTCAGAAGCCTACAGCGTCCCCTCTCACTCTTTGAGTCCGGGGTTGTAGCAGGGGCTGGTCGGGGGCCGGGATGACTCACCCAAAGGAGTAGACGGAGCTAGAGTTGTAGTACGTGCCCAGGCGGGTGCTGGTAATGAGCCCCTTGAGCTAAAAGGAGGGGAAACAATGGCCCCCTCTGACCTGGGGATGCCCTTCGCCCCTGCCCGCAGCCCTGCTTGCCAGAGGCTTGCCCGTGGGCCGTGCCAGGAAACAAACCTCACACTCACTCCATCTTCATCCCCTCCACCTCCGCCCAGGCGCTGCCCTCCATCCCCCACCCCGCCCCGGCTCTGGCCTTCACCGACCACCAATGGCCTCTCTCCCCCTGGCCAAAAGTCACTCCTCAACCCCGAAAAGCCCGCTCAGCTCCTGAGTCCCCTCCCCGCGCCACCAGCCACGGGAGCTCAGCTGGTTGGTTTTGCACACGTTCGACCACAGCGCTGACGGCAGGATGGAACGGCGGGGTGTATGCTTGGAAAGCACGTCGAAGGGCACACAGAGAATGTCCTCATTACCTCATTTCAACCCCATGACAACCCCACTTTACAAAGGAGGAAAGAGAGCCTTGGGGGGGTGGGTCCCCCAGACGCAGGTCCCTAGTCAGGGACATGAGGCAAGTGGCTTATTTGGAGGTGATTCTGGGGAAGACAGTGGGGGCGGGGAAGAGAGACAGGAAGCGGGCAGCCCCTCTGGCTGTGAAGGAGCAGGTAGAGCTGTGGGCAGCTGAGGGCTCGTCCAACAGGCAGACAGCGGGGGGCCTCCTCAAAACTGCCCCCTAGAGCCAAGGAGCCGGGGATTCTATACACGCACTCCACCTCCCGTGGCTGAGGGCCGCTCCTCGAAATAACTCCTCGGCACTTCCGGCCTGCCCTGCGGGGCAGGGCGCGGTCCTGTGGCCCAAGAGCGGAAGATGCTGGCAGCCGAGGCCATCCCCAGGGCAGTAAGGAGGGAGGCCAGGAGGGTGGGCCCCGCCAGCATCCCCACGCTGCCCTAACTTTCCTGAGGTCGTGCTCCTACTAAGCGGCACAATCAGGATTTAAGCCAAGTGACTGACCCCAGAGTCCGCTAACTTTCCCACCACCCTGTGTCACGTCCCCTCCCATCGTGCCTGGAACAGGGCTCTGCTCCCAGGGAGTGTTCCAGATGGACTGACCAACCGGCCTGACCTGCTCCGGCTCTGTCCCTCTCCCTCCTCAGCCCCACGTTCCGTCCCTGCATCCCGCAGTCCTTCCATACCATCTTCTGGGCTTTGGCGGTTTCACTGCGGAAGGCACTGGACTCGCGGCGGGCGAGGTCCTGGGAGAAGTGGCGATTGAGCACGCGGAGGCTGCCTGAGTACACCTGGCTGACGGTCACCTCCGCCCTGTACCCTGCCCAGGAAGAAACCGGCAAGATTAACCCAGGGCGCAGACAGGGAGGGCTCCTGGCTCCTCCACGCCTTCTCCTGCCACCCGAACCCTCGGCTCAGCCTCCAGCGTCTTGGGCCTCCAAGGCACCACCATCATCATTGTCTTTGTCATTGTCATCATCCTCATCCAAGGTTTATTTAGTGACACACTGGCCCTAAGGTGCCAGGGAGAAGAGAGGCCCACAGATGGGTGGTGTCCCAGGCAGAGGCTGACGCAGTGACCAGTCCAGGACATGGATGACATGAGGGCCAGGACACCCACATAACCCAGAAGGTCAAGTTCGTGGATTAGCACCTCTATGAATCTTCTATTGACCAGGTCGTCCAAGTTGCATGTACTATGTAGGGTATGACAGTAACCAAGACAGATGTGTCCCCCCGTGTGCAGCTGACAGTAGTGGGTAAGTCAGGTGTTACCCCAGTAACCACACAACATGAGGATCCATCTGGGAGGAGCACCTTCAAGGAGAGGCACAAGATGCTATTAAGGGGACGTGACCAAGAAACTGGGCCTGGGCCAGGGTGACCCTCCAGATGAAATGGGAAGAGTGGAGTATAAACTGAAAAGATGACAGGGAGGGAAGTACCTTCAGGGCAGAAGGAATAGCATATGCAAAGGCCCTGGGGCAGAGGGATAGCGGTAAGGACGAGGGCTAAAACCTGCTTGGCTGGAGCAATCAGATATGGGGAAGGGCAACAAGAGGCCAGGACTTCAGCAGGGTACGAGTTTACCCAATGAACAAGGGGAACCTTGAAAGGTTTAAAATCAAGGATGTGTCATCAGATTTCCATTTTGCAAAGACAGTTTTTGGCTGATGTGAAGAGAACAGATTCATAGCCCTGATTTTATACCCCTATTCATTCATTTATTCATTCATTCAACAAATATTCATTGAGAACCTGCTATGCATAGGGACTGACCTAATGCACTTGGGAATATAACAATGAACAAAACAATAAATGAATAAATAAAGCTGTCCTTAAGAGCTTGTAGTCCAGCAAGAAAGACAGACATAAACAGCAAGCATAGTATACAACATGTTCGAGGTGTAAGTGCTGTGGAAATCAGGGCCCAGGGGTGAGCTGCAACATGGAAGCCAGGGAAGAAGGTGATGGTAGCAGCTACGTGGATGTTGATCTATAGAAAGAGCGTTCTAGGCAGTGGGACGAGCAAGTGCAAAGGCCCTGAGGCAGGAGTTTGTCTGGCATGTTTGAGGAACAGCAAAGAGTGAGTGAGGGGAGAGCAGGCGGAGATGAGCTGGGGGATGAGAAGTGCATGGAGGGCCTTGCAAGCCCCGGGAGGACTTGGTTTTGCTCCGAGTGAGATGGGAGCCATGGGCGGTTTTAGGCAGAGAAGTTAGATGATTTGATTCGCTTTATAAAACAATCTCTCTGCTACTGTGTTGAGAACAGGCTCTAAGGAGGCAAGGGCAGAAGCAGGGAGCCCAGTGAGGGGGTCTGTCCAGGGGAGAGTAGTCCAGGAGAAAGGCGACGGAGCCTGGACCAGGCTGCACAGCAGAGAGCGTGAGAAGCGACTGGAGTCAGGATATTCTGGGGCTGGAGATGACCAGGTTTGCTGGCAAGTTAGGGCCAGGGTGTAAAAGAAAGAGTAACAGGGAGTAACTAGAAGGATGAAATGGCCACAGACTGGGAGGTGGGGGGCGCAGGTTTGGAGGAAGTGATGAGAGTGGCCTGCTGAACCGTGGGGTCTGAGATGGCCCTTGGACATCCTGGTGGAGAGGCCCCAGTGACAGAGTGGAGCTTGAGGGAGGTGCCCAGGGGCCCAGGCTGGAAACGCAAAACTAAGAGTCTTCAGGGTCTAAAAGCATTTAAAGCCAAGGGCACCGGAGGAGAATCTGAAGGGAGTGGGCCGAGGGAGAGAGGAGGGGAGCCCCGCGCCCAGCACAGGACACGCAGGAGAAGAAGCAACCGTGAGCTGGGGTGGGGGGGGGGTGGAGAAAATAAGGGGAGCCCCAGGAGCCAGTGAGGAGTGGGCTTCAAGGAGAAGGGGGACAGGCGCCTGGTCAAGTGCTGCCCATGGGTCAACGGGTCAAAGGCAGTGAGGACTGAGGACTGGCCGTTGGGTTTAGCAACATGATGACTGGCGACCTTGACCAGCCCTGCTCGAGCTGTAGGGGAAGGGGGCGGGGAGCCAGGATGGAAAGGGCGCAGAGAGATCAGGGGTGCAGAGTTGGAGGCAGCAGCTCTTAGAGACTTCTCCTTCAGAGAGTTTGCTGCAAAGGGGGCAGAGAAACGGAGGAGAAACAGAGGGATTTGGTGCGGGAGCAATGGGAGCACGCTTGTACACTGAGGGTGACACCGCTGGAGGAGAGAAGGAGCATTGCCAGAGCCCCAGCCGCCGCGTGGGCAAAAGGGGTGCCTCCTGGGAGGGCAGGCGGCTTTAGCCGGGGAGGGATGGCCAGCCGCAGGGACAGCGGGGAGGGCAGAGCACCGGGGTGCAGCTGGGAGGACGTGGTGCTGGCATCCACCGGGCTTCTTTTCTGAGTGGTTCCGTTTTCTCATTGACGCAGGTGGCAAAGCGGGTGGAGGTGAGGGTGGGAGGTTTGGGAAGAAAGCATAAAACTCGCCCAGGAGAGGGAAAGGACCGGGGAAATACCGGCAGGCAGCATTGAGGGCCCTGCTCCAAGAAGAACGTACCCCGGGCCCAGGGCTCCTCGGCGCTAGGAAGCCGGTCCCCACCCTCTCCTCTCCTGGGCCCCTTTCTGGGTCAGGCTGCCACTCAGCCAGTCCTTCACTCCTCACTGGGCTTCTCCCGCTCCGATGTCATAGGTCCCAGCCTGGCCCCGGGTGGGAGGAACCCTTCAAACATCTCCTCAAGTGCCTCCTCCACCCTTAATCCCTTTGGGGGATGGGGGGTGGGTTCCGCAGTTGAGGCTTTGGAGCGCTCACCCCCTGGGTCCTCAGCCCCAAGGAGCACCCACCCCTGGGGGTGATTTACTCCTGGAACTTAACTAGGAGAAATTAGACTCTGAAAGAGAGACAACTGGCAGGTGAGTTCCCGGGCCTCCAGACTGACGCTCCGAGCTCTACCCTAAAGACTATTTATCCTGAAGCCTAAGGAGGCCCCAGCAGCCCCGCACTCTTTGGGGCGCTCTTTGGGGCGCCGGCTTCCTGCCGGTGGTGAAATACACACAGCTTCCACTCCCTGCCCATGTTGCTCAGCTCTGAGCACAGTCCATTTGAGTCACAGCAGGCGGCCGGCATCTGACCCGGGCCTCCCAACAGCATCGGCAGGGGCTGCTCCAGACCACCGCCTCCCTGGACCCCTCTGGAGCTGGGCCCTTGCTGATCTCCCTGATAACTGCCCCAAAGGGGGTCCCCATTGCTTTCAACGGGCCTGAATTCCACCAGGAGATTTAGCCAGTAAGAAGACTATCTAACTTCCACAGAGTGTTTAATGGGAAGTCTCTGATCTCTTGAGCAGGGTGGGTGGCCCTTGCTGTGGCTGCCTGGCCTCAGCTCCTCTGTCCTAGCACCTGGTGTGCTTTAAGGCGAGGGCGGGGTTTTCTCCAGAGCCCAGCTCAGAGCTGGAGTACAGGAGGTGCTCAGTACTGAATAAATGAATGAATGAATGAGTCTTCTAACACTACACGAGAGCATTCTCACAGGCCCCATCTACTTTGGTTTATCCATTACCTCCCACCCCCGAGAGCTGAAGGAATGAGGTTTGGTGTCCACTGGTTTCAGAGAGAGACATAGTAGATACTCAAGAGTGTTCATTGAGTGAACGAATGCATGCATGAAGGAACAAATGAATGCATGAAGGAATGAATGCATGCATGCATGAATGGAAGGATGGACGAATGGACCCAGAACATGGGCCAGTTGCTCCTAGGGCTCCAGGCGACTGACTGAGGCTATGATACCAGAGAGGGCGGCCAAAATTCAGGACAGGGGAGAGGCCCTGAGCTCTGGACACCTCAGGCCCCCCATCACTGTGTGCTGAATTCCACATGTGCCGAGCTGGGTCTGAAAGCCATCTGTGTGCATGGACACCTCCTGGATGCCTGAGTCCTGTGTCCTCCTCCCCTCATCCACACTCCTGCTGGGCCCTGGAGACCCAGAGGTGCTGGAGCTGTGGTCCCTACCCCGGACGAGCTCCCAGGTTGCGCTCAAGTGAGCAGAGGCACTAATTGGTGCCAGGCACCACTGGCGCCAATGGGCCCCCTCTCACAGAGCCAGCTGGCTCTGAGCCCCAGGGCAACCCAGGAGGGCTGCAGGCAAGGGGAGGCAATGTTTACATTCCTTCAGTTTATCAGTTCACGAGAACTGGGCACGCTGAGAAAGCACTCCTTCCACAGTGGGTGGGAGCTGGGGGCACTTGGCCTGGGGCCCCAAGACCTAGCATGGGGATGCAGCAGCACTCCCATCTCACAGAACAGAAAGGGAGACTCACAGAGACAATGTGCCTTGCCCAAGGTCACACGGAGTTATAGGCATCACTGAGCTTGGATCTGCCCTGCTGTGCCCCCCACAGCCACCCAGAGTCCTCCCCAGGTGCCTCTCCCAGGGGGGCCCACGCGATTACCTAGGAAATACCAGAGCAAGACCCCCACGGAAACCAGCACGACCAGGGCCAGCCACAGGGGCGCCAGGCGGAGGTAGTCTCCGACTTTTCTCTTGGAGTCCTCAGGGGCCTTGAACATCCCCTCCGGCTCTGCGTCCTCGCCGTCGCCTCCATCGCTCTGCCCACCAGCGGCTTGGGGGGCCTCGGCCATGGGCATCCTGGTGGAGAAAGAGACCAGGGCTGGAAACCATCTGGCATTTGCAAGGGAGCCTTTGCTGGATGCCAGCGATGCATAGAAGTGAGACAGCACCTCTGCCTTTTGGATGGGAGGAAAATAACACCGGGGGGCAGTGACTGAAAGTGAGAGCTGAGCCAGCTTCTAGTGGGGGAAAGCGGGTCCCCGAGCAGCTCGCCCCAGAGGGCAAGTGGCAGAGCTGGATTCAGAGCGGCTCTGGAGCCCCCACCTTTGCTCCCGCACTACCCTCTCTGGGGTTAGAGGACAGATGCAGGTCTCAGAGCCTGGACCCTGCCCTCCAGAAGCTGTACCTACACACGGGAGCACACGGGGTGCAAACTTCTGTGCACCAGCTCCTCTCGCCCTCGGCTTCCCTTCCACTGGGCCTGCTTTTCCTTCTTCCTGGGTCTCCACAATAGAGTTTCTGGTAATACTGATGCAGTGAACTCACTGCACCAGCCCCCCAAGGCCTGGAGAGAGCCAGCCCTTAGCGCCAGCCCTCCTGTCTCCCCACCCACCAGAAAGCCTCTTAGGGGTAGAAGACAAAAATGAGTATTTGTTTAGTGTCTACAGAACACATTTCACAGGTATCACCTCATTCAAGCCTCTGGTCCCCCAGGGATTTGGGGAGCACTGTCACCATGCATTCTTCTTCCTCTGGCCCCCTCTGTGTGCACACTTCATGTGTATTATCTTGCTGAAACCTCCAAGCACCTTTCAAGGTTCTGCACCCATTGGACAGATGAGGAAACTGAAGCCCAGAGCGTTTTAGCAACAACTCAGTCCAGGGTTTTCCTGGCTTCGTTTTCCCAATGTGAGTTGAATATCTGGCGCTCTCTACCAGCCCCATTTTACAGATGAAAACCCTGACGCCCGGAGAGCCTAAGCCACTCGCCCAACGTCACACAGCAGGTGAGGAGGGATCCAGCCCAGGGTCTGACTCCCTGCTCCTTCTGCTACTCTGGGCTGCTTCCTGTGAATGAGCTGTTACTTAACAAATAACCATTTAATAACAACTGAATGTCATCCCCCTCGGTGCCCCCGGCCTGCAGCTCTGTTGTCAGACCCCCAAGCAAACTTCTGAGTGTTATTGGCTTCTCAGGCAGGTCCTCGCACAGCACAGAGAAGGCCCTTCACCCCCCTCCCCGCCTACCCGCAGAGCAAGGATTCCAGAGCACTGAGAAGCCAGTCTCCCATTACTGCATCCTTAAATGCCGCTGGGCCTTTCAAATGCATCCCAGATGGGGTTGGAGGATGGATTCCCTTTGGGCTGTGCCTTGAGTTTTCACACCGTGAGTTTTCTGAAAATGGGGCCCCTCAGTGATGCTCAGAGTCCTCCCAGCTGGATTCAAGGGCCCCTGGCCCTCCTTCCCACTTTCCTGCTCCCTGCCACTCCTCTTGGCATTGTTGCCAGCCAAGGATGCCTGCTGCAGCCAGCCACAGTGACCCTCTTGAGTGGGCCCCATCAGACATAAGGAAGGGAGGGACTGCTGGTGACTCTCCACTGGGCCTGGACTCCCCTCCACCCAGTAACCAGAGGACACCCATATGTGTGGGGCAGGCCCTGCTGGGGCCAGAACCAAGGATGGTCAATATCCTGCAACAGGCAGGACAGCCTGCCCACTTCCCAAAGTGTCCCATCACCCCTGCTGAGAAACTGGCCGTCCCCAGAAGCTGAGTGGGGTGGCTGGATCGGGGAGAGCCCAGGCGATCGGCCGGCTCCATGACCTCTCAGCCCCAGGTCCATTCTCTCTGCTGCAGGTGGCCACACCCCTCTTTTACTCTTGAGTCTGGATCACCAAGGAGCTATTTCGGGGTGACTCACAGAGCCGTGGGACCCAGGGACCCAGAGGTGACAATAGTTGACATTTACACGAACTGTCTCATGGAAGCCTCACACAGACCCTGTGGGGGTAGGTTGTCTTATTATCCCCCTTCCACAGATGAGAAAGTTGAGGCACAGAGAGGCTGAGCAGCTTGGCCAAGGTCACACAGGTGGTTAGCAGCAGAGCCAGGCTGCAAACCCAAGCCCTTTATCTTCAGAGGAATGCCCTAACCCCTGTGCTCTACTGCCTTACACCTCCTCAGGTGCTGAGGGGGAAACCGAGGCTCAGAGAAGGTTGTGAGTCCGTGAGAGGAGGCAGCAAGAGAGCAGTCCGGGGTAGGATGGTCAGGGAGGCCTCCCCCTTCCTCCCCCATCCCGCACGCCACGCCTTCACTCTGTGGATCCTGCCTCCCTCATAAACGCCCCTCGTGTCTGTCTGGGAAGACCCTGAGCATCACAGAGGGGGCCCATTTGCAGAACACTCGCTGTGTGAAAATCCAAGATTAGACACAGCCCAGACGGGGGGGCAACTCACCTGGGCTCCCCATCGCCTCCCACCGGGACCCCTGGACCAGCATCCTAACTAGGCTCCCCGCCTCCCATTTCCTCCTCCGGCTCCTCCTCACGTTATCACCAGAGAGCTCTCCCTGGCCACCTCCAACCGCTCAGCTGCTCAGAATGCTCTCATGGCTCCCAGCCACCTCCAAAGCCCTTGCCGTGGCGCCCAAGACCCTCCATGGCCAGGCTGCTGCCCACGCCCCCCGCGGCCCTAACATCCATGACGCACAGCGCCCTGCAGGCCCACGAGACCCCACTTTGTGCTGCCACACCCTCTGCCTCAAGGACTGCCTGAAGGACCCTTAAAGGCCAGCTCCAAGGCCACCTGCCAGGCGAGGGGTCTCAGGGCCCTGGGTAGTAAGTTGCCTCCTCCTCTGGGCAGCCCTCGGTCAGATCAACAATCTGCCTGGCTTTTGGCCTCGTGTCTCTCCCCCAGAAGGAAGTGGGCCTGTGTCTTACTCAGCCCTGCCCCCCACAGAACCCAGCCCAGAGCCTGCCACCCAGATGAATGAGCCCCCAGACTCCCGGTGCAGTGCTCTCTCCTACATCTCACTGCCTCCAGGAAGTGGGACTCGTGGGGCTTGCAGCTGGGGCGCAGATGATGGGGTCGGCCTATCGAGTCCTTGATTCAGTTAGCTGGCCACCCCATTTCTATCGGCACCTGCTTGGTGCCAGGCTCGGTGCTGGGGACGGGGCACACTGGTGAATATAAGAGACCTCATTCCCACCCTCTTGGACTGACAGCCCAGCAGGAGATGGACGATGGTGACAGCTGACAGCTGTGAAGATGACCCCACCATTCCTGTCTTTTACTATCACAACGGCTCCTCCGTTGTTCCGAGGGTCCAGTTCATCACAAAAGTCTGTGGCTCTACCTTCCAACCGTCCCCAGAACCCAACCCCTTCATCCAGGTCAACATCATCTGTCACCTACCTGCAGTAGCCAGTCGTCCGGCCACCCTCACTAGCAAATTCCCATACAACCACCAGGGTGGTCCCTTCACCATGTGCCCTGCTCACAAGCCTCACATGACTTCCATCCACCTAGAACAGAGCCTGAAGCCCTTATCACAGCCCACAAGGGCCCATGTGACGTGGCCCCTGCACATCCTTCTGTCCTCTCCCTCCCTCTGCTGCAGCCACACCAGCTCCTTGCCAGACCTTCAACATATCAAGTACATGCCACCTCAGGGCCTTTGCACTTGCTGTTCCCTCCGCCAGGAACACTTTTCCTTCAGTTTGCCTCATGGCCTGTTCTTTTACCTCCTTTGCTCAAATGTTCCCTTTTCAAGGAGGCCTTCCACGACCACTCCCCACCCTCTGCTGCACTTTTCTTCACAGCACTTCTCGAGATCTTTCTATACTTATGTGTCCTTTTTCTGTCTCTCCCTGGCTGTTAGCTGTACAGGAGCAGGGGCTTCATTGTGTTCACCGCTGTGTGTCCTGTGCCAAGAGCAGAGGCTGGCACTCAACACAGTCACGCGCCACATAGCAACATGTCAGTCAACATTGGACCACATAGACAATGGTGGTCCCATGAGATCAGTACCATATAGCCTAGGTGTGGAGTGGGCTATGCCATCTAGGTTTGTGTAAGCGCACTAGATGATGTTCACACAATGACATCACTTAACAACGCAGCTCTAAGGACGTGCCCCCGTCATTAAGCGACGCAGGACTGTGGCTGTTGAACGAGTGACCGCTCAGGTCCCAGTTCCTTCCCACGGAGCTGGAACGTGCTTGTGCCCGGAGGCCTGGCTGACTTGGCCTGCTCCTTCCTCCCCTCTCCCTCTTCTCTGGTCGCACCGCGGCGACACTGGACTCCTCAGTTATCAATCCTAATAACGAAGATGGCAGGAAACTTGGACAGATCGAGGGCTTTGCCAGCGCTGGGTGAAGAGCATGGTGTGGGTGGCTTCTTGAGCCCAGCGGGTTCCTGCTGACAGCCTGCTTTCGGCACCCTCCCCCTTCTGCCTGCACTGCCACCTCCTCACGCGGCCCCATCACCCTCAGCCCAGCTCCCGCCCGCTCCCGGCACGTCTCCTCTGCAGCGCCCTGGGCCTCCCTGGGCAACCACAGCTCACCTGGGGGCATCCTCTGTGCCCTGATGGGGAGCCCTGGAGGGAGGGGCTGGGTGCGCCCCACCCACCACAGGGGCCTGAGGCTCCGCCCCTTATCCAAGCACTGGGACTCCCAGCCTGCTCCTCACTCCCTCCTGCCCTCTGACCCTTGGAGGGTCCCTGGTCTGCCCCTGGAGCTGAGCTTGCTGGGGCGGGGCCACCCCTCTTCCAGCCCCGTGCGGGCCTCCGCCTCCGGCAGCCTGCGACGTTTGCTTTGCTGTCTTTACTTAGTGTTTGGGGAAACTGAGGTACAGAGAGGTGACTTCCCTGAGATCACTCAGCCAGGCTGGGCAGGGCAGAGTAGGGCAGAGCTGGGATTCTGACCCAGGACCTTTCAGCGAGGCCAAAGGGCCTCGAGTAAATCCTCTCTACAGCCACTTTCTGTGTCCCCGAGTGTGGGGACAGTGGGTGAAAGTCCCCACCACATGCACACATTCATAAACTCACACACAGGTATACACACATGGAGACACACATCTATCCATGACACACACACTCATCGATGCATGCTTGCACTTCATACACACTTGCACACACTCATGCACACACACACGCTCGGCCGGCCGTCTTTAGCCCTGAGCCTGTGAGCTCAGCGTCCCGCAGTGGGTGCAGCGTGGGGCTCTGGGCCCGTTCCCCACATCCAAACCCAGGTCGGGGACCTGGATCTGGAGGGGGCAGTGTGTCCAGCCCTGGCGAGTGAGGGTGGGATGGTCAGCCCAGCAAATCGGGCCTCTCCCCGGCCCTGTCCCTGCCCCAGAGGCCCCAGGCCCCACCCGAACGCCAGGCCTCCCAGCCCCCCGAACCTGCGGCCCCTCAACTGCCGCTGTGCCTGTCCCCACACGCGGCCTCGCTCCGCCCCGTCCTGCCCCCACCCCAGCCCCATGCACCCCTCGCCTTCTGCTCAGCCTTCCCGCTCCGGCCTCCGAGCAGGGCAGATGGCTCAAGCCCCAGGGAGCCAGGCCGGCGACCAGGGTGGACACTACCACCACGTCACTCATGGATCCCAGTGCCCCGGCCCGGAGGCCCCCTTACCTTTGGGAGTGGCAGGTGGGTGCCAGGCCTGCACGCAGGCCTCAGAGCCGCTGTTTGTCCAGGCCAAGGTCTCCCCTCCCCCACCGGCCGCCGGGCTGGATCAATGGCCTGGAGCCATGGCAGGGGTGCCTGGCCCTTGTCCCCTGTGGCCTGTGGCCTCAGGCGCCATGGGCCTCCTGCTGGGCCGGCCACGGTGACTGAGCCTGGTAAACAGGCCACAGGCAGGCGGCAGGCAGAGCCCGCCCCGCCCCGCCCCGCCCGTGGGCACCCTGGAGGCGGCGGCAGGTGCGAGACCGGAGCTCTCCCCGGGGGCCCGTTGCCTGGTGACGCTCCTGCCTGGTTACAGCCCGGGGCCCCGGAGGGAGCGTGGGTCCCCTTACCTGGACAAGTGAGGCCGGGGGTGGGAGTGGGTTGGGGGGTGGGGGTGGGGGCCAGGGTGGCGGCCCCCTCGTGCAGTCCGTTCCGGCGGCCGCCGGCCACGTGCGGCTCTGGAGCTCGCAGGACGCGGCCACGTGGGCTGGGACCGGTCGCAGGTGGGACACACGCCGGGCTCCACACTCGGGGCGACCCTCCCCAGCACGAACTTGTCACACGATCACTCCCTCACATGGCACCGCGGGGCTCCCTGCGGTCACACAGAGGGTCCTCCTGGCGCCCACCCGCACTTGTCTCTCTCCAGCGACGGACGAGGCCACCACAGCCCGGAGCCGCGCGCCGTCCGCCGGGCGCACCGACCCACCACAAGCGCCCCGCGAACAGCGGGGCCGGGCGTGAGGACGCGTGCGCGTGCGCGTGGAGGCAGAGGCGTGTGCGTGTGAAGGAGTAGGTGTGTGTGGAGTGGGAGGTGTGTGTGGAGTGGGAGGTGTGTGTGGAGTGGGAGGTGTGTGTGTGGAGTGGGAGGCGTGTGTGGTGTGTGAGGGTGTGTGGAGTGTAAAGTGTGCGTGTGGCGTGTGACGCGTATGCGCGCGGCCAGTGTGTCTGGGGTGTGCACCGAGGGGCGGGTGAAGACAGGGAAGGCCGCCTGTGTGGTCCCTCCCTCGTGGCACCTCCGTGCGTCGCACACCCCTCGCGTGCTCCTCCTCGCGCTCTGTGACGGGCGCCGGGGCGGGGCGTGAGTCCCGCGTGGCTGCGGGCGTGAGGGGCGTGCCCAGAGCCCTCCTCTCGGGGCGGGGCCGGGGGCGCCCCGGCTCCCTGGGTCCTGGTCCTCGGGCCTGCAGGGCCTGCTGCCCGGGCCTCACCGCCCTGGCCGAGGACGCAGCCAGGCCCAGCTCGCAGTTTTTCCTCCTCCCTCCTGGTCCCCTCCTCCCAGGCGGGGCTGCCCTGCGAAGTTTGCAGGGAGAGGCGCTGGGGTGGGAGCGTGGGGCGCTGCGGTGGGAGCAGGGGTGCGGGCGTGGGGACCGAGCCCAGCCTCTGTCCCGCCCCCCCACGAGAGGCTCCTGCTGGAGGCACAGCCGCCCGCGCTGGACCGGGCAGGCCGGAAGCTGGACAGTCGGAAAAGCCGAAGGTCTTGCACAACCAGCGTCCTCTGTACCTGGCGGCCGCCCAGCCATCGACTGGCCGCAGCCCGGGGAAGGGCCGCGCGGGGCAGCGGGACGCGGAGGAGGCGGCGTTGGAGGCCTGGGCAAGGGTGTCAAGTGCCGGGAGCCCAGAGGGCCGCGGGGAAAGGGCTTCCTTCTGGCAGCGGGGCACCCGTGTGGCCTGCGTCCATCCTCTTGTCCCGGGGCGGATCACACACACACACACACACACACACACACACACACACACACACACGGCATGAAGGCCTCGCTGCTCCGGGGGATCTGCATCTCACACCAACGCCAGGCCCCCAGGGTCCCCAGGGACGGGGAAGCCACCTGGAAGCCTGGCTGGCCAGGCTTGGAGACCAGGGTGCACGCGGGCTTGACCCAGCAGGACAGGGAGAAGGCTTGTTGAGGGCAAAAGATGGAACTGGATATAAATCGCAGAAGTGTGCCAGGTACTTGGGAGGCCCTTAACAAAGGTCAGTTGCCTGTCTCTCAATCCGGGGTTTGGGCAGAGCTGGGGGCTGCCGGCCGTGTCCCCCCTCACCCTCCATGCAGCCTTCTGATGACGGTCACTCGGTCCCGGCTGATGCCACAGAGAGTGCCTGCTGTGGGCCAGCTGCCGTGCCCAGCGCTTCCTGGTTATTTCATTTACTTCTCACAACCGGTTCGTCCATGCCGTTTTTAGCCCCAGTTTGCAGAAACCAAGGCCCTGGGAAAATTTGACCTCGTGACTCCTAGTTGATTAAGTGCCTACAATTTGCCAGGCCTGTGTTGGGCACCGGGGACAGGGACGTGAAGGAGACACGTGTGACTTCTGCCCAACAGAGCGGGACATTGTACATAAGTCCTGGGTTTGAAAAGACAACATTTGGACATTCAACATCCCACTTCATAAGACATTCTGAAGGGGAGCTGAACTCGGAGAGGGAGGCCACCGGGCCAGCAAGTCACAGCCCTGACCCCAGGCCTGGGCGCCACCCAACGGGATGGGTGCCGCCTGCCTTCCTGGGGGCACAGAGAAGATGCTTGTGGGCGTAGCACTGTGCCTTCCCCAGATCCACATGTGGGAGTCTAGCCCCCGTCCCTCGGAAGGTGATCTGACTTGGAAATAGGGGTGCTGTGGATGTATTTGGTTAAAATGAGGTCATGCTGGAGTAGCGTGCGCCCTAATCTGATAACCTTGATGGCCGCAGAAAAAGGGGAAATTTCAAGACAAACACACACACACACACACACACACACACACAGAATGCCATGTGAGAATGAAAGCAGAGAACAGGGTGATGCTTCTACTTGCTAAGGAATGCCAGAGATCTCCAGCAAGCCAGCAGAAGCTAGGAGAAAGGCCTGGAATAGATTCTTCCCCACGGCCTCACGGTTCAGGAAGAAATAGCCGTGCCAACACGTTGCTCTTGGATTTCTCTCCTCCAGAACTGTTTGACAGTAGAGCTCTGCTGTTTCGGCCGCTCAGTTCGTGATACTCTGTCCACACAATGTTCCGTGAACTGGAGGTGGGCAGATGCCGTGCCAGCGCCTGTCGTGTGTCATGTGTTCCACTTCCTCCCACGGCCCTGCACACAGCAGGTGCTCACCACTGGCCACCAAAGAGGCTGGCGAGCCCGGAGAGCTGCCTTGTTGTCAGGCCTTCAGGCAGCATGCTGTGGTCAGCCTGGAGTGGGAGGAGGCTGGGGCAGCTGACCTCGGCTCAGCTCAGGCAGGCCCTGTAAGAATGACAACCACCAGCCTTTAGGGACAACCCCATATCACAACTCTTACTTTCTGCAATTAACCGCTCCAGCGGTTTGTCTCTCTCCCTGCTCCCCATTCCTAGACTGTGAGCCCATGCAGACAAAGTCCCCATCTGTCTTGTCCTCTGCTGGATCCCAGCCTAGAACGGTGCATGGCACACAGGACAAGCAAATGTTTGTGGAGTGAATAAATGACAGTTGCTGTCAACTTCTTCACTGATAATACAGGAAGGCTTTTGAGCTCTGGGCCCTGAGCCGAGCCCTTCGCAGTGAAAGGTCCAGACTTGGGAGAGAAAATATGTGTCCCCATCAGCAGAAGAGGAGACTGATGTTCTGAGAGGAGCGGTTGACCTGCCACAGGTCCCACGGCCCCTTGCAAGTGGAACGGGGACTCCGACCTGGTCTCTTTGATGGGAGGTGAATCAGATTCCTAAGCTGCTATAATAAAATACCGCAAACTTCGTGGCTAAAACAGCAGAAGTCCATTCTCTCCCGGTCCCGGAGGCCAGAGTCGAACGTTGTCCGCGGGTCCATTCTCCCTCTGAAGCCTCGGCAGCGAATCCTTCCTCACCTCTTCCTGGCCTCTGGTCGCTGCTGGCAGTCCTTGGCATTCCTTGGCTGATAGAAGCCTCGCTCCGGCCTCTGCCTCCCTCGGCAGGTGGCCTTCTTCCTTTGTGTCTGTGTCTCTGTGCCACATTTCCCTCTTCTTATAAGGACACCCATCATACTGGACTCAGGGCCCACCCTGATCCCATGTGACCTCATCTTAACTTGCTTACGTCTGCAAAGGCCCTATTTCCAAATAATGTCACCCTCGCGGTTTCCGGGTGGACATGAATTTGGAGGGGACACTGTTCAATTGAGCATAGGGAGTGAAGGGACTATTCTGAGGGAGGGGCATCAGGCTGGGAGATAGCGGGAGAGCCACCCCTCCTGGTCAGCCTGCCCTGGGGGTCACCTGAGCCTCAGAGCTCAAGGAGGCCACGGAGGGGGCAAGGGAGGAGAGTGCAGCCCACCCGGGAGAAGCTTCTCTGCTGGCTGAGCCTCTCTCTGAACCCAGGAGGAAGTGCAGGGGCTGCGGGGAGGGGGGAGGGGCGGCTCCAGGTGCCCCAGCAGATGCTGTCTAGACAGGCGTCTGCGGTTCGCAGCTCCTCCAGACTTGAGGGCGGGGCATGAGTTTCCTAGGACTGTCAGAACAAAGTGCCACCAACAGGGCTGCGTAAACTAAGAAATGTTTCTCTCACTGTTCCAGAGGCTGAAAGTCCAAGATCAAGGTGTCGGCAGGACCAGGCTCTCCGAAGGCCCTGAGGGAGGGTCCTTCCTGCCTTGGCAGGTGCTGGCAGTCCTTGGCATCCCTTGGGTCATGGCAGCATAACGTCCCCTGGACTTCTCCCTGTGTGTGTCTTTCTCTGTGTCTCTTCTCTTCCTCTTATGAGGACACTAGTCATACTGAATTAGGGCTCCCCCCAATGACCTCATCTTATTTACAAAGACCCCTATTTCCAAATAAAGTCACATTCATAGGTTCCAGGGGTTGGGACTTGAACATATCTTTTGAGGGGACACAGTTCAGCCCATCGCAGGCGGGGCGGGGGGTCAGGAGCGGGATGGATACTGACGATGCGTGGACGCTGTTCCACAGTCCGTGTACCCTGAGTCCTCAAGCTGCTCCCGAAGGGTGCTTTCTCTACTCCTGAGCTGTCCCCACCATCGCTCTCCGCCTGCGCCGACACAGGGGTACCCGCCCCTTCTCCCTCCCATAGCCTCTGGAGCCTGCGGGAGCCGCACTGTGGCTGGGGGGAAGGAAACCCCATGGGCTGCCCGCACAGCCTTGCCCCTTGCCTTGAGCAAGACTTCAGAGGGTGCCTGCGCAGGGTCCCCGGGGCCCACCTCTGCCACCTCTGTTCAGCACACCCTGTGCCCACCATGGCTCATCCACTTGTTCCTTAATCTGGCGTCAAGCACTCACACAATGCTGGTCTGTGCTGAGCCCCATGTTGAAGAAGCAGGAAAAGTGGCCATTTCTCCCCATTTTATAGGTGAGAAAGTGGAGTCTCAGAGACTGGATGTGATTTGCTCAGGGTCACACAGCCAGGACATGCTGGATTCAAACCCAGGACCCCCTGACTTCAGAGCGGGTGGTTCTTTCCCAGTGCCACCCTCGTGTCACCCCCTCCTGTCTGTGTCCCTCTCTCCTTGCCCCTCCACCACTTCTGGGCCCCTCATCCCTCTGACAGTCCTGGGTCCTGGCCTGTCAACGCAAGTAATCAATAATCCATCCATAACAGAGGAGAGTTTCGTTCGAGCCAAGCTGAGGGCTAGCCCGGAAGCACAGCCTTCACGGAGGAGGAAAGCTCCCGGAGAAGCATAGCTTTCAGCGAAGTTTAAACTATTTTGGAACAAAGAACATACACCAAGCACGACACGGGTATGTTTTATTTCTTCTCCAGGTTTCAAGAAGATATTCTGTTTACAGATTAGCCTGTACACAGTGGTCGACATGACCTTGGGGCCATGGGAAGGAAGACTCTTCCAGCATCCCAGGAAGGGAGGCGTTAATTCCCACTCTCCAAGAGCGCCTTCTTTCCTGTTGGGTAGTGACCAGACGCATCCTTCCCCTTAGTGCTTAAAGCGGATGCACAACGTATGTTTGACGGGCCGTGAGTCAGACTTCTTGAGTTTACGTAAATTTCAGGCTGACTCGGGCGTAAACCAGAACGGCTTCCCCATGCACCTTAATATGTAAAAATTTCTTCTCAGGCCTCTGGCCTCTATGTGCAGGCGCCACCGGGGGACAGCTCTCCAGACCCTGGCCTGCCCCTCGCTGCTTTCCCAGCCGGGTGGTCAGGGGAGTGGCTTCTGCTCAGGGGTTTGGGGTTTGAGAGGTGCTGCCTCAAGCCGTGCTGGGGACACAGAATGGAAACTCTGCATGTGTCACTCAGCGTGGCCTCCTCCCCTGTGGGGTCTCAGCAGGAGGAGTTCCCGAAACACACCCAGAGACAGACACCCAGCCTGTGGTGCGGGGCTCCCCGAACCCCGTCATGGCACGGCTGCGGCGGGGTCCGGATTGGGACTCAAGTCACCTGCTTCCTCGTCCCATGCTCTTTCCAGGACTCTGTCCAAAAATAAATTTCTAAACATCACATAAAAGGACAACATCGGTCTTACACATGCAAGTCCTTAGGCAGAAAGTCAGTAAAAAATTTCCAAGGCACACAGAATTCCAGTTTTCAACCTATATATATATATATATATATATATGTATATATATATATTTTTTTTTTGGCCTCAAAGTGCTGTTGCAACCAGAACTCCTCCCCCACAGACAGTTCAGTTTGAAGGTCCGGCTCTTAACTCCCGAGGGAGCCCCTTCCAAGGCGAGAGGCATGGAAGATTCTCCAAGCAGCCTCTTTCCGGCTGCCCCGCAGAGGAACCACGGCTCAGGCTCCCCGGTGCCTCTCTTCTCCCTGATAACTTGTGTCATCAGAGCAGCTGTCCCTCCTGGTGGGGCTGTGAGAGGTCCTAATGTCCCTTATGCCATCCGTGTTGTCTTCAAATTCATATGCAAGTCCCTGTTCTTGGAACCTCCCTTTCCTCTTCCCTTTCTCCCTCCACCCATTCACCAAGCTACACGTTCCCTTGGGGAGGCTCCGGTGGCAGGTGCTGGGAGGAGTGATGGACTGGACCTTTGGGATCAGGGCCGGCAAAGGGTCACAGGGGCTCAGAGAGCCCAAGGGTGGGGGCACGAAGCACCCAGCCAGCAGAGTCAGGAAGAAGTGACCTTTACAACAAACAAAACTCATAGGATGGTTTTCTTTTCTTCCTTCCTATCTAGTGCGAAGAAACATTTTTCTTGGCCTACTTTTGTTTTAAATTTTTTAAAAATTAGTGGCCAATATTTAAGAATCAGGACGCTTCACATAAAAAAACTGAATTTCCAGCTTCTCTTAAATTTTAGAAGATCTGCCCTGCCTTCCTATGCAGCAACAGTCAGCCGTGGCTGCCCTGAGAAATTTCAGTGTGACGCAGGCCCCACCACTCCCAACTGTCTCACACTGTGTGGGTTAAAAAGACGGGTACTGAAGTCAGAAGCCTGGGTTCAAGTCCTGACTCTGACACTTATTAGCCGCTTGACCTTGACCTACAAGTTATTTGATTTTATTGTGCCTTGTTTCCTTCTACAGAAAATGAGACAATAATCATAAGCTGTGCTGTGGAAATGGAGATAACCTATGAGAGGAACTGAGAACAGTGCCTGCACATACACGTCGTTGTCATCATTTCCAACACTGTTGCTGTTACCTGCCCTTCTCCCCCACCCCATCCCACCCCCTTCCCCCATCAGCATGTGCATCTGAGTTTGGGGTCCCAGAAGTACAGTTTTCACTGTTTGTTTCATATTTGCATGAGTTACAAGCAATAGAAATCTCTTGCTGAATTATTCCGTTCCTGGCTGGTTGCTCTCCTACACCTGCTGTTACAAGAGTCACTGGACCCTTCGCCAGGGACACTCCCCCAAACACTGGGGTTGACCAACACCACGCCCTGTCTCGAGCACTCCCAACTCCCCCCCATCGAAACGTCACTTCCAACAGCCCAGTGCACGTGGCAGGAGCTCAGTAGTGTAGTGGAATGAGTGGGGAATGGGAGGCCCTCTGCAGGGTGGGCCTCCAAGCACATCGCTTGAGGCTTTTCCAGTCAGTAACTCCCGCGGGGATTTAAAATTGGGATGGTAAATTTGCTGGGTCATCTTACCAGAGTGAGTGGGGACCCCGTCCCCATCCTTCCAGAGGCCACAGAACAGACTGGTTCAGCCAGAAGGGAACTTTGAGGTGAGACAGACTCCTCTCCTCTGCACCCTTCTCCCCAGTTGACAGAGGAAGAGACTGAGGCTCAAAGGGGACAGGTGGGACGGAACTGGGAAGGACTCAGTGCCCTTGGCCTTGGACCAGGCTGGTGGCAGCTGACGTGGCTGGATCTGAGAGGGAGGCAGAAGACCCTGTAGCTTTCCTTTCGCCTTTGTCACACCTCCTGGGATCCTCTCATGGGAGATACGCCATGTTGGGTGCTTAGATACCCCTGCAGAGGGTCACACCTTAGACCCTGATCCCTGAGACCTACCCAGGAGCAAGGAGCAGACAGACGGTGAGGACCAAGAGTCAGAAAGGGCAAGGAGGGGTGCTGGAACCCAGTCTGCAGTGGTGTCCGGGTGAGCCCCGCCCCAGACGGCGTCACCAAGACAGCGGAGAGCACCCGAGATGCAGGCCAGTTGCCTCCACACCTGCAGCCCTCGGGCTTCCCTGGCCGCAGTCCTGCCCCAGCCTGTCCCACCTCCCCTGAAACCAGCACATCTCTGCTAAGTACTTCTTTAATCCTCACAACAGTCCCGGTAAGTCCCCCTTTTACAGATGAGAAAACGGAGGCACAGAGAAGTGTAGGGATCTGCCCAAGGTCACAGCTGGTAGACAGCAGAACCGGATTTAACCTGGGCTGCCCAGGTCCAGAGTTAGTGCTTCAACCACCACACCAACTACCCTCAGGGGGCCGCAGGGGCCTCAGGGCAGGATAGAGGGTGTTTCTCCCACTCCTGGATCCCCAGCACCTAGCACCATGCCCGGCACATGATAGACCCCCGTAAACGTGTGTTGAGTAAATGAATGAACAAATCTCTAAGAAGAATTCCTCCCTTTTCCAAGAACTATCCTCCACCAACTATATCCAAAGCCAGCGAGCTCTGGCTGAGCCCCTCCCTAAAGCCCCGCCCTGCATTCCTCTCTCCCTTCCTGAGTTAGGGGACTCTGTCAGAGCCTCCCATGCCGGCGTTTCCAGTAAAGGCTTGGGTTGACTTTCTTCCCCAGTGGGAGGATGTGGCTGTTGGTTTACTTGTCTGTGTCCTCCGTGGTCACTCCCGCCCCCCTAGGACTGGGGACTCTGCAGACAGGGCAGTCGCCAGCCTCCTCTCTGTGGCCGGGGCCTGGCAGTAGGCTGGGTGCACAGAGGAGTGGAAGGCGATGCATCTCCCACCAGCTCCTCCCTTCCTCCGCGTCCTGGCTTCCTGGAATTGTAGACTGGGTACCTCTCTCCCCACACTTGAGCTCTCTCCCCACTCAGCACTTCCTGCCTTGCATTCCCCCAGCCCTGTGACCCCCCCTTCCCCTGCGGCGCTGTGATGGGAGCATCGAATGTGTCATACCTGTGGTGGTGGAAAATGTCTCTGAGCAAGCCAGCAAGGGGATGTCCCGGGGCTGTCACAGGGGCCAGGCCCGGGCTGCTGGTGCTGAGCTCAAGTTCAATCAACAACCCAACCACCCCCCTCACCCCATCCTCAATGACAGTGGCCCTGAGACAGCAGGATGTAGGGGAAAGAGCCCAGGGTTCCAGTCCCTCCCCGCCCCCTGGCCCCGCCCTCCTAAATTCACAGCCTGGGACATGGTGCCAGCCTGTCGGGGCCTCCTGTCATCATCTGTGACTCAGGACTCAGAATCTGGGTCATTCTTGTCTTGCTGGGTCACCGAGAGACTGCATGAGACACTAGACGTGCACACACTCTAAAAGCTGTAAAGGGCTTGCCCTGTGAGTGCTGAAGACCACCTGGGTTCACATCCTTGCTCCACCCTGTTCTAGCTGTGTGGGCTTGGGCAAGTTATTAACCACTCTGTGCCTTCGTTCCCTCATCTGTAAAATGGAGTACCTCCCGCCTCCCTTGTGGCATTGCTGTAAAGATCAAGGCAGTTAACAACACGGTGGACTTAGAACGGAACCTGATGCATGCTGCGTGCTCAGTAAATGTAGCTCTTGAAGGGACCCTGAAGGACCGCGAACCTTTGCCTGTGGCCCTCACAGGTCCTTGTCCCCACGCTGTCCGTCCCCCCGCCACCTGTTATAAAATCGAGATTGCCAACAGTGGCTGCTAATCTGCAGGAACAGTTCCTCTCTCTTCCAAGACCATCTTTGACCAATTATTTCTAAAACTCACTCAACTCTGGCTTGAGCCTCTCTTGCTAAAGCCCTGGAAACGTTCCCCTCCCCCTTCCCAAGGTCAGAGACTCCAGAGTCTTCTCAGGCCCCGGATTTTTGAATCAGGCTGTGCTGGTGGGCCTCTGATTGATTTTCTTCCACAGCCGTTGCCATCACCCCTGTATCCCCAGAATCTAGCCCAGGGTCTGGCCCACAGCACAACAGATTGTTTATAAAAAAGGTAGCTTAGGAGGGGGACAGAGGAGGAAGTCATCAACCCTACCAGGGATGAACCAGAGGGCCTCTCAGAAGTGGGGATGCTTGAGTGGGGTCCTGAGGGATGTGTAGGAGTCTGAGAATGGATTTTTTGGGCAGCAGGACTGCTTCAAACCCAAGGACCAACAAGTGCCAAAGTCAAGGAGTGAATTGTGGTCCCTGTCCTCATCCCACCCCCAACCCCACCCTCCCAGTCTTGAAGTAAAGTACGTGTAGTCCCAGCCACAAGCCACCTTCCATGGGGAGCCTGAGACCACAGACTAGCAGGGCTAGCAGAGCACTTAGGAATCATCCAGACTCCCCCATTCACAGAGAGGGTGACGGAGGCATGAGAGCCGATGGGACCTGCCTGAGGTCCCCCAAGTCATTGACTGTCACATTAAGGAGTTCGGCCATTGTCCTGAAAACAACAAGGAGTCACTGGGGACGTAAGCAGGGGCATGACATGGCCAGATGTGACCCTGAGCGAGACCACCTTGGCAGGGCTCAGAGGTGGACAGACGGGAGGGGCAGGTGGCGGGGGGCTGGTGGACCAAGGAGGAGGCTGAGCAGACGTCCGAGCTACAGGTGATGCCGCCAGGTGCCAAGGGTGAGGACGGTTTCTCCCACAGTCACACTCGTGGAATGGGGGCCGCTTTTTTTTTCTTTTTAATTGGTTGCCAGGAAGCTTAGAATGGAATTTTGCTTGGGTCTTTTTCTATTAATCTAATTGTCTCCTATGCAGCTTTGTATATGCAAAGGCCAAAAGCTCTGGTCCTGAGTTTGAGTCCGGCTTTCCCAACCATCAGCTGCCTTTCCTAACCTCCCTGAGCCTCAGTTTCCTAATCTGCACAACGGGGAACATAACCCCTGCCTCAAAGGGTCCCTTTCAGATACTGAGGGATGATGCTTGGGAAGTGCCTGACACAGTGTCTGGAGCATAAATATTAATTTTATTATCCCTTTTTAATGTGCTTTGTAATCATTTTTGAGGTTATCCAGGATGTCAATCATTAGGAGCACGGTGGTGGGTTATTCATCCTAGTCATGAACTCTTTCCACCATAATCTTCTCGGTAATTGTGGGCGCTGGAAGCTGCTCGGAGTGGGAGCTGGGAGGTGTGGGGAGCAGAGATCCCCGGGGATTGGGGAGGTGGAGGAAGGAATACTGCTCCAGAGATTGGAGACCTGAGAGGCTGGAAGGCCCCCCTACCTCTCCTGCCTTTTCTCTTATCCCCCCATCTGCCTCGGCTGTCTCCTGCTTCCCGCTCTGCACCTGACCGTTCTCCGGGCCCCTAGGCTGCCTGGTCCCCAGCTGGCGCTGCTCCTCTCCTCCTCAATCTGAGCCAGGCAGGCCTGTCTCTCCTTCACTCCTTCCACCTCTGCCAGCTGCTCCCTCCTTGCCCCATCACCCAAGGCCCACACTCTAAGCCACACCAGACATGTCACTCTGTGGCTTCTGGCCCAGCAGTCCATCTCCAGCTGATGTAAGGTGGCCCCTTATTCTGCTCGCTGCCAGCGCAGGCCTCTTGTCACACATGGTGGGGCAGCTGGGTTCCCTGGGCGTGCCTGCTCATAGGTCCCTCTCAGCTTTCCAGTCTCCGGCATCTCAGCCTCAGTTTTCCCCGTCTGGAAAATCAGAATCTGGAAAAGTAAGAGTTTCTGTGTGGAAGGAACCTGAGGGATTATCTGTTCCAGAGATGTCATTGTGTGCCAGCTGTGATCCATTGGGACCTGCGTACAGAATCTAAAGCTGTACCCAAGCTCCAGAGGAAGGAGGGCCGTGATCAATTAGCAATGTCTTCCCTGCATGGATAGAATCAATTAGCAATGTCTGCCATGGGTGCAGCTTTATGAATGCCAGATACTGCCATCCATGATCTGGTCCGACTTTTCAGAGTCAAGGGCATTGAAAAAAAATCTATATCTATATCTATCTATATATATATGTGACACAGAATAAGGTAAATCTGAGTCCTATTAGTGAAAAAGATATTCCCTTTACAACTCTTTTGCTTTCTCTCAAGGAGGAAGTCTCCATTCGGTGCTGGCATGTCTTCAACAGCTTCCTAACACTTGTTGATCTCCCCTTTAAACTAAGAGACAGCAGATTTCCAGCAGGCAATGAGTTGAAACATTTTGTTTTATTGTATTTACTTTTTACAGTTACCTTTTATTTATAGTGAATATCCATTTTTCCATTTACAAAAGCAATATAAAGATTTTTCTTTAAATAAAAATATTTTTTAAAGTGAATTGGCTTAAAGAAAAATATTAAGTAAACAACAGCAAAGATAGTACACACAGATCATTAAAAATATACGTAACACAAATGACCATGGCTTGAGCAATGTCACCCTCCCCGGAACTTTTCAAAGTGGAAACTGACTTGCAGAAAGGGTTCCTTGTTTGCTCCAGGACGCACAGCAAAGGTCTGGGCACAGAGCTCGGGGCTGACACTCAGGCCAGGACTGAAGAGCCTTGTGGCCCAGATCATACGGCATCGTATGGCAAGAGGCAGGAATTGAGATTACTAGGAAATAAAGCTGTTCCGTGGTAACGATTCAAGACTCAGACAAGCTCAGGAAAGTTTATTTTGGATATAAGGGAAACAGGAATGCTGAGCGAAGGGCCAGTAGCCCCCTTGGGAGCAGGACTCTGTCTGGGGAGTCCTGAGCCCTCTGCTTACATGGCTCTGCTCCTCTCTAGCCTTTCCCGGTGCCTACTCCATGTGCAACTGCTCCCAGGGACCTCCCTCCCTCCCTGAGTTCAAAGGCCCAAGACTGAGAGAAATCTGATTGGCCAGCTCAGGCCCGGCCTCCCTGATTGGACAGAGCTTCTGTTTTATGCCACCTCATAGGCTGCTTGCCTCAGGCACCCAATCAGCAGCAAGCAGGGCCTATAAGTGCAGCCAGGTGCTCTCAGGGCTCAGAGTTAGGTGGGATGGTGTCCCTGTCTTCCGGAGACTTAGTCAAGGAAGAAGGTTGTGACAGACATCACAAGTGTGATCAGTGCCAGGGATACAAGGAAAGGAAGTGGAGGGGTGGTGGGGAGCACTGAGAAGGAAGGGGCCAGCTGTATGGGAGGGGAGGGCTGCCATGGGAGGGGACAAGCCTCTTTCTGGAGCAGCATGCTGGAACACAGTGGGCATGGGGCTCTGCCTCTCTGAGTCTTAACCTCACAAGGATCAAGCCCCCAGGGGTGCTCCTGCCAGGTGGATGGTGCTCCCTGTGTGAAAGCATTTGGGCACAAGGGAGCCCAGGCCGGGTGGTGCCAGATAGTTCATTAATTCATCCAGGGAATAGGTGGGTGCCGAGGGCACTGTGTCAAGTTCAGTGAATGGAGCTGCTCTTCTGGAGCTGGTGTTCGGAAGAAACCTCTCCAGTGAGAGGTGGAGAGGGTTGCAGAGGGGCGGGGATCCAGGAGTGCGCTCCCTGTGGCAGCATCAGGAGGTGTGTACTTTGCAGCAGCATGCCCTATGGGTCTGTGAAGCCACTATGGAAAGATCCAGCCAGCGTCCACTCTGCTGGGGGATTTGAGTCCATACTTGGGCCACAGCGTTAAGGATGCAGTAGCCAAGCATCCGAGGTCCTGAGAGAGCCCAGGGGTGAGGGGACAGGGCCGCTTTGTCCAGCCCTTCTGTGACCCTGAGAGCTTGCCCCTCCAGCTCTGAATCTTGAAGTTGGAGCACATGAAAGGAGGCAATGTTCCCCTCCAGTGGAAGCAGAACTGACACATGAAGGACACGAAGGTGACACTGTCACCTAGATGAGGGAGGAGAGGGCCCCCAGGCACAGGGAACAGTATGTGCAAGGCTCCGGGGGCTTGAGGGAGCTCCAAGTGGCTCAGTAGGACCGTTGGGAGGATTCCCCAAGGGAATGTCCCAACATGATGCTGGAGGGGCAAGGGCCAGGCCAAGGTGTGGTGCTGGTTTAGAACAAGGGGCAGCATAACCATATCCGTGGTTTGGAAAGAGCCCTCTGCCTGCCCTGTGGGGGGTGAGAGGGAGGCGGGGAGCCTGGGGCAGGAAGCCCAGTGAGGCAGCTGGGCGATGACCCCTGGAGAGCCACGAGAACTCTCCCTGAAGAGTAGCTGCAGGGCTGGAGAGGAGGGACGCTTCGGCGGCAAACCCGGGTGCTCCATGACTGCCGAGGGGGCAGGGGAGTCCAACGCCCCTCCCCCACAGTGCCGGGCAGGGGCAGTAGGACCAGGGAGCGGCAATCAAGGTTGGAAGTAAAGGGCAGAGTGTGCAGGGCTGGGCGGGGCCTTCTGGGTGGAGATGTCAGGGGCAGCCGGACACTGAGTGTCTCAGCAGTGGACAAGCCCCAAGGACACAGGGTCCTCCACTAGGCCTGGTGCCACAGTGGGCAGCCACCTGCCTCCCACCGCTGGCCGTCTGTCTACACCGAGTGAGCTGGGTCCTGATTCTGGAGCTCTTGGAGGGAGAGGTAGGCGTCCGTGTTCAGGGTCAGGCAGGAGGCGGGGGCCCTGACCTGGCCGTGCCCGGGAGGGCTGGCCCAGGGGAAGCCGGCCCCCTGCACGGGGCGGGGGGCAGGGACCTCCTCTCCTGCTTCTCCCAGCGGCTGCCCCGGGGGAGGCTGGCGATCTGCCAGGCCAGGGGCTCCTGCTGGGGGACGCCCCAGGGGCTTCGGGGCCCAGTCTCCAGCCACCTCCTCCTGCGGGGAGCGGGGCAGCTTCTCCTCACTGGCCCTGGTGCCCCCTGAGGCGGGGTTCGGGGGGCTTGGGCCCCCCAGGAGACCAGGGGAGAAGAGCAGCACATCCTCCCCGGGGGGGAAGGTGCAGTAGGCGTCGTCCTCCCCCGGCAGAGGCAGCAGGGCTGGGAGGGGAGACCCTTCGGGTGCCCCGGGCCCACCCTCGTCGAGCTCCTCTGCGTAGGGGTCGTAGGTGAAGTACACCTGGCAGGCCTCGATCTCCAGTGCATCCGGGAGGTGGAAAAAGAAGTAGCCCTGGTTGGTGAAGCAGCTGGTCAGCGAGTGGCCGCTGGTCTCGCGCGGGGGCGAGGGCGCCTTGTCCTGCTGCAGCAGGAGCAGCTGAGTGGCCTTGGCGTCCTTGTCCAGCACCTCCAGCGGGGAGATCTCGGGCGCTGGGCCGCTGGAGCTAAAGGAGGATGAGGGGAAAGGCGAGGAGAGCCACTTCTGTGGGGAGAAAGAGCCGGGGAGGGTGAGCGGGATGCTTGCTCTGCCCTCCCACCCCCTCCTCCAGACTCCCTGCAACAACTCCTAGCTCCTCCTCCGCCTTCAGCCATCCACGCAGGGCTGCCCCCTCCGGGAAGCCCTCCCTGACTATACCTCCACACCAACTAGCCCCCTGGCTTGGAGAACCCTCTGGGTCAGCCCAGGGGGTATGCCTGCCTCACAGCCCCAGCACAGGCCTTGCTGGCTCACAGGAGGTGCCCAGGGGATGTGTGGGTTCAATGAGTGTCTTTACTGAGCACCTACGGTGAGCCTGGCACTGCTCTCGGTACCAGGGACACAGCAAAGGGCGGAATCCTCAGAGTGTGGTGGGGACTAGGGGGAGTGCGTGAATCAGCCAACCAACACGGAAGCAGAAAGGTCCCTCAGAGCACAGAGGCCCAGAGAGGGGGTGCACCCTGATGTCGATCACACAGCCAGCTGGCAGCAGAGCAGGGACCCAGGCTCCCCACTCACACTGCCGTGGAGACATCTCGGGTAGGGAGCTGATGGTCCCCCATTTACCTCTCCCTCCCAGCACCTTGCAGCACCCCCCTCCCGCACGCTCCCTCCACAGAGAGAGGAAAGTGCCCAGCAGAGCACTTCGCAGTTTCTGGGGTGTCCAGAGAGCCCCGGTAAGGAGCGGGGAGACCAGGGTCCAGCCCTGGCCCTGGCATTCGTGAGCTGTGTGGCCGTGGGCAGGTCACTGCACCTCTCTGAGCCTCAATTCCAAAACAGCTAGCCACGTCTCTCCTGACCTCCTCCCTGTGGGCCAGTAGGCAGATGTCAAGTAAGAAAACGAAGGTGGAACCACCTGGCAACAGGTAAAATGCGGACGACACAGCAGAGTGTGGGGGCCGGCAGACTCTGGGATGCTGTGATGGGGGCCTCAGGTGGGTGCCTTGGAGGATCCCAACAGCCCTCTGTCCCGGGAGCCTCAGCACCGCGCTCGGCTCCCCCTGCGCTCCAGCCGATCTATTTCTGCTGAACTAGTGGACCAGCGGGAAACATGCCGGTTCTCTCTCCCCAGAGTGAGTTCCCAGGGCTGAGCGGCTGTTACACACACGCACACGCACGCACACGCACACGCACGCACATGCACACCACTCAACAAAACCTACCCCCTCCCCCAAACCAGGAGTTTGTGTTGCAGGAGAAAAGGCCAAAAGAGAGAGAGAGATGGCCCCGGGGCAAACCGGGAATGGCAGAGCAGGGCAGCAGCCCGGGAGAGAGGGGGTGCGGGTCAGGGGTTCCAGGCGGGTGGCAGCAGAAGGAGAGGCCAGGCCTGTGGCCAGCGCTGCTGTGCCAGGGCCTCACTGGGCCCCGCTCAGAGGGGTGTGTGGTCAGCCACTTCCTGGGCTGGGCCTCCGTCCACATGCCCCAAAGTGGGGTGGGAGGGGGGCACAATGAGAAGCTCGTCCCCGTTCACACACACTCGCACACTCACACACACACTCCCAGGTCCCCTGGATGGGGCAGTGGGCCTTGTGGCCTTGGAGCTGGGGGCCCTGGGGTAGACAGAGGGAGGACCAGGCCTCAGCCAGATGCAGAGGAGAGGGCTGGGTCCCTCTTGGCCACCCCCAGCCCCCAGCCACATTGTGCGTCCCCAAAGCCTTCTCGGGATACCCCCCGCCACACACTGGGCCTGAGCCAGGCATCCAGACCCAGGGATGACCTCATGGGAGGATGGAGTGGTTTGCAGCTCTCCATGAAGGACCCCACTCCCACTTCAGAATGTCCTAGGCCATGGAATCAGAAGGACTTCAAGCTGGGAGAGGACTGAGGATGCATCCAGTCCAGCCTCCAACCAGCTCCAACACAGGAATCCCTTCTGACACACAGTCCGCCAAGGCCTGCTTGAATACCTCTGTTGGTGGGGAGCTCACTACCTTTACGGCTCAAGGAGGAATTTTAAGGCGATACACTCCCCTACATCAAGAGTACTGTAGGTAAGATATCCCCAGTCTTGGGACTTTTCCAGAGAATTCCAGAAGGGGCTCTGATCAGCCCTGAGAAAGAACTCCAAAGCCAGCTCATGACAGCTCTGGTCCAGGATGGCTTTCCAGCCCCTCAGCGCTCCTCCTGACCTCCCTCCGGCCCCCACCTCACCCCGCAGGTCTTGGCAGCCTGGGCTAGGGGTGGGGAGGTAGTGGCAGCCCACCACGCCCCTCTCCCCCTCGAAGCTTCCTTCCTGAAGCGGGTGTGGCTGGGGGAAGGGAGACCACCAAACTTGAAGTGAAGCTCGGGGTGTTACTACCATACGGGCCCGTACTTTTAATTGAATCTGGATTTTGTGACCAGAAGTGACTAGAGGACTCGGCAGCATCTGGGACAAGATCTGGAGCCTGCCCACGGGTTTTTGCAGAGCAGGTCCATGCAGGTGCTGGCGGGGAGAACATGTGCCTGGCAAGTCCTACTCTGTCAACAGCCTGGTGACAGGAATTCTAGCCAGGGCCCCCTGAGCACTCACTGTGTGCCGGGGCCATACCCGTAGTAACACTATTCTCCTCCCCGGTTTACAGGGGAGGAAACTGAGCACAGAGAGGTTCCATGACTTGCCCAAGGTCACACAGCCAGAAAGCGGTGGAGCCGGGATTAGAAGCCAGACAGTCTGGCTCAGACAGAGATCGCTGGTGCCAGAGCTGGGGAAAGGGGCCCCCCCGCAACCCCAGGCTGCTCACTTCCCGTTTTGTTTCCTCCCACACAGCGCGAAAGCTGCTACTCCTGCACCAGCTCCCCAGCCACATGCACCACGCCCACCCTCCAGCCAGCCCCCGCCAGCTGCCCGCTGCCGTCCTCCACCCCCAGGCTCCTACCTGGAAGTCTCCTCCGTGCTCTGAGCTCAGCTGCGAAAAGAACTCCGAGGGGTCTGGGATGTGGCACTTCAGGACCTTCTTCAGCCTGGACAGGGGGAGGCAGGGAGGGAAGGAGGTGAGCAGGGAAGGGGCCCAGGGGTCCTGCCGGCAGCCCCCTAGCTCTGACGGCAGGGCGCGGAGCCACCCCACAGATGTTCATTTGTTCGGTCAACACTAATTGAATGCCGACTAAGGGAAGGTACTGTGCTGGGGACACAAGAATGGCTGATGGAGAAGGTCCCTGCACTCAAGGAGCTGACATTGTAATGAGGAGTCAGACTCGAACCAAGTGTGCAACGTGACCATTCATTCTGCAGAGACAAAGAGCAGGTGCTGTGCAAGAGAAGGATATGAGAGTGGGAGACCTCATGAGCTAGAGGGGTCACGGATGAAGATGGCTGGAGCAGAGTGAACCAGGAGGAGGGAGGTAGGAGAGAGGCCAGATTGTGGGCCTCCCAGTCAGGGCTGCCATGGATAGTGGTTCAGGTTGAGCACTGCCCAAGGGCACCGAGTTTGGGGACAGGTGGTGAGTGGGGACTGAATTCTAGCCCATGTTCTGTTGGCCAAGCTGAGTGCCCCAGTATCTGTGTGCATCCACCTCAGGATGTACACCACAGCCTCAGGGCCCCATAAAGCTTGGCTGCCACCCACATGTCCAGGCTCAGGTCAGCCCTCTCCCCTGCTGCCTCCTGGTCTCTAGCCACACCCGCCTCCCTGCATTCTCAGTTCCTGGGATGCTCCTCCTTTCTTCCCACCCAGGGCCTTTGCACAGGCTGTTTTCTCTGCCTGGGATGTGCTCCCCATCCCCTCCACTCCACCTGGTTCACTCCTCCTTCAGATTTCAACAGAATCATGTCTTTCTCAGGGAAGCCGCCCCCAGCCACCCCTCAGACAGGATCCCACTCCACATTGTCTGCTTCCCATCCATCCATTTGCTTCCTTCACTATCCCAATGACAGCGTGTCGTTAGATACACATATGACAAATAGTATCTGCCTTCCCCCACTGGACTGCGAGCTCCCCGAGGAGGGGACCCAGGCACGGGGCTGGCCCGTGCTCCCAGCACTCGGGGTCCCCCCGGCTCTGTGCCGGGACTCAGTAAAGAAAGGGGTGAATGAATGATCGCCCAGACCTAAACAGAACCGAGAGGACCGACACACACAGACGGCTGGCACGTGGACACACGCACGCACGCGTGCACACACGCACTCGAGTCCTGAGAGTAATGCTGGGGACAGGGCCCCCATGGGCTCTCCCTCACCCCTCCCCTCAGGCTGGTTCCATGGGTTCCGTCTTTGGGGGTGGGTCACAGGGACAGGCCGGGTGTGAGGCGGGGAGGCTCACGGGAGGGCAGAGGAGCACGGGTGTGCCAGAGCGGGGGGCTCAGCCGGGAACCAGACCCGCCCAGGGGTGTGCGTGGATCAGACAAGAATGTGACGGACGGGAGGGGAGCGCTCTTACCACAGCCCGATGTACCGGCAGTTGACCAGCAGGTAGACCAAGAAGATGAAGCCTAAGCTGCCGCCAGTGAGGCCCACGAGGGTGTGGCCCCACCAAGAAACGGGCAGGGTCTCCTTCTCGGGGGCTGCCCAGGGGCGAGAGGAGAAGCAGGGAGAGGGGTCAGACAGGTGCCCCCACTGACCCCATCACTCCAGCATCCGCGGCCCCCGACCTGGCGCTGAGGGACAGGCTGCCCTCTGACCCTTCACAGGGTCCCTGCTTGTCCAGCAGACACGCTATGGGCCAGGCTGACAAGGGGCATCGCATGCCTTCATCACAGCAGCCCTGCCTCAGTATCATGGTACCCATTCCACAGATGAGGAAACTGAGGCCAAGAGGTGAAAGCACCCTGCCCCAGACCGTGGCAGAAACCAGGAGTTTGAGGTTTCAGGGTGGAGCAAGTGAAAAGAGCCTTTCTGGTCTCCCCACTAACTCACAAGGCCATAGGCAAGGCCAGCCCCTCACTGAGCCCTGTTTCCATCTGTGAAATGGGCACAATTAGGCCCACCCTGCAGGGCCACATCAAGTGACACATCAAGTGGCCGGTGACTGTGAATGGGCTGAACACCGTACCCCCATCCCCGGGCCTCCCCCGCAGCCCCCCCAGAGCCGCACCCCAGCCACACCGCCCTGCCCCAGATCCGTCCCCGCCCCTGCTGCCCACAGTACCTGCAGGCCTGGTCCTGAAGGCCAGGGGCTGGCTCCAGGGGCTCCAGGGGCTCCAAGCCTCGAGATTGTCCAGCTGGGGCCTCACTCGCACCTGAAGCTCATACGGGGTGTCTGGAGCCAGTGTCTCCAGGCAGATCCACTGCTGGTTCTGATGGAGGGTCAGCAGGGCGGCCTCCTGGGGCAGAAACAGGGCTGTCAGAGCAGAGGGGCCCCACCACCCGCCTCACCTCCCATGGCAGGGCTGGGCGGAGGCTGAGCAAGGCAGCACCTTCCTTTCTCCCCTCCAGCCACCCCTTCCTCTGCCCCCCATCCTATGAAACTGACCACTCAGTTGCTGGGGCCCCCAAGCCCAGAGTCATCCTAAACCCCTCTTCCCACTCATCGCGCACATCCAAAGCTATCAGCCGATCAGCTGGCTCCCCCTCCAGGAGCTGGTTCCACCTCCGATCCTGCTATGGACCCGTCCCCTCCTCTCCCCTCGTCCCCCTCCAGGTCTGAGGGCCACAGCCTCGAAGGCCTGCAGGTGGTCTCTGCGTCCACGCGGCTCTGCCACAGTCTGTGCACCACACCACCCGAAAGAGGGATTTTCCCACAGACCTCTCCCCACTCTGGATCCCTCTTGTTGCTTTTTTCCGGTTCCCCAGATGCACAAACAGCATCTTGCCTTTGCACCAACTGCTGGAAAACCCTCCCCAGACCTTTGCAGGGCCAGCTGCTTCTTGACGCTCAGATCTCAGAGCAGTCTTCTCTGGTCACTTGAGTCTGGAGTAGCCTGTGCCAGTCCCTCTCAAATGCTCATCCCATTAATTGTCTTGATAGCACTTAATAGCCATGGTCTCCTGTTCCTGTGCTGACGGTCTGCCCCACGCCTGCCATGTGAGTGCCCCGGGAGCAGGAAGCTTGTCAGTCTCACCTTCCACTCGCTCTCCGGTATGCAGCACATAGTAGGTACTCAGTAAATGTTTGCTGAGTGAGCGAGTGAGCGAATAAATGACTGGGGAAGTGAACGAGTAGGTGACAGACCCCTGTGGACCTGGACCATGCTGGATTTGAAGAGTGGAAAGATGGCTTCCCCAGGCCTCTGAAATCTCACAGAGAGGGCAGCCGCCTACCTCTTGGCTGTGTAAACCTCACCTGGTGCCAGCCTGGCAGCTGCCACCACCTGATTGTCAGGGGGCACGTGGAAGGAGGGGGAGGCAGGAGCAGGCAGTACAGTGGACCAATGGGGGCTGCTGGCTTTGCTGAGATGAAGGGCGGATGGGGCGATCAGGACAGGAAGGAGGAGTCAGGGCAGGTCAGGCCTGGCCCATGGACTCACCTCCCAGCTGTGGCCCGGGGACCTCATCCGGGCCTCGAACTCCAGGTATTTCTCAATGTAGTGGGAACACTGAGAGACGCTCCAGCTTATGTTGCATCTGTGGGTCTCCACGTGGACAACGTGGAAGGAGTCGGGGGCCATCAGGCGAACTGGAGGCAGGAGAGAGCACGGGAGAGCAAGCTTGGGGGACGCCACGTCATGAGGCTGAGAGGAGAAAGCGAGGCATGCTCCCTCCTCCACCTCCGTACCTGTCGTCCTTCCCTCCTGGTGTGGGAATATCACCTGTTCCAAGAAGCCTTCTCCGGCCACCACCCTCCATCCCCTCACCTGTCTTATGTTTCTTCCCAGCACCTATCACACCTGACATATTAAATATCTATTTTTGGTCCTTTATTCATTTTCTGTGCCCCCACCGGCCTGGGCGCCTGCTGAAGGTGGGGACTTTGCTCTCCGATGCCTCCCTGGGGCCTGGGACGTCATCTGGCACGTCCAGACGCTTGATTAACTATCTGGGGAAGGAAGGGAGCAAGGCCGCCTTTCTCTGCACTCAGAATCCGTCTGAGTTTTGCAGGCATCTTCTCATTCGTTTAACTTCATTTCACTTAATCCCATTAATCTTGTTCTGTGATTCTCAAGTTAAACTGATCTCAGTTTTTATCATTCTGAGGCTCATAGAGCTACACACACCATGATAAGCGAGTGTTTGCCAAGCACGCGGGAAGCAGTTTCTGTGTCTTGGATCACAGACTCCTTCCAGCAACCATGAGCAGCAGGTAACTGATTACCCCCTCTGTACAGATGGGGAAACTGAGGCGCAGCCATGTGAAATGATCTGCCAGTCTGATCACAGTTGGTTAAGGCAGCGCTGCGTCCAGAACCCTGCCTGGATCTCACCCTCCACCCCAGCTCTTCCCTAGAGGTGGCCTGGAAGGTCTAGGAGGAAGTGGGCAAGGGATGGGGTTGGACTGGGCACTCAGTCATTCAACAAACCTTCCCAGAGCACTGCCCAGATCAGGCCTGGTGCTGGGGACTCAGAGTAGAGACATAGGGATGACAGAGATTCTGCCCTCAGGGAGCTCACAGCCCAGTGAGGGAGACAGTCCCATAATCAAGCAGTGGGGACTCAAGAAATAAACACCCTGAAAGGAGGCTCAAAGGTTTGGGAGAGTCTGGGAAGGCCTCCTGGAGGAGGTGACTCTTCACTGAGCCTTGAAGGGTGAGTAGGGAATTTTCTAGATGGGAAGAGCCTTCCAGGTGGTGAGACCAGCATGTGCAAGGGCTCAGAGGTATGGTGGGCAAGTTGAGTTTGGAGGGCCAGCTTTGGTTATGGCATGAATATAGGCCACAGGAGAGGAGTGCCAAGGGCCAATGCTGAGGGGCCTTGAATGGCAGGGTGTGGAACCAGGACCTCACCCTGCAGGCTGTGGGCAGTGAGAGGTCAGATGTGGGTGTGGAGAGAGACTGGAGCAGGGAGGACCCCAGAGGGGACGCCAAGAAGGGAGGGGCCCCCTGGAGTCGGCACTCACGGTTCTCGAAGGGCTTAAAGTCCTGGGTCAGCACCGTGCTCCTATTCTCCCCCTCATAGCACCTCACGCTCAGGGTGACGGTGTCCGCGGAGGTCAGCTTCTGAGCCTGCAGGGGAAGGAGGGCCGGGTCACAACTGCCAGCAGCTGGGGTTGGGGGAGCGGGAGGCCGGCGGGATGAGGACGGGGGGGACGGGAGGGGAGACCCAGCCTGCAACAAAGATGGGCCCCTTCACATGCCCCACCATCTCAGGCGGGGTCGGCAAACTTTTGTAAAGGATCAGAGAGCAAAGATTTTGGCTTTGCGGGCCATCTGGTCTGTGAAGACAGCCCTAGACAGCACAGAGAGAATGGGCGTGGCTGCACGCCACTAAAACTTTATTTACCTAACAGACAGCAGGCTGGGTTTGGCCCGTGAGGCATAGCAGTTTGCCAACCCCTGATCTAAAGTGAAGTGAGCGGCCTTGGGAGGGAGGGAGCTCCCTGTCACCAGAGGTGTGCAAACAGGGTGAGCCCCCACAAGGCTCAGGTCTGGAACTGTCCCCGTGTAACAGCTTTGAGTGTGAAAGACTCTCCTCGCCATCTCTCCCCACCTCCACGCCCTGACTTTTCTGGAAGAAAACGTCCAAGTGTGGAGCACCTTCTGTGGGCGGGCAGCACTTAGGGGCCTTAGCCACCACTCTGCTGATTGCACAGCGGGCTGTCCCCATCCTGCAGGCAAGAAACCGAGGTCTGGGCTCATTCAGGCACTTGCCCACAGTCACGCCTCTGGTCAGCAGGGGAGGCCGGAGTCGAGCCTGGGCTGTTGCACCCACGGCCCCACAGAGACCGCGCCTGGCCAGTCGCACCTGACCGCAGGCTGCGAGCGAGCAGCTTGTGGCAGCCTCCACCCTGTGCAGGGGCAGCCCTGCAGCGCTGCGGGAGGAAGATCTGGTGGAGGCCCTGTTAGGATCTGTGCTCCGGGGCCCAGGCTGGTGTTCTGGGGTCCAGGACCCCCGGGCGCAGACCCTCTGACCTGCCACAGGGCAGGCTCTGAGCAAACCTTGAACCTGACCATCAGAGTTCCCGAAGCTGGGAACCACTCCTCCCTCTCCACCCCAAGGACCCTGCCCCAGCCTTCTTCCAGTTGCTATAGGGGCCAGATTTTCCCAGATAATAATAGTATTATCATTATTATTATTACTCTTATTGTTGTGGTTGTAAAGATGCCACTAACATCTTCTGTTGTGCACTTACTCTGTGCTGGGCACTCCGCCAGGCATTTGACATATACTATCTCATTTAATGCTCTCCACACCCTATGAGACAGGCACTATGACTATTCTCACCCTACAGTTGAGAAGACTGAAGCACAGAGAGGCTTAGGGACTTGCCTAAGGTCACACAGCTAGGAAATGGTGGGGCCAGGATCAGAGCTCATGGGGATAGACACACAGTCTGGTTACGGAGGCCATGCCTTGGTCAGCTACACTGTATGAGTCTGTCTCCACATTTTCCTGCCTTTCAAGAACACGTATAACCTGATGATGGTTGGAAAATGTGATCTGGGCATCCCTGGTGCCCACCACTGCCAGGCAGGGTTTGATGGACAATAATGTGAGGCATACCCACACAGACATGGCCATGTGCCCTTCGAGAGGCAGCCTAGGGCAACGGTGAAAGGCTGCGCTGGGGGTTGACGGACCCAGGTTCAATCCCAGCTCTGCCACACTCTGGTTGTGTGACCCTGGGCAGGGACCACGCCTCTCTGAGCCTCCCTTTCCACCTTGGTAAGAAGGGGACAGTGTGGTGCCCACAGGCAGAGTCGTAAGGATCCACTGACGATAGGGTCAAGGGCACGCTCTGTCCTGGATGGCGCTCTGAGTGCTTTAAGCCTCAGAACAACCCTACGAGGTAGGGCCATTGTTATTCCCATATTATAGAAGAGGAACCTGGGACTCAGCAGTTGCACAGTGTCACCCAGCTGGTGTAGACCGTCCAGCAGAACCCACACTCTTAAGCCCACACTGCCCTGCACTGCCCTGACTCGGGAAGGGTCAGATGGCAGGATGTTATTATTACTGGGAACCCTCCCTGCTGGATGAGGAGGACAGAAGTGTCACAGGACCCACAAAGCATGGGGGATGGCGCCGGAGCAGAGGCCAAACGGCCCAGCCTCACACCCATGGAGCCCTCGCCCCCCAGGTCAGGCTGAGCGCTGGCCTCTGGACACTGCCCTCCGTCCTCTGCCTCCCCGGGCCCAGGGCCACTGGGCTTGCTGGGCCCAGCTCTTCCTGTGGAGGGACACCCCTCTGCACCCACCCTCCCCCAGGCATCTCCCTTCGGCTTTGGCTCCTCACCTTGGGGGCTCCGAGGATCAGGTTACAGGCCCAGGTTGCCGACCTCACTGGGAGCAGCTCACAGGATTTTTCCCACGTCCTTTCGAGACAAACGAACCTCCTTAGAAGAAAAGGAGGGACCCCCCCCCCGCCCCCGCCGCCGTAGAGCTGGCCTTCGGGATGGTCCCCCACGCAGCAAGGCTGGTCTCCACCTGCCCACCTGCTCTGTGTCCCCTCACCTTTTCCTGCCTCCTTGTCAGAGTAATCTTCTAGAAACAGACCGGGTCAGGACCTGCAGCCCTCCCCCGGAGTCTTCCCATGGGGCCTGATGGGGCCTTCGGGGCCCCATGGAATCACCACCCCCCGGGACCAGGGCCAAAAGCCAGTGCTACCTACGCTGCTGCCACGAGGATGCCTGGATCATGGCAACCCCTTCACTGACTCCTTCCCAGCCCCCAGGCATCCCGACCATGCCCCAGTCCCGTGTCACCACAGCTGCCCTAGGAGTCTCTCAAAATCCCAGCTTCCTCGAAAAGCTTGGGGAGTCCTCTCTCTTCCCCTCTGGCCTCTAAAGTCGAGTCCAGCCTCTGCCTAGCAGGTGTGCAGCCCAATGGTCCCAAACCACCTTGCCCAGCTTGTCTCCAGCCCCTCCCCTGCCATCTGGACGTCCGAACCCCACTCCCACCCTGCTTCCAGGAGTCTGAATATCTGACTCCCAAATTGTTCCAGACCCATGCGATTCCAAGATCTGGGGGTCCTATTGCTCCGAGATTCTCCAAGGGCAGGGTTCTTGGAGTCGGAGAGTCAGGACTCCAAGGGTCTAAAAGCCAGGGACAAGACCCCACCGTCCTGAGACCCTGCAGCACCGCCCGCCAACCCCGTGCTCACCGTTTATCCGACTTGGCGTGGACGTGGCAGGACGCGGCCTGCAGGCCATCATCCCGGCTCCAGACGCAGGAGATGTTGGCTTTCGAGTTGTAGAAGCATGTGAGTTTGGAGGTGTCTGCCGGTGGGACGGGGCATGAGTGGCTGGCTGCAGGGCGCCCCCAGCCCTCACCCCTGCTCCTGGCACCCTCGCCTACCAGATGGGGAGGTGGGCAACAATTATGGTGGGCAGAGAAGGGGCGGGCGGACCCATTTCAGAGAGGACAAACTGAGCCCCAGAGCCCGTGAGGGCCCATAGGCAGGCCGGGGCAGGGCAGGGACACAAGCCAGTGTCCTCCTGTGATTTGGAGAGGCACATGGGTGCAGTGAGGGCAGGACCGAGGGCCAAGGGGGAAGGTGGATGTCTCTCTCTCCCTGCCTCCTGCCCCTGCTGATGGATCTTCTGCCAAGAGGCAGAGGTCCAGAAAGGGGTCTAGAAAGGGGTTCTAGAAGGGTGTTGGCCTCTTCCCCTAGGGAAAGCACAGCTGTCCAGAGGCCAGGGTCCTCACCGTTCACCACTGTGGATGCCTGAGGGATGGCCAGGGGCAGGAGGAGGACAAGGAGGGACAGACACCAGGACAGAGCAGGAGCCGCCATCACATCCACGGGTGGGAGCTGGAGAAGGGAGCCCTGGAGGGACGCAAAGGGAGAGAGAGCGCAGGTGAACATCCACCCCTGTCCCTCTCCTCTCAGGGTGTGCTGGTCTGCTGTCCGCCATGCAAGAGTCCAGTCTCAGGGCCTTTGCACCTGCTGGTCCCTCTGCCCCCCACACACTCATTTCCTTTCTTCAGAGATTCACGGACCCATGCGTCGTCAGAGCCAAAAGGGCTCTCTGAGTGAGCCCGAACTCTTGTTCAAAAGTTGGGGAAACAGGTCCAGAAGAAAGACGAAAGATGTGCTTAAGTTCACATAGGGAGGCCAGCATGGAGGAGCCAGAATGAGAGCCCAGCTCCCTTCTGCCCCACCGCCCCTTAACCACACCGAACCAATGGTCAAGAGGTTCCCATAGGCCAGGCTCTGTGTTAAACTCTAAACACAGCAATAAGAGCATCTACTGCAGATACTCATTATCCCCATTTTCAGATGAGGAAACTGAAGCAGAGAGAGATGAAGCAAATTACCCAAGGTCACACAGCTGACAAGAGGCAGATGTGGAATCTGAGCCAGGGCAGACTGCCCGGGGCCCAGGCAGGGGCCCTCCCTCCTGTAGCTTCTCTGACTGCATCTTCCCGCCCACCGAGCCCACTCACACCATCAATAAACAGGTGCTGACGGCCCCACGACAGTACTCACAGTGCGTGTGAGCGCGCACGCCATGCCAAGCGCCACACCGTGCCAAGTGCTTTACATGCCCTGGCTCAGCTGACACGCCCCGCAGCTCGGGGGTGGGACGTGTGTATTATCCCCTCACTCAGATGAGGACCGGCAGGATCCAGTCATTAACCTGCCTAAGGTCACACGTGCAGGAAAGGCAGAGAGAGATTCCATCCCCAGGCTCCACCCCAAGCCCTGTTCTCTCATGTTGTCCACCCTGCGCAGACCCTGCCCCAGGCACTGGTCCCAGAGGGAAGGCCCACAGCCTCCCTGCCCTGGGGCGTCAGGGCCCAGCAGGCCACAGGCCAACTGGCGGGCGTATGGCCTGGGTGTGGGAGGGAGCCCAGAGAGGTACCCGTGGGCTCCTCCTTGATCAGCCCACTGTGCCCACAAGAGGGTGAGCTCCTCGGGGCGGGGCTGGGACCCCCCAACAGCACAGGGCACAGGGTTGGGACCCCAAAGGGTGCAGAGCCCAGCAAAGGGGCCCCCAGCAAGCCCCCCCACCATGCCCCTTATTCGATTCCGGGGCACGGGCACTGTCGATCCCCTGGAGGGTGTTGTCTGGGGCCAGGCACCAGCCAGCAAGGTGACCCCATGCCCAGGACCAGACCTGGCACAGGGCCTCAGGGTGAGAGGAGGCGGATGGGGGCAAAGGCCTGCCAGATCGCAGGACAGTCAGGGCCAAACCACAGCCCCTGTCTGTGAAGCAGCACTGTCTGAAATGAGCCCCAGCGCCCATGGCCGAGAGGGCGCAGCAGTGGACCAGGAGAGCGACTGCATGGGCCAAGGCGAGGAGGGAGCCCCAGGGGTGAGGCTGGGGGGCTCCTAGCCTGAGCCTGCACCTTTCTGCAAAGGAGGAAACAGTCTCAGGGAGGTTAAGGCCCCAGAGCAAGGAAGAAGCCCAGCCTTAGGGAGGGCCAGTGGGACCCGAGTCCCAGGCACCCTCCATCCTGGGTTCTCACGCACACCCATGCACCCTGCCCCTCACGACTGCAACACCGTTCGTACTCACTGACTCATCAGATCCCCACCACAACCCTGGGAGGTGGGCGTCACCATCCCCATGTGACAGATGCCAAGACTGAAGCTCAGAGCTGCCTGAGGGGCTGGACTCAAGCCCAGATCACCTGATTTCAAGTTAAAAGAAGAAGATGAAGATAATGCTGGCACTGATGATGTTGATGCTGATGGTGACGGTGCTGATGGTAAAGCTGGTGGTGACTAATACCCAGTCTCCCTCTGTGTCCGGCACTGTCATTAGCACTTCACAGATGCGACCTCATTTAATCCTCTCGGCGCCCCTATGAGTAGGTCCTAATATGACTCCTTTTCTCAGATAAGGAGACTGAGGCACGTGTAAGCCTCCTGCCCAGGCTAGAGGGGCAGAGCTGGGGTTTAAACCCAGTCCGGTGCAGTCTGAGGCCCCCCGCCAGGGCTGACATGGGGGTCCACGGCGGTACGTGGGGGATGGGGAGGACATGAAGCAGGAGCTCAGTAGCCAGAGACGCATCCCACCTGACCTCTGAACTGGATGGGCCCGCTCCCCACCCCCCGACCTCTGGCCACCCCTCCGTATGCACACACAGGGCTTCCTCCGGCTGTTTAACCCGGGGGCATCTCTCCAGCTGGGTGTGGGATCCTGGCGCGGGAGAACGAAGGGGACCCTTGGGCATGTCTCTGTCCCCATTCCCACAGTGCTCCAGACACAGTGAACAGGGGGAGACCTCGGCCCCCAGGAGAAGAGAGAGAGCATGCTCCCCAGGGAGCCCCAGGGATGGAGCCCCATCCCTTCCAACAGTGACCTGCCCAGTCACACAGGCAGGTGAGTGACAAATCCGGACCTGAACCCAGGGGTCTGGCCTCTGGCCCAAGGCTCCCAGAGACTGCCAGCACACCCTACTTCATAGCCAAGTCTCCTTCCTCAGCCCACAAGCCTCCTAGGAGCACCTGACACGGGGGTGCCTCCCCGCTGTGGGCCCACATCCCAGTGCCCTCTCTGGGCACCTAGTCCATCTGAGGCTCAGCTGGCCTTCTCCCACCCAGTCCTCTCCCCTCCTTACCCTCCGCCTCTTGGTTGGGGGGCCCAGCACAGGGTCCGGGAAACACCTCATCCCAGAGCAGCCCCCAGCCTCCCTAGGGGTGGGCTGGGAGGGAGGGCAGCCTAGGACCCGGTACCAGCCTCTTCTCAAGCCAGAAGCCCTGAGAGCAGGGCCTGCCTCCTCCTTGGGGGTCTCAGAGAAGGCTGGGGGGAGGGCTGGGAGATGGAAGTTCAGGCAGAAGCTCCTGGGGGATCTGAGTCAGAGCTGAAAGTTGTCCCCAGGACCTTCACTTCCAGGTCCCTGGCTGGTGGCAGGGGCCAGGAGGGAAGCCCGGGGACCCGGGAACGAGCAGGGGCAGGGTGAGGGCAAGGCGGGGCATCACCTGGCTGAGACATGGGGCTGCGGCGTGCTCTCTCTGGTTCTGTCGGCTGCTGGGACCTCAGCCATCTCCCCAGGGCCCTGCCCCGGCACTGGCGGCCCAGGTAGCAGCCGGCTGATGGGGCCAGCAAAGACTAAACCCCAGGGCCAGCCCACTTCCTGTGCAGAGGATGGAGGGGGCAAGGCCTGGGGTGGGGAGGCGGGGGAGGTCTGGCTGGTGAGAAAGTCTGAAACTCCTGAGCACCCAGAGACCAGATAAAGATCTCCCTCCTCCCCGGGGTGGGGGGAGTGGAGGGGGGCACCGTGGGCGCCTTGGCAGCGCGTGCACATGCGCGTGCGCGCGCACTCTCAGATAGAGCCTTGCTGCACCAGGGAGCGCGAGGCGGTGCAGCCCCTTCTTTCCCTCCCCCACCACGCCCACCCCCTCTAGCACAGGCCCCCTCCAGCCTCTGACCCCCTCATCCAATCACACACACACCCACTAACACGCCGGCCTCACAAACAGGTCCCTCGGGCATCCCCCAGCGCGGCTCGCTCATCCCACCCATCTCGCTGAGACCTCCCTTTTTGCCCAGCCTTCTAGGAAGCCCCTCACCCAGTTTAACATTCAGTCACTTTTCGGGGCTTTGCAAACAATTCGATGGCCCCTTATTGAACGTTCTAGAACCTTCTTCTTCCTCTCAAGTCATGGTTCCTAATCCTTTTTTCCCCTTTTGTGGGGGGTAGGGGGATGTCAGCTCAGGGCTTTTTTTCTTTTATGATGAGATTATGGACCCTTCTAGAAAGGTGCGCGTCCATTTACGCGTAGTGTCACAGGTCCGGGGACCCTGTGAGGGTCCCTCCAGAGTCCAGAAGCAGCAGCTCCACTTTCTCCCTTTCTCCCAATTCTAGTAGTCATGCTTCAGGGGGCATTTTTTGTAAGCTGCTGTCTCTTTCAAAAAAGGGGAATAGAGCGAGCTGGGGGGTGGCAGGGGGGGCAGGCAGCTCTGCAGAACCTCCAGTGTGCGCAGAAGTGAGAAAGCAGAATCGAGAACCCTGAAAAGAGAACGTGGCCCCACTGCCTCCTGAGTGGGAGGCGGGAGAGGAGAGCGAGACTGGACCCGAAGCCGCTTGGAAGCCAGTGGCCCTGCCTCCCTGTGCCTGACACGCACACCCATAAAATGAGGGGTGACAGTTCCTGCTGGATACGCCAGGAGGAACAATGGGCAGGAGCGCACACAGCGTGTCTCCCTGAGACCACGCACAGTAGGCTCACCATGAGCCCCTGCTCCCCCTGCCCTAGAGCCGGGCTCTCTGGATGCAGGAGACGGTCATAAACGCAACCATCACAAGGATGAGAATAACAGCCAAGATTTATTAAACCTAGAATATTTCTGGAAGTTTCTCCAGAAACCAGAACGCTGGATCTCTTGGGGAGGAAAGCCAGATGAGGAAGGATGTTTTGCACCGTAGTCCCTTTTGCACTGCACGAACGTATTTCCTGCCCCAAATAAATGAATTCAGTTAAAACTTTCAAAAACACATAGAAAGAAAACATACAGCCCCAGGCGAAGTCAGAAGTCTTGGACCAGCTTGCAATGGCTTTGTCCGGAGGGAGGGCAGAGCCTGCCCCACCTGAGGGGCTGGGGGCTCTTCCTCCTCCTCTCTCCTTCCTTCTTCACTCCACAAACACTTACTGAGCACCAAGATGTCCTCATGGCCAGGCTGGGCGCCGAGGACCCTGAGGGGACCGACACCAGCCGTGCCTTAGGAGCAGCACACGGGCCCAGGCAGGACAGGAGAGGAGGCGGAGGTGGCTCTAAGGCGGGGTGGGGGGGACCGAAAATGGGGAAGGGGCAGCCCCCACAGTCAGAATCCCCCACCTGAGGGCCCAGGGCTCTGCTTTTGTCGAGAGCCCCAGGCCAGGGTGCCTCGGGTGGAGAGGCGGGGGTGGGCTACACTAAACAGGGAGAACGTTGATCATGTGCAGCCTCGCATCCTCCGCCTGAGACCTCACAGCCGCGGGAGCTTGTCGGAGGCGGTGCATGCTAGGGTGCAAGAGAGCATAGGAATATGTCCCCGTAGCCCCTCATGCACCTTCCTCCTGGGAATCATCCAGACCCCACATCCCAGCCTCCGTTGCAGGTGGGCAGGCCGTGAACTGAGTCTGGCCAATGGGATGTGGGTGGCAGTGATTTATTCCACTTCCAGGACTAAAAACCTCACCTCTGATCCTCCTCTGTGTCTCTCCCTCCTGCCCTCCCTCCCTTCCTCTGCCCCCAAGAATCCACTGGAGGAAAGTGAAGGCCTGGGGGTGGGGAGCCACCTGCAGGACAGGCCCCACTCTCCACTCCCCAGACAACCCGTCCTGGACTGTAACGGGAGCAAGAGACTAACCTGCATTGCGTGGGCCTCTGAGACACGTAGGTTCTCGTTTCAGCAGCTAGGGGGCTTCGCCCTGACTGATGCCCACGTGCCTGAGCTGGGCGTGAAAGCGAGGCGAGGGTGTGAGCGAGCGTGCCGGAGGGGCCCCAAAGCCGGGGGTGACAGGTGTGCAGAGAAGTGCACGTGGTTTTTTCAGCCCCTACCCAGTCCCGGCTGTCATCGTCTCCCCCCAGCCAGGGCCACAGTGGCCCCCTTACTGACCTCCTTGCTTCCACTCCTAACCCCTTCCACTCTATTTCTCCACTCAGCAGCCAGAACATCTTTCCCAAACCCCAATCAGGTCATTTCATTGTGCCACCCGCCTCTTTAAAACCTTCCATAGCTCCCAGTGCTACTCTACGTGAGCAAGCCCTGCCGTCATCTCTGAACGTCCCTCCAGCTCAGGCACGGCTGCTGTTCAGCAAACAGCCAAGCTCTCCATGCCCCCGAGCTCCATACATGCTGCCCTGCCTGAACCACTCTCCCTGCCCCTCCAGAGCTAGATCCTGCCTTCCCACTTCACAGGCAAGAAAACCGAGGCTCACAGGTTATCCATCCAGAATGTGGCAGGGCCAGGAGGGGAACCTGGGTCTGGCTGATGGAGAACATCAGATTCCCTCTGAGGGAGCCTAAAGAATCTTCCAGAAGGTTCTCTGATGGCAGGGGCCTGACAGAGCCCACTCAGGCCTGCCTAGACTTTTGTCTCAGGAGTTCTGGGGGTGCACCAGCCTCCTCCCCTCCCAGCGCCCAAACCACCAAGCAGCTTAAACTCTTGTTCCCGGAACTGCCTCTCCTGTGCCCCCCACACCCCACCAACCCTCCCCCCTGTGTCCTCACTGTGTCCCCTTGTGACCAACTTCCCTGCACCCTCAGCTTTTGTGGACGCAGCTCCTGCAGCTCAACCACCACCGAACCTGGCCTCTGGCCCCTGTTTCATAGGAGCCATGGGGCAAGTGCATATTGGGGCCTTCCGGCTTCCACATCCCTCCCTGACCATGACTTTTCCACTTGCCCATCATATGGCTGTCTCTTTTTGGGGTCAAGCCAGGCTGCCAGACCTCCCTGCCCCTCTCTGCCCTGGCATCCACCAAACACCCCCTCCCCTTCCTCTGCACTCCAGCCCCGGGGGTACTTTGGGGGCCTGCTGCAGCCTCCAGTCGGGCACCGTCTTCTCCCCGGGCAGCCTCTGTGTGGCTCCACGTCAGTGCCCGGGCCCACACTGGGACATTGTCATCACTCTGACTCATGCCAGCCCAGAACCCTCAAACTGCCACCTCATCCCCCTCACTTCCACCACCCCCGTCCACTCTACGATAGTGTCCCAGGAAGGATTAAGTCCAGCTGTGTGTGTCCAAAGAGACAGAAGAAGGTAGTGGTGGCCCAAAGTAAGAGAGGAGCGTATTTCTGTCTCACACAGAAGAGTGCAGAGGCAGGCATTCCAGGGCCGGTGGCGGGCTCTATGATGATGTCAGGATCCCGACCTAAATCTGTCTCACTGCTGGAGCATCTTCAATATCTTTCTCCTACCTCATGGACCAAGAGAGCTGTTTGAGCTCCATCCATCACATCTGCTTTCCTATAGCTGGAAAGTGAAGAAAGGAGCAAAGAAGGGCATCCCTCTGCCTGTTAAAGACCTTTCCCCAAAGTTGCCCTTGACACTTCTAACTTACATCGCATTGGCTATAACTGAGTCATGTGACCAACTTAGCTGCAAAGGAGGCTGGGAAATGTGCCTAGCTATAAACAGAGGGTCCTTAGGCAGGGGAGACCAGGTGCGGAGGGAGCATTAATGGCTTCTGTGGTCACTCTCCTCTGCCGTCATGAAGCCCTCCAGTATCTCCCAGGCCACCTGGCAGCCCTCTGTCCCTTCCTCAGCCTGGATGGCATAGTTGCTCGTCTGGCTGACACTCTCTCTCCACTTTGGCCACCCCTCTCCCAGGGCCTGTGACCTGCCTTCTTGCAAATCAGTGGGGAGCTGAGTCCTCAGCTGGAGAAAATCCTAGCACCACCACACCCGGCTTCACTAGCGACCAGATAGGGGTCCTGGTCCCTGGTCTGGGGGGCGCCGGCATGCATGATTTTGCCTCCAACCCTCAGCCTGGTCCCCCTCGCCCATCAGGTGGAGAGCACAAGGTGAGAGGAAAGCTCAGAGTGACGGGAGCAGGACAAGGAGGAGGAAACAGTCTGGTGGCTGACGGCCCTGGGGGCTCTCCTCCCAGCCAATCCTTCTGCCGACATCCACTCTTCACTGGGACGCTCCACACAGCAGTCCCCAAGCTGGAACGTGGCCATCCTCTGTGGCTCGTCTTCCTGACACTCCACTTCCAAGCCACCACCCTCACCATCTCCACTTTGCCACACAGTCGCCTCCTCGCCAGCCTCCCGGGCTCCAGACCTAAATACCCTTGTTCTGTGTTCCTCTGTGAGCAGCTGGTTCGTCAGCCGCTCCAACACCAGCACCCAGAGCAACTCGTATCTCGTGGAACCATGCCATTCACGTAGGAAGCCATTCCCTGTTCCGGTTCCTTACCAGGACTCCTCCAGGGGAGCCGCTCGCCCCCTTCGCCTGGTCCTGAGGGGGTTTCCAGGACAGTGGACTTTCAGTGCTAAAACCGGGACAAAGTTGGTCACCCCATTCCCACCCCACTACACTAGGAGTTCCCTGAGAACAGGACTGTGTGCGATTTATCCAGACAGCTCCAGAGTATAGAAAACCACCTTACCTACAGAAGGTGTCAAGATGAGAGGAAGGAAGGATAAAAGGAAAAGAGAAAGAATCAAATGTTCCAGATCTCTAATACCACAAAGACTCCAGAAAATCACATTAAAAACAACACTGGGAAGAATGAATTTGAAGTTTCCAAAGGTTCGCCACCAAAAGCAGTCTTAGAGGGTGGGCCACTTTGCTGATGGGCGCTCAAAGTGGTGCCACCCCTCTGGGACGCAATTTGACGACAACATCTATCAATGTCTCTGACGCACAACCCAGCAATGCAGCCTCTCAAAGTCCTTGTGTAGAGAGACACGTGTCCATGTAGGAGATGTGTGTGCCAACTAATCCATGCAGTAATGAGACTGGAGGCAGCCTAAGTGTGCATCCACAGAGGGCCGCCCGTGATAAATGAGGGACATCGTACGGGGGAGGACAGTGCAGCTGGGCCAACAAAGAAAGAGGCAGCTCTCTGTTCCTGACATGGAGCAATGCCCAAGATGTAAGATTGAGCAAGCAAAAGCCAAGTTCAGGACAAAATGTGCAGTGTGCCACCACTCATGTGGAAGTAAAGGGATAAATGTGAGTGTGTGTATGTGTGAGGGTGAGCCTGTCTATCTGTGAGTGTGTGCATGTGTGTATGTATGCACGTGTGTGCATTTGTAAGGGGGTGTGGGAGGGTGAGTAGGTGTGAGTGTGTGATGGGCATGAAGGTGAGCTTGTCTGGGTGTGAGGGTATGTGAACGTGTGAGGGAAAGTATAGATGTGTGTGTTTGTGAAAATGTGTGTGCAAGTGAGTGTGCATTGTGTGCGAGCGCGTCTGCAGGCTGCATGCACGTGCACGGAGTAGCTCTGAAGGCTCCCCAGAGACCGGTAGCCACGATTTCCTGCTGGGAGGAGAGCTGCGAGGCCCGGGAGCAAAGGAGGGAGAGGAACTTTCCCGAATAACCTTTGGTACTATTTGAATTTTGTTTCATGGGAACATAATACCTACTTAAGAAAATAAGTAAAATTAGAAAGAAAAGAAAAAGAATGTGGGACCCCTTGTGGGAGATGGAGCTCCCCTCAGGGCTCCCCCAGACCCCAGCCTTCCTGCTCCCCTGATCGTTTCTAACCTCTTCCCAGGAACCTGAAACTGTCCTTGCGTCCCGGGCCTGTGGGACCACCTCTCTGGGCAGACAGGGAGGGCGGCATCTTGTCCACAGGGCACCGACTCCTGGCCCCCCTCCTGACTGCCCAGCTGGGGGCGTGTTCTGGGGAGGCCGGGAAAGCTCCAAAGACCCTTGGACAGCACCTGCGGTGCCTTCCCCCTTTCCCGTGGGAAACAGGTAGAAAGAATCTTTTCACTTTTTCTTAATCTTAAGCAGGTTTCAGCAAGATCTGTGATCTTTCTCAGAAGATAGTCTAGGTGTTGCACCGAGGAAAGAGGACGTGTGATGTTTGCAAACTGTCTGTGAGAAGTTCCTCTCTATCTAGAAGTTATGCTTGCTTGCTTTTTTTTCTTAGTGTTTTTATTAGGGAATCGGAAAACATCTAAACGTCCCTCTGTGGAGGCTGTCCCTGGCTGTCCCCTCGGCCTGCAGTGCTTGCTCAGTGGAAAGTAGTAAATGGTGTGTCAAATCCACTGCCGCTCCGGAATGATGCCCCCAGTCAAGCCTGGCTCCAGGACCAGGGATGCTGGACCCCCAGAGAACAGGGGACCCTGAACTCCCCTGAGCAATGGAGATGCCGTCTTCAAGCAGCGGACAGGGGCACAGTCGACCAGATCTGGGTACTACCTGGCCCTGCATCAGACAGAGAGACTGTAAAATCTTCCGCTGGTCCCTGACTCTTGGCATCCTGATGTGTTGGTCTCATCGCCACCTCGAGAATCTAAACAAGGTGGGGCCCAGAGAAGAGAGACGAACGTATTTTGGCAGATCCCAAAACAGGTGCCGGTGAGGAGGCAGAAAAGACCATGGGTCTCCTCTCCAGAATTAAAGGGCCAAACATCCTGAGAAACGGGAGTTTGGGGCAAGTGCAAAGCCTCAGAAGGTGCTGGGCCAGTGACAGGATTCCTGGAGAGGGGCCCCTTTGAGTGGCCCTCAGGGAAGTAAGGTGGGGACCTGTCGTTCTTCCAGGCCACCTGCATCTGCAGCCCAAAACTTCCCCGACCTGGGCACTCACACAGGTGCTCCACCAGGTTTAAAACAGGACTGTCTTGCATCATTTCTATGTATACAGGTTTGTGGACATACTCCACGGGCCACCCGAATGGCACTGTAAAGACATCACGGACCAAGTGGCGTTTCTGGACAATCAGCAATTAACTAAAACGCATGCTGCTCTCTTGGCCTCCCAACATCGAAGCCTGTCAAGTGAGGGAGGAGGCCTGGTCTCTCACCCTCGTGGTAAGTTTGGGCAGGAGTCCCAGACAAGGATGCCCACGGGCCAGGCAGGAACGAAGCGTGAGACGGGATGGTGGGCGGGGACCATGACAAACTGGAGGCTCCATCTACGGGAGAGACGGTAGACGGGAATGTTGACTCAATACTGCCAATAAATTCTGAATTTTCAAGAAAAGTAGAAAATGGAGATTTTTTTAAAAATGTGAATTTTCTCATTTAAAATATTGGTCATTAGTTCTAACTTAGACACACAACAAAACACCACCATCCGGCTCGCAGCAGAAAACAACAGACCACTCACTGGCCACGAAGGTGTAAGGATGGGGTACCTTGGGGTGGGGGGAGCTGAGGACCAGGGCTGACAAAGGACTCTCTGTCAGCGATGCTTCTGCTCAGGGGCTGGCCGGATATTTATTGTACACTGTGGTCACACAGCAGCTTTGCAAACCTTTCCTGTGTTTGTGGTGTTTAGTTCTTTACGAGTCTTGTGTCCCAAGCAACAAGGTAAAACTTTACTTTCCCAGCCTCTCTTGCAGCTGGGGCAGCGAGCACGTGAGGAGGCTCCCCCAATCAGCTGCAGACTCCAATGTGGGACAGGGAGCATGTGACGGGGATCCTCCAATCAGAAGTCTCCAGCTGCAGACTCCAATGTGGGACAGGGAGCATGTGACAGGGATCCTCCAATCAGAAGTCTCTGCTGCAGACTCCAATGTGGGAAAGAGTGACGCTAAGGAGGCAGAGGATTCCAGGGGGCTGGGGAGGGTGGCATCAGAACATCCCATCTCAGATGCTCCGCCCTCCAAGTCTGATTCGAGGGTCCTGTCAGAGATTCCCCAGCCTCAGAATATCCTGAATAAATTCCTTTTCTAATGAAAGTACGCGTTGGGTCCTGTGGTTTGCAACTGAAATTCCTGGCAGACACAGGTGCCTGTGCCGAGCATGGAGGAACGTTCACTTGGACACAGATTAGGACTCGAAGTCCTCTTTAGTTACTGGCCTGCCCTCCCCTCCCCAGCCCCCACTTCAGCAGTGACCGGCCAGCCTGGGTGGTGGCGAGGCGGGGAATCGAGTGGAGGGCAGCAGGAGAAGTGTATGTCCCCACGTTTTTCTCTCTCTGGAGTCCCTGGAATAGGATCAGCGTTGCAACGCAGGCCCTGGAGCCAGGTGTGAGCACTGGATCCTGGGGAACACCGGAGGGTCTAAGACAAAAACCCCCTGCTGCCTAGCGTACTCGCAGGTGGGTGACCCTGAGAAGGGAGTCACAGCTGGATGTCTTCCTGGCAGCCTACATGGTTGAATGCCTGACTTCCAAGGCCTGGTGAGGCCCATGCGCCCCAGCTGGCTGGCTGACCTTGAATCTGTCGTGCTGACTGGTTTCTACTTTGGGTGCTGGCTAATAAAGAGACAGGCTGCCAGAGCTTTCAGGACGAGCAGAGGCCCCCGTGTTTGGTGGGTGGCTGGTTTCACTTTCAGAGTGAGTTAGACACAGACCCATTGTGAGTCCTCCCACCGCAGGGAGGCACAAACCCACCCTGGCTTTTCTGAACCAGGTCAGCATGTGCTCTGTTAACCAAATCCTCCTTTCCTGGGCACCCTGTTCCTCCTCTCCCACCTTAGAGCAGAGTTCCTACCGCACGCCTGGGGAGCGGGGCAGAGCCAGGGCACGTGTGAGGGCCACAAGGGGCCTCACTGGCTGACCCCTCCCCACCCCCGCAGCCCGCCTGCCCAGGTTCTGTGTGCCTCCTCACACTCTGCCCAGCAGTCAAACCACCAACACCCCCACCCAGCACTGAGCCCTAGATGAGAACTCTCGTTTCTTCTCTTTGGTTCCAATTCATTTGAGTCCCACCGCTCCTCTAGGGACCAGAGGCTCCTCCCAGGGGACATGAGCATTGATTGAGAGTCTAAAGACCCGGGTTGGAGTCCCAGCAGTGCCACCAGCTCGCTAGTCACATGTCCCTCCCCACCGTAATCACTGTTCTGGGGCTACAGACCACAGGAACAGCCTGTGGCTAACTTGAGCCAAACAGAACTAACTAGAAGGATCTGGAGTGGTTCACAGTTCTGGAGACAGCTGAAGACCCAGACCTCAGGGGCAGCAGACTCCAGACCAGCTTCAAAGATCCCTTCAAGGTACCAACCTCCAGCTATTGCCTGGCCGCCTCCCAGTAGAATTCAGAGTCTCATCGGCTAAGATGGGGTCAAATGCCCACCTCCTGGCTAGAAAGGATGGATGCTGTACTTTGATCGGCAGCTTGACCAAGACCTCACCTAATGCAGGAAGGTAGATGTCCAAAGAAAAGTAGGGTGCTGCGACCAGAAACAGGGGGCTAGATGATGGTGAGCAAGCCAGACCCAGGGCGCCAGGCCTGCCCACTTTGAGCCCAGCCTCCCGGCCCTACAAGCGTGGGATCCGGTCAGATGATGCTGAGGGCTCCTCCAGGAGAGGCATCCTCTGATTGGAGGAATTTGAATGGGTGCCTTGCCTCCCTCAGGGAGGAGGGACTCTTCTCAGCCCTCAGGAGGGGATCCTGGGTTGAGAACGCCTGCACACTCACCCTGAGCACCCCCCACCCCGATATAGGAGAGAACCAGTCAGGGTCAGAGCTGCCACCTGAGTGGAAAGGGGGAAGCTCACGTTCTTCCCCGACATGGGCCTTGAACCAGTGACCTTGATCTCATGGGCCTCCCAGAGCTCATGAGCCAACCTGAAAGCAGCAGAGGATGGGGCCCCAGGCTGCATCACCCTCTCTGGGGCAAGGCTGGAGGAACGCTGTGACCAGCTCAATTCCTCGGGGCCTGGAGCTGCTCTCCGGGAAATGACCTCAAACTGGAACTTGGGCGGCAACCAACCGCACCTGCCAGGAGGCCCTCGCCCTCTCCTAACTGATGAAGGGGCTTGTGTTGCCAACCCCTTTTCGCAGGTTGCCACAGGGGACCCCTGCAAATGACCCCGGGAGGTGGGAGAGAGAGACCATGAGATGAGGGCATGCAGAGAGAGGCAGCTCTCAAAGCAGAGCTGAGTCGGACACTCGGCCCTCCAGCCTCCTGACCCAGGACCCGCTCTCCACACCCCCACCCCTCGGCCCCTCCAAGCACCCACCCTCCCAACCTCCCCCACCTCTTCAGAAGTAGCTCGGGCTCAGGGACCAAACCAGGCCTGGCCGGTGCACCAGCGGCCGGGGGCCAGGGAGCAGGCCTAGCAAGAGGCCAAGGGGCACTTCAATCAAGAGGATGTGGCCGTGGTTTCAGGCCTGCGGTTCCAGCCCAGAAGTGCTGCTGGCACCCTGGCTGAAGTCACCTGTGACTTTCCCCGCAGGAAGCAGGGGGCGGCAGGAGCGGAGGGGGCGGGGAGCTGCAAGGTGTGTGGTTTCGGCTGTGCAGCTCGCACCAGAGCAAGCCCGGACACTCGAGGGAGTGGGCCCGAGAAGCCGCCTCTGCCGCAGGGCCTTCTTCCGGTTTCTCTTCTCAGCTCTCTCCTGAAATCGCCCTCTGCCTGCTCCCCGGCACCTGTCCCTCCTCAGGGCCCAGAGCACAAACTACCGAGCAAGGAGGTTCAGGACGCCCCATCTCAAAGACCTCAGAGGCTACAGCCTCGCCAAGGCTCCAGAGAGCAGAGCACCAAGAAGGCTCTGGAAAATTCTAGAAGCCCATCCCTTCCCTGATTGGTGCCAGCTAGCAGCAGCTAACAACACTTCCCCAAGCCGTTACTATGCTCCAGGTCTCTTCTAAGCACTTGACACATTAATTCCCGAGGACGCCAGCAGGGTTCGAGGTCCAACAGTGTTGGCATCCCCGAGCGCTTGTCAGAAATGCGGCGTCTCAGGCCCCAGATGACTGAGTCAGAATCTGGGTTTTCATCAGACCCCCAGGTGATTCGTGTGCACGTGGAAGTTTGAGAAGCATCATATTAACTCATTTAATCCTGACAACCACACTTGCAGGTAGGTCCTCCTATTATCCTACTTTACAGGTGAGGAAATTAAGGCACAGAGAGGTTAAGTATCTTGCCCAAGGCCAGCCAGGTGGTAAGTGCCGGGCTGAGACTTGAACTCAGGCCGTCTGGTTCTGGAGGATACACTTCTAACTATCGAGCTGCTGCTGCCTCTGGAATGAGAGAGCTGTGGGAATTCGAGGCACTGCTGGCCATCTCTGCCTGTCCTATCTGCGCTGCTCTGGCCTTCCAGAACCCACTCTGGCCTTCCCACCATTCCTCCAGCCCCTGCCTCCTCAGGGGGAGTCTGGATCATGCTTTTCTCAGGCATAGAAGGGAAGAACAGCTAGCAGTCAGCATGGAGCATTTGTCCAGCATCCACATCATCCCGGCTCTGGGCCGGGAGTAATGGCAGCTACCAAAGATGCTCAGGCCTCACTCCTGCCTCCAGGAGTCCAGGGCCCAGCTGAGGAGACGGGAGACGGGAGACGGGAGACAGGAGACAGTCCCGTGCGTGCACGCAGTAACAATAACTGGAGTTGGCGTGAGGTGATCAGGGCAGGCCTCTTGGAGGAGGTGGCTTTGAGTCAGGCCTTGAAGGCTCAGTAATGGCTAACATACAGCAAAGATAAAAGACCAGCCTGAGCAAAGACGCAAAGGGGTCTGACACAGCAGACACAGATGCAAAGAGGCCTGTGGGGCTGAAGCAGATGCCTGGAGCTCTAAACATCCCTGAATCCGACCCTCATCTGATACCTATCTCCTCTCCACAGCATCTCTCCCAGAATCCCAGACTCCTTTGAATTCCCCCTGTGATGGGGAGATCATTCCTTTTCAGGGGAGCAAGCCCATCCAGCTCTGGCGTGCACACAGATGTGTTCATTCAAGCCAGGACACCTGTGCACAGGAGGCCTCCTTCACGCACACCTGAGCCGTGCAGACACAGCCAGCCCAGCTGCTCACGGGGGAACAAGAGATGCTGCACACACCCAAGGTCTCTGCTGCCCTGGACGGGCCCCCACAGCCCCAGGCGCTTGACGTCCCGGCTCCTTGGAAACGCCATGGATGGTCAGGAGTGTAACTGCAGGGGACCTGCACAGCCAGGTCTCCCTGCCCAGAGCCACTGCCAGGGGGCCCCTACTGCACCGTGGGCACGGCCCTGGGAAGGGCCCTCAGCATGAGCTCCACGCTGCCTGGAGGAACCCCGAGGCCGGCACATCCACCCACACAGCAGAGCACCCCTCCGCATGGTGGTCTCCTTTGAGGCACTGAGCATGCGTGTGTTATAAACACAGCCCACGTGTCTGGGGCCTGGAGCGAGGCTGACACGCACTCCAGGGTGGTGCCATTTGATCCCCTTGCAACCCCAGGAACCCCCTTGGCCTTGATTCCCACATATAGGACACCCAGGCCCCGGGGGGTAAGGATCTGGGCTGGAGTCAGGATCTGAGCTCAGGTGGCCTGACTCTGGAATTGAACTCTGACACCACACCCAGGATTCTCCCCACTTCCCCTCACTGCCCACCTCCTTAATGGCCTGCCTCAGGACTGCGCACACCAAAGGCACTCAATAATTGCTTTAGGCATACTTGAGTTCAAATGGAGCAGGACCCAGTGAAGTTTGGCCCAGAAGGTGCCACCAGAGGGCGACGCTTGCTTCTCCCAGCATCCACACAGGCCTGTTCTGCAGGCGGGAGATGAGGCAAAGGCACGAGAGTGGCGGAATGGAGCGGTACCTGCTTCCTCCCTGGGAGTGCCAGGAGCCCGCGGGACATGAGGGGGAGCAGGAAGGACGCCTGGACTCCAGGCAGGCAGCAGGGAGGGAGCCAAGGAAGGAGAAGGCTGAGGCCAGTGACCCACAAGGGATCTCAAGTCTATCGCTTCCCTGTGCAGAGGATGAGTCTGGGCCCAGAGAGGGGCAGCTATCAGCTTTAGGTTGCACAGCAGGGCGAGGGCTTGAACTCTGGCCTCCAAACTCTCAGATCCCTTCATGCCACTTAACCCCCAGACTCAGTGCAAGAAAGTTAAAACAGGTGGGTCCTCCCCTCCCTTTAGTTGGTGCAGATCAGAAGTGGCTCCCTTCCTGACTGTTAGGGCTCAGCCCTCTGCTCCTCCTGCATCTCTTTCCCCTAGGCCTGGTGATGGCCTCCACCCCGCCGCCGGCCCTGACTGCCCTGAGGGCCCAGGACTCACAGTCCTGCACCTCCTCCGGCCCTGACCCGCATCCTCAGCCCTGTCTCCCGCGTCCTGCTCGTCAGTCCATCACTCTGCCTCGGGAGAACCACTGCCATGCCCTCGGCTGCCGTCCTTTAAAGTGAAAATCAGACAATGTCGCATCCCTGCTTAAAGCCCTCACAGGCCTCCCATGATGCACCCTCACCCCCTGGTCTTGAAGGAGCCCGCCCTGCCGTCCAGCCCCTGGCTCCTGTCCCCGTTCCTGGAAAACTCAAACCTCCTCCCCAGGCCTCGCCTCTGCTCCCTCCCCAAGGAGCCCGTCCCCGGCCAGCGCTGCCCCGTCCACAGCCACAGCCAGCGGGCCCTGCCCCTGCCTCGCCCCCGCGCCCTGCTCTCTTTTGTAACTGGTTGCGCACTGGTGCAGATCTGCTTGGGGTCTGTCTTCTGGGCTGGCTCCACAAGGTCACAGGTCAAGGCCGTGGAGTCCCCTGGCTTTTCTGGCACCTAAAGCCGTGTGTGGCTCAGGGTAGACACTCAAACTGTAGATATGGAAAGAATGCTTGGAAGGATGGAAGAAAGGAGAGAGGGAAGGAAGGTCTCGGTGTCAGGACGGGGCGGTGTCTGTTCATCCTGTCATTAACTCAGCAGGGCGTCACTGAGCACCTGCCGGCAGCACTGTGCTGGGCACTGCGGGGGCCCCAAGGACGGCGGGACTTGAAGCCCGCCTAACTCAAGGAAGCTGCTCCTAGTATGGGCTTAGGACAAATACACGAATAACTGTAACAAAAGGGCATATCCGTATGGTCACCCCTCGCTTGAATTTTCAAGCCAGTCCTGGTATCAAGCGATAGGAGTAAGTACAGGGGACTCGATTCTAAACCTTTCAAGTCTTTCTCTAAATAAATTAACAAGACAGAGGAAATATTTTTTCCAACTATATAGGCAATTTTGTCTTTAGACAATGGGGTCACAGTGAGTGTAAGAGACAAGGCGTGTCCAGTTCAAACAGAACCAATGCAGAGGACAAAGGACCAGAGCTCGCTGGGCTGGGGCGGGCAGCGGAGCCCCCACACGCTCAGACTCCCACCCTCTAGGACTCGTGTTCATCCAGTCCACAGATATTTATCGAGCACCTACTATGTGCCAAGCTCTGTTCTAGGGGCTTGGGATACAGCGGTGAACACAACAAAGATTCCCACCCCTGGCAGGAGAAGATAGACTATAAGTATGACAACTCAGGAAATTCCCTAGGAAGTTAGAAGATAAGCGCAGAATGGGGGAGGTGAGGAGCACAATTTTAAATAAGACGGCCCGAGGAGACCTCAGGAGAAGATGACGGGAAAATCCGGGAGAAGCAGGGAGCCAGGCAGAACTGGAGAAGAGATGGAAAACATGGCATATCTCCAGAATGTGCATGACACTTGGCAACTCCCTGAAATGTGCCCATGACCTCTGGTCCACGCCTTTGCCCACGCCAGCCTGTGAGTTCCACGTGGGATGAGATGGCTTGACTCACTCTCAGATGGTATCTATGGGGTTTGTGGACTGGATTGTATAGAATGGAATGCTACCCACAACTTTCTTCTTCACCTTCCTCCTAGCAAACTCCTACTCACCCCTCAAGACCCAAACACATATGGGCAGAGTTGGTTGCTCTCTCCTTTGAGCTACCCACCCTTATGCAAACTTTATATCTTATACAAACTTCTTTTACAGCCCACAAGGCACTGTATTTCCCTCATTTTCCTGCAGTCTGGGCCTTCCCCTGGACAAGGAGCCCTTGAGAGGATCTCACCTGCCCTAGGTATTTTTAGAGCCCAAGAGCCTCCTGGAGATGCTAGGTTAATGGTGACAGAATTGAAAGATCTATTGTCCCTTCGATGCTCCCTCTCAGGGAAGTGGTTTGCATTTCCGGGACCTGGGTACATTAGTTGAACTCCTTTTGGTTATGAGCAAGAAAATTCAACTCCTGTTAAAGTTGACAAAAGGGTGATGTTGAGGATGGGATCAAGGAGCTGGAACCCAACCAAACCTCAGGGAGGGAAAAACCAGGGCGGCCCCAGGACCTTGGCACCTGCCATGCCTGGGCTCCCTGACTGGAGCCCTTAATGTGTTCGGCTCAGGCAGCTGCGGCTGCAGCTCTGCTTCCCAAATCCCGGGAGCCGGCCTCAGGCTGCTGGTGTTGGGGCCTCCCTTGGAGCCACCAACCACCCTGGCCACCAGGGGGCAGGGTAAAGTAGAGAGCTCGGCCTTGGGTGGGATGGGGGGGGGGGTGAGGGGTTCCAGGGAAAGAGGAGGTCCCCTAGCCTGGGGACCACGCCCGAAATGCCTCCTCGATGAGGCCCTGCCCCCACCCAAGCCTGCCCACCCCCTTCAACCCAGGGGGCGGAGGTTAATTCTTAATGAAGGCCTTGTTTTATAAAAACCAAAATTCTAACATTTGCCACTTTCTGTGGTGTGAGTACAGCCGCACGGCCAGCTTCAAGTTAACACCATGATGTCTCTGAACACCCACACGCTCGGCTGTGGGTGTCGAGGTTCAAGGGCAGGAGCTCCACCAACTCCTGTAAGGAGAGCCACCCAAAGAGCTCGAGGGGATGTGGCATCCTCCAGCCACCCTCGGAGAAACCGTGGCTCAGGTCCTGGCCGCTTGTCGGAAAGGCCTGGGTTTGACCCCTGCGTCCAAGCGCTTCCCAGTGACCTTAAACTCCTGCAGGTGCCGCCCACTGGACAGATCCCAAACCCGGGTCCCGTGAACCTGGCTGCCTCCTGCCTCCTGGCCCCTCCTTCAGGCCTGGAAGGCGCCGAGCATCTGCCCTCCGCCTGCGGGCTGGGCCCCCCTCACCTCTGGGGCTGAGCTGAGCCACCTCTTCCTCAGACCCCGCCTCCCGCCTTCCAAACCAGCTTCTCCCGTGACTCCTTGAGCACGTCCCCTGATCTGGAGCCCTGGTGCGACGACCTGTGTGAGTCCATCTCCCCCACTGGACTGGAGACTACGTGAGGGCAGGGGCTGTGTGGCTCTCTCCTTCACCGCTCGGCCCCGTGTCCAGCACAGCGGGAGCCTGTAACAGGTAGTCGGTCCACCACCGTTGAAGGAATGAACACGTGATGTGGGAAGAAATTATCCAGTCTCTGTACCTTGCAGCTCCTCCCTCTGTAAAGTGAGTATGGAGAACGTCTGCCTGAAAATAATATTCAACACCGATAGAGAGCCTGCTGTGTGCCCGGCTTGTCCAGACATCATCTCCTTGAATCCTCATCAGCCCTACGGGGCAGATGCTGTTGTGATCACCCCCATTTTCCAGGTGAGGAAAGTGAGGTGACCTGCCCTTGTTTACCTGGTTAGATTTGAACCCAGGCAGCGTCTCCTGCAGCCTCAGCTGAACTCAGGGAAGCTCGGCTCTGCTTGGGAGGGTTGGGGAGGGCTCCCGGACATGGTGACGTTGCTGCTGCTGTAGCCCAGTGCCCCGGGATCTTGAAGCCCCATGGGCAGGGCTGACAACTGGTAAGAGCTGTAATCAGGGGACACACAGGGCTGAGGCCACTTCCTGGAACCAAGACACTCTGGCTGAGTCAGACACCACATCTGATAAGGCGGCCAGAGAGCTTTGATGAGAAATGACCCAGCTGTGCTCTTGACCGCTTCTCCCCCACAACCCCTCTGATCTCGTTGAGGGTTTAGCCCAGACCCTCGGGGTTCAGGGGTAAGTCTTGCTTCTCATAATCCTGTCCTCCTTCCCAGTGATGGGGTTAGGTGTGGTCACCTGGCCACTTCTGGCCAATGAGAAGTGAGGAAGGCTGCTGGATGAAGGAACCTCTGATGCTGCTGTCACTGGCCCTCGTCATGCCTGATGTGACAACCGGAACCGGGACAGCAATCCCGCAGCCACCATCTTGTGGCTGCCGTCCTGTGGCCCTGAGGGAAGCTTGCCTAACAGCAAAGCTGTCGCACTAAGTGTGCCGAGAGGAAGTAGGGGACAGACCGGGGTCCGTGGTGATGCCGTGGGGCTGCTGGAGCAGCTGGCCCCAGGGCTGCCTGACCCTGCGACTCGGGGCCGTTTGTCCTTTCTGATGCCTTGTGTTCTATATGTGCTCCTTGCCCCCAGAAGAAGCCCAACAAATTCTTTGTTGTTGTTAGTGCCTTCAAGTCGCTTCTGACTCCTGGTCACCCTGCGGACAGCAGAGCAGAACCCTGCCGGGTCTTTCGCGCCATCCTCTCAGCTTCCAGCACTATGTCAGGCCATGCTCTGCTGCTGTTCTCGGGGTTTTCATGGTCAAGTTTTTTGGAAGTGGGTGGCCAGGGCCTCCTTCCTAATCTGTCTTAGTCTGGAAGCTCCGCTGAAACCTGTCCACCCTGGGTGACCCTGCTGGTATTTGAAACCCCGGTGGCACAGCTTTCAGCATCACAGCAACACGCAGCCGCTACAGTATGACAACCGACAGACAGCGTGGTTCCCTGACAGGAAACGAACCCAGGCCACTGCAGTAAGAACGTGGGATCTTAACCACTAAACCACCAATCCTAACAAATACAGAAGGGATAGACAGCAAAAAACAGAGGGAAGAAAGGCTCTTTTCCAGGTCTTTTCCAGGTTCTTAAGTTTCCAAACAAGAAGGAAAGAGCTTGTCTGCCCAGCCAAGAGTCAGGGGAGAGAGCTCATTGAGTAGACACATAGTCCCCTCTCCCTGACACCCAAGATGCCCCCGGGGGGAGGCAGGCAGAGGGGAAGCGAGGAATGTGTCAGCTTTGGGCTTCCTGGCTAAAGTGGATCCTGGTCCCTCCTCCCCATCTGAGCCTGGGGGGGCTACAGAGAAGACCCCCATCAGGTTTGGGGCATCTGAGATTCAGAGGGGCTGTTTCTCTCTCCCCAGGGAGATGGCTGAGACCCCAGGGAAGAAATGATCACAGGATACATCCAGGCAGATGAGGCCAGGCTCACACAGGCCTTTGGGGACACAGAATTTGTGACTTAGGCCCCTGTGCAGAGGACCTGGATGTCCCAAGAGGGATGCGGACCCAGAGGCTCTGCAGGCACGAGCAGGGGACAGCAGGTGTGTGGGCGGAACCAGGAGCCCAGAGCGGATGGGACCTCAACAAACTCGGGAGATGTCATGAGGACACGCAGTGCCAGGTGACCCCTCCCCACGGCAAGGGTGGGGCAGCCCCCTGGGGAATGTGGTGGGAGAGGAACCCCAGCTGGCCAAAATCACATTTCTTTGACTTTAACAGAATGGAAGTGCCTAATGGAAACTAGGTTTAGTCGTGGAGAAATAAAGCAAGTTCTATTTTGGGTACATCTGAGTTTGCAGGGTAAATTCATCCCCCGCAGTGGTGAAGCACAGCCAGCCAGCCAGGCGGAGGTCAGCCACCCGCAGCTGTGCCCTCACGCCGCTGCCGCCCTGCAGAGGGTCCCCCGTCTCCTCCGTGGGCCTGGACCTCACTTACTACTTCCTCCCGCCCACATCATCACCTCCGGGCCTCGACTTGACCTGCCCTAGACCCCGGGCCTCATGCCTAGCCGCCCAGACTCTCCTCTCATCCTGGGTTTGCAGGCCAGCGGCTCCCAGCCACGCAGGCTCAGCCCCGTGCACTCTTGACTCGTGTCCTGGAAATCCCTCCTTCCTCTCTGGCTCCTGCGGCTGCCCGCCGGCTCCAGCTCTCCCCCGCCCGGCCCCACCCATAACGTTCTTGACATCTGTTTCGGTAGTGTTGAGTTCCTGCCTCTGTTTCTCCTGCCTCAGATGTACACGTGGCAGTATGTGGCTCCCGGAGGGCCTGAGGAGCTGGCAGGAGGAGGGAGCAGGCAAGGGAGTTGCCTGATTTCATCGCCCAGCCACTGATTCCTGGTTCTTCTTCTCCCCACGGCCGCTCAGTGAAAAGCATTTATGGAACCAGCGCCCTTCAGCACCCGCTGTGTGCCAGCTGCTGCTAATGCACAAAACACCACCACATTCTGTCCTCGCTCGGAACGAAACTGAGACTCACAGGGAGGAAGTGACAAGCCCAGATCACACCTGTAGGAAAAATAATGTCTGCTCTGAGGCAGGAGCTGTTTGAAGGAAATGAGGACAGAACCCCTGGGCCGGCTCCAGAGGCCACACACTCTGGGATTTGAGCTTCTCTGAAACTTCTCAAGCCTTGTCGCATGCACTTAATGTTTTCTGGGACAATCAGCATTAATTTCAGGGTTTTTGCCCCATTGTTAGTCCAGGGGTCCTGATTTGAGGTTCTGAAAATACAGTCACCCCTTATAGCCTTGGATACCCCCAAAGGCCTTGATGGGGCGAGAGAGGAGGGATTTGGATCCAATGTGACTGATAAGGACCATGAGGGGGTCCAGAGAGACTAGACCAGTTACCCAGCGCCCTCCAGTCCTTGAGTCAATCAGTGATGCCCCCAGGCAGAGCTGGCACAGGAGCCCACCTCCTGGCACCAGGCGGGCCCTCTTCCTGCTGTTAGAGAAAAGTCTTGTAGGAGTAACATGGCCTGGGAGACCCTTGGCCCGAGCTGGACCTCCCAGCTGGCTGCCCTCCTCCCGCCCCTCTGCTATAAAATCTCTTACCTCCTTCAAAGTCCCGTGGGCACATGGCCCTCTCCTCCAGGACGGCACCCACAATTCACCCACTCTCCAGGCATTCCATGTCCTCCTCTGGACCATGGCACAGCCCCGCCACTGCCTCCAGTCTCACCCTCTACAATGCATGCCCCACCAGAGCGATCCGCCTCTTAAATCAGCTCGAACCAGTAACCGTGTGGCTCAGAACCCTCCAGCTGCTCCCAGCGCCTAGGAGCTCAAGCCCAGACTTAGCCTGACATTCAAGGCCTTCCATGGCTTGGCCCCTATCTCTCCAGTCTCAAATCCCGCCCTGGTCTCTCTCTCTGCCTCCTTTCCAAATGCTTATCTAGCACACTGGTCTTTCTCACCACCCAGAACATAGATTGTGTTGTCCCACCTCCAACCCTTTCATCCCACTGTCCCCTTTCCCCGCATCATGTGTCTTTCAAACTCCTATTCATCCTCCCAGGCCCTGCTCAAATGTCCCCTCCACTAAGAAGCTTTCTCAGCCACCCCCCCCTCTGGAATTCTCCACTTTCTTCTCCATTCTCCCATGTGGCAAAGGAAGGAGCTCCTGTGTGGATCCTTCCCAGGAAGGCTGAGGACTTCCGGACACACCCTGCCCAAGCCCACAGAATGGATGCAGCACCCCATCCAGGCAACAGGCGACCGGGGACATAGCCACACTCAGCCACCTGCACCAGCTCTGCCCTGGTTTCAGCTCAGGTCACTGTCTGATCGCCCTTGCCCCTCAGCATCCCTACAGTCGCCTCAGGCCACCCAACCAAGCAATGGCGAAGCTGGGGGGAGGCCCCCTGATGCCCAGCCTGGGGTATTTGCCATCTCGTGGGGCTGCTTCTCCTCCTGGTCCTCCTCTCCCTTCCCTGTGGCCCAACATTTCAGCGGGGAAATATCACTTTTGAGATACTTAACTGAAAAGGATTGTCCCCAGGGTGGGGAGGTGTCCACAACCGTGTTTCCCCAGCTCGCTGGGGTCACCGGGCCTAAGTGTTGTGGATCTCCTGGGGGGCACTGTCCCCACAGGCCTGGCAGCAGGCTCGGGGGCCTCCGGTTTCCAGGGCCCCTGTCCAATTCCCGCTAAGGCCTTGCCTGTTGGGGGGTTCTCCACCACAGAGACCTAGAGGCTCTTACCACCCACCAAGGATGCGCCGCCAAGTCAGGAACTGGGATCCTGGGGGAAAGACGGGCCCAGGCAGACCAGAGGCCGCATCCGAGGCGCGGACGGGAGAAGCGTCTCCAGCGGGCCAGATGAGGCAACGCGGGAGCTACCAGTCTGGAGCCCTGAACGAATGTGGCCTGGAACTGTCTTCGGCCTTTGGCCTCACTTTGCGAGGGACAAACTTCAATCCTCCTGCAGGTGCTTGGCGAGAAGTTTCAAAAGCTTTGCTGCCTCAGCAATGAGCGAACTGCCCGTCCTCGTGACGGCCAGGACACAGGGCTCCCGCCTGGCAATGGGGGGTACGGGACCACCAGGGTCAGAGCAAGGGTGCTGGTGAGGCGGAGGAGGCACAGAGCCTGGACCAAAAGCGGGCCGTGGCTCTCTCCTCCTCCTCCGAGGAGCCTCTGCCCTGTTAGGGCTCCAGGGCGGGAGCTGCCAGGCCTTCAGGGTGCTGGGAAGCCTCCTTCAGAGGCCGGATGCCCTCCAAGGGAACGCAGACCCAAGTGTGTCCCAGCCTGGGCGGCTGCCGGGCCTGGCTAATCCTGGGGCGGTTATGATGGGTTTGTTCTCAGAGCATGCGCTTCCAAATGGTGCCCAGAAAGCCACGTAACACAGCAGCGTGACGCATGGCAGCACAGATGCCCCATCAAGTCAGCACGGGCAGTCGACACGATTACTTTCAGTATGTTTTTGTGAGCGGCCGCCAGGCTGTCCAGCCGCTCAGGACCTGTCGAAGCGGTCCAACTCCGGAGAACATCCACCAGCTCTCTCGTAAACGTTAAACCAAAACGTGAGAGAGAACCCCCACGGGAGGGGCTGCGGTCATGCCCCGGTCCCGAGTGCCTCGCTAGGACATTAACTCCATAAGTGTTCTCCGTGGGCGGGGCGGGGCGGTGACGGACTGTGCTCCCCACAGCAGCCTCCGTGCCTAGTTGGGCACCTAGCACACAGTAGGTGCTCAACAGGTGTGGTTCAAAGGATGAACATGGCGCTCACTGGGCAGCCCCTCTTCTAATCCTTATGGCCACCTCATGAGGTAGATGATCATTGTCCCCATTTTACAGACAAGGAAACTGAGGCTCAGGGATGTGCGGACTTTCCCGAGGCCACAGCCAGGGCCCGACATAGCAAACTCTGAGCAACTTCCACTCACCCCCAGGCACACGGGCTGCTGGAGTGACCGAGGGGCTGGTGTCCTTGTGAGTGGCGAGTATGTGGGGAGGAGCCCTAGGCTGCTTCGGTCACTCTGAGCCCCAGATCCAGGCCCCGGGCAGAAACCAGGACCAGCTGCCCTCCCAAGGAGGGGAGCGGAGCCCAGCAGAAAGAACGAGCCCTAATTGCCAAGAAGACACACATCCTTTAATCACGCCAGACAAGCAAGGCAGGGGCGAAGTTGGGCTGGGGCGGCGGGACAGCACTGGCCTTCGTGGCACTTGCTCAGGCCTTGCTGCCATCCCCCAGCCACGCACCATGCAGCCATGGCTCCCCTGGCCAAGTGAGCACCAGAGACCACCACCGGGACCACCTCTGCCCCGGAGTCTGCAGGAGCACCAATGGGTGGAGGCCGTCTCCCTCTGGGAGGGTTCAGGCCACCTGGGGTGGGGGGTGGGAAGGCTGGGGGCTGCCAGGCTGCTCCACCCCTGGAGAGAGAGGGACAGAAGGCCTGACACCTTTACTTGGCCTCAGCTTCTCCCACTGCCTCTCTTGGCATCATGGCTCAGAGGAGGGTCCCCCGACTGACCTGGAATGTTGCCCGCTTCAGTTCCCCAGACCTGCTGAGGGTCCAAAGCCAGGCACCTCCCGTGCTGGCCCACTGCCCAGTGGCGTCTGTCAAGGCAGCACCAGGCCAGAGGAGGCCCTGCTGGGCGGGAGCTGCCCACAAGGGCCTAGCACCTTAACAAAGCCCAGGAGCTGGGGGCACTGGGCCGGCGAGAGCACCCGGGGACAGACGGCAGTGTCTGACAGAGGCCTGGCGCCTGGGCAGGGCAGGCTGAGCAAGGCCCTGACAGCCCCATGAGGGACAGGGAGGGGATGCCGTGAGGAGGGCAGGAGCCCTCGCGGTTACCAAACCAGCTGGGCTCCCCCAGGGGCCCCCTTCACCCCAAAACACCGCAAGGCCCCAGGCCCTGCCCGCACAGCACCCTTGCCCTGACCAAGGCCCCTGTCGGGTTCACTTTAACAATGGGCGCTGGGCAGGAAGGAAAGGAGTGGGCTGGGGACCCTAGCCCACCAGCCTTGGGGAGCAGTGGGTAATGAGGGGCCCCAGTACCTGATGTCCAGAGCACAGACTGACTTGATAAGAGCCCCGTGAGTTTCTCCAGGTCTGGTTTCAGAACCCAGTGTCCCAGGCCTGGCTGGACTGGGCACTCACGGAGGGCAGGGCCTGTGTCTGGGTCACCTCAGCTACCTCAGAGCCTGGTGCAGAGTGAGCGCTCAGTGGGTGTTTGATGAATGAATAAATGAATGGCAGCTGCACAGGCGGGGGTGCAGAGGAGAGTGAGAGAGAAGGGGGAAGGGGCAAGAGAACAGAGGAGGAGGAGGAGTCCTAGAGGAATGAGAGAACTTAAGGATGTTGGGAAGATTCTAGAATGTTTGGAGGATCCCAGAATGTTCAGTGAGTACTCGAATGTTGTGAAGCCTCTAGAATCTGGTTACTCAAGTGGGATCTATAGACCAGCAGTGTCAGCATCACTCAGGAACTTACTAGAAATGAGAATCCTGGGCCCACTCCGCACCTGCGGAGTCAGAATCTGCAGGATCTCCATGATTCATAGGCACATTCGAGTTTGAGGAGTGCTAGTCTAAAAGGCTGGGAAAGTTCTAGAATTTTCAGGTTAGAAGGCTTCTTAAAATGTATCCAAGAGAGGAGAGGTGGAAAGAGGCTGGGAGGGGCGGTCCGGTGGAGGGGGGAAGAAGAGGGGGCCAGGAGAAGGCCGGTTCCCGGGGGCCTGCTTCACAGAGGCCACAGCGAGGCCCCTCTGGGGACGGACCTGCCCCCGCCACCCACGCCAGAGCTGCCCGCTCGAGGCACTAATCGTCCTCGGGCTTGATGAGGTGACCGCTGAAGGTGATGTAGGTGTCGACGTCGTCGCTGTAGACGGCGTTCTCGCGCTCGCGCTTGAAGAGCCGCACCCAGACGCGGTCGCCAGGCGCCAGGGCCAGCATCACGCTCTGGCTCTGCATGATGCTGCGGTCGCTGGGCTGCGCGTACAGGATGACGGCCGCCTCCTCGTTGTGCACGACGTGCACGTACGTCTCCTTGAAGTTCCAGCTGTGCACGTTGAGGCTGAAGAAGTAGAGGCCATGAAGAGGGGCGACGAAGTGGCCGGCGGCCAGGTCGAAGTGGCCGTCGGGGTTCACGAAGACCGTGTCGAAGAGGAGAGGCTGGAAGCCCTCGCTGCTGTGCAGAGCCGTCTTGCGGCCCACCGAGAAGGCCGAGAAGCGCGTCTGGCATGGGCCGCCCGGACTGCCCGCCTGCCCCTTGGCGCCCTTGGTGCCCTGCGGGCCGCGCTCTCCCCGGGGGCCCTCCTTGCCCAGCTTCCCAGGCGTGCCCAACAGACCTCGGTCCCCTTTGTCACCTGTGAGGACAAGATGAGGGGAAGTCAGGGCAGACACCCAGGCCTGCACTGAGGAGGCTCCTCTGCTCCAGAGGAGGAGCCAGCATTTATTGAGCACCTACTGCACACCAGACGTTGCCTCCCTGAACACCCTCTAAAGAAGATACCCACAGAGAGGTTAAGTGACTAGCTCAGGGACACACAGCTCAGGAGCAGGCGAGGCAGAACTCCAACTGCGGTCTGTCCCCACACCCGCCTGTTCCCCTCCCCAACAGCGAAGGTCTGACCGTGGGCTCTGGGAGGCCAGGCCCAGACCCAGGGGTCACATCAGCCAGCCAGACTCCAGTGGGGATGTAGGCTGTGGCTACTGCATTTGTGTTTCTGACCCAGAGAGGGAACCAAGGAAAATACCTTTTCCCCCCTGGAGGGAAGCTCCCGGACCAGGAGCCAGGCAGCCCTTGGTCGCCCCACTGTGTGACCTGGGGCATTCTGTGGCTGGCGTCTGGTTCTTTGTCTGCATCTTGGAGAGGAGCATGTCCACCACACAGGGGTGGAGCCCTCCACAAAACGCTCTGCGAACTCCGCAAATACGAGGCAGGGTGGATCACCCAGCGCTGCGCGGCCATCTCTGCCTGCCCTGGGGTCTGGTCACCTGCCCCCAGCCAGACATGCCTCTGCCCAGCCCTCGCTCCAGGCTGACCCTGAACACAGGAAGAGCAGGTGGCCACTGACATCCTGAGGGACCTGACCCCAGACATTTCCCGGCCGCCTTCCCGGTGCCTGAAACCTCACCTTCAGCCACACCCCTTTGAGTGAACTGGCCGGCCCATGCTGTCCCGAGGTCCCCTGTGACTGCCGCTGGGAAGAGTGGAGGAGGGGCAGAGAGGGGGGCACGGGCCCTGGAGGAGAGCCTGGAGAAAGGGGGAGGAGGGGCCCACAGCTCCGCGGAGGTCTGGCTTGGTGGCCTCGCTGGTGAACTCCCTGCCTCGTCATGTGCACAGGGCTTTACAGTTTGCAGAGCACCTGCTTCACCCTGGCCCCGAGGGGGTGGAGAGTGCTGACAGGAGAGGCTACCTTCTCCTTTTTACAAGTGAGGCAGGGAGCCCAGGGAGGGAGAGACCCCCACGGCGAGGAGCTGGAGAGCTGGTGCCAGCCTTCTGCCACAGCAGACTGCCCACCCGCCCCGGCGGGCAGCTAAGCCTGGCCCAGGAGCCGTGACGCGGGGCTTTGTAGGAGGACGGTGGGCGGGAAGTGCCGTCAGCAGGCAGGCACCTCCTCAGCCTCATGCAGGGGGCTCTGTCGCCTTGGGGAAGCTGCAATGTCGGGGGGCGGGGGGTGGGGGGAGAGGCATCCGCACCCAGGAAATCCCAAGGCCAGAAGGTCTCGGACGCCACCAAGCCTGGTGTGGGGTGGAACGGCCCTGTGGACACCTCAGGGACAGATCCTGGCTCCTCCCTTGACAACTGTGTGACCCCAGGAGATTGCCTCCCCTCTGGGAGCCTCAGTTTCCCCGTGTGCAAAGAGGGAGGAATGACAAAGTACAGACCTCGAGGGGGTGTCGTGAGCAAAGAAGGGGAAGGATGCCGAGGGCCCCAGCCCCGCGGTTCACGCCCCAGCCGCAGAAGTAGCTTCCTTCAAGTGAGATCTTAGAGGACAGGGAGCTGCTCTCACCTGGACGGCCTTAGTGGCCTCCACAGGTCTCCCTGCTTCCACCCTTGTCCCCTGCCGTCTATTCCTCAGGTGACATTAGAGGCATCCATTTGAAACCAAAGTTGCGTCAGGTCCCTCCTCTGCTCTAGCCCTCCCCTGCTCCCCATCTCACTCAGAGGAGAAGCCCAAGTGTGACCTGGCACCTGTTTCATCTCCAACCTCAGCTCCTCCCCTTGCCCCCTGCACCTGAAACACAGCAGCCCCACTCCTGCCTCAGGACCTTTGCACCTGCCATTCCCTCTGCCTGGAATGCTCTTCCCCAGATATTCACATGGCTTCTCCCTCCCTTTCTCAGTGAGGCCTACTTTGAGCACCCCAGGTGACAGGCCACCTGCCCCACACCTGAACTCCGATGATGCCCCTTACCCTGTGCCACCTTGTCATTTCCCTAGCATTTGTCACCATCGAACATTCCCTCTCATTGACCTGGATAAGACACATATTGCTGACTGTCTGGCTCCCCCGCCCCCGCAGAACAGAAGCTCCGGGGCAGTGGGCGTCCCCGCCTGATTTGTTCACACTCCATCCTGGAAATCAGAATAGTCCTGGCATACAGTAGGTGCTCAATAAATGTGTGAATGGAAGAAGGGGTCCGGGACAGTCTTCTGTCCTGCTTTCTCTTGCTCCCTCCACCTCACCTCCCCTGGCCGAGACTCTCGTGCCCTCCCTGTCCCTGACCAGGCCGGTCCAGCCGAGCTGCGGCGGGCGCTCACCCTTCAGGATGGTGATGTTGATGTAGGGCCTGACCTCCGGCAGCACGTACGGGAGGGCGGACGGCGAGGCCGAGGACAGGTCTGCAGCGTCGGCGGGGGCCAGGGCGTCCTCAGAGTCACAGCACCGCCGACAGTGCCCGGGGGGACTGGAGGCCACCGCTTCCCCAGAGGTGGGCTCCTCGGTAGGGACCCCAAACACCACGAGAGGGAGCAGGAGGACTGCCCAGAGGAGGCCCAGGGCAGCTGTCCCCATGGCGACCTGGAGCAGGAAGGAGGGGCAGAAACATGTCCAACTTAATGTATGCGCAGAGCCCGTGCGGATGCTGCCACCCACGGCCAGCGCGCTCCCGACACAACGTGGGAGGGAGCGTAGTGCCCCACGCGACCGGCAGGAAGACTGAGGCCCACACGACGAAGCAGGTGCTCCGGAGAGACTCGGGCAGGGCAGGGAGGCCGAGTGTCCCGGGACCCGGTCCGCGGAGGTGCCTGCCACTCCCTGGCCTGTGAAGGAGGAAGCCCCTCTGACGAGATCCACAGCCAGGGGCAGAGCAGGGTCCCTGGAGGCCTTTGCTGAGGCGGTGGGGAAGATGCCCAGCTGCCCCCATGAGATGGTAAAATGCTCTTCCCGCCCTCCCGCCTCCCTCGGGCCTGCTTTCTTCCCACTGGCTCCACCATCCTCCAGCAAGCAGCGCTCCAGGAGCAGCACGAGGGAGGGAGTGGGCCCTTGGGACAAACACAGAGGATTCTGCTGGCTTGTTCTCCAGAAGAGGGGACACGTGGCAGAGCCCATGGTCCGACACTGGAGCACCACGGTCCTGACAAAGGAGCTAGAAGGCCCCTCTACTTGAGCAGACAGCAAGCAGCATCCATGAGAGAAAACGCAGGGGTTACACCCGGTGATGATGTTACTGCATCAGTGGGAAGTCGGGCAAGGATGCTGAAGTGTAGACGGCAGGCCACTGCTAGCCTACACAGTGCCTCTGTACAAGGAAGAAGAAGGTGCCACTCTAGAGGGACAACTTAGAAATAAAAGGAAAGAAGACCCTTTTGGAGGAACGTGACACTGAGGAAGTGTAGCTCTGCAAGGGCTGGTGTCAGTCCACCTCCCCTCTCAGCATCTTTGTGCAGTCAACAACCTGCACAACTCAACCTCACACAGAAGTCCTGCATGGAAGGCTCTGGAGAGTTAATTCATTGGAAGGTGGTGTGTCAATCATCATAGACCTGCCAACCAGCTGCCCAGGTGGTAAACTGGAATTAAGGGGCAGGACCGGGAGGTCTGGAAAATCCAAAAGGATCAGAGAAGTCCAAGGGTTTGTGAGGGTCTGTCTTTGGCCTTGGCCAAGAAGGGATCCCGAGTTCCAGGAGAGGGGAAGGAAGCCGCCTGGACAGCAGCGCTGGAAGCCGGCCAGGCCGGGTGGGCGGGAAGCTGGGCAAAGCGCCTTTGAGGTGGCGGCAGGCTCTGGGGGCTGGCGCCCGGTTATCACAGGATCAGAAACTCAGCTTTTGAAACCAGATGGGTTTTTACACTTCTGGTGTTTGTTTATTTCCTTTTTGCTCTCCTTTAACATTTAGTACAATTCAAAAATATTTTTCTGTGGTTAATACATGTAGAAAAGGTAAAATTATTATTTTTTTTAAATGCCATGCTGTCTCTGCTCAGCACGGAGGTAAGAGCTGGGCTTTAAAGGGCCAGGAGCCCTCTCCCCACACGCCACCCCCACTCCCTTGGGCTGGATGGGAGCTCCCCCACCCCACCCCCACATCCAGATTATCACCCTCATTTTTTGTCTGTAAATTACACATCCTGGTGGTTTTGAGAAGAGCAAAAATCCCCTCTTTTTCCTGGCCGTAGATGTGACCTCTTGGAGAAAGGCGAGGCCTAGAGTCAGACCTGAAATCCCAGAAGAGTTGACAAGCTGTGTAACCTAGGACTAGTGGCTTAACCTCTCTGGGCTTCCTGCTCCTTGATACTTACAAGGAGATGACACCACCACCTTCCTCCCAGGTTATTTGGGAGGATTTAAACGCAGGGAAAGGGCCTGGCTTGTAAAAGACTCCTAATAAAGTTTGTCCTTCCTCTGCCCAAGACGACCACTTCCATGTGCCTGCACAGGATAGGAAGAACAGAACTTCTCCCAGAGGGTGGCCCTGTCTGGGGATCTTTCTGTTGGCCCCGGCCCTGGATGGGAGTCAAAAGCTCTGAGACATGGAACTGTGACCCAGGGGGCAGGAAGCAGGAAGCCAAGCAGCCTTAAACAAAAGAAAGAATAACCACAGCCACATCATTGACTGGCCCTGGGGGATGGTGCCAGGCAGGGAGCAAGTGTGAGGACCATGCCACAGGGGGCGATGTGGGGGTCCCTGCTGCCTCCACTCAGGAGCTGGGACCTTCTGGGGTCGGGGGAGGGCCAGACCTGCTGATCTGAGTTAGTGTGTGTCCAGGCAGCGGTGGGCACGGGCCGGAGCAGCGGACGACAGCCCTTGGCCAGGGCTGAGGTCTCAGGCACAGGAGAGAACGGGGAGGGGAGAGCCTAGAGGGCTGGCCGGGGTCCCAGCGAGAGAGCAGGACCTGAGAGCGTCCAGGAAGACAGGAGGGAGGATAGACATTCCAGGCTCTGACCCCAGCCCCCTTGGCCCGGCTGGAGGAAGCTGAGGCGCCTCCCACCACTCACCCTGTGTCCTGCGCCTCACACAGCGGCTGCCGGACCCCCGGCCTCTGGGCGGCCTCTGGCTCCTTGGCCCATGGCTGCAACCACAACTTGTAGCTGGCCCAGGCCCCCAGGCCCAGCCGAGGAGGCAGGGAGGAAGGGATGGAGGCAGGGCGGAGGGAGGGCGGGCGGGCGGAGGGAGCGGGCTGAGCTGGCTTCCCACTTCCCTCCTCCTGGCTCCCTCCCCTCCAGCCTCTGGGTTCAGCGGAGATAAAAGGAGCGCTGGATTTCCTTTGCTTAACTCTTTGGTGGTCCAAGGGGGTCTTGGTCGATTCAGAGGCCCAATAAAGTCAGAGCAGGAAGGGGTCTGATGCCCCTGATGGGCGGGGTGGGAAAGCCAGGCGGGGAGGGGGCGGGGCGGAGCCCCCCTCCGATGCTCAGGAGGCCGGGGCAGCGCTGGAATCCCCCTGTCCGGGCTCCAGCCTGAGCTGAAGAGCTCACTCACTGCAGGATGCAGAGTGGAGCGGGCACAGGCACCAGCCCAGCAGCCTCAGGTTCAAATCCTGCCAGCGCCACCCACTAGCCAGTGACTGGGGCCAGTTCCACACCTCTCAGACCTTAGGCGCCTGTGGAACTCCAGCCCCCTGCCCCATCCATGCCGGGTACAGGGGAAGCTCAGTAAACATTTGCTGAGTGAAGGTGTCACCTCCTCAAGGGATCAGGAAACGGTGGCAGCCAGGTTAATACCCCCACCCCAAACAGACACCAAAGTCCTCCTCCTCTGCCTGGAATTTTGCCATGATTGATCCATCCTTCTGGTCTATAGAGCCAACCCCCCCATGGAAATGACCCCCAGGAAGTTCGCAGGAGGGCAGCCTGCACGTATGCCCTGGGCCTGGGCGGGGTCCCACCTCAGCTTCCCTCTGGTTGGGCTGTGGGAGGTCTTGCCAAGGCTGCACCCTGGTTCTCTCTAGTCAGAGACCACTCCCTGTGCAAAGACCATCTCCAGTGTCCCCAGCCCTCCAGCAGCCTCTCAGCTACCTGTGTTGAGTGCTTACTGCCTGGACCAGGTTTCACCTTTGCAGGGCTTTTGGTACCCAGAGGGCATTTACATCCATTATTTCCTAGGGAGCTAGAGTCAGGGATGCTACTCGCCTGAGGTCACAGAGCTAGTGAAAAGGAACCAATGGAAGCGCTCTCCATCCCCCTGGAGTTGCCAGGAAGGCACAACTGGGCAGGGTTGTGAGCTAAGGCTGCAGTTCAGGGTCTGTTCCCTGGGAAGAGAGAGCCGGTGACATTATCACCCTCAGGAGGCGCGGGAATGCAGAGATCGCTTGAAGTCTGGGGCTTTGGGCTGTAAACCCCTGTCGGCACTCACAGCTGGGCAAAGTGTGGAGGGTGGAACAGCCCCGGGGCTGTGTCCTCGACCAGCTCTGTCTCTGGGTCTCAGTTTCCTATTCATTTTGGGGAAAGCAAACAGAAAATATCAGGCCTGGAAAGATCTTTAGAGATGATCTAATCCAATTCCTTCAGCTGTCCAGCAGGGACACTGTGACCCAAGGAGGGCAAGTCTTTGGCTCAAGGTCACACAGCCACCTGGAGTCCAAGCTGGGACCAGAGCCAGACTCTCCCAACCTCTAGCCTGGCATGCTTCCCCGTCCCGAGCCCGCAGGCAGCCCCCCAGGCCTGTTTAGGGGCCCAAGGGGTCCAAAGGAAAGCAGATGGACGACTCTGACGGCTGGGAACACTGTCAGGTCCACACCCCACGTGGCCGTGCACTCCACGTGGCCCTGCCCCAGGCAGCATTCCCAGGGCACAGGGCCAGGGCTGCAGAGGGCGGGAGCCCAGGGGAGCCACCCCCCAACACTGCTGCCACCAGGCAAAAGGGCTGAGTCAGCGGCACCGGAGCGGGAAACTGCTCCTGGCTGTGTGTGTGCTCGCTCTCTGGCTTAGAAAGCCCAGCAACTGAGGAAAGGGGGAAGGGAATGGGAGACGGGTGGGGGATGGGGAGCAGCAGGTTGGGGACAGAGGCATGGCTTTGTCCAGGGCCTATTGTGTGCCTGGCACTGGGCTCCATGCCACCCTCAACGGCCCCTCTGCAGGGAGGGCTGCTCATCCTCCTGAACAGGTGAGGGGTCGAGGCCTGAAGAGGCACACACTCGAGGCCAGGCTCCTGGGCCAGCCCCTTTGGCTCCCAGCTACGTGGACACCCCAGAAAAGGCCCCTTGTCCCCCTTGGTCCAGGATGCTGGCTGGGGACAGGGCAGACAAGAGAGCAGGACTCAGGAATAGTACACTGTAATATTTTTCCACCATGCCTCAAACCCCTCCCTTCGTTTACCATCCCTGGTCTCCCTGCCATCTCAAGGATCCCGTAGCACACCCCTCGCCCTGGGGCAGACACACCCGGTTCTGTCCAAGTGCCCCCTGCTTCTAGCCGTGTCACTGAGCCTTGGTGTCCCTGGGCTAGAGGGACATGAGGAGGCCAAGACCATCTGAGCAGCCTGTGGGACCCCCCCCCCCAGGGGGAACTGCAGACCGGCCACCCACAAGTGCCTGGCTAAACCCCGAGCACGGTGAGGGCAGGACCCGTTCTCCTCTCCTCCTGTGCAGAGATGAGGGAAATAAGGCACCGGCTCACCGCCGCTCAGGACCAAGCTCCAGCCACATCCACCGTTCAGCCCAGGGCTGGGAAAAGGTCTACAGGTGGTGACATTTAGTGCTTACAAAGCGCGGGAACCCTGCCTGTATTCAAAAAACAAAACGTGTGCCTGTCAAAAAGCGAGAGAACAGAAAACACGATGGTTCCTGGAGTCAGCTACGCAAATTGTCAACGGCAAGTCACCGATCTGACTGTTCAAGGACAGCCACCAACTAAGAAACCAAACGAAGGGGACCGTGAGCGCCACCTGCTGGGGACAGACCCGCGCGGCGGCTGCGACGCTCGCCGTCCCACCAGCATCATGCGAGCTGGCGATGCCCCCGTCCGGGGGTCTAGGCGGCGAAGCGGGAAGGAGGGGCAAGACGCAGGGCGATGCCCCCGTCCGGGGGTCTAGGCGGCGAAGCGGGAAGGAGGGGCAAGACGCAGGGCGATGCCCCCGTCCCGTCCCCGTCTAGGCGGCGAAGCGGGAGGGAGCGGGAAGATGCAGCTGCCTCCTGCGAGCCCACCCCCCCGCAACGGGCGGAGCGCCGCTCGCTGGGCTCCCCGGGTCCACGGAGCCCTCCTTTGACTAGCGGGGTGGCCCGGGTGACCTTCGCTCTCTGGACTCAGTTTCTCCGGCCTGGGCTTTCAGCAACCCATGTCTGATAGGGGCGTCAGTCCGAGTTGGGCGAGTTTAATCCCATTTTACGGAAGGGGAAACTGAGTCCCCAAGAGACCCAGAGAAGGGAAGAGCCGGCGCCGTCCCAGGCCCTCTGGACCCTGACGAGGACCCCGCTAATTGCTACAGACGGGGAAACTGAGGCTCAGGGAAACAGGGGCTGCAACCGGCGCCCTCCAGACGGCCGACCAGCCAGGACGCTGGGGTCGCCCAGGCGCGTGGGAGGGAGGCCAGCGCCAAGCCCCTGCTCTCGGCTGAATCAGAGCAGCGACGCCCCCACCCCAGGCCCGGAGCCCCTCCGTCCCCACCGGCTCCGGCCGTAGGCACTGGGAAGAGTGCGGCCACGCCGGGCACGGCCAAGAGCTCAGGCAGGCCGGACCCCGGTTAGGGAAATCCCCCCCGCGAGGCACCAGGAAACCGCGCCGCTCCGGGCCAGTCCCGACATCCCGGAAGCCGCAGGGCCGAGCCGCGGCGGCGCTGGGGAGGGGCCTTGGCGAGTGCAGCGCCCAGAGGAGCCGAGCAGACCCGAACATGGCCGAGCTTGGCCGAGCAGAGCCGAGTCCGGCCGAGTGCTGCCGACGACAGGCGAGCACAGCCGAGTCTAGCCGAACCCAGCCTGTCCCGCCGAACATAGCCGAGTCTGGCCGAGTCCGGCCGAGTGGAGCCGAGTGGGGCCGAGTCTGGCCGAGCGGAGCCGGCGGCTAGGGGGCAGTCCCGCGGGGGCCCCCTGCCGGACACAGAGCGCAGCGCTGGCTCGGCCGGAGCCAATCCGCCGCCTCCCGGTGCTGCGACAGTGCGGGCAGGGAGGCCAGTTTATGGATGGGGAAACTGAGCCTCCGAGGCTGGCCCCTGGGCAGGCAGAGCTGGGAGGTGGTGGCGCTGGGTTTGAACCGAATTGCGTGGCCGATTGCTCACCCGCCGCTGCCGCCCGTGGGCTTTGCACTCCCATAATTGAGGCCATTTACTAGGGCCAGAGAGGAGGAGGATCCCTGTCCGACGAGCGGGCATGAGGCCCGGGCCTCCTCTTTCCGACGGAGGAGCGGAGCAGGCAGGGCCAGCGGCCCCGCGTGCAGATGGTGACCCAGCGCCTGGCCACGAAGCGACAGCGGGGCCGGAGGACGGCGGCCTCCCTGGCCCCCACCCGCAACGAGACGCTGCAGAGGACGTGGCTGTGTCCCCGGGTGTCTGGGGCCCTGGAGGGTGGGACCCCAGCAGAGGGTGGCCCGGGCACCTTCTTCCAGCCCGTGAAAAAGCGAAGGCAGCCTTGCCCTGCATGCACACATGTGCGGGAGGGTGTGCCTGTCGCTCAACCCCGTGTCCACACCACCTTAGCCTGCCAGGCGGCCTGTGCGGGGCTGCAGGGGTGGCTGCAGGGTGGCTGGGCCTCTAGGAGGCTACCGAGGTCCCCATGAGGTCTGGGCTGCCCCTCATGCCTAATGTGTCTTGCCAAGGGCATCATCTGCCCCTGTCCAGTGGCCACTGGGGAGCTGGCACCAGCGGCCTCAGAGCTCTCTGCACCCCCAATGTCACTGCTGTCACCCTGGCCCTCATTCTTGTAGTTTGTAAAAACTACAGACACTGGCCTGGGGGCTGGGAAAACAGGGTTCTTGGTCCTGCCTCTCGTGCAGTGACCCTGGGCAAGTCACAGGACCATCCCCGGCCTCACTGTCTTCAGCCGTAAAATGCAGATCAAACCTGCTCTTAGTACTTGGCTGGCTCCCAGGCCTCCCTCCCGGGACACAAACCCCAGTTCCCTCCTTACACCCCGTCCTGCGGAGACTTCCACCCTGGGATGGATTCTTGCTCTCCTAAAGCCCTTCTCACATTTATTCAACACATAGACCCACAATGCACCGGGCATTCTTCCAAGCTGTTGATAAATATTCATTCATTTAAACCTCCTAACAGTACATGCATCTGCTCTCATCCTCATCTCAGAGAGCAGGAAACTGAGGCACAGAAAGGTTAATCAGCTGGCTCAAGGTCAGACAGCTGGTGGATGGATGAGCTGGAATTCAAACCCAGGCAGTTCCAGAGTCCGGGGACTTCCAAACTGCCTCTTTATCTCTTATCTTCGCTGCGACTTCCTTCACCCCTGAGAGACGGGCCTCGTCCTTCTCTGCCCTCAGCCTTTGGCAGTTGGCAGCCGCCCAGCGAACACGTTGAATGAAGGCATGAATGAGTTAGTCGCCGGGAGGCCCGGAGAGCAGGGCCCTTATCTCGGTTTTGCAGGTGGGGAACTGTACCCGTCGGCTCCGGCTGCCATGACAAAGTACCACAAGCTACGTGGCTTAGACAACAGAACGTTATTTTCTCCTGGTTCTGGAGCCGGAAGATCCGGGAGTCGGGGCTGGCTGCTTGCTCCTGAGGCTGAGAGGAAGGAGCTGCTCCGGGCCTCACTCCTGGCTTCTGCGGGCTTGCTGGCCATCCTTGCTGGTCCTTGGCTTGTAGAAGCATCTTCTTTGTGCGCGTGTCTGTGTTCAGATCTTCTCTTTTCTGAAGGACAACAGTCATACTGGGTTAGGGGCCCACTCCGCTCCAGTAGGACCAGTAGGACCTCCTCTTAACTACTTACATCTGAAAGGACCCTGTTTCCAAATCAGGTCCCATCTGGAGGTCCTGGAGGTTGGGACCTCAGCAGAGGAATTCGAGGAGGGGATGCAATTCAGCTGACAACAGGAATGAAGCCCCCAGGAGGTCCTGCCTGACACACGTCTACCCCTGACTTAGGCTCCCCTTGGCCTCTCTCCCCTTCGTCCCCTGCCCTCCTGCAGCCTCAAGGCCTCAGTGCACACAGGGCCCCCGCCTGGCACACGCACAAGCAGCCCTCTGCTCTCAATGCAGCCTCCCACTGACGCCTCCCCCCAACGGTGCCCCTAGAGCACCCTGCACTTCGCTCCCCACTGGAGAGTGACACAGTCACTCATATGGCTGCCCATGAGCCCCAACAGCACCAGTGCCGCCTCTGTTGCCCTCCACTGTACACCGCCCAGGGTCAGGGCCGTGCATACCATCGGTGCTCAGAAAATCTTTGACTTAATGAACTGTGCCCAGAGAGGTGAAGTGAATGGCCCAAGGCCACACAGTAGGTTTGTGGCAGAGTGAGCCTAAGGTCCACGCCTCCTGACTTTGGGTCCCATGGCTTTTAGGGGCTGCATTTTCCCCATAGCCTTCCAGCGGTCCCACCCAGCATCTCACCAGGGCCTGCCAGTGACAGCGGAGGACCCTGAGGGCCTTGGCAGGACGTGGCCTTGCACAACTCCACGGAGCGCCCCTCACATTACAGCCTGGGGTTCTTGCTGCTTTTAGAGCCTTTTCTTCTGTATCTGGAGTCCTGTGGAGCCCAGGCTGTCACCTTCCCATGGGACAGTGACCTGTCCCCCCCTCCCCTTGTAAGTGAGGAGCGCCTGAAGCCCTGGGGCCTCAGCTCCCCCTACCCCAGGCCCTGCGGCCTCCCAGCTCCTCACCGCTGATGCTGATGCTGATGCTGATGCATGAAGTCCTGGTCCAGAGCCTGGTGACCATGGGCTGTTGCCTGGCAACCGCCTCTGAGAGACAAGTTCAAGGTAAGGCCCTGGGTCTGAGCAACTTGGATGTCTGGAGAGGAGGAGTCAGGCAGAGAGGGTCATCACCACCCCTTCCTGCCTGCTCAAGCTCACAGCTCCAGAAGGCGCCCCCACCTTCACCCCTGCACTTCCCATAACCCACAGTTCCAGCCACCAAACCCCCGGGCAAGCTCCTCCCGTTCCCCCCTGCTCCTCCCTCTGTTCATTCAGGGGCCCCACGTTGCACAGATCCAAAGGAGGCTAGAGGGGCCGGCTCCCAACACAGCCCCACCTCTGGAGGGACAAGGCAAGCAGGACACCCACATGCCCACAAGCACATAAGCGTGCACAGGCAGTGACACACAGTGTCGGGGGGAAGGCCTGGGGGTGTGGGATCCAGAGGGGGACCGTGGCCCAGGCGCTCATCCCACACAACTCTTGGCCCCCAGAGTCCCTCTGCTCCCACCCTATGCACACCTGTCCCCCACACACAGCAGGTCCTTGGGGTTAAGTTCCCATACTCGTTCACTCATGGATATGGCTGAGATGCCCTGAGCACCTACTATGCGCCCGGCACTGGGCTCACACACACACACCTCCAGTCTGCTGTTATTGCTGCCTGGCCGGCCTCCCCTTGCCTGGTACTCTGTCCCTACCTCATTGGTCAGGCCAAACTGTCCATCACAGTATTCCCACCTTCTCTCTGGCAGGAAAAATGGGCACATGACCCATACCTGGCCAATCATGGCACTCTATCACTTTGTCTTTGGTGATTGGCCCAAGGCACCATCATGTGACCCAGTTGGAGCCAATCAGCTTTCTTCCATGAGATTTGATATTTGGATGCAGGAAGAGTCTATCTAGTGCTTTTGGATAAGATCTGTAAGGATGTAGGCTGAGGCTTGTTGGGGCATCTTCCATGTCCCCTGGAGGACTGGGACTCTGGGAGGCCACACGCCAAGAGACCTGGCCACACAGAGCTGGAAGATGGATAGAGGGAGCATCCTGATAGAGGTCGAACCCATGCACATGCCCATCCACACACACCCATCTAGACACACAGCATCTGGCAGAGGAAATGGCCCAGGCCACAGCTGTTGTCATGTGTCACCGTCTTTATTGACAAGAGCTAGGGGCAGAAGCAGCAACAGATTTCCCTGGGGGCCTCCCAGCCACCCTGCAGAACGCGGTCGCCTGCCCCAGGAATCGGGTGGGAAGGCAGGGCCAGCCAGGGATGCTGGAATGCTAGGGGGCCCTCTTCCCTCGGAGCCCCAGATCCTCCTCAGGGGAACCCCAGACTGAGAGCTGGGCCTCCAGCCTCCAACCTCCACATAAGGTCTGGTTTTGTGAACTTCCTTCCCCCTGAGGGGGCCCATCTCTCCCCCAAGCCCCGCCTCCCTGCTCCTTGGCCCCAACTCCCCTTTGGTCGTGTCCTGCAGTGTTTTCAGTCCCAAAGGCTGGAGACATGGAGGCCGCTTGGTGGAGGAGAAGGGGGTGTAGGCCGAGCCTGGCAGGGGGCCGCCTCCGTTTTATAATCTGATGCGCCCCACCCCCACCCATTGCAGTGCACCAGTCAGTTCACCCAGCAGGACTCATTTTCCTCCCACACCCCAGGAGGCAGGCAAGCTGGGACAACCACCTCCATTTTATGATGGGGAAACTGAGGCCCAGAGAAGTCAAGGCTAACCAGGATCCTGAGGTGCACTGAAGATCTAGGGCTCCCAATTTGTGGTTCTCGTGCTGTCCCTGAGGATGCCCCACCCTCTGCAGGGTGGTGGGCTGGCAGATTTAGCCCGAGGTCCCTCCCTCCCCGGGGCCAGTCTCACTGTGGCTCTAAGGGGTCGTCTCTGGGAGCGAGTGCAGGCTGGTCCATGGCCAGTCTTGGACAGTGGCCTCTTCTGTGGTCCCGCTCCATCCTCCTCTTGTTTCCCCTGGGCTTCCCGGAACTGTAGCCCCAGGGAATATAGAGGATGGGGAGTTCTGCTCCCTGACCTGCGGGGGGCGCACCATTCCTCCCACCCTCCCTGGGAGCCAGGCCCCGCTTCTGGGCTCCACCCCCAGGCTTCCCTCAAGGCCCTGCCTTCTTCCCAGCACCAACCAGGTCCCAGCCCTGGGGCTTTCAGAGCATTTGCTGTTCCACCCTGATGACATCCTCCCTTGAGATTGATCAGGCCAGGGGTCAGCAACCCAGTGTCATCGATGCTGCAACAGGGCTCAGCCCAGAGGGGCCAAGGACAGCTCCAAGGTCATGGAGCAGATGTGTCCTCCACCCTCCTCCTACTCCTCCCTCCTGTTCCTCTTTCCTCCTGCCCTCTACCCACCCCCATCCTTTTGCTCTCAGCACCGTTCAGACACTCTTTCTTTCCAGGCCCGTCTGCCTGGGCTGGGTCCCTGCCTTGGGCACTGGGAGGGGAGGAACAAGGATGCTTCCTCCTATGAGGGGGCTCCTGGAGGTCTCAGAGATCCTGAGATGCCCTCCTACAGCCACAGGACACAAAGTGAGCTGGTCTGGGGATTGGTCAGCTGCCCTCAACAGAGGCTAAGCTAGGTTTTGGGGGGCCTAAGCTTATGCAATTTGGGGTCCCTCTTAAAATTACAAGTACAAGATTAGATGCAGGACCTCAGAAGGGCCCGAGCAGTAGGGGACCCTGAAGCTGGACTTAATTAGCTTCCCGGATAATCTGCCTGTCTCCTCGTGTCCAGACGCACAGGAGCCCTGGCACCAACTGTCTGGGCCAGAGGGCCTGGAGGTCATTGGGTTGTTCAGCTGGTGAGGCCTGAGGTCCCGAGGGGAGAGCCCTTGCAGCACGTAGGGAGAGCTGACACAGGCCCTGGGCAGTCTCAAACCCTCCTCCTACTAGGTAGGACTTCTCTTTGGGGCCCCAGTCCAGCTGCCTGTGAACCTGGGGCCCCCGTCCCTCTCCCGGGAACCTGACTCAGCCCAGGAAATCCAGGCCTTGGCTTATCCCTCTGGGCCAAGACCCAGGCTGCTGCCCCAGGATGCTCTGTCTCTGAGCGAAAGGCCAGTCTGCACCTGTCCCCTCCACCTGGGCCTGACTCAGGAGGATCAGCCCCACACTGACGCCCCTCCAGACTTCCCATCTGACAGAGCTCATCCAGGCTGAATACTCCCATCCCTGAGTCACAGAGGACAACACGAGGCCCAGAGAGGGGACGCTGACCCATCCAAGGTCACACAGCGAGTCCCAGCAGCACTGGGATCAGAGCCCAGGCGTCCAGACATCCCATCACGGGCCCCTGGCACCTCAGGCGGCAGGCCCTAGGCGCACCCACAGCCTCCACCCGGTGCTCAGGCCGCCCTGGTGCTTGCAGGCCCCTACAGATAGCTGATGTGCAGTGTGCCTGACTTCTCTCCAGCTGAGGGCTCTTGGGGTAGGAACAGCTGCTCCTTGCCGGCCGTGCTGCTGGCCGGCCGCTCCTGCCCGCTGGTGCCCGGCTGTGTGATCCGGCTGACCCGGTCCTTCTTCCCTTTCCTCTGCCCTTGCTTCCCTGCCCCCTCCTCCCCGTCCTTCTGCCCATCCTCTTCCTCCTCCTCCGTCTTCTCCGGAGGCCCCTCCGGGGGCTCCTGGCTGCGCACACGGCGGGAGGGCCGCAGCAGGACCCTGCGGAAGCCCTGCTTGAAGCGGTAGGAGAGGAAGCCGTAGAGGATGGGGTTGGCGCAGCTGTTGGCATAGGGCAGCGCCACCACCAGGAAGTAGAGGCCGAAGAAGGCGGGCTCCTCGGGCAGCGGGCACACCACGTTGATGATGTTGAGCACGTAGAAGGGCATCCAGCAGAGGACGAAGAGCGCCACCACGGCCACCACCATGCGTGTGACCCTGCGCTCGGAGCACCGCCGCTGGCACGAGGGCGCCCGCACCCGCCGCCCCGCCGAGCGCACTTTGACCACGATGAGCAGGTAGCAGAGGCAGATGACCAGCAGCGGCCCGAAGAAGCCCAGCGCAGCCGTGTAGATGATGAAGCCAGCTCGCCAGGCCGCCGCCGGCTCCGGCCATTGCATGTGGCAGGTGCTCATGCCACGGGGCACACCCGAGAAGACCACCACGGGCAGCACCACCACGGCTGAGGCCACCCAGACGGCCACACTGACCGTGCGGGCCACGGGCGCCGTGCGCCAGCGGGCCGAGCGAGTGGGATGCACCACCGCCAGGTAGCGGTCCACGCTCATGACGGTGAGGCAGAAGATGCTGGTGAACTGGTTGATGCCGTCCACGGCCATGACCAGGCGGCACATGAGGGAGCCGAAGGGCCAGTAGGACAGGGCATTCTGGGCAGCCAGGAAAGGCAGCCCCAGCATGAAGAGCTCGTCAGCCAGCGCCAGGTTGAGGATATAGACGTTAGTGACCGACGGGCTGGCCGTATGCCGCAGGACCACGTAGATGACCAGTGAGTTGCCCAGCAGGCCCACCACACACACCACCAGGTAGACCAGTGGGATCAGAACACCGCTGATGGCGAGCCCTGTCGTGCTCGGGTCCGAGGACACATTTCCCAGGGTGACATCCAGGGGCCAGGCTGAGGAGGTGTTCCCAGGTTCCGAGGTCATGGGCACCGATGAAGCATAACTGGGGGTGTCCATGGCTGAGAGGAGGGCAGTCAGCAGTCAGCTACTGGCCTGGAGGATGGAGGACACAGCCCGGTCATGGCAGAGGATGGCTTTCTCTCCACTGCCCCTCCCCCATCACACTGAACTTGAAGACTGACTGTGTGCCCGGCCAGAGTTTGGCATGTACCAGCCCATTCACTCTGCACAGCAGGGCAAGGTAGGCTGGCAGGGTATTCCCACTTCTCAGATGAGCAAACTGAGTCTCAGAGAGGGGAAGTGACCACCGTGTATCACACAGCTAGGGTGTGGTGTGGGACACGGGCTTGCCTCCCTCCAAAGGGCAGGGACCAGCGCTGGCCTGTGCGCCACTGTGTCCCTTTGCCTGTGCACACGGGTGCTCCACAAATGTCCAATAAAGGAATGAGTGGATCATTCAATTGGCTGATGACAACATAAGTCTTTTCCTCTGAATGAGCGCTTTCAAACATTTTTGACACCAACGCCTTTTACGTTGCAACCCATTGAATGGTTTCATAACACAATAGTTGCCCCTTCTCCACATGACGGCCTCAGCTGTCAGAGCCCGGAGTGCCTGGCCCGCTGCTGCAGACTGAATGTGCCCCCCTTAATTCATGTGCTGAAACCCTACCTCCCAGTGTGATGGTATTGGGGGGGCCTTTGGGAGGTGATTAGGTCGTATGTGTGGAGCCCTCATGAATGGGAAGAGTGCCCGTAGGAGGGAGACCCCAGGGAGCTCCCTTGGCCCTTCTGCCATGTGGGGACACAGCAAGGAGATGGCTGTCTGTGAACCAGGAAGTGGACCCTCACCAGACACCCAATCTGCCAGCGCCTTGATGTTGGGCTTCCAGCCCCCAGAACCGTGAGCGATACATCGCCGTGGTTTATACGCCACCCAGAATGGTATCCTGTTACAGCGGCCGGAACGGACTAAGGCAGCCGCCAACGGGTCTCACTCTCACATTTGACAGACACTACTGCAAATCACAGGTCCTTGACCTTGAACCTGAGTCTCTAGATGAACCTCAGAGGATCTGTGAGCCTGTAACATTCCGGTGAAAAGTAATGCATCCACGTCTTTTCTGGGCAGGCCCAGAGCTTTCATCAGATTCCGAATGGAGTTAAGAACCCCAGGCTCAGGAATGTCCCTTCCCCTGAGAGTCGCTGTTGGGGACCCCTGCAGCCCAGCCCAGCCCACTGTGCCTCCAAAAAGGCCTTGCCCGGGCCGGTTGGCTGTGAACCTGGGTGCTGGTGGCCGGGCCCCCTTCTCCCCCAGGGCCGACTTGTGCTGGAGAAATTCACAACGTGCTGGCGGTACGTACACGGACAGCTGCCTCCTCCCGCATCAGTGCCGCAGGCTTCCCTGAGAAGAGGGCGTTCCGCATGGGTCTTGAAGCACGAGTAAGAGCTTGCCCACGGGCACAGTGGGACCCAGCCTCCCCACTTACTTCATTAGTACCTTTCTCATCATACCTCTGGCGTATCCTAAGGAGCTGGGACTCTGCCAGGCTCCCCTGCCAGACTTGATGCTCCCTAGGTTGGAGATGCTCCCACTCAGCTTTGACTCTTTCCCTCAACCCCAGCTCCGCGTCAGTGTGTGAGGCATCGAATGAATCAGAGGAACCCAGAGTGGACGATTCTTAGTGCAGAGCAGGGGTGCACTGCTGCTGGTAGAGACTGAGGCCCCGGGAGAGGCGCTGCCCCGGGATTTGGCAGCCGCCCTCGGCAGAGCTTCCCGGCTCACAGGAGGCCCAGTTAGGGGCCAAGGCTGAAAGCAGGGCCTCCTCTGAGACCCAGACCTTCCCCTGCTCTTTTGTCTTAGTGACACCCTCACCCCGTCCCTTGGCTCTGGGCTGTCCCCTGACTCTCCTCCAGAAACCCCGAGGGAGAAAGAAGTCCCTCAGAGGACAAGCCTTTCCTCCAACACCCGCGGCCCACTCACCCTGGGCCTGAACCGCCTCCAGCGAGACCCTATCCGGACACTGCTTTTAAGGTGCAAAGCTTCTGGAAGGGGAGGCACCCCCAACTCGAGCAAACGCCTCTGGGTGGGTGAGTCCATCTGGGTGCCCCTGCCCAATGACCCCTGCCTGGTGACCTGGGCCGTCAAGGGCTCTGAGCACCAGGCAGGACAAGGCTGAGAACCATACCCCAGCCTGGGGCTCAGAGCACCCCTCGCTGCTGCTCCAAGCGGGGGGGAGACCCCCAATCTGACCTCCAACTTCCCCTCCCCCTCGGCCCTCAGCAGCTCTCCAAGCCCGGGACAGCGGCACGAAGGGAGGGGCTCCTGGGGCAGTGGGCTTTAGAATCCTAACGGTGCTGCCAGCTTCTTGTCACTCAGGTTCCAGGCTAAGCCAGTGACGTACTGCACCCTGTGGGGTATTACAAGGGAGACACTAGTGTCATTGCCACTGAACAGGCAGGGAGCAAGGGGGAGGCCACATGCTCTGGTCACACAGCCAGGAAAGGGCAGAGCTGGAGGACCGTGAGACCATCGTCCTCCCACCTCCATTCCACAGGCCGGCAGACCGAGGCCGGGCCTGGAGAAGGCACTGGCCGAAGGGTCCCTGCTGGTCAGGGTGCCCAGCTGGCACCCACCTCTCCTCACTGCTCCTCGGGCTCCTGAACTATTAGGATCATGGACCCAAATCCTTAGACTCTTTGAAGCTTAAAAATAGAATTTTAGATTCTTAGAACTGAGTTGTAGTCATAGATCTTTAGACTCCGTGTCCTTGAATCCGAGAATGTCAGCACTCCGGAGTGCCGGAATCAGCCCTTCTTAGACCTGGAATTGTGGAATCTGGGACCTGCCTCGGCCTGGGGACCCTGCGTCACCCATCGGTCCACCTTGCCTCTCTGTGCGCAAATCCTCTTTATAGCATCCCCGCTGGGCGGCCAATTGCAGCCAGAGCTGGAGGAGGGAGGCGAGCGCCAGGCTCCTGAGAGACACCGAGAGCCCAGAAAACCTAATTTCCAGGCTGCAAGGACGAATGCCCGAGGGGAGCCTGGGGGCGAGCTCTCAGCACAGCCGCCTCCCGCCCAGGCACGCACATGTGCGCCCACACGCGCGAGCACACGGGCTAACACACGGCGTGGCGGGAACCCAGCCAGGCCCTCCCTTTGTATGGGGGGTTGGGGCGGATGGGGATGAATTAGCCCCTCCCGGTGCCCCTGGCCCCCTGGAAGACTCCCTGCCTCCACCCTCATCCGGGCCCAGGGGTGTCAGAGGCAGGGAAATTACAGCCTTCCGCGGGCGTAAGCCAGACCTGCAATTTAGGTACTGCCTTCTCTTTAAGGAGCTGGAATCCTGTGTGTGATCTGGTCCATCCTTGGGGAGGAGGGACTTTTCTTCCCTGTCTGGTTTATCTTTGGCACGAGCTTGCCTGAAAGCTGGGGGCGGACTCCTCAGAGGACTGCTCGGGAGGGGACAGAGGCCCAGAGAGGGTGAGTGGCTATCCTGAGCCCCACAGCAATTCAGGATGGCCTCTCAGAGAGGTCAGACACCCCAGTGACTCTCCATCTGTATGTCCCCCACTCCCTTCCCCTGTAGAGTGCCAGCTCTTGGGTGCAGGAGCTATTTATTTCTTTAACCCCAGCATCTAGCACAGTACCCAGAACATCCGGGAAATGTGAGCCGACCAAGCAGTTCAGTGATTAGAGCTCCAAGGTGGGACACGGCTCCTGGGCAGAGGCCTCAAACTCACATTAGGAAATCTTCACAAAGCCCACGAGGGATGGTTTTTAGAGAGGAGGAAGCTGAGGCCCAGAGAGGTTCGGTAAGTTGCACAAGGTCACCCAGCTGTGAGTGCGAGTCAGGATTCCAACCCGGTACTGTCCACTCCTAAACCATCAGTACCTCCTGGTCCTGCTGGCTTCCCTGAAGGCCTCAGGCTGAGAGGACACAAGGACTGGCCAAGCCCCCGACGAGGCAGGCTGATGGCCCCTGGCCAGCTCTGCATTCTGCTTGCCCTCTGCTCCCCTAGGCCTTCCCCTAAGAGGGCTAGACTGTGCTAGTCAGGGCCACTGACCCACAGGCCTGGAGTCTGACCCCCGGGAACATGCTCCACAGCCCTGAGCTGGGGGCTTAGGCTCTGCCACAGATTGATGATGCCAAATTGCTGTGTGACCTTTGGCAAGTCACTTCCCACCTCTGAACCTCAGTTTCCTCCTATTAAAATGAAGACAAGCGTACCCACCTCCCAGGGCTGTTCAAAGGATTAATGGGAGTGTGCCGAGCAGAGTGCCCAGCACAGAGGGAGCTCAGGCAAGCTGGCACGTGAGCCGAGGAGGCCAACGCCGTGATGCATCTGGTTTCTTCCAGCTCCGATATTCTGCTGTTCTGTGATTCCAAGATTCTAGAATCATGGCATGAAGTACTGTGATTAATGTCCCCCACCCCACGCAGCCCACCAAGAGGCCACAGGAAGGCCTCCTTCCTCCCTGGGGCTTCCCACCCTCTCCCAGCCCCCAGCCCCAGCCTCCCAAGTTCATCCTGGGCAGAGGGTGGGCTCAGCACCCGCCCCCGGAACCCCACCCTGGCCCCAGCCTCCTTACCTGCCCATGGGGTGAGGGCTCCCCTCCTTGCTGCCAGGCCGGTTATCATCCTGCTGGCCCCTCTCCCTGCCTGGTCCCCAGGGACTCCAGAGCACCCCTTCGCCAGGGTCCCCACACAGTGCCCACTTCTAGACCGCTCGCAGGCCGGCGGCCCCTCTCAGGCCCGCGGCGGCCACGTCTGCCCACGGGGCCGCTCCCATCTGGTCTCCGGCCCCGACTTCCCACCGGCACCGGGTGCGTCACCCCCCATCTCCAGGACACGTCCTGGGGGGGCAGGGTAGGGGCACAGATGGGGGGTCTGCAGCAGAAGCCTCCCCACAAAGAGAAGGAAAAGGGGAAGAGTGGACTGTGAGGAGCCAATAGGAACAGAGGGAAGGGGGGTCGGTCGGAGGTGGAGAGAGAGAGAGAGAGAGAGAAGCCAGCGAGTGGGTGGAAAGCCAGAATGAGGGGGGTGATGAGAAATGCGTGACAGGGAGACGGGAAGGAGGAGGAGAGGGAGCAGGAGAAGGGGCAGAGGGAGAGATGCAGAGAGAGGAGAGAGGCAGAGAGAGAGCAGAGCGAGGAAGGAGGAAGGAGAAGGAGGGGTGGCAGGGAGAGTGACAGAGAGGGATTGTCCACAGATGGTGACATGGAGAGCCAGAGAAGGAGGCGGCAGGGGTGGGGGCGTAGGATGGGCCAGGAGGAGGGGCCGAGGGGCCGGAGCAGGTGCCGGGGTGAGGGAGGAGGGGCGGCAGGTTGGGGAGGAGGCTGGGGGGGCAGACCCTGTTACCGGGGAGATTCCAGCCGCCCACGCTGGCCTTGGCTCCTGCAGGGGGTGGAAGGGGAGAGTGTGGTGCTCAGGGGAGCTGGGGGCCGAGAGCCAGCAGCCAGACGCCCCCCACGGCACCACGGCACACGTCCTCCAGGGAGACAACTGGGGCCCCCCGAGGCTGGGCGGGTGTGGGGTTGGGCAGTGCCACGAGGAGGGCTGGGAGCACGGGGCGAGCACTGGGCTAGGAGTCCACAGTCCTGCAGTCTGGGCTCACTGGCCACAGCTGGACACCAGGCGCAGAGGAAGGGCAGGTGGGGGTCATGAGTCGTGAGCCTGGCAGAGTCCCGGGAACCCCGGGCAGGGAGAGGGAGGAAGGCCAGGGGAAAGAATAAATATTTCAGGCTTTGGGGGCCAAGAGGCAAAATCAAAGATATTATACAAGAGAAAACCAATGTCCGCGATTTGTAAACTGACAAAATTCAGAATACAATAACAATTGAGGACCAGTTTTTATAATCCAGGTCTACTACAGAGAAGAATGGAATTCTTTTGGGGGGAATCACATTTTGCTTAATTGGAGTTCAAAGTTAGTATTTCCTGTCATCAAATCAGTTGCAAATGGTCGTCTGTAAAATCCGGTCTTTGCTGGAAGGCTGTACGAAAACAGGCAGCGTGCGGGACTTGGCCCCGGGCCACATTCACCGACCCTTGGTCTGAGACGCTCTGCCCTGGGGCCAGGCCTGGCTGCCCCTGGAGGCTGTGTCCCAGCTTGTGCTGGCCGGCTGTGTGACCCTGGGTGAGTTGTCCCCTCTCTGGGCCTCAGTTTCCTCATCTGGATCATGAGGGGGTTGGCCTAGATCCTTCCTCAGCTCCTCTTTCAGTATGAGCATCATAAAGGCCTATGGGCAGCTGTTCTTTATTAAGGGCAACACGGGTGACAGTCAGGGAGGGGCGGGAAGAAGGAAATGAGTCTTTGTTGAGCACCTACTATGTGCCAGGCACCATCCAGGCCCCTTTCCGTAGCGGGCTGTTCCTCAGGCCTGGGGCTGGACCTGCTTCGTCACTGGGTCCCCAAGGCTATGTGTAGTGGGCCCTCAGAGAGCCGGAATCCAGTGCTTCCAGAGGCGCGGCTCTGGCCGCTGCGGCACACAGTAGAACTAAGGACACACCACTTCCGCCTGGACCCCCTGCCTCTTGACTGTCCCTCCACTCGCTGTGGGCCCGGGGCCCTGCTCCAGGCCTCAGTCCTCTGTCTGGACAAGTTCATGAGGGGGAGGTGGGCTCAGAGGCATCTCCTGGGAGTGAGGGACTGTCCCTCCCCTGCCCAAGGCTGTCCCGTGGCTTCTTGTGGCCCTCAGAATAAAGCCCACCATCCCAGCCTCGGTCCCCACCCCGCTCTGCCTCCTTGTCTGCTGACTTCTTTCACCCACCTGTGCTCCAGGTACCCTGCCTCATTCATTCATTCATTCATTCATTCATTGCATCATTCATTTGTTCATTCCACAGGCAAGCTGGGAAGGCCTCTCTGAGGAGGTGAGAGAGACAGAGCAGATATCTGGGGAACAGCACCCAGGCAGAGGCAGAGGTGAGGTGGCCACGAGCTTGTGTTTGAGGACCAGGAAGGGACCAGCATGGATGGAGAGGAGGCAGGCCAGGGGGAGCCGCTCAGGCTGGAACCCGTGGGGCCTTGCTGTCTCAGTCGGGAGGGCTGGGAGCTTTGCAGGGTGCAAGCAGAGGAGCTGTGGGACCTGACCTGTGTTTTGCAAAGGCTCAGCAATTAGGAACCAGCGAGAGTGTTGGTTCTCCTCAGGGCCTTTGCACAGGCTGTGCCGCCAGCCCCGGACGCTGTCTCATACCCCTGTGTATGAGACGAAGTCTTCCTTCAGGTGGCCCCTCCTGGAGCCCTCCCTGCTCTGGATGCAGACCCCGCCCTAGACATCCCAAAGCCCCCAGCCCCACACGGCCTCTCGTCAGAGCTCATCGAGACTGCGCTGAGCTGGGCTGGGAGCGTCAGAAAGACAGACTCTGTGGGGGTCTGCACCTTGTCCCCAGGCCCGGCCCCAGCCTCGCCCGCAGGAGGCATTTGCTGCGGGTTTAATGAGAAGAGGATGGATGGACAGTCAGCAGCAGGGCGGGGAGAAGGGGAGACTGTGCTGGGCTGAGCGTCTGCCCAAGCCTGGGGAGGCTGCGACCCTGGGCACCAGGCTGCGGGCAGCTGTGTCCTGAGTCAGACACCATCCCACTCAGGGGCCTTCCCCAGCGGAGGCGGCCCTGGGGCCCCTGACCGGCCCCGCCTCCTGGGGGCGGCGGGGCAGAAAGAGGAAGTGCCCTCCACACCTGTGAGCTCTGAAGAGCGGGGTGCTGGGCGTCTGGGACCAAGGGGTGGCCCCGCCCTGCCTGGCCCTGAGGTCCTCTAAGCTCAGGCCTGGACCTGGCACCTCAGTGCTGTCCTGCCCGCCGGCATCCTGTGTGGGCTGCTCGGCCTGCCTCCCTGAGACAGGACGACGCTGCATCCCCCCACCAGACCCTGGCCTCCTCAAACTGGGGCCACGTCTCCACCCTCAGACTGGAGGGCTCCCCTAGACGACGACTGTGCCTCCACCATCAGACAGGTGGTTTTCCAGGAGCCCAGCCGAGGCTCCTCTCGTCCCTGAGAGCCAGGACAGAGCCGACCACAGTGCAGGCTGGGATCCTCAGCTACTGATGCTGAGGTCTGTCTTCTCAAATAAGATGAGATGAGCCAAAATGCCTTCCCAGCCCAGACCCCCGGGGCTTTGTCACTGGAGTCCCCATCAAGGGTGTCCTCCAGTTCATCTGGCTCCTGCTGCGGTTGAATCTCAGCTTTGCCACTTACTGGCTGTGTGACTTCAGATGTGTGACTTAACCTCTCTGAGCCTCAGTCCTCATCTTCAACACCTGCTGCCTAGGTTGCTGTGAGGTAGAGTAAGTTAAGCCCTTTTCACAGCAGCAGTTCCCAGGGACACCAAGGAGCTGCATATTAGCATGGTCCTCTCACCTCGCCGTCTCCTGCAGTTGGTGAGAGGGGCTGGGAGCCTGGGCAGGCGAGGCTGAGCCCCAGTCAAGCTGCGTGACTTGGTGAAACCCCGCCGCACTTTCTGCTTCAGTAGAACGGGCCGCCTTCCTGTGCAGGTCAGATGAAGCAAATGCTTGTCAGCTGGTCACCCCCAGAATCAAGCCTTATTGCTTCTGCCTCGAGCTCTCATCTTTCTAACCGGTCCGCAGTTCTCCAACCCTGAACTTCCTTCCGGTCCAAGCCACCGTCACCTCTTGTTGGTCTCCCTGCTTCTGCCCTCGCTCTCAACTCAGCAGGGAGAGTGAGTCTGTTAAAAATACAAGTCACCCCAGTTGCTTCCTCCTTGAGCCTGTCCTGCGGCCACCTGCTGCTGGAGAATGAAATCTACAATTCCTGCTGTGGCCTGAGTGCCCCATGGAGCCGCCTCTGACACCCCTCTTCCCACTGGCCCCTTCCTCTCTCTCTGACGCACCGTGGGCTTCAGGCTGAGCCTCACACGTGCCCCAAGCCCTTTGCACAGGCTGTTCCCCCATCCCTCTCCTCATCCTTCAACAGCTTTAGGCGTCACCTGCCGTGAAGCCTTCCCATTCTCTGACGGTCCTTCCGTCCTTCCTCGGGGGAGGCAATTCCACCCTCTTAGCTATTTCTCCTTGTACTTGTCTCCATCTTGCTAAATATCCGGTTGACTTTTCTCTCTCGATTCCCAGTTGCACGCCATCTACTGACTCCCTGTGATGTGGATGAGGATTTTAGATTTCTCACACACTCTCTTCCCTTCCCCTCCTCCTCTCAGCATAACGTAATTTTCTGGTAAATGCGCAGTGTTTCCACTATTAATGTAATGTAAATATTATTTCTTGCTCTGCCAGGAGCTAATAATTGCCTCATTTCTTTCATTTGCTTCGTTTTTTACGACATCTTCGTTTTCTTGCACTGAGTATTTCCACACGCTCCTACAGCTTCATAAAAACCGCACGGTGGACTCCCCAGGTCTAAGCTCGGTGGCGATTTTCTCTTGGAGACGCCTGACCTGCCATCTGTCCACGCGTCCTCCTGCCTGTGTGCAGCTGGGTTCTCTCTCCGCCGCCACATAAGGACCCCCTTCAGCTTCTCCCCACAGTGGGTCCTGTTTCTTCATCCCGTGTCTTCCTCTTTAACGGTTCACTCCCTTATTTTGTTGGTAACTTCCTGAGAAAGTACACCTGCTTGAAAATAGTTAAGTCTCGCCTCATACTTGTGACAGCCTGGGCGGGTAGAGGATCCTAGGTTGAGGACCGCTTTGACTCAGTGGGAGGCATCTTTCCATATTTGGCACTATTCTTATTCTCAATCCACTGTGTGTAACACTGGGTGGCTTTTTTCTTCATTCTGGAAGCTTCTAGGATCTTTGCTTTATCCCTAAATTTCTGTAATTTCATGACACATGGCTCATGTCGCCTGCAGCACCGAGTGTCCGGGGCATTCAGTGAACTGTTTTAATCTGAAGATTTGTGTACTTAAGTTGTAGGAAAGATTTTTCTATTATTTTTTTTCTGAAATTCCTATTATTTGACTATTGGCCTCCTGGATTAATCCTTTAATTTCTTGTTTCTTGTGTGCGTGTGTGTGTGTGTGTGTTCTGGGTTTTGTGGGGTTTTTTACTGTATTTTATCTTCCATTGCTTCTATTTTTTTAAGTTTTTAATCAACGTATTTTTAATTTCCAAGCGGTCTCCTGTTCTCTGCATTCATTTGTGGTGTATTTTCCCTCCCTCTCCAAGGATAACAATGATTCTTTCTTTACAGTTTTCTTCTGGTCGCTGCCGTGTCTCTATTTCTTGCTAGTTCCTTTTTTCTGTCTGTCTGATGGGTCTCGTTCACGTTAGAGCTTTCCCAGATTGTCTAGTCATCTTTAATGATCTATTCATTTTTCAGAATGAAGCATTAAAAATCAGACTAGAAGCTCCAGGTAGAAAGGTAGAGTTTGTAAAATAGTGAACATCTCTGCAGGCACAGTGGGATCTTTGGTCAAGGACACCCAGATGTCACCAGATGTCAGTGTCTGTAAGACTTTCTCTGGGATGGTCAGATCCCGTCCAGCTCTCTGTCGGGGCTGAGTGTCTGCCCGGCTGCCAGCATCCCCGAGCGGGGCCCAGGAAGGGGCTGAGCTCACCCTGTTCAGTATTCAGACTTCTGCCGAATCCCCCTGTTGAGTCAGCTGTCGCTCGGTGACAAACAGCCCCAGAAATCTCCGTGTCACACGACAGCAAGCATACATTTCCCTGCACGCCTGCAGGCCAGCCGGGGTGGGTGGTCTAGGCTGGGCTGCAGGGCTGCGGGTCAGCTGAACACCTCTGCTCCATGTTTCTTTTACATGCTTGGAACCAGCAGGCTTACCAGGGCGTGATCTTCTCTCAGCACAGGAGAGCCCAGGTGCCTCCTTGTGATGCGCATGCTAACATCCCAGCGGCCAAAACAAGTCGCAGGACGGAGGCCAGCTTCCGAGGAGTGGGGAGTAGTCCTCCCCTGGCCGCGGGGCTGGAGGGAGCGAGTATCTTCTACGCAGAATGGAGTCAACCTCATCAGTCAGCAGTCTGGGGCCTCACTCCCCCTCACACTGTAGCTGGTGTCCCTGGGTCCGGAACTCTCTGGTTGCTTTCCCTGCCCGGGTTAGGGAGGAGTGGCCGCCTGGCTGCACGGTGCAGGAGGCAGACCGGGGGTCTAACAGTCCTTGAAGAGACTTCCAATCGACCCCCTGTTTTCAGCCTCCTGCCTTGCCCTCCGTGGTGTCTGAGTCCCCTGCCTCGGAGCCCGCTGGAGTTCTGCGAGGCCAGTTGGTCGGCATCTCTTCTGTCTCCAACCCCTGGCCTGCCCTGCCACCGAACAGACACTTAGCTTGCCTGTCGTGGGCTCTGTGAAACCATTAAACCATTGGCCACCTGCCATCCGCTCTCCGCCATCGTGTGCAGGTGTCTCCTGGTTTCTCTGAAGATGAGAGCCTGAGTTTCTGTTTCATGTTCTCCCTCCTGTCGTGGCTGCTTTACGGCGAGGGGGTGGGGGCGGGGGGGTGCTGGGGCAGGGGCCTCTCTGCCCCCAGCTCTGGCCCGAGACGAGAGTCTCTTCCTTTTTGTTTTGCATACACTTCTGCGGTGTGTGGAACAAGTCGAATGGCAGGTGTCGAGGTTCACGTCTGTCTCTCCCCCGGCCTCTGAGCCTGTGGGGAGCGGAGGGCAGGTCTCGCCTGTCTCGGCGCCTCCAACTGCCGGCACAGCTTGGCGTGGAACACGCAGTTAGCAAGCAGGACTGAATTGAACTGCACTTCAGGTTAGGTGGACGATAGCTCACCGTGTCACCTCCCTTGAGGCCTTCAGAAGTCTTCTAGAACCTTCCTAGATCTCCAGCCCCTCCCCAGAGCCAGCCCTGCCCTGCCTCCCACATCCCACGAGGCCTGGAGGGTCCGATGTCCCCAGAGGTGAAGATTTCTTGGGCGGCGAGGGGAGTAAAGATGGTAAGGAGGAGAAGTAAGAGATTGAAGGGAGAGAGAGCGGGACTCCGGGCCCAGAAAGTCACTGTCTCGGGGTGTCATTTTACCCTCTCTTAGGATTCCACGAGCTGGCCGGGCTCAGGCCGGTGGCCCTTGTGGCCGAGGCTGCTGTCATCTGGGGACTCAGCTGGGCCGGCACCTCCAAGGCCGGCATACAGGACTGGCGCGTTGGCATCAGTGGTCGGAATGCCGAGCTCAGCTGGGTCCTGGAAGGTCGGGTCTCTCTCTCCATGAAAGTCCATCTTCCACCTGCTTATCCATTTATACAAACAACAAACCCTTGTCCAACATGCCCTAGGTGCGGGGTACCGGCCACGGTCGTGGGGAGCATCCAGGCAGAGGGACCTTTTCCCTGGGCTCTCTGGGCGCCCCACGCAGGGCGGTCGGCTCCTGAACGCAGGCCCACACTCGACGCACCCTCACACCCAGGGTCTGGCACACCGTCTCCACAACTGTTTGCTGAATGATTAAGTGACTGAATGAATCAGTGGTTGTCTCGGCAGTTTTGAAGGCAGTAGGAGCGCCTCCTGAGCGGCACCATTGTTTGCAAAGGAGGACGATCCTCCCAGCTTCCTGGTGGAGGTCACTAGAGGCAGAGAGAATGGAGGCCAGTGAGGACGCCACGGCTACTGTCCAGGGTAGAGACGCAAGGGCTGGGGCAGGGAGTGCCAGTGGGCTAATCAGGGGGTGGTTTGACATGTACTGGAAGGCCGAAGTCTCCAGGCCTGGTGAGCAGTGGATGCTGGGAGGGGGGATGGGAGCAGCCAGGGGCACCTAGGGCCTCTGCTTTGGAGGCAGGAACAGGAGCAGCCCGGCGCTGAGACGAGAGCCCAGCATGCAGTGGTCATGCTGGCAGGTGCTTTCCGTGCCCCGGGCGATGATTTCATCACCAGGACCAAGTCTGATGCTGGAGCCCCATACCCAGCCCAGGCCTGGTGCTGCTGGGTGCTCAGGAGTCACTTGTCACTGACTGTTTGCCCCGAGGAACTCAAGGGTGGGTTTGGAGGCATTTAACTGTTGTTCCAAATTGGGTTTTTTTCCTTTGGTTATGTTGAGGAGAGGCAGTCAACAACCAGCCTGAATCAGACCAAGCCTCACCGCGAGAGAGCTATGCCTGTGACCTTTGCCTGCTTTCTAATGCGAAGGTCTCTCCAGGAGGAGCTCAGGCCTCATTACCATCGCCTGCAGTGTATGTGGAAGTGTGTTTTCCAGCTGAGCCTGTACAAGCGAATACCCGCCTCTCCCTTTTGAATATTCATTCCCCGTCCGAAATAAAAGTCCCTGCTTCCCCTTGTTCGGGAAGCCATGACTCTGGAAATGGTTCTCGTGGTCTCCTATTTACCGCAAATAGACTTGACTTTGTGAGACACCTGCTTCTGGTGGCGAGTCTGATTTAACTCGCCAGGAGGGAACCAACCCACTTTGGTTTCGGTAACAGAATGAGGGAGCCTCCCCGTGTTGTCAGCTCCTGCCCACAACCAACAGTTCTTCGTGTTTCTAAACAGCCTCCTCGCTGACTTGCCTCAAGGTCTCTCTTTCTGATCTGAAGGGCTGCTGGTCCTCCACCACTTTGCAGAGCAGAAACGAGTGACTCACCCCATGTCTGGTGACTGCTGGGCAGATGACTCAGTAGAAAGAGCACAGGGTTAGGAGTCCTAAGACCCAAGTTACAAGTGCCGTCAGCTACAGCTAACAATAGCAGAAGGCTTGACCAACCGTAGAGTAAATAAACAGGTGGTTTCATTTTCATTTTCTTCCTGTAACAAGGCAGCCATTGGCATTGGTTCAGCTGCCAAACAAAGTTGTCAAGGATCCAGGCTCTTTTTCTCTTTCTCCTCTCCCATCCTTAGCATGTTAGCCTGTATCATCACACTTGTGGCTTCATGTTCATAAGATGGCTGCTGCAGCTCCAGACATCTCATCAGTATTCATCAGGGAAGGGGATGGGACAAAGAGCAGTGTTGGCTGGGTCTATCTTTTTTTTTTTTTTATGGAAGAAAACAAAAACTTTCACAGAAGCCACCTCTCCAGCTGACTAACACTTGTGTCTTGTGGGCCAGAACTGTGCAACCTTGGGACCCCAGCTGCAAAGCAGCCTGGGAAAGCAAGTATTTTTGTCTGAGGCTAGGTATATTGCTACTCTGCACAAAACTAGGATTCTGTTAGCAAGGAGGATGGGCACAGAGGTAGGAGGTGGAAGAGGGGAGTGGCTGCCTTCGTGAATGGAGCTCCAAGTCTGTGCCCCCCTGTGCCTCTGTTTCCTTCTCTGCAAAGCCGAGCTGCTGGTGCCCACCCTGGGAAGCTAGAAGAGGAGCCAGTGAGGAAATAAGCGCCAGGTGAGCGCTCACAGGTGAGAGCGCAGGTTACGTATGGACGGTGTTCTTGATATAAAGCAAGTACGCGTCCCCTGGGCGAGGCTCGGGGGCAAAGCCATGCTCACAGGCAGGGGAGCTCGAGGAGCGGAGGGAATTATTCGAAGCAGGGAAACCGGACCAGCGAGGGCAGAGGCCTGGGGTGAAGAAGCCTGAACCGGCTTTGAGGAACGGGGCTCAGCCGATGGCGGAGGAGTGAGCAGGGGAGGAGCGAGGGCAGGGGCGTGGCCAGGCCCCGGGAGTGGCCCCAGTTTATCCCGGGGCCCCAGTAAGAATGGCCCGTTTAACCGGGTTCTGGTTTGGTTTCAGAGGAGAGGTAACTTTACAAACTCAACCACCTTGTCTGAGCCACAGCTCAGATGGGCCATGGGGTGTCCCCCTGCGCCGGGGCTCCCTCAGGAGGGTCCTGCCTGGGACCCTCGGGACTTGGGGGGGGGCGGTGGGGCCGAGCTCTGGAAGAGCGGAAAATGGGGACCCGAAGCATTTCATCCAGGGGACCTGGGGGCCTCTGTGTTGTCAGGGTCGGAGTCCTGTGTCTCTTCTTCTTTCCTTTATTTTGGCCTCTCCAGAGCGTCAGGCCACAAGGGCAGGAACTCGTGTGCGCCCTGCGGGGTCCCCACACTTGGACCCCCTCTCCCCCACCCTCCGTGCCCCTGGAACGGTACCTGGCGCAGAGTGGGTGCTCAGTGGATACGCGTTGAATGAATGAATGAATGAATGAATGAAGGGATGAGGTTAGGTAGAGAAGGGCACTTGTCCCAGGAGGAGAAAGTCTGGCATTTGTACATCACAGACACTGAGGTGGGACCGACTCCATGCGGGCGCCGCTGTGATTTATGGATGAACTTTTTAGATCCTTACGACAGCTTCATCTCTCTGTCTTTTTTTTTTTTTTTTTTGGTGAAGAAGATTATCCCTGAGCTAACATCTGTGCCAGTCTTCCTCTATTTTGTATGTGGGAAACCCCACAGGGTGGCTTGATGAGCGGTGTGTAGGTCTGCACCTGAGATCCAGACCCGCGAACCCCAGGCCACTGAAGCAGAGCAGGTGAACTTAGCCACTGCCCGCCGGGCCAGCCCCCATCTCTCTTTTAAAGACACTCGCCTTTGCTTCGTGCCTGCTGGGACTGCCATTGCTTTCTTGCACCATCAGGATGCTTTCCCGTGACCTCCGATGGTGGAGGTTGGGGGTCTCTGGCTGCCCACACCCATATTCCGAAATCCCAGCAAGGCCCTCAGTCTCCAGTCTCCGTTTGGGAACTAATCTCTCCACCCTGGCGTGTGGTGTTGGGAGGGTGGCCTCTGCTCCTTGCTCTATGCGTCCCATGGTCCAGGCCTGGCCAATCGGAGCACAGCATCTCCCTGAAAAATAGGATTGGCTGAAAGGGGACCCAGGACCTAAGCTGGTCCAATCAGAGTAAATCTTAATTAGAACTTTGCCTGGGGCAAACACTTGCCCTTTTTTGCTGAACTTGAACCTGGGAGGATGAAACCCTGAGAGTCACTTGCCTGCAAATGAACCAGACAGCAGAAGGCAGAGCAAAGAGGTACAGGAACGTGAGCCCTGATAACATGATTTGAGCCCCCTTGATCAAGCTGCACCTGAAGTCATGATATTTTCAAATTTGAATCAATAAATTTATTTTCTGCTTAAGCAGGTTGAATTGAGTTTTCTGTTTGCAATAGCCAAAGTCTTGACTGAGGTCTGGAAGTTTTAAGACTCTCACAGGTAAATGCAGCTCAGGATCCTGTGAGTGGAGCAGAAAGACCTGAGAGGTGGCAAGAGTGAGCTGGACCCAGGCCTTTGACGGGCTGGGCAGATGCCCACAGAGATGTGAAAAACCTGATTTGTTTACATTGTCCCAAAAAGGAGCACTAAGACCAGAGAAGCAAAGTTCTGACACTCATTTAGCTCAGTAGAACTCTCAGACAAGCAGGACCATCAGTACTGAAGTAGGCTGCCCCCGGAGGGAGGGAGAGACCCGTCCCTGAAGGTATACAAGTGGTGGCCAGTGACTGTCTGGCCGGAAGTTTCCAGAAGGGATTCAGGCATTGGCTGGGAGTGGGGTAAACAGGTACATGCTGCCACACGCAGCAGCCAGCACTGACCGCGGTGGCACAGGAGTGACATTGGGTCCCGGGGCTCCCTTCTGGCCCCCGGGAAGGCAGGAGCGGGAGGGGAGCAGGACGCAGCACCTGCAGATTCATACCCTGCGGGCCCAGGGGGCCTCCAGCATGGAGAAGGCAATCAGCCAAGCTCTGCAGCCATCTGCTAGGAAACGCCACAGGGAGGGGACAGTGTGGCCAGCTGGGGTGCCATCGGGCTTTGGGTGGGGCTCCTGGAGGGTCACAACCATCTGGCTGGGAGGGCTGGGCGCCACCTGGAAGGGAGACAGGCAGGGGTGAGAATCTGGGACAAGCGGACTCTACGTCCCGCTCATGGCTCTGCAGCTCCTTCCCGGCTCCCAGCTCCTGCTGCAGGATGGCCCTCCCACTCGGCCGCCACAGGAAGTCCTCCCCGTTCCACTGCCCCGAGAGTCAGTCTGCCTCCAGCCCTGCATGTGGGGGTCAGGTCTCCCCGCAGGACTGGGCTCTCCCGGGGGCAGGTGTGAGGCTCGGCCCTTCCCTCTCCTCCTGCCCCCTCCCAGCAGGAGCCTGCCGCGTGGGGGGGACTATGGGGGAGGATGAGGCACAGGGGACGGGCTCTTACCCCTAGAGGATGCTGCAGGGGCGCTTCTGCGTCCGCGTGGGCTGGGGGCACAGCACGGCCCGGATCGCCTCATCAAAGACGGTTTTCAGGCCTCGCTGGGTGAGGGCTGAGCACTCCAGGTATTTCACGGAGTCTGGGGAGGGGCAGGGAGAGGGCGGAGGCCCAGGTCAGGGGAGGGTGCTGGGGAGAAGCCCCTCCCAGGCCCCCCAGTGCCTGAAGTCGGGAGCTTGTGCTCAGTGGACGTGGTTGAGACCCCTGAGAGCAGGTCTGTGTTTCTGGGACACAAGCCCTGAGCTTGCGGAAGGCGGGCGGGAATTTTGCGCTTTCCTGGGGAGGGAAGGGCTCGTACACGGTGACCAAACCTCTCTGCGTCTCCGTTTCTTCTAGAAAACAGCCACATGCCCACCTCCAGGCTTCCCCGGGAGGCCTGGGGATCCTTACAGCCCACTCCCAGCCCAGGACCCTCCAAACGTCATCTGACCGTGGCTGAGCATCAGCCCAGTGTACAGATGAGGAAACTGAGGCTCCCAGAGAAGTCGCTTGTCCACAGTCACGTGCTGGACATCTCTCCTGCCCCTCGGGGCAGCTGGGGGCCCTCAGCGAGAGGAAGGGGAGTTGGAGAGCTCCTCCTTTGCCCCACGAGAGGACCACTCGGGGCTGGAGCCTGGGGCACAGACAGCAAGAAGGGAAGGCAGAGCCCCCCTCCCAGGGGCAGAGTTCCATGACCTCCTGGAAGGGACCTTGCGAGTCCACTACAACCCCGTCTCCCTGAAGTGAGGAACCGCAGGGCCCCTTCTTCGAGAGGCCTGGGACCAATTTCAGAAACAAGAGGAAGGAGAGGACCCTGCCCCGTCCCGGGAGCCCCCTCTCCTGGGGGAAGGAGCACATGACACTGATGGGCCCCTGCTCCCGCCCGGCCCCGAACCAGACGCTTCCGGAAAAATGCTGTGAAGAAATCCTGTGATTCCCCACTTCCCAGGTGAGGAATCAGGCCCAGAGAGGGGAAGCCACGGGCCCAGAGACGCCCAGCAGGGAGGGGGAGCAGGATCTCAGGAGGGGCAGCTCCTGGAAAGGGGAAGCCCACCGACGCCCCGGACTGGGGAGAAAGAAAGGAGGGGCAGGGACCAGGAAAGCGAGGCTCAGAGAGGACGTCACTTGTCCAAAGTCACACGCTGGATGTTTCCCGTCCACGTGGGAGCACACCACCAGGGAGCGTGGGCAGTGGTGCGGGGGTTTGGTGGACAGGAACAGAGACCCCTGAGTTCTGTCCGCAGTCTCACCATCAGGACCATCTGTCCCTAGAAAGCGGTCACTGGGCGTTTGGCCACTGTTTCTCTGCAAGGGACCGGAGCCAGTGTCCACTCTTCCATGGCCACCAACTGCCTCCTCCTGGGTGCCCCCCTGGCTTTTTTTGGCTCAGTGGCATCCAGAACCCGGGCCTGAGCTGGAGGCCTGGGCTCCCTGCAGCCCTGCCTCTGACCAGTCTAGCCTTCGGCCAGTGTCCCCTCTGCACCTCCGTCTCCCACCTGTCAGGACAGGTTGACAGATGATAACTTGTTGCGCCGAGGCAGGGGCAGGGTCACTGCGGAGAGGGCTTGGGGGCACAGGCAACCCTGATCCTCAGGACGGAGGGAGCCAGGCAGCCCGTGCCCGAATCTGGGCTCTGCCACGCCCCACCAGGGTGGCCTCGCACCAGTGACTTCTCCTCCCTGAGCCCCAGTTTCCTCCTTGGTAAAGTGGGAGTGGTGAGAGTCCCCTCTTCGTGCTTGCTTGGGGGAATGAAGGAAGACAACGCAGGGGCCCAGCCCCCAGGACGAGCTCAGTCCACATCAGCATGACCGTCAGCTGGGTCAGAGCTGCCTCCACACCCCATCACCCCCGGGCTGGGGAGCGGCCGAGGGGGCAGAGGCAGCTGCTGTCTGCCTCCTCCTGCAGGTCCCCAGGCTCCCCCTCAGCCTGGGCTGGTCAGGGGGGGCCCTGCCCCACCCACACGGGGCGTCAGCTCCAGGAGGGACTGGCTGGAGGCCAAGGCCGAATCCCCGAGTCATCTCCTTGTAGAGGAGAAAGGACCTTTAGGGACTGTCCAGGTCAGCTTGTGCAGATGAGGAGACTGAGGCCCAGAGAGGGGGAGCCCCTGGCCCGAGGTCACACAGACAGTCGGTGCCGGAGCCGGGACCAGAATCCAGGCCCCCTGCTCCTTATCCCAAAGCACGTGTTTCAAAGGGAGAGGGCCGGTGCGGACTGGAGAGTCGCTCATGGGCGGAGGGAGTCCGGGAGAGGGGACAGGCTGGCCAGAAAGGAGAGAAGGCAGGAGTGCAATCCTTGACGTTTGTAAAGCCCAGCGGGCCTGGGAACCAGAGCCTGGATGGGGCGCGGGACCCAGGGTCTAAGAGGCCGCCTGAGGCCCCTGGCAGGAAGATGGCCATGTCGCTTGGGAAGTCACAGGAAGTGGGGGAGGTGGCTGCGGTTTCTCTTTCTGTGAAGAGATGTGAGTCCCCACATCTCTGTGCCCCCTCCCTGTTCCGGTGGAAGGCAGAGGGGCAGGGCTGAGGCCGGGAAGGGTGGGGAGGCCCCACCTCTTCGGAGGCCAAACCCTGGACCTGCAGGACCCCGTGGGGAGGGCGAGCACCCAGGGCAGCTGGGTCCCTGCTCACAGTGGTCAGACCCAGTTAGTGGTCCTGGCTCTTGGGCGAGGGCCCATCCCCAGGCTGCAGGCAGGTCAAGGCCTGATAGAGAACGAAAGGCCTCGATGCCAGGCAGAGGCCAGACCTGTCATCATTGCCCTGGGCAGGCAGCCCTGAGTCACCAAGAGGAGGCCCCCAAGCCAGCAACTTGCTGTCTCGCCTTCAAATCCCAGTTCTGCCACCTACTCGCTGTGTGACCTTGAGAAGTCACTTTACTTCTCTGGCCCAGTGATTAGAAGAAATTAGAAAGAAGGATGGGGCTGAGAAGCCAGGGGGACGGGGACAGGGAGGTGAGAAGGAAGCAGAGAGGAAGGTGTCACCCAAGACAGAAGCACCTCCTCCAGGAAGCCTTCCCAGAAGACGCATGTTTGACTTGTCTGCCCGTCCTCAAGTAACCACAGCACACCCACTCCATCCCTGCTTCTGCCTGCTCAAAATGCACTTATTTCAATATCTGCTGATGGATTTTACTACTACTAATAATGACTAACACAGAGTACTTCCCACGTGGGGTGACTGCTGTAGCTTCATGGGTATTAATTCACTTAATTCTCCCAACTGCCCGGAACTCTTACTATTGCCCTGTTTTGCTGATGAGGAGACAGGCACAGAGAGACTAAGTGACTCGTCCAGGGTCACACAGCCAGTACACAGCACGGCCCTGGAGCCCGTGTCTGCAGTCTCCATGGGGCTGATTCAGGGCTCCCAGCCTCCAGCCCCGCTCTCTGAGCCCGAGCCCCATACCGATCTCCTTGGCCAGAGCCAGGCCCTGCGGGTAGGTGATAGGCGCCAGCTTCTTCTCTTTCAGCTTCTCGATGGTGTCCTTGTCGTCCCGCAGGTCCAGCTTGGTACCCACCAGGATGATGGGTGTGCTGGGGCAGTGGTGCCGCACCTCGGGGTACCACTGGGCGAGTGGGCAGGGGACACGGTTCAGAGGACAGAGAGTAAAGCTAACCGTCCCAGCCCCCTCCCAGACCCCCTCCAAGTCTCACCCTCTGAGTCCCCCCAGCCCTGGTTGTCCCTGGGGACCCTCTCCGCCCAGGCCCTCTGCTGCCCCAGGACCAGGCCTAAAGTTGCCCATCCCTCCCTCCCTCCCTCGGGTCCACCTGCCCCAGGGCCCTGCTCTGTCCAGCTCACCTTGGCTCGGACATTCTCATAGGAGGCGGGGCTGACGAGGGAGAAGCAGATGAGGAAGACGTCCTGGGGACAGAGAAGGCCAGGGTTACTTGCGAGGGACCCGGAGGTGTCCCCCCTGGGCTCCGCGCACACCACGCAGCCACTGACGGGGGAGCCAGGGGACACTGGGGTGTCGGGTCTGGGCAGAGCGGGGGTGCCCTTCCCGCCTCTCCTCCAGGCTGCTGTCCGTCTACGTGCAGAAGAGCTCCCAGAGGGCGGGCTGTCCTAGTCGTCAGCCCTCTAAGCGGTCAGCACTCTGCAGTCAGTGCTGCTCCAACCCACCTACAGTTGGGGCAGCGAGGCTGCCGACATTTGCTGCCTGGAACCAGAATCCATGCCCCAACCGGGCACTCGCTACCCCACTGTCTGCTTACAGCCCCCGCCCTGAGGACCCCGGGCCCACCAGCCACAGAGCCACCTGCAGGGGGCCCTGTCTCTCCTCCTCTCCCCAGCACCCCCGGGGCTCACCGTCCTGGGCTCCCTACTGGGGCCCCATCCAGGGTCGCCCACCCCACCCATGGGGAGCCAGGTGGTGCCAGAGCCCATGAGGCAGAGAGGCTGGGAAGACGGGCACAGTGATGACAGGGACCGATGGGGAATGGGGGCGCTGGGGGAGGAGTCCCTGGCTCCCCCCGGGGGGGGGGCCAAGGAGGAGGGTCAGGGGCCACCAGGCCACGCGGGCCCACGGGCATCCCACAGGAGGGAGCAGGGAGAGCGGAGGCCGGTGCAGGGGTGGGGCAGCGCACCGTCTGTGGGTAGGAGAGCGGCCGCAGGCGGTCGTAGTCTTCCTGCCCGGCTGTGTCCCACAGCCCCAGGTTCACTGGCTTGCTGTCCACCATCACGTTGGCCGAGTAGTTGTCGAACCTGTGGGGAGCAGGCAAGACGGAAGGGTCAGTCTCCAGCCCAGAGCCCGAGCACCTCCCGTCCCTGGTTCCACGGCCGAGGCCAAGACCCAGAGAGGGGCTGAGACAGGACTGAAGTCACACAGCACCATGCAGCTTGGTTTTCATTTACTTTTTTTCTCATTACTGATTCGTTACATTAGGATTTTTAATGCAGGTAAGCATAAGGAGGAAAACACTGTGTCCACCATTCTTCCGCCCTTGCCCACTTTGGAGAGGTGATTTTTTGAAGCTGCCTAACATTCCCACTGAGGCTTGATCAGAATAAACTGTACCGCCTCCCGTGCTGGACACTGAAGTTGGTCGCCCAGTGTTTGAATATTTGACCGTTGTTGAATGAATGTCCATCTCCATCGTAGGTGAGGCCCCACAGAAGCAAACCCTGAGATGAGGAGGTGGTACAAGTGGTTTATTTGGGGGGTGAGCCCCGGCACCCATAGCAGGGAGTGGGGAAGAGACGAGGAAGGGACGGCAGCCGATACGGGGTGCCCTAGTGAGCTGCTGCGCCATGCTGGGGCCACCTGGGAGACAGCGTGGACGGTGCTCAGGGCCACCCCCGGGGGCAGGAAGCCAGGGTATTTATCCACCATCCCCATCCTCCACTGGCAGAGGCACAGCCCAAGGGGTTAAAATCCTGGTCTTTCAACCCACCCCAGACTGCCCACCGAAAGCCGCCGGTCACAGGTGCCTTCGGGAAATGGGGCACATGCTGGAAAGACACATGCCCACGGGATAGGATGGGGCACTGACAGTGACTGCTAAAATCTTCCTGCCAGCACCAGAGAGGCCTCCGGGCAATCAAACAAGATTTCAGATTTTTTAATTCAACCCCACGGTATTTCTGCATAGGCACACCCCTGCAAGGAAGGTGCTGGCTCCTCATGCTGTGGAAGAGAAAACGGGGATCAGAGAGGTATAATGACTTGCCCAAGGCCACACAGACAGTGAGTGACCGAACTAGGTGAGAAGCCAGTCCTGTCAGATTCCGCATCCAGTGCTCACTGACCCGTGCTACAGCTGTGCATCCACAGATGGCCCCACTGCCTGCCCCGGAGGGCTGGGGACCACCCCCTTGTCTCTCCTCATCAAAGTCAGCACACAGGCCCTGCTCCTTGTCCCCTGACCAGGCCCACTGAGACCTCAGGCTCTTCCAGCTTCTCCTTCTCCTCCCCTCACACACCAGCCAAGCCTCCCTGCACTTGTTCACGCTTTGCCCCCCACCCGGCATGCCCATCCCCACCTCTCCTTGTCCAAATATCCCACCCACCCTGACCTTGTGCTTGTCCACTCTCCTGGCCTTCGCTCCCGTCCAGGCCTCTCTCTGGAACACCCTTCCATTTCCTTTTCACCATTGTCTCCTATTCATGCTTCAAAACCCTGCCCAGGCTGTCCTTCCTCTGCGGGAAAAGCTCCGGGCCACCTCTTCCCTGTCCCCACGTGGGAAGAGCTCTTCGTTCCCTCCCTCAGGCGACTGCTTTGCTGTGACCATGAGCGGACCGGACGAGCAGTGCGTCTCTGTCTCCACACGGGCTGTGGGCTCCCTGTCGGTGGGCCGTGCCTGCTTCAGCTCCACGGCCCCAGGCCCGGCCCCCAGTGAGTGCACGTGGAACAGGATTAAACCAAACCAAAGGGAAGCCCTGGGGATGCCACCTCCTCCATGAAGCCCTCGCAGGATGCTGCTAGGGACAGGCTGCCGTAAGGCTTCAGAGTAACTCCAAATCCAGCTGTCCTGGGAAAGAGCCCACACACACACATGCACTCACACACACACGCACTCGCTCACACGCATGCACGCACACACGCACACACAAAAACGTGGGCAGCCTGACGTTTCTAACCCTCTGTGCTTGTTCAGCCCTGGGGCGTGTTCCAGTCCCCTCTCTGTCCCTCAGATGGCCCTGCTCCCTCCTGCCTCCTGAGCGCCCCCCTCCCCTGATTGCCACTCCTCTTCCTCCCAGTGTGCCTCCTCCAGCCCCAGCTCCATGTCACCTCCTCCAGGAAGCCCTTCCTGACCCCCAGCCAGATGGGGCCCACCCCTCCCCGCCCCAGCAATCTGTGCTGAATGTGTACCCCAAGAGGCAGGCTCCAGCCTCTAGCGCATAGTGGGTGCTTTGGGCCCCGCGGGGTTTCGGGAAGAAGGTGCCGGCCAGGGACAGAAAGAGACGCCGGGCTGCCTTTGGCTTCAGCCGGAAACACTCCTCTGAATGAGTTCAGAGGCAGGGACGCTCTCTCCTGCAGTGTCCAGGCTGAAATCCTGGGGACCAAAAGCCTCCCAAGATTCCTTGAGCGAGAGCACCTGTCTTCTCTGAGCCACCCCCGGGTCTCGGGGCCATGGTGCTAGGCCAAGAGCGGGTTCTGGGACCTGCAGCACCGAGCATCCACTTAGGCCAGGCAGCGGGCTAGGGTCCTCCATGCCTTAGGTCTGGAAGCCCCATGGGACCCAAGACAAAGGACCTCGAGTCACTCCCATCAGACAGATGAGGAAACTGAGGTCCCAAGAGGCCAAGTAACTTTTCCAAGGCAGCCAGCTCATCACAGGAGCCAGGATTTGCATCCTACTCCTTCTGTGACTCCCATTTGTGAGTGAGTGAGTGGACAGGTGCACTGCAAGAGGGTTGATTTGCCAGGGGACAGCCGCCAGGGGACAGCCACCCAGGGTTGGGAGGGAACAGAGAATTCCTTGTGAAGCCTTGTCCTGGCTGTGTGACCCTGGGTGAGTAAACTGGCTTCTCTGAGCCTCACTTTCCTCACTGTGAAAAAAAGCCCAGTCTCAGTGCGATGAGGATACAAAAAGACAACGGACGTTCAAGCCCCCTCATGGGGGATGCTGAGAAGCTGAGCAATCGGACGTTGACGTCCCACACACCCCTCACTGGCCCCTCCCCAGATGACCAGCTGCCAGAGCCCAAGGCTTGCTGCAGAGACATGTCAGTGATCCCCAACTCCGGGGGGGGCCCCCTACTTGAGACCCACAGGCGTCCGGGACCAGAGGAACCTCCCCCAGCACTGTGGGCAGTCTGCACTCCCATTTTCTGGAAGAGGAAACTGAGGCTCGCACACGGGAAGGGACCTGCCCAAGATCGCATGGACAGTTGGTGGCCGAGCCAGGACTCGATCCTGTTCCCCAATTCAGGAGAGTCCATGTGGGAAGCTTCGTGCTATCTCATGGCTGGGTGCTCAGTGGGCTGGGGTAGGGCATGGGGCTGACCCCGAGCTGCGGGGGGCCGCGAGCTCACATCTGCTGCACACCCAGGGCTTGTTCCTGGCCCTTTATTCAGAGCTCATTTCAGTGGGCCCAGGAAATGGATTCTCTCATTGCCCCCATTTTACACATGAGGAATCTGAGGCCCCGAGACTGGGAGTGACCTGCCCAAGGTCACACAGCTGGGGTGTTTTCACCCAGTCTGTGCAGCCTCTTTCTGTACTCCCTGCAGGCCCAGCCCTGATCCTGGGACGCAGTGGAGGAGGGGGATGGGGGCAGGTGAAAGGGGGCCTAGCACCAGGTGTCACCTAACCGCCACCCAAGGCTACCCCTCAGGAGGGAGGATGAAGCATTCAAGGAACCCAGAGACCAGGGAGCGGGCAGAGCTGGTGACTTGGGGCCAGGGAGGATTGGGCAGGTCAGACGGGATGTGGACCACCGTTAGGATTGAGGTCTTGGTCTTCAGGGCAATGGGCAGCCAGCGAGGGGTTCACCAGGCAAGGGATGCCGTGATCAGATTTGCACTTAGAAAAGGCCCCGCTTGGCCGCTGGGTGGAGAAGTTTGGAAAAGGTCGGAGGGGAGGCTGGGAGACCGTGGGAGGCATTACAGAGCCAGTGGTGAGAGAGGAGAGAGGCTGGAGGAGATGGAGAAGCAGCAAGGGGGCCCAGGTGGGGTGCGAGGGGACAGAGGGGCTGCCTGAGTAAGTGGGGAGACCGAAGCCAGCTGGGCACGGTGAGGAAGAGCACGGCCAGCAGTGGGAGCATGGCGGAGGGGCAGCGGAGGGGCCGTCGGAGAGCTGGGCAGGGTGGTCCAGAGAGGAAGCTGGTGCCGTCCCGTCTGTGGACACCCCAGGCTCCACCTGCCAGTTCCCAAATGGGGGTGAATATGGAGTCCTGGCCACCTGACCTGCTTGAACGGCCACTGTTCTTCCTTCCCTGAGAGAAGACCACAGCGCTGAGCCCCCGCTGGTGGCCGAGTCTCGGCACCTTCTCAGGGCACGCCCGAGCTGCCCTGCCTGCCTGCCAGAGGGGTCCGGTCACCACGGAGCACCAGTGCTGTGCTCGGCTCTGTTCTAGAAGCTGGTGCCACAGCACTGAACTAGACAGACCAGGACCCTGTCCTCGGGGAGCTTCCATCGCGGCAGCGGCTCTGAAGAAGGTTGGGGGGGGGGGCGCGAAAGGGAATGGCCACCTTCGACAGGGGGTCAGGGGGGTGACACCTGGGCAGGGAGCTGAGCGATGGGGATGTGGAGCACCGAGGCTGGGGTGGGGGTGGGGGCTGGCATGTCTGGGATGGGGGGCAGGCGGGGAGCATCCTTCAGGGTTTGAACGCCAGGATAGGAGATGGGTTTTAAGTGTAAAGGAGGCCTTGGGGGGGGCTCAGGCCAGGGTATGGCTCCATCTAATTCTCACTTTTGAAAGCTCTCCCGGGCTTCTGTTTGAGAATGGTTATAAGGAGGTGAGATGGAAGCCCTATGTCACAGGTCCCCGAGGGCAGGCCCCCATGACCTTGTACCCCCAACACCCAGCACGGGACTGTCCACAGAGCAGGCTTCCATCTCCCCATCTGAGAAATGGGGTTTGACCCTGAGCTGCTAATCCCTGGCCGCCAGCAGCAAGCGGGGCTCAGCTCCCCCACTTATCTGATCTTGCGCCTCGTCCCCGGCAGGCCCTCCCCTCCTCAGCCCCAGAAGATCTCCAAATCTTTATCTCTGTGCCAGAGGTCTCGGCGGCCTGGTTTCCCCACCTCCGCCCTCCCCGCTGCCCCCACCCTCCAATGTCACAAGCTCGCTGTGACTGATTTCCCCCCGTTGCAGGGCGCCGGCACTGCAGTGGGAGCCCCTCTGGGGGCTTGACCAGAGCTGAGCAGCTCTGTACCGAAGACAAGGACGGGGGCACGCAGGACTGGCCACACACTTGGCAGAGTCCAGTGCGAAATGAAAATACAAGGTCCCTTGTTCCAAAATTAAGAATTTCAGGATGGGGACATCAGAGCACTAAGCCAAGGGCAGGACCCTTCCGAGGACGGGGCCTGTGCAGCCGCATTGATGGCACAGCCGTGAAGCCAGCCCGAGGCTCTGACCCAGTTCCTCAGACAGTGCTGGGAAAGTAGCCGTTGTCTGGTCCATTCTGTCTGTCCTTCTGCAAGGTTGTGCAGTGCCCCGAGGCCACAGAGCCCACCAGGGGCCAGGGTTCTCCAAGTTGCTGAGAGCAACTGGCCCCGGATAGTCCTGCCACCGTGCCCCTTCCACCTCTCTGCACAGGGGACGCACCCGAGCAACGAGCTTGGGACCTCCCAGCCCAGCCCCCACCTCTTACAGAAAGGGAAACTGAGGCTCAGCGAGAACTGAATGGTCTAAGGTCCTTCAGCAATTGGGCCCTGCAGCCCAGCTGGACAGGGAGAGGCAGGAACACAGGCAGTGCCAGCACACTCCTGGTGACAGCGGCCTTCTGCAGGAGCTGCCTGACCTGATTCCGCCTCCCTGCTCAGGGCTGGAGCCAGCCCTCCCTGGGCACCAGGAGGTGCCGATGAACGTTTGATGACGGATGGTGAACGAGCAAATAAAGGCAGGTGCAGAGCGGGGTGGGCACTGGCACCAGGCCACACGGGGAGCTGGGGACCAAGCTGGAGCAGAAATCGGCCTTCCAGGCCCCCTGACCAGGTTTCTCTGCCCGCTCCTGGCTGCCTGCCTTCCTCCTGCCCGGGCCAGGGCGCCTGAGGCAACTGGGGCCGGGGTCAGTGTCCTGGGGAGAAATATTCCTGGGAGCAGAGGAGCCCGGGCCCCTCAACTGCTGTGACCCTCAGCTTCCCCAGGGCATCCTGGGTAGGATGATACCCAGCTCCCGTGATGATCAGATGAGGTCACATGTGCCAGGTCATGCCAGGGCCAGCACACAGTAGGCCCTCAATAGATGGTAGCTACGAGTGGTCCTCCCAGGGCCTCTGCATGAAGTTCCATTAAGGTCAACTCAAAGCGTGTCTCCGTGTGTAAGATGACGTGTAGATCATACTGTGCATAAGACGCGGTGCTAAGACAAGGGGCAGCCCCAAAAGACCCGGACCTGCTCCCTGCCCTCCATAGCTCACGGTCAAAGGTCAGATAAAGCCTGATGAGAAACGTCCGGGAGGAGGGGCCACTGGAGCGCCTGGATGTCTTAGATCCGTGCACGTGGGAAGGAGGGGCAGCCCAGCAGAGGCAACAGCTAGAGCAAAGGCCCTGGGGTGGAAATATCCAGGGAGTGTCTGGTGAACAGAGGGGGTCGGCAAACGGAACATGAAGCAAAGCAGGGGGCCGTGAAGCCAGAAGGTGTGGTTGACAGAAGACTACATAGAGCCTTGAATGCCAAGCCACAGAGTCGGGAAGTTGTCCTGTGAGAAGGGGGCCGCTGAGGGCTGGTGGGGGAGGGGCTGCCTCCCCCCATCTCTGCCTCCTGAGTCTGACACCCACACGCTCCTCCTCTCCTACCTGCGGGTCAAGTGACAGCCCTGCCTCCACATCCAATAGGCAATGAGCTGGGGACCTGCCAGCCCAGCCCCCACCAGCAGGGCCCCGATTGGCCTCCAGAAGGCACTGCCCTCTCCTCAGCACACATGTGTCCAGGGGTCTCTGCTCCCTGGTGTCAAGGCCCTGGGTTCCCTCCTCCCGCACCCACCCCACCCTCCCCTTCACTTCTCCAACACAGCCCCTCTTCCTGCCCTGCCCCTGCTCACCGGCCCCTCCATCTCCCTCTTCTTAGAGGCCCTGCTTGAAGGCTGCCCTCTCCCCTTCCACCGCCCCGCCCTGACTCAGTCTCCCCTTTCTGGGAGCCCTCGGCACTCGCCCTCACAGCTCGCCTCCGTGTTGGCCACTGCCTCCCCAGCCGGATCCCCAGGCAGCTCTGCCAGGCAGAGACCGGCAGGGGCATCCCCCGGTTGCCCGACCCTCAGTGCCCACACAGCCCGGCACAAGAGAAGTGCCTGCAGAGGGGCTGGGCTGGTGATGCGTATCTCCCCAGCCGCCGTGTGCCCCATGCACCCGCAGAACTCACACGGTGGGGATGTACTCTCCCGGGAAGGCGTTGGTGGTATAGCTGATCAGGAGGCAGGTCTTGCCCACGGCTCTGAAAGACAGGGGGTTCGAGAGGACAGCCGTCAAGGGACACACACGGGGAAGCTTCTGAGCACCTGCCGGTCCCCCAGCCCAGCCCCCAGGGAAGATCCAGGCCCACCCCTCTGGGCCTCAGTTTCCCCATCTGAGAATCCCCGTATCAGTGTTCTCAAACCTGAGAGCGGTATGAGTCATCCGGGGTGTTTGTTAAAGTGCAGACTTCGGGGATGAATGGGTCTGTGTTTTTAACAAGTTTCCCCAGGTGATGCTCATGGGGGACAGAGGGTTCAGAGTGGGGGGTGACCTGATCGGGGCTCTGCCAGCACACGCCTGGGCTTCAGATCCCAGCTCCACCACCACCAGTGGCACAGCCTTGGGCAAGTCGCTTAAGCTCCCTATGACTCAGTTTCCCCGTCTAAGGGCAGGCTGAGTTCGTCCTCACAGGAGTGTGCTGAGAAGTAAATTAGATGAAGCCCACGAAAGAACCGAGCACAGTGCCTGGCAGAGTGGAGCGGCCTGCAGATGTCAGGGAAAGCCTGGGGCCCTGTCCCCCCACCTCGCCCGAAGGCAGAGCCGTGAAGAGCACGGAGCGTGGGAGTCAGAGAGACCTGGGCTCGAATCCCATGAGGTCTCAGGCAAATTGCTTAACTTCTTTGAGCTTCTGTTTCCCCACCTGCAAAATGGGCCTCGAGGGAGGGTCGGAGGGAGGACAAAACAGAGGGGGCGAGATGGGGGGCACAGGTAGCTCAGAGGGAAGCTGAGAGGCCAGAGGGGCAGTCCCGGGCCTCCCCCATTGGGTTTTGTCACTTCCTGTTCTCAGGAGGCTGGCCGCCCGCCCTGTCCTCCTGCCCGCTGCCCTCCGGGGCCTGCCACCAAGGTAACTTGGAATGAGCAGAGCGTCGCCCCTGGCTTTGCCCTCCCTCTCAGATCAGATACAAAGCAGAAGTGAGCAGGGCTGGGCGGGCGGGCAGATAATGCCAGCTGTGCATCAGAGTCAGCTGAGCTGCCTGATAACCCGCCCCTGACTGCCGGGGCCAGCAAAGATCCCAGTCTCTCAAGGCCTCAGGCTGCCCCTCTGCAGAATGGGAGGGTCGGACAAGAGCCCGGCCCAGCTGGAATATGCTGGGGTATGTCGGACTGGACTGACGCAAAACCTCAGGATGTACCTGTGGGCTGGACCCTAAGACACAGTTGCTGGGAGGCACAAGAGATTGGCATATTAGACCTGTGATTTGACAGATGAGGAAACTGAGGCTCACAGGGGGACATGACAAGCGGAGCTCGCTGAGGTCTGACAGCTGCCAAGGCCCCCCAGCCCCGCCTGTCCCCATGACCCGCCCCAGCCACCCTCCCCTCCTTCTTCCCTCCTCCTTTCCTAACTCTGTCTCTTACGTCCCCCTCCCCCTTCTGTTCCTCGCCCACATCCCCCACACATCCTCCCCAGCCAGGCGGGCTGAGGGGGGAGGGGGGAGGGGAAGGGAAGGAGGCTAACATTTACTGAGCAAAGGACAGTCACTCAAAATATCTCAAGTGACTCCACAACAACCCTGGGGGCATAGGCCTCTTTGCGGATGGCCAAGCTGAGGTTCAGAGAGGCACTGCGACTTGCCCAAGGCCACACAGCAGCATAAGCCAGTGAGTAGAGCCCAGGTCAGCCTGGGGACAAAGGCCAGATTCTTGTTCCCCACCCCCCACCTGCATCCAGAGGGCTAAAGACTGAGGTCCCATGGGGGACCTGCTGCAGCTATTGGAGTGCAAGCAAGGGGCCCCATGCACCCCCACCTGCAGTCCTGTACCCTCCACAGGCAGCTTCCGGGGTGGAGTGGGCAGAGAGTGAAGCTATCCTCGGCCCACCCGCGGGCCCCCTCTGGGGCCTGGAAGAAGAAGGGAGCGGCTCATCCCAGCTGCCTCCCAGGGACTCCTACATCTGCAGGAGGGGGGCTTCCCCAGGGATGCCGGGAGCCGGGGGGGGGGGGGGTGGTGTACCTGGTAGGGGTCTGTGAGAAAGTTCAGCAAGGTACCTACCCATCTCCCACCACCACACACTTGATGGCCTGCATCGTGTCCGGGGCCTGGCAGGCAGCGGCGGTGACAGCTCAGGGCAGAGAGCGCTTCTGCAGACACCAGGGGTGTGGAGAGCCTGGCGAGGCCACCAGCAGGGGAGCAGCAGCAGCGGGACAGGAGGCAGGAGGAAGCGGAAGGGGAACTTACCCAAGCCGCTGCCCCATGGCCGTTTGCAGAAGGCGGAGCATGCGGTCTGGCAGAGCAGCTCAGGGGGCCCTCCGGTGCTGGGCTGGGCCCTGGCCACCCCCCTGCCCCAGGGTGTCCCTGCTCTGGGGCACTTGCAGGAGACCTGGGGACCCTCTCAGCTGCGGACTCGCTTCCATGGGCAGGGCCAGAGTTGTTCTCCAAGAACTTGAGGCTTCCAAGAATTCAGTCCACCTCAATTCTAAGCAATGAGCATTTAATGAGCGCCCACTGTGTGCCAGGCACAGTATCAGGCGCTGGTGAGTCCAAGATGCAAGAGCTATGGCTGGTCCCTGGGAAGATACGCCTTCATCACGGGAGTCCATGAAACAAGGCAGGAAGTGATGGGGCCGTGGGGCATCTACAGGGAGGGGAGTTACAGAGTTACACAGAGGGAGAGCTGGGCCCTGCGAGGTGGTGTTCAAGCCGGCGTTTGAAAGGTGGTGTCGGAGAGACAGCCCGAGAGGGGTCTGCACGAGGAAGACATGGAGGCTCCACAAGCAGGGGCCGGTGCGAGAACCCCTGAGCGTGGAAGGCTGGGAGATGGGGGGAGGTGATGAGGCAGGAAGGGAGGTGGGGGTCAGCTGATGGAGATGGGGAAATAGAGGGAAGTGAGGGGTGGTGCCCCCGCCAGCCAGGCCCTGTGCTGGGGGCAGCCCTGTGCGACCAGGTGCCCTGGAACTAGGCGCCGTGGCCCATTTGAACGATGAAGAAACAGAGGGTCTGAGAAGTCAGCTGACCTGAAATCAAACCCAGGGTCAGGTGACTCCGAACTCTTCTGGCACCCCAGAGGCCATCTTGGGGACAAAGCCTGAGTCCTGCAGCTCGTGGGGAGGCAGAGTGCCCCCTTGGGCATGGGTAGGCTCAGGGTCCCAGCAGCACTGGACCCAGGGGCCTCCAAGCTCACCTGGCTCGTACTGTTCATTGTCACGGCTCCCCGTGCCCAGCACCTCTCCAGCTCCAGGGCCAAGGAGTGGGGGGGATGGGCAGGGCTACTGGCCACCCACCCTGAACTCACTCAGGACAGACCGGAAACCCACAGGAGCATGTGGACTGCCAGGGCCTGCTGGGCAGCCAGAGCCCCGCCGTCTCCCCACCCTGGGGAGCGGAGCCCAGGATTCCCGCCTGGCACCTGCAGGCTGGTCCTCCCCAGAGCTGACCACCAGGCCACAGGGTCAGCAAAACTGGCTTTTGCAGGCAGGGAACGCACCCTCCCCAGGGGCCTGCTCCAATGCTCAGCCTCGGTGATTAAAACCAGCCGACACACTGATGTCCCTTCTCTCCACTTTCCTAGGCTGGGCGGGCCGGTGGAGAGCACCTCTGGACCCCCAGCCTGGGTCAGGCGGGCCACGTGTCCCCCAGGACTCCCTGGGGCTCCCTCCCGCACAGGCACCCAAGGCGTTTATTCTGGGTACTTCGCTGTGTTCACATTCTTTCCCAGCCACTGCTAGCCCGCAGGACAGCCCCTGTGTTAATTTAAAAAAAAACCCGATGTACTAAATGCAATGTGGGATCCTGGAGTGCAGCCTGGAACAGAAAAAGAACATGGGTGGAAAAAGCAGTGAAATCCAAAAGAAATCCGAAATCTAGTTCACAGTATTATACTAAACTGAATTCCTTAACTCTCTTACTATCTGTGCAATTTTTCTGTAAATTTAAAATTATTCAAAAATAAAATATTTGTTTTTAAAAAAAAGAAAATAAAAAAGAATCATGCACCTCTTTGGGAAGACACAGCCAAGGAGGATGGCCACACGACTTGGAAAAGGATACATAAACTGGGTTTTATCTCCCCTTCCCCCACTGGGGTGGAGCTTCCTTACGCGGTAAACAACCTGCCCAACCACACGTGGCCAAGGCAGCCCTTAAATTGCACCTGTCCTCCATCCTGAGAAAGCCACTCCTCCAGGACAGCCCAAGAAAGATCCTCCCTGATTTAGGGCCCTCTGACTTCCTCCTTCATCCTGCACACATTGATTATGCACCACCTGAACACCTATCTCTGGGCTTGGTACTGCAGTGGGTACGAGGCACAGAAGAATTGAAAGCCACCCCTGAAGAACTTGTGACCTGTCCTGAGTGACAGGGGCCCCTGAAGCCACTCTCTTGGGAGGTCCCCGGTCTGCAGGTGGCCCTGGGGTCACCCGTGTGGAGAGGCAGCGTTGGCAGGGGAACAAGATGAGGAGTAAGGTAGCCTGGACGACAGCAGCCAGGCGACGAGTGCTGGAAGGAGAGGGCGATCGTGGGCGTGTCCAGCGCGGCAGCCACTGCTCTGAGCACAGGACAGGCGGTGGCTCCCACCATTCCCCCATTTACAGATGAGGAAACCGAGGCACCAAGAGGCTCACTGACTTGCCCAGGATGACACACTTGTAGCCGCCACACGGGAAATGAACCGACGTCTCCTTGTCCAATATGCTCGTTTCACAGATGGGGAAACTGAGGCCCCAGTCCACGTGACCAAGGTTGTGATGACATGGACAGCCCTGGCCTCCTGCCCAGTACTCTTCACCGTTTCTTTTTCTTGAAATATCTATGTTGAGATATAGTTTACATACAATAAATAAATCCATTTAAAGTGTAAAATTCCATTCACTTTGACAAGATATATACACCCATGAAACCGCCACCACCATCAAGATACAGAACACACACAACATTTCCATCGCCGTGGAAACTTTCCTGGCACCCTGTGCAGTCCCTCCCCCGACACGCAAGAGCTCTGATCTGCTTTCTATCGTTATAGGTTACTTTGCATTTTCTAGAATTTCACGTGTATGGAATTTCACACATATGTATGTATGTGGCTTCCTACACGAGGGTTCTTTCACTCAGTGTGTTTTTAAGATTCATCCACGTTGTTGCATGTGCCTCGATTTGTCCCCTGTCATTAGTGAGCAGGGTTCCATCTCGGGGACGTGTCACAGCTTGATTATTCATTCTGCCCTGTCCTCTTTTAACCACACTTTGCAAACTCACTGAATCACAGAACCACAGGGCTTCCGGGCGTGTGCAGAGGATCACAAGGGCCTTCTTTACCCAACCGGCCCTCGCACCTCGGGTACCCGATGCTGGCGCTCACTGGTATTCACTGCCCACCAACCAGCCCCCAGCCCCTGCTCACATACCTCCGAGGACGGGGAGCTCATTCCCTTAAGAGACAGTCTTTTCCAGCCTTGGGTGGCCAGGACTGTTAGGAAGCCCCTCCTCCTTTTCAGCCCAAATCTACCACCCTAGATTGTCCCCACACAGGTCCTAGTTCTTATCCTGGGGCCACCCAGGGAAGTCAGCTCCCTGCTCCCCCTCCACAGGCATTAGGATTCGGGAGGCACAATCTCCACCCAATGTCTAACTTATAGCTCTGGTTTAGTTATTTTTGCTGGTGTGGAATATTCCATAATATGAATAAATCAAGATGTATTTATCCAATCGCCTGTTAATGGATGTTCTCCAGGCTTGCTGTACAAACAGCTCTGTCAGGAATATTTGTGGGCTCCCGGGGCAGGTGTGTGAGGTTTCTCTCCAAGTGGGACGGCAGAGCTGGAGGGCGCGGACATCCTCCACCTCAATAGACCGAGCTGTCATTTTTCAGGGGTCCCTCGTGGTCCACAGCCTCCCCCACATTCGGCCCTGTACAGCTTTAATACTTTTCCAAGCCTCCTGAGTGTGAACTGGCGTCTCATTGTGCTTTGAATTTCTATTAACTTAGTTCTGGTTGTGTCGAGCATCTTTGCAAGTATTTATTAGACCTTTGTGTTTCCTGTTCCATAAATTGTGTTTTCATATCTTTTGTGCATTTCTCTATTCTCTTCTGTTTATTTGGAGTTCTTTGTATATTCTGATTTCCAGACTTAAGTTGCTATACGCATTGCAAATCTCTTGTCCAGTCTTGGAGCTGTCTTCTAATCCGCTGAGACTTTTAACAAACAGAATTTTTATTTGAACGTAGTCTCATTTCAGTGTCCTCCCTGATGACTTGCGCCTTGGGAGGGGGTCTTGCCTAAGTCCTTCCCTGCCTCCAATTTCACAAAGACGGTCTCCTACACTTTCTTCTAAAGGTTTTAAAGTTTCGCCTTTCATACTCAGGTCTTTACACACTTGGGATGGATTTTGGGGTGTGGTGAGATGGGAATTTCTTTAACTTTTGTGAGATACGGATGTAATTTCGTTGCCTCCGTGAGCAACAGCTGAGGCACCACCTCCTGGGGATCTGTGCTCCTTGCCCCCCTGTGACCTGCAGCCGGGCCGTGTCACGTCGAGTGTCCGCATGTGTGTGAATCCACTCCTGGCTTCCCCGTCTGCTGGTCTGTCTGTCCATCCTGGAGCCAGTCCAACACAGCCTTAATTTTATGTCAGGTCTTTATATCCAGCCGCGCAAATTCTCCTCTCTTGAACGTTTTCAAAATTATTATAATTATCACTAACCATTTGTTCTTCCGTGTACATTTTACAGTAAGCTTCTCAAGTTCCAAGAAAAACTATGTCAGGATTCTGATTCGAATTCTATTCAATTTATAGAGGAATTGGGGGAGAATGGAGACTTTCATAATATTCATCTTCCTGCCCATTAACATGTTATATTTCTTCCTTATATTTTTCGATAAAGTTTTATAATTTCCCCCCAAAAGGTCACACGCTTTATTTTTTACAAGATTTATCCCTTGATACCTTATTACTCTCAGTACCACTGGTAACTAATACCCTTTTAAATTGCATTTTCTGTGTGTTGCTTATTTGTAGGAAAAATGGCAAATTTTGCATTTTGGATTTATATATATGGCAAAACCTGAGTGGAAATTCTTATTATAATTTATCTAGATACTTTGGTACTAACAAGTCTAAGACTGTCTTTGTAGACACCTTACCATTTGTGCGAAATGGCAGTTTTTATTTCTTCCTTCCCAATTTCTATATCATTAACTCCTTGGGTTGTCTGGAGCCCTGACTGCGGCATTGGACAGAGTCGGTGACGGTGGGCATCTCTGTCTTATTTCTGATTTTAAAAAGAATGCCTCTAGTGTTTCATCATCGAACACGATGTAGGCTTTTGGCAGATGTTGTCATCAGTTAAAGAAGTTTTCCTGCTATTCTTAGTAACAACAGTTTTGTTTTTACCGTGTTTAATTCTATTGAATGTTTTCTTCGTATCTATGGAGACGCTGTGAATAACATTAATACGTGTTGTAATGCTCACTCCCCCGTGTGCTCCTGCATAGACCTAACTGGGTCGCTCGGGGAAAGGCGGCTGACTGCCCCTCAGCAGCCCCTCTCTGCCTCTTCTTCTGAGCAGAGCGCCAAGACTTGTAGCCAGCCCCCTGCTCCCGAGCCTGAAGACCGCGTTTCCCAGCCCCTCCTGCCGCACGGATTAAGTCTGGGGGGAAAGGGTCTGAGTGGAAGTGATGAGTGCAGCTTCTGAGTCATCATCTCCTTGAAGGCGAAACCATTTGTCCCGTGCATCTTTTTTTCCCTCTCCCCACCTTCTAGGAAGCAGAAAAGCTGGCCAATCCTGGATGTGTGGGGGATGGCAGATCAGGACCACTGACCTCTGGAAGCGAGAGAAACACACTTTGTCTTCCTTAGGCCAGTGCGTTTTGGGATCTTCTTTTCATAGCAGCTTAAACTCTGCTCCAAGGAAGGCAGCCATGATGGTGTCTTTTATATGTTCTGGCTTCACGTGGCCAATATTCCGGAAGAAGAGGGAGGTGTCCATCGGGAAGACTGGCCAGTAATTTTCCTTTCTCGTAGTATCCCTGTCTTTTTTTTTTTGGTATCAAGGTTATACTAGTTTCATTAAATTCGTTGGTGATATTATCTCTTATTCTATTTTTAGAGAAGTTTGGATAATATTGAGTCATCTCTTCCTTGAATATTTATAAAGCATCTGTGCTGGTTTGGGAATTATGTGGGAGGAAGAAATGGTAGATTTTAAACTACCAGCTCAATTTCTTTAGCGGATATAGGATTATTTTGAATTTCTATTTTTTTTTTTTTTTTGATGAAGATTAGCCCTGAGCTAACTACTGCCAGTCCTCCTCTTTTTGCTGAGGAAGACTGGCCCTGAGCTAACATCCATGCCCATCTCCTCTTCTTTATATGTGGGACGCCTGCCACAGCACAGTGTGCCAAGCGGTGCCATGTCCGCACCCAGGATCCGAACCGGCGAACCCCGGGCCGCCAAGAAGTGGAACATGGGAACTTAACCGCTGCACCACCGGGCCAGCCCCTTCTATTACTTCTTGAGTCATCTTTTATATATTTTTCTAGGAATATTTTATATATTTTTCTTCTTTGCTTCAGTTTTCAAATTCATTGATATAAAGCTATTCATAGTATTATCTTTTTAGTCTCTTCTTTTTAATTGTTATATCCCTCCTTTTCATACCATATTGATTATTTTTGCCTCCAAACTTTGTTTGTAATTGCTCTCCAAATTTGTTATTTTATTCATCTTTTCAAAGAACCAATTTTTAGGCCTTGTTAGTCCTTTCTACTGTACAAGTTTTTCCACTTATTTAAATTCTCTTCTTATCTTCTTATCTTATTATTTCCTTTCTCTCTTGTTTTGGGTTTATTCTATTGTTCTTGTTTTACTCCTCAATTTTGAATGCTTAGTTCATGAGTTTTTAGCCTTGTTTTGTTCCTAATACAAGCTCTTAAGGCTATAAATTTTCCTCAAATACTGCTTTAGCTGTAATCTACAACTTTTTTTTAAAATTGTGCTAAAACTCACATAACATAAAATTTACCACCATCTGCAATTTGGATATGTAATATCTTATTGTATTTTAGTCCTAAGTATCTTAAGATTGTCACTATGATTTTCTTTTTTTTTTGTTTTGTTTTGTTTTTGTTTTTGTTTTTGTTTTAATTTTTTTCTTTTCCTTTTTCTCCCCAAAGCCCCCAGTACATAGCTGTATATTCTTCATTGTGGGTCCTTCTAGTTGTGGCATGTGGGACGCTGCCTCAGCGTGGTTTTGATGAGCAGTGCCATGTCCGCGCCCAGGACTCGAACCAACGAAACACTGGGCCGCCTGCAGCGGAGCACGCAAACTTAACCACTCGGCCACGGGGCCAGCCCCACTATGATTTTCTTTTTAATCAAAGAGTTATTTGAAAGTGTGTTATTAATTTTCAAATACTGAGGAAAAGGATTGTCATTTTTTTGCTATTGTTTTCTTAATGATCTTATGGTCAAAGAATATGGACCGTATCATATTGATTCTTTTAAATTTGTTGAGACTTGCTTTATGTATGACCTGGTATGAGGTTCATTTTTTCATAAAAGTGTAGATATTCATTGTTGCATAGATGTCTAATAAATCAAAGATGTTAACTGTGCTGCTCACATCTTTTATTTATTTATTTATTTTAATTTTTTTCCTTTTTCTCCCCAAAGCCCCCCGGTACATAGTTGTATATTCTTCATTGTGGGTCCTTCTAGTTGTGGCATGTGGGACGCTGCCTCAGCGTGGTTTTGATGAGCAGTGCCATGTCCGCACCCAGGATTTGAACCAACGAAACACTGGGCCGCCTGCAGCGGAGCACGCGAACTTAACCACTTGGCCACGGGGCCGGCCCCTCACATCTTTTATATCATTACAAATCGCTTTGACTTGTCTTGCTTGATCGATCAGCTACTGAGAAAGATGTGCTAACTCTCCTACCTTGATGGTGAATTTGTCAATTCTCCTTGTAGTTCTTCACTTCTATTTTTGCTTTATAAATCTTTAGGCTATGTCATCAAATGCATACAATTTTAGAATTATTAAAATGGTAGCCAACATTTTCTAAGTATATTCTAATATCTGGCACTTAATAAATTATTATAGAAATAAGAGCTTTGTTTAAAAAAAAAAAAAGAAAGGAAAGGAACCCCAGGGGCGAGGGTGCCCTCAGTGTCTCTGGCAGACGCCTTGGGGGCAGTGCTGGGGACCCGTCTGGGTGGAGGTCCACTCCATTTTGGGTCAGCCCCATGCTCAGCATCACAACCAAGAGAGGTGTCGGAAGAGGGGTAGCCAGCTCTGGGCAGTCCCCAGGGCAGCCTGGCAAGGCCCTCCCAGAGCGACTGGACTCTGAGGTCAAATTCCTAGGGGACCGAGTCAGACAGACACTGATGACTATTCCCACCCCCAACCAGCCCCCTGGGCTGACCACCTTGGGCCCCTCAGGTACCAGTCACCTCCCTCCTTCTGCTGGAGGAGCCACACTCTGGCCCAAAGGCTCCATGGGGCAAATTCAGGGCTCAGGGAGGGGATTTTTCTCCCAGGAGATCCCCATAAAGCCCTGAGTGCCGAGTGTGGGCCCCTCTCTTTATCAGGGCCTTTCCTTCTGTCCTCGGGTCAGGTTCTGTGCCCCAGACACACCCAGAGACCCAGCACAGCCAGGCTCCCATTGCCCCCCTTTCGGAGCCCAGGGAGCCCACCCTTGGGCCCCACAGTCCACCCTTCAATGATGCACTGACGAGAGCTGCTCCTCCTGGTCCCCAAGAGCCGGGGCACCCTCCTGCCCCTCGACTTCACACACCTGCTCCTCAGGACGCTGTCTTGGCCTTTCTCTTTACACCCTCGGGCCATCTCAGCCACCCCCTGGCTTCCATCGCCGTCCCGGAGGCCTGCTGGAGAGGCCCCTCACCCACGCTGACGCCCACTGGCCCCTCAAACTCAACAGTCCTCCCCACGTCTCACCCCAGGACAACACAACCATCCCTCTTCCCTAAACTGGGACCCAGACAGCAAACATTTTCTTAAGTGTTTTTGTTACATTTTACTATTCTCATATTACCTTTGAATGAGTAATACATTCGCATGGTCCAAAATTCAAAAGGTTCAAAAGAGCTTATCACGATGAGTCAGCCTTCCCGCTTATCTCCCAGCCACCCGGTCCACCCTGAGGAGACCACCTCCGTGGCCAGTTTCTTGTGGGTCCTTCCAGGGGTATTCCAGCAGAAAAATGCATTATTTCCTTTCTCTCACCCAAAAGGGAGCCCGTGAGGCCTGTGTCCTGCACATTGCCACGTTTACCTGGACGCTCGCTCCCATCTGTTCATAAAGAGCTTCCTCATTCTTTTTTGCAGCTGAACAGAATTCCGCTGTCTAGGTGTGCAAGAACCAACCTGATTCGTTCCTACGGAAGTCGGCGTGGTTCCCCCACCTTCTGCCACCCCGGCTGCACGGCCCCATACAGCGTGTGCACGCCCTGTGTGAGGGGGCGAGTGCTTGCAGGCTGCCCCCTGCGGGAGGGGCGCTGGGTGAAAGGAAGTGTCATTGTGTCAGATGCCCTCCACAGGGGCTGGACCCGCTCGCCTCCCCCCACCAGCAATGCTCTGGAAAACTCCTTTCCCTGCTTTCTCTTTTAGGCAACTTTCTTATGCTTGACCTTCCAGTCAGCAAAAATTGCCATAGCAGTGGATTTGATTTGCATTTCTTTTAGTCTGAGTGAGCATTTTTTCAGAGTTAAAAGCCCCTGGTATTTCCCTTTTCTGTGGCCTGTGTTTTCAGACCCTCAGCCCATCTTCTTGTTTGGTTTGGTCTTTTTCCTTGATTTCCATTTTAGAGAAATTAGCTCTTTGTCACATGAGTTACGACCATGTTCCCCAGACTGTCACTGTCTTTACTAGTAGTGGCCTGAGCATGCAGACGTCTTTATACGTATAATATGTCATTTAGTTCAACAGTGTTTTCTTTCATGGCTTCTGGGTTCTTTGTGATTCTTTTTTTTTTTTCTTTAAACATTGGCACCTGAGCTAACAACTGTTGTCAATCTTCTTTTTTTTTTTCTTTCTGCTTTTTTCCTCCCCAAATCCCCCCAGCACACAGTTGTATATTTTAGTTGTGGGTCCTTCTAGTTGTAGCATGTGGGACTCCGCCTCAGCATGGCCTGACGAGTGGCGCCATGTCCACGCCCAGGATCCGAACCAGCGAAACCCTGGGCCACTGTAGCGGAGCATGCAAACTTAACCACTCGGCCTCTGGGCCGGCCCCTCTTTGTGATTCTTAGAAAGGCCTCTGTCACCTGAAATGATGTTATTACAATGTTCTTCTCCAGTTGCGTCTATGTTACAGCTTCACTTTTCACATTTGGTTCTCTGGGACATCTTGTCTTATCCTGTTGGACAGCGGGAGGCACGGACCCTGTTTATCTTTTGCCAGATGGCTACGCATTGCCCGACATCTAACAGTGTATTTTCTCCCCACTGACTGAAAAGCTACCTTCATCTCCTACTAAATCCGCGCATGTATTCTAAGTTGTTTCTGAACCGGGCAGCATTCTCGGCTCTTTCCCTTCTCTCAGTCCCAGCATCCAGGCACCTTCGGGCCCTGTGGCTTCTCCTTCGGAAACATTTCTTAAATCCAGCTCCTTCCCTCACTGCCCACCTCGCAGCTGTAGTTAGAACCCAGCCTTTCTCCACAGGAGTGCACAGACGCACGTGTGTCAGAGTGTTCCTATTTTCCCTCGGATGAGGCCCCCTCTCCTTCAAGGTGGCAGTCTCCAGGCTTGTCCTCGCCCACCCTCCCCACTACAGCTCTTGCCTCCCTCTGCCATCACCAGGCCAGACCCCTGGAAGGTCTTCAAAGCCACACTCAGTGTGTCCTTGCACCTGCGTGCCCTCCGCCTGGAAGTCCCTGTCCGCCCCCTCCTGCCTGACCAGATCCTATTTCTCCTCCAAGACTCAGCATCCGGCATCCCTCACCAGAGCCCCCAGCACCCACCACTCACCTCCCTACTCCTTGACCCAGACCCTACCCTATCACGGAAGGGCAGGAGCGGAGACCCCAGCCTCTGCCGGCCTGCCAGCCCTCAGGCACAGACACGGACTGCACAGAACAAGCCAAGATACGGACACGCCTTTGCTCTCGTGACAGAGGCCTGGAGTCTCGGGGCAGCTCTCCACTCCATCCACTGGATCCCCCATCTCCTCCAGTGGGCGGGTCTCGGGTTTGACTCTCCCTCCTCCATGGAGCCCCTTCCTCCCGCCCTCCTCCTGTGCTCTGGCCATGAGTCAGTCCTCCAGCTCTGCCTGCTCCGATGCTGTGTGGGCCGGGGCTTCTGATGCTGAGCAGGGAGGGGAAGACACCTACCGTGGGGCCCAGACCGGGGAGGGACGATGGCCTCCTGCCTGCAAGTCCCCTGTGCACTCGTCACCATTCAACTCGCCCTGGGGAAATGACAGTGAGAGAGCGACGTCCCTGCCCCCAGAGAGCTCACATCCCAGTGGGGACACAGACGATAAACAAGATAACGAATATAACGCTAAGACGACTGGTGAAAGTGCCATGAAAAATAGCAAAGGAGGGTGACAGAAGAGAAGGATGGAGAAGGGAGGGGAAGGGCAGACCCAGCTCTGAAAGATGGGGAAGAACATGCAGGTGGGCGCCTGCCGAGGGCAAAGGCAGGAGGAGCTCGGGGCGCGTCAGGGCAGCCAGAGGGCCTGTGGGGCTCGAAGGAAGCACCCCGGGAAGAGGGGCGGCAGGACCTGGGGGCGCCGCTACCGAGTTTCCATTGACGCTGTGAGTGGGAAACCGCGAGATCCGAATCTAGAGGGCGCCCTCTGGTGGCCGTGTGACGAATAGACCCTCGTGGGACAGGACCGAAGCCGGGAGACCCTGCGGGGCCACTCCCCTGTCCAGGCGAGAGGGGGCGGAGGCTTGGACCAGGGAGGTGATGGTGGAGGAGGCGAGAAGTGACCGGACCCAGGATGTATTTCGTAGAGTCTGCAGGATTTGCTGAAGGAGTCAAGGAGGGTGCCAGTTTCATTCTCAGCGACTTGGCGGCTGGAAGCGCCATTCACCCAGGAGAGGGCTGACCGTGGGAGGAGAGGGTCTGCAGGTGAGGAATCAAGGCTTCCGTTCTGGACATTTCGGTGGAGAAGCGTGTTGGACAGGGAGGTGTCAGGCATCCAGTTGGAGGATGAGGCTGGAGCAAGGGGAAGGATCCAGACTGGAGACGCGGCGTGGAGTTGTCCCGATGCAGACGTATTTACAGCAGCTGGAGGTCACCAGGGAAGGAGGGCGGCTCAAGACAGGCAGGGCGGAGAAGGCCCCGCAGCCTCCCCGGAGCGGCCTCCTCCTGTGCCTTGAGCTGCATGACCGAGGAACTGGGAGGGGGTCAGGAGACAGGAAAACCTTCCTAAGGGCTGCCTGGGCCAGATCTGTGTCCCCCTCCAGGCTTTCCCGGCCCTGCTCGCCCCGCCCCTACCCAGCTTCATTGCGCTGGCTTTGGGCACATACCCCGGCCTGCCTTTCCCTCCCTCCCTCCCTCTCTCCACATCCCCAACCAGCAGCCCATTCCCACATCCCTCTTCCTGCACGACACCCAAAGCACCCTTAACTCCTTCCTTCCTTGTCCTTCCAACCGCACCCCGAGACCTGACCTCCAGACCCACCTGCGCACCCCTGCGAGCTCCCCCCTCAGCCTCAGCCGTTCCCTGCTGATGGCTAGAGGGCCCGCTTTCGCACACACCCTCCCCGACCCCGCCATCCTGGGGCCACCAGCCCTCTCCCTCAGGAGATGGCGTCAGTTTCCACTGCCCCAAACCCATCTAGAGACCGCCCGTGTCCTCCTCCAGCTTCCTCCCTCTCCTACTGTGGGTTCAACCCCCGCCGTCTCCACCCGCTGTAGAGGCTGTGTGGCCTCAGCAAGCGGCATCACCGCTCCCTGGAGAGCCCAGAGCACAGGCCGAGGTGACATGTGTAAGGGACCAGCCAGCCACAGACACTCAGGAAGCGTCAATCACTGTCTGCGAGGCCAGCTTTTCCCTTTTCATCTTCTGCTCCTCCAGCTCCTCCAGGATGTTGTTCTGCTCTTTCTCCAGTGTCTTCAACTTCCTTCTCACATTCACTCCTTCCCACGTGGAGTCTCTCTCATCTTAAAAAGAAACAGCCCCGGGGCCTTGTCTCCTCGTCCTCACAGCTGCCACCCCCCCACCCCCCAGCCCACACCGTCTCCTCGCTAGGCCTTCTGGGAAACCCCTCACCGCTGCAATCTGGTTTCCTTTGTGGTCTGGCTGGAGGGGGACCAGACCCAGACATTAAACACAAAAATGGAGGGTCCAGTTATGGGGCCAAGAAGGGCTGGGGAGCAGGGACCCCCATGAGCCAAGGACACATTTGGGAACCAAATGTACAAACTCAGTTTCCTCCATGGTACTGTCCTTCTGGAACTCAGCTCCCTTCTGTGGATTAGGCCATGTTCTTAGAGGCACAAACAGGGCTCCAAAATGATTGCACTCGCCACCACTCCACTGAAACCGCTCTCTCAAAGGTCGCCTGTGACTTCCAGTTTCCTAAACCCAAGGTCACGTCTCCATCCTGCACCAGTTGTGTTTTGGTGCAGGGACTAGAAACCACTCAGGTATCTGGATCAGAAAGGGATTGAACATGGGGAATTCGGTGCTTACAGGAAGTGCTCTCTGAGTGGGGGGGGGTCTCCAGGAGCAACCGCCAGAACACCGCAGAACTGACCGAGGGCAGCTGCTGCCGAGGCCACAGGCAGGAAGGTGAAGAGTTGGAGGCCACCCCCAGACACAGCACTGTGGCTGCCGCCAGGGCCCAGGAAGCTACCAGCACCGCTGCCCTCATCTCTCACCCCTCAGGAGGCCAGTGCCTGGACACTGGGTCACAGAGTCCAGCCGCTGCCTCCTCTGATACAACTGCCCCTCGATGCTCACAACCACTGAGAGCAGCAAGGGGACAGCCACCTTGCCAACCTCACGAGCAGATCTAACCGGCAGAATCGAGTTCACACCCAGAACCCTAGCTGCAAGGGATCCGGGAGAAGCAGTTTTTCTAGCTTTCCAGGCTCCATGGTTCAGGGAAGCCAGTGAAGGGAGAGGAACTGGAAGGGGAGGGAGCCCCCCGGCTCCATCATGGGCCCCATTCTCCCAGCCTGTCCGCATCGTGTGGCTGGCAGCCACTCTCTCCCCTTTTAAGTGCTTTTTAAACACTCGCCTTGCACTGGTTTGGGTCCTTCACCTGGCTCTGTGTGTCAGCCAACACCACTCCACGCGGGAAACAGAAACCCAGTGGCAGGGGCTCATTGCCTCGCTCTGCAAGACGTCAGGACGGGGCAGCCCAGGCCTGGAGCCGCAGCCCCACAGTGCCGTCAGGAACCTGGGCTCAGCCTGTGTTTTGGTCCCATCCTCCTTAGTGCTTGTCCTGCATCTCGTGCTTGTTGCCTTGTAGCTGCAAGATGGCGGCTGCGCCTCCTTGCCTCACACCCACATTCCAAGCAGCGAGAAAGTGGACAAAAATGGCATTCTGCTAATGAGAACTTCCCTTTATTCGGGAAGGGGCACCCTCCCCAGGGGCTTCCTCATTGGCCAGAAAGTGTCTCATGGTCACCCTTGGCTGCAAAGGAGGCTGGGAAATAATGACTCAGCTTTTCAGACTCTGTGGTAGAGGAAGGCAGGCGGGAGACAGATTGGGAATGAGTGTGGAGGGAGCCTGCTTTCAGTATTTGCCACAGCCATAAAGGGAACTGGTTGGCTCGGGTGACCCAGTTGTGCAGGCTTCAGGCATTGATGGATCCAGAAGCTCATATGCTATCACCCAGACTGGATCCCTCTTGCTCTCCATCTCCCCACTCACTTTCCTCTGCTTTGGCTTAATGCTCAGGCTCTGTATGTGGCACTGGCAGCTCTAGATTGGCATTATCCTCACAGCTAGAACTCAAGCCTGAAAGTTTTGTCTTCCTAGTTTTTGCAGCAGAAGTCCCATGATTGAATCTCCAGGCCCTACGTTGGTCACAGGCCCACTCTTGAGCCAATCACCAGAGCCAGGAGATGGAATATTATTAGCTGGACCCAGGCCAGGCCTTCTCTCCCCGCTTCCTGGAGCTGGGGGTGGGTCAGCCCCACAAATCACACGGACTGAAAGTGGAGGGGTGCTGGGCCCAGGAGGGAGCAAAGACTCTCTGAACGAGGGGGACCAGGTGCCTCCTGACCCCTCCCTCGCCTTCCCTGACACTCTCCTCCCGTCCCTCCACCTCCCTGACCTCATCCTCATCTCCGGGCCCTTCCTCCAGCTTGGACCCCATACCGCTGAGCTCTAGAGGGATCTGACCTCAGCCCTCTTCTCTCCTCAAAGCGTCCATGAGCAAGCTCGTGGAGATCGTGCCCTTGTGGTCACCTGCACGTCGATGACGCCCAGCTACGTTTCTGCATCCTGCTGTGGGGCTCCAGATCCGTGAATCCATCACACTCTGTTGTGTCTCTATGTGTACACTATGTTGTGGGTACAGAGAACATCAAATTTACCGCCTTGACCATTTTTAAGTGCATAGTTCCGTGGTATTAAGCACCGTCATCATGTTGTACAACCAGCACCTCCCCCCACAGCTCTTTTCATCTTGTAAAACTGAAACTGTGCCCCTTAAACGGTCACTCCGCATCCCCCTCCACCAGGCCCTGGCAACCACCCTCCTACTTTCTGTCTCTATGAGTCTGACTACTGTAGGGACCTCATATAAAGAGAATCATACGCTATTTGTCCTTTTGTGGCTTACTTCACTCAGCCTAATGTCCTCAGGGCTCATCTGTGTTGTGGCACGTGTCAGAATTCCCCTCCTTTTTAGGGCCGAATAATATTCCATGGTATGGATGTGCCCCATTTTGTTTATCCGCTCATCTGTTGACGGGCACTTGGGTTACTTCCGCATTTTGGCTGTTGTGAATAATGCTGCTGTGCGCATGGGTGTGCAAATATCTGTTCGAGACTGTTTTCCGTTCTTCTGGGTGTATACCCAGAGGTGGAATTTCTGGGTCATATAGTAACTCTATTTTTAACTTTTTGAGGAACCACCACACGGTTTTCCAGAGCAGCTGTACCTTTTTCCATTCCCACCAAAGGTGCACGAGGGTTCCAGTCTGTCCACATCCTCACCAACACTTCTTATTTTCCATTTGTTTGCTTTTTAATATAACAGCCATCCTGATGGGTGTGAGGTGGTACTCACTGCGGTTTTGATTTGCATCTCCCTCATGATCAGTGGTGTTGATCATCTCTCATGTGCTTATCGGCCATTTGCATGTCTTCTTTAGAAAAACGTCAATTCAAGTCATTTGCCCATTTTTGATTTGGGTTTTTTGTTGTTGTTGAGTTTTACTTCTCTGTATGTTCTGGATATTAATTCCTTATCAGATATATGATTTGTAAATATTTTCTCCCATTCTGGGAGTTACCTTTTTACTCTGTTGACAGTAATTTTTAATGCACAAAATTTTTAAATTTTCATGAAGTCCAATTTGTCTATTTTTCCTTTTGTTACCTGTCCCTTTGGAGTCTTATGCAAGGAATCATCACCAAATCCAGCATCATGAATCTTTGGTCCTGTGTTTTCTTCTAAGAGTTTTACTGTTTTAGGCCTTACACTTAGGTCCCTGATCCATTTTGAGTGAAGTTTTGTGTACGGCGTGAGGTAGGGACTAACTTCCTCCTTTCACATGTGGAGATCCGGTTTTCCCAGCACCACTCATTGAAAAGACAGCCCTTTCCCGCACTGAATGCTCTTGGCCCCCTTGTGAAGATCATTTGAGTCTCTCTGCTTTTCTCTGTCTTACCAAGTCCTTCTTTCACATGACAGTGAGAGTGACCTTTCTAAAGTGCACGTCAGAGCTGGGGCTGGCTGCTAGCTCCCCGCCGTCTGGCTGTGTGACCCGGGGGTATCACGGAAACTCTCTGAGGCTCAGCCTCACTCGTCACTGAAACGGGATCACAACAGCCACCTGGCAGGGGTGTGGTGAGCCGCCCTTGAGACAAGGGATGTGAATGCCCTTCTGTGGCGTCCGGTACAAGAGGAATTTCCCGCCAAGGCTGCTTCCTTTCTGTCCCTGTTACAGGCAGGTGAGACAAGAAATGTCAGCTGTGTTCCAGCGTCCAAAAACCTCTCCCAGTCTGATCCTGCTTCTCTTCTGAGGCTCATCCCCCACCCTCGCCAAAGCTGCACACACAGACTCACTCACCTAACAGCAAGTGCTCCAGCCCAGGATGTGCCTAGATGTCACCCGCTCAGTCTCCACTGCTGCAGTTTGCACATGCTGTTCCCACCACTCGAGGCCCTTCCTTCGTCGGCCTTCTCTCTTCCAAGCCAACTCACACAACACCCTCCTCCGTGCCCCCTTCACGGGTTCTCCCCACCGAGAATCCATCATTACCTGTTCACACCTGTTCCCAGAACTCATCACGTGCATAGAATCATCTGTGGATTGTCTGCCGTCCGACGGGCTCTCCAGGGCCCTCTGGACCTCGCTCCACCCTCAGGAGACGCAGTGACGGGGGAAGACGGACGTGGCCGGCTTTGTGGACCTAGACTCTCAGGTCTCACGTTGCTATCACTCATAGACCATGGAACCTTGGACAGGACACCTTACCCTCCGGGCCTCAGCTCCTCATTATAAAATGGGGATGATCACATCTATCTCACTGAATGTCTGTGAAGATTAGAGATTAATAGATGATTTTTAAACAATGTATTCAAGTATTATATGAATAATTTTTAAGTGTAAAAATACATCAAACGGGAAGTGTGGGTGTTGAATGGACGTCACAGGTCACCAGGATGGGCAGCCAGGATGCAAACTCAGGCCATAAATGCAGAATGCAAGTTCTTAAGCGCTGTGCATATGGACAGATGGATGGGCGATGGAGGGATGGATGGAAGAATGGACAGTGTAAGATGGAGGGAGGGTGGGCAGGTGGGTGAGTGAACACCACCAGATGGAGTCAGGAAGTTTCCTTGTGAGGTTGTCCCCATCCTCTGGCTGCAGCCCAGGCACTCCCCACCTACCCCCAACAGGGCTGAGCCAGGGGGAGGCAAGGGAGGCCCTCATCTCGGGTGCAGAACCTAAGGGAGGCCAAAAGTTCACCAGTCAAGATAAATAACACCTTATATGATAGCTTTACAAATCAAAATCAGTGCAAAACATCATGATGAACAAATTATCAAAAATAAAGTTAAATTTATTTATTTAAATTTAAATAAAGATCTAGCACTTGCACAACCTCATCCGCCTCACCTGGTCCCAGCTCTGCCTACCAGCCCAGCACCTCCCTACCCCCCACCCACAGCCCCCAACCCGCCACTCACCACCGCCATCCCCATCCTGAGGCCAGCAATGGGCAGTCAGGAGGGATGCGATGGAGAGCGAAAGGGAAGACAGAGAGGGAGCTGCGACACTTTGCCCTGGCCCCAGCTACAGTCACCCACCCACAGACCCTGGGGTCCGGGTGAAGGGCCCTCAGAGGTTCCCCCTGCAGATAGGGGAGCCCCAGGCTGTGGCTTCTCTGAGTGGCATTCCCTCAGCCACCACAGGGTGGAGCCCGCGGGCTGGTTTTGGTCTCCGAGGACGGGGAGGAGGAAGCGGGTGAGGGAAGGGGACCAGACTCCCCAGCCTCCCCGTGTCTGGCTCCTCCTCGTGGCTGCTCCTCGCTCACAGACCCAGACAGATCCCTCCCACTCACTCAGCCGGTTCTGAGCCCTGACGCTGGCCGCTCTGTGCCAGCTGGAATCCCCACACCCTCCCCTGTGGGCACTGCAGTCATCTTCTGCTTTTACAGAAAAGGAAACTGAGGCCCAAGAGGGGAAGTCCCTGCAGGCGGCAGCTGGGGGTGGAGGGAGGACCTGGCAGGGTCTGCTAACCACTCCCTGGATGCCCTGGGCCCTGGGTCTGTCTCCGCGGCCCCGTGCCTCCCAGGGAAAATTCTGGGCGGGCCTCAGGAATACACGAGCCAACAGTCCCATTTTGCAGAGTTGGAGACCAAGGCTCAGCGTGTGATACCTTAGCTCCCATCACACAGCTGGGAGGGACAGAGCCAGGGGCAAGCCTGGGTCTGCCCCAGCACAGGCCCCGTGCTTTCTGGACCGTCCTGGGCCGCGCCCTCCCATGTGACCCCACCTGGGAGGCCCTGCAGCCTGCAGACCCCGTCAGGCGTAGGTCGAGAGCTCTGGCAGGTGGGAGCCAGGAGGCCTTTGTCCCCAACCCTGTGGTGCCGACTTCAGGCACGTAGCATGCCTCATCTGTGAGGGGCCGTCTCATGGCCCTGTGGGCCTGGGGACACGTAGAGAAACCAGACACGGCCTCCTCCCCGGCACACTGAGAGCCTGATGTGGGCAGAAGGGCAAGGCCCAAGGCACAGCTGAGGGAACAGAAAGGACCAGAGGACAAGAGAATGAAAACTGGGACTCAGGGCCCGGGGAACTCTCCCTCCCACTTCTGCCCCGCCCACCCCCGGGGTGGATTTTTCTTCTGGAACCATAAGGAGAGAGGTCTCAGACACGCTGAAGGCCCTTCCAGCAGAACACTCCAAATTCAGGGACTGGCAGCTCGGTGGTCTCTGTCACCATCCCTGGACGTGACATCGCGGCCCAACCTGGCCAAGGGACCCGGCTTCCAGATAACTGAAGGTCCTGATTAACAGAAGTGCCACGCTGGCACGGGGACGACTGACCTCAGAGTGAGGACGAGGACCCTGGGCTGAGCACTGGAAAATGGGCGGGACCAGCCGGTGGCTCAGAAGTTGGCGTCTCTTCCCCACCCACTAACCCCTGTTTTGGAGGTGGTGACACTTACTCCCAATGCGGCCCCGGGGCTATGTGAGAGCCGCGGCCACCAGCTGAAGGACCCAGAAGAGAAACGAGAGGCAGTTTGGGACCCACGAGCTGAGGGCCACTGAGACACTCAGACGCTTCCAGTGGGAAACTGGAAATGTAGATCAGGAGTCAGAGGAGAGCCCGGGCGGAAAGCAAGGACTTGGGGGTGTCAATGTGGGGACAGGGGCCCCGTGTGATAAAGAAAGAGGCTGCCATGCTGGAGGGACCACGGGCAGAGGCCATACAGAGCAAGGGAGATGCCCGAGGACTCCAGACATTGGAGGCCCCTGTTGTTAGATCTTCCCACACCAGCCACCAGACATGTGAGGGAGCCATCAGACAGTCCAGGCCCGGCCTTGAGCCACCCTGCCTGCCACCAAGTGGAGCAGCGACAGCTGCCCCCACTGACCCCTCCCTCAATTGCAGATTCATGAGCAAACGAAACATTGTTTAGATCCACTAAGAAGTTTGGGGCCGTTTGTTACACAGCAGAACAGGTAGGCACTTCAAATACGTGTGTTGAACGAATAAAGGAACAAATAGTTCAAGACAGACAGGGTGAACCTGCAAAGGAAACTGAGAGGTGGTCCAGAGGTCAGAGGGAATCAGAGATGTGAGTGAGTGGCCCAAGGGCACACCGCAGGCTGGCGGCCAAGACTTCAAGTGTGGTCTCCCCTGACCACAGCACTCTTATCTTGCCTGAGATTTTTTTCCTCCCTCTCTCCCTCCCTCTTTGCCTTTCTTCCCTTTAGATTTATCTCCCAAACCATCACCTATGTATACGAAAAGCTAGGAATATGAAAGTGAAAATCAGAACCAAAGAGAAAAGGAGAAGACAAATATGCCAAGTGAGGGGTTGCTGCAGCTGAGCTTTGGGTTTGCCTGAGCTTCCTGGCACCTGGGGTAAAAAGGGAAATAGGGGACATTACTCAGTTGTCCTTCCTGGAAAAGGGGAAACGTGCCAGTTCCTTGGTGAGTTAGATTTCCCCAACACCACGCTGGAGAGAGGCCTTGATGGAAGGGGCCCCGTGTGACGTCATGCCTTCAACGGCAAACGCAGAAGTGGTTTCCTTGTCTCTTGTAATCGCCTCTTTGCTAAAGGCTGACCCCAGCGCTCTGAAGCCCAGGGTGGATTTTGACATCTTTACAGAGAGGAGAGGATGACGCCACCCTTGCTGGGGTTGCAAGCATCTGAAATATGTTGAAAATACTTTCAGGCCCCTCCACCAGAGGCTTGACTCAGGAGTCGGTGGCCTGGGAGTTTGTACCTTAACAGGCTCCCAGGGGATATGGGTGCACACCAGGTTTGGGGTCCCTAATCTGTGCCGGCCCCACTGAGGACCCCTCCAGCCCAGACCCCTGAGCCCCAAGCCCGTGGATCTTCACAAGCCACTGAGACGCGTCACAGCATCCCCATTCTGCAGATGAGAATGCTGGCCCGGGGGGATGTGCCGTGGCTCCGAGGGGGAGGCACCGAGGCCCGAAGCCGGGGTGACCCGTCAGAGCCCCCTGAGCTACAGGCTGCCGCAGGGACGAGGCCGCTTCTCCCAGCTGCGACACACACCAGCCCTTTGCAAACACAGCCCGAGCCTCGCAGGGGACAGGGCCCCAGTCGTCCCTTCAGGAAGGATGCACTGAACCCCTGCCGTGTGCCGACTCTGCTCTAAGGGCCGAGGTGCAGCAGGGAAGGCAGCCGACCCAGTGTAGGAACTATATGTGGACCATACTTTCTTGGTTTCTGTATTCTCGATGCTCTGGCATCGGGGGGCCTCTCTGCTGGGGAGTCAGCTAACTTCTAGACAGGGTGAATGACAGGCCGGTCGGCACACCTTTCATGCAAACCAATCCTGAGTCCAAAACCCCCTTTGCCACCTCTGCCCGGTTTTACACCCCGGGAGGAAATAGTCCTCTGCCCTCATCATCCCAGGGCCACATACCAGACAACAAGGAACCACCCCCACGGCCCAGAGCCCCCAAATTATTCCAACGAGCCAATCCGAAGCCCAGTGGGCTGCTTACCCTGCCTCACCATTTCTTCCTGGAAAACCACAACAAAGGCTCTCATGGTGCTTTCCCCTCCCAGACGCTGGTGCTCCCCCTGTGGCTCTGCGTGGCTGGCACGCCCCTCCTCCTGGGCACTGAGAGTAACAAACTGTCTTTTCACGGCAGTCGTCTCCTGCTCTGCTGGCCTCCTCGTACCCGAATGAAACCAGGATCCCGGGTGACAGTTTAAAACACCCAGCCCCACCCTCCGAGCCCACAGGGATGGTTCTGACCAGCTGATTTCCCAGCAGGCGGTCCCAGGGTGCCCGGTACTGTCCCAGGGTGCCCGGTACTGTCCCGGGGTGCCTGGTACTATCCCGGGGCGGGGGTGATTCTGGACGGTGTGGCAACCCTGCAGGCTGGGACTGGAACCCAGGACGCGCAGCTGGGCAGCGCCGGCCGTCCCACACGGTGCAGGGCCCCCGAACGTGCACACAGGAGCCGAGGAGATGAGACCGAAATGGCAGGAAAGGGGAACTCGCGAGAACACTTCATTAAAGCTCTGTAGTTACACTTGAGCAAAACCTGAGACTGCACGGTAGACAGAGCGGACCCAAGTTGAAAGGCTCAAGTCTCGGATTTCTTTTGAAGGACTGACTGCTGAAAACTCTAGAGGAGTGGCCTCCAAAATGACTAGAACTGATGTCCCAGAAACATGACTCAACCTTAACCACAAAAACGCAGAGGAGGGCAGAAGCCCGGGCCGGAATCCCGTGGTTGGCAGCAGCCTCTGCGCCTTGGTCTCCCAGTCTGCAAAGTGGGGGCTGAGAGCCCTCGGGTTGGGGGTGGGGGTCCTCGGGCCTTGCCCCTTGGGCTGTCCCCCACTCTGGGCCCCCCTTCCTCCTGCCATGGACCCTGTCCAGTCACAAACACTGGGGTCTCCAGTGGCTTGACTCAAGGAAAGGGGCTCCTTTCTTAGAAGCACCCCCTTGGCTGCCCTTGGCTGCCACCTCCCTCTCTGGCTTTCTTCTTGCCACCCACCTCGCTGCCTCCGCTTTCGCAGCTCCCTGGCCTGTCACCCTGCTGCACCACCTCCCACCCCAGCCACTCGGTGCTGACACACTGGATGCTCAGACACCTTCGCCTCTCCCGCCCCAGGGGGACACTGCCAACCGCTTCTTAAAAGGCCCTCACCTAGGGGTCTCTGACCACGCCTGGGTTTCCTCCCATCTCTCTGCCAGCTCCCCCTCCATCCCTGTGGTGGCATCTCCCTCCAGGGCCCCACAGGCCTGTGCCTTGGCTCCTACCAGCCGCCCCTCCTTCCTGCCTCCCTGGCTGAAGGAGCCCACCTCCCACACAGATGCTGCAAAGGCCAGGGGCTCCGTTTCCCAGGATCCCATGTGTCCAGGTGGTAGCGTGGACCTGCCCTGGCCAAATGGGACCAGGGGAGCCCCAGTGGGCGTGGTCGGGGAGGCATGAGCTGCCTGGAACTGCCACAGCCAGGTGCTGACCAGAGGAAGGTGGGACACAGGGCGACCTTGCCTCTGGCTTGTCCTCAGCCCACTTCCACCCCGAGACACAGCCACCTGGGCCCCTGGAGACCTTCTGCTTCCTCCAGGGCGCTCCTCCCGAGAGCTCGGGAGGCGGGGAGAGCCGGGCGGCCTCCTGTGTGCACGTGATGAGCAAGTGTGTATGCCTGTCCCCAGCAGAAACTACTGCAGTCCTACCGCCTGGGGTGGAAAGGGGAAGTGGGAGTCAGGGGGCAGCTGAGTGAGGGGTGGGGCCCCGGGAGGAGGGGGAGCAGCAGGGGGAAGGGAAAGGCCCAAGGCAGAACTAGATCCAGGCCCGAATTCCCCCCAAGTCCCACCCTCCATGCCATCTCAAGCCCCTGAGCCTTTGCTCCTGCTGATCCTTCAACCTGGACCACTGGCCCCTCACCTTCTCTGAAAAAGCACAAACTTCTGCTCCACCTTCCATAGGATTCTCTCCTTCCTCGTCCAAATACCCAGGACTCCAGACTGGCATCGCTGCCCTGTGATGCCCTCGTGGAATGGGTCAAAGCCCCTCCCCCACGGAGTGCTGCTGGTGGCTGTTTAGTTTCTGTTCCCCAGCACCCAGCACTGGGCTGGCATGCTGCCCTAGGGAGCTCTTGGTGGAATGACAGCTGTCACCTAAAATCTCCCCTCCCTCGAAATCCCACGACGAGTCCCGAGTCTGTGCCCAAGTGGAGGCGCCGGGGGATCCGGCCAGCACAGGAGGGCCGCGTCCTCCCTCAGCCCCGCCTGCGAGCCAGGCCGCCCGCACGGGATCCTGCGGTCGGGGTCCTGAGGTTGAGCTCCAGCCTCTACATGTTTACACGTTTTGCCTTTGCAGCCTCCCTGTCCACCAGGGGAGGAGGAGGCCCTCTTACCGCCCTTTCGCAGACCAGGAAGCAGCCTCCCAGAGCAAAGTCACCTGCCCCAGGCCACACAGGTGGAGTTGGGATTTCAGCCCAGGTCCCGGGCTCCTCAGGCAAGAGAGGGGTTCACGGTCGTGCGCCCCAATGTCGAGAACGCAGCTCAGCACCTCCCTGCTCAGCCCCTGCTCGGGGTCACAGCCAGGCAGAGAGGGCCTTTCTGGGCTGTCCCAAGCCCACTCATCTCTCCTTTTCTCCCCTGTGCCCTCCACCCACTTTCCCGCAGCCCCTGCCGTCTCCTCTGTGGCTGATGTTGTGGAATAAAACATTTCAATACACGGAAAATACAGAGAAAGTTCAAATCACCTTAAATCCCACGGCACAGAGACCGTGCCTGTTAAGATTTTCGTGAACATTCTTCCACTGTGTATTTACATCCAAGGCAGCAGTTAAGTGGACCAGGGACCAGATCCACCCATTTCGTTGGCTTTCGTCTTGTTGTCTAGCTGAGCATTCTGCAATTTTTAAAAAACTAATTGATTATGAATATCACACAAAAATTTGTAAATCCAGCTATCCTTGGAAAACAGAGATCTGGTCATCCTGGGCTCCTGTCTCTTCATGGCAACGGTTGGCTAGAGCCGAGGACTAGCTGCCCACTTCACATGGAACAAGCGTCTCCATCTTGCCACAGTCCCCACCATTCCCTATTGTGTCCCCAAGTAGGTCCATTTCCCTCGTTTACTTACCTGCCTGACCCCTGTGGGCAGTTAGGTTGACAGCCTCTGCTCTAGTTAACATCAAAAACCTACCACATGCCAACCACCAATCAGGCAGGCTATCTGGCTTAATTCTCACAGTAATGATGTGAGGTACACACTATTATTATGCCCATTTTACAGATGAGGAAACTGAGGCTCGAGGAGGTTATGCTAATTGCCCAAGGCCACAGTGAGAAAGTGGCAAAGCCAGGATTCGAACCCAGTCAGTTGACTCCAGAGTCTGCCTCTGACCCCACGCTCTATGTAAGGATACACACACTCAGCTCTATGTGGAGGATAATTTTCCATATAACAAAAACAAGAGAAACTAAAAAGACAAAAACTTACCAGAAAATAGCAAGACTGGACATCTGTTGCTTTTATCCACCCAGTTTTCCTTCCTTTGAGGAGCTGCCCTTCTCCTGGTGGTTCTGGCGGGGCTGTCCATCCCTCTCACCTCCCTTCTGACCACTGGGCTGGGCACGCGACCCGGGCCTGACCAGTCATGGTGCCCCTCCCATGCTCTTGCAGTGATTGGTCCAGAGATGAGCACGTGACCGAGGCCTAGCCAATCGAAGTCTTACCCTGAGAATTTGTCTTGGTGGGCCCTCCTTCTGAAGCCAAAGGTGATGTGAGGTGAGCCTAGAGCTGTCTGCGGCCAGGCTGCCCTACCGCGAAAACTCATCTGAAGCCAGAGACAGAAGCAGCTCAGACAGACTGAGAGAATGAGAGAAGGAGGGGACAAGGGCATTTTGCATCTCTGGTCTCTATATCCCCGAGGCCAAGTCCATCACTGACACTCCGGGAACTGAGCCAGGAAATTCCAGTGTAAGCTACACTGAGTTACGTTGACTGAAAACCAAAAGATGCCGGAATTCTCCATCCTCGTTACTCTCTTCGATGACTCGCACTGGCCCGTCATCTGGACGCAGCACGATTTATTAACCATCCAGGCCCTGACGAGCATTTGTCTCTTCCCAAATTCCCCGGTTGTCAGTGACGCCGGGAGGGGCCCCCATGTGCTCCCCCCTCCCCACACGTGTGCAACTATCTCATTAGGAACAATTTCTAGGCTTGAACGTGAACTTCAAAGTGTGCTCTGCTGCCCTCGACCCCCATCCCTGCCTCTGGCTTACTGAGTCACGGCCCCTCCCCTGCATCCAGCTTCCGTCTGTCCCTCTGTGCTACAGGCTCCCAGTAAGTCTTGTGGCCAAACCCAGATGAGAAGTGACAGGTCTGGGGGAAATTGGACACATCTGGAGAGCCCCCGGGCTTCTGATGCCCCGCTTGCAGCTCGAGTCTCACAGGCCAGACCCTCAGCAGTCCCAAGAAGGAGGGGTGCTCCATCTTCCAGACAGAGGCTGTCTCCAGCTCTGAGTCAGGAGAAAAAAATGACAAACCAGAGAAAATTATGGAGGGGAGTGGCCTCAGAGATGATTCATCCCAGACAGACACCCTGCCCACCAACTACCACATCCTACCCAGCCCAGCCGACTCAACCGTGTGCCACAGGAAGGCCAGGATTTTTGTCAGTCTTGTGCTAATGCCAAGAACAGCACATGGCACACAGTAGGCCTTCAATAAACATTGACTGAACGACTGAATGGATGGAGGGATGGAAGGATGGATGGACGGATGGGTGAGTGGGTGGATGGATAGATGGATGAATGGATGGATGGGTGGGTGAATGCGTAGATGGATGGATGGATGGATGGATGGATGGATGGATGGATGGATGGTTGGATGCATGGATCTATGGAGGGATGGACGGATGATGGATGGATGGATGGATGGATGGATGGATGGATGGATGGATAGGTGGATGGCTGGATGAATGGATGGATGGATGGATGGATGGATGGATGCATGGATGGATGGATGGATGGATGGAATGTGTATATAGATGGACGGGTGGATGGGTGGATATATGGATCTATGGATGGATGGATGACAGATGGATGGATGGATAGATATATGGATGGATGGATGGATGATGAAGGAATGGATGCATGGATAGATGGGTGGGTGGATGGATAGATGGATGGATAGATGGATGGACGGATGGATGGATGGATGGATGGATGGGGTACTCTAAATGCATGGCCCAGCCAGATTCAAGGGCAGGTTCTCTCCCTTACTCTGTTGAGACCCCTCCCTCTCCAGGTCTCAATTACCCCATGTGTAGAACGAGGTCATTGAATTAGACCACCTCGAAACTCCTTCCAGCTCTCTTGCCCTCTAGCCAGCTATATCCAGGTGAGGAATTCTAAGCTTTGGGGCAAACAGAAAGCATTGCCCATGTGGCTTCATTATGATTTAATTCAAGTTCTAGACCTTTCCTATCTCCCCCCCTGAGGAGTGGGTAGACTGTGGACTTCTTTCTGAATGTTTGAAGTGATGCTTGCGCAAATTCAGAGAGACAATGAAGTCAGACAGTGCAGGGCTTGAATCTGAGCTTTGCCTCTTCCTGGCTGTGTGACCCCAGGCAAGCGACTTAACCTCTCTGAACTCAGTTTCTGCATCTAGAAAACAGGGATTGTAATATACTTTGTTGGGTTGTGGAGTGGATTAAGTGAGATAATGTGCAAGCACTTAGGACAGGACCTGGCATCTAGTGAGCACCCCATAAATGGTAGTGGTGGTCGTTTGGGGACCTCCCAGAACCCCATGTTTGGAGACTGCTGTGTGTTGTCCTGTAACCAAATATGGACCTCCACCCAGTGCACATGGAGGAAGCAGAGCCCCATTTCGGGGAGAAAGGCTGACCTCAGGCCAGAAAGAGCTTCAGGAAGAGTCCTTTAAAGGGAGCCCTTCCTATCTTCATCCTTCTTCTTACCTGAAATTCAGGCACAATGGCTGGAGACCAGGCAGCCACTTTGGACCATGAGGAGACCTTGAGGGTAGAAACAGAAAGTTAGAAGGAGCCTGGATTGCTGGTCACCAGGCTTCTAGGAAGGCAGTCCTGTATCACCCACCTCGGGGTTCTTTCCCACGAGAGATAAACACACCTCTAATTTCTTTAAACCATTGTTATTTGGGTTTTCTGTTTCATGTAAGCAAACCTAATCTTACCTGTCCCCATTTTGCAGATGACAAAAAACAAGGCTCAGATGGGAGATGTTCACAGAACTAGCAGGCTCTGAGCCAGGATTAGAACCCAGGTCTCGATGGCTCCCCTGTTGTTGATTCTACCAAACTCTTAGCCACCCACAATAAGAGGATCCCTCCCTCCCAGGCCACCTGCGGACAAGCTGTTTGGCATGACCAGGGCTGCAGGGGCAGAGGGAAGGAACGTGTAATCCCTGAAGGCTTCACAGAGGAGGTGGCATTTGAGTTGACTCTGACGGCACAAGAGGTTAATAATAATGGAACCATTCAACCAGCCCTTCAGACAAAAAGGGAAGCACCCCGTGCCAGACTGTGGCCCTGAACAAGGTCCGGCCCTGGGCCTGGCTGCAGCGCGAGGGCGTGTCCCGGGGGGCCCCAAGACCACCCCCGGGTCCAGTGACTCGCCAGGAGGAGTCACGGAACTCAGCGTACAGTCTAGCCTCCATCTGCGATCTATAACAGCAAAGGGTCCAAAGCCAATCAGCAAAGCTCCCGGAGTGGAGTCCGGAGGAAGGGAGACACGAGCCGCCAGCGGTCCTGTCCCTGCGGGGTCACACGGAGGCACGTAATTCCTCCAGCAGCGAATTGTGAGAACACAGGTGAGAGATGCTCAGTAGAGACTCAGCGCCCAAGGGTTGCTGGGGGCTGGTCACGTGGGCACCTCTGCCTGGCACGTACGAAAGTTCCCGACCCCAGAAGGAGAGCAGGTGTCCCACAGAAGCCACCCTGTTTGTACCAGTGCTTCAGGCACGGTGAGCGGCTCTTATCAGGGGACAGCAGGAACCCTCTGGACATCCGGGTCCCCAGGCGCCAGCCGAGGGCCAGGCTTGCAAACAGGCCCTCCCAAGGACAGCGGTCCCAGACCTGCTGTCATAACGTCTGCACAGGGAATCACACTTTTCTTCCCATCCTCTTTTCGAAGTGACCCAGGAAATGTTTTTTGTGCCTTAGGCTCAGATTTGCTGAGAAAAATCTAGTTTACCGTGGAGATCACTTCAACGAGGTGGTTAGAAAAGAAGCTGGAATTATGCAAGAAGCGAGGGCGGGTTCCCAGAGTCCTGAGGCACGAGACCCCAGCAGCAGGCCTGGCCTCGGGGCCTGAGCCGGCCACTGACCCAAGGTCCAGCCCAGTCAAGCGCGTCCCGGAAATGAGCCTGTTTCTCTTCAATGAATGAAGATGCGGGACTTCATCTGGATCACTGAGCTTTTGCCGTGTGACAAACCGCCCCCAAAGCTGGTGGCTTAGAACGACAAACTTGTATTATTTCTCACAGTTCTGTGGGACAGCGATTTGGGTTGGGCTCAGCTTAGCAATCCTTCTGATGTTGCCCGGCAGACGCACGAGGCTGCAGCCAGGTGGCGGCTGGGACCAGCGGCCTCTCTCCTCGTGGCCTCCCCTCCTCCAGCGTGGCAGCCCGGGCTGCTTCTCATGGGGACCACAAGGCTTCTTAAGGCCTAGCCTCAAAAGTCATGTAATGTCACTTCTGCCACATTCTGCTGGTGAGAGAAAGACACAGCCCCGTCCAGATTCAAGAGGAGGAGAGACAGGCTCCACCTCCTGGTGGGAAGGGTGACTGTCACAGTGCAAAGAGGTGTGGGTACAGGGAGGGGTGGAAATTGCAGGCAACCTTTGCAGCAAACACACTATCTTCCTGGTGTTCCTTTCATTCATTCATTCATTCGCTGCACACTTGAACGTCCTCCACGTCCCCCAAATTTACCAGACATGGGGACACAGTGGTGACCTTGTCCTCGTGGGGCCTCCAGATGGGTGAATGACCATTTATTTTATAGCTATTTCTTGACACCATCCTTTTTTTCCACAAAGGATTTGAATCAACCTATCAGAAAAATACAAGAAATAAAACTGTGAATTCTAACCAAAGAAGAAAATTAAAACCAAAAAGGGAAAGAAAACAGCGTTCATTGAGCACCTACCATGTCCCAAGAGTCTTGCACAGTATCTCCCTCCATTTTCCATAACTCTGAGGTAAAGATTATTATTCCCCTTTCAAATGTAAACAGACCGAGGCAGATAAGTGACTTGCCCACGTGCACACAGGTCCTGAGTAGCAGAGCAGAGAGTCGCAGAGCTGAGACTCACACAGCTGAGTCTGGCCCCAAAGTCCATACGCTAGAACAGAACAGCTGTCAAGGAGCTTCAGATTTGACTATGAGTTTCCTAGCAGCCTGGGGGAAAAGGGAAACTGAACATATTCCCCAATTAGTCACCAGACAAGAAAAAGACAGACATCTCATCGAGGGGAAGCAAAACCCTTCCTAGCAACGAATTAACTTTTCTTTTCTTAAAGGAGAGTTGATAAAAGAGGGCGTGTGGGGTGGACTCTACAGGGCCCAGCCTGGACTGTCCAAGCTGAGTGACCCTGCAGCTTATACGTGGGGCAGTGGCTGAGTAAATGCCCGCTGTTTCCCAGAGAAGGCTCTGTCCTCCAGTGACCCCTGTGTGTGCGTGTGTGTGTGTGTGTGTGTGTGTGTGTGTGTGTTTCCCTCTGTCTCATGTCTTTCCCTTTTTAACCCCTGCTCATCCCTCTGTTCATCTCTTTGCCTCTGTCCCCTCCCTGCTCACACCCAAAATGCAAAGAGTCCCCGCCACTCGAAACTGCCGATTTTTAGGAAGTACCGCTGTGTCAAGGGCCTGCGCACAGCCCCAGGCGACAGACAGGACTTCCTCCCCACAAGGGCTGGGCGGGGTGAGCGGGAAGGGGCCTGTCGTAGCCGAGGTGACACATCCCTGCCTGGCCAGCCGAGCAGCCGCTGGGTCAACGGGCAACAGGAGCACGGGCTACCCTTCCCCGGGGCTTCAGGATGGACTTGTGCCACCCAGGTAAGCACCTGGGCCAAACCCTCTGGGGCTCAGTTTCCTGTTCTGTAGAATGGGGATGACTGTGCTTGCCCCGCAGGATCCTGGGAGCAATCGAGGTGCACGGGTGGGAAATGCAGAAGCATGCAGCGACGTTTACAAGCTCGGGCCGGGAGCCACGCTGCGTTCCGGGGGCTGGGGGTACAGCGAGCGGAGCAGGCGCCGTCCACACTCTCACGAGCTTACCCTCCAGAGGGAGACAGCCCATGAACTATTGGTGTGACGTGTCTGCTGGTGACGGCAGGGCGATGAGCAGTAAAGTATATTAGGAGGGTGGCAGAGGCCTCAAGAGGGACGCCACTTGAGCAGAGACCTGAAGGGGCCAGGGGGCGTCCATGTGGGTTTCTGGGGCAAGACCATTCCAGCAGGAGGAGGAGCCAGCACAAAGGCCCCGAGGCGGGACTGAGAAAGGTTGCCTGTGTTGAAGATGATGATGTTGGTGACGAGGATGTCTGTCTGGGTGGTACAAGGGCCCTGAAGCCCCCTGTTTGGCTTTTGGGGGGTGAGGTGGCCTTTGAGGAGGCTGAGGACACTGCCTGCAGCCCGTACAGGAGGCCAGGAATGAGCAGCAGGGGACCACGGCTGAGCCCCCCCACCCCCAGGAAGCAGGACAATGGGTGTGGAGGGAAGAGGGAAGGGGGCTGTGCGGTTGGGATAGGAGGGAACGGGGCAGCACGAGTTTCTGTGAGCAGACAGAGGACGACAGGCCAGGTCTCTGTGCCCTGCATCCCAGAATGTTCCGGCACTGCCTGGAATTCCAGAAGACAAGGGCTGCCGGGAGCTGTCCAGGTCCCCAGGCGCAGGTGACGTTGGGCCTGTTAGCAACAGCGCCCTTTCTGCATGCAACACCTACCCCAGAGCAGTCTGAGCCAGTGCCCTGGGCCTCCCCTCGCCCCGTGGGCTCTGGGGACACAGTTAGAGGACCACCGATCCATTTCCACAGCCCTGTTGACAGAGGGAACAAGGGAGCCAGAAGACGAAGCAGTCCTGCAGACTCCACATCCAGTGCTCTCTCCCCGAGCCCCTGCTTCTCCTCCAGGCTTTTGGGGGCAGGTGGCTCACAGCCCGCGCAGGCTCAGGGAACACGTCCTAAGTGACAGCTATGAGGCAAGAGACCCGACGAGTAGCAGTGGCTGGCTCGAGGCTGCTCAGCCGATGGGGGAAGAGAAGTGACAGTGAGAAGTAATCTCCCACCCTCCCCCCACACTGCCGGTCCTCCACCATGATGAGCTCGTTCTCTGGGGTCTTCACATAAGTAGGTCCTTAGGAACTGGGGCGGTTGCCCCTGTGATGCAAATGAGGGCACCGAGGCTCAGAGACGTGAGCTGGGGCAGTAAATGGCAGAATAGGGACAAGCACCTGGGAGGAGAGCGCCTGGGTCAGCCGGCTGTAGGAGGGCAGGAGCACGAGGTCCGAGGGGGCCAGAGACAGAGTGTCTGGTCTGCTCAGGCTGGCCCTGGGAGGACGAGGAGGCAGTGGGGTCAATGCAGACAGTCTGCTGGGAGATCTGACGTCTCCACTGATTGGTTCTTCTATTCATTCATTCATTCGTTCATTCATTCATTCTATACACAGTCCTCTGGTATGCAGGCCCTGTGCTGTGCGAGCTGGGGACAGCCCTGGGGGAGCTGCTAGTCCGGGATGCGAGGCAGGAGGAGACAGATTCTGCAGAACAACGCCCCCGGGCAGACGTGCGAATGGACACAGGCCTAGGGCATGAGAGGAAGCAACTCTCTCCACCCAGGCAGGGGAGATGTGGGAAGACTTCCTGGAGGAGGCAGAGGGAGGGAAAGAAGGAAGGTCACTCTTCTGTTACCCAGACTGGGTCTTAATCGAAGCTCCTCTACAGCCTGGTAAATTCCCCTCTCTGAGCTCAGATCCATTATGTGTCCGTGGGTACCATCACCGAGCCTGACCTGAGGAAGTGGGCAATGAGTGGGTGCTTAGAGACAGCCAGATCTGGCTCAGGTCCCAGCTCGGCACCAACCTGCTGCAGTCATGACGGGCTGCTTCTTTCTGTAGGTCTCAGTTTCTCCACCTGTACAACAGACAGGATGGTAGCAAAGAGCCCCCCAGGGCTGCCTCCCCTCCTCCGGGCGTGGGTGTCTGTGACAACCAGAGGCAGGTCAGGCCCCCTCCGCCCAGGCCTGCAGGGAAGATGAGAGGTGCAGGCAACAACGCTCCGACGTGACCAAAGACAACCCCGGGCTAGCGCCTGAAGACAAGCACAGTTAAAAATAGAGGCGGCTCAGCTGGGCGGAGGAAGCCGCACGATGCACCCGCAGGGCCTGGGGCGGGGCGGGGCGCAGCTCGGCCGGATTCGCCCCTCCTGCCCCAGGCGCCCCTCGCCCCGACTTTGGGGGGCCTCTGCCTGCAGGGCCCCAGGACAGCGCGCTCCTCCTGCCCTGGAAAGGGGAAGCCAGGCCAGCTGCCCTGGAAGCGGGGCTGCAAGCCGAGAGATTTCTAAAAATACGATGGGAAAGAGGAAGGACAAAGGGGAAGTGGGGAGGAGCTGGGGAGATGTTTGGGGTGGGCACCGGGCAGCGCGGCGGCCTGGGCACTCGGGGCGGAGGGCAGCCACGCCGGCCATGAGTCACGTGCTGACTCGAACGTGGCCTTTGCGAGGTGTGGACGGCACAGAGCCAAGCGGGAGTAAACAGCTCGTGGTGGTAGTTGTCATCATCACTTCATTATTTTTTGTGTTTTACTATTATTATTACTAAAGACCCATCTCCCATGAGCCACACCAATGAAGTGGCCCCTCTGAGGCTGTGTCCTTGGCCCCTTTCCCTGAACCTCAGTGTCCTCAGCTCTGAAATGGGGAGACATTCCCCCTTTTTAACAAATAGGTGAAGGGTCGAGGGCCCTCGTACACCGCAGCCGCCGTCGTGGACACAGCATCCAGGCCATCAGCCCCGCCCCGTGGGGTCAGATGCATTTGGCCAGTTGCCACCTGTTGGGGTCAGGACCTGACAAAAGGGGACAGTGGACTGAGGGGCTTCATGGAGACACCTGTCAAACTACGAAAGGAGGTCAATGAAAAAGAAACGCAAACAACCCCCAGTCCCCCCAGCATCCCCTCCCCTGGGAAAGCTGTTCCCACCCACGCCTGTGCCTCAGTTTCCCAGCTCCGTGCTCTTGGCGTAGTGTGCTTCCTGCACAAACAGGGAGAGGCGCTCCAACAGTGGGCATCCTTCTGCCGCTTGTCTTCATCCTCAGACACGGAGCCGCGGTCGGCGTTTCCGTTAGAACATCCAGGGTGACCGTCTGAGGTTTGGATGGTTTGTATAGCCACTGTGGTTTCAGAAGATCAAAGTCAGGGCTGGGGCCTCGGAGCCCCAGATGGCTCTGGGCATGAATCCCAGCTCCACCACCTGCCAGCTGTGTCACCTTGGGGAGGTCGCTTAACCTCTCTGAGCCTCAGATGCCTCATCTGAAGAATGAGATTAGCAATACCTTCCTTCTAGAGCTGTTGTCAGGGTCAAACAAGATAGTGGACAGGAAGAGCCTGGGGCACACAGGACCTGGCACATAGTAGGTGCTCAACCAGCACGCCTGCCCCTAGCCAGCGGCCTGGTTTTTCTGTTGAGCCATGCAGCTCCCAGAACTGCTGCAGGGGATGGGAAGGAGGCGAGGGAGAGGACGGGGCCCGGACGGAGCACAGGAGGGCACCTGAGAGGACAGCGAGAGGATCAGTAGGAGCTACTGGGCAGAGAGGAGGAGGAAGGGCATTCCAGACACGGGAACAGCATGTGCAAAGGCCGTGGAGAAAGAGAGCACGTGGGAGTGAAGGAAGCGCGGCCAGGAGGTCTGAAGCCTGGGGCAGGGGGTGGGCGCAGTGTGGGATGAGGACAGGGTGGGCCCGCTAAGACTTCAGGTCTTTAGCCCCAGGACAATGGGACGCCACGGGAGGCCAGATTGCAGGGGCAAAGTGGAGGCGGGGAGCCGTCGGGGGGCCTGCAGTCCATCCAGACAGAGGAGCCGGTGGTCTGAGCAAGGGTGGGGACCGTAGAAACAGAAAGATGGACAGGGCTTGGTGATGGAGGAGACGTGAGGGGTGAGAGAGAGCTGAGCATCCAGGTGGCCCAGGGTTTCTGGCCGAGGTGTCGGGGGGCCGGTCCTGCGGCTCGGGATGGCAGGAAGGGGGCCAGGTTGCAGGGAAATTCTAGGAGTTCTGTTCTGATGACAATGACAGGTGAGATGATGGCCTGTATGCAGGGGCACAGAAGAGTCTGAAGCTCAGGAAGGGGCTGGAGCCAAGGACATGAGTGTCCTCAGCCCACAAGAGGAGGGACAGCCAGGAGTTAAGGAGACCGCACAGGGAGAGGAGAAGTCGGCCTAGGACCAGCCGGGGGAACCCCCTCGCTTGCCCCTTGACCATCCGCATTGTGGGTTATCCACAAACACTGGTGCCCAGCCTGGCTTCTCCGTAACCAGCAGCTCGCTGGCACGCCCACAGCCTCCACCGGGAGGGGGCCCGGGGCCAGAGACAGGCCTGCAGGACCCAGCCCAGCCAGCAGGAAAATGGCAGACAGCAAACCAGCCAAACAAGAAAGGCTGAGCATTCACCCCAAGTCAGCTGGAGATGGCTGGGTTTTTCCGCCGTGGAGCTCAGCCCCCTTCAGCCTCCCTTCCACTCCCGACAGAGGAGGGCCGGGTCCAGCCTCCAGCACCGCCTCCCTGCTTCGTCCCTGCTCACGCCTCCACGCGGATGGCCCGTCACCCCTTCCATCCCTGCCTGTCGCTAACGGCATGCAGAATCCACCTGTCCTGGGGCAGAGGCCTGGGTGTCGGCAAACCAGGGTTCTGATCCCAGCGCTGCCACGTGCCGGCTGTGTGACCCCGGGGAGGTCACTTCATCTCTTTGAGCCTCAGTGCTCTAAGCTGAAAAAGACCCACTTCGAAGAGTTGTGAGGATTAACCGACATCATTTATACGGAGCTGCTGGCATGGAGTAGGTGTTTTTGAGCTTAAAGTTTAATGAGACTCTTGCTTTCTCCCCTGATGTAAGTGCCACCTCCCCCACGCCCCTGGAAACCAGGATCTCCAGACCCACAAAGCTCAGAGTTGCAGGGAGAGAAAGGAAAACCCCCAAGTGGCTCATTGGGAGGATGGTGCACGGAGCCACTCCCGCTCCTTGTCCCTGGATCCATGTAGATGACCTCCGGGGACAGAGCACCATCTAACAGTGGTGGATTTGGGGTGTACAGCGCATCCTGGAGGATGGCGCCCCACCCATGCGGGACATCGTCTCCACACTGACACCTCAGCTGCACCCTCGGGGGGCGGCTCCATCGATCCTTCAGGCCGGCGTCTTCTGGTGGTGAAATATGAGAGGACCAGGGGTTCCCACGGCCAGACGCTCCTGCCACACCTCCGTTACTGTGAATGGGGTACGTGGTCTAATGTGATGTTATGTGGCGTCCGGTGCGAGGACCCTGGAAACGCTCGGGAAGCCCTGAGATAGCGGTGCTAGCCAAGACTCTGCGGGCAGGAAAGGAAACCACGTGTTCAGAATGCGTGTGGGTTCCAGTCAAGATGAATCACCGGCCTTTGCAGAAGAGAAAGAGCCCAATGTAATCAAGTTGCCCCAGGGTTGTCGGCTGGTCTCAAGAAATCATGAGTCCCCGTGGCTGGCAGCTCAGGCATTGAGGTGGCAGTAGCCTGAGAAGCCTGTTGAGTGGGTCCACGCGTGGCGTCCATCCAGGCCACATGGCTACTTCGTTCATGCGGCCTTGCGCCAGCACTGGGCCGGCCAGTCAGAGGCTGGCTGATGTCACTGGCCAAGTCATCTTGTCTGCTCAGTGGCTCAGGGCCTCTCTTGTGGTGGATGCTTGCTGGGGAATGTCAGTGGGCTTTACAAAGATCTTCACACTCTGTGCCCACACCCAAAGGGCCATTGCTTGCCTCTTCCCCAGACTTCTCTGTTCCCGACCTTCCAGCCTCCCTTCTTTCCAGCTTCGGACCAAGAAGTCAAGCCATTCTCTACCGCCCACACACGTGTATATCCTTGCTTCATGTTACTTCTCTTTCCACATGGAATGGATGACCAGGTGCCCCGTGCAAAGCTCTGCCCACTGGGAGTACTTTTCACCACTGTCATTCTGGAACACGGCTGAGCAGGACTGTAGTTCAACGGCTGTCTGGTTTTTATTTGTAGCCAAACACGGAGCCACCCATCCTGGAACTGAGTTTAGGCATTTTCCTCCTTTGTCAGAAGGTTACAAGGGACCCACCCCTGCAGACACGGGGTGATCTGAGGGACCTGGTGCATCGGCAGTGGGTGACACGGGGGTCTGGGTTGTCCACGGGGCTCACTGGAGCCTTCTGGCTCTGCTCATGCCCATTCTTGGGTGAACCGCTTACAAAGGATGCTATCGGGCTCGCCCGACTTTGTGACTCAGTGGGTCAGACAGACCCATCTGGGCTGCTTGACCAGGGGAATCATGACCGCATGTACTCGCCACAGTGTTGCAGGACCCTTCCTTCTGGGGCCCCGGCCTCTTCTTCAGTCAATAGGTCCTGAGTCTGACACTGCCTCAGGTCCAGAACCCAGGCGAAGGGTCTTGGCTGTTTAAGCAGTGGCCGCCCCTTGGGAGGGGCACGTCCTCGGGTGAGGCAGCTCCATCTGGCTGAGCCGAGTTCCTGGGGAGGGACCCAGCTGGGAGCCATTAGTGGGCTACCCCACACCCCCACCAGCAGCCGAGAGAACGGGTGCCCCAGCCCTGAAGAGCCGGATGGCACATCACAGCAGCCATCAGACGAGTGTTGGCCCCTCGCCGTATGTCAGATACTTGCTGGGTGTTTGACAAAATTCGGTTCCTTTAATCCTAACAACCACCCTCCAGGTAAGAATTAGGTTCATGTTTCACAGAAAAGGACACTATATTGTCCTTCAGTTTGGCTGCTGTAACAAAAACTCAGGATAATGGTGACTGAGACATTCTCAAAACTTATTTCTCTCTCGTTGAAAGTCCAAGTGGGTAGCTGGTCGAGGGGAATATGATGACTGCTCTCCACACGTTTGCCCGGGGACCCGGGTTCCTTCCATCTTGGCGCCCTGACACCCCAACACCCAGCTTCCATCTCAAAGTCTAAGATGGCTCCTCAGTCAGCAGGAGGGGGAGGAGGGAAATGGCGGGCTTGGCTTCCTCTCTGCTTTCTGGGAGAGAGAATGTCTGTCCTTGTAAAGCCTTTAAATGCATGACCAGAGGCTGGCCCCGTGGTCCAGTGCTTAAGTTCGCACATTCTGCTTTGGCGGCCCAAGTTTTCTCAGGTTCAGATCCATGGCACGGACCTAGCACCACTCATCAGGCCATGCTGAGGCAGCGTCCCACACAGCACAACCAGAAGGACCTACGACTAGAATATACAACTATGGACTGGGGGGCTTTGGGGAGAAGAAGGAAAAAAGAAGCATGGCCAGGCGCTTCCCAAAGCTAGGGCTTGAGCGTTGGGGAGGGTGTGGACAGGAGGCGGGAGGAGGCACCCCAGCACGGAGGAACCACGCAGGGGAAGGGGGGGAGTGAGACGGAGAGCGAGACGATTTGGGGCAGTGAGGAGCGGGCAGGCTGGACTGGCGGGCTCTTGTTGGATGGTGTGGAAGGCTGGCTGGAGAGGCCGGGAGACTGGGGAGGCCCCAGGACCAGGACGAGGACTCCTCCTTCCAAGTAACAGGGAGTCTCCTTGGAGATTTTGACCAGGAGAGTGTTGTGGGTGGAACAGGAACAATGGCGGTGGAGGCGGGCCAGCTGGCCCAGGCGTGGCAATCTCTGTGGCGCCTTGCACAGGACACCGGCACACACGTGTCTCCTTTCATTCATTTCCTGGGAAGAGCAAAGGGCACCGACTTTGTACCCGCCCAACGCAAGGGCCCACCCTGGCTCAGCAACTCGTCCCTGTGGGACCCTGGCCAGGTCACCCACCTCTCAGAGCCTCAGTGATGGGGGCAGAAATTACAAAATGTCCCCACAGATCCAGTCTCCCCATCTGACGTAGTAAGGATATCAGGACCACCGTCCTAAAGGCTCATTTCCCAGCCTCCTTTGCAGCTACATGTGGCCGTGTGACTACATCTGGCCAATGGGGCGTGAGGCAAAACGATATGCCACTTCCTGGCTATGCAAATAAGTCAGGGAATAGGGGCCAAGTGCTTAAGTCCCTGCGCTCCACTTTGGTGGCCCAGGGTTTCGATAATTTGGATCCCGGGTGAGGACGTAGCACTGCTCATCAGGCCACACTGAGGCGGCATCCCACATGCCACAACTAGAAGGACCCACAACTAAAAATACACAACTGTCTACTGGGGGGCTTTGGGAGAAGGAGAAGAAGAAGATTGGCAATAGGCGTTAGCTCAGGGCCAATCTTTAAACACAGTAGTAAGTAAGGGAATAAACGATCGACACGTGATCCAGTGAAGGAGTAAATTAAAGTTCCCGGGAAGGGAGGTGCCTCCGGCAAGTATTTTGTTGGGCTGCTGGGTCTCAGGATCTTTCTAGGTGCTGGGGATGCAGCAGTGAGCGAAATAGCTGGAGTGCCTGCCTTTGTGGAGCAGAGAGGGTGGTGAGAGGGACAGAAACCATCCAAGCAAACAAGAGTCAGGGAGTCTGTGCCCGGAGGGAAGAAGGAACAGCGCTGGGTAGGAGGGGAGGGTGGGGGAGGGGCTGCTTTGGACAGAGTGGTCTGGGAAGGCCTCTCAGAGGAGGCGGCCTCTGAGCTGAGCCTGAGCGAAGAGGGCAAGCGAGCCCCGGTGTGTCTGGAGGGAAGAGGGCGCCGGGGAGGGGAGAGCCGGCCGGTGTGGCCGAGCCAGCGATGGAGGGGAGGGCGGCGAAGGCGCCGGTGACCAGGGGTCCTTCCCTCTCCAGACCCCACGGAGCTGAGCAGCGGGGAGGCCGAGGAGCTGCAGCGGATCAAGTGGCACCGGAAGCAGCTTCTGGAGGACATCCAGGTGGGGGCACGCTCACACTGACACAGACACGTGCTCCAGCTCGCACACACTCACACACACGTGTTCACACTGACAAGCCACGCCCACCCGTAAGCAGACACTCGAGCACGCTCTCACACTCCCTCTCGCTCCGGACCCCAGCCTGCTTTGAGGGTGGAGCCAGACCCAGCCCGCACCCGGCCTCAGCCCAGGCCCCCAGGAGTGTGGGGAGCAGCATTCCCAGGGGAGTCCCCCTCCCAGCTCAGCCACCAGGACCCAGAGAGAGCCAGGAGAGTGGGAAGGGGAGGGGCAATGGATTGCACACTTGCTGTGTGCCAGTCCCACCTGGGGCTCCAGATCCCACGTCGCTTGGCAGGTGCTACTCCCACCTGTGTGGCGTCCATCAGGTCTCAGCCCCGCGCTGGGCCTCAGCTTCCCCCTCAGACCACTCAGTCAATGTGCCCTGATCTGCCCATTCACCAGCTTCTCAGACGTTAGCTCCTCTGATTCTCAGGAACCTTCTGAGACAGGCCCTGGCCTGTTCTGTGATGTGCCACCCTCCGTCCTGCCCCAGGGCCTTTGCACTGCAATTCCCTCTGCCTGAGACTCTCCCAGCTCTCCTCATGGCTCTTCCTTCCCATCCGCGTGTTCTCAGCTCCAGTGCAACCTCCTCCTGGATGCTGCACTGACTGCCCTGCTGCAGCGCCCAGGACCCCATCCCCACCTGACCCACGTGCCCCTGAGATTCCAGGGAGGGAGGAAGACACAAAATCACTCACTCAGTGTGTATTTGCTGAGCACCCACCATGCGCCAGGCTCTTTCTGTGCCGTTGCTCCAGGAATTTGCTGCGCGGTCATTTCATTTGCCCCGTGACCACCATGAGCGCAACCCCTCTAGACTCTGAGCTCCGTGGTGTGGAGCCGGGTCTGTCCCGCCCATCGCTGTATCCACAGCCCAACAGTCAGAGCACAGCAGGTGCTCAATGAATACTTGCAAGTGAGCCCCCATTTTATTTGTGGGGAGGCCACTCAGTCACTCGGCCGAGATCTCAGGGGCTCCAGGCCCCACGCTGGCCCTGGGTCCCAGGACAAGCCACCGGGACCACCCCCATCCCACAGACCTCAGGGGAGGTGAGGGAGGGGCTGCAGTGCCTGTGAGGGCTCTGGCCAGGTGCTCATGCTGCTGCCCTGCAGGAGGACGTTGGCCAAGCTGCCACGGCTGCCCGGTGGTGGTGGCTGGTGGAGTCCCGGGATCTCCTCTGCCCCTGGGCGCCCCCTGCAGGGTCAAGGTGAAACAGGCTGGGGGAGCCGGGGAGAGCACAGGCTTGGAGCCGGACCTTAGACACACTGCTTCATCTCTCTGCGCCTCAGTGTCCTCTTCTGTAAATTCCACCGGAACTGCAAAGTCCCTGAGAAGAGGGTCTGTGCAGTCTCGTGCTCTGGGGAACCCATAGCACCGGGCACACAGTGGGCGCTGAGCCGAGTGGAGTGACAGAGTAGATGGATGGATGCAGGGAAGCCAGAGAGGAGTTGGGGCCTGATCGTAGGGTGGGAATTTGTCCCTCTCGACTAGGGAGGCAATAGGGAGCCATGGAAGGAGTTGGAACAGGGGAAGGGCAGGCGCCAAGCTGTGCTTCAGAAAGATGGCAGCCAGTGGAGGAGGACTGGTCCGTGGGCTTGGCTAGAGGGCAGGAGACTTCCCAGCTGCAGAGGGGAGAGATGGGAAGGCAGGAATAGAGTGGGGCAAGGGTGGGGGCTTGGGGACTGCCTCCCCCAAGACAGGAGCTGGCAGAAGGAAGGGTGTAGACAGAGGCCATAAGTCTGGCTTGGGGTCTTGAGGATATGAGGCATCTGGGGAGGGACCTGTCGGTTGTGGGGGGTCCCTCAGTGGCGGCTCAGGACAGAGAGGTCTGGGAGTGATGCCCAGGGTGGGAATGGTGGGGCGGTGGGGGTGGAGAGCAGGCACGGGGTTCGTGAAATCCTTCCTGTCTGACCTCTGCCCCTGACCCTCTCTCCCCGTGGTGCCCCTGCCCCACAGAAACTGAAAGACGAGATTGCAGATGTGTTCGCCCAAATTGACTGCTTCGAGACAGCAGAGGAGAGGTGAGGGGTCTGGCCAGGGGACCCCAATATCCCCACCGTGAATGTGCAGGGCCCACACCTGGGCCTGGCCCTGGTGACGTCAGGGGTCGGCCCTGGAGGAGGAGGTAGGGGCGGCGAGGCAGGAACAGGGCGCCCGAGACTCCCTCCCGTGGTCTGCTCTGGTCCTGGCTTCCAGACAGCCCCCTCTCCTGAGAGACAGCCCCGTCCTCACGGCCCCTCCACCCGAAGGCCCTGACCCAGCCCTGACCGATCACTGCCCAGGAGCATCCTGGGAGGGGCCGGGGAGAAGGAAAGCTGAGCCCAGAGGACGAGGACGAGGAAGCCAAGGGCCGCACGGGGACAGGAGCCTGGCCTGTCGCGAGGCCGAGGCTGGTCCACTCACCCCGCCCACAGGGTGTCATCCGCCTGCCCCTTCTATGGGAAGACCCCACTGCCTCTGTGACCTGGGGCTGGTCCTCTCTCCTCTCGGGCCTCAGTTTCCCTACTTGTGCGATGGGAAGGTTGGTCCCTACATAATCCCCTAGGGCCCCAGGGCACTGACTCCTATGTTCGGTGTCCCAGGAAATCCCCAGCCTGCCCCTGCCACCCCATTGTTCCCGATCCCCCTGACCTCCACCTTTCCAGCCCCCACACACCAGTGCACACACGCGCACCGTGCACCAAGCACAGGCCCGCACCTCCGGGTTCTGTTCCAGCCCCAGCAATAGCAACAACGTAATATTTCCAGAGTACCTCCTGCCAGCGTTTTAACCCCCAATGATGTTGGGAGGCGTTGCCCCCATTTTACAGATGAGAAAACTGAGTCTCAGAGAGAGGAAGGGACTCGTCCTCGGTGCTCGGCCAGGGCAGTGGAGCGGGGTCTCCTCGGCCCGGCCGCCCTGCTGTCCTGACCCCGTTCCGAGCACAGGCGCCCCAAGTGCTCCCCAAAGCAGCTCTGGGCTCCTGAGGCCGTGCCTCCCGCGTTGGTTAGGGTGCTGGCACTGGGCCCATGGGGACAGTGTGGGTTGGTGACTCTGGGAGGGCCCAGACTGGGCATTTCTCATGCCCTCCCCGCTGATTCTCCTGCAGGGCCTGGGGACCCCACTTGGAGGCCCCTAGAGAATATTGGCTCTAGCTGAGGGCGGTCCTCAAGGTCCCCAGGGCTCCTTGGGGATTGGAGGGGCCCTGGGGTCCTGGGCAGTCCAGGCTGACATCCTCACATCCACAGCCGGATGGCCCAGAAGGAGAAGGAGCTGTGTATCGGGCGCAAGAAGTTCAACATGGACCCTGTGAAGGTAGGCAGCTGTGGGGGGTTCGGGTCACAGGGTTGAGGGGCTGCACACTGGGCACCTTCACAGCATCCTCTTGTTCCGCTCAACCAAGATAATTACCCACTTTACAGATGAGGAAGCTGAGGCCCCACGGGGCTGTGCATCTTGTGCAGTACCCTACGGCCTGTCACGGCTGGGGCTCTGTCACCCCACAGCACAGTAGCCCCTGGTCATGAGGCGGGAGCCCGGGGGATGGGACGGAGTCTATCATGTCCACGGACTCAGGGTCCCTGGCTCTGGGCCTCTGCGTCCTCCTCTGTGAGCAGGGCCGTGGACAACGGGACCCTTAGATTCTCCAGAAGTGTCTTCCAGACACTCAGCTGGGGGAAGCCAGTCCTGGGCTGCTGGCGCAGAGCACTGAGGGCTCAGGGCTCAGTCACTGCTCTCCCCCTGTCCCACCCCCACTCCACCCTCACTGGCCTCAGAGCAGCCCCAGCCCCCAGCACCCCTCACCCTGCAGGAACAGAGACAGGAGGAAGTCACAGGTTGACAGACAGAGATGGCGTCAGGGCAGCCAACAGGGACTGCCGAGCTGGGGTCCCTGGAAATGTACTCCTCGGTCTTCAAAGGCCACCTGTCTTCCCATCGCAACCCACAGTGTCGCACACCCATTCACCTCCCACAGCTGCAGACCCCCGGACCCCTGCCCCATCCGCACAGACTGTGCCGCACATAAACACACACACACCAGCACTAACTCACATGGGGGCTGGGGGGCGCACTGAGGGGTCCCCAGTGCCCTCTGCTGTCACTCAGAGCTGCCACAACCTGCCCCTCCAGCAGCCTCTTCCCCAAAACGAACAGGGACACAGAGAACTCATTGCAGAAGCCAAGCCCCGCCCCCCGAGCTCCTCAGATTTGAGTGACAGACCCCGAGGGGCGGGGCCGTGGGAGAGATGCTCGCGGGCTGCCAGTCAGCACGACGGGCTTCCACGAGGGGGACGGGGCGCACCCCGCTTTCACACAGAAAGGGAAGGACAGTCACCGCCACGGAAACTGTCGGCCTCCCCTTTCGACTTAGCTGTTTTTTCTAATTTTTATACAATGGACGTAGATTACTTGCGAGAAAAAATGAAACACTATTTTTAAATAGCATGAATTTCAAGGAGACAAAAGGAATGGCTGAATCATTGAGTCTTAAAATAATAAATTCACAGAATCACTGAAGCATATAATCAAGGAGTGTCAGACTGAAGGGGATCCTGGGGAACACCTGGCATGACCCTGGTTCACTGCACGAACCCCCTGCCCTTTGCACGCCTCCAGTGATGGGGAACTCACCACCTTACAAAGGTGGCTTCTATTAAGGAGGGACACCTCCCCAGAATGGGCTGTGCCAGTGTCAGAACGCCGGGCCCCAGTGCTCCCTGCCCCCCGCCCCCCGCCGGCTGCTGTGGCAGCTGCTCACGGCTCTGTGCGCCCCTGCAGGGCATCCAGTACCTCACTGAGCACAAGCTGCTGAGCCCCGACGTCCAGGACATCGCCCAGTTCCTGTACAAGGGCGAGGGCCTCAACAAGACGGCCATCGGCACCTACCTGGGGGAGAGGTACGGGCGCGGGGCCTCGGAGAGGCAGGGGAGGAGGCGCGCAGGTGTGTGTGTGCGTGTGTGCGTGTGTGCAGGTACGTGAGTAAAGTCCCGGCTCCTGGGGCGCGCGGGGCTGAGGGATCACCCCCTTCCCGATCCTCAGCCAACGCCTCCTCGCTCACTTATGCAACAAATGGGTGTTTCTTAGCATCTGCTGTGTGCCAGACTCTGGTCTAAGCCCTGGGTTTACACCAGCGAACGAGGCAGACAGAGCTCCTGCCCCCAGGGAGGTACGTTCTAGTGGGAAGGACCCCAAGATACGGAAAATATGTTAGAAAACTATAAGTTTTTTGGCATACAAATAAAGCAGGGCGGGGAGGTGAGAAGTGCTGAGAACCCCGGGTCACGGGCTGTGATTTTAAACAGTGCGGACCAGAAGGGTCCCCTGGAGGTGATGCTGGATGGAATCTTAAAGGAGGTGAGCGGTGTAGACAGCTGGGAGAAGAGCATTACAGGCAGAGGGAACAGCATATGCAAAGGTTCTGGGGCAGAAGCGTGCTCAGGGAACAGCAGGCTGTGAGACTGGAAGGGAGCGCGGGAGCGGGGAAGTAGCAGGTGACAAGTGGTAGGACCCATGGGAGGCTGCTGGGCAGAGGAGCGATGACAGGGCCTCGGGCTGCTGGGCAAGGGTGGACTGTAAGGGACAAGGGGGGAGCTGGGCCAGCGAGCCAGCATCCCTTCTCTCAGGCTCCCGGAGGACACGTCCCTTCGCCTGAACGAGCAGAGGATGCACTTTGCTTCCGGATGTAGGATCCGGGCGGAGCAGGGAGCGGGGAGGCAGGAATCGCTCCACCTTACAGATGAGCTCACGGGGCTTGGGGAGGTCAAGTGGCTTGAGCGGGTCCCCACAGGCAGAGAAGAGGAAGGATTGACTCGGGGCAGGCCGCTCCAAAGCCAGGGCTCCTCTCCCGGTGACCGCAGTGCTAGGGGGCCGTGAGGTGTGGGAGTCTGCTCACGAGTGTGAGGACACGCATGTGCACATGGGGGGCGGGGTCAGGTGGATGAGAGCAGACCAGACAGCGGCTGGATCCGAGGGAGGACGTCTCTCCCCTCCTCTCCCTCCAGGAGGTGGGGCAGCGAGCTCAAGTGCACCCCGCCCTCCCTCCGCCCCCTCCCCAGGGACCCCGTCAACCTGCAGGTGCTCCAGGCCTTTGTGGACTGCCACGAGTTCGCCAACCTCAACCTCGTCCAGGCCCTCAGGTGAGCAGGCCAGGGGGCAGGGGCCCGGGCCTTGGGGGGGCATCGTGATCCCCGTAACTAACAGCACAAACAGAGGGTCAGGAGCAAAAATCAATGAATGACAGTCCCGCCTCCCAGAGCCGAGGCTGGATGGGACGATAGGCATGCACGGCCCGGGACAGCGCCAGGCCCCTCGCGCCCGCTCCTGCCAGTGTTCCTATATCACAGCTCTGTTGTAACACCTTTAATCCTTGTGATCGTTATTACTGTTTCTACGGCCGTGCCCACTGCTTTTTGGCTTAGCGCTTGTTTTATTTCATTAATACAGCTTAGTATGTATTGCACTTATTATTACTTATTATTTTCTAATTAGGATATTATTGTTGCTACTTTTATTTTTACAACTACAGGAAGCATTACAGGATATCGGTTAGGGGCACAAACTCTGAGCCAGATACCCCAGTTCAAATCCCAGCTCTGCCATTCACCCCCTGTGTGACCTTGGGCAAGTCACAGAAACCTCTCTGTGCCTCAGTTTCTTCATCTGTAAAATGGGGATGATACTGGTAACTGCCCCAAAGGGTTGTGAAGACTAAATGAGGAAGTGCTTAGAATTGGCCCATAGGAAGTGCTGCTGCTCAATGCCTGGGAAATTGGCTCCTGAGAGGGGGCATTTGATCTGGGCGTTGCAGGATGCTTAGGAGTTTTCAAGGCAAAAAGGAAAGCAGCCGCCACCATCCAGGCAAGGCAGCCTCCCCTCGGACTCCCAGGCTCTTTAAGGGAGAGGGGCAGCCCCCAGGATTCGTGTGTTCATTTCTTCGTTCATTCACCCACCCATCAAGGCTTTATGGGGTGGTTCCTGAGTGCACGGCCTGTGAGAGGCCCGCAGGAGCCATGAGAGAAGCAGGCGGGGCCCTCGCCCTCAGGCACCTTAGTTTGAAGCTGGGAAAATCACCAACCTCCAGAGCTGAAGCTGAGGTCCAAGAAGGGGAGGCGCGGCCGAGGCAGGCACTGGCCAGGGTCCCCCATCAGACCCTCGGGCCCTGGGCCGGCACGGGGAGCCTCAGAACCGGGGCAGGTGGAGGCCCTGCGTGGGCAGGCAGGTGGGGCTGGCCCCAGCGGGCGGAGGGGAGCACATGCAGCTCCCGGGTTCCAAGCGAGAGGCATTTCTTGCATGCTCCTGTGTGCGTGGCACTTGCTGGTACAGAGCCCACCTACCCTCCCCACGCACCGGATGCCAGGCACAGACCCGGGGTCCCCCTGAGAGCACCCCCCCCCCCACTGCCCACGCCTGTTCACCCCCAGGCAGTTCCTGTGGAGCTTCCGGCTGCCGGGTGAGGCCCAGAAGATCGACCGGATGATGGAGACGTTTGCCACCCGATATTGCCTCTGCAACCCGGGAGTCTTCCAGTCCACAGGTACCAGGGCGGGGGAGACCAGGCCTCCGGGACCCCTTCTGCATGGTGGGCACAGATCTGCCACCCCATCCTCTCAGCCTTCCCCCAAGCACCCAGACCCTTCATGAGCCCTTGCTGAGCACCAACTCGATGCCAGGTCCTCTGCTGGGTGCTCGTCGGGCAGAGCTGCCTCAGGGCATGATCTTTGGGAGAGGAGGCAGGAAATGATGGCACAGGGTGCAGCACCCTGTCTGAGGGCAGGGATGGAGTCAGCCTGTCCAGGATGGCTTCTCAGAGGCAGTGGGGTCTGAATGGGGTTTTGAAGGATGAATAGGAGTTCTCCAGGAAGTCAAGGGGAGAAAGGGCCTTTGGGGATTTAAGCAAAGGCCCAGAAGCATGAAACAGCCTGGGCAGGACAAAGGGGCAAATGGGCATAGAAGGATATCAACAAAGATCAGTCGTCCACGCTCCCCCCACACTTGTCTAATCCATCCTGGCAGACTCATCCTGGCCTCTTCTCTGTATCCAAAGTTCCCATAACAACAGCAACCAATTCCATCTATAGAGGGCTCCCCCGTGCTAAGTGCTTTACCCGTGCAAAGTCATTGCATCCTTCCATCCACTCCGTGACCTCTGCCCTGTCCTGGTCCCTGCAGAGAATACAGACTCAGAGAGGTGGCGTGACTCGTCCACGGACACACCACTTTTTGGCTGCGTGTCCACGGACAAGTCCCACAGAGCATTGCCCTACCCTGTAGAGACAGATAAATTGGTGGTGTGCTTGTTTATTCCCCGTCAGCTCCACAAGTCTAAACACCCCACAGGACGGGGACCAGATCAGATTTATTCAGTGAATCCCAGCCCGCAGCCCTTAGTAGGTCCTCAATGAAAATTTGTAAGAAGGAAGGAACTTTAAAGCACCAAATCTGACTCATAGTCCAACTACTTAATTCTGTAACCTCGGGCATGTCACTTACCCTCCCTGTGCCTCAGTTTCCCCATCTGTCAAATGGGGTGGTAACAGTACCTGCTTCACAGGATTGTCGTGAGGATGTAAAGAGCTTAGCTCGGGGCAAGCGCCAGCATTAGGTGCCACCGTGATCAGAGGTCGGTCATCCATGTTCTAGAACGTGAAGCTACTCAGAGTTAAACCTCCTGACGTCACAGTTGGGGAAGCTGAGGCTCAGAGGTCAAGTACTCTCCCAAGGTCAACCGGAGAGTTGGAGACGCAGCTGGACTTCCCCAGCTCTGGATCCTAAAAGCACCACAGGGGACCCAGGGTAGCGATCCCCTCCCTCCCAGAGGCTCAGCCCAGCCTCACTCCCGAGCGCATGACGGTCTGAACAACGGAGCGGAGCCCGGCCAGGAGCCCCACGGTGCCAGCGAGATTGCCACGCGGCACGTGGTATTGTCGTTGCTGCCAACAATGAGTGTTCTCCGAGCTCCGAGGAGGCAGAGAACAGAGTGGGCAGGGGGCTGGCAGGGCTCGGCAGGGAGAGGCTGGAGCTGGAGCTGTGCGAGGAGCAGGGTGACAGCGGTGAAAAGAGGAGGCGGGACAGGCCTGGCGGGGACCTGGCAGGAGCGGAGCGCGCAGCGGGGCCGGGGAACGTGGCGGCTGACGTTTGCTTGGAGAAGGGAGTCCAGGAAGAGGGGAGGTGAGGCCAGGCCTCGAGTGCCAAGTCAGGAGATCAGCAGAGACCTTTGAGACCTTGAGACGGGTGATCCTTGGGCTCTAGAAGGGGTCAGGCAAGGAGGGGAGAGTGACCAGGGCCAGGACTGACCCGCTGTCCCATCCCGCAGACACCTGCTACGTCCTTTCCTTCTCCATCATCATGCTCAACACCAGCCTGCACAACCCCAACGTGCGGGACAGGCCGCCCTTCGAGCGCTTCGTGTCCATGAACCGCGGCATCAACGGCGGCAGCGACCTCCCGGAGGAGCAGCTGCGGGTAAGGGGGGGCGCGGCCGCACCCAGCCTGGGCCCCAGGCATCCGGGAGGCGCCTGGCCTTAGGTGGATGGCCCAAGAGGGGCTCCTCCGAGATAGACTGCTCCAAGAGGAGGCTCTGCCGAGAGGGACCGCCACAAACGAGGCTGGCACTGAGATGGGCCCGTCCACGTGGCACCCACTTAAGAAGGACGTCCAGAGATGGACGCCCCGGGGAGGTCCTCCCAGACTTCAGGCTCTGGGGGACTCTGGTCATGCACCTTCCAGAAAGGATGCCTCACACAGCCCAGGGCTGTTTCTGAGCATCCCAATTCGTCGACTCTGTGTGTCGGAGCCGGAAATCTCAGACTCTGTGCTCAAGTCCTCTCCCTTCAGAGAGGAGGAAACCAAGGTGTCCCCGAGGCTTCGTGTCAGCTCGAGAGCCAGGCAGAATCCGGGCCTCTGTCTCCTCATCAAACGGCCCCACCCCTGCCACACTGCACCAGGCCCTGTGCCCGGCACGGGGACCCAGGGCCGATGAATCATGAGCCTGCCCAGCCCAAGTTCAGGGTCCCTCTGCTAGGAAGAGGATACTGATGTGAGTCACAGCCCTGCGTGAGTCATGCGGGCTGACCATGGGAACGTAGTTTTGGAGACACAGAGGACACTACTATCACCGACCTGGGGACAGGGGGAGGGTGCCATCCTGGAAGACTCCACAGAGGAGGTGACTTTTGAACTGGGCCTTGTAGGTTGAATAGGAGTTTTCCCAGAGGAAATGTAGGGAAAGGGTGTTCCAAAAAGAGGAAGCGGCCAGAACCCAGACCTGGCCTGGTTGGGAAAGGGAGGGGCGTCCAGAGTGACTGGCTGGGGGGGGGGGGCACGGGTATGTATGTACAGTGATGGGCACTAAGGTGGGGCCAGAATGTCCAGGTCTGCGAACGCCAGCCTCGGGAGTTTGTCTGTGTCCTGTGGGCAACTCAGAGACAGGAGCAGTTTTGTAAACACGGGAGCCAGAGATTCAGAGACTGACTTAGCAAAAACGAATTGACAGTTCATTTCTACCAGGAAAGCGTCAGGCCGCTCCCAGCCAGAGCCCAGCAGGAGGAGGAGAGGGTGTGAACACCAAGATCTGGGGAGCCCGGGTCTGGGATGATTCTGGCGCCCCTCGGCGTTTGAGAAGGGCTCCACCCTTAGCCCACAACCCTCCTTTGTCCCCAGGGAGAAAGTTCATCATGGGGAGGGGGTCACAACATAGAATGAGGGCTTTCGTTGGCTAGAGCTCAGATCGTTAGCCCGGGGGTGACCTTGGGTAATGACCCACCCTCCCCACGTCACCATTCCCTGGACCAGGGGGACGGGATCATGACACCTGCGTCAGAGAGCTGCTGTGAGTAGCAATTTTTAAAAATGTAAAGGTCACAGCTTATGTCAGGTACATAGCACAAGCTCTAAGGGGCGGTTGATGTCACTATTAAGCATAATTAATAATAATTTTTAAACCCCAGCACTGAGGAAAATGCCTGACACGGAAAAGAAAAAGGCGTTTGCACAGGTCCTCATCTCCTGGTGGTGTTCGCGGCGGGAAGCGCGCACAGCGTGTCTGGCAGGGAAGGAGTTAAGGATCCCGTCCCTCGTCCCAGGCGCCACATTACCGCCTCAGCCCCGGCCCCTCCAGGTTTCCCTCCTTAGGCATTATCCCCAGTTCCAGCCTTTTGTTAGTAACAATGCACTGGGTTTGTATAGAGTTTATAACTTTCCTCTCGAAGGGCTTTCGGGTCTATTATCTCAATTTAGCTTCACACTCTGCCTGGGAGGTCTGGGGCCGGTTTATCATCCTCTTTGGCAGCGAAAGAGGCAGGCGCTCAGCGAGGGAGTGAGGGGGGAGGGGCAGAACAGAGCACTGGAGTCGCAGCCACATCCTGGCTCCCCCGCTTTCTGGTTGTGTGATGTTAGGTAAGTGGCTTGACCTCTCTGAGCTCCCAGCTCATAGGATGAGTGCAGAAATGTGAGGTGCAGAAGTGCCCGGTGTAATTGGAGTGGCTAATTAGTCCCGAGGCTTTCCAGGGCACCATCAACGGAACGCACAGGCCTGGCCCTTGCTGTTCACGGCTTTCACGGCAGCTGCTGTGGAGTGGCTGCGGGGGGGGGGGGTCTTCTCGAGTTCTCTCTGGGCCTCATCTTGCCCACAGGTAAACCAAGGACTCCGCCTTAAGCGCCTGATGCAGATATTCAGTTTGCCGCTTTGCGCGAGGCTTCTCCCTAAAGCTCCTCCAGCTCGGGCCCTGCCAAGGACACATGACCCTTTTAAGTGGCCTGGCTGACGAAATTAAATTGACACAGATACGTCACCTGGAGAGAGGTCCCCTCCAGAGTGCGCAGACCGCAGGGTGCGCGGCTGGGACAGGCCTTGGGAGCCGTGCGGTGGCAGTCGGGGGACAGGCGGGTTGAGCCGGGCTCCCCCTGGCCGCCCTGATGGGGCCGGGCAGTGCCTGAGAGGCTCAGGGCGAAGGCACCAGGTGAGAACCCGGAGGACAGGCCGTCAAACCCCAGCTCTGCGGCTGTGACCTTGAGCGGGAGCCTTGGGGGCCCCGTCTGCGAAGTGGGCTGACGGCACTGACCTCACGTTGTTCTCCTGCGAAGCAGGCGAGTGCCTGGCACGTGGCAGGCACCCGAGAGATGCTGAGAGGGGAACACTCACCTTAAGAGCCACCTGCAGAGGGAGCTGGGAGAGGGGAGGAGGAGGGGGCCAGAAGAGGGCTCTCCAGCCTCTGGAGAAACTGAGGCCCGGGCGGGGGAACGGTCTCCCAGTTCAGGGCGTCTTCTGCTGTGGGCAGCCCCGGACCTCCTGGGTCCTTGTCTGAGCGTCTCCATCAGGACTGACCGTGCACCAGGCACCCTATGGTCTCATTCAGTCCTCCGACAACTTCCGGCAGCAGGTGCCATCCCCAGTTTACAGGGAGGGAAACTGAGTTCCAAGAGAGGGAGCTGGCCAGGGCTCTCGTAGTTTGGGAGGAGTCCAGATTCGAACCCACGTCTATCTGACTCCAGAGCCCACCCCTCTGCGGAGACCGGGAGGCAAGATTTGGGGACAGAGAACTTAGCTGTGTTTCCCAGCTGGCGGTTGCTTCCCAGCTGGAGGAATCTCAACACACGTAACAGAAAAGATCAGGCTTCAGGCTCAGCTGCATCCAGTGAGGTCAGGGCTCAATCTGGTCTCTCCATCTCTCAGCATCCCTCTCCTCCCTCAGCTTCCCACTTAAACAGGGCCTCCCCATGCTGCGCTGCGGCAGAAATGGCCTCAGGCAGTTCCAGACTGCCATGGTGCTTAACCATTTAAACCAAAGTCCCAGAATTAAGGCTTGTTGGCTGGCTGGGGGCACATGGCCCTCCCTGAACCAGTCACTGGCCAGCAGGACGGAATGCTCTGATTAGCCCCATGGGAGTCCTTCAGCCCCTCCTGGAGCCTGGGGGCGAGGAGCAATGGGTGTCGACCCCGTGAGCAATCTGCTCAGAAAGTGGGGGGCTCCCCAGAGGAGAACTGAGGGGGTGGGGATGGATGGATGCAAGTCCAGCAGAAGCACCGGAAGGTGGCCATTGTCTTTCTGATCATGTCCCCCCAGCCAGGAGCCGGCAGGGCCGGATGGTTTGGTGGTGCCTGGTGTAGGGGTGTTTCTTGGGGGGCGGGAGGGCCGCTGTTTACAAGATACAGGAAATGTGGGTGCACTGAGCTGTTTCCTTGTGGGGGCAGAGCGCGCAGGCTGATACGGCCGAGGCCCCCTCTGCTCCCCTCCCGCCTCCTTGGGCCTCCCAAATGTTTGTCTGTGTTGATGGCTTTGCTGACAAAGGCCTTCCTGCCGCAGACCCTTGTTCCACCAGCCGGTGCCACTTGGGAATTGCCAGGGCCGGGCGGGGCCTGGGGGGCAGGGGCAGCGCGGCCGCCCTCCTGCTGGGTGGGGCAGGGGCTCCGAAAAGAGAACGTGGTCCCTGCTCTTCCCACACCCACCCCACAGCCAGGCTGAGCCCAGGGCCTCTGGAGTCTGAAGCCGGAAGACACCTCCATAAGCCCAGGAAAATCCACTTCTGGCCTGCACCAGCCCCGCCCCCACCCGGCCCAGACCCCCGAGCTCAGGTCAGAAAAGACCTTTAAAAACCAGCAAACACGGCCTCTAAAACTTTGGGGGAGTCCAACAGTACTTGTGAAATTCTTCATTTAAGATTTCGAAGCTACCTCCTGAGCAGCAGCGCACACAAACGCAACAGGAGGAAATGGTTTCATGCTCTTAGATGTGGAGACCCAGCCCTGGGTCTGGTCTGAATGAGCAGAAAGAGACAGTTTAGAATGTTTCTCCAAATACTTGGAAATCTGGGCAGGTTGTTCGTGGAATGCAGTGCCCCGTGGCAGAGGGTTCAAATCACACAGGGGTGATCCAGCACCGACATCCACAGCTGGCCCACAGGGAGGTCACCACAGTGGCTTGCATACCTCTGGTGACAAGGAACTCATTACCCTACAAGTTTGCTCCTTCCATATTTCAGCAGCACTAACTTCTGGGAAGTGGTCCTTGGAGAACTAATCTGCTTTCTGGCCCTGACCTTGGCTGCTGTGCCCCAGAGTGTGCATGTCTGTGTCTGCGTGTCTGTATATATGTGCACGCTCACACACAAGTGTACGCACAGGTGAACATGTATGGGGTGTCCGGGTTCCAGCAGAGCGTCCTGTCTCCAGCACTCTCAGACACGGGGGGACGGTCCCCGGCTCACTCATCGGAGCCGTAGGAGCGGTGCTGGGTGGCCCAGGTGAGGGTGGGGGCTGTCCTCCGCCCTCCTCGTCACCTTCCCAGGGATGGGGGAAAGCAGGGCTCCCAGGCCTGTGTAGGCCATTTACTTCCCCCAGATCCCTGGCCACTCAGCGGTCTTCTGTCCATTTTTCCCACGAGCACACAGCAGCTCAGAGAGGTTGAGGGGCATGCCCAGGGTCACACAGACGCTGAGTGACCCAGCTGGGATTTTAACCCAGGCGGCCTGACACCAAAGCCGGTGCTCTCGTCCCGCCGTGCGTTTTCATGCCCCTGGCTGGACTTCCAACGGGGGGCAGGGGTAGGAGCCATCATCCACTGGGTCAGCAAGCAGTTGCTTTAGGCCTGGCCCCCGGTGAGACCCGGGCTTGTGACACCCAGGCCTGCCCTGGAGGAGCTCCCCATCTCTTCCGGGAGGTCAACCCCAGCAAGCAAACTGACATGGAGATGCCGACGGTGTGGGGGCCACGGTGCGGCAGCCGGGCGCCGTCTCCCTGGGGTGCTGACCCCCACTCGCCTGCCTCCAGTACTGTGGGGCGGGGGGTCATGACGTAGGGGCGGGGGTGGGGGAACCAAGGAGGTTTCCACCAAGAAGGCCAGGGACCAACGGTGAGCTAACAGGAGGGGAAGGACTTTGCCCAGAGGGACAGTGACCTGCCCGGGGCCACACAGGCCAGGCCTGGGTGTCACAGCCAGGTCCTCCCCTCCCTTCTCTCCGCACAGAACCTCTTTGACAGCATCAAGAGCGAGCCCTTCTCCATCCCTGAGGACGACGGCAACGACCTCACTCACACCTTCTTCAAGCCGGACCGCGAGGGCTGGCTGCTCAAGCTGGGTGAGATGCACGCTCGGGCACGCTCGCGCACATGGCTGACACACTCATGCACACACTCATGCATGCTCGGGCACGCTCGGGCACATGGCTGACACACTCATGCACACACTCATGCACACACTCATGCATACTTGGGCACACGGCTGACACATGCACACACGTTGACATGCAGCCTCAAGGGTGGAGGCCCCATGTCTCCTGACTCCAAGTGCAGGAGTCTGCCTGCCCCATCCGTCCGTCTGTCTGTCCTGCGAACGAAGGGCACGGGGTGTCGGGGGGTGGGGAAAGACAAGTAGGAAGGGGAATGAGAGACTGACGTGTGGATCCATAGACAAACCCTTCAGCTGCAGTTCTGTCTCTTCCCAGAGGTCTTCTGAGGAAACCAAGGATCAGCAAGGTTAGGGCACCTGCCTGAGGCCACACAGCCAGCAAGCGGCAGATTTTGGTGGGCAGAGGGTTGAGTGTCCCTGAAGGGCGGGGGAGGGAGTGTGACAGGATGTGGCTCCCGGGTGCTTCCCCTCAGCATGATGAGGGACAGGGAGGCCTGGCCTGCAGAGAGGAGCCTTGGGCGGGTGCTGCGGTGGCGGGGGTGGCAGCTGCAGAATCTTGCAGGTTACCCACTGGGCCCAGCACCTGCCCCTGCCCCCTACACTCCTGGATGCCTTCCGGCAGGGGAAGCCCAGCAGGGGCGGCAGCCTTCCGAGGCGAGTGAGCAGAGACGCCTTGTGCTGGAGCAGCGGCCTGGGCCTGGGGGCCATCCCAGCCCTGTCTCTCCGTGCCCACGTCCCAGGCCGTCCCTCCCCTAAGACAGCTCAGCCTCCTTTCCTGCCCAGCTGACTGTCCTTGGCCCCAGGGAGGTTCTAAGTCACAGATCCCAGCTCCTCCCCCCAGGACCGGGGTCCAGGCTCCTCAGCCTCAGTTTCCCCACTGCAAGATGGGGATGGTAGTCACCGGGAGGGTTAAATGTGTAGTAAAATGGCCAAGTGCTTAGGTCTGGCGCCAGGACGCTGGGGTTCGAATCTCAGCTCCACAGCAGGCCCGGGCAGAGGACTTGGCCTCCCTGAGCCTCGCTGCCCTCACTGCAAGATGGGGTTGACAGTGGTCCCTTCCTCATCGGTGGTCACGGGGACTCATAAGTGAATTCTTTTTTAAGCCTCTAGAACATTGCCTGGCATATGAAAGATGAACCAATTAGCACGTGCCGGGCAGGGAGCAGGCCAGGGGATGCCCGAGGGGCGAGGGCAGCAGGAAGGTGCAGGGAACGGCCAGCCACTGTCCCGGGGCCTGGTCACAGAAGAGCCTCGAGCGCCGAGCCAGGCAGCTCAGGGGGTGACGGGAGCCGCTGAGCGAGGAAGGGGTAGATCTGGAGGAAAGTGTGGCAGGCTGGGAGCGGGGCAGCGTCCGAGGCCCTGCTCTTCCGTGGAGGGAAGGTGGCCCAGAGAGGAGGACTGAGCACGCTGTCCGCCTCGCCCAGGGGGCCGCGTGAAGACGTGGAAACGGCGCTGGTTCATCCTGACCGACAACTGCCTCTACTACTTCGAGTTCACCACTGTGAGCCCGCCCCGCCCCGCCCCGCCCCCCAGCCCAGCCCCCAGACCCGCCCAGCCCCCAGCCGCCCCCGCCCCCAGCTCTTCCGGACTCGCACCGAGCAGTCGGCTAACAGAGCTCGGGGCCCCTAGGAGATGACCCCCGTCCACCTCCACACCCATCCTACAGATGGGAAAACTGAGCTTGGGAGAGGAGAAGGGGCTGGGCCAAGGTCCAGGGCAGAGCCTGGGCTTCAAGTCGGAGCTCCTGACCCCCGGTCGGGGCTCTTCCCAAGCCCCTCCCCCGACCCCCTCCAGGGCTGAGCTGAGTCTGGGAAGAGGGGTACCCTTCTCTCTGGGTCTGGGGAGTCCCACAAGTTCACTGCCTGCCGTCGCCCTCAAGGCCTCACCTGCTGCCCCTGACCTTCCCTCCGGTGCCCCTTCAGGACAAGGAGCCACGGGGAATCATCCCCCTCGAGAACCTCTCCGTGCAGAAGGTGGAGGACCCCAAGAAGCCAGTAGGTGCTGGGAGGGGCCCTAGGCCTGAGTGGGGGTACTTTCTGAAACAGTGGACGGGAGGGCGGCTGGGCTGGGCTCTCCAGGAGGCTCGGCTGTGCCCACCACACCTTCGGGGGGGCGCAGCATTGTCTCGGTTTCCCTCCTGGGGCTGAGGACCCTGGGGGCAAGTCAATGGCCCCAAACGGGGACGGCCTCACGGTCATTCAGAGCTTTCCTCTGACACTGGCTGGGTGCTCCTTTCTGAGCCTCAGCTTCCCCATCAGCCTGCAGATTTGGGGAAGAACGGGGGATTTAGGGCAAACCCGGCCCACAGTCAGTTCTCTCGTGAGGAGCTCGTGTCCCTTGCCTCCCACGGGAAGCAGGCCTGGGCGGGTGTGTCCTGCTGCTCGTCCCAGCGCTGGCCTTGCCCAAGGGTCCAGTCCTGTCTGAGGTGCCCCGGGGCCCAGCGCGGCCGCCCCCTCCGGCGTGCCCTGCCCTGCCCTGCCCTCACCTGGCGCCTCCACAGTTCTGTCTGGAGCTCTACAACCCCAGCTGCCGGGGCCAGAAGATCAAGGCCTGCAAGACGGACGGCGACGGCAAGGTGGTGGAGGGCAAGCACGAGTCTTACCGGATCTCGGCCTCCAGCGCTGAGGAGCGCGACCAGTGGATCGAGGCCATACAGTAAGGGCTGGCCAGGTGGGGCCGGGCCTCCTGTCACCTTCTGGAGCCCCTGCTTCTCTCGGGGCCTTGCTTCCGTGTCTGTCGGGTCATAACTCGAGACTCTCTCTCCCCGTGACGGCATGCAAAGCCCGTCCAACCACACTCCATGAGCCCCCTTGGTGCCGGCACGGTGCCAGGCCCGGGACACAGGGACGGGAGGCCCACCTTCAAGTTGGGAGGATCCACGGGATGTCCCAGGTAGCGCTCTCTGCCCAGCGCCTGGCCCTTGGGAAGTGCTCGTGAATGGCGCTCTTTAGAATCAGGATCCAAAGTGGCCCCAGAAAGACCAGTGGAGGCGGCGGACGGCGCAGGGCTCTCCGGGTGGAAGGACCAGTGCGGGTGAAGTCAGTGTGTGGCCTCCCCAGACAGCACCTCAGAGTCCTGGGTGGCTGGTGCCGGGCAGCATGAGCCTGGCTGTGTGGGGACCACGCAGCATCAGGGAGGTGAGGATGCAGAGGATGGCAAGGCTTTGGTCGCCACGGCAATGAGCTTGGGTTTCTCCTGGGGGCACTGGGGAGCCACAGGCAGGTAACAGAGAAGAGGAATGGCCAGGTGAGAAAGGCCACAGTGCAGGGGTGGTTCTGAGGGGCCAAGATGGGCAGCGGGGAACAGGTGGAGGGCCTCCAGGGGAGGGGCGGGATGACAACCTTGACTCTGAGTCAGTGAGGAGACATGGCGAGGACGGGTTCTGCCGGCCACAGGAAGACATGGGAATCAACACGGGGCCAGGGGCGTGTCCTGGGGACTTGCAGGGTCTTTTCCCTGGGGCCCTGCAGCAGCCCTGGGATGCTGTGGAGCCAAACCCATCCTCACCTCAATTTTACAGAGGAGGACCTGAGGCCCAGAGAGGGGAGGGACTTGCCCAGGGCCACACAGCCAGTGAAGGGCAGAGCCGGGACCGCAAGCAGGTCTGCTGGCTCCACGTGGGCTCTTTCCACCTCCCGCTAACAGTCTGATGGGAGCCTGAAGAGGGTCCAGAGACATTTGGGGACAGAATTCCCAAGGCTCCGGGCTCTGAGTCTCACCCACTCTGGCCCTGCCCTTGGACCCTGCGTTAGGCCAGCGAGGGTGGACTCACCCAGGCTTGGTCCTTGTTGGGGTCATCTGGCCTTTCCCTGTGCGCCCCTGTTACGAACCCCAGGAGACAAGACCCCCTGGCCTCCGGCTCAGCCCCGGAATCCTTTCACCTGCTCTCCTTTCAGAGCCAGCATCACCCGGGACCCCTTCTACGACCTGGTCTCTGCTCGGAAGAAGAAGATAGCCAGCAAGCACTGAGCTGCCTGGAGGGGGTGCCGGGGGCCAGCGTCCTGGGAACGCCATGGCCTGTGGTACCTGGACACCCACCTCCCACCCAGGGCGCCTTTTCCTGGCCCGCACGCATCCTCCCCCTCCCACATTTCGGGCTGACAGGAGGGGGAGGCAGGGCCCAGAAGGGTAGGCGGACCCCCCGAGGCCTCAGAACCGGCAGTGAGCCCCTGGCCCTCGGCACCCAGCTGCCGCCAGGAGAGGCCCCGGGTCCCCCACAGCTAGGGATGAGGCAAGCGGCCGGAGGGAAGCCAGCCCTGAACCGGCACCCTGTCCTCTGGGCCTCGGTTTCCTGTTCTGTTAAATGTCTCCTTGCACTCTGAAGTGCTGGCGGCCCTCAAAGCAGGGGGACGGCCAGGTCCCCGAGTGCTTCCTGCCCCAGCAATGGCCACGCTCCTCCTTCTGCTCAGGGCCTTTCTCGGCCAGCCCCTCCCTGTCTTCAGCTGGGGCCTGGCCCTCCCTGCCCGAGGGACACACACACAGAGCTCAGGCCCGTGGACAGAACCGCTCGGAGGCGCCAGGAGCACCGGACTCGGAGTCCACACCCCGCAGTCTCCGACCCAGCTCCGTCTCCAACTTGCTGTGTGCCTTCTGCCGAGTCACACTCCTCTCTGGTGCTTAGAAAACTGCAGTGTTTGGATAGAAATGTCTGGGCCCCTTCTGGCTCTGCGGCCACTCGCCCCCCACCGGCAAAGGCAGGCACAGGCCCCCTGCAGTCCCAGCAGTGCGCGAGCTGGCCGCCTCCCTCCTCTCAGTAGAAGGACAGGATCGTACGGGGTCTCCCTAAGGAGCTTCTGGCTGGAGATGCACTTACTGAGCTGGAGGGGGCTCTGGACTGAAGGCGGCTGGGGAGCCGAGAGCAGAGTGGGCTCCACCCTCAAGGGTGTCCCTTTGGGAGGAGCAGCAGGTGGGACTCCTCAAGAAAATGGCAGAGAGCATCCTAGATGGACGTACTCAAGCAGGACTAGTGGTACAACCAAAAAGCCAAGAAGAGAGCTTTATGAGCTCTGGTTACCAGGAGGGCTGCCTGGAGGCAGGGGCCACACCAATAAGTGACACACAAGCTTGTGGCAGAGTCTCAGCCCCAGGTTCCCTGCTAGGCCACTGGCCAGGGGTCCCGTGGAGGTGAGGGCTGCCCCATCTGGGTCGCAGCATCCTGAGACCCCCACAGCAGCACCGTCAAGAGCTGAGCCGACTTGTCAGCACACAGGCAGGCAGCTCGGTCCCCACAGAGGCCCCAGCCCGGAGGAGCATTCCACCACCAGGCTTCTCAGAAGCGTCTCACCCCACACACAGGCCCTGGGGAGCCCCTGGAGGAAGTTCCCTGGCAGGAAAGCAAGATGTGAGCTTGCCTTTGCCCCACTGCCAGCCTGAGGGGGCGGGCTGGAGCAGGGCGTGTTCCCCAGGGGAGGAGAGGTTGCCCCTCATCCCCAGACACATGTGCATGCCTTCCACGGAGTCAGGATAGAGCAGCCGCCTTGTGTGTGAGGGGTGAGATCCCCATCTCTGGAGGTGTGCAAGCGCCTGGTAATGATATGGCGCAGAAGAGGGTCTGAGTGGGGCGCCTGCAGGAGGAGACATTGCAGGACATATGAAGATTTCTACAGACCGCATGTCAGCCAGGGAGCTGAATGCCACCTCTGCCGCCTCATGTGGCCCCTGAAGGGGCAGCCAGGGGTCACGGAAGGAGCACTGGGCTGAGGGTCATGAGGTCTGAGGTCCTCTCCTGCCGTTGGCATATGCTGGCTGTGTGATCTTAGTCCACTCCCTTCCCCTCTCTGGTCCTCAGCTTCCTCCCCCATCGTGGAGGGGGTGCAATCAGTGACTCTCTGGGCATGAGTGGCTCTTCTGGGATCCTTTGGAAGAGAGAATAAAGCTCATAATTCACCTCGTGAGTGGGGCTCTGTCCTTTCCGTGACCACATCTGGCCTCCTCGACCCCACCCTGCCCTTCACCTTCAGCCCCTTCTCAGCTGAGGCCAGGAGGGCCAGATAGGGGAGAGTGGGCTCTCAGAGGCCCTGGAGCCTCATCCTCAGGGCACCGGGGCTGCCATGCTGGACAGACGTGTCTCCAGCCCAGCGGCTGGACGTGGGACAGGGTCCCTCTGAGCAGGGGCAGAGTGAGCTGGTTCTGCCAGGACCAGGGAAAGACGAAAGAACGTCGCAGTAGGCAGCGCTGTCTGAAAAGAGACAGAGCTGCTGCCTCAGGAGAGAGATAATGAGCTCCCTGTCTATGGAGGGATGCAAGCACAGGCTGATTCCAGAGATCACTTGGGGTGTCTCGGAGGGGCTTGAATTCGGCAGCCTTCATTTATTTGTGCTTTCCACCGTGTTTATTAAGTACCTATGGTGTTTCAGACGCTTTTCCAGGCACCCGTGGGATGAGACAGAATCCCTGCTGGCAGGGGGCTTACATCCTGGTGGACCTGAATTCTAGGCCACCCCTCCGGATGTGCAGGGTACTGAGGGGGGCCCCACACCCTAACCCAGCCCCCTGCCTGAAATTCCACCTTGGAGCCACTCCTGGAAGACCTTAAGGCACTGAGCTGATCGACTTACCCACACATTCTTTCCTTCAGCCCACGCTTATTGAGCGCCTACTATATACTAGCTCCATGCACAGAACCAGCCATCAAAGACGATCAAGACAAAGCCCTTGCCCTCCAAAGGAGCCCAGGTCTGGCGGGGGAGGCAGGTGCCAAGGAGCAGTGGCAGGTGGGGCCAACCTGTGCTGTGTCACAGCAGGGACACAGGAGCCAGCAGACGGCTGGGCTGGGCAGAGGGGCAATCCAGGAGGCTTCTCGGAGGAGCTGTGCTCAAGTGTGGCAGCCAGCTGGGGGAAAGGGCCCCCCTCAATATTGCAGGGAGCTCATCCCCCACCACACACACGTTGGGAACTCCTTGCAGGCCAGACTGTCACTGTTCAGTGCCTGGTGCACAGTAGGTGCACACTGATTCTTGGTTAGACTGAAGTCAACTGAGGAAGCCCCTCTGGGCCTCAGCATGAGCAGGTACAAACGTCTTGGGGCAAAGGGCACCGTGAGAATGCTGGTGCTGCTGGGGGTGGGGGGAAACGGCCAAAGAGGTGGGCAGGGCCGCATCCCAATCGAGGGGGGCAGTGGGCTTGCTGACCCAGGCCCCCTTGCCCTTTCCCCAGTGGCCTCCGCCACCCTCCCAGCATCCTGCCACTCCTGGATCCGGCCAGCAGGGGGCTCCCACCACGCGTGGATGAGAGTTCGGCGATGCAGCCAGACTGGAGAGCCGACCGGCTGCCCCGTGCAGGGACGAGACCTCTGCCCAGAGGAGAGCATCGGCCTGGGCGTCCTGGAACGGGAGGCACTGGTCGACTGGGACCTGCTGGCTTGAGGAGCCCAACGGACGCCCACGGGCACAGACGAGCGCGGCCTCCCCTCCCCCTCACGGTGGGCACAGTCGCCCTGCTCAGCCTTGGAGTCGGGTACCCGGCTCTCGCCATCTGGCTGTGGGGCCCTGACCTAGCAGCTTTCTCCCCAGGACGTGCTCCCCCTCCCTGAAGGGCTGGGCATGCCAGTTCCCTGATGCAGACCTTTAACAGGGACCTGCCTGTGCAAGGGGCTCTCGGACGTGGGCCAGTGCAGCCCCTGCCGGGGCCCAGCCTCCCTCAAACTTGCATCCTCTTGGCCTGCTGGGGCTTGTGTTTGGGGCCTGAGGGAGTCCCTGAAATATCTTGCCTTGTCATGCATCCTTGTCTTGGCTCCTCCGGGCCCCCCTGGCTGGAAGAGCCAGGCCTCCACCGAGCTTATCTTTCATGGGCACCTCTTCCAAGAAGCCTTCCCAGATCTTCACTTCCCCTGCTGTGAATCTTTCCTCCTCCAATGGCCCAGCCTTTTTTATGTCTCTGTGAAAGCACGGATACAGTTCGCCCCTGCCCTGGGAGGAACTGAGAATGTTGTGGGCGGCAAGGGTGGGTGACAACTGAAAAGGTGCCGCAAAAGCCACTTACTGCGAAAGGCACAGGGGGCGGTAGGGAGAGGGCCTGGGTTCAAGGCCCAACTCTACCCTGTGTCTTAAGCAAGTTTCCTCAGCTCTCTGAGCCTCAGATTTCCCATCGATAAAATGGGAACAATTAAACATATGCAAAATACTTAGAACGGTGTTGAGCACGCAGTCAAGGTCATGTTACCTGCTCTTATGATTATTACAAGGCGAACTGTATACGTGCTTTCACAGAGACATAAAACAGGCTGGGCCATTGGAGGAGAAAAGATTCACAGCAGGGGAGGTGAAGATCTGGGAAGGCTTCTTGGAAGAGGTGCCCATGAAAGATAAGCTCGGTGGAGGCCTGGCTCTTCCAGCCAGGGGGGCCCGGAGGAGCCAAGACAAGGATGCATGACAAGGCAAGATATTTCAGGGACTCCCTCAGGCCCCAAACACAAGCCCCAGCAGGCCAAGAGGATGCAAGGTTGAGGGAGGCTGGGCCCCGGCAGGGGCTGAGCTGCGTGCACAACGCTGTAACCTCTTGAGTCTCTCAGGCCGCCATGCCCTGTCACAACGCTCTGACTGGGATCCAGTAACAAGGCTACTGAACAGAGGCCATCGCAGAACTGGGGAGGACAAGCTTGGCGCACGATGCCCTGGGACGGAGCAGGAGAAGGCAGGGGGCTCTAAGAAGGCAAAGGGCCCCCCACCCTGCGCCTGGGGAGTGGGAGCACTTCTGGCCTGGTGACCCCGAGCCGGCACGGGGGCCCTGCGCCCAGACGCCAGGGGGCAGGAGCTGGGGAGTGGCAGGTGTGGAGACCTGGAGAAATGGATTTATTAGGGACGGTGAAAGGAGCTAAATATGTTTGCCGGCTCAGCGATGACTCAGGCGTCCCCAGGGGTCCACAAAGTGTGAGCATCAAAGAATCAAAGGCAGGCCTGCCCCCACCCGGCAGCCTGAGCCCCTCCTTCCACAAGATGAAAGGACCACCTGGAATGTCCTGACAGCCTGGCCTCCGAGGGGCAGCGAGACCCAGCCACTCCCACCTGCATACCCCCGGCCCTGCCAGACCTCCCTGAATGGCCGAAGAGGGAAGCCTCGGAGTGAGATGCATTTGGGCCCAAGTCCCGGCCTTGCCCCATATTGCTGTGTGATCTTGGACAAGTGGCTGACCCTCTCTGGACCCACATTCACCAGAAAGGATGGACCCCACGAGCCGAGCGGGGATCCTTTCTCCCCTTCCCTGTCTGGTGGTGTGGTTCCCACCTCATTCGGCATCTTCCAGACAGCTGTGAACACAGCCTCCTCTGCCTAAAATCCACCGACTTCCCTCCAGGAGAAAAGCCAGATTCCACAGGGCCTCGTTGGGGAGAAGACGCTCTTCCGGCACCGGGTTCCAGGCCGACGGCGCCGGGCTCTGGAGAAACAGGGATGAATCAGAGTCTGAGGGAGGCAGGGCAGACAGAGGAAGAAATGACTTCCTCATGGGGCAAAGCGCTGAGGGCTGCGGTAGGGGCGTGGGAGGGGGGACCTGGGGGGCCTGGGAGGAGGGGCTGTGGGGGGACATCCACCAGGCAGTGGGGGAGACCGTCCTGATGGGAGGGACCGCAAAATGCATGGAGTGAACTGGGAGTGGGTGTGGAGGGGGCCTGGCCTGGAACAGCAAGACTTACTGAACAGAAACCGGGACCAGACTGGCCCCCGCACGGTTAGACTCTATCTGGACCACCCGGGAGCTGGGGAAGGGCTCACAGCAGGAGACAGACAGGGCTGGAGGCTGTACGTGGTGGTCCCTCCAGCTGCTTGTGGCCCGGATTAAGGAGGCACAGTTGGGGGGCGGGGGCTGGAGGAAGCCAGTAAGGAACAGGACAGGATGGGCCTGACGGGGAGGAGGAGGGAAGAGGCTGGAGGGGCCCCCAGGGCTGAAGCTCGTGGGAGGGTGAGCGCAGCCCCCCAACCTCTCAGCAAAGGGCAGGTGGGCTTGAAAGTGTGGGGGAGGGGCAGGTGGTGGGGTCACCCTGAGTCAGAGGGGCCTGTCAGAGCTCCAGGGGCTCAGGACAAAGCCCTCCCCACGTCCCCCTTCTGCACCCTCTTGTCTCTCCTCCTCATCCCCCCCCCCAACTTGACCTTCCCTGCCCTCCCACCCTGTTTCCCTCTCCCTCTGCCCTCTCCCACCTTGCTGGTGCCCTGAGCCTGGGCTCCGCCGCCTTCCTGGTCATCCAGTCCCAGCCAAGGGCGTAGCCCCTGTCAGTACTTACCAGCATGTGGGCCCTGGCCTGCCTGCAGACCTCAGTTCGAATCCCGGCTGCCCCATGGCCGGCTGTGTGGCTCTGGGCCTGATACCCCACTATCTCTGGACCTGGGTTCCCCAACTCGAAGCTGTGGGTGGCAACTCTGACTGCGGGAGGCTGGGGGCTCCCCTCCAGCAGTCATGGATCCCAGAGTCTCCGGGATGACCTGAGAGAGCCAGGCCCAGCTGGACGCTCACCCCAGAAGCCCAGGGAGCCACCCGGACCTCAGGCCGGCACCAGAGAAGGAGGAAACTTCCGTGGGTCACAGAAGTCCCTGCCCCTCCCAAGCCCACCTGGCTTCTCCTGAGCCCATGGTGCCAGGCAGGGCTTGAGGCCTCTGCCACCCTTGTCCCCAGGGGCAATATTTATAGAGTGTCCCTTTATATTCTCCTATGAGTTCTCAGCTGCAAGTGACTCTCACAGCCAGCCCACAAAGCCCAGAGCTCCAGATGGGACCGGGTCACGCTGTCCCCCACCGTGCCCGGCACCAACATGTCACGGCCACGGCGCCAGTCAGGGAGCACTAACTAGCTCATGGAGCACTAACTAGCTCAGGGAGCACTATCTAGCTCATGGAGCATTATCTAGCTCATGGAGCACTCACTAGCACCAGGGCCTCTGCCAACAGGCTGCCTTCCAACTTCCCGACATGCTCCAACGTGGGCACGATTATCCCCGCTTTACAGGTAAGGCTCTGAGGCTCACGGGCACGTGGTCCAGCAGGAAGGGCCGGCCGGGGCCAGCTTGGAGCCAAGGCCGTCTGACTCCAGACCTGCATCGATTTAGGGGAGCTCCAGAATCATCATCCCAGACGGGACTCCTCTGAGACAGCCAGATTGGAGGGGATGCTGGGACAACAGGAGGAAACCAGGACGGCCCCGGGCACCCCAAGACACACGGTCACCCTCGAGACTGGACACATCTACAAGAGTCCAGCAAGGAAGTGGGGACATCCTAGGTGGCCCTGTGGACTGGAAGGGACGTGCCCGTGGTTGCTTAATCCTGAAGAAGCAAAGGGCAGCTCTTTCATCCAGTGTAGACTGGGTACCAGGCCTCTACCCCGACCCAATTCCAACTTCCCTTTATGAGCTCCCCCAGCTCCTGCCCCAAAGGGGTGTTGTGTGGACTGAACATGAATGCAGCGAGCCTGGACCACCATACGCCCCCCACAGATGTAAGCTGCCACTACTCTATTTTTGATGGGGTCTCCTTGCAGGGCTGAGAGCAAGGGCCCTGGATAGAACCACCGCAGGTGCCAGGGGCTGCCCATCGCACCCCTCCAGGACCAGCTGAAGCCCTCCTCCTACAGGAAGTCCTCCCTGGCCACCCGAGCCCCGAGGGCTCCTTCAAGACTCCAGAAGTTTCAGAAAACAGTGTGCTAGCCCAGAAGCTCCATCCTCCCCCTTCATGAGGAAACTGAGGCTCATAGAGGTTAAGGGACATATCCTAGGTCACCTGATACGGAGGCCCTGTGAGGAAGACAGAGGCAGATGACACCAACGTTTACTGAGCGTCCTTGATCCCCTCTGACCCTCCCACTAGCCCACAAGGTAGACAAGATATAGGTCGCATTAGTGCTGCGACGGACGAGGAAGTGGCGGCTCAATGAGGTTGTGACTCGCCCCAAGTCACACGGCCAGGAAGGGGCATCTGATCAACCTGTTTCCACTGAGTCGTCAAGGCCGGGAGGACCTGGGAACCAGCAAGGAGTTTCCGGCAGAAGTGGAGGATTAGCTCCGTGACCTTTCCAGTCCCTTTGATCCTTTGAAGCTGCAGCTTAACTCTCCTTCCTTCCTCCCTCCCCCCAGGGATTTTCATTTAATAAATAAGAGCCCAGAGAGGACCCAGCTTTGACCCAAGGAAATTATGTTTTGAATAAAATGTTCCCTATTAAAAAAAATAATAAAACGTGCTCGTGGTAGAAAGTTGGAAAACGTAATGATCAGGAAGAAAAAACTTAGATCAAGAAGTCTTCTACCTAGTATTATAAACATTTCAGATTACTTCTGCACACCTGTGTGCTTTATGCAGAACATCTCTGCAATGCTACTGCACGTACAAGTGTGTAAAGTGTGTCTTCTTTACCACCGTGAAATTGATATCTCTATTTCCCCGTGTGTACCAGTCAGGACAGGCTAGGTGATGCCGTGGTAACAAATAACCCCCAAAACTCAGTGGCTTCACGCACACGAGTGTATGCCTTGCTCACACTGTTTGCTCAGCGGGACCCAGGCTGAGGAAGCACCATCCTGACACAGGCTGCCAGGAGCGTTGTCTGGGTGTGACACATCACTTCCACTCACATTTCCTGGGCCAAAGCAAGTCACATGGCCACCTGACTTCAAGGGGGCAGTGAGGCACCATCCTACCACCTGAGCATTGAGAAGGGAGAACAGAAATACTCGGACGGCAGCACTAATGCGACCTATATCTCAGGTGACTGGTTGTCCCCACTTGTCAGGACCAATGGGTTTCCTGGAATGCAGGACTGTCAGAGCTAAAACTGAGAACGTCCTGCACAAACCAGACAAGTGGCTTACCCTGCCTGTACCATGTTATATATGCTTCGCAAGCTCACTCAACGACCGCACAACCGTCTGTGTCTACTGGATGAGTCACGGTTTTCCTCCCTAATCCCCTATCGTTGGAGACTCAGATTGTTTCCAGTTTTACACCTTTATAAATACATTGTCTCAAATATCTTCATGAATAAAACCTTGTCCATATGGCTTCTTAGAAGTGCAATTACTGGCCATTTTTCAGCCTCAGGATACCTGCTATCCATTCTTATTTCAAAAGGCTTGGGCCAACACGACTTGCCTTCTACAGCACAAGCAAGCGCCTGCTTCTGAACGCTCACGCCGAGCCCAGAGCAGTAATTCTCAAATCTCAGCATCAGAATTCCCTGGAGAGATTGTTAAAACACAGATGGCCAGGCTCCATCCCTGTTTCTGAGTCAGCAGGTCTCAGGTGAGGCCTCATCATTTGCATTTCTAACAACTTCCCAGGTAATGTTGATGCTCCTAGTCTGGGACCGCGCTTTGAGAGCCACTGGCCCGGTGGTTAAACGCCCCTGCTTTGCAGTCTGACAGGCAACTCCGATCAGCAGCTCACCCGCTGTGTAACCACGGGTAAATTACGTTATTAACCCCTCGGCCTCAGTTTCCACATCTGTGAACTGGAGCCGTTGTGAGCACTAGTGCAGCCGACAGCTGCCGAGCTCTGAAAGGAGGTCACAGAGTTCCGTTAAAGATAGTTTTGGTTATTCAGCAGTAGATTAAATAACTTGATGTTTTAAAATATTTGTTCCTTTGGCGGAGCTGCACTATTCCACTTCTGCCTCTTCTCTCTCTGAGCGGGAACCAGCTTGTCTCCACGCGGTGGCTGCGCACCTGTGCCCCTTTCTGGGGTGACTTGGCGCCTCTTCCCTTTGCCCGTTTACCTGCGGGTCCTCTGCTCGTTACAGAGCAAAGGTAACAGACCCCACTGCCATCTCGTTTGCTACAAAAACATTTCCAAGGTTGCTGCTTGCCTTTCTACCGGAGTCATTTTTCTGGCTCACGGAGGGACCAAACCCACCGGACTTTCCCATTTTTATTTCCTCTATCACTTTTAAGCTGCGATTGTCTCCTTTCTCCAGAACGTCAAAATACGAAGGAATTGGGTTTTGAATGATGGGATTTCCCGCACCTTGAGGGTGGGGCAGGGGAGGGGGTGCTCTCCTGGCTCACCCCAAATCCCCTGGTCAGGGCACAGGGGACCGTCAGGCCAGGGGCCGCTCGGCACCACCACTCACCCTCAGCTCTGCGCTAGAGACACATGGGGCAGTTCAGGGTCGAATGGGGCCACCAGTAGGCCACGTGGTCCATCCCCACCTGGACACAGGATGACCCAGGGTGTAAGAGCCGGTCACAGGCTAGCCTGCCATGCAGGTCTCCCGAGTGTTTGCCCTCTCAGAGCTTTGCCTCCCTGAGCCTCCATTTTCTCATCTAGAAAATGGGAGCGATAATGTTCACGTCAACGGAAAGTGTTAAATAGATCAACAGCCACAGCAAGCTTAACACAGTGCTGGGTGCCAAGTACACGCTCAATAAATGGGACTTGCCATTATGCCCACTTCTGTTCCCAGCACAGGGGCGTGAGCCCCACAGCCTTTTCCGCTGTTTGGACTGAAAATCCCCAGCCCCCGGGGCCCCAAGTCCTCAGGTCTCAGCGGACATGAACCTCAGCGCGCGAAGCTGTCCCGCGGCCAGGCTTCCGAGCGACCCCAGACCCTCCAGCTGCAGCTCAGCCCCTCAGCCCCCGGCGGGGACAGCGCCCCCGGGCTCAGCGGGACCACTCGAGCCAGGAGCGCGGAGGGGGCTGCGACACCCCGCCCCCGCCCGGCCGCAGATGGAGCCCGTGCGCCCCGCCCCGCTCCCCGCCGAAGCCGCTGGGGCCTGATTTCCAGAACAATCAGCCACGGACGCCCGAAAAGGCTGGATCGGCTGCCGCCCAGCGGGAAGCTCCCGCGGCGGACCACCCCCGCCACCCGGAGGGAGCCTCATTTTTAAAAGCTTTCGCAAACCCATCGGTGCGGGAGGCAGCTGGGACACACTCAGGCAGTCGTTTTCGCCATTAAGGAGGGAGGTGTCCCAGAGAGGAGGAGGGGAGAGGCCACCGTCCACGGTAGACCAGCGGAGGAGGGAAACTGAGGCAGCCGAGGGAGGAGGTGCGTTTCCGGGTGCCTTCTCATCGCGGCCTCACAGCGCCCCTGAAAGTGGGTTCTCTGCTAAGCTCCATTGTACAGATGGGGAAACTGAGGCTCAGGGAGGTTTCAGGTCTTCCCAGCTAGAGAGCGGCTGGGCAGGACCCTCTTAGAGTTGGCTGATGCAGAGTCCATGGCCTACCCCACTGCCTCCTCCCCAGGGCAGGTGGCCTGGGAGCAGGGTGCCGCATGTGCATCCGGAGATGACTGGCAGAACCACAGGGGACAGACAAGGAGCCAGACGGCTCCCAGCTGCAGGAGGGAGGCCCAGCTTGTGCACAGCACTTGGAGCTGCTCTGGTCTGGCAGTCAGTCGGTGGGCCTGCAGAACTGAGTCTGAAGCCCAGCTCCACCACCTCCCGGCCAGGGGCGGGCAAACACAGCCCTGGCCCAATCCTGTCCACCAGCCGTTTTAGCCAAGCATAGCTTTTACATTTTTTAATATTAAAAAAAAAAAATCAAAAGAAGAATATTTCCTGACATGTGAAAATGATACAAAATTCACATTTCAATGTTCAAACATACAGTTTTCTTAAAATACAGCTACACTCGTTAATTTTGGGTAGTCTTGGCTGCTTTTCCACTGCAACAGCAGAGTTGAGTAGTTTCGACCCCAAGGTATGGCCCACAAAGCTGAAAATATTTACTACCAATCCCCTTCCAGAAGAAGGTTGTCCACCCTGCATTAATGGGACAAGGCATGAGTCTCTGAGCCTCAGTTCCCTCATCTGGACAAAGGGGAATACTACTAAACGAGGATTAAATGAGAAAACCGTCACAGCACCTCTCATAGTCGGCTCCCTCCTGCTCCCCGACTGAAATGCCTTTTCCTTCTCCCAGCCCCCGCCCCTTGCTGTCTGTCCCAGCCCCAGCCACCTGGATGAATGCACCTCCAACTCCAACTGGAAGTGTCCATCACCCACCCCCGAATCCTGCCTGTCCTCATTCCATGCTCACCTACTGAGCCCCCAGCCCCCCACCCAGTCAGTGACCCAGGCTGGCTGGTCCCCCTCCGGCACCCAGCACGGTCCTGGCACACAGTCGGTGCTCAGCAAACATTTCTAGATGGATGGATGGGTAATAATTTGCGGTCTGTCCCTTTGCTCCGTTCCCTCTGCCTTGACCTTTGTCATCTCCTGCCAGGTGTCGCTGTCCCTGTGAGCTCCGTCCATTTCCTCTCCCATCCTACAGACAGGGTGGCCTGCATATGTCACGTCCCCCCTCCACCCCCGGCTCCTCAGGGCCCTCTCCGTTCTAGCCGTGCTCCCCACGCAGCAGACAAGGCGCTGAGCCGCCACCCTTCTTCAGTCTTCCCAAACACCCAAGCCGCCAGCAGCTCTTCGAGTCCACGTGGCTGCTGAGGCTGTTCCCTCTGCCTGGAATCTTCTTCCTTATCTCCAGTGCAGTGGGCCTGGCATCCTCCACTCGACCCCCAGATGCAGTTCAGGCCCAACTCTATGAAACCTTTCCAGATACCCCCACCTCCACCGCCCCAGTTTGCAAAGCTATTCTGGCACCAGCGGGGCTTCAGTGCCATTATGAAGATACGTGAGACTCTCCTGGTGAGCCTGAGCCCCTGGGTGTGACAGGAGTGACAGCTATCACCAGTCCCAGCAAAGGCATGGCCCAGAGAAGGCACTTAGTACATTTTTGATAATGAATCAATGAAGGAAGGAATTAAAACAGATGGGAGCTTGTCCCTCCCTTGCTCAACAACTTTCATTGGCTCCCCAGCTCTCCTCTATAGAGGCCAGCCACCCGGCCCTCAAGTCTTCAAGTCCTGTATGAAGTGGCTCTGATCCCCCTCCCAGCCTTGTCTCAAACGGCACCCCTCCCCCTTCCCCAACAGTCCCCACCTCCAAGCCTTCAAGCGTCAGCTTATGCAGTTCCGCCTCCCTGTCTACCTTCCTCACTCACCTCCATTTGTGCCTATGAGATCCCTGACCGTCCGTGGAGACCTCAGGGACCTGGGGCACCTGACCCCAGGGCCCAACTACCCCCGCATTCCCCCATCCCACAGCAAAAGACAGTGAGCAGGGGCTCTGACCAGGAGGACCTGGGTCCAGGGTGAATCCTGCCAATGTCTACTGTGGGCACGTGGCTTCACCTCTTGGAGTAAAATGGAGAATAACACCTGCCACATAGGACTATGGGAGGTTGGAGATGCCATTGTCTAAAGCATCAGGCACACAGGATGTGTGTAATAAAGGGCAGCTCTTCCCAGCCCTGGCGGGAGCCTTCCCACCCAGAGAGGAGGCTCAGGGAGCAGACCCAGCGTGCCCTGCACCCTGTAGCCCCACCTCTCCCTCTCACTCTCTCCCTCACCCCCCGACAGCGCCTGCAGCCAGCGACTGATGCTGATGCTGCCGTGGACAGAATGACAATGAGGCCAGGACCTAAGCGAGCCCATCTGGGAACCTGAGGCTGAAGCAGGGGCTCAGAAGGAAGACGGGGCTGGAAGGGGCAGGCAGCCCCGAGGCAGGGGCAGCAGACGGGCAGTGGCTAGGGTAGGAGTTCTGGATGAAGATGGGGTAGGGGCTGGAGAGGGCAGAGCAGGGCAGGGCAGCGGCTGGCAAAACACAGGGTGGGGGCTGGACCAGGCTGGCGCAGGAACCATAAAGGCTGGAGCAGGGGTTGGGGTCACAAGGGAGATGGGGCTGGTGCAGGGGTCAGGACAAAATCCACACCACAGCGGGGCAGGAAAAGAGACTGTGAGAGAGGTAGGGGTCGTCCCAGGCTAGAGAAGAGAGGGACACATTCTGAGAAAGAGTCAGAGAGAAAGAAGGAATCCAAGAGGGGAGAGTGAGCCAGGAGAGGAGAGCCAGGAGCCACTGCCACTTCAGTCCTAGGGGCAGCCCCACCTGTGCCAACCTCCTCCTTTGGCAGGTGTGGGGGAGAGGGTGCCGGGACTCACCCAGGCCCGGGTGAAGGGGAGGGGAGTGGCCGGGGCCAGCCTGTCTCCAGACCCAGAGGAGGCCAGAGGGAGGAGTGGGAAGGGAGTAAGAAGGGGCCGACACAGACCTCTGGGGCTAACAACCCAGGGAGACCACCGCCATCCCCTCCAGCTTATTCAGGCCCACAGCCCAGCGGAGGGTCTGACTCCTGCCACTCGCCCCGCTCACCCCACCACCCTGCCTTCGCTCAAGCCAGTGCCCCCATCAGGGATGCCTTTGCTTTCCCAAGCCAAACACTTCATCCTCGCAGCCTCAACTCACCCCTAGTCCGTGTCTTCCGGCCCTCAGCACCCAGTGACCTCCGACCTCCCTCCGCAGTGGCCATCCCTCCCTCACCCTCAGGGCTGGATGCTACTGGGGTCACATTCTGGTGGTCCAAGGGTGCATGCTGGGCCCCCAGACATGCGCTTGGTCCTCACAAACTTCACGGGGAAGCTTCATAGCCTCGTGGTTAAGCTCGTGAGCTTGGGACTCTGCTGGGCCAGGCTGGAGTCCCAGTAGCTTCATTCTCCTCCAGCAGGTGCTTCCCAAAGGCAGAGCTCCCCTCCTCCCGTCCCACTGGCCCACAGAGCAGGTGCCCCACAGTGGCTCCTGGGCTGAGCTGAGGTCCGTCCTGTTCCCAGGGGGCCCCTCAGCCCTGAGAGGAGTCGTTGCTGTCTCCAGGCCAAGCCTGAGCTGCCCAGCGAGGGAGAAAGGCCCATTGCTCATTCCCCTTGAGTCTCTGCAGCTCGGGCAATCAATCGGTCGCCATGGAAACCAGCCTCCAATCGGAGGCAGGCACTTCTTGGCTGAGCCAGCGCTGCCACCCACCCACTCAGGCCAGGCTGGGCAGGTCCCTCACCTAGGACTGCTCTGGGGGAGAGAAGCGGGGGCCTGGCATAATCTGGGAGCACCTGCCTGCATTCTCAAGACCCTGGGATCCCCAAAGAGAGAGCGTTTTCTTGGAGGAGGGGAGTGGCCACTCCAGCTGGCCTCCCAATTTTTACAAGGTTTATCCCCATATGTTACCACCCTCAGTGCTCAGGACAGACCTGAGAGGTGGCAATCATCAGCCCACTGTGCAGAAGGGAAAGCTGAGACCCAGCTGGAAAGCCGGTGGGAGCTGGGCACATACGCCCTCCCTGAGCCATCACCTCCCACCCGCTCCTTCCTGGCTAGAGGGGTGGGAGCAGGAAAGGGCGGCAGAGGAGCTCTTGGCCCCACCACAGCCAGCACCCGCCTTCCCACTACTTCTGCACCTGACACTTCCAGTGCCAGGCCCACCAGGGACCATTAGCCAAGATCAATGGGTCTGCCCACCCACACCAGGCTGCAGCCTCCACCCGTGGTCCCCCATCCTCCCACAGTGCCAGCCAGATTGGACAGAGCCCAGACTCGGTCAGAGAGCCCCAAGTTCAACAGCTGGCTCCTCGCTGGTGAGCCTGAGCAAGTCAGGTAACCTCTCTGAGCCTCAGTGTCTCTGTCTGGAAAATGGGAATAATTACCACTGTCTTGTAGGGGAGTGATGGAGTCAAAGGAAGGGCGTGGAGACCTCGGCACAGGGCCTGGCATGTGGCTCGTCCTTGGTAAACAGAGAGAGGCCTCTCTCTATCCCCGTTGTCCCCTCACAGTGCCTAAAACCGTCCCTCGGAGCCAAGCTAAGGCTCCTTCAGGGCACCCTCGCTAGGAGGAGGCAGGGGCAAGTGCCACTGTTACTAACGCCAGCCCAGGAAAATGTAAATTGAGATGAGATTTAGAGCAACCTGCCCCTCAATGCAGTGAGGAAGAGGCAGGACTCGAACCCAGGTCTGTCTGATTGAGGCCTGAGCCCTCTCTGCTGCAGCCAGACCCTGTCACCCTGTGCCACGCTGCCCAGCCCTCCGCAGTGCTCAGCAGCGACCGAGGACCTGCTGTGTTTCTGGCACACCAGGCGCCCACCACCACATATGGCCCCATCGGCGCCCACAGGGCTATAGACGGGGAGTCAAGGGGCTGTTGAGATGTGCTGGGGGACCCGACCTGGTTCAGGCGATGGGGAGCCCTCCAGGAGGAAGGAAAAGGGTATTTTCGCTCCTCAGGATGGGGTCCTGGCACCACGCAGCTGGTCCTGCTGCCCATAGTTGGAACTTTTGCCCTCTGCCTAGAAGTCCCCCATTACTGTATCCTGTCTGCTGGGACCCAAAGGATCCTGCACAGAGAACCATCCAGCCCAGCACCCAAGCCCAGTTCAGCAGGGGTCAACTGTCTCAGCCCCACCCAACCTGACTCCAGCTTCCTTCTCCTCCCTGCCAGCCCCGCTCCAAACCCAGCGTTCTCCCTCCGGTCACCTTTACTGAGCACCTCCTGTGCGCCAGACACTGCATGAGGCACATTTACAAATGTTAGCCCAGCCACCCTGCTAGGCTGTCTCCCTCTTGGAGATGAGGCAGTGGAGGCCCAGGGAGGTTAAGTGGATTTCTCTTGGTCACACAGCTGATAAACGCCAGGACCAGGATTTGAACTCAGGTCTGCGAGACCTCAGCGGCCACTGCATTGGGGCGACACCTGAAGGAGGACACTGGGACCTCCTCTACTGGACCTGTGTCCTCCCCCTGTCCCCTTCCTAATGGCTCCTGCAGACATGACGGGACAACTTGATTCCAGCTATGATCATCTTTCTGCTTCCTTCTTCCCTCCTCCAGAAAACAAATTGATTCATCAAATTACATCTTTAATCTGTCCTGGGAGGGGGAGGGATGAGCCCCCCCACCCCCCAGGAGGAAGCGGGGCTGATAATCAGCGCACCCTCCCGTGCTGTGCGCTGGGAACGGTTCCCTGGGCTCTACCCTCCCCTGATTAAACACTAATCGCCGCCATGCTCTCAAGTGGAGCACTTCAATTTCCCGAAATGAAAAATACATTTCAATCAGTTCCTCTCCCAAACCGTCCGTCCTGCAAGGAGCCGGGACCAGAACACAAGCCGCTCCTGAGCCTGCTTCTTGCACGCCTGTCTCCTCCACACACCCCACTGCCACCCCTGCCTTCCTGGGTTCCCCCGGGGCAGGGGACCCTGCGGGCACTTGAAATGTCCAAGGAGCACCCAAGGGACTCCCATGACTGTGGGCTCAGGAAAGGGAGGTGGGGCCCCCAGCGCTGGGGCCAAGGCAGATGACAAGGGCACAAGGGCAGTCAGCCGCACGAGGGTTGCAGCTGCCGGCCCCCACTCCCCCCAGCTTGGTCTGGTCCTTAGATGCTTATCTCAATCCAGAAAATGGGCAGAAGGCTGGGCAGGGGGCCCAGCGAGAGAAGAGACTGGAGGGCAGATGACCTCCCCTCTCTGGGTCTGCCCGAGGAGAGGGCTGAGGAGGGGCTCAGAGCCATGAGCTTCAAGGCCCCTTTGGTCTGTGCCTTGAGGCACGGATCTGGGGCCAGGACTCAGCAGCTGCGGATTCCCCAGCTCAGATCCTGGAGGTGCTGGCTTACCACGTCTGACAAGGGGTCCAGGGGTGGCATTGTTTAAAAGGCTCTACAATTGCGGCTCTAAGATGCTGCTAGGGTTGGGAACTGCTAGACTAGTCCAGCCCCCTCAGTTGACAGGTGCGAATGTGGGCCCAGAGAGGGTGGCTGTGTAGCTCACGGTCACACAGCCCGCCAGAGAGTTAGGCCCAATGACCAAACAGCCCTTCCAGTTTAGACGCTTCATGGAAAGGCAAAGAGAAAGAGTGAAGGGGGCTCAGGTGTGGCACCCGCTGTCAGGAGAGGAAGGCTTGCTGAGTGGTCCAGAGCCAAGAACCCTCAAATTTCCACTTGGGAACTACATTCCCTCCCCAACTTTGGTTGTAGACCTTGAGCAAGTTACTCTGCCATCCCTGAATGTAAAAAAATGGGACTGAGGATTTGCATGCCGTCTCTCCAAAGTCCATTCTGGCTCCAGAATCCTCCAGCCAAGCGAGCTGGAATCATCATCTCCATCATCATCCCCATCATCATCTCCACCATCATCATCCCAATCATCGTCATCCCCATCATCATCATCCCCATCATCATCATCCCCATCATCATCATCCCCATCATCATCCCAATCATCATCATCTCCATCATCATCCCCATCATCATCATCCCCATCATCATCCCAATCATCATCATCTCCATCATCATCATCCCCATCATCATCCCAATCATCATCATCCCCATCATCATCCCAATCATCATCATCCCCATCATCATCCCAATCATCATCCCCCATCATCATCCCCATCATCATCCTCATCATCATCCCCATCATCATCCCCACATCATCCTCATCATCATCCCCATCATCATCTCCACCATCATCATCCCCATCATCATCCCCCATCATCATCCCAATCATCGTCATCCCCATCATCATCATCCCCATCATCATCCTCATCATCATCCTCATCATCCCCCCATCATCCCCATCATCATCCCATCATCCCCCCATCATCAGCCCCATCATCATCATCCCCATCATCATCCCAATCATCGTCATCCCCATCATCATCATCCCCATCATCATCCTCATCATCATCCTCATCATCCCCCATCATCTCCATGATCATCTCCATCATCCCCCATCATCATCCCCACCATCATCCCCCATCATCATGCCCATCATCATCATCCCCATCGTCATCCCCCCATCATCATCCCCATCGTCATCCCCATCATCATCATTCTGGCAGCCCTTTATTGAGCATTCCCTAAGTCCAGGCACTGAGCTGAGCAGTCGGCCTGGATTACTCCTTTCTGTCTCAGCCGTCCTAAGACAGGCTCTCTTGGTCTCTCCCCTGCTCCCCTTATAGAGGAGCGAAGTGAGGCTCGGACAACTGTCTCTCGCAGGGGCCCCGCAGGGAGGAACGGCTCTGTCGGGATTCGAATCCAGAGTCGGTCAGTGGCGGCCACGCTCTCTGGGACCGGGAGGTGCACAGGCTCCCGGGCGCCGCGGGGGCCGCATTACAGCTCGGGCTCGCGGAGGCGGCTCACCCCTCCCGGGCTGCGGGCCCGACCTAAGCCTAGTGCACAGCGGGGGCGCGCGGCGGCGTCGGGAGGGCCCCACGCTCGGGGCCGCCCCTCCTCCAGGTCAGGGGGGTGGAGGAGCGCGAGCGCACCGAGCGAGGGCGAGGAGGGGGTACCACACCCAATCGCGGCGGGGCGGTGTCCACACAGAGAGCGGCCCCAGAAGCTCCGAGGGCGAAAGTCCTTATTCATCTCGTCCCCTTCCCGCGCCCCACCCCACTACACCCCCATTTTACAGGGGGCTCCTCCGAGGTCAGGTCAGACGGCCGAGCAGAGCTGGAATGAGTTGCTCTCCGCCGGTTTCCAGACCTGATTGAGAGGCTGCGGATGGGGTGGGTGGGGGGCCGAGGACCGGCTGCTGGAGGGGAATTTGGAAGGGGGCGGAGGAGGACATCCAGGAAGGCGCCCGCACCCCCCGCACCGCCCGCACCCGCCGGAGCGGAGGCGGCAGGAGACAGAGACTCGCCCGCCCCAGCGTCTCCACCGCTTCCCCCTCCCGCCCGGCTCGCGCCTCCCGGCTCTGCTGTCCCCCTTCCCCCCACCTCGCGCCTCCGCTCGCCTACCGCCTCCTGGAAAGCTCCTCTCCTCCTCCCGCCTCGCTTCCCAGAAAGTGAGCCTCTCCCCCGGGCCCCCATCCGCCCCCATCCGCCCCTACTGGTTTACCGCGTTCGCTGCCCACCTCTCCATCCCTGCTGTGCGACCCTAGACGAGTGTCTTAACCTCTCTGAGCCTTAGTAGTGGCCTCCCGCATAAAACAGATTTAAGTGGGAAAAAAATCACAAGACCCAGGTGATGGAATGCCGGCCTTTAATGGGTTAAACGGAGGGAAACGTGTGCGTCTATTTGCTTTCCGATGCAGATGTTGGCTTGTCTCTCCGCAGACACCCTGGAAGGAAAGCCAAGCTGCAGGTGAAGCGGGCTGCCTCCAGAGAGGGGAGCCTGGTCCCTGGGGGAAGGGACGAGGAGACTTACTTTTTAAATATTGAAATATATAAAGGCATAAGCAATTCCAACGAATAGATTAAGTAAAACACAAATATTTACAAAACTAAACTTTAGAAATAATACCAGTACCAGGAGGCGCTGTGAGGATTAAGCGAGATAATCGGGTGAAGCTGACAGGGAAGTTTCAGTCAGCGTCCTGCTTTGCCCGGCGCTGCCAGCTCTCAGCTTCTGTCCCCCTTTCTCCCGCACTTCTCCTCGCCCACCCCTCCCCACCCCCGTAGCCCCTCCTCGTGCTGAAGCCCCTGCGGCCGCTGGCCCCGGCCTCTCGCCTGCCAGCCTCCCAGCGTGGCGAGGACCTGTGACAGTGGAGTGGCCTCAGAGGAGCTGGGAAGGGACTCGGGCAGCTGCGCCTCCGCCAGCCCCCAGGATGCCACTGAGCAGGGGGTTCCCAGCCCGACCACAGCGATCTTCCCCTCAGCCAGCTTGCGGAGTCCCGGTTTAACCTCTGATGGGTGATGAAGGGGTGGGAGGGACAGTACCAACAGCTGGTGCAGCCGCCAGTGGACCACTAGAGTGCCCTGTACGACCCCTTCCAAGACATACACCCCCAGCGTACACACACCTGTCACAGCATCGCAAGGACCATCCCGCCGCCCACTGCAGAGCCCTGGCCCCTCGCCCTCCCTCCCCTCCCCAGCCTCCTCCAGCTCTCCTCTCCATGGCCTGCCTGGGCAAGAATGTGCCCAGAGAGGGCAACAGGTGATCCGTGCCCGGGCCAGTCTGATGTGTGGCCAGTGTGGCCTCAGGGCAGGCCGGGGGGGGGGCGGGGAGGGGGCTGGCTCAGAACTAGGAACCTTTTCAGAATCTAGACAGCAGCATCTCCCAGGGCTCCAGGGCAGAGGGGAGGGGTCACCCTAACCCCCAGAAAGCCAGTGTAAGGAGTGGGACTGGCTGGGAGCCCAGGGGACTTGGTCTTGGGACCCCCTAGAAAGACCTCCTCGCTGTTCTCCCTGTCTCCAGCCCCCTCCTTCCAGGCCACTGCCCCCAATGCAGGGGAAAGGCCCTGACACCGGGCTGGGTCTCAACAGGGCTTTCCCAGTGCACATCTCCCTCTCTCAAGAACCATTAGTGACTCCCACAGCCCTGAAGGTCAAGTCAAACCACTTAGCCTGGCATTCAAGGCCCTTCGGACCCGGCTCCACTGGGCTCCCTCACATCATCTGCAGTCCTGTCTACACGGTCCCTGTCCCCACACAAACCAGCTTATTCCTTGTTCCTGCAATGCGTTGTATGCGTCCCCTGCCCGAGACGGCACAGCCTCCCCTCCCAGAAGGCCTTTCTGAAATGCCACCCTGCTGCCCCACCCGCCCTCCCCCTTCCATTCTGGGGGCTAAAAGTGCTAACCTGCAGCCTTTTGTGAGAGCATAGCCCCGCCCAGGGCTGAAGACGTAGAGGCCAGAGTCTGGCCCATCTCTGAGTCTCCAGGACCCCTGGGCCAGGGTGACCACTGAAGGGGCAGAGACAGCAGGCTCTGCAGGTCAAACTTTGAGCAGAAGAGGGTCCCGCAGGGTCCAGGCCACACTCAGGGCTGCCAGGGCCACTAGGGCCCAGGAGAAGAACAGCCACTGCCTTTAACTCCAGCCTTTACACAGACCTGCAAAGTCGGGGTGATGGGCCCTTTAACAGATGAAGAAACTGAGGCTCAGAGGGCCCCAGAGACTTGTCCAAGGCCACACGGTGTTTCCTGGGCTCCAGCTGGATTCAGCCAATGGGAGGCTCCGCTGGGAGCCGGGAGGGCGGGAGGAAGGGAGAAACCGGGCATTTCTCCTCCGTCTGCCTTGGGCCTGGCTCCCGCCCCTCCCGGGCTCCAGCTCCCACTGGAAATGCTCGGCCTGGGTCCACCGTCACGGTCCTTAGACTCCAGTATTACCACCCCCTCCCTCTGTCCCCTGGCCCAGGGGAATCCCTCTGTTGTCCCCTCTGACTCCTCTAGTCACCCTGTGTAACCATCCCCTCTGCTGAGTCTTGAGCGTCCAGCCCCAGCCCCCAGCCCCCCACTCACTGCGGCTGCCGCTCCCTGAGCCCCTCCAGGTCCCCATGCTCACCGAGTTCTTTCGCGCCTCTGGGCCATTTCACGTGCTGTTTCCTCTGCCCGGGACGCTCTTCCTGGAGTTCTCTGCCTGGCTGGTCCGTACCCCTCAGCTCAGCAGCCTCTCAGGGAAGCCGCCCTCCATCTCCCAGTCTTAATCGGCTTGCTTCGTGGTCCCCACGAGGCCCTGACTCCTCCCTCAGAGCCCTGGGCGCTGCCTGAGGTTGCTCACCATCTGAGTCTTTGATGCATGTTGGGCTTGGCTGTCGGACGGCAAGCTCAGGGACTCCAGGCGACTGGGGCCCCTTTGTCCTGCGCACAGCCATTCTCAGTCAATCCTTGCTGAACAAATGAATGAATGAATGAATCTATAGAAAGCTCAGTGGTTAGCAGGGTTTGCAGGTGGACACATGGACTGCCCTGGATCCCAAAACGCTTTAAGAGTTAGATGAAGAAAATGAGTGGCGCCCGGAGGAAATCTTGCCACCTGACTTGCTTATGTCCCCGAGCTCACGCAGGGAGGCAATAAATGTTTTTCCCCATTCCTAAAAGCTTCCCAGGCACCTTGGCCCTCTCCAAGCACGCACACTCGGAGCCTGGGAGGCCAGGGAGGGGGACGGGGCTGTGTGGGTCACCCGGAGGCGGATCAGGCTCTTCTCTGCCCTGGGCGGCCCCTCGGGCCATGTTGCTAACTGCCAGCCTGTCCCCTCTCTGACCCGGAGAGCCCCGGGAAGGGGTGATGTCAGCGCAGCCTGAGGCAACCCACAGGGTCTGGTCACCAGGTCAGCCTTGGAAAAGAGTCACTGGGCCTGCAAGGGGCGTGGCGGTCCCTGGCCTGTTCCCCATCAAGCCCTGGGACTGGCCCAGCCCCCACTCCCGGCAGAGCAGGGTGGTCCCGAGTGTATGAGCACCACGCTCAGAGTCCTTCAGCCCCTCAGGACCTCGGGCTCCTGGCTCCTCTCTCTCTTCCTCGGTGAAATGGGGGCATGACAGGCGAACGGGGACACTCACAGGGAAGTGGGGAACAGGAGAGAGGAGGCAGAAAGGATGTGAGAGAGGGCACGCAGCCTGGGCAAGCCCCGTAGTCTCTCTGTGCCTCAGTTTACTCATCTGTTAAAAGAGGTCATCCGATTATGCTAAGTGAAATAAGCCAGACACAAAAGGACAGATGTTTAATTCCACTTATATGAGGCAAATTCGTAGAGACAAAGTAGGATGGCGGTTACCAGAGGGGGCGGGGGGATGGGGAGCAGGCACAGAGTTTCTGTTTGGGAAGATGAAAAAGTTCTGGAGATGGATGGTGGCGACAGTTGTGCGACATTGTGAATGTGCTTAGTGCTACAGAACTGTACCCTTAAAAATGGTTAAGATGGTAAATTTTATGTTATGTATATTTTACAACAATTTTTTTTTAAATACAACCACCAAAAAAGTGGTCGACCCCTACCTGGCAGGGCTGCCAGGGGCTGCTACAGGGACGGGTGGGGGACGAGCTCTGTGGGGCTGCCTTGAGCCAGGCTGGTGGAGGGGCTGCCCAGATCCGCCCCTCTCCTCACGTCTGGGGCCTGCCCGGGCCTCAGGGTGGGTGGAGAACAGGAGAAACTCAGGGCCCAGCGAGGAGCTCGAGAGAGCCTGGGGGTCCTGCCAGCCAGCGCCGCCACCAGGCAGTGCCGCCTCGTCTGCATCTCCGTCTGCAGCTCCGCAGGCTTTTCCCTTCCTCGGGAGGCAGGCCGTGGACCATCAGGCCCATTTTCCGGGAGAGGAGACTGAGGCCACAAAGGCTCAGAGACCCCCACAGTCACATGACCTCGGCTACGGTAGGTGGGACTACGACCCACTCCCAGGCCTCTTCTGCTGCATTTCAGCCCAGCCCAGCACCGGGGAGCTGGACACAGGCACCGCCCGGGCCGAGTCCTGCCTGGACTGGGACCCCCTCCTCTGTCTAATTGTCAGCAAGCGCCTGGAGAGTCTGCCCTCCTTCCCTTCTCCACCCCTGGCCACCTGAGAACATCCTCACAGAGGAGGGGCAGAGCAAGCTCCAAGAAAAAGCCAAATATCCGGTGAGAAGCTGCTCGGAACCTCCTGGAAGGCTCTGAGAATAGCAGGGGGTGGGGAGCCTACCCGGCCTCCCCCGCAGTGATGGGAGCGGCCGGCAGGTGGCGGGTGGCAGGCGGCAGGTGGGCGGCAAGGCGCTGGGAGTCCAATGATTCTATCACAAACCCCATCACCGTCTGGTGGCCACCACAGAGTAAGCGCCTGCTGGATGCTCGGGGCCTCGGCAGGCACAGTGAACCGCGAGAGGCCGGCACCGCAGGTGTCAACCCCGTCGCACAGATGAGAAAAGGGGGGGCCGGCCAAGGCAATGGACAAATGGCTGTGGCTCCACAAAGGTCACACGGCACAGGAGTGCCTGGGACCTTGACACCGCATCTGTCTGAAGCTAAAATCTGAACGCAACAAGAATAGATGGAGAGAGGGAGGGAGCAAGGCGAGGATGGAGACACATGGGGAGAGAGGTGAAGGAGCCTGAGAGAAACCCACCGGCCTCTCCGACAGATAGCCCAGATAGCCGGAGGCAGTGATATAAATGGCATTTTGGGGCTGAGTGGATGATAGGGCTGCGAGGAGAGGACGGAGTGGAGGCCTGGAGTGGGCCGGGCCTGCCTCTGAGGACTCTGGCTCTGGCTGGGGCCCCCCCAGGAGCTGAAGGGGGCTCTGCCCTCCCCCCCAACTGCTGTCCTCCCACCCCTGTGGCTGGTTGCCATGGCGCCTGTCCTCCCTCCCTGCCCAGCCTGGGGCCTGTGGTCCAGCTTTGGAGCCCGGGCGGGCTCCTCCCAGCCAGGTGGTGCCCTCGCTTCCTGCCCAGCCTGGGCCCGGCCGGGGTGGGGAAGGGGACGTCTGAAGATCTGGGTCTTGGTCCCTGCTCTGCCACAGTGTGGCCTCGGGCGAGTCACTTTCCCTCTCCTGGCCATGTTTCCAAGATGGTGGAGCATCTCCCAGATGGTTCTATTTCTGGGGTTTTCATGCCGTCTGACAGCAGTGCCAGCTCAGAGAAAGCTCCTTGGTGCCGTCTGAAGAGCCCTGATTCTGCAGTCTAAAGAGCGGGTTCTGATCCTAACTCTCATCTACTCGTTAAGCACCTACTAGGTGCCAAGCACTGGGCCGGCAGCCAGAGATCCTGGTCTCTTTGGTGACCTCTAAGCTTTGACAATTCTGAACCTCGGTTTCCTCTGTGAATGGGCCGGTGAGCTCAGAGCCCTCCCTGGGAACGAGGAAGAGGCTCCGATGAGACCGTTAGGGGAACTCCCACCCGGATAGTTCCCTGCCCAGTGCTGTTCCTGTGGTTCTGTAGTCGGATGGCCCTAGACCAAGCCAGGCTGGCACTCTCGGCCTCCGTCACCCTGGGGGGGCCCCGAGGTAACGTGGCACACAGGTGGCACTGCATCTGTGGTGGGTGATGCCTCCCCGGCATCTCTGCCTCTGCCCCATGGCTCCGTGCCCTCCCCAGCCCCACCCCAAGAGAGGATGCAGGCCTGGGTCCTGGGAGGCTGACTGAGTCTTCCCCTGAAGGCCCCTCCTGAAGGGGCCCAGAGAGGACAGTGCAGCAGAGCTTCTTCAAGTCTACCTCCTGCTCCAAAACCTTCTGTGGCTCCTCACTGCCCTCCAAAGGAGCCAGAGCTCCCGGCTGCCAGGCCCTTCAAGCCCTTCAGAACAGGACCAGCCTCCTTCTCTCTTCCTCGCGCATCCCTCCCCGTTCTCTATCCTCCCCTCTAGCCAGGCCTGCCTCCCCAGCATCCTCGTATGTCCCAGTTTAGTTTACTCAGGCCATTCCCACTGCCTGGAGGGCCACCTCCCATCTCCTTATGGGGGTGGGGAGAGGGAGGGTCAGGCCTGGGCGAGGCCCCTTCATGATGAGAAGGGCAGGGCCCCTCCCCCTGCGGTGCCAGCTCTGTCCAGGCCAGCACACTGTTGTCCTGCCCTGGTCCCCGGCCTCCAGATCCCACAGCCACCCCTGGGTTTTTTCCACCCTGCTCCTCTAGAAATCCACTCAGATTTCTCCAGCGGGCCTGGGAGCCGCTGGGCTTCACTGTTGATTTTTTCACAAGTGATTCTTGGCGGCAGAATTTGTCACCTGCACAATGAAAGGAAAATGAACCTTTCATCAGAGCCCGTGGGGCCTGCAGAGGCTTCAAGAACTGCGGGAGCGGTGGGTGGGGAGGGGAAGGGGGGCCGCGCTCATCTGGCTACTCCGTGCCAGGCCTGGCCAGACAGGTCTGTTTCAAGCCCCCTTTGGAGCAGGGGGAAACTGAGGCATAGAGAGCTTGAGAGAGTTGCCCAAGGTGCCACAGCAGCTGAGGGACAGTCCTGGGCAGGGAGCTTAGCTGCACCCACTCAGCACCCCGTTAATGCTGGGGAGGTGGGTCTCATGGGGTTCAAGTCACAAAGGCCGAAAGAAATAGGGCCGATGGTCTGTCCAGGGCCGCCTCCCTTCCACAGGTGGAGACTGAGGCCCTCAGGAGAGCAGCGACTCGCCCAGGACACACAGCGAGGCCTCGAGGGGCAGAGCCTGGAACTGAGGGCTCCTGCCCCCCGCCAGCCCCCATCCTCTGTCTGGGAGTCCCCAGGAATGGGGACCTGGCAGGCCAGTGCACGTCTTCAGCCTAAAGGTCCAGACCACACGTCCCCTCCCCTGCACCCCTTCCCCCCCTCTCTCCCCCCACAAAACCATGGGCTCTGTAATCCCAGCTCAGACTGGTTGGTTGAGGGACAACCTGCCCACCCTGGGCCTCAGTTTCCCCAGGGCAACTGGGCACCACTTCTTGGTCCGCTGGGAGGACTAGCTGGCCGTGCCTGGCAGGGAGCAGGTGCGGCCGAGGCTGCCTCTCCCACGCGCCGCCTGCAGTCTGAGCTCTCTGTCTGTCTGCCTCTCGCCCGCTGTCTGTGCTTCCCGCCTCCTCCTCCTCCCTCACCGCTGCTCACCCGTGGGCCCCTCCCGCAGCTCAGGGCCGTGAAGATGATCAAAACGCCCTGCCAATCAGGGAGGGAGCAGAGGCGGCAGAGAGAGCCTCGCGGGCACTTTTCATCTCACTGGGAAATCCAGGGCCCCCCAGCGGGCCTCGCCTCCCCACCAACCTCCAGCACCCCACCCTCTTTCTCACCCCCAGCCCCCTCCAGACCCTGCTGATCTCCCGGCCCCTCCTCCCTCCAGCCCCAATCCCCTCTAGCCCTCGCCCCCCAGGCCTCTGGATCCCTTAGGCCTGTCAAATGGGGGGGGGGGGGTTGCAGCACAGTGGGGGAAGGGCGAGGGGCTGAGCAAGGCTCCCCACCCATCCACGCGCCCACCTGGCAGCCCCAGGGGCTCTGAGAGCCACATGCAGCTCGCACATGGCAGAGGCACCAGCCACCACCCCTCCACTCACCAGGCACAGGGCCCACCGCCCCCTCCACACACTGAGTGACAGACTCCCTCCCGCACTGGGCTGGCTGCACCGACTCCACACCCACCACGACCACACGAGTGAGCTCACACACACACTCACTCACTCCCCATGAAGGGCCATCGCGTCCTTCCTTTCGTCCTGGAACACTGGCTGTGGCTGTCCCGGGGCACGGAGGGTGTTTTGTGTCATCGTTCAGTGTTTGTGTCCACGAGTCGTCCTCCTCCTTCCCCCAGGACCTGTCGTCCGCTGACCCAGTGCGACCCCAGGTGCAGCCCTGGCCCCTCACTTCTGTTCTCCCCGAATCCTCCCCTCATCTCCTCGAAACACTCACCTCTCTGGGCCACGGTTTCCCATCACTAAACTGGGCTGACGATGCCACCCCAGGGCTGACGTGAGAATTAAATGAGATAGTGCTGGCAAAGCGCTGGCCAGGCCCAGCTCGACAGGGCGGGCCGCCATTCCTGGGCTTGTTGCTGAGATGGCTTCCCCCAAGAGGGCTCAGGCCGGTGCATGAGCTGGGCACCTTCCTGGGTCCCCACACCAGGCCCGTGAAAGGTCGTCACCGAGGGGCCAGCGGGCATGGGGGTGGGGTGAGATTGTCCTGGCTGAGGCTGGAGGAGCCACCAGCCCAGTGGGGGCCCCTCCCCACCCCCTGCGGTCCTCAGAGGCCCTGGCAGCTGCTCTGTCCCCACCCCAAGCACCCTCCCACCTTCTTCCTCTTATTTCTCTTTGGAATCGCTTCTCCAAAACTTCATTTTGAAAGAAATCGATTTCCAAGCTGCTTGGAGATGCAATTTGGTTTTTCATTTTGAAGAAATGATGGTTAAGGGAAAGTTTGGAGACTTAATCACCGTGGAAGGCCATGGAAATAAAGAATTCCTCGGCCCCGGGCCAGAGACCGCCAGGCCTGTGCGCATCTCTCATTGTGACAGCGGAAAACAAGGGCGCACAGGAAGGCACGGGTCTCGACACACACATGTGCGCATCACATGCACTTGTACCACGTGCACACATGTACCCACAACAGATACACATGCACAGGGCATGCACACGTGTGCACACGCACACAGCCCCCGCTCGGTGAGCGGCCTGCCCCACTCCTCAGGGATCGCCACACCTGCCTGCAGCCCCCTCAGCAGTGCAGGACGGGGGCGTGGCGGGGCTGCATCTGCCCCCGGCTCCGCTGCCTCCTGCTCTGAGGCCCACCTTACCTTCTCTATTTCTGGGAGGGGTCGGCTTCCACGCCTGTTCCGAAGCTCGATTCCAGACCCGAAGCTGCAGACATTCATAATCGGACATCCCTGCCTCGTTTGTTAACCTCCACGGGCTCCCTATTGCCTGGCTGGGCAAGGATCATAACCAAAACCACGGACGTAACAGTCCTCACCTCCTGCTGCCGAAGTTCATCCGCACTCGATATCCCGGCCGCCCCAACACACCGGCCATTGCTGCAGCTGTGCCTGGGACAGCAGCCTCCACATCGTGGATGAACACACTGAGCTCAGAGAGGTGGAGGGACTCACCCAAGGTTGCACAGCTGGTAGGTGGCAGTTCACACACACACACAAGCTAGTCACTGGGCCTCCAATCTACCATTATCAGTCCATTCATTCGCATCTGGAAGATTTCCAAGGGTTCTCTATGAAGATGAAGATGCCCCTGGGAGGCAACAAAAGACCCCGAATTGCTAAAGCAATCCTGAGAAAAAAGAACAAAACAGGAGGCATCACAATCCCTGACTTCAAAACATACTACAAAGCTACAGTAATCAAAACAGCATGGTACTGGTACAAAAACAGGTGCACAGATCAATGGAACAAAATTGAAAGCCCAGAAATAAAACCACACATCTATGGACAGCTTATCTTTGACAAAGGAGCTGAGGGCATACAATGGAGAAAAGAAAGTCTTTTCAACAAATGGTGCTGGGAAAACTGGAAAGCCACATGTAAAAGAATGAAAACTGACCATTCTTTTTCACCATTCACCAAAATAAACTCAAAATGGATTAAAGACCTAAAGGTGAGACCTGAAACCATAAGGCTTCTGGAAGAAAACGTAGGCAGTACACTCTTTGACATCAGTATTAAAAGGATCTTTTCGGACACCATGCCTTCTCAGAGAAGGGAAACAATAGAAAGAATAAACAAATGGGACTTCATCAGATTAAACAGCTTCTTCAAGGCAAATGAAAACAGGAGTGAAACAAAAAAACAACCCACTAACTGGGAAAAAATATTTGCAAGTCATATATCTGACAAAGGCTTAATATCCTTAATATATAAAGAACTCTCACAACTCAATCACAAAACATCAAACAACCCAATCAAAAAATGGGCCGGAGACATGAACAGACATTTCTCCAAAGAAGATATACTGATGGCCAAGAGGCACGTGAAAAGATGCTCATCATCACTGATCATCAGGGAAATGCAAATCAAAACTACACTAAGATATCACCTTACACCCGTTAGAATGACAAAAATATCTAAAACTAATAGCAACAAATGTTGGAGAGGTTGCGGAGAAAAAGGAACCCTCATACACTGCTGGTGGGAATGCAAACTGGTGCAGCCACTATGGAAAACAGTATGGAGATTCCTCAAAAAACTAAAAATAGAACTACCATACGATCCGGCCATCCCACTACTGGGTATCTATCCAAAGAGCCTGAAGTCAGCAATCCCAAAAGTCCTGTGCACCCCAATGTTTATTGCAGCACTGTTTACAATAGCCAAGACGTGGAAGCAACCTAAGTGCCCAGCAACAGACGAATGGATAAAGAAGATGTGGTATATATATATACAATGGAATACTACTCAGCTGCAAAACAGAACAAAATCATTCCATTTGCAATAACATGGATGGACCTTGAGAGAATTATGTTAAGTGAAATAAGCCAGCAAGAGAAAGATAATCTGTGTATGACTCCACTCATATAAGGAATTTAAAACTATGGACCAAGAACAGTTTAGTGGATACCAGGGGAAAGGTGGGGTGGGGGGTGGGCACAAAGGGTGAAGTGGTGCACCTACAACATGACTGACAAACATTAATGTACAAGTGAAATTTCACAAGATTGTAACCTATCAATAACTCAATAAAAAAATAAAAAAAAAGGGGGGGGGGAAAGATGCCCCTGGGAAAAGCAAAATGCCTAATACTTTAAGGCAAGAAATCCCCCAAATTCCCTGGATCTGGGGCCAGAACAGACTCTAAATTCCATCCAGTCTGACCCCTCTGATATTTGAATCCACTTTGCAGTACCCGCCTGTGGCTATTCAGCTGTGCTTGCACACCTCCAGGGCTGGGGAGCTCACTCCCCTCTCCTGTGAAGGCTGGAGGCCCTCTGTATGCTGAGCCCCCTGGGCTTCTCCCACCCTGGGTGTCAGGCCTCCCCACTGGGGCTCCCAGCCCTCCCTCTCCTGGTTGCCATCAGCCCCAGAGGACCAGTCGAGGTGCCCTCCTCACTCCAGGCCTTGGCCAAGAGCAGGAACTTCCCAGACCTTCCTGGGTTGGCAGTTCACAGACACCCCACCCCCGCCTCCGTAGGAGGTGTTTGGCCCTCAGGCTGGAGCAGGTGGGGTACGAAGTGGGCCTGCATGGCTGGGGGATCTGCCCGGGGGTATCCATTCTCCTGGGAGCCACCTGCCCACACCTCTCTCCCGCTCACCCGCTGGCTCACTTCTCACTGGTTGAGCTGGGTATTACCACGTGCTGGGTGCGTACAGCAGTCAGTCAGTCCGCAGCTGCCCGGGGAGCGCCTGCTGTGGGCCAGGCACTGGCCCGGGCTGGGCTGGTGATGCTGATGGGCAGTCCTGGGTCTCTGGCTCCCGGAAGACTTTTGATGGCCTGGAAAAGGGCAAGCCCACCTTCAAGGCAACGTGGGTGCAGATGCTCGCCCCGCCACAGCTCCCACAGGGAGTGGGAGCCGGGCTCCTCTGCCTCTTTGGGCCTCAGTTTCCTCATGATGGAACCAGGAGTCAGCAAAGAGTTGCGTGCTCGTGAGGGGCAGAGACTGACCGGTGGGTGGCCCGGTGGCCCTGCAATGGACTCCCGCAGCAGAGGCTGGCCGTGGAGAGGCGCCAGCACGTGAGGCCCAGCCCTGGGGACCAGCAGGCCCTCGGCCCGGATTCCCAGCACCTGCCCCAGTTTGGCCGATGGACCGGCCTACTTCTGCTCAAGGATGCTTGGAGGTTACTGAGAAGTCCCCAGGGACCCCAACCACCCCCATCCACCCCCACCTCCAGCCTCAACTTCATCCTAGGCGCACACACTCAACTCCCAGCTTGGCAGAGGGTAAGCTAGGCACGAAGGAGGGTGAGCCCCCTCCCTCCCGGGTGTGTCAGATCCCTCAGCCCCTTCCCCTTCCTCATTAGAGAATCCTCACCCCCACAGGGGAAGCTCGACGCATGTGGGGCTCTGCAGGGTGCACGTGTTCCCCCTGGCTGTGCTTACACCCACTTTATGGTCAGCTCCCACTCCCAGCTTTCTCCAGCCCGGAGCGCTCAGGCTCACTGCCTTCGGGATGTGGCTGTGCCCACAGAAGGGAAGGCTCAGGTTTTGAGTTTCTAAATAAAAAGCTGAAACTTGTGTCAGAACGGCACTGACGGGAAGGAAATTCTGGCCCAGTCTGTGGGCCCCGAGGCCACTGGGGAAGCCCTGTTTCCCCTTTCCTGAGGCGTGGGAGGAGAGAAGGAAGCTCTCTGGTGAGGGAGGAGAGAGTGGCGGTTGAGAGGGAAGTGCCTGGGGGCTCCTGCCCCCGAGAGATGCCCCCGTGGATTCTGGGATCCAGGAGGAGCCCCACGGTGCCAGGGGCAGCACCTGGCAGTCTCAGGCACTCCCGGCGTGGGGGCTGCCCGGGCGGGGGAGAGGGAGGGCTGCCCCGAGGACACCACACCAGAGAGGGCCTGGCAGCACCGACCCCATGACACCCCGACAGGGGGACGCTGCCAGGGGGACGCTGCCAGGGGGACGCTGTCCAGCCCACACCCACCCACATGACCCCACATGGCTGGGGAGCATTTCGAGGCAGACCGGGGTCCCCTTGGGGTCTGTAGGGGGCTGGACCACCACCCCTCCCTGCCCTGCTCTGCCCTCCCCACCTCGGGCCTCTCCCTTCATCTGCCGACCCCCTCCTGGCCTGCCTCGGTTGTGCCCCAGTGCGAGGTGAGTGTATATATGATAACAGATCCCCCAGTCCTGTCATTAGCGCTAATTACTCCCATAGGCACTGGCACCGTGGGAGGCTGGGGGGGGAGGGGGTTGGCTCTGGCGCCCACCCCAGCCATCTACCCACCACCTCGGGAATGCCTAGGAGCCCTGCTCCCGCCACTCTAGGTGCCCAGGCATTTCCCAGGACCCTGGGAGGAGGCCAAGAAGCCCCTGCCCCCACCCCCACCCCCACCCCCACCCCCACCCCCACCCCCACCCCCATTCTCTCTCCCTCCCACGGCGGGCCTGAGATTCAGGAAACTCTTCTAATCCCGCCTCTGCCTGCTGTTGGCTGTGCAGCCCAGATGAGTCGCTTCCTCGCTCTGGGCCTGTTTCCTCCTCTCTTAATCGGGGGGGAGTATTTCTCAGTCCTCTTCCAGCTGCGTCACCCTGCAAACCCTCCTCCCACCAGTGTCCCGTCCACCTGCCTGCCCCATGGGCCCGGCTGCTTCCTCTGCCCCTCCTTCCCAGCCTTCTCCCCTCCCCCCCCCACCTCCCTGCACCCTCCTCCTCTCTCTTCCTCCTCCTCCTCTGTCCCTCTCCTCCCCTTTTCCTCTCTCACCCCGCCCCCACCCCCAGCAGCCTTCTCACTCCCTGTCAATTAGACCCCGCTCTGGCAGGATGCTCAGAGCAGGCTAGGGTGCCCAGCTGGAAAATTGGGTGTCGGGAGCTGCCTGGAATCCTAATGCCCCGGCCCTGCCCCCTCCGTCATCTCCCCCGCTGGCAGGACCGGTGCTGGGGGAGACCCATCCCCCTGCTGCTCCCCCTCCCCGCAGGCCTGCAGGCCCCCCTCACCTCCCCTGCTGGGATGGAGGCCCCCCCAACACACACCACCCTCCAGCTCCACCATCCCCTCCCTTGAGCACCGGCTGTCAGAATTCAAAGCTTGGAGGAAAGAGCACTGGGCTCTGCTGAGGACTCTGGGCCTCAGTTTGCCCATCTGCAAAATGAGATTCCACCTCGGAGCCCTTCCAGCTGAGGCCGCGCCTCCAGATCTTCTGGTTTTCCATCCGAAGCAGCAGGCCACCGTCGGTTCCCTCCATACCTGCTCTGGAGGCTGGCCTCAGTGTTTGCTTAGTTTTGTTTTTACTGTGAATGGTCTTGGGCCAGGCACAGAGTTCCCGTTCCTGCCAGACCCTCTGGCTGCCTCTGTCCCTGGGACCGCCTTGCTAATCTTTGTTCCTCCTGGCCCACTCCTGGCAGCCAGTGTTCCCGCTCCTCCCGGGCCCCCGGGCTCCCCAACTCTGAGCTGGCAGTCAGCCAGGGCTGGCCCGAGCCCCCCTCCGCCCCCGAGGGGTGCCTCAGACTGGAACTGAAAGATGCATTGGCCCCGTCCCCCTCCTGCTCCCGCCTAAAGCCCACGCCCCTCGCAAGGGACCAGCTGGGTTTCCGTCCCTCAGAGCCTGCACGTGTCATAGTTGGCAAGGGTGGAGGACACCAATGGTTCACCCGCTCAATAGTTCTCTTTGGCAATTAATATTCCTTTTGCAATTATTTTTTAATTACACAGGTAGTAACCCCAATAATCAGCCTCTTAGCCTCCTCCACAGAACACACATTCCCTCAGCTGGCGGAGCCCACCCAGGACCCCAGAGGACCTCCCATGAGTCCAGACTCCAACAGCCCTCAGGAGAGGATCGTTATCAAGTACCTACTGTGTGCCAGGCACATGCTGGGACTCTGGGGGCCCATCAAGGAACCTAACAGACAAGTCCCCTTGTCTCACAGTCTACGGACAATTAATAGCAAAGCAGATCACTTCAGAGTGACCAGCATTATGAAGAAGTAAAGCAAAGTGAGAGGATAATGACTAGGGGCAGGCGACAGATTTGAGGGCTCTGGGAGGACACCTCAGGGGAGGTAACACTGCAATAGGGTCTGAATGATAAGAAGCCATTGTAAAAGGGCTTGGGGCATGTCATTCTAGGTGGAGGGGATGGCAGGTGCAAAGGCACTGAGGCCGGAATCCATGGTTGTCTGAGGAACAAGTGGCCAGTGTGGCTGGAGCAGAGGGTCGTGGGAGATATCGTCTGGGCCTTACCTGGTTGGCCCTGGAAGTTGCTGGCAGTGTATTCTAAGCACAACAACCAGCTACTGGAGGTTTTAAGCACAAGAGAAATGCATTCTATTTTTCATTTTAAATGCTCTCCATACTCTGGCTGCTGGCACAGAATGGGTCATTGAGGATGGGGTGGCAAGAATAGAAGCTGGGAGGCCAATTAAAGGGATGGTGCAGTGATGCAGCAAGAGACGCTGGTGGCCCAGCGCAGTGGCAGTGTGAGGGAAGTGTCTCTGGCGAGTTGCCTGTCCGTTGAGGGAGGTCTGTTGAGTTGGTTCCATCCACAGGAGCAGGAAGCCGGTTCCTAGGACCCTCTGCCCACTGCACGCTTCCTTCACCCTCCACTCCACATCTTGGTTCTTTTTCATTCCTTCTCTCCGCCAAAGTCCTGCCTCCTCTAGCATCCAAGCTTCAGCAAGATCTGTTGGTCCTTCCCAGCTTTCTCCAGTTCTCCAACTGCCCCGGCGGGGAAGGGGGGCCTCAGGTCCTCAGCGGGGTGGGGAGAAGAGGCCCTCTCGGGGTCTGGTCCATAGCGGCGCTCATAAGAGACCGCAGGCCTTTCACCTGCCCAGATCAACCTCCGGCTGGTCTTCATCCTATACCTTACCACACTGAGAGCATCTGCTACCTTCTCGGCCCCGAGCCACCTCACAGAATTTCCCCTTCCATTACCCGACTCTGGGAGATGTCAGAGTCCAGAAAAGGCTGCAGCACCATAAGTGGAGGAAAGGTGAGCCTCACACTGGGAAAGATATTTGCAAAGAGGACTCAGTGACAAATCAATGAGAGGAGACGAGATAACCTACCAGAAAATGGACAACAACTTGAACAGGCATTTCACAAAAGAGGCTGTCCAAAGAGTCCATAAAGATAGGAAAAAGCTCTCAACTTCGTTATCAGGGAAATGCAAATTAAAATGACAGCGATTTCCAATTGACGCAACCACCGGAGGGACAAAAACGAAATAGCTGGACCACATCAAGGGTTGGTGAGGACTCGGCACCACCAGAACCTTCATGTGTAGTTGGAGGGCGTGTAAGTCGGGAAGAGCCCTTTGGAAGCTCTTTGGCCAAACCTAGGAAAGCTGAACTTACACACAATAACTGAGTGATGTGTTCCCAGCATCTGGCCAACAGGAATGAGTACGGATACCCACCGAAAGACTCATGGAAGAAAGTTCAGACCAGCTTCACTCATCATGGTGCCACGCTGGACACGACCCAAGTGTGCCTCCACGGTGGAATGAATGAATAAATTGTGGTATATTTCACAGCAGTGAGAGCAAACTCCCGTGACATTCAACGTGAATGAATCTCACAGACACGCTGCTGAGGGAGAAGAAGCCAGACGCCAGCGAGCACGTCCTGAAGGATCCCGTTTATTTGCCGTTCAAAGCAGGTTAGAAGTCAGGAGCGCCGTTTCCTCGCACGGCAGTGAGACGGGAAGGGACACGAGGGGCCTCCTGGGAGGCTGGTCGTGTTCTGTGTCTTCATCTGAGAGGCTGTGTCATGGGTGTGTTCGCTTTGTGAAAAACCCACCATTTTGATCTGTGTACTTTCTCTCTGTGTGGGTATACACATATATTAACTCCAAATCTATTAACTTTAAAAAAAATAATAAAACACTGCAGAAGCATTTAGAGAGAGAAGCATATCCACTCCCTACCCCACGCCACCCTGCAGTGTGACCCTCTGTTCCGTCTTCTGTGCAGTTGTATAGCCTGATGGATTGTTTTTTAACTCGGAAGCAGTTCTACCTTATTTTATTGAGTCTTTTATATAATAGAAGTTCTCGACTTTGACACTATTTTAGGCTGGATAATTCTTTGTACGGGGCTGTCCTCTGAATTGTAGGATGTTTAGCACCATCCCTGGCCTCTACCCACTGGTGCGTCCCCCCAGTAGTGGCAAGCAGAAATGTCCCCAGATATTGCCAAATGTCCCCTGAGGAGAGGGTTGCCAGATAAAATACAGGATATCCAGTTGATATGCACCATCTGGGACCTTTTTTACTTTAAAAAAGCGTCCGTTGTTTATCCGAAATTTAACTGGGCGCCCTGCATTTTTATTTGCTTCATCTGGCAACCTGCCTGGGGGACAAAATCACCCTCACTTGAGAACTAGCCGTATCCCCCCGGGGCTGGTCCCCTTTCGGGGCACGCGGCTGCCCCTCGCTCGCCGCGGCGGCTCTGCTGTGTGCTGCACGCCCCCCGACCTGGCGAGCCGGCCCTTCGCAAGGACCTGGAGGTTTTCCACTGCAAGTCACAGAAGTCCCTGCCCCACGGCGCGCGACCACGGCGCATCCCCAGGTCTGCGCGTGGAGCGAGCTTCGGGTTCCTGGAGGCCGGAAGCAGCCTCTTCCCTCGTTCCACTCGCCCCCCGACTTGCGGGCGGCGCAGGTGTCCCCCGCAAGGCGGCCGTGTCCAAGGACCCCCCCGCAGAGCCCCCTCCTCGACTCTCCCTGACGTTTCACCAGCCAGGACCGGGCACCTGCCCACTCCCGACCTATCACTGCCGGGGGGTGTGGCCACACAGGCCAATCAGGAGCGCCCATGGAAGCAGCCGTTGGGGGAGGGGGGGCTTGGACAGCGTTGACAGAGGACGCTGGGGGCGTGGGTGCTCCGTGGGCAGCGGAGGCCACGCGGCTGGCTCTGAGTTTGCGGTGCTGCCCTAATGCTCCCATCCACGCCCCGAGCCACAAGCAGAGGGCTCTTCCAAATCAGGGCGCGGTATCCCCCGCTTGGAGCCCTTCAGAGCCCGCCTCAGCTCTGAGAAGTTAGAGACTCTGAACCCGGCCTGCTCCAGTCTCCCTGCCGGCTCTTGCACCTCCCACTGTGGCTTCCTTGCTCCACCTCAAACAGGTCAAACCCCAGGCTGCCTCAGGGCCTTTGCATCTGCTGTTCCCTGTGCCTGGATCATGGGTCCTGGGTACCTTCTCATCAGTCAGGTCCCTGCTCAGAGATCACCTTGGCAGATGGGCCTCCCCTGAGCGGCCCATTGAAAGCAGCTTTATCTCACCACTTCGGAATCCCCTTTCCCCGTGTTGCTAGAAACCACATCGTCTTCTGTACCTGTGTTTATCGACTCTCTACTCCCACTTGGATGTCAGGTCCTTGAGGGCAGGGCCTCAACGTCCTGGTCACTGCTGCGTCCCCGGGGCCTTCTGGGGGAGTCCACGGCACCAGGGAGAGGGCACACCTCTGCGCCCTGGGCTGAGTACAGGCCCCTCCTCCACCTGCAGCCATGAAATCCAAACGCTCGGAAAACCAGACGCTTTTTCTTCACCTATTTGGTCGCAAACCTGACCCAAATTCCTGTGAGGCTATTTTGAGTGTGTGTTGATCTCACTCACGGTGACTATGTATGCAGCTGGCTGAAGAAATATCAATGTGTTTCACTAGGGGCTTGTCGTGGGCTGGGCTCCCCAAAGGCACAGCTAGAGGCCAGCCTTGGGGGCAGATGGTTGATTTGAAGGGTGATGCCAGGAAGCAGGAAGGAGAGCCTGGGGGCAGGGAGACAGGGATGGGGAGAAGCCAAAACGGGGTCACTGTCAAGGTCACTGCAAAGGACAGTGGGGCACTGAGGTGGGAGGTCAGCCCTCTGGGACCTGTGCACAGCCTGGAGTGCTGGCCTGAATGCCTGGGGACCGCTGAGCACTCACCCCTGCTCCCAGGCCCTCAGCTGAGGGCTGCCCCAGGGCCTTCACTGCCCAGAACCTCCCAGCGGCACTTGAGGTGGGTTGTTGTCTGCACGAGGCTGAAATCAGAGGTGGGCTGAAGACCCCCAGGAGCCTGCAGCACGGGGCACCCCAGACTCTTCGGGAGAGTGACCCAGAACGTGGCATGTGCACCAAATTACCTTCCTAAAATCTGGAACACATCTGGCCCCAGGGTTTCAGGTTCCTAGACAGGAGCTGCCAGGTTCTAGGGGACCCACTGGGAAGGGACTTGTGTGTGCTTGTGGCATGTTAATAGATGCCGCCAAGGGCCCTCTGAAATGGCTGTCCACATCTCACACTCCCTCTGACCAAACGTGGGCGTGTCCCATCCAGACCCGCACGCCAATAGCAGATGTGACAGCTGAGCGATGATGGTGGCAGCACTTTCCCGTGAGTGCTCAGTACCAGGAGCTGTGCTAAGAATTGATTTCTCTCAATAACTCTGCAGACTAGTACTGGGTCTTACGATCATTGTTTTCAGGCGAGGAAACACCTAGAAAAGGCAGAGGCCCAGAGGTTGCACACTCCTCCAGGTTTCCACAGCTGGTAAGTCCGGGGCAGGAGTCCGACCCAGAGGAGATGTGGACCGTGGTGCCACACTGCCACTAATGACATAATCATCTTCTAACTCTCACCAATCTCACAAATGAAAAATGACAGTCCCTTGTCTTATTTTGCATTTCTCTGTTGTCATTTTATCAATTAGAATTAGGCATAGGGACAAATAACAGAGACCTAAGCCAGAAATTTATTGCTCAAGTAAAATCTTGAGGTTGGCGGTCCAGAGCTGGTATGACAGCTCTACTCCGCGGTGTCACTTGCCCGGGCTCCTTCTCTTGGCGCTTTGCTGTGTGTGATCTCTGTTCCCAAGATCTCCTCACAGTCCAACGTGGCTGCTGGAACCCCAAGAATCATTTCCTATCTTCCAACCACAGGAAGAAAGAAGGGATACAGAAAAAGGAGACAAAGAGACCCACCACCTGTCTTTTCATGAAGGTTCCTGGAGTTGGTTCCTCTCATTGGCCAGAACTTGGGCACGTGGCCTCACCTAGACAGGAGGCTAGGGAATGTCTTTCTTCTAGATGACCACACGCCCAGACAGAAGTCAAGAGTTCTGCTGCTATGGAAGAAGGGAAGGTGGAAATTGGAGAACAGCTTGTGCTCTCTGCCACACTGAAGAAGCATCTTTACATAGGTTTCTCAGCCATTTTTATTTCTTCCCCTAAGAATTATCTTTTCATGCTCTCCTTTTGCTGTTGCATTGGTCTTCTTTTCTTATTTTTAGTGATGCTTCTTACGGGGAACTCACTACTTCCCCAAACAATCTGTAACAACAACGCCTGGCCCTAAGGATTTGTGTCAAAATCAAATGAGAGACACCGTGACGGGCCCAGCTCAGTGTCCACAAACGTGGCCTTCCGTCCCCAAGTCAGGGGCTGCCCAGAGTCGGCGGTCATCAGAACCCTCTGCGATGCTGAGAACGCGGAGGCCCAGGCTCGTGAAAGACGGGGCCTGGCTCTTGTGGTTTCACCGACTTCCCCAGGGGAGAACGAGGCCTCTGGAGTCTGAGTTTGCCCTAAATTGTTCGCAGACTTCATACTGCCGTTCACTTCCTCTTTGTCATCTGGAGCAGCACACACACGGCCGGTCTCTCCGCGTCTTGAAGAGACTGATGAGGCCTCTCCTGGGCCTTCTCTTTGTCGGGCTAAAAACCCCACTTCTCAATCTGTCCCTTGTGTGACAGGCTTTCCAAACCTTTCCAAGCGGCACTGTTCTCAGCGAATGGACCCCGGTGGGTCAACCTGCCTCCTGGAATAGTCACCTACAGCCTCTCCCGGGGGGGTCTGGGCAGCACAGAAGAGCATGGAACCCTCGCCTCCCCCAACCCGGACCCTGTGCTCTATTAATGTGGCCCACGGCTGCACCAGCCCTACAAGCAGCTTCGTGACTCTGTGGACCGAAACAGACCGACCACAATCTCCAGAAGGAGGAGTTGCGTGATGCTGTATGTCTGCATATGGCTGCAAGTAACACAAAACCCCTAATCCCGGGAGTTCAGGCAGAAAAGACCTCACCCCACGCGAGGAGGCAGAGGAGGCAGGCGGGCCCCAGGGAGCCTCAGCCCGCTTCTTCAATATGAGCCTTGTCTCCTCCCCGTGACATGCCCCGGGCGTCACCTTTGTGCACAGAGAGGCCCTGGCAGCCATGAGGCTGGAGGGGACCCAGGTGTCTGCCTCCATTAGATACAACAAGGGCCTTCGGAGGAAGCCCGAGACCCTTCAGCAGAAGTTTATCAGGTGTCGGCCCCTTGGCGGGAACTGGCTCACGTAGCCATTCCTCAGCCAATCACTGACAAGGGCAGAGGACCCCCCAGGATGGGCTCAGCCCAGTCCAGATTTGCGCCGGGGCGGGGTGGGGCCGTGTGCAGTGCTGTATGCTGGTGGGGAGGGCTCTTCTGACCAAAATGAGGGTCCTTTTAGGGACAATGAAGGGGAGAAATGGAGGTTCAGCGGGAAACTCCCAGGAGAGGGAACAGCAGGTGCAAAGGCCCAGAGGCATGACTGGATAAAGGGCCTTCTCGGTCTGGCTGGAGGAGGCAGGGAGACTGTTTAAACAGATGAGGGGCACAACCAGGCGCACGCCCACCGTGGCCCTCTAGCTGCAGCAGGGAGAGTGCTGGGCTAGCCGTGGAGGGCGAGAGGCCAGTTAAGAGGCTGCTGCTGTCACCCGGGTGAAGGGTGACGTGGCTTGGGCCCCAGGGGGAACGGAGCACATGGAGAGGATCAGTCAGATCCAAGACAGGTTTTCAAGGTAGAGTCGGTAGGACAGGCTGCAGCATCGGATGCAGAGAGCGCGGGGCCAGCTCAGTAAAGATGACCTAGGGTGTCGCTCGAGCAGCTGAGTGGTGCCATTTATGGAGGAAGCAGAAGGTTTGGGGGGCCACAGCGGGTGTCTGAGCTGCATACATAGCTGAGAGTCGTCAACATACGGATGGTATTTGAAGCCCTGGGACTTGGGAGAGGTCGTCCCGTAGAAAATCAGCGAGGGCGGAAGGGGTACCCCACACCTCTGTGCAGCTACAGCAGGAGCCCTGAAGGGAGATGGAGGCCCCCCGAGGCTGCCCTGGAGAGGCCTGCCTTCAGAAGCACTGAAGACACAATCTGGAGGACTTCGCAGCCCAACCAGGTGGAGGTGCGGAAGGAGAGGACGCAGCTGAGGTGACTCCCAGGTTTGGGCCTCAGGGAGGATTGGGTCATGCGGGGTCCGACTCATGCTCCGCCCTGCCCCGGCCTGGTCCTTCCCCGACAGCCACACTGGGGCCTCCCCAGCCAGGCAGCCGCAGCTCCCACCCCGCCGTGCCCTGGCTGCTCCCCCTTTCCTTGTATCCCACTCCGAGGTTCTCTGTCCCCTCCGCCCGGGTTCATAGGTGCCCCCATGCCCCCTCTCTGGGCTCTATTCCCTTAGGACAAAGCATCTGCTTCGGTCATTGCGTCTGCAGCTCCAGCTCCGTCATGCCGTCCATCCTGCGGCTGACATACTCGGGAGACTCCCCGGGCCAGCCCTCAGCTCTCGGGTCTTCCATGCCTGCCTACAGCTTGGCCACAGAAGTGTCTCTAGCTCTCTTTCACAGAGGTGGGAACTGCGGCTCTGGAGAGCACACGAGCACTCCGAGTCAGCGCCTGGCAACCAGACTCCCCTTTCGGGGTCCTCCTGGTGGCAGTCCAGCCCTGGGCTTGTAGCCTTGCTGGGATGTCCCTCATCTGTTGAGGGGCATTGGGGGCAGTCAGGCCTGGGGCAGGGCATGAGCCGGGGGAGTCTGGCCTTGCCTGTGTTAATCCATGTTGTTCAGCCTCAGTTCCCTGGCCTGGGCCCCAGGGACCAGAAGCACTACGTTTACCTCTGGCACACTGCAAACATCTAATGGCTTAATGCCTACCTCACGGCGCTGTTGTGAAGCTTAAACGGCCAGCACTGTGTGCAAGCACGAGGCCAACATACAGGGGGTGCCCTGTCCCTACCTGAGGCCCCCTGGGGCGGGAGCCATGGACCACCCTCCCCTACAGAGCAGCCCACAGCAGGCCTGGCACAGCGGCAGCTCAGGGACTGATTCGGGAATCGATTGGCGACTGTCAATGGGGCATTGGTGGGGAGACGTCTACCCTCGGGTCCTAAAGCCGGAACCGTCCTTGGGCCAGAAGGGGCTGGGCAAGGGGGACCCAGGACCAAAACCGGGGGGTGCTGGGATCAGAGCTGACAGCAGCAGCACCAGAGAAGCAGAGGGATGGGGGTGCTGAAGCAGCGTCTGGGCGTGAGATAAATGTGCAGAATAACGAGGGGTTCAGGAGTGGGGCCGCCGGGAGTCCTCGGAGCCGTCTGGGCGCTCTTCGAGAGAGCCGAGCCGGGAGCGGCACTCCTCCTCTGTGGCTATTTGATGGTTCCACTGTGGCCGGGGGTGGTATTTGCTGCAGAGACTGGGCCCCGTGAGGCTCCTGATCCACTGGGTTACAGCCCAGCATTCAATCCTCGCCTGAAGCGCGTGCGAGGACCTTTATAAACAGCTAAGGGGCGGCACGTCCACGCAGCTCCCACACCCGGCCCTCACCGAGGTGCTGGCCCCAGGCCTCTGCCCTGCCCAGCATCTCTTGGCTCCCAAGAGACAGAGGCCATGTCTACTTTTGGCTTCTCCACTGCAGATGGGCAGCCAGGGCTGGTGCCCCAGACGGCACACAGAACAAGTCTCGTGGGTTGACCCTCAGAGTAAGAAACTAGGAAAACCACCTGGGCTGTGGGACTCTGCTGAGCAGCAGAGGGAAGGAAAACGACGTTTTTGACTTAGCTGGAAAAGGCGAAGGGTGAGCGCGCCCCAAATGCACACTGACCTCCTGACCTCCCCTCAGCCCCTCCCCACCTCCCGCCCTCCCCCAGGAGACAAAGTCAGCCCCCCTAATCCCTGGGCCCACACTATGCTATCTCCGCCCCTCACTACAGGGTCATTCCTTCCTCTGTGATGGACCTTCCAGCCCACCCCACTCCTGCCCAGTCACAAGACAGCAAAACCTCGTCGAACACCGAACACCGTTTACGGAGCTTTTTCCTCCAATGTGCTGCCTCTGTTCACTCTGAGCCAGGGCCCGCCCTCAGTGCTTGCAAAGCCTGGCCAGGAATACAAAGGGAAGCTCAAATGCTGTCGGCCCAAGTATTTAAGAGTGATAGATCAAGCTAGCAAACCATTAGGCCATCCTCCCACCTGGACAAATAGACCTAATGACCTACGGCAGATTGAGATTTCAAATGCTTGGATTCCTTGACTGTGATGACCTGGGGAGGGTCAGCCCCCACTTCCTGGCCCACAGCACACCCCCTTCTCACCCTCAGTGCTGTCTCACAACTTAAGGGGTCTCACATGCAAGCATATAGCCCCCCAGCCCACCCATCTCAGCTCTGTCCACGTCTCCCGCACACAGCTATGTCTTGGCCATCTCTCATGCTAGGGGGTGCCCATGTGGGCAGCGCCGTCTGCTTTCAGGAGGACAGACCCTGGAAGCAGACCTAGGTCCACCTACGCAAACCATCCCAGGATCCCAGGTATTCTGAGCAGGGCCTAGAAGTGGGGAGACCCTGGGCGCGCACATGTCAGCCCTGCAGAACCATTGCCCCGCACGGAGGAGCTGGGGGCTAGAGGGGGGTCGCAGCAGCCCCTTAGGGGCCCTCCTGACCCTGGTCCCATCTGGCCCCTCCCCTTTCCATCTCTGGGGCCTAATATGAAATATGGCAGGACCTGACCTCCATCCTCCGGGTCGCGCCATGCTCCCCAAGGCCCGGGAAGCCTCGCCTCATCCCCCGTTTTCTGGACTTTATTCTTCTTGAGTGAAAGATTTGCAACAGACAGCTCAGAAGTAAGCAGGATTTTAACAGCAAGAATCAAAATGCAGGGTCTGACGGGACTTGGGACATCTTCACCTAAGTCCAAGGCTTAAGATGGCAACAGGCCTGGGCCTCTTTCACAGCTGGGCTCCCTCCACTCTCTGCTGGCCCACAGGTTGGGACGCCCTGCAGCGCCCTGACCAGGCCTCGGGCCTTTGGACCTCCACCTGGGGGATGTCTGCAAGAAGCTGTCTAGAAGGATGGGCAAAGCTTGGGAGCAGAAACGGGTGGGTTTCCAGCCCAGCCTGCTCTCAAGGAGCTGTGCCAGCTTGGGGAAATTCCTGTTTCTGATCCTCTTCCTCAAAATGTAAAACGGAGCTAAAGCATCTACTTTGCAGGTTGCTGTGGGAATTAAACGCAATGTGGTCTATGCGATGGGTGGGAGGCATTGGCCCGCTCTCCTGCAGGAAACTCCCGGCACTGTGGAGGCCGGAAAACTACAAATGGCCTGCCGAGACCCTCTTGAAGCTGAGGGTTGGAGGCGGTTTCCGTTCTGCAGATCAGATGCTTTTCAGAGAGAAGTGGAAGGGGGCAGGGGGGCAGAGGGTGTGTTTCTGCTTCTGTGACCACCCCGCTGCCTGAGCAGAGGACCCTCAGCCCATCACCAGCCTCCGCGGGCATCCGTTTTGCTGCTGTGGTCCCGGCACCAGCAGCCCGGGACCTCCTAATGGGCCGAGGGCCAACAGCCTCCTGTGTGGCCCCGGTCTGCGCTGTTACTTTGAAAGTCAGTCTGGAAAGCACGAGCTTGAGTCTGGACTCCCAGTAATTCTGGACACCTCTTGGTCTTCTCTCACGGATCCTTCTCCACTTAAATTAGCTATATAGAATTCTGCTCTCGGCCACAGCGCCCAGGGCCAAAGTTCATCAATTCACAGCTATTGTGCCAAGCAAATAGAGAATGGGCCAGAAATATTGTCTGCAAAAGCGCGAAGAGGAAGGGTAGATGGGTGAGTTTTATCTCCTGGGTCATTACAGATTCTAGTTGCTCTCTCAACAGTGGGGCGGGGCCGAGGTTGCTGGAGGAGGTCGGGAAGAGGGAAGGCAAGAATATTGAGGTCGGGGACAGTGAGAGGCCACAGTTTCCCACGTCTCCACCCCTGTCACTGTGTAAATACATGATCTTGCTTAGTTTGGCAAGAACCATGAAGACCGAAGACAGGCTGTCAGATGTTCGAGTGAGGGGTGTTTCAGCCCAAGAACGGAGATTTGGGGCAGGGCTTCCAGTTCAGAGGGGAGCTGGGCAGAGGTGGGTGTGGCCCACTTGGCACTGAGGAAAGAAGAGAATAGACAGGAGGCTGGGGCCCCAGCCAGGCTGGAGAGGCGTACCTCACTGGGAGGTGGGACCCTGTAGATCAAGACACAAAACCCTCCTGGCAGGAGTGGAAGGGGAAGCAGATAGACCCTGAGTGGACCACTCAGCGCTCCAGCCCAGGACCCTGCTATCTGGAGCTCACACCTCAGGAGGTCCTGAGACCCAAGACAAGCGTGAAGGGGAGGGCGCACTCAGAGCTAGGGGCCTGGGGCAGGAGGCATACCTGACTGCCCGGGACAGCGAGGCTGGAGCAGAGCTGGGAACAAGAACCAGGGCTGACCCGCAGGAGGAGGGGCGGGGGCACAGTGAATGTGGGAGCCCAGAACTTTCCCCTCTGACTCATGTCTGTCTCAGGTCTCCTTTCTCCCAGGTAAAGAGCCCCCTGAAGCTGGTTCGTGGGGGCAGAGCCCGTACTCGTTTGGAAGCCTGCAAATAGAGAGGCTGAGAAGCTTCCATTTGGGCCCTGTAATCCAGGGAAATGCGGTGAGTTGAAGGGAAGGAAGAGTTCCAGATTCTCCAACCCCATAGTCTAGGAAAGTTTGAGGAGAACACCTCAGGTGCTGTGAAATCACCTTAGGCACCTGTGCCAGGAGCGGATTCGAATGCTTCCCCAGAAGAAGGGGCCGCCGGGCCCGCATCCTCACAAGAGCAGTAGAGGGAGGGCGCAGTGGGGCCCAGGAGAAGGCGAGCAGCAGGGCAGGGGGCTGAGCCCCTCTCTCCTCCACCGGCCCTGGTGCAGAGTCACGGGGAGCCCTCCTTAGGGAAGCAGGACGCGGCTGCGTGGGAAGAGCCAGGAAGCAGGGAGGAGCCCAGGGCCCAGGTGGCAGCCGTCCCGGGACAGCAGCACTGTGGGCGCTCGAGGGCAGCTTGGAGGGGACAGGAGGCCAGCTGGCGCTCCAGCCCTGGGTCTGTCCAGAAGGACCCTCCCCGTCCCACCAACTCTCAGAGAGGCAAGAGGCATCAGGAGAGACCCTTGGGCCACAGGGCACCAGGGCCACAGGGACCACTGACCCAGGGGTTGGCGGAGCTGCCCAGCGCCACCGTGTGCCACCACTCACGGGGGAACGGCTCTGAGCCAGGGCGTCCACTTCAAGTGCCCCTGGAGCCATCCAGGCTGAATCCAGGACTTCCCCGAGGTGGGGCGCGCCCCACTTGGAGAACAGCCGTCTATGGGGGAAGCAACGAGGTGGGGCTGGGGGGCCTCCGGGCTCTAGCTGAGCAAAGGTTTGGCAATTCAGCCTGAGGTTACTAGGTGCAGATGTGCACTCCATGCCTGACAAGAGAGACAAGGTGCATTTCTTGCTCCTTGAGGAAGAGCAGCAGGGGTTCATAGCTGTGGAGGAAAGGGCCGCAGACCAGTGCGGGGGACACCAGGGGACACGGCAGCCCCCCACTTACAGGGCACGACACAGCGCAGGGGTCTGGCCATGGCCTGGAGGAAAAGGCCTGTGGGTCCCACAGAAACCTGAGACCACCCGAGGCAGAGACAGGAAGAGGTGGGCCTGCGCATGGCAGGGGGCTGGGGGTCGCAGCCAGGGGCCGGGGTACCCAGGACCGTGCCTTCAGGGACGTGCCTCTGAGAACCAGCTGAGACCCAGCCATGTCCCCAGTGCCCTTTCGGGCACAAGGGCTCGGCTGAGGGCATCTGTGGAGGAAGAGGCTTTGCTGTTGCTAAGGCAAGCCGGGAGCCCGCGGGAGGGGAATCGAGCTAGGCGACTACATGGGAGAGGAGGGTCCCTGGCCAGCGGCCATGAGGGGTCACAGAACAGCCTTGGAACTGTGGACACCTTGGAATCAAGCCCCGCAGAGCGCCCAGCAAGGCGGGAGCCCTCCCACGAGGGAGGAGTGTCCGTGGGTCTGGAGGAGAACGCGGACCTGGGCTGACAGGGTCGGGCTGGGGAGGACGTGGCAGGCAGCAGACTTTCTGGACCAGAACCACGTCACCGTGCCTTGGTCCCACGGGCGCTGGTTTGAGAGAGTCCCCATTTAGAGGGCACGACACAGGAGGGGTAAGAGTGGGGTCTTGCCCGTTACTGGGCTCCTGTCTGTAGGGCCCAGACCCCAATCCCAGCTGAGATCTCCAGTCCATGGAAGCCTCAGCCAGCGAGAAGGCTCTACCCAAAACCGCCCACAAGGCAGGCCCATTGGGTGACATTTGTGTCACTAGTGGACGGATACCTCCCTACCCCAGAAAGAATCAGAAGCAGGTACAAAACCCACACGTCGTGTTTGCACAATGAACACTGGTGTGAAGCCATCTGGGCACATTACGGTGTCAGGTACCCGTGACGTCTGCTCTACGAAAGCACTAGTGTCCCTGAAACTCACGTTGATTCTGTGTAAATAAGAAATTAATCCAGAACTGTGATTTTCCTTGAAATGCCACTAGTGATAAGAAGATTAGGACAGGACGGGAACCCAAAGTCACCTCAGGAAGAAGTAGAAATTTATTGGGGTACAAAGTTTTGTTTGTTCTTCAAATAAATGAAGTATTTACAAAGGAAATCAGCTATATTAAACTTCTGGATCAAGTTTGGGGTAGTTAAGGACATTTAATTAACTACATTTGTAAACAGGACCTAGATTAACCAAAAGTCCCCTCAAAGGTAAATGTTAAAATTTACTAGATTTATAGAGTAACTTTTGTGTTGAAATGAAAAGGTAAGCGTCTTTGAATTTGTAACTTTGTGAAGAAAAGTTCATTTTGAAACCGGAGTGATAACGGAATGAGCATTTCTGTACCCAAAAGCAAAGCTGTCCCTGAGGACACTTCCAGATCCCTAGGGACTGCAGGTTCCCCCGGACCCAAGTGGGGACTTGGGGCGCTAGGAGGAGAAGGACCTCGACTGGCCTGGACCCCCCAACTTCATGTCCACCCTTGGTCACATCTTCGTTTCCTCAGAAATAATGGGCCTTCCAGAGAAAGGTTCATGCTCATGAGAGGCCCTGGGGCAAAGTGTCCAGGAAGACAGTGGGGCGGGGGCCTGCCCCTGAGCCAGGCGGGGGGCCCAGAGCAGGCCCAGCTGTCGGCCTGAGATGCCAGAGCCTATGGGATTCAAGTCCCTGCCCACTGCCCCCTCCACAGACTGGCCCCTCTCTCCTCCACCAGCCCTGGTACAGAGTCACGGGGAGCCCTCCCTCGGGAAGCAAGACACGGCTGCGTGGGAAGAGCCAGGAAGCAGGGAGGAGCCCAGGGCCCAGGTGGCAGCCGTCCCGGGACAGCAGCACTGTGGGCGCTCGAGGGCAGCTTGGAGGGGACAGGAGGCCAGCTGGCGCTCCAGCCCTGGGTCTGTCCAGAAGGACCCTCCCCGTCCCACCAACTCTCAGAGAGGCAAGAGGCATCAGGAGAGACCCTTGGGCCACAGGGCACCAGGGCCACAGGGACCACTGACCCAGGGGTTGGCGGAGCTGCCCAGCGCCACCGTGTGCCACCACTCACGGGGGAACGGCTCTGAGCCAGGGCGTCCACTTCAAGTGCCCCTGGAGCCATCCAGGCTGAATCCAGGACTTCCCCGAGGTGGGGCGCGCCCCACTTGGAGAACAGCCGTCTATGGGGGAAGCAACGAGGTGGGGCTGGGGGGCCTCCGGGCTCTAGCTGAGCAAAGGTTTGGCAATTCAGCCTGAGGTTACTAGGTGCAGATGTGCACTCCATGCCTGACAAGAGAGACAAGGTGCATTTCTTGCTCCTTGAGGAAGAGCAGCAGGGGTTCATAGCTGTGGAGGAAAGGGCCGCAGACCAGTGCGGGGGACACCAGGGGACACGGCAGCCCCCCACTTACAGGGCACGACACAGCGCAGGGGTCTGGCCATGACCTGGAGGAAAAGGCCTGTGGGTCCCACAGAAACCTTGACCACCCGAGGCAGAGACAGGAAGAGGTGGGCCTGCGCATGGCAGGGGGCTGGGGGTCGCAGCCAGGGGCCGGGGTACCCAGGACCGTGCCTTCAGGGACGTGCCTCTGAGAACCAGCTGAGACCCAGCCATGTCCCCAGTGCCCTTTCGGGCACAAGGGCTCGGCTGAGGGCATCTGTGGAGGAAGAGGCTTTGCTGTTGCTAAGGCAAGCCGGGAGCCCGCGGGAGGGGAATCGAGCTAGGCGACTACATGGGAGAGGAGGGTCCCTGGCCAGCGGCCATGAGGGGTCACAGAACAGCCTTGGAACTGTGGACACCTTGGAATCAAGCCCCGCAGAGCGCCCAGCAAGGCGGGAGCCCTCCCACAAGGGAGGAGTGTCCGTGGGTCTGGAGGAGAACGCGGACCTGGGCTGACAGGGTCGGGCTGGGGAGGACGTGGCAGGCAGCAGACTTTCTGGACCAGAACCACGTCACCGTGCCTTGGTCCCACGGGCGCTGGTTTGAGAGAGTCCCCATTTAGAGGGCACGACACAGGAGGGGTAAGAGTGGGGTCTTGCCCGTTACTGGGCTCCTGTCTGTAGGGCCCAGACCCCAATCCCAGCTGAGATCTCCAGTCCATGGAAGCCTCAGCCAGCGAGAAGGCTCTACCCAAAACCGCCCACAAGGCAGGCCCATTGGGTGACATTTGTGTCACTAGTGGACGGATACCTCCCTACCCCAGAAAGAATCAGAAGCAGGTACAAAACCCACACGTCGTGTTTGCACAATGAACACTGGTGTGAAGCCATCTGGGCACATTACGGTGTCAGGTACCCGTGACGTCTGCTCTACGAAAGCACTAGTGTCCCTGAAACTCACGTTGATTCTGTGTAAATAAGAAATTAATCCAGAACTGTGATTTTCCTTGAAATGCCACTAGTGATAAGAAGATTAGGACAGGACGGGAACCCAAAGTCACCTCAGGAAGAAGTAGAAATTTATTGGGGTACAAAGTTTTGTTTGTTCTTCAAATAAATGAAGTATTTACAAAGGAAATCAGCTATATTAAACTTCTGGATCAAGTTTGGGGTAGTTAAGGACATTTAATTAACTACATTTGTAAACAGGACCTAGATTAACCAAAAGTCCCCTCAAAGGTAAATGTTAAAATTTACTAGATTTATAGAGTAACTTTTGTGTTGAAATGAAAAGGTAAGCGTCTTTGAATTTGTAACTTTGTGAAGAAAAGTTCATTTTGAAACCGGAGTGATAACGGAATGAGCATTTCTGTACCCAAAAGCAAAGCTGTCCCTGAGGACACTTCCAGATCCCTAGGGACTGCAGGTTCCCCCGGACCCAAGTGGGGACTTGGGGCGCTAGGAGGAGAAGGACCTCGACTGGCCTGGACCCCCCAACTTCATGTCCACCCTTGGTCACATCTTCGTTTCCTCAGAAATAATGGGCCTTCCAGAGAAAGGCTCATGCTCATGAGAGGCCCTGGGGCAAAGTGTCCAGGAAGACAGTGGGGCGGGGGCCTGCCCCTGAGCCAGGCGGGGGGCCCAGAGCAGGCCCAGCTGTCGGCCTGAGATGCCAGAGCCTATGGGATTCAAGTCCCTGCCCACTGCCCCCTCCACAGACTGGCCCCTCTCTCCTCCACCAGCCCTGGTACAGAGTCACGGGGAGCCCTCCCTCGGGAAGCAAGACACGGCTGCGTGGGAAGAGCCAGGAAGCAGGGAGGAGCCCAGGGCCCAGGTGGCAGCCGTCCCGGGACAGCAGCACTGTGGGCGCTCGAGGGCAGCTTGGAGGGGACAGGAGGCCAGCTGGCGCTCCAGCCCTGGGTCTGTCCAGAAGGACCCTCCCCGTCCCACCAACTCTCAGAGAGGCAAGAGGCATCAGGAGAGACCCTTGGGCCACAGGGCACCAGGGCCACAGGGACCACTGACCCAGGGGTTGGCGGAGCTGCCCAGCGCCACCGTGTGCCACCACTCACGGGGGAACGGCTCTGAGCCAGGGCGTCCACTTCAAGTGCCCCTGGAGCCATCCAGGCTGAATCCAGGACTTCCCCGAGGTGGGGCGCGCCCCACTTGGAGAACAGCCGTCTATGGGGGAAGCAACGAGGTGGGGCTGGGGGGCCTCCGGGCTCTAGCTGAGCAAAGGTTTGGCAATTCAGCCTGAGGTTACTAGGTGCAGATGTGCACTCCATGCCTGACAAGAGAGACAAGGTGCATTTCTTGCTCCTTGAGGAAGAGCAGCAGGGGTTCATAGCTGTGGAGGAAAGGGCCGCAGACCAGTGCGGGGGACACCAGGGGACACGGCAGCCCCCCACTTACAGGGCACGACACAGCGCAGGGGTCTGGCCATGACCTGGAGGAAAAGGCCTGTGGGTCCCACAGAAACCTTGACCACCCGAGGCAGAGACAGGAAGAGGTGGGCCTGCGCATGGCAGGGGGCTGGGGGTCGCAGCCAGGGGCCGGGGTACCCAGGACCGTGCCTTCAGGGACGTGCCTCTGAGAACCAGCTGAGACCCAGCCATGTCCCCAGTGCCCTTTCGGGCACAAGGGCTCGGCTGAGGGCATCTGTGGAGGAAGAGGCTTTGCTGTTGCTAAGGCAAGCCGGGAGCCCGCGGGAGGGGAATCGAGCTAGGCGACTACATGGGAGAGGAGGGTCCCTGGCCAGCGGCCATGAGGGGTCACAGAACAGCCTTGGAACTGTGGACACCTTGGAATCAAGCCCCGCAGAGCGCCCAGCAAGGCGGGAGCCCTCCCACGAGGGAGGAGTGTCCGTGGGTCTGGAGGAGAACGCGGACCTGGGCTGACAGGGTCGGGCTGGGGAGGACGTGGCAGGCAGCAGACTTTCTGGACCAGTCAGAAGAACCACGTCACCGTGCCTTGGTCCCACGGGCGCTGGTTTGAGAGAGTCCCCATTTAGAGGGCATGACACAGGAGGGGTAAGAGTGGGGTCTTGCCCGTTACTGCGCTCCTGTCTGTAGGGCCCAGACCCCAATCCCAGCTGAGATCTCCAGTCCATGGAAGCCTCAGCCAGCGAGAAGGCTCTACCCAAAACCGCCCACAAGGCAGGCCCATTAGAAGGACAGACCCAGGGGCCACAGTGCACCAAGGCCACAGGGACCACTGACCCAGGGGTGAAGCTGCCCAGCGCCACCCTGTGCCATCACTCCCGGGGGCACGTCTCCGTGTCGGAGCCATCCAGGCTGAATCCAGGACTTCCCCGAGGTGGGGCGCGCCCCACTTGGAGAACAATCGTCTATGGGGGATGCAAGGAGGTGGGGCTGGAGGGGGCTCTAGGCTCCAGCTGAGCAAAGGTTTGGCAATTCAGCCTGAGGTTACTAGGTGCAGACCTGCGCTCCATGCCTGACAAGAGAGACAAGGTGCATTTCTTGCCTCCTGAGGCGGAGCAGCAGGGGTTCGTAGCTGTGGAAGAAAGGGCCGCAGACCCGGGGAGCAGCAGGCAGCCTGGAAGACGGCCTGACAACGGCCAGGAGGAGACCCAGTGGGTCCCACACCATCCCTACTTGCCGAGGGCGGAAAGCAATTAGAGGTGGGTCTGTGAGAAACGGGGTTCCCCCCCTGCCTGGGGGGCATAATCCCTGGGGACCAGCTGAGAATTAGCCATGGCCAAAGGCCCCTCCATCTCTAGGGAGGGCTGTTGGCAGAGGTGTTTCCAGGTTGTCAGGAGGAGAGCCGTCAGGCCCCCAGCCTGCCAGGCTTGTGGGGTGGGGGGACAGTGACCCTCTGTGTCCTGCTGGCCCACCCTCCGTCTGGCAGACACTTCTTCTCTCCGTGACCACGGGTGACTGCCCATCCATGTGCCCCATCCCTTAACCCTGCGTGTGAGGCTCTGGTGAGAAGGGGGACTGGGCCCCAGGAACTGGAACGCTGGGACCCCAACTTGAGCAAGGGTCGACATTCAACACAGACCTTGGCCCTGTTGTTTTAAATAAGAAATTTATTGCAAATATAGAAATTGATTCTCTCCATACAGGAATCTCCGAGTTGAGGAAAACAATTTCGTGCCATTCAGTTTAAAACAGGAAAGTGGGAGGAGGAAGAGGCAGGGAGAGGGAAGAGAAAATAAATGAGGTTACCCCCCGAGAAAGAAGAAGAGGAGAGGGCTCAGGCCCCCCGAGGGAGGAAGGGTCCACACACAGCTAAGGTTCACAGGTTCATAGCCGGGGGCTGGAAGCCCGGCTCTGCAGGAGCCAAACCAGGTGCCAAGGGCAGGGCCGTGGGGCTGGCGGCTCCTTGTTGGGGGGTGGCGGGGGAGAAGATGGACCCTTGGCCCCTGCCCAGCCCTGTGCTTGTTTGGCAAGGGGAAGGGGAAGGAGAGGCTGCCCAGAGCCTCCCACCCACCCCATTCAGCTCCCCTCCTCCCCGTTCCTCTCAGCAGCCGTGAGGGACCTTCAGTGGGGGACTGGGTGGGAGGCAGGCAGGAGAGGCGAGGACTGTAAATACTGGTTCTGTCTTCAAGTGGGGAGGATCCAGAGTCGGGAGGGGCAAGGAGCATAGCAGCTCCTGGGACTGAGGTGGCTATGGAGCAGAAGTCTTGGCAGAGACTAGAAGAGCACTGGGACGGGGCACCCCAACCTTCCTCCTGGCCTCGGGGACAAGCTGCAGCCCTGCCCGGTAAGCCCTGCAGGAGTCAGGCTCCCTGGGGGCCTCCTCTGCCTTGCCCACCCCTCAGCACCCTGGAAGAGGGTCCCTCTCTGCCAGGAATACGGTGGGATGCTGCCGAATGATAAGTTCCCTCGGAGGACGGGGGCAGAGCTGTGGGGGCACCCGTGGAGGTACTTGGGGACCTCCAGCCACTCCTAAGCCCACTCTCCCCCCGGTCTCAATCTCACGCGGCCTGCGGGCTAGTCCTGTAGCTCACATGCTTCAGAGCTGGGATGCTGGTCACCTCCTCCTCTGAGGGGCGCCCAGCCCCACCCCCTCACCACTCCATCAACCTATTTATTTAAATTCTCTGCACAGCGTCCATCACTGGGGAACATTCTGTGGCTGCCCCTTTACTGCATGTAAGCCCCATATAAGCTGGGATCTGTCACTCTTGTCCCCCACGCCTGGCTCCCTTTCCGGCCTTACTCTGTCCTTACTGGTTTGGAGAACCTACAAGATTTTTTTCCTTCCCTTTCCCGGGCTTCTGTTTCCCCCTCTGTTAAATTTCCAGGAGGGGGCGAGCAACTTCCAGTTCAGAACATCACAGACCCTTGGAGACCCTCAGCCAAGCCCAGACTCTTGCTGCCTCTCTGGGGCTGTCCTGGCCTACTCTCCCCCAGTGGGTCTTGCCCTCCCACCACTCTGCAGAGAGCCAGTTCCCCGGCCCGGACACTGGCACCTCCACAGATCTCCGGCACTGTCTCCTAGGAGGGTGCAGAGGCGAGGGGCCTTCCACCTGCCGAGGGGAGAAGCAAGCCCGGGGCCCCTGAGGAGGTGTCCACACCAGACGAAGCTTTCTTCCTGCCAGACCTCTGCTTTTCGCTTCTGGAAGGCCATTAGACCCAGCAGAGGGTTAGCAGCGCTCACTGTGCCCGAGGAGAGAGTGGGCCTAGCGGTCCACCTCCCAGAAATGTCCCCTGGACCCTCTGATAGGGACAGCAAGCCCAGGCGTGACCCCAGGCAGGGGCCTCCCCCAGGAGGTCCAGGGTGTGACACCCACATGTCCAGCCCACTTGCCCCCCACTCCACCAGCACCCCACCCCGTCCCCCCTCAAGTAGCCTCCCTTCCCTTCTCCCCTGGCCGCCTGCCCTCCCCGCCTGCCTAGGCCACGGGCCGGGTCCACCATTCTTATCACTGTTTTAAACAAAGGGCCGGGCCTTAACAGAAATGAGCGTTTGTCTTTGTGACTATTTTGCCCCTGCTTGGGGTAGAATTCTCCTGAACGGGACCCAGGATGCAGATTCGGGAAAGCCTCCAGGGTGGGCTCCAGGGCAGGAGCCTCTTCTCTAGAGTGAGGGAGGGGCCCGGCCTGCGAGGCTGGGGGTCTGGCCTGGCCAGGGGGCCTCAGTGGTAGATCCAGTTCTGTCTCAAAGATCATCAGTGTGACCCAGGTGGTGAAGGTTGGTTTCCCTCCTGGAGAGGGAGGACCCTCGCAGCAAAGATGGGGACCTGCCCTTAAGGGCCACAGAAGGAGGTCTGAGGTTTTTCTGGCCATCTTCTACCAGGAATGCTGTCGGGAGCCCTCCCTGTGGGCAGCTCCACCTCCCGGGAGGCCAGGCCCACTTTGGGGGCCCCCACCCCCTGACCCCGGTTCCTCCCATGGGCTCCTCCCTCCGGGCCTCAAGCCTCCCCAGAAACCCGCCCCCGAAGCCCCCAGCTCTTGGCCTCCTGTCCTCAGCAGTGTGACTGATCCTCCGCCCCGCCTGATCACCAAATCATCAGGGCTCCCTCCTCGGGGGCCCTGACTTCTCTATCTGCAAAATGGGTGCAACTGGGACAGAGGAGAGGTCACCCCACGCTCCCCTCCCTGGGGCTTCCCTTCCCTGGCAGAGAGGAGGGGAAGGGCCAGGATGGGATGGGAGTGGGGACCCAAGAGGGAGGAGGGGAGGCGACACCTGTGGGCTCAAAGTCCAGAAAGACAGGAGGCGGGGGTGGGGTGGGGGGCGTTTGGGTGGCACCTGTTTTGGGTCTTTTGCAGAGCTGGCCCCTCCCCGGATGTCAAGAGCTGCTTGTCAGATCACAACAGAGGGAATGTGGGAAAGGGGGAGGGGGGCAGGGGAGTCTGGACAAACTGGCACATACACGACAGATGTTTGCTCAGAAAAATACAGTAAAATCGTCATGCAAATATAACAGGGAGTCTGCTCTCTCACACCGCTGGCTTCCCCGCCTGCTCGCTTTGCTCAGTTTTGCCAATCCGGTGTGAGGAGGGGCTGGGGGGCAGGTTTTGGGGGTTGGGGGGAGGTCTGCTCTGCATATCCATGCTGGCCCCCTCCCCCCCACCCCGTCCCCAGGAGAACAGTCCTTTCTTTGCAAATGTCACCCCAAAGTGAGCCTGGGTTTGGTCCGTACCCCAGTGGGTGTGAGAGAGGCCTTCCGTTGAGCCCTAAGGCCCCTTGCCCTCCACCGTCCTCCCCAAATCCTCCCCCCCAAGGAAGGTCGTTGGAGCACCCCACCCAGGGATGGCACTAGCTTTCCTGGTCAGAGCCCCCCACACAGTACAGGTCTTGGTCCCACCCCAGTGCCCACCCTCACCCCAATCTCTGCCACACTCCCCAAATCTCAAGAAAGCCACCTGGGTGACAGACCAGAGGCTGGGGGTCTCTGGCAGGGCGTGGGGAGACCTAAGTGGGCGCCTCCCCATCCTGAGGTGGGTAGGGAGCCAAGGGTCACATCGACAGGTGGGCAAAGCTTTCATTGTCCCTGCCCCCTACTGCTCCCCCAAAATGAAGGTGAAGAGATGACCCACTCCAGCCCCTCGGCACCCCAACAGTGTTCAAGACCCACAGTCTCAGGACCCCAGATCTGCCCCCAAGAGCTCGCCTCTGGCCCTGCCCACCCTCGCCGCCCTCCACCGCCCCACTGAGAGGGAACCCCCAGGGGCCCAACGGTCCCAACTGCCAGGCTCTGGGTTGCCATGGCAACAGAGGCTGGCCAGGGAGGGGGAGGTGCTCACTGTTTGTGCTTTGTTCGATGATGGGTGGGGGTCAGCAAGGGGGAGTGGCCGTTTCCATGGAAACATGGGAGCCCCTCAGGCCAGGGGGTGGGGCAGGATGGGTAGCCAAGAGGGGTTGGGGGGAAGCCCTCCTTCCTCTGGGCAGGCTAAGAAGCCGCCCCGGGAGCCCACGAGGGGGGTCAGGCAGGCAGGAGGCCAGGATGTAGGGGCACAGGCAGGAAGGCCCCCATCACACCCTGCCTCTCTGCTGCCCCCGGGCATCACAGTTCACTGCCGCCCTTCTGGGAGGAGCAGGGATCCAGGAGGCCCAGGAGGCTGGGGGCCGAGGTATGGGGCCTGCACCTGAGACGCGGTGGGAGCTGGCCCAGCCGCTCTCCTCAGACCCCGTCACAGCTCCCAGGCTACTTGGAAGACACTTGAAGGGGGCTGGTGGAATGTCCCCACGCCTCGGCTCCTTTCCTGTCAGTAGGACCCCCGCCTCTCGTGGGTGCTGGCACGGGGGCGAAGGCCCCACACGACAAATCACAGCTCCCCGCTTGGGGGCGTGGCCATGGGGCTTTCTGGAAGGGAAAAGCACCCACCTGCATCAAGTGCCTCAGCCCCAAGAGACCACGGCTCTGGAAGCCCGCGGTAGGTGGACCGAGGGTGGAGGGCCCCTGGGGAGCCACTGCGCGGGGGATGGCACTGGGCTGGGAAGTTGGGAGACTGATCGTAACCTGCCCCATGACCCTGGGGTCGTCACTTCCTGTCTCTGGGCCTTAGTTTCCCCATTCATAAGGGAAGGAAAGGATGCCAGTGTCCACCTGGTGCTTCATCTCCCAGTGACCTGTCCCCAAGCTGGGGGGACCCTCTCCTTGCCCCCAGGGGGCTTCAGTCCATCTCTTGCCCTAGGCTCCTTTGCCCCCAAACCTGCCCCTCGTCCCAGAGCCCCAGACCCCACACCCTCCGTTGGCTTCCTCCCTGCCCCCGCCCGAGCCCCGCCCCCCAGCAGAGTCCCTGGGCAGCACAGTAAAGACAACTGGTTTCGGTATCAGTGTGTAAACTTTAAGGAGAACGTGTCTCTGTTTTCCTGTCCGTTATTGTCGGGTGGTAGCTGTTCACAGTCAGGTGGTGGTCAGGTGTGTGCGTGGGTGCGTGCGTGCGGGTGTGCGTGTGCGTCCACTCCTCGGCCTCGGCCCCCAGCGCGCCCGCCCGGCCCCCTGGGCCCTTCCCCATGTGCCCTCCCCCGGCCCTCCCCCTCCAGCCTCACCGGGGAGGAGAGGGTCACAGCTTCTGCTGGGCCGAGACCCCCTTCCAGTAATCGAGGATGTCGTGCAGATCCTCGTCCTTGGCGAACTGGACCTTCTTGCGCAGGGCGTGGCCCGCGGCCATGTACACCTCCTCCCGGGCGTGCTTCTTGTAGGGCCGGAAGCGCTCCCAGATCTTGTGCGTGCTCTCGGAGGAGTACTCCGGGCTGGAGGAGTACCCCGAGTAGTAGTGTCTGGGCGAGAGCTGCGAGTAGGTGGAGTCCCGCTTGGAGCGGGTCAGCGGCTTGAGGAAGGACACGCGCTGGCTCAGGCTGTCGGCGCCCTCCTCGTAGTACAGGGCCGGGAAGCTGTGCCGGTGCTCGCTGCAATGGTAGGCCGGCTTCACCTCCAAGTGGTGCACGCCACCCCCGCCGCCCCCGCTGCCGCCCGCGGGCACCAGCGGGAGCCGGTCCAGCGGGCTGTTGAGAGGGCTGCCCTTCTCGATGTATTTGGAGTCGCCCTTGGCCAGCCCCGCGGTGGCCGGGTGGTCAGGCACGTCCAGGCTGAAGACCTTGGCGCTCTTGATGGAGCCGCTGGACGAGACGCTGCAGGTCTTGCGGGCCACAGCGGCATCGGCACTGAGCTGGCGCTGGAGCGGGTGGTGGGAGCTCTCCTTGTAAGGGGGTGAGAGGAAGCTGGGCCGCTCCAGCGCCCCAGGGGCAGCAGCCGAGGAGGCTACGGCGGCCGCGGGGAGGGACTGGCACTCGAAGGCCAGCTCAGGGTCCCCGCCACCGCTGCCACCCCCAAGGAAGGAGGCCGAGTCCAGCTTGAGGGCATCGATGCAATTGTTAATGATCTGGTTGACCTTGTCCACCTCCTTGGCGATGGTGGAGATCTCAGCGGCTGAGCCCTGGCCGTTCTCCAGGTCCGGGAGGTCGTCCTCAGGCCGGGCCAGGCCGTCCCCTCCCGCGCCCGTGCGCACCTCAATATAGTTGCCCTTGGTGGCCACCTTGGGCGTGTCCAGCCCAGCCTCCAGCCCCTTGGAGGTGGGCAGCTTCTCCCCGATCATGGAGGGGATGGAGGACATTCGGGACACGGGCAGCACGGGGGGCTCACCCAGCTTCTGGGCGGCGTGGACAACGGAGCCAGCATCCACGTCGGCCCCGTAGCGCAGCTCCAGGATGGTCTTCTTGACCTTGACGGACTTCTGCTTCTCCTCCTGCATGCGCCGCTTGCGCAGGCAGTAGTAGACGGCTCCCAGCACGATGACCATGCCGAAGAGGCAGCCCAGGATGGTCATGATGTAGTGGGTGGTGGTGGACGTGCTGGGCGCCAGATCGCCGGGGACCGGGTCCCGCGTGGTGAAGGTCAGGCAGGTGTGGTTGAAGCGGCGGCTGTTGCGCAGGGAGGTGACACAGAAGGTGTACTCGGTGTGCGCCCGCAGCTTGTCGAGCGTGACAATCTCCTTCTTGTTCTTGAGCGTCATGACGTCGGAGAAGTAGCTGTTGTTGTACTGGACCAGGACGTACATCTTGCTGTAGGGGTGCGGGATGATGACCACCAGGGTGGCCGAGGTGAAGGTGACGTGGTGCAGCTTGATGGCGGGCCCCGCCGAGGCATCCGTGGTGGACGAGGCCGGCGGCTCCACCGACAGGATCTCGTCGGGGTTGAAGCCCGAGTTCTCGTCGGGCTCCCTCTGGGCGTCGGTGGAGTAGGGCGTCGGGTGGCTGGCGGGCCGCGCGGGCAGCGAGCCGTTGCGACACTTGGCCTGGAGCACGGTGATGGCGTTGAGGCTGTGGTAGGGCCTCGGCACGAGCAGCGGGTAGCCGGCGAACTCCCGCGGCGACTCGCACTGCAGGCGGTCATAGTTCTTGGTGACGTTGTTGAAGACGACGAGCCAGGCGAGGAAACCGAAGAGGTCGCACTCGCAGTTGAAGGGGTTGCCCGCCAGCTCGCACACCATGAGGCTGGCCAGGCTGGCGAAGGTGGCGCCGTCGAGGCGGCTGAGGCGGTTGGAGGACAGGTCGATGCTGATGAGGCTGGGGCACTCGGAGAAGGCGGCGGGCGTCACCAGCTCGATGAGGTTGTGCTGCACGAAGAGGAACTGCAGGCGCCCCATGCCGCGCAGCATGCCCTCCGTCAGGTTGCTGAGCTTGTTGTAGCCCAGCTGCAGCACCTGCAGGCTCGACTGGCCCAGGAAGGCGCCGTCCTCGATGTAGGAGATCTCGTTCTTGGTGAGGTTGAGGTCGGTGAGGTTCCCGAAGCGGTTGAGCGAGGAGTAGAGCACGGCCTTGAGCTTGTTCTCATTGAGGCGCAGGTCGTGCACGGTGCTGTTGATATGCTGCGGGATGGTCTCGTAGGGCGGCTGGTTCTGGCTGCAGATGGCCAGCCACACGTACCCCTTGTCGCCCTCGATGAGCCAGCAGTCGGCGCGCACGGCGCCCGGCCGGCACACACACAGCAGCGCGGCCGCGCACAGCCCCAGGCGCAGCATGGCGCTGGCCACCGCGGCCCCCTCGCGGGCCGGGCTGGGCGTGAGGGGCCGGGGTGCGGAGGGCCTAGCAGCCAGAGGCTGGGGCTGGCAGCACAGTCCTTCCTGGGGCCGCCACCATCTTGGGGGCGACCCCCAGCCCGGGGGCCCCCAGTGAGGCTGGCAGGGCGCTACTGGCAGGCGCCGGGCACTGCGGCCAGGCCTGGGCCAGGGGGACGGCGGGCCCCACAGCCTGCGTCCCTGCGCTGCTGCTCTCCTGACGGGAAGGTGCACAGGTTCTCAGGGCCTAACTTCCTCTCCCTCCTCCTCCTCTTCCTCCTCGGGTCCTGAGTCCAGAACTTCAGAAGATTCCCGCGAGAGGCTGGAGAGCGGAGCTGCGAGAGGGAGCGCAAGAGACGAGAGTGGGAAGGAAGAGACCCATCTGTCACCTTGTTCCTGAAAGGCAGCACCAAGAGGGGGTGACAGATCAGTGCAAAGGCTCAGAGTGGCCCCTCGAAGCTCCAGCACGGGCCCCCAGCCCCTTCTCCACCCACGGGGCGGTCCCCTGTGCCAGGAGCACTCTAGAGTCCCTGTTACATAAAAGAAGGGAGGACGATGGGGGGCAAGAGGGGGAGGAGGGGGTGGGGGCCTGGAAGGAGGGAGACTGAAGAAAGGAGGAGGGAGGGGGAGGGGGACGGAGTCTGAGGACGGTGGGCAGAGAAGGGAGCCCAGAGAGTAACAGGTGAGGTCACAGACAGCCTCACACTCATGCCCCAGCACACTCGTGTCCACACTGGTCCACCCGCCCGCACAAAGACCCACATGCCCCTACACGAGCCCGAACTCCACGGCACACAGACACAGACAGGTGTACGACAAATGGGCTTGTACACACATGGCCACGTACCCAAGCGGGCACCCTCCCGTCCAGATAAAGAATTAAGACGCCCAGCAAAAGGCCGCCTCTCCTCCACGCCCCAAGATAAATAATTCATTTGTTGTGTAACTGCTCTTGTTCCAAAAATAATTCCCTTGTCTCAGCTTCCATGGGGGAGGGGGAGCGGAGCAGTGAGGCTGTGGGCCCCCAAGCAGAGGGATGCAGAGGCTGGGGTCTCCCGCAGTGGGAGGGCACAGGGAGAGCTCATCCTACAGGCAGAAGCAGAGCCAGGGGAAAGAGACAAGCAGAGTCTGGGAAGGCAGACACACCCCCACTATCACTTCCCCAATTGCTTTCCATTAGAGGCCCTGATCCTGGGGGTTAGGGGGTGGTGCTCAGGCAGGCGAAGAAGCCAGAGGCCTCCGAATAGTGGCTTCCGAAGCCTGACATCCCCTCCGTGGATGGAGAGTCAGGGGCCCAGAGAGAGGCAGGGACTTGCCCCCAGTCACACAGCACAGCCTGGGCCAGATCAAGATTCCTGAGGCACCAGGAGTCAGGAGGCCTGGAGCCTGTCCACCTGGTCTGATGAGCCGGATAGAGCACACACCCCCGAGTCCGCTTCCACATCTATAAAGTGGGCACCAGGTCCCCGCCTGGCCATCTGATGGGGAAGAAGGAAGGTGAGCCGTGCTCCCCTGAGATGCAGAGGGGCAGCGCTGGCGGCACAGGGCTCACAGCCCACAAACACTCATTTTCTAAGGGGGAAAACAGAGCCCCTGACGAGGGGAGACTTGCCCTGGTCGCCCAGCAGGCCGGACACAGCCCCTCGGCCAGATCCGGCTCCAGCTCCTGCCCCCTGCTCTCTGGACAGCGGGAAGAGACCAGTGCTCCCTCCCTCCACCCGGGCGGTGACCAGGGTTGTGACGATTAGGCCAGAGAAACCCATGTTTGGATGAAGAAAGGCAGAGACTGTTGACAAGAACCACCTCTGCGTCCTGCTCCTCCTCCTGGGGAACTCCAGGAAAGAGAGCACTCTGAAAAAAATATATAAACCTTTGCTGTTAAAGCAAAACCAATTTACAGCCCTGAGCCCCAGGGGGCTGGAACAGAGGAATGGAGAGCGAGAGGGGAAAAGTCCCCAGAGAAGTCCAGGCAGGCAGTTTTTGTTGAGGTGGCAGGTGAACAGGCCGTCCGGATGACCCCTCGGATAAAAGGGTGACGTGGCGTCAGAGGCTGTGACAATGGGGACCTCCTGGTGAGATGGCCTCCCACCTCCCCATCCCTGCGGGGCCAGCTTGGACTGAGGGGGCGGACAGGGGTGTAGGAGGGCGCACCAGGCCACCAAGCAGGAAGGGGCGCCTGGGTGGCAGACAGCATTTCTGTCCTTGGCTGCGCCACGCAGTCTGAGTGCCAGAGTCCAGGACCTGGGCTCCCGTCCGGCTGGCTGCGGGCTCCTAGGGGCCCCTGGGCCAGTCCCACCCATCTGGGGGCCTCAGTTCCCGCCCCTACAGGCAGCGAGCTTGTCCTGGAGGCGGCTGAGGCGCCAAGCTCGCCAGAGGACCTTCCATCTGCAGCTCCTGGGCTGGGTGTCTGGGGACCGCATTTGTATGCAGGTGCACACACAGGTGCGCGCTGGCTCAGAGCGCCGCCGGTGCAGGCAGCGCTCACGTGTACAAGCAGACAGATGCGCAGGCAGGCGTGTGTGCACACATATGCCTGTGTACACAGGACGTGTGCCCGCGCAGCTGGCTACAGGAGCTCTCTAGAGTGGACACAGGCATGCTGGTGTGTGCAGGGGCAGGAGGGATGAGCGTGGGGGCAGATCAGGAACGAGTAACACCCACCTATGGGTCAACATGTTTAAGCACGTGCATTCCACATGTATGTGTATGTATATGTACACGTGTGCAACTTTAGCCTCCTCAGATCTGAGTTGCTCAAACCAGCACCCCCGCGGGCGGGCCCGGGTGTGGGGCAAGCTGAGCGGGCTGGAGGCCCCAGGCTGGAGCCTCGGGAAATCCCAGGCCACATTGAGGGGATACAAAAAGGCTGAGGTGAGGGAGGGGAGTGGGAGAAGGGGCCCAGGCTAGTCCTGCCCCATCTTCCCTTCCCCAACAGTCCAGGGTGGGCAGAGGCCCTGCCACGCCCCACCCCAGCCTCTCTGAGCTCTGCCCTCCTCAGCCCTCAAGCTGCCCGAGCCCCGGCCGTCTCCCACTCCTGCTCCAGGAGTACCGGGGCTGGCTGCCCTGCCCCTGACTCAGACAGAGGGGAGGAGGCTCCCACCCCCGGCCCCTTCCCTGGGCTGCCTGCTCATGCCCCACCGAGGCCTGAGGCAGCGAGGGAGGGGTACCGCAAGCACTTGGTCCCCTGCCCGCTGAGCACACACTCAAGGCAGCGGGGTGGGGGCGGGGGGGGCAGGAGTGGGCACTGCAGTTCTCTCGGGCCTGGGGCCGAGGGTCCCCAGGGTCAGGGCCGTCCCCTGCTCCCGCGACAATGATGCCCCAGCACACACACTAGTGGGAGGAGTAGGGCCCTACCCCCACACCTCTGGGCGGGTGGGGAGAGAAAAGGAGGAGGTGAGGGAGCCCGCAGGGAGGAGGCGAGCACTGAGAAGGACGACAAAGCAGAAGTAAGGAGCTGGCCAAGCAGGGAGAGACAGAGGGTTAGAGAGAACAGGGAGAGCACGTCTGAGATGGAGGAACCGATCGCGGGAAGCACAGCGAGATGACAGATGGGGGGGACACGGCGCCTGCTGCCGGCCCTGCCCACCCACCCCAGGGCCAGGGAGATGACAGCAAACGCAGCCTGTGACCAGCCCAGGGGGAGGGGAAGGGGCAGGACCAGGACGCAGCCCTGGGAGGCAGGGGCCTTTTCTACACGGTGGCCATGCAGGGGCGGCCCGGGTGGCGCTGTGTCCAGCAAAGAGGTATGCTCCTGGCTGGCCTGGCCTGAGGGACCCTCCCGTCCTCTCCCCACCCCCACTGTACCTGCCCCTGCTCACACAGGTGTGGCCCGAATGAGTGACCTCCGGCCAGAGCAGGGGACAGGCCCAGGATGCGCACCAGCACCTGTCCAAGGCCCCTCTCTCCTTCCACCACAGAGAGAAGGGACACAGCAAAGTTGGGGGGCAGCGTGCTATCAAGGAGGCTTGGGGAGGTCCCCCAGTCCAGCCGGCTGCATGTACACGATGTCCCCCCTCGTGGGGACACGCTTGGAAGGAGAGGAGGGAGGGGAGTCAGCGACACCTGACAGATCTGAGGGGCAGAGCCGAGGTGGGGTCTCAGTCCGGAGCCGGCACAGCCACAGAATGTCTGAGTGACCCTGGGCCACTGCCACCCCCTCTCCATGCCTCAGCACACTCCCCCCACAGAAGTCCCGGTTGACCCAGTTGGTTTCTGTGCCCTCCTCCTCCAGGTACAAGGTTCTGGGCCCCTGGACGGACTCAGAATCCTAGAGCTTCAGAGCTGGAAGGACAAGGAGCTCTTGCTCAGCCCTTCTCAGAGGGGAAACTGAGGCCAGGACTGGGGAAGGGAGTGTTCGGGGGGTGGTGGGTCAGGCTTGGGACCTGGGGTAATCCTGATCTGCCAACCTCGACTGCCCTGACAGGGCCCCCTCCTCAGCCTCCAGCTCCCGGCTGGGTGAGAGACAGGCGAGCTGTGCCTGAGTGCCCTGCTGAGGGGGACGAGGCGGGGAACAGGGGAGCGGGCATTGGCAGGGAAGACACGGGGCTGGCCAGCTTGGAGACCCCGGGTGGGTTGCAGGCCCTCCCTGAATCTCACTTTCTCCACCTGCCTGGCAAGGTGAGTGCCACCCATGGCTCCCACGAAACCCCAGGACCTGGTGGACACAGACACGCTCTGCCCAGGGCAAGAGGCCCGGCGAGTGCAACCTTGGGCTCCTGTCCCAGCAGGGACGTTGTGGGGACATCGGTGGGGTCGGGGAGCAGGTAGGGGAGGTGCAGTCGTGTCCTGGCCTCCCAGGAGCGGGGACGTGAGGCTCAGCGGGAAATCTCATTTACGGCAGCTGACAAGCGCTGGCACGGCTCCCCCTGCGCCAGGCTGGCCAAGGCTCCCCGAGGTGCCACTGTCACTGTCCTTGTCAGTGCCATTACCCAGGGTTAGGAGGACCGAGGACTCCTAGGGCCCAGCCCAAACTCACGGGGCGGGCTGCCACCTCCCCTCTCTCTGCTGGAAGCACAGCACCAGGCCAGGGGCCCCAGTGGTGGGATACCACCACTCTGCCCTCTGTGACAAAGCCCGCCACCCTCTGGGGCCAACACTGGATCTTGTCGCTGCCTCTAGCTCACTGGGGCTCCTCATCTGCAAAATGGGTAATTATACCTTCAACACGGAACTACTGTCTGGTCGGTGAATGGTTTGGATTTCAGGTGCAGTGAGCCCCAGCTGCAGGGCAGAGAGAACGGAGCATGGATATTGGAGGCAAAGGGCCCTGGGATTGAATGCTGAGCTGTGTGACACAGGCACATTCATTAACCTCTCTGGGCTTCAGTCTCCTTGCCCATAGCTATCCCTTACCCAGTGGCTCGTTTGCATCTGACATTTTCTGTTCCTTGAACCCTAAATGAACTTTAGTGCATGACTGGCACTGTTACTTCATTTTACAGATCAGAAATCTGAGGCTCTCTCCTTCCCCAACTTCCTCTGAAGAGTGGGGCCCATGGCAGGGACTGGACATGCATGGAGTCTGGTGGGTTTCCTGCCTCTTGTGTAAGTACCACCCCACCCCCAATCAGGAAAGTGTGCAAGCGTGGACTGTCCACAAGCTGAGAGAGACTTCAATTCTGCCATCATTCAGGAAGTACTGATTCCAGACCAGCTATGCTGCTCAAACCCCCAAGCACACTCCCACCTCAGGGCCTTTGCACGTGCTGTTCTCTGCCTGGAATGCTCTTCTCCCACTAGCTGCACAACCCACTACCTCGCTTCACTCAGGTCTCTGTCCAGCTGCTCCCCCCCAGCCCCACCTTCCCTGACACCTAATCTGAGATAACTCACTGGTCACTCAACCCTGGCTTTGGTCCCTTCAGAGCACTCAACAATACCAGACATCATTTAGTTCTTTATTATCATCCCCGCCCCACCATGAAATCAAAGCAGACTTTATCTCATTGGCAAGTGTCACCTCCACGCCTGGAGGAGGTCAGGCATGTAGCAGACGCATGGAGCAGCATCAGAACGCGCCGTGTGGAATGAAAGCTCAGGGCCAGGGACGGGGGACGGAGGGAGATCTGGAGTCCCTGAGCCCAGTGAGGCAGGATGCGAAATGTCAGAGGGAGGGGCCCTGCTCATGGGGTGCTCACGGTGCACAGGAAATGTCTGAGCCTTCCTTTCAGCCTATGACTCCCCCTGTGCTTCCCATTTTCTAGATGAGGAAACTGAGGTTCAGAGACGTGCAGTGATTTGCCAAAAACCACACAGCCAGGTACCTGGGCCAGCCTGAGCTCTTAGAACTACCAGACTTTCCGCAATCCTGCAGAGGTGGCTTCTCCCAACTTGCATATCACCCGTGACAGAGATCTCAGCACCCGTCTGAGGCTACTTAGTCCCTTCTTGAGCAGCTCTGATTGTTAGAAATTTCTTTTCTCACAAAGCCAAACCTGGCTCCTTGTACCTCTGTTCACTGGTCCCAGCGCCGTCTGGAGCCCCTGAGAACAAGGCCAGTAGCCCCCCTCAAAGGCCTCTCCGATATGGGCTCATCTGTTCTCCTGCTCCCCTGCAATCCGCTTATCCAGGCTCAGCAGCCTCACAGCCTCTCCCGCTCTTCCTACGCGGTGTCAGGTCCCCCACCCTCCAGGCCAGCTGCCCCGGGTCGTGATGCTGTCAAGGTCCCTCCCAAAATGCGTCACCTGGAGCAGAGCATCAGTGCCAACGTGGTCTGAGCAGTGACTGGCACCCGGGGCCTCCGCCTCCGCTGGTTTGGCACCACGTTCCCGCAAAGCAGGGTGAGCGTGTGCCAGCCTGTGTCCTCAGCTTGTCCTAGATGTCAACCAAACCCCAGGGCCCCTCATACATCCAGCCAGGCACCCCCGATGCCCTCAGAACGTCCGCGGGCGGCCCTGGGCAGTATCCGTCTGCATTTCACCCGAGGTGCTGGGTTTCCATCCACCCCCATTCAGTCACGTCTTGTTAGTCTCAGCCCTTGCGCCAGCTGCTCCACATCTCGGGGGAGCTGGCTTCTGCCCCTTGATACCTCAGGACCTGCTCCCGGCTCTGTGCCAACTGCGATGGGCAAGCAGCATATCTGTGTCAAGGGGAAACAGGGACCAGGCCCGCAGCTGCAACCAGCTGCACACTCAGCAACGTGCCTTACACACCTGCACGTATTTACTGCACACCTACCCTGTGCCCAGCACTGTCGCAGACAGGTCCGCCCTGCCTTCACGGAACTTCCAACTTACCTCAAAGAGCCTAACAAGACCACCACGTCAGCAGCAATGGCTGACAGTTAAGGGGCTCAGCTGGGTTTGCGAGGCCTCAGTGTACTGGGCACTCATCTTCAAGCCCAGCAACCTCAGCCAGAGAAGGGGCTCGGCCAGTCTGCAGTGTCACAGGCTGTCATGACATGGTGATGGCTGGCTCCCCTGTGACCTTGGGCAGGTCAGCGCCTTCCCCTCTGGGCCTCAGTTTCCTCATCTGTTCGGGGGAGAACAGCTGTGCACACGTGTCTCTGGTTTCCTGGGCCACCCCAAAGCCCCCTGTGAACTGCCCCCTGTGTCATCCCCCACAAACTCCACTGGTCCTCAGGCCTCCCTGACTCCCAGGTGTCGCATCTGTCAGGGGCGCCTGTGCCCTGTCCACACCTGGGTGGAAGGAGGTCCAGGAGGATGGAAGCGTTTTACCAAGAGGCCTTGGCCTTGCCAGACCACCCAGCAAGCTGACAGGAGGGGCCCTGACCCTGGTTCTGGAGGCAGCTCTTCACAGATGGCCCAGCTCACACAGCCCACTCCCCACGCACCCCTCCCCAGCCCCCGGAGCCCAGGACCCACCCCACCCCCCGCCAGGCCCTGGGGGAGCATGTGACCCTCCTGTCCACAGCCAAGGATGACCCGTATTCAGAGTCCATCTCCTAGTCCCACCCCAGGGGTCATCTCTGACTTTCCCAGAATCCTCCAGGCTCTTCAGGGGACTGCCTCCCCCAGCTGAGTCATGCCCTACCCACCTGACCCCTGACCCCTGACCTGACCCCTGAGCCCCCACCTTGTCCCTGCCTCCTCATCTGACTCCTAACTCCCACTTGATCCCTGACCTCCCGCCTGACTCTTGTCCCCTGTCTCCCTACCTGGCCCCTCACCCTCCATGTGGCCCCTGACCGCCAACCTGTCCCCTGCCTCCCCACCTGACCCCTCATTCCCCACCTGGCCCCTGACCTCCCACCTGACTCCTGTCCCCTGCCTCCCCGACCTGGCCCCTGACCCCCCACCTCACCCCTGACCTCCCACCTGACCCCTGACCCCCCCACCTGGCCCCTGCTGGCCTCTTGGCCTTGGCTCCAGCAAACCCCAGGCCCCGCTCACCTGCAGCCCCGGGCACTACTCACCAGTCTCCACTGGACCCGCTCTTGCACCAGTGCCTGCGCACGTGCGGCCGCCTCTGCCTGCATGGCCTCCATTCATTCATTCAATAAACATTTATGGAGCACCTACTATGTACCAGGCGCCGGCTAGGCCTGCCCTCCCGGCTCTGCCTCCTCCAGGGCCCGAGGGGGTGACCGCTTCCCTGCCTTCCAACATCCTCGGGGCTGTCCCAAGGCGGGGCAGCGCATCAGGGGCCCGCCAGGAGAGAACCGCCCACTGGGATGGGCGGCCTGGGCGAGACGACGACAGAGTCGTGGAGCTTACAGCCCGGGCCTGAGCGCCCTTCCTGATAACTCGTCTACTCCTCGGCACGACCTCTCGAGCCATCCTATGATCATTCCCACTTTACAGAGGAGGAAACTGAGGTCTCGCGACTGCTCACAGTGGCTTTGACCCGCCACAGCACCAGGCTCTGGGTCAAGAGATGCTGTGGGGTCCTGTTTCATCTGGACAGCGGTTTAATAAAATTTTTTTAATTAGTTGCCAATATTGAAAACTTGGGAAAGTTTATTTTCAGAAACCTCATCTCTGGAATCCTCTGGAGAACCTGGAACCCCCGGCTGCCCAGGTCTGCAGCCCTGCAGGGTCAGAGCAGGGGGCCCGGGCCTGGGGGACCTCTCTGGCTGGGGTTGCCTTCTGAGCCCTGAGCACTGGAGTCTGCAAGGCGGCGGCAGAGGGAACGCCAGAGTGGGGACAATTGGAACCCCAGCCTGGGTGACGGAGCCCATGAGCCCCCGGGTCTAGGACCCACAGGTGCCACAGACCCCCACCTCCGTCTGACCCCGGTCCTGCCTGGTCCTGTGGCCCCAGGGTTTTTCAGCTCGAGGACACTCTAACAGCATGGGTCTGTCATTTGGGGGGTTCTCTGATCATGAGTCTGGGGCTCAAGAGTTCCATACGCATCTATAACTCCTTGGTCCTAAAACTCTACTGGGTCTCGGTCTCTCTGGGCCACCAATCTACAGGACTTTAAGCGGCCCTGACCGGCCCACAACCCCTCCTGGGCTCTGAGCAGGCCCACTTGGGGGGGCACCCCAAACCAGGGGAGCACCCCTACGACCCCCTCAACCCGCCTGTCCCCTGTGGGGCCCCGGCTCTCCAATGGCTGCTGGGTCAAGTCTGGGTCTCCTGTGGGGGCTGGAGGGTCGCCTCCTCCCAAACACAACTCTGCCAGCCAGCCTGCGCTGAGGTCCCAGGCAAGGCGAGGTGGACGCCAGGAGGCCTGAGGCCTCGGCTGCTAAGGCCACGCCCTGGGGAGAGCTCTTAGGCCCCGAGGGCTCTGGGGATCCAGGGCTCTGGGATGGCCCCTCGCCCCACCACCCCCGCCAACAGACTGCAGGTTCCCTGTACTCTGCTCACCTGGGACTCCTGCCTGCCCTCCCCCGCCTCACCCAGACCCCAGCAGCCAGGGCCCCGCTGAGGAGCCCTCCTAGGACAGCAGGCCCGAACCGAGCCGTCGCACAGGGTCCCCTCCCGGCCCTGGGACTGGCTCCTCTAGAGCAGGTGCTGGGGCCCGCGGGGGCCTGCAGCTGCGGCATCAGAGAACAAGGAGGCTCTGTCTGCGCTGCGGGAGCCCCGGAAACACCCGGGGGAGGACCACCCCAGGACTGCCCGCTGCTCAGAAACCGCGGTCTGGGACGCGTGGCCATCAGGTCGGTGTGGCCAACCCCAGAGACCAGCCCTCCCTCACACTCTCCCGGAGGAGCGGGCCACCTTCCGCTCAAACCCCGGCTCTGCCGCTCTCTGACAGTGGGGCCCTGGCAGGCTGCCACTTCCCTCTGGGCCTCAGTCCCCTCTTCTGTGAAATGGCACGCCCTCAGAGGGGGCACCGTGAACAGCCACAAAGCAGGGCCTGGCACACAGGAGGTGCTCAATAAAGCGAGCTGCTGCCAGCTGGTTATCAGGCCCAGCTCACGGGCGAGGCGGTCCTGGGCACAGCAGGTCCTCATGCCCACTGCCGCAGCAGCCCCAGCGAGGAAGGCATGAGGCCTGGCCCCCGACGGGGTCTTCCTTTCCATCTCGAGGGGCAACACACCCCTCTCTGCCTGGCCCTGGCCCTGCCCCCTCTCATAGGTCCAGACCCCTAAAAGGTCTGCTCCCACCCCCGCCTTCAGCCTGTTCCCAGCCTCGGTTTCTCTCCCATTGCCAAAGCACAATGGCTGTTATAATTAACGGATTATCTCAGTGCGACAGCTGTGGTCCTTTGAAAATTGGGTTGAATAACAAGATCCTGGCGTATGGTAATTTCTTTTCATCTCCTGCTCCCTCTTTCTCTCTCCCTCACTTCGGCCTTGTTATGCATGCAGATGTTTCTCCCCCTCCCCCCTTCCCAAGCACCTTTCTCCTGATGAGGACAGCAAGGCTCTGCTTCCCGCGAGAGACAGGTGGGACTGACCCTCCTGGGCCCTCCTGGGCGCCTAGCACTGGGCAAACGGCCTGGCATGTGTGACTTCTGTCACCTCCCGGGAGGCAGACATAAGTCCCTGCACCTCGGTTTCCCTCCTGTCCCCCAGGCCGCTCCCGCTCGGGCTTCCCCGAGGGCCTGGTCCCGGCCCTCTGTTCTTCCCAAACCTGCTCCCCAGCCCCCCAACATCTTAGCCCTTCCCCAGGCTTGTTAGCAGCCTGGTGCCCAAACCACGGTGTCCCAGCTGCCTCCTGGACCCCTCCCTGGCACCTGAAACTCCACATCCACCACTGGACTCACCCCCCACCGCCCACCCACCCCCCACCTCCGCTTCTCTCCCTGTTCCCTGAGCCCGCGAGAGGCAGCCACAGCTGCCCAGCTCCTCCACACCTGGAAGGCCTCGTGCGCACCCGCCCACGGCTCCTGCTCTCCTTCCCCGCCTCCTCGTCCGAAGCAAGTTTCTCCATCAGCATCCTCACTGGTCTCTCTGCCTCCAGTCTCAGCCCCTTCAGTCCATCCTCCACCCAGCAGAGGATGAGCTTCTAAAACGTACATCTGAGCGGGACGCTCCCCTGCTCAGAGGCCCTCATTGGCTCCCTACTGTTCTGGGAAAATTCCAACAACAGACATCTGAAGCCCGGCCCAGGGGGTCCTGTGGAGCTGGTTCCTGCTAGCCTCTCCTACCCTCCTGCCTCCCCCCACCAGTTAAAACGGTCTGGCTGGGGTCCCTCCTGTGGGTTCCCACAGTCCCCTGGGCTCCTTCCACCACAGCCAGAGTCACACCTGCTGCTTTTGCTCCCGGACTGAGGTCTCCGAGGAAGGGCCCAAACCCTCCTCAGGAGCCCACACCAGGCACCCAGATGCTCACTGAGTACCTGTAACGCCTGAGCGGAAGAGGCCTGCTCTCTCCCTTTTATAGATGAGGAAACTGAGGCTCAGAGTGGTTAACGACTTGCTCCAGATCACACCATTTGTGCAAGACAAAACCAGGATTTGAACCCAGGCCTGAGATTCCAACGTCATTTTTTCCAGTCCCTGGGGAGGGCTGTGGGGTCAACTTCTGCACAGATCTCAGGAACCAGAACCCCCCTCCAGCCTCAGCCGGATGATGAGGAGATGGGGCTCCCGGTCCAGGGCGTCACTGCTCGACCATGGACCAGCCACAGGGCTCCAGGGCCTCAGTCTGCTCATCTGTAAAGTGGGAAGGGCGCCGCTTCACCCCGTCTCACAGGGCGGCCACGGGGCAGAAACTCGGGTCTCGGAGAAAGCCCGCCCTGCTAACAACACCTGCAGGGCTTCCTGCCCTCACCTCCAACCCCACCATGTCGCCCCCGGCAGGCAGTCCTCAGAGCTGGGGGGTTCCTGGGATGGGAGATGCCTCACAGGACAGACACCCCGCTCAGTGAGAGCTGGTGGGAGAAGGAGGGGCTGGGGGCCAGATCATGACCTTGGGCCTCGATGTCCTCACCTGTGAAGTGGGCCCCTGAATGCCCACTTTATGGCGTTGCCATGGGGACAGGTGTGTGAAGGTCCGAGCACGTGCAGGCATCACCAGGGCCCCGAGGTTCTACGGGAACGTGATCCTGGAGCGCACCCCAGGGAGAGAGGGAGGAGAAGGGGGCAGGACCAAGCTGGGCCATCTGTTCCTGACTCTCCACCCTCCACACCTGCAGAATAGAGCTCGCAGCCTGACATTAGCCCTTGGGCCCTCTCCCTTTCTAAGCTCATACCCCACAACATCCCTTCACGACCTATGGAGCTGTGGGGATGCCCATCTGCACGTCCTCTGGGCCTTTGCTTATGCTGTTCCTGAGCTGGGGTGCCATTCCCACCTTCCCCGCCCCCTGCGGCCCAGACCTCATAGCCCCTGCTCTGCCCCCATCCTATCCCGATTCTATCCCCATGGAATCCTGGAAGGAGCCTAGAGGCTGTCTCACCCCACTTCACCTCCCCCCATTTTACAGATGGGGAAACTGAGGCACAGACACGGGACAGCAGCTCTCCGGGGATGCACTGGAACCCAGGCTCTCTGACGCTTCCAGCCCTGCAGGCGGCTTTTCTCCTGACTCTGAGCTGTTGTCAGCCCCTGCTTGTCTTCTCTGCACCCCAGCCCTGAGCTGCTGCGGACGGGACCCCCCTCTTCCTCTCTGCTCCCACCCCAGTGCCCAGCCTAGGCCTGGCGCATAGTAGGCACTCAGTAAATGTCTGTTGAATTGAATAGCGCTCAGGGCGGCCAGTCGTCTCTGCTCTGTAAGAGAAGCAAAGAGTTAGTGGAGCTGCTCCCGTGGCGACAGGAGCTGCGGGGCAAGGAGTCCACCTGCCCCAAGGACCCCACGGGCCCTGGGAAGGAGCTGGGGCCGGGGAGCAGGAACGTCGGACTTCACGAGTCCGAATTCCGCCCCAACAGGCAGCATGGCCCTGGCAAGTCACGCCGCCCCTGGGGCCTTGGTGGCCTCATCTGTCCAATGGGACGACACTCCAGTCCTGGGGGCTCTGAGGACTGCTTGTGATGAGCACGTGAGGAGCGTAAACGGTAACTCTGGCTCACAAGCACTGGGCACTCAGTGCCCGACACACAAAGCTGGGAGGGAACTGCGCCCACTCTACAGATGGGGAGACTGAGGCTCGGAGAGGGGGCGTTTGCCTGATGCCCAGCACCCGGGCTGGACCCCAGGCTGTACACACAGTGTCCCTGCAGAGCTGGAGGGAGGTGAGGCATGACGATAACCCAGACAAAGACACTTCCACTCCCCCAGGCAGCCGAGCCCAGGTCCAGGCTGCCGGCGGCTCCCCAGGCCAAGGGCCCAGCAGGAGCCCCGGGCTGTGAAGAGGAAGGTGAGAAGCACGCTCTCCCCTCCCTGTGGGGTGAGCTCTGGTCCACAGCCCTCAGAAGGTTCAAAGCATCCTCAGATCCAAGACAGCAAAGGCCTGGGCAGGCCCCATGTGAGACAGCTCAGCCCTGCCCCACAGCCTCTCCCTTCAGGCCTCAGTTTCCTCATCTGTCAACTGCAGGCTACCCCATGGCCATGACGGCTCAGGTTCCTACGAACAACCTGCAGTTCTATGACCCACCGTCGGGTGGGGAGGCCAGGGGCCCAGGCCAGAGACCTGGGAGGAAGAGAGAAGGAGGCAAGGCAGGCTCGCCCGGGGGCCCCCGGGACAGCCAGGGCAGGGGCTCGGCTGTGCCTCTGGCCCCGGCCTGGAAGGGGCCTAGATGCCAGCCATCACTCGTTCACTCCCTCGCTCACTCCAACAGCCTTTCTTTGAGGCTCTCCTGCTGGCAGCTGAGGACTCACGGCCAAGGGACGCAGCCTGGGGCGGGAGGTCTGGCGGGAAAGACAGCAGACAAGCCCGCACCTCTCCCCTGGCCCGCCCACATCCGGCGCGGCCGTCCTCTGGCTCCCGTGCCCAAGCCAGCTTGCACCACGGGACACCTGCCTTCTGCCTGGACAGGACCTCATCAAGGACAGGGACAGGGACAGGGAGAAGGGTCTCCCTCACCCTGTAAACCCAGGGCCCAGCACAGCACCCAGGGGCAGTCCATAAACGTCGGTGAAAGGGCTGCAGGATGAAGGAGGCGCCACGGGAGCACAGAAAGAGGTCCCTTGCGCAGGGCCGAGAGGCGGGCCCTGGGGGTCGGGGGAGCTCACCGCCCAGCACCGGCTGTGCACCAGGCCTGCACACTACAGCACAATAGCCACGTTATTATGCCCACTTGAAAGATGAGGAAACTGAGGCTGAAAGAGACCGAGAGATGTGGCCCAGCTCCCGCAGGCCCCGCATGCAAGACGGGCTGACGCACGAGACCTCCCGCACAGGAGCGATGTCTGCAGCCTGGGGCTCCCCAAAGGCCGAGCACCAGCGAGAGGTCAGTGTCCCATCTTCTCATGAAGGCCTCAAAACAGGCTGAGGGGCAGACAGACCCCACCCGACAGGCAGGGAAACTGAGGCTCTAAGAGGCAATGCGGGATCCCCCAACCCCAGGCCCAACGAACACGCTGCAGGCCCTTCCCGTCAGTGCCTCGGTGGGACCCTGCTGCTCGCTGGCAGGGAGTCCCACCTGCACCCACTCTGAGATCCACGGGCAAGCGGTGTAGACCTGAGCTCAGGCCTGCCTCTGCCCTGCTGGCTGGGTGACCTGGGCAGTGACCAGCCCTCTCTGAGCCTCAGCGTCCCCAACACCCATCTCCTGGGTCCCTTGCAGCTGCTGCAAGGAGCAAAGGGGTAGACCAATGAGAGTCCAGCCTGTACAACTGTCAAGTGCTGTCCACATTCAAGGGGAATGAAGGGGAAAGTTACTGCTCACTTTCCTTGGCCTTCCTCAACCACTGCTGCGCTCTCCTTTCTAAAAAGGCTCTCACAGTTTTTTTCGGAGGCTCCCACTGTGCCTGCCCCTGTGTTAAGGGCTATTCACAGATTTCATCCTCAGGATTCTAGGAACTTGGCACTATTTTTATGCTCATTCTGCAGATGATGAAATTGAGGCTCAGAGAGGTGAAGTTACTTGCTCAAGATCACACAGCAAGAAATGAGAGCGCTTAGCCACGACGCTATCTATCTGCCCCTGAGTGTTTGCGTATCAGCCCTCTGTGGCCGCGAGAGTCCTCTGGTTCGTTAACGCCCAGCGCCCCCTGGTTTATCTGACTTCCAAAATGTATGCAATATTCATATGCCCAGCAGCAGCAGCGCACGCACCCCTCTCCGAAGGCTTCAGGAGCCCCATTAATCACTCAGACACACCTGCATATTCATTAACTTCCGAAGTAATACAGGGCCCCTTATTACTTCGGGCCTGCTGCCTGCATTAAAGACACTTCAACTTCATTCATTATTAAACGCCCCTGATAAAAGATCACATCCCTCCTTCACAGAGGGGGGCGGTACCCAGGCCGCCAAGCCAGCAGATCTGCTCCCAGCACCAGCTGCTGTGTGACCTTGAGCCAGGCCCTCACCCTCTCTGGGCCTCCTGGTAAAATCAGGCAAAGGACAGTCTCTAAGCATGCCCTGGGCTCCATCAAAGTCGACCCCGTCCCATCCTTCTGCAGACTCCATTGTCTCTTCCCTGCTCTTACGAGTCTCTCCTGGACTCACGTGACCCTCTGTTCTCCATGAGACAGCTGCCCGTCCTCTCTGCGGTTTCCTTGACCCTCCGCCACCACCAGCCTCCACTCGCGCCTGGGCCTGGGCTTTGCGGCCAGTGGGTCCCGGGTCCTGGCACCGGCCCCTCATCTCGAGGGCAGCATCCACCCCTGAGTTAAGCTGGCTCGGCAGACCGCCACGTGTCCCAAATCAGAGAAGCCAACGCCCCACAGCCAGCAAGGGTGGACTTCAGCTGCCACACAACAACAGCGGTGACAATGACAAAGATAATAGTGGCACCCAGCACTGCCTGAGCACGAACCACGCCCCAAGCCTGTGCTAAGTCGTGTAGTGCCCCATTCTTCTTAGAAAACCTCCACGTTACAGATGGGGAAACCGAGGCCAGTGAGGTCCGGGCCACCCCCCAGGAGATGCTGGCACTGTCTGTAACAGGGTCTCTCCCGTTTGGGGTCCTGAGCTTCTCACCATCACACACGCCATCACACGCGCCACCCCGAGGTGGGACACGCGGCCTCCATCTTGCCCCAGCTCCGTCCCCCCCTGCCCAGCTCCTCGGTATGCGGATCCTGCTTCATGGAGCTGCGGACGACACAGAATGGAGTCCCGTGCCGGGGCAGACGCCCTCATCAATCTCCATTACGCCCGCGCTGAGCAGAGCCCGTGATGAAGCAGAGGAAGCCACCGCCAGCGACGCCTCTGATGGCTCTACCCGGCCTTCCACCTCCGCCCCACGCGCCTCTGTGCAGGTTGAGCCACCGCCTCCTACAAACGCAGGCCTGAGGCTTCCTCCCCAAGCCGCTGGCTGTGTGACTGTGGGCCCATCACCAAACCTCTCTGTGCCTCCGTCCCGTCCTCTGAATCACACCTGACTCCGCCTGCCCCCTCGTCCCTCATCTCCAATCCAGCCGGAGGCCTGTCCAGGCCACACGCCTGTGTGCGTCCAAGCCACCGATGGCTCCTGACTGGACGGCAGCAACTGCCTGCCAGCGTCTCCCGGCCTCCCCTGGTTCCTCCTGCCCTGTGCTCAGCAGCCAGCCTCTCAAAATGCCGTCTACCGTGGACCCAAGGAGGGCCCCTCCCCCAAAGCCTTTCCAGAAGCTTCCCAGGCTCCCAGGCTGAAGCCAAAAGTCGTCCTGAAGGTCAAGGCCCCACGAGGCCTGCCCGGCTCCCCATCGAGACCCCCCTCCTGCAGCGCCCCCCTCTCCCGCGGTGGCTCCCTGCTCTCATCTGATCCTGTCGTGGCAGCTGTCCCTTCGGCACCATCGGGGCAGCCCGGCCAGCAGTGCGCTCTTGGCTGCGCTCGGCCCCCCCGCACCGTCAGCAGCAGCCCTGTGGCCAGAACGAAGACCTCTGTCAGGTCAGGACAGCAAACCCGCGGGGCTGTGGCCACTGCCAACAGGGAAGCTGGCGGACCACAACGAGGACCTCGCCATGTGTCGTCCGCGTGCAGACACAGCCCCCCTTAACAGGACGACAAAGGACAGGGCGTCAGACCCACTCCTCAAATGAGGACGCTGAGGCTCAGAAAGACAGCGTGGCGTTGAAGGTCACCACTGGTACAGAGTGGTGGGACCCCAGCCGTGTTGTCTGCGCCCGAGCACGGAGTGCCAACGCTCACGACACGCCAGACCCTGACGAGCGTGTGACATGAACTGACTCAGTGCCCCCTCCCCAGGGCCCAGTGAGGCGAACACTGTTACCACACCCATCTGATAGACAGATGAGGACCCGAGGCCCAGGGTGATGCAGCCAGTTGCCTGAGGGCACACAGCTAAGAAGTGGGAGAGCCTGAGACTCACCCAGTTGCAGCCCTGGAGCGTCCGGCCCTCCAGCTCTGCTCCCATCTCCTTCCCAGCCCTGGCTGCCAGGATGCTCCAGGAGGGGCGACCCCTTGCTGGCTCCCTCATCATCCCAGCTCTGCGGCAGCAAGGACTTGAGGCAGGCCCTCCCGGCTCTGGGCCCTGGCGTCCCCATCCGCAAGGGGGTGGACGAGACAACCCGTCAGCGGTGGCACATCATCCACACGCCTGTGGGCCTACTACGCACCAGGCCCTGAGCTGGCAAAACTGGTCTCTGGCCTGCAGGGGACCCCCAAGGGGTGGGGGAGCTGGCTCGGGAAGGGGCAGGGAGCCCGCTCAGGGTTCGGGGACACGCAGGGTGCCAGCCCCTGACGGCTGCCACCAAGAGCACCCCAAAGCCAAGAGGGCAGAGGAGAGGCCCAGGCTGCGGCTGACCCCCGGATGCCGGAGCTGAGATTCCCGTGAGGGCTCCGCGCCTCTGAAGACCTGCCACCCCCCGAGGGGCTGGGGATCCCCGGAGGCTGCACCCTGCCAAGCAGACCCCCCATAGCCAACAAGCCCCCACTGTGTGCCCGGCCGGGGTTCCCGGCACAGAGTAGGAAAGGCCAGATGAGCGAGGAATTCGAGGAGCAGCAGGAGACCCCGGCACAAGCGCTGGACACACTGGATTCTAAGGAAACCCTCCTGGAAATCATTTTGTAAAATATATAACCAGCCTCAAATTTCCTTTACAGAAAAATCTGAATTTTACAGATGAGGTTGCTCAAAGTGAGGGAACCCTCCTGGCTTTCCAGGGGCTTCCTCATCGCTGAGGGTGGGCACCACGGCCCGGTCCCCTCTGTCCCAGCCCCCCAACACGGGAGCTCAGCAAATTCTGGCCAACCCAACTCCGCCAGCGAGCTCATTTCCAGCCACGGCTTCCAAGCCACCGTGCCAGGACCCCCCTGCACCCTCAGACCCTCACGGTTAGTTTAGAGAAAGTCAGGGCTGGCAGCTCCCTTAGCACATCCGGTCCCTGTCACATAACAGGTGAGGAAACCGAGGCCAGAGAGGGCAAGAGCCTTGCCCAAGGCCTCACAGCCACGGTCCAGTTCCTTCCAGGCAGCCCCTTCCTGCCCCAGCCCCTCAGATGCTGCTGCTCCCCGGGCTCTGTCCTGGACCTGCCAGCAGCTGCCCCTTCCGGGTGGCCTCCTGCCCGCCCGCGGCTGCCCAGATCCTGGCCTTTGCCTGCTGGCCTGACGCCTCCACAGACGCCCTCGACGCCCCAGGCTCCGCTGGTCCAGGTCATCTTCCCCCCAAGCCCCCTCGTGCCCACACATCTCCTCTTGGTCAAGGTCACACCACGCGCCAGCTTGCTCAGGCCACGGATGCCAGCTTCATCCTCAACTCCTCCCCTTCCCGCCGGAAGACAGCGATGAGACCAACCACCAAGCCTGCCACACTGTCCTCAAAACGTCTCCTGTGTCCGTCCTCTGCTCCCCATCTCACCGGGACAGGCCCCGCCACCACCACCCCACCCCCACCCCCCCCACCGCCTGGCTGCCTGCCGCGGCCTCCGTCTCCTGCAGGCCCTCCACAGGCGGCCAGAAGCAGCCTTCCAGAGGGCAGCTCGGAGCTGCCTCTCCCGCTCCCCGCAGCCCCAGGACAGAGGCCGAGCTCCTACTGGCGTCCGAAGCTCCCGTGAGGTGGGCCTCTCCTTCCCCACCTCCAGCCCCAGCCACATGGCCCTCCCCACGTTCCCTACCCTCCAGCAGCACAAGCCCCTCCCTCTCCCCACCACTGACCACCAACACTGTGAACCGCTACACTTCAGCTCAGCTCGGGCTTCACCTCCTCCAGGAAGCCTGCCTTGAACCCTAGGTCTGGCTTCACCACCCCACAGCGCCCCGTGCCCACCAGCTCCAAGTGGCATCCCCCTAAACAGGCACCATCCCCCTCCTGATGCCAAGACAGCATCCCGTGCCCTCTGGGCCCCCAGGGCCAGCAGGAGGCCTGGCACAGAGGAGATGCCTGGGGTGTGGGGATGGAAAAAGCAAAAGAGCCACACAGCCCCCAGGCATAGAATTCCCAGCTGGCCTCTGTCCCCACCTCCCCACATGCTGAGTGGACTCATTATTACCACTGGTGAAAACATGGCCTCCCAGCTCCTTATCATTATTAATGTGACCATTAGGGCCTCAACCAGTGCCATGGCTCCCACGCTGGCCTCAGACGGCGGGCGGCAGTGCAGTCAGCCAGATGTAGAGGAAGAGGGAAAGGGAGGGAAGATGGATAGCGCCCCTACGGGGAGCCCTGCCCGAGCCGGGGCCTGACAGCTGACCGGTAGGAGCCTCGGTGCCCCTTATCTGGGCACATGAGGCCCCTGCTTACAGATGAGGAGACCGAGGCTCCAAGGGCAAGCGGCTGACCTGGGGTCTCATGGCTGGTGGGGGCCAAGTCAGGGATCTGAACTGGACTCCTGCGCACTTCTCCTTGCACCAGACCCGGGGGCTTTCAAAGCAGAAGGAGGGAAACAAGTGCTTGCTGAGCATCTGGGCATTTTACAGGAGTCCTGGGAGGCCGCAGGCACGGAGGAAAGCGCACGACTGGGATTGAGACCCTTGCTCTGTACCCCTCCCAGCTGTGTGGCCTCAGGCAGGCCGAACAGCTTCTCTGAGCCGATTGCTCCTGTGTCCCTGAGGCTGCGCGGCTGCCCTACAGGCTGCTGTGAGTGTCACAGGAGGTGGTAATGACCACAGCCAATGACCCGGAGCACCTCCCAGCGGGGCTGGAGGCCAGTGATCTCACCTCTTCCTCACAAGGACCTCACAAGAGGTGGTCCCAACAAGTGTCCCCATTTTACAGACGACGAAATGGAGGCCGGGGTCAGAGGACTTACCCAAAGCTACGCAGCTGGAAGGGTGGAGCCCTCCGACACCCCTCCTATAATGAGGACACCGTCAGAACAAACCACTCCCACTGTGCACACACACGTGCACACGCCTGCACACGCATGCACACGTGCCCACCGCACGCCCGGCACAGGGCCTCCTCGGTCCCTCCCTTCCCTGGGCCCCTCCCTCGACCCCTCCTCTACCACCACCGGCCTCCCATCCCTCCAGCTCGGCCCCAGAGCAGCACCTCCGAGAACTCCCCTCCCCGCTCCTCAGCTCTCCCGGCTCTGGGCTCCGTCCTCCATCCCCCACACTCGTGTTTAAACGCCAGGCGAGCCCCCTGCCACGGGAGAACGCACAGTCCAGACTCCTCCTCCTGGGCTGGAGGGAGCTCCTGCTCTCTCCCTCCTCCCTAGACTCCTGGGTCCTCCGTCCCCACTCCCAGGCCCGAGCAGGCGACCCTCTCACCCTCTCTGAACCCATGGGTCTTTTCACACCTCTTGGCCTTTTCCCTTGAAACTCCCACGACCTGGTATGCCCTCCTGCCCTACCCCCCACCTCGCGAATGCTACTCCTCAGCAGAATGCCAAGCCGCCTCCTACAGGAAGCCCTCCAGCCCACCTGGGCATCAGTCACCCTAGCCTACCTTCCTCCTTGGCTGTGGGGTCCCTGACAGCACAGACCATACTCATTCACCCCCAGACTCCAGGGCCTTGCACAACACTTGGCCCACACCAGACGCTCCAGAACTGTCTGCTGAATACACACACTTCTTCCATCCCCTGCCTTCCCCGGGCTCCTGGAGGCAGAGGGAACAAGCTCATTAGCCAACAATGACCAACGACCACCGACCACGTGTATCTGCCCCCTCCCCCCGCCTCCACCAGCCTCCAGCCGCAGCCCTGAACTACGAGGCAGCCATCACCTGCCTCCCTGTCTGCTGACTCCCGTTGGGGGGAATAAAACCCACAGCCTCCCCTGCTCCATCTCTCCCCTTTCTCCTCCCTCCCCCAGCGCCCGGCTTCTCGGTGAATGAAAGAATGAAGGGCCTGCGGACACCTGCCTACAAGCCTGGCCTGCGCCACCAGCTGATGGAACCCTTACTAACCCTGGGGAGAGGGGCACAAGCAACACTGGCCCCAAGGCACGGATGAGGGCACCGAGGCGCTGAGGGGCCCAGACTGCCCAAGGCCCCGCCCCACCCCACCCCCCCCAGGGCCAAGCCCTCCGTGGCCCAGGCCCATCCAGAGATCCCTGGGAAACGGGCAAGGGCAGCAGGGGTGGCAGGGAGAAGATCAGAAAGCTGGGGGGCGGGGGGTTGACCCTCCCTGGTCTGCAGCCTCAACCCCCCAGGGTGTCCCCCAACTGGAACCACCCCATTCATAGAAGCTGACCCTCCTCTCATGTGTCCCCATCCCACCAGCGCTCAGGCCCCTCTCCCCCCACTTCTAACCCACCCCCTTGGGGCCAATCTGACTTCACCATCTGTCCAGAGGCAGACTCTGCAGTATGCTGACGGCCACCCCCACTGCCGCAGGCCTGGGGACCACAGCAGGGCAGCCGCCTCCCCCAGCCCCAGAGGGCCCTGTGCCCAGGGAGCCCCTCAGCCTCCTGATGGGCCAGCGCTGCGTGGACAGGGCTAGGACAAGGGCAGGACCGAGGTCTCAGGGCCTCTTAGCGGGCGCCTGGTGACAAATCCCCCCAAACGGCCCAGAATCTCAGTCCATCAGAACCAGCAGAGGGTACAAGACATTAGAGAGATGGGAGACCGAGGCCTGCCGAGGGGCGGTGACTCCCGACCCTCGCTGTGCCAGCCCACCCAGCGCAGCCCCTCTGCCCTGGGGCAGGAGCCCACTCCACTCCTCCCAGATCCCCAGCACCCAGCCCGGAGCCGGAGCCCAAAACTTCCCCGGATCAAACAAACGAGTGAGTGAGTGAGCGAGCGCTGGGTTCAGACGCCTGCTTCCACCTGGGCCTCTGTTTCCCCACCTGCCTTCTTTGCAGGAGGATCAAAAGGCGCAACTCAAAGAACGGCACTGAGACCTTAACTCTCACACACCTGGAAGGGACTTTTAATTCCAAAGGAGATGAAGTTCGCATCTCCTTCCGTTAACACCATCGCTGGAGCCCTGGGGCAGGTGCGGCCGCAGCGATGAGGACAGACGGGCACGGCCCCCTGAGGAAGCCCGCGCGGCTGAGGGAGGAGAGCAGGAGGCCAGCAATCACAAGCGGGACGTGGGGAGCCGCGGGGCTGGGTGGGGGGCCCAGGACGGGTTCCTGGAAGAGAGGTCACCCAGCCCTCAGGCCATGGGACACAAAGGACCCAAAGAGCCAGGCCAGCTAGCAAAGAGGGCACGCCACCCCCATGAGCCAACGTCACGTCAGATGAGCAGCGTCACGAGAGGGAGACAGCCCTGTGAGGTACGAACACTAGTGTCCCCATTTTACAGAAGAGGAAATTGAGGCCCAGAGAGCTGAGGCAACATGCCTCAGGCCCCACAGCCTTCAGGCAGCAAAGCTGTGCCTCTGGGCCTCGTGCCCCTTCTGAGGCCCCTGGGGAGGCCGGAGACAGTTTCTGGAACATTCAGCCTCTGAACTAAGGGCCAAGCTGCTCTGATGGCACCCAGGTCAGCCGCTCCCAGACTCAGCAAGGACAGCCACAGCCGCAAGAGGCTGGTGCCATGCACACGGGGGCCCTCAGGACACATGGCAAACAAACCCATATGTGGGAGCGAGGGGCTGCTGCCCGGGGAGGGGCGGGGCCCCCACAGCCCTCCTTTCAACGTGTGCAAAGGAAGAGCAGAAACTTCTGCTTGCTTAACATCACGAATGTCAACAAGCTCGTAAAAAACGTTATTGCTCCTCAGCCCCACAACACCCTTCGTCTGTTTAATTTTTGTATCTCCTCCCTCCCCCAGCCTCCTCTGTGACAGAAACAAAAAGCTGCAGATTTTGTTGTTTTTCGGCCAAGAAGGTCTGCCCTTCCTTCCCTTCACCCTGCCCCAAAGAGGCTGGAGGGAAAAGCCCCCAGATAAGGAATCAGAAGCAGGGAGCGACCCCTGCTCCCTCCCCCAGTGCTGTGTGACCTTGGGCTCTGACTTACCCTCTCTGGTTGAAATGCATCACCTACAAAGTAGGAATTACAGCCGTGGGGTTGGTGTGAGGATCAAACAAGATAATCCCAGTAAAGTGCTTAGTTCGCTCCTGGCACAGAGCAAGCGCTCAATAAATGTTAGGCTTTGTTATTATGTAAAGTAGAGTTAAATACCACCCCTCCCACCCCCCCACCAGTTAATCCATTTGTAGAGCGGGCCTTCTGGGGCAAGCTGGCAGCTCAGTGCAGCCGTGGATCAGTTCTCTTGGCTGGCTCAGTGTTGACACAAATCCCAGCTTGATGCCATGAGGCAGGGCCTGAGCGCTGGCGTTTACTGCAGGCCCCACCATACCCTATTGCCTTACTCAGACCAGATGCACCCCTTTGAGCGACCTGGCCCCTGTGGGCCTCTGAGTTTGCCATCCCTAGTTCCCGCTTCTCAAAAGCTTTCCCACCTGGTGATCTCACTGAACGAGTCATTAGGCCCTGCTGACGGATGAGGAAACTGAGGCTCACGGAGGGGCAGCCACCTGCCCACAGTCCCTGAGGGGGGTGCTGTGGAGCCAAGGAGAGTCCAGTCACCAGGCCTGGCCCTTTTCTCTCTTGAGAACACCTCCTCGGCACGGGGAAGAGCAAATGGCCCACAAGCCAGGTGGCAGGAGAGATGGTGTCTAGCTTCCACAGGCCCCCCGGGTCCCGCCGGGATCAGGAGGGGACTGAGCAGAAGACAGGGCCTGCCCTGGGCCTCGTCCCAGCCGGGCGATGGGTGTCCCAAGCCTGGGTGGCACACCTATGTGCCACACCCCAGCAGAGCCCAGCAAGGGGCTCCAAAAGCTGGGGACAGCAGTTAGAACGGGCTCATTCCCCTCGGGTCCCCTCTATATCCCCCATCTGGGGTCCCCCTCCAGGAACAGCCCCAGCCAGAAACGGCACCTCCCGGGCCCACACCAGCCCCTCCTGCGGCACCAACCATCCACAGGCGCTTCACGCGGGGTTACACCACCCACACCCATGATGCCCCATCTCACGGAAGAGGAAACTACCCCCCAGCCAGCACCAGCCAGCAAGACCCAGACACGGCGCCAGACCCGCTGCAGCTGTCAGCCCCCCACAACCACCAGCCATCCCCTCCAGGCCTTGATTTCCCCATCTGCCACGCAACACGGCTGACTCTGACAGAGCGAGCTGGTCTTGGAGAGGAGACGGTGGCGCTGGAGGGCCTCAAACCCAGCAATGTGGCCATGTGTATGAGCCTCAACTTCCCCAAGAGAAGGTGGGGCTTCTGTCCCCTGTCTTCCCCAGAGCCCCTCACACAGGGCACCCCCTGGCCTGCATCCAGCAGGAGCACAAGAAGTGACCGAGGGGTTACCACGGACGAGACCCTGTGCTGGAAGCTCTCCACAGCTCGCCAGGTATGGGCTGTGCTGACCATTTTTCAGACAAGGAATTGGAAGCACAGAGATGCTAAGCAATTTGCCTAGGGCCGCCCAGGAAGAAAGAGAGTCTGGTGGGTTGGTGGGCAGACCAAAGGACCAGGATGGAGAACACAGCCCTGGTTACTGGTGTCCAGATGAGGCCTGGGAGGGGCGCAGGCTCAGAGGATGAGAGGAGCAAGGTCGAGAGGGAGGGGGAACGAGTGAGTGCAGGGCCTGTGGCGGGGGAAGGCAGCACTGTAACTGCCGTCAAGCCGGGAGGCTGGCAGCCGCTGAGCTGACGGCTCCCATCGCTGCATGCCTGCCTCTGCCTCTGCGGCCCTGCAGGCCGGCGCTAGTCTCAGCGGCATCTCAAGTGCAGGCCACTTCCATTCCTCCTCTGTCACCAGTCTCAAGTCGCCCCCTCCACCGCCCTCCCCAGGCGTGTCCAGGCGTGAAGCAATTCCTCCTACTGCACAAGGCTGGCTCCCAGAGGCTCAGGGCCTTGCCCGAGCTCCCACCAAGCCAAGAACGGCCCACGGGGACTCGAACCCAGCTCTCGGACATCCCCACCCACCTCCCTGATTTGGGGAGGGTCCCCAAGGGCACCCGAGGTTGCTGCAGGGGAAGAGGGCGGGGCCAGGGCCGTGAGGGGCGGGGCCGTGAGCGGCGGGGCGGGGCCTGAAAGGGGCGGGCCGAGAGGGGAGGCTGGAGCCCGGTCCCGGTTGCCCTGGCAACAGGACTAATTAATTCCTACCCGGGCTCTATCTGCGCCTTGGCTGGATGGGCAGTTTGGGCTCGCGGGTGTTTGTTTTGAAGGGAAGGGGAGAAAGGCGGGAGGTGCTGGGAGGCTGTGGTCCCGGGGCTAGCGAGGGACTGACGCCCCCGCCCCACGCTCACACGTAGCATCACCACCCGCACAGGAACAGGCAGGCTGGCTCCCAGGGACCACCGGGGACCTGCTCTCCGGAGCAGGGCGGCTCGTCCCAGCCCAAACACACCTGGCACAGACTGCAGACAGACAGCAGTGCCTGCGGTGTGCGCACACGTGCCCGCATACATGCGCACACCCGCACACAGCGAGAAGAACACAGACTCCACAGCGAGAGAGGCTTGGGTTCAGACCCAGCTTCACTTTCTGAGTCTCAGCTTCCCCATCTGCAAAATGGGCACCTCCGCTCCCCTCAAAGGGCTCTTAGGAGAATTAGAGGGACGTCCCCAGCGCAGGGGCACCTGAGGGGCCTCATCTACCCTGGGGTCAGAGAAGGCTTTGCTGAGGGTGATCCTGGTGATGGAACCGGTACCCAGAGGGTGGCATTTTTGAGGAACTGGACCAAGGCCAGGAGGACTGGATTGGGGCATGAGGGAGGGAGACAGAGCCCCCAGGAGGAGCCCTGAGGCTCAGCCAAGTCCTCGCAGGTCTGAAGCCACAGTAATGATTCTGGATCTCAGCTTGAGGACCTCAGGGAGCCAGTGCCAGGCAGGGGAGTGCAAGCTGACAGCAGGGTGCAGAATGCATCGGAGAGAGGGGCGCGAGCAGAGGCAGGCGGCCCTGGCAGAGGCTGCAGCGGTGGTCCGGGCCCCTGAGGCTGCCTCGATGTGAGCGAGGGCAGCGGGGTGGTCAGGCGATGGGAGGACTTGAGAGCAGGTCTTGGTGGCCTACAGGATGAGGACGGGAGGCCAAGGGGGCAGTTCAGGGAGGAGTCCCAGGGTCCAGGGGGGTGTCTGCGGGATGGTGGTACCCACCCCGGAACAGGGAGCCTCAGAGGAGTAAACGTGCCAGGATGCAGGAGAGAGAAGAGTCCCATATATATCAGAGAAGTTGAGTTTTAGGGGCCAGAGGGACACCCCTAAACACGTGTCCAGTCAGCAGGTGGCCACACCCAATGCCCAACAGCCAGAGGTGGGGCACAGCCGAGGACGGAGACGTGGGCATCCCTGCTCAGGGCTGTTCAGAGGAGCCAGGGAAGTGGAGGCACTACCCCACGAGCAGGGGCCGAGGACCAGGCCAGGAGGATGGCCCCTGGGGACCAGGCATGGCTGGAAGTGGATGCTGGCCTGCCACACGGCAGCTCTTGGAGCCAGACCACCTGGGTTCAAATCCCCGCCCCAACACCTCCCAAGCTGTGAGATCCTGGCCAAGTCACTTCACCTCTGCGAGCCTCAACTTCCCCATCTGTAGAGTGGAAATACAAGCAATCCCCACCCCAAAGGTTGTTATGAGGAGGGCCATCCCCCTGGATGCCCGGCTGAGCCCCAGAGACACACGGTCTCCAGGGAGGGGGCGTGGCACTCACCTTTGTTGACCACCTGCTCTGTGCCAGGCACCTTACAGGTGTCACCGACTGCAGGGAGTGGTGATGGAGGAGCAGGGGCCTGGAGCCACCCAGCCCCGGGCTGAATCGGGTCCCCTACTTACTAACCGTGGACCCCAGACCTCAGCTTCTGCGAATGGGAAATTCGGATGAGGGTGCCCCCCCATGGCCCGCGGGACTGTTGTGAACACGAAATAAGAGAACAGATGAAGCATCTGTCACCGGCCTGGCACACGGCAGGCACTAAATAAGTCACCACTGCTGTCATTATTACACCTGCTGTTCCTGCTCCTCCCAGGACCCCAAGGAGGAGGATGTACTGGTCCCCAGGGAACCAATAAGAAGGACAAAGGCCTCCCCAGCCACCATCTGACCACAGGATTGTGCAGCCCAGGACAGGGCCATGTGAGACCGCCGGGGTCTGAACCCTGCCCTGGCCGCTCCAAACTGTGTGACCTTGAACAAGTCGCCTCACCTCTCTGAACCTCAGATTCCTCCCCAAGGAAATGAGGGGTCCCATACCTGCACCGTCATCTGAGGACTGAACAAGGCAACACACAAACGGCATCCAGCCCAGGGGCTGCACACAGTAGGTGCTCAATAAATGACAGCAGTTGTTTTTGGTGACTGGATGTCAAGACCTGAAGGAATGAATGAAGGCAGACAAGCATTGGGTGGGGTCCCGGGTGTGCTGCCCTCCCAGAGCCATGCAAGCACAACCCCAGGGGGCTGCAGCCCAGGACCCGCCACCGGGGGCACCCCCCCGCATCCCTCCCCCTGGCCCCGGACCAACACCCCCCCTCAGGTCCATGCCCACCTGCCCCTGCCCCCCTGCGGTGAGTGCAGAGCCCCGTGCGCCCCCATCCAGCCTCGTGACCAGCCGCAGCCCCTCCCCTGCCCGCGCTCTGCATCTGCTCAATTAGGGAAACTGGGGAGCGGGGAAACAAAGGCTTAATTTCTGAGCTAATCAGCCTGCCTCATGCTAATTACCATCCTCCCGGGCATCAGGGCAGGCTTCCTGGGGGAGGGGGTGGGGAAGCTGGTCCTCAGGAATGACACCCTTTCCCCCAAAGCCTGAGGTGGCCCAGCGACGCGGGGATACCAGGAGGCTCGGGCGGCTGGGACTCTGTGGGTGTGGCTAGAAGCAGGGGCCACAGAGAGTCCACTGGCAGCAGGGAACGTGCCTCAGGGGGTGTCCCCTGGGTGGGCCCCACCCTCCCCGGACCCCCTCCAGGACTCCTGCCCCATCTTGCGGGCAGCCTCAGGCTGAGGGGAGGCCCCAGAACAGGTGCCCCAGGAGGTGTCCAACCCATGGCCTTGGCAGAGAGATGGACAGACGGACACCTGTAAGCTAGAAAACTGACCAATGCTCAGAGGGAAGCTTTTGGATCAGGATGTAGAGTGTGTGCTTCTCTGTGCTTGAGTGTGCATGCACGTGTGTGTTGCATGCGTGTGTGTGGTGCATGTGTGTGTTGCGTGTGTGTGCACCTGTGTGTACACAAGTGCACAACACAGGAGGGCACAGGCCTGGGAGGCAGGAGGCCGGGGTCTCCCCTGCTCGGCCCTAGGCACGTCCCTGCCCCTCTAAAACCCAGCCTTTCCCTCGAGAGGGTGCAGGCTGGGGGGCCTGGGGCTGGGCCACATTCTTCAACCTGCAGGCTGAGTGCCCACCACGCATGCCCCAGGCCCCATGCCAGGCACGCAGGCTCAGTGGTGAACGGACAGATGGGGGCCCTGTCCTCACGGCTCCCTGTGTCGGACGAGCCATGGAGTCAACACGTAAACTGTCGACACAGCCCGGGACAGAGAAAAGCGCCCTGCAGGGACCTGAGCGCGTAGGACGCGGGCCAGCTTGACGGTGACGGGCTACTGTCGGCGGGGCTTGTCGCTGTGTTTTTTAGGAAAGGTCCCATCCAGCGACGAAACGTCAGATAATCAGAACTCACTGTGGGCCCGGTGCCAATCCCTTCCCCTCTCTGGGCCTCAGTTTCCCACTTTGCAACAATGAAGGAGCACGATGATATGGTCTCCAAGGTTCATCCCGGCCCTCATCAGTGAGGACTCTCCACCATGAGTGTGTGTGTGTGACACCAGGGTCTGTGGTGTGGCCCTCACACACACACACACACACACACACACACACACACACACAGCTGATGTGTCCCGGCCCTAGGCCCAGCTGCACGATGGACACACCAGATGGTCAGGTGTCACCCGGTGCAGAGCGGGGCTGGCACCCACCCTCCCCTAATCGCAGGCTCCCGAGGGCACTCAGCTTTGCTGGCACAGGGCACCCCCCAACCGCCCCCCTCACCCTGTCATGGAGCCATCAGAGCCGCCACCATGTGCTGAGTGCCTACTGTGCGCCCCATGCCCCTCATGCTTCACAGCACAGAATTCCCACAACAGCCTTCCCAGCTAAGTACTGTTACCCTGTTTTACATATGGGGAAACTGAGGCTCAGCTAGGTCAAGTGACCTGCTCAGGAAGTGATACGTTAGGGACTTGTATCTGGCCTGATCCCAAGCTGCCACACCCACACGCACCAGGACCACCTTCCTGGATGCCCCTCAAGGCTCAGGCCAGGGGACCAGGCTGGCCCAGGTCCTGCCCGAGCACAGCTCCCCACAGATCACCAGGGGTACTCAACATGGCAAGGTGGTTAGGAGGGTGGCCTGGGGACCCTGATGGCCCAGGTTCAAATCCTCGTCTCACCACTGACTCGCTGTGTGACCATGGGCAGGACCCCTAACTTCTCTGTGCCTCGGCTCCTCCATCTGTAAAATGGGGATGATCACATTTTGTGGGATTGTTGTGAGGATTTCATTTCTGTAAAGTCCTTAGCACAGTGTCCAGCACGTGGTAAGTGTCACTCAGGTGTCGTTAAATAAAGGGAATAAATTATTCCCTTTGATTCTATGGGCAGCCTCTGGATTGGGTCCCACAGAGGATAAGGGGCAGAGTTGAGACTCAAACCCTGAACGCAGGACTCCCTGCCCAGTGCTCTCTCCCTACAGCACTGAGATGGCTCCAGCTCAGCCAAGAGAATGAAGAAGTCCCCAGCTCAGGCCCCGGGGGTTCAAGAGAGGCTGGAGGCACTGAGGAAGACAGTGGTGCGTGCGCAGGCCGGGGGCCAGGCCTGAAGGCCCGAGCACTCCGGTGGCCACTCAGGGGCCCTGGACGCCAGGTGCTGAAGCAGCCCCCTGTAATGCCATGGGGCCAAGGCCCAGTGGTCCTGGGACACAGCAGCTGGGGAACAGCTGGGGCAGCGTGGCCTCCCAGCATCAGCCACAGTCATCCCATCCCCAGCATTCCGCCCCAGGGACGGCTGGGGGCTTCCTGGCCTGGGACCCCCACACCCCAGCCCTCCCCAGGCCCCACGGAGCCCCGCTGGCAGGAATCCCATCCAGAAGAGGGGTCCTGCCTAAGGCCCTCGGCCAGCAGCTTCAAGGGGAACCCAGATGGCCACATTCAACCTCAGAAGCAGACCCCCCTGCAAAGGGGCGGCCGGGGTCAGAGGTGTGAGTCTTTGAAGTTGCGCGCTGTTGGTGAAACTGGAAAAGTTCGACCAACCCAGCCGCCCACAGCAGGGAAATGGCTGTGCAAGGGGACCCTTGCCCAAGGGGATCAGGACCCCACTGTGCCTCGAGGGGAGACGCCGCAGTGTGGGGTCCAGGGCCACATGAAGGGCAGAGGCGGCGAGGCAGGTCCCACGTGGGTAAAAAACAGATGGCGGACACGTGCTCACGGGTGCTGGGGACGTGGGGCAGGGCCCCGCCGGCGATGGGGAGGGGCCAGCAGCTCGTCCCTGTCTGCTTTACACACAGAGAGCATGTCAACTGCCTAGTTAGAAAGGGGGTGTACACACTCCAACACACAACACACACCTGACAATCACCCAGCACACACATGCACACGCCCACACACACCCAGCTTTCTCCATCCACGGCTGCACGCAGCCTGAGGGAGGGACACGAAGGCTGCCACAAACCATGGGGCAAGGCCGTTTGAGGAGCCACAGGCGGAGAGATGGGCGGGCAGATGGAGACGGAAGGGGACAAGGACAGTGAGAGTCACAGGCAGATATGGAAGCTCAGCTCAGGCCCCGGGGACCCAGCTCAGGACCAGCCACTTCCGGCTGGCCCCGGGGCTGTGCAAAGTGAAACTGCCCAAGCGAAAAGTCGCTGGACCCAGGTTCTCCTTTCAGCTGACCACTCACTGCAGGGTGACCCTGGGCCAGCGCCTCTCCAGCGTCAGCCTGCCCCTGCGTGCAGGGGTGGGGTGGAGACACCGCGGTTCTGACCCTCCAGTGCTCTGGGGTCTGGATTCCCCATTAAGGCCCGGCTCCCACCTCTGCCCAGGCCCCTCAGCATCTGCAGCTGCTCCGGAGGCCCAGACGGTCCCGGAGCACAGCCCCCCAGAGCTCCTCCTGCATCCAGGACAGAGCGTCCAGGTCAGTGGCCAGCCCTGCCAAGCCAGGAACCCCATTCCTAAAGCCCCTCCCCGATCATTGACCCCAGCAGCGCATCTGAGCAGGGAGGAGCGGGTACAACATGGCCTGTAGAGAAGCAGGGAATGCACACTGCCTTCCTGCATCGTCGGACTGAATCCTCATAACGCCCTGAGCCCATTTTACAGATGAAGAAACTAAGGGTCAGAGGATGATCCACCCAGAGCCAAGCAGCTACAGTGGAACCCACACTGCCTACTCCAAGACTCGCCAGCCCCGTCCACATCTTGTCTGCGAGGCACCGCGGAGACAGGAGGGGCCGCAGAGGCAGACACCCCCAATTTCCAGACCCAGCACCCCAGGCCCAGGGACTCCCCGGGCCACAGCCTTTCCCCATCAGCACGAGGCAATGGCGAGCAGGCTGCTGGAGCCCCGCCACCCGCTCCCCGCCAGGAACCCACCAGTGAGTAGGGTCGGCGCTCACTGGGCACTCGCGGTGTGGCAGGTGCAGAGGTGGGTACTATTTTTATTCCCATTTTACGGACGAGGAGGCTGAGGCATGCAGAGGTGAGGCAGCTTGTGACGGGGAGAATCGGGAGTCGAATGGGGGCCTGGGCCACGTGCTTGACCAAGGGTCACCCCATCTCTCAGCCCCAGGGGTTTCTCCACTCCGACATGCTGCCCCCAGGCCAGCACCTCAGTGTCTGGCAGAGGCGGGAAAGGTCTGCTCCCCAAGGCTCTGCTTAGCTCGTGGGCCCCTGAGCCGCCATCGCCTCGGGCACCTGCTCTCCTCTGCCGACCCCTCTGCGGCCCATCTCCTCCCAGGATGCTCAGGGTGCATCTCCTCCCAGGACGCTCAGGGTCCATCTCCTCCCAGGACACTCAGGGTCCATCTCCTCCCAGGACGCTCAGGGTCCATCTCCTCCCAGGACGCTCAGGGTCCATCTCCTCCCAGGACGCTCAGGGTCCATCTCCTCCCAGGATGCTCAGGGTCCATCTCCTCCCAGGATGCTCAGGGTCCTTGGCGAGCCCCCACCTCCATCCTTGAGGCCCAGCCCTGGGTAGCGGAAGGTCTGCATCTCCCCACAGATCTCAGACGGTGTCCTCAAAGATGGGGCTGGGTCTCAGCCTGAGGCCCAGAGAGGGTGTGGGAGAGCCAGGGTCACACAGCAAGCTGGAGGCAGGAAGGAGCCCTATGGCCCTGTCTCCACCTCACAGCTCAGCAGAGATTCCACGCTCCCTCTTGGCCTGTGAAAGGTGAAGCTGGACTGGTTGAGCTGTGACCCCGTGCGGAGGCAGGGGGTGGGGAGACAGGTTTTCGGCAGCTTCTAGAATTCCTCAGGCCTTTACAACCATGGAACCTCCAGCAGTCTTGCGGGCCTACTGTGTGCAGACACTCCTCTCTCCAACGCCATCTCAATCCATCCCCTCCAGGAGCCCGGCAGCATCCCCATTTCACAGATGAGCAAACTGAGACTCCGGTGCACGGGACCACTCAGCAACAGGATCCAACCCACGGCACCTTGCTTCTGACCACAGAGCAGACCCTCCTGGAGCCCCTGTCCCAAATCCAACCCCTTACCAGTCCTCAGGGACTGCCTCTTCCAGGAAGTCTTCCCAGAACTCGGGGAGCCTCCACTCAGTGAGACTGTCCCCCCCTCCTGCACTCACACAGCAGACTGAGCCCAGCACACGCATGGCGCCCCCGCCCTCAGACTGGGGCTCCTGGGAGTCGAGGCTCTAACCCCCATCAGACGGGGCTCCCTAAGTCAGGGCTGTCCCCCCCAGACAAGGGACCTGACAGCATGGTCCCCCCACTTCAAGACTAGGGGCTCCCCAAGGACAGGGCCACCACGCTCTCCTTGTTTCGGACTAGGAAGTAACGAGGACGGGACTCCCACTTCCCTCCTCCTGCACCTCCATCCACACAGCTCCCCCCAGAGTACAAGACTCCGCCCCCAGGGTGCAGGCAGGGCCCCGGGCCACGCCTCAGCCCCCTCCCCTCACTCTGTCCTGGCACTCCTCCAGGCCTGGCTGGTACCAGGCAGGCCCCCCCACCCCGGGCCTGTCCATGAATCCCACCTCTGTTGGGCACCACAGACCCCCCTTTCTCCTCCCCAAACAAATGGGGTCTTGAGTGAGACACCAGGACAAGCATGCACAACGCCAGGTCTATTCCCTGCCATGGCCTGGCTGCCAGCGGCAGGGGTGGGGGTGGGGGGCTCTGCCAGGCAGGGGGAGCAGCCTCTCCATTCCACAGCCCCTCAAGGTCCAGCCCCTGAAATTGGGACCACTCTCAGCTCCGCCCTGGTGGGGCTGGGAACAACAGCCCACTCCCTGGGGGACCCCAGAGCAGACCCGTCGCAGGCTCCTGTGTCGTTCTCGCCGCTCTGTCGACAGTGCAGGCCGGAGCCTCTGGGCCCAGGTCCAAAGCCCTGCTCCTCCCCTCTAGAGAGTTTCTCCAAACCTGAGTTTGGTCACTTGTCAAACGGGCATAACCACACAGCTCCACATGGGCCGCTGGGACTGTGAAAGGGGACGCAGAGCGGAATGGCCCAGGTGCTCAGTTAGAACCAGCTTCCTTCCCTCCCCCCTCTCTGATCTTCTCTCTTTTTTTTCGGTGGGGGGGAGGGGTGAGCAAGAAAGCTCAGGCTGGCAGGGCAGAAAGCAGCCTGTCCCAAGCGCTTAAAATGCTGCCTATTCAGAAGTCAAAATCTCAACCCCCCAGGGCCGGCAGGGAGGCGTCCCAGGACTTCGGGAATTCAGCAGAGGCTGTTTCCCCACCCTGGGGAGGGGGCCCTGGAGCCAAGCCTGCAAATCAAAGCTCAAAGCCCACTGCCTCCCAGAAGCCAGCCAAGATAAGCCAAGAGATTACCCCCATTTTACAGACAAGTAAACTAAGACACAGAGGGGTTAAGTAATTTGCCTAAGGTCACACAGCTATGGAGCAGCTGAACTGATTTCTTTTGACAATTCAGGCTGCTACCACAAGCTCCTCCTTAGGGCAGAAGGCTTCGCTACCTAAGAGCGTTCTGAGATTTTGCCCCTGTGTTCAGAGCAAGGTCCACACTCTCTGCCTGAAAGGCCAGGCTCCCCAGCGGGGCAGGGGAGGGCAGGGCAGCAGAAAAAGCACTTGCCCTGGAGTCAGCCCAATCTGGGGTCACACGCCAGGCCTGCCACCTACTTCCAGCCACGTGTCCACAGGCCATTTCCCAGGCCTCCCTCGCCCCACTGTGCTCGGGTATCAAATGGGAATGATAAGATTGACCTCCCGGGGTGGCTGGCAGGGCCAACCATCCACGCAGTCACCACATGTTCACTGAACACCTACTATGTGCCAGGTCCCATTCAAGGCACTTGGGACAGAACAGGAACAAGACAGATAAAGTTCCTGCTCTCGTGGAGCTGATACACCCCGGGGGCGGGAGAGTGCATATAAACCAGTAAATAAACAAAACAGCACCGGGTGTGTCAGGGGCTCTCAGGAAACAAAGAGACGAGGGGGCCCAGAGCAACGAACAGAGCAGTCAGGGAGGGCCTCCCTGAGGAGGTGACAATCCACTGGGCAGGAGACAGCCATGAAACAAGCCTGGGTAGCAGCAATAAGCACAAAAGGAACAGCAACTCCTGCAGAAGGAACAGCGTGTGCAAAGGCTGGGGAATTAGATGAGACGGGAAAACGCCCGGCATACAGCAGATGCTGGACAAAGACCAGCTGCTGGTATTACTGCTTTAACCCTGTGAGCTCCTTGCGCCTGGCTTTCCTCTTCTGGAAAATGGGGCGCTGTGCAGATCCAGGGGAATCCTGGGTCTCCTCCACATACCTGACTTCACTTAAAGAAACCCTTGTTCCATTATTATTCCTCCCATTTTGCAGGTGGGGAAGTTGAGGCTCCCATAAACGGCAACGTCAGGACACGAACGCAGGTCCTGCAATCCCAAATGCCGGGCTCCCGCAGGCCTTTCATGGTCTCGCTGTGCACAGGGCGCTCACTACCTCACGCCATCCCATCCCAACGGCTCCGAACGTCAGAAAAGCTCTTGTTGGGTGAGCCGAGGTCTGTGCCTGGCGGGTCCCACTTCTGCCCTTTGGGGCCACCGAGGACAGCCCTCCCCGCTCTTCCCCAGGTCCACGTGCCATGTGAAGAGGGCTGACGGGTTAGAAAGAGCAGCTGCTGCCCTAGGAAGCGCCTCCCAGGCCAGGCCCCGTGCTGTGACTTCATCCCCTGCATCACGTCCGCAAGGTGAAGGAGGGGTTCTGATCACACCCATTGTACAGATGAAGAAACTGAGGCCTAGAAAGGCAGAGAAACAGGTCCAGGGCCCCCCACCTAGCAAGCAGCACAGACAGGATGTGAACTCAGATCTCTGTCACTCAAAAGACAGCGATCCTGCCTGTCACTCCCAGGCCCCTCAAATGTCCCTCTTTGGACATCCTTTCCAGTCCCCTGCATGGCCTGTCCCCTGGCGATGCCAGGGAGGTGGACAGAATAGACCTCCCCTGATGCTCCCAGGTACCGGCCAGCCGCTGGCCTGGCAGGCTGCGCCCCGTGAAAGCAGCCAGGAGGCAGGGGACTCAGGCAACAGCTAGGGGGACGAGGCCCACCTGATTGAAGGGTACACAGAGGCCCTGGAGCAAGCAGAGGGGAGCACTGAACAGGGAGCCAGCCACACCTGGTTCCATCCCGGCTCAGTGACCAGGGTGCTGTGTGACCATCAGGGGGCCCTCCTCCCCCGCGGGACCCCTTCCTGCTGCTACGAAGTCAGGTCAACACCCCTGCTTCTTAAGGGTCTTGGGAAAGGGCAGGACGAGGCAGACCTCTGGTGAGAGGGCCTGCTGTCACCCCCGGGCATGTCAGAAAGCCACTTTAAAATCACTTTTTAAAGCAATTATGACAATGGTGGCAGTTACCACTCACCGAGTCTAAGCGCCAGGAACCACACCAGGGCCATCACAGACATCATCCCAAGTGACAGCAACCCCAAGAGGCATGTGCATCAGTCCCATTTTACAGATGGGGAAACTGAGGCACGGGGTCCTACAGCTGTTAAGTGCCAGAGCCAGGATTCAAACCCAGAGCCGTGTGCTCTTGCATGCTGCTTCCTATTATGAGTATTCAAATAAAATGAGTGCTTTGGGAGAATACCTGGGGACCGAGGGAAGAGAACGGGGTGGTGGTGGAGGGGCAGGCTCCCAGGGGAGGAGTTAGGCCTGGTGAGTTGGACATTTGGGGAGGCAGATGCCCTGGGGTTGAATTCCAGGCCCAGTGCCTGACCACTGTGCAACCTTGGGCAAGTCACTTCCCCTCTCTGATACCTCAAAGGCAGGTATCAACACGAGGGGGCTGGGGGGCTTCCTGGAGCACAGCAAACATGAAGGATGAGGGTGAAGTCACTTGGGGACAAGGAGGGAGCACGATGGGGACTCATATGCTCAAAGGCCCTAAGGAGGGAGACAGCTCGAGGAGGCAGAGGCTGGAGAACTTGGCCAGAGAAGTGGTGGGGGAGGACAGAGAGGGCCTTGGGAGGAGGGACCCGGTGGGGCAGCAGCCCCTCCCTCTCCCCCCTGCCGTCCTCCATGGAGCACCCCGCACCCACACTCCCTCCCTGCACAAGCCCCTCCAGAGCGCCCATCACCAGCCCCTCCCCCTCCCCGGGATCTCAACACCTTGGCAGCCACAGCCCCTCCACGTGGGGACCACCGCATCTTAGAGACGGCATCTCTCTCTCCTAGCAACCACCAACACCGGGCCAGCCAGCCAGCCTCCTCCCTCTGTCTCCTCCTCTCTCCATGGAGACCACAATGCCACAGAGGCGGCTCCCTCGCCACAGCAACCACCGTCACTCAGCACCCGCCCCGGACAACAGCTCCCTCCACGTGGCCACCACCAACACAGCCTCGCTGACAGCGAGAGCCTCAGCCTCTCCTCTCCAGGGCAGCCACCAGCCCCAACCAGGACGCAAGAGCTCCTGCCGGCCGGCCGCCTGAGGCCTCCTAGTGTCAGACTGCACTCCCTCCGCCTCCAAGATTCAGTGACATGGATCAGGCCCAGGATTGATGCCGCCCAGCGTCTCCCCTGCTCCAGCTCACCCCCAGCCTGCAGTCTGCCCTCTCTACGATGGAGAGGCCCCCAGCCGAGGGGGGAGAAGAGGCCATGTTCTCCCAGGCCATCCCCTGGAAGCCAGCCCCCACCCGTAGGTGGTGCACAGACACCACTGGCTCAGCCTCTCCGCCGGGCGAAGGGGCAGGACTGCGGTCTCTGAGCCAGCAGGGGCTGCCTCGTCCTCCCCAGTGGGCCTGTCCCAGCCCCCCAAAGGCCCATCGCTCTGCCGCTGCCTCCCAGGCCCTCTGGAAGGGAAGCTGGGGAGGGGCAGGATGGGGGCGCTCGCAGCTGGGGCAGGGGCCCCGCCAGGCAGGAGGGACAAACAGGAGGCCGAGGCCTCGTTACATCACGGGTTCGCACGGCCAGGTCATGTGAGCTGTGCTCGCACACAGTCAGAAGGAGCCTGTCCTTACCAGACGTCTGTGGGCAACGGGGACCCCTCCAGCCAGCGAGGCTCTGTCCCTGGCCTGGTCTCAGGGAGGTTCCCACGGCAGCGGCGGCAGCGGCGGCAGCAGCGGTAGCAGTGGGGTCTCAGGTCCTGGCCCAGCTCAGCGGCAGCTCCTCATCCAAGTCCTCTCCTTCTGCAGGAGGCAGGGGGAGAAAGGGGAGGGAGGGAGGGAGAGGGGAGGAGGAGAGAACGAGAGGGAGGGGGGCAGCAGGAGGGAGGGAGGAGGGAGAGACGCTGAAGTCTTGAAGGGTACACTCACTTCTTTCTTAGGTTTCCCATGGCAACCGAATATACCACAAATGAATATCAGTGTGAGAGAGAGGGAGGAGGCAGAGGGAGGGGAGGACGGAGGGAGCCGGAGACAGAGATGGAGAGAGATAGAGGCAGAGAGATGGGGAGATGGGGGAGAGAGCTGAAGAGATGGGGGCAGGGAGACAGAGACAGAAAGATGATGGGGCAAGACAGATGGAGAATGGCCTGGAGACCCGGCTGGAGGGCTGGGGGCTCCCCACCCTACCCCAGAGGACTCCTGGAGGAGCGGAGGGCCCAGGGGCCACAGGACTTCTTTCAGTCCCCCCGCGGCCCCTGGGCAGGAGGGCCGAGCAACTGAGGGGTAGATTTTCTGGGAACTGAAGGGCTCCCTACGCCCACCCACCCCACCCTACTCCACTCCCTGCTGGGCCCCAGAGCCTGGAGGTTCCTCCCAAGTCACAGTTCCAGGTCCGCAACTCACACTCATGGACACACACGTCACACCCAGGTGGGATGGCCACACGCACCTTCACACTGACCTGAGGTCCACACACAGCCCTCACCCCCTCTCATGCCCAACCACGCCACCCTCCTGTTGGTCACCCCAACACCGCCCACTCCCTCTACAGCTGGACCCCACTCCATCCGCTGCAGGGCACAGGCACCCCTCCCCCGGCCCCTGCCCCAGCACTCGTCTCTAATTCAGAACTCTGCCAGGACTGGCACGCGCCCTCCCCAGTGTGCCCACAGCCTGTGCCCCACCAGGTGCAATCCCTCTGCCCCGCTTCCCGCCATATGTGCTCACACCCCCTACGAGCGAGCGAGGTACCTGCCCGACCTCCACCTGCACAGACACACACACTCCCAGGCAGATGCGCCCCGGCTGAACCCTGCCTCCATCTGTGCGCACACGTGCACACGCATACGCTCATCCCCTTCCCATGGAGGCCCCTCTCCCCGTCTGGCCCCACACCCACACCCACCCAGATGGTCCTCCCGGCCCTCCCAGGTAGGCAGGGGCTCACATCTCAGCCCCCTCGACGCTGTCATTCACAAACATCTGTAGACCCACCAGGTGCTGGGAGCCAGCCACAGAACAGAGACACACACGCAGTCCCTGCCGGGCCTCAGCCCCATCACCATCACCCACCCAGAGGCCTGCCCCAGGAAAGAGCTCCCAGCCCAGGCCCCGGGGGGAGCCCCCATAGCTATGGGGCTCCACGTGACCCTGAGCCCAGCGGCCAGCAGGGACAATATGGCACCTCAGGGTGACACTATACCTTCACACACAACAAGCACCCACGGGACACTCAGACAGCGTCCAACACAGCAGAATGTCACACTCCCTCAGACCCACGTGTCCACACAGATGCAGACGCACTGTACACAGCTGCCCACAGCACCCAGACACAGAGGTGCCCGCCCCAACACGCAGACACACACACGTGCCAGCATGCCTGGGGACGCTGCACAGACACAGGTCAACACACCCACAGAAACACGCTGGCCCCTGCTCACTGGGGACCGTCCCCCAACACACACCCAACCATGCCCGGGCACACAGCCCCTACAGACGCACACGCCAACACACACACACACGCTCCAATCATGTCCACACATGGGGCACCGCTCTCAGGTCCGCGCCCCCGCACACACCCGCACAGCATTCCCAGGGTAGTTCACGGCGGCGCCCCGCCCCCCGCATCCTGTCCACACCCACCTGACACACACACCCCCTTGCCACCAACTCGGCGGGTCCTCGCGCCAGCCGCCCCCTCCACCCCCTCTCCCGGGGTCCCGGCGCGCGAGGACCCGCCGCCAGCACGAGCCCCGCGCCGCGCGCCGCGCCCAGAGGCCGTGAAATTGGCTGCGAGCGTCCGGGGATGCGGCTGCAAATCCTGAGCACAGGGAACCAAGGCGGAACCCGGCCGCGCGGGGCGGGGACACCGCAGAGCTGCCAGCGGCTGGAGCCGGGACCGGCGGGCCGCGGGCGGCAGCGGGGGGCGGGGGGCGGGCGCCGGGAGGGGGCTCGGTGCGCGCTCCCGTCCCCGCTCCGGCCCGCCACCGCGCACCGGCCCGGCGTGGGCCAGCCGGGGACGCGCCCGGGGAACCGACCCACTCCGCCGCCCGCCAGACCAGGACCCGCCTGGCCAGAGCGCCCACCGGATGAACGGCCTCGGGCCACAGGTCCGCGACTCTGGGGTCGCCGCCTCCGGGAGGCCTTCCGGGCTCTCAGCCCTCCTCTGGCTTCTCCGCTCCCACCTCCACCCCGGCCTCTGGCCTCTGCTCGCACGCACAGCCGCAGGCTCAGCTCCACCCGCGCCCTCGCACCAGAGGAAGGGAGGGGGAGGGCATCGCTCCGTCCCAGATGCCAGGGCAGGCCCCCTCCAGCCTCACTCCACCCCCACCCACCCGCACTTCACGCTTTTACCAGCTGTGCAGCCTGGAACCCGCGGCCGCACACTCTGCCCCGTCTCCTCCTCTTAGCAACAGGAATGATGCAGAGGGGCGTTCTGAGGGGCTCCCTGAGCAGGCTTACAACAGCGGTCCGAACAGAAGATTATTACTCAGGATTAGTCAGTATGGGCCTCGGTCTTGCTGCTGTGTCACCCAAGGCAAGGTGCCTCAATTCTCGGAGCTCAGGCTCTTCTGGAAAATGAGGGTGGCCTTGCTGCCTGCCAGGGAGTGTGGGAGGAGTCCGGAAGATCCCTGGAAACCCGCAGCAGACCCCTCCCCTGGCATCCAGCCCACAAACACATGAACTCACCTTCTGGAAACGCACTAAAAATGCAGGGTCCTGGGCCCCACATCAGCCCTGCTGAGTAAAAACCTCAAGGGGCAGGGCCCAAGACCCTGCATTTTAACAAACACCCAGAGACTCTGGCACTCCCCGACAAAAAGGAGAATGCTCGGTTTCTTAGCTCCGTTTACGGTCTTGTGTGGTGGACCAAAACCACACGTCCAGACCCATCTTCCCAAAATCCACTCTGGGCTTTCCTCCCTCTGGACCTCAGCTCCCTGTGTGTGCTCCACTGGGCATGCCCCCACCCAGAGGCCGGCTGGACCTCTTTCACAATTCTCCAGCAAAATTAAACAAGATGATAGAGCATCGGCCCTGGGCTGGTGCACGGCAGGTGTGCGGTCCTGGCTTCTGCAATGCCCCGAGCAGCAGTCGCTCCAGCTCTCCCACCCTGATCAGAAGGCTGGCTCAGCATCTGCCTCCAGCCTGCAGCACCAGACCCCTCCCGGGCAGGGCACAGACTAACGAGAACCACCTGGCAAGCAGGCCCTCCTGGGTGCAGGCCCCACGCTGGGCGCTGGGCAGAGGTTCCACAGGCCTCCCCTCTTCTCCAGGACAGGAGCTCATCTCTGAGGCCCACGAGCCCCAGGCCCCGCAGTGATCCTAGGTAAGCTGTGCTTCTAAGGGTGTGTGTGCTGTGCGTGTGGACTGAATGGAAAATGCACCGGCCCATCCTCAGTGGCACGTAGAGAAAAGGAAGTTGTTCAATAGCGTTGTTTGAGAGCCTACTCATCTCCACCTGTGTCGAGCTGACCTCCAGAAGGAGAGACAGACAGGAAATGTCTAAATAAGCAGAGCCACGAACTCCCCTGACCCCAGGTAGCAAGAAGGACAAGGAAGGCAGGGAGGCGGACAGGCTGACCCACAGCCTCTGCCTCCCCAAGGCCCAGGGAGAATTGTGGGAGGAGAGAGATGACAGAGACAGGCCAAGAGGGAAACTGAGTCAGGCCTGCCTTTAGGGGCTGGACAGGCAGCCCTTGGGAACTGCTCCTCCCTTCCCCGAGACAGGTGGTGACCAGTGCACTCACATGCTCGTGCACACACATGTACACACACAGTCACAGACACACACACAGACATGCCCTGCCCGCCTTCCAGCCCCTCTGCACACTCCAGCTGGGGGGCAGGCAGCTCCCAGGCCCTTCTCCATGTTTTTCAGGACCCACAGCCTGGCTCCAGGAAACAGTTTCTATGCATTTCAGGGGGTGGAAGTGGAGGCTGAAAAGAGAGGGAAGGAAACGCGCGCACGCACACACACACAGCCCAAGACCCACTCCAGGGAACTAGGAATGAATAAGGGAGACAGATGGGAGGGGGATGGAGCTCATCTAATTGACACCTACTATGTGCCAGACACAGTGCTACGCACTTGACATCCTCTTACGTAACTGACCTGGAAGAGGTAGGAATTCGGTACCACTCTCCCCCTTCCCAGTGAGGAAACAGGGCCTCGTGGAAGTGAATGCTCTCGCCCAGGACACACATGGAGAAGAGAAAGAGGCAGGATTCAGACCCTGAGCTGAGCCCCTGCTCTTCCACATGCAGGGGGAGACGGGGGAGAGCACGGCAGAGTGGTCCAGGGGGCCACAGCTGAGGCCACGACAGACTCAGGGCCTGGGGAAGATACTGATCCCAGGGCAGCATCCCCCGCATCACCCAGGGGAGCTCCTCCAGAGCACCCAGCGTTTGCCCAGGCTGAGCCTGACACCGAAGGAGAACAGGGAGCAAGGGGCTGCCTCAGGAAGGCCACAGGTCACTACGGAGGGAGGGGCGCAGGAGGGATGGGGAGCGCCACTGAGACCCAGGAGCCTTTCTGCCCCTCTGCCCCTGCAGCCACGACAAAGGGCTTCCCCATTTACAGATGAGCAAAGCAAGACCCTGCGGGGTCCCTCGGCCAGAAGGGCACCCCAATGGAAAGGTCCCCTGGCAAAGTTGTTCAGCAATTAACAGTTAATGATGCAAGAGTCCACCTGCGGGGCTTCCAGTCCTGGTGCCACTGCTGTGTGGCCCTGAGCTGGTCTATAACCTCTCTGTTTCTTGTCTGTGAAATACGGAATAATCGTAGCTCTACTGCAGACGGCTTTCGTGAGATTACACAAGTGCTGCTTATGAAGAGTTTCACACCGGGCCAGCTCAGTACAGGCCCAATGAATATTAGCGAATGTCATTATTATTATTATCACTGTAATTATTGCTGTCAGCAGCGTCTTGCAGCCAGCGCCCTTCCTCCAGCACCCAGGTGTAAGCCGGCCCAGGTGGCTCTCCAGTCCTCAGGGGCTCTCTGGGGGGAGGAGGAGGGGGCTCTATTATTCTGACCCCTGAGACACTGTCCCCAGTACCAGCGTCGCTGCCTCTGCCCCGGTGCTCACTGAGCCAGGGGAAGGTTAATTAACAGGGGATCAGGGCTGGCCAGCGAGCGGCAGAGGATCCAGTTAACGGCCTGGAGTATCAGCGCTGCCCCTGGAGAGGCCTGACTTGCTAGGCAGGCTGGGGATTGGAGGCAATGCTGCTTCCGGGCTGTCCGCTCTGCACAGCACAGGGTCCCAGCAGATGGGGTGGGGGGAGCAGGAGGGAGGGCCCAGGCCCAGGGGCACTGTAGCTAAAGAGGGTGAGGGTCACCGCCACGGGTGCCGTCCCGGCCCTGCACGTGGATGCCACACTCGCACACTCGCTCATCAAGCCTGCAAGGCCAGCAGCCACCGCCTGGCCGACAGACAGGAGAGGCTGACCCCCGTGTCACACCCGGCGGGACACAGCCAGCAGAGGTGTGACTAGAACCACTTCTGCTTCCAGAGCAGACACCCTATCAGGCCTCAGGGGACAAGGGAGCCACACTGGGGAGCAGGCATGGAGCCCCCGGGGATCCCCGCCCCCCCCCCCGGGCCAAGCCCACTAGAGAAGGCTCGGCAGCCGACGCACCCATTTCTATCACCGTGGCAATCTCAAATCTCGTGGGGCGGAAGCACAAGCAAGTACTGGACTGGGAGTCAAGAGGCAGCCTCTCCTGTAGCCAATGACCTCTCCGCCCTGGGACCATCACCCTGACACCCCACCCCCCACCCCCACTGCACATAGCTCCCTGACTCGCCATAAAACCAGAGTGCCCTGGGAAGGGGACCTGCTCACCCAGTGTGTCTCCCACACCCACCCAGCAGAGGAGCTCCCACCAAGGGCTGAATCAACCACAGCTTACTGTGCCCTCCAGCCCTCACTCTGCTCAGCTGTCACATGGCCCCGTGAGAGCCGTTGGCCCCGGCAGCCTCACAGGACGGCCGCTGGCATCCGAGGGGAGGAAAGAAAGTTCTGTACAAAGTAAGACAAACCCAGAGGGAGAACAGCTGCTCTGGGCTGGGAGACAGAGGCGGGGATGGCGCTCACGCGGACTGAGCCCCCCGCCACGAGCCAGGCGCCGGCCCCCCGGAGGCCCACCGTCTCCTGTAAGCCCCCTCACCTCTCTAACCACCCCGCGGTCACAGATGAGAAGCTGAGGCTCAGAGAGGTGACGGGGGTCCCTAAACCATAAACAGAGACTGCCAGCAGAGGATCAGCGCCAGAAGTCTCTGGCTCCCCGGCTGGGGCCGTTTTCTGTTGTCACGAGCACTTGCACACACACTCACTAGTACACACTCACCCCAGGGTCTGTGCCACCTGGCTGGGAGCGGGCAGAGAGCAGGGACTGGCCCAGGGAGGGGTAGAGGCTCCCATATGAAATGGGGGGCAGAGGAGATATGCTCTAGGGGGGCAGGTCTTAAGGAAAGGGTCCCACACTCCCTCAGGAAACGGGGCCTCTTGGGAGGGACCACTCCACCCTAAGGCCCATCCATCCCCCTTCTCGCCCCTCACAACACAGAGGACGTGACCACACGGCCACATGCACGCACAGTGACGCCTCGCACACCCTCCCACTGACATCACACACTGGCTGGTGGGGGTGACCCCTCACACTGCCATCCCAGTGACGTCACCAGCAACCTAGAGCTGATGTCACGCCCAGAGGTTCTCACTGACGTCACATCCACAGGCCCATGCAGACGTCTCACACACACACACACACACACACTTCTCCCTGATGCCCCCCTCAATTATCCCTCCGTCTTCCTGCCTGGAGGTCCCCGCCCATGCACGCCGCTCACTCAGGACAGGCATTTACAGAGTGCACCTCCATGTGCATGTGCGTGCCTGCGCATTCCTCTCACAGGACACGCATTTACACACATGTGCAGGCCCACATGCCCTGCTGATGGCCTGGACATGGCACGTCCCACAGGTGCCCACGGGCCCCAGGAACAGGTGTGTGAGTGGGGCACACACATGCATACCCACGCAAAACCTCCCAGCCCTCACCATGCGGCTCCCCACAGGAAAACGTCCCCCAGGGACTAAATCAGGCAGACCAGACCGGGCCTGCAGCTTCCACCACATTCCTCCAGGTGCTGCCAGCGCCACCCCCTCCCCCAGCTCCTCTCCTCCGACAGCCTGGCCTGCTGACAGCCGACAGCCGCCGCAGCCCAGACACACACACGCACTCCGGTCCAACACCTGTGTCTCTCGGCAAGGGGACCAGGCGGAGGGAGGCAGCCGCCAGGCTGGGAGGGGCCCAGAGCTGCAGAAAGTGCCCTCGAGGACAGCGGTCCTCCTGGTCCTCCAGAGCAAGCCAGGGTCACCGCCACCACCCGCTTCCCATCTCCCTCCTCGGGCACGCCTGACACACCACAGCCGCGCTGCCTCTGTCCTGGACACGAGCTCCCCGAGTGAACACGCACATAGACACATCGGCTCTCTCTCCTCCAGATGCTGAGGAAACCCTGCTGGGCACGGACAGTGTGTGTGTCTGTGTGTGTGTGTACAGAGAGAGTGGGGTCCACCCCTGCACACGGCCCTGGGTGCACACACCCCGCACACACATCCCTCCCCACGTGCACACACCGCCCCTCCAACCAACAAGCCCACCCCACTGCCCTTCTCCTCTGCCAGTTGCTGGAGCCCACACACGCTCACACACACACACACACACACACGCGCGCGCGCGCGCGCGCGCACACACACACACACACACACACAGCCAGGCAGTGGCCTGGCCCTGCCAGAGCTGCAGTCTCTGCCGATTGCTGCTGCTTCCCTGGGCTGCCTCCCTGCCTGCCCGGCACCAGCGCCAGGAAGAAAGGGGCAGAGCCTTCGCAAGGGTCCCCACCCCCCGGGGGCCCCCACTCCCCAATTCTGATCCTCTTACCAAACCCATCGCCCTCCTGCGGGGAAGCAGGTAAAGCCCCACCCCGGCCGCCTGCCCCTGGAGCTGTCAGCCAGCACCAATCACCCCCCCTTACCAGCTACGAAGATGAATTCCTTGACCCCGGCAGCGCTCCGTGAAAACGGGGGGCGAGGCCCCCCGGTTTGCAAAGATGGGGACAGAGAGGTGCGGTGTGGCACTCACCGGCACCACCATCGAGCCTCTGCACCACCCCCCAAAATGCTCACCTCACCGACCGTCCTCCGCGACCTCCCGCCTCCACCACTACCCCCACCCCCCACACAGAGTGGTCCCCCGGGGGTCTCACGGGGATCCCCAGACCCAGGAGGCACTGGGGTGGCTTTCTCCATCTCATCCTCCCCTGGCTGTGTCCCCCTCCAAGCCCCACCCCACTGGCGGAGGGGGGGGCCCTCCGGCTCCAGCCCCCACTCCCACCGTCTCTGCCGGCCCCGGGCGCTCGGATCCGGAGGAATTCACTTACCTCCAGCCCCAGCCAGGATCCGGGCTGAGCGCCGCCTCCGGCAACCGCGGCGGCGGGGCCTGCGCGTGAGTGAGTGTGAACGCGGGTGCGAGTGTGCGCGGCGCCCGGCCGTGGCTCGGTGCGTGTCGTGTGTCTATGGCGTGGCCCGTGTGAGTGTGTGTGTCTGTGAGCGAGCGTGTGCGCGCAGACACCGCCACCCCCGCCGCCCGGGAGGGGGCCGGGGCGCAGCGTGCGTCAGGGGCCGCGGCCGGCGGTCTGTCCGTCCGTCCGCCCTCGCCGGCCAGGCGCGGGCTCCCTCCGCAGGCCTCTCCGCAGCCAGACCCTCCCGCCCCCTCTCCCGGCCGGATGCTTCCACGGACACACGCACACTCGCAGACACACGCCCGGGGGTGGGGGCCGCGCCTGGCTGGAGCGCGGCAGCTGCGGCGCCCGGGAGCGGCGGCACCGCGGACGGCTGAGCGCCCCCGCCCCGCCCGGCCCGGCCCGGCCCGGCCCTGCCCAGCCCGGGGTCCGGGTGCCGCCGGCGCCGTCGCGCGCGCATTCAACAGCTGGAGGCAAACTTGCCGCGGGGCGGGCCGCCCGAGGTGCGCAGCGCCCCCCAGCGCCCGCCCGAGGACGCCCGCGACCCCCGGACTCCCCCTCCACCCGCCGACCCCCTCCTTACCCCATGCCCGGCCGCCGCGTCCCATGCTGAACGGCTAGCATCCCAAGACGCGTGGCTGCTGCGTTCCCATTTTACAGGCGAGACAACTGAGGCTCGGTGAAAGGAGTGACTCCCCCAAGGTCACATGGCGAGCTCGGTAGCAGAGCCGGTGTTGGACTCCAGGTCTCTTCCTTGTGCCAGGGCTCTTGGCTGCCGCTCGCTGCCTTCCCCACCCCTTGAGAAGCATGCAAGGTGGGCGGGGGGGGGGGGGGGGGGGGGGAGGATGCTGGGCTCTGAGCCCAAGCTCCTCTCTGGCCAACGCAGCCCCCCCCCCCCACCCCCGCGCACACCTGCACCTCCTACGAAGGGGGAGATGCTAGATGCTAGGGCGAGGTAGGAGCTGCAGGAGAAAGCTCTGGCCTCCAGGCCGTACCCCTGCACTTGGGCACACAAGCCCCTGATGAGGAGACTGGGCTTGTGACTTGTGCAGGAAGAAACAGGCGCCCGTCGGCCCCTGGGACCCGCAAACGCACAAGCTGAAGCGCTGCTACAGCAGGCCCTGTGCGTCTCAGTCACTCTTATCGGGCCGCCTGCACCAGTGCCTGTCCTCAGGAAGTGCACAGCGGAACGCTGCACCCGCCCGCCCGCCGCCCCGGCTGCAGACTGCTGGCGGGAGCATCTCCTCCAGGCCAAGGAGGGGGCGGTGCCTGCAGGAAGCCACTGCCTGAGCTGAATCTTGACGGATGAGTAGGAGTTGGTCAGCTGAAGAAGGTGGAGAAAAGTCCCAGGCTGCAGAAACAGCATGTGCAAAGGCACAGAGGCATGAAATAAATAGCCTGGAGTGTGTGTGTGTGCAGGGAACTCCATGGAGCTGGGCATTACTGGAGCAGAAAGAACGTCTGTTCAGAAACGACAGGAAAGCAGCCCCAGGATGGGGCTGGGAGGGCACACAAGCACCGAGACGCAGGCCACCATCATCTCCAAGTAGGAGAAAGACTGTTGGGGCTTCCACCTCTGCCCTCCAAACTGCACTCCAGGCTGCCTGGCACACTCCTACCCACCCTTCAAGGCCCCTTGCTGCACACCCAAACAAGCCATTATGTTGTGTCTGCCCTCTAAACTGAGGCCTCCTAGAGGGCCGGGGCCCGTGTGGAACGCACTGACCGTCCCTGGCCCGGGGCCGGGCGAGGAGCAGGGTCCCAGCCCGAGTCGGCGCTGGAAGATGCTTCCCCGCCGCCAAGCCACCTCCGGAGGAGACGCAGCGTCCCCTGCGCCCTCTGGCGGATCCGGCTCGCAACTGCAGAGCTCCCCGACCTACCCCCTCGGCCGCGGCTCACCCCACTCCCACCCCTTCGGAGGGGGCTCTGGTGGAGGCCCGCCTAACGGGCTCCCGCGAGGCACGGAGCAGCGACCCCAGGGAATACCAGTTAGTGGGCGGCAAGAGAGCCTCTCCTGGTTCTGTTTTCGTGACCTTCCCAGACATCTGCCAAAGGGCAAGTCACAGCCCTCTGAGCCTCAGTTTCCTCCTTTGTGAAATGAAAATAAGAAGAGCAGCCGTGTCCCCAGCTCGATGCTGGGGTCACCACATGGGCCCCTCCTTCCCCTTGGGACCTCCAGGTCTGGCTAGATAGGCTCTGAGGTGCTTCTGGGTCCTAAAACGTTCTAAGATTCTCCCTTAGTAGACAGATGTAAATTTCAGACTCTTAACGTAGTCACTGCCACCAGATGGAAGATGGAGGTGGCCTGGGCGAGCTGGGGGTCATGGTGGACCACACCATCTGGACACTGCACTGGGCTTCCTCCAGACCCGCGCTGTCCAGTCGAACTTTCTGCCATGGTAGAAATGTTCCGTGTCTGCACTGTCCCATACAGTAGCCACTGACCACATGCGGCTATTGAGTGCTTGAAGTCGGGGCCACTGGGACCGAGGAACTGAATTTTCAATTTTTACATTATTAACTTAGATTTAAGTAACCGTATGTAGCTAGTGGCTACCATGTTGGGGAGTGCAGGTCCAGAAAAACAGCAACCTCCTCACCAAAATAGAGCTCACACACACACACACACACCCAGGGGACCCTGAGCACCCGGCCAGGCGCAGGGGCTGGGGGGCGGGGAGACTGCTTGATGGAGAGGTAAGGTCAAGACAGACGTGAGCAGCCGTGTGTCCATCCCCGTGGTCACTGTCCTAGGTTAGGCTTTGCCATCTTTCCCCGGACACCTGCAACGACCTCCCTATCGCCCCCTATTTAAACCCCCCCATAGCTCTGGGAGCCCTTGTGGGGATGCGGTGTGTTTCATTTCTCCCGACGGTGCCGAATGACCGGCCGCACCTGCCTAGGGGCTCCCTCTGCGGAAAGTGTCATGATCTGTGGGTGCCGTCCGCCCTACATGCAGACACAGAGATGAACGGTGTGCCTTCTCTGCTAGGGAACGAGCCCACACTCCTTAACTTGCCCGTGGGGCCCTGACTTACCCCTCCAGCATCATCTCGTATCCCCCTCCCCCGACGTGCTCCCAGGACACCAACTCCTGCCCTTTCCAGAACATGCCATGAATCTCTCCCCCCGTCATCTGCACACCTTTGCTTTTGATCCTGCTGTTCCCTCAGCCTGGAAGCCTTTCCTCCTCTCATGTTCCTTCCCCACCTGTCTAATTCCAGTCTATCATTGGGTACTGCCCAAAGGCCACCTCCTCCATGAAGCCTCCCCTGACCACCCCCAAGCTGAACTGGCCAAGTTACTTCTTGCTCCTCTGGCTCCCGGAACACTCTGGATAGGCCTTAAGGAGAGCAGTGTCGCATTGTATTATCATTCATTCTCACGTGTGTCCCCCCCCACTCCGACTTATCCCTCACTCCATCACCTCTGTCGTGGTCGCTATCGTGTATGGGGCTCCCTCAAGGCCAACACTGTGCAGGGCCCTTTCCAAACATCATTCTCATGAATAAGTCGCCAAAGTGATCATTAGGAGGGTATTGTTTGGGGCATCCAGCATCTGGCCCCCTCCCCCCCAACACCCCAATCTCCTCTTGGTGGAATGTGACTCAAGGTGCCTCCCCCGGCCCAGGCTGGGCTAACTGAGTCACGGTTGGAGTGATGACAGGGGGACAGAAAAAATGGCCAAAGCAGAACCATCTGAGCAGCCTCAGTGCCAGATGACGGGCAGGTATTTCCAGCTGCCTGGCCCCCGTCCTGAATCCCGGACCCCGTCTGCTCTGGGATCTCCCCGCCGGGCGTGGGAGCTTTCTTGAACAGCTCACCAACAAATGCCCTTTTCTCCTGAGCTCACCAGATGTGGCTCACGTCCAAATGACCCCGCTGCCCTGGCCACATCGCCACAAGGACATTTTCCAGGACATCTTCCTTTCCATGGGGCTTCAGGAACAGAGGAGTGAGAGGAACAGAGGGATGCTAAAAGCTTGTTGAAGGTGCGTAACGAGATCTACCCTCTGTACTTAGGTGAATTTTTTTTCCCTCGGTCTACACGGCATTTTGAGTTGATGCTAAGAAAATTAGGTTAAGTGATTCTTTTAGAGAAATACACACACACACTAGAGCGTGTACAGGGTGTCACATTCCTGTTTTGGATCCAGACCAAAAATCAGATTTTCTGTGGTGCCTCCAATGCTGGAACTGAGGGCTGTGATCACTGGAGACAGGGACCGGTCATAAGACACAGAACCCAGAAGGAAAACGAATGAAGAGGCCACCCTGAAATCTCTGCCTCCTGCCCCACTGTGGAGCCATCCCCCATGTAATACGAAGACGTGAAGCCTGAGCTGCCTTCTCAGGAAGGTCGGTCCTCTCATCGAGCAGTGTTTTGTTGGGCACCGTGACAGGTCAGGGTATGAAGGTTGAAGGCAGTGGTTAGGAAACAGATAATTCCTGGGCCCGATAAGGATGAGAGGACGTGGAGCTGGGGTTTGAGGAAAGTAGGCAGGAGACCTCAGGTCCGGAGAAGGTGAGAGGGAGGGACGTCCCCAGAGGAGGCTGATTGTGAAGGGTCTTTGGAGAATAGACATTTCTAAAAGGGATTTTTAAGTTATGTTGCTGGGGAGTCTGCGAGATAAGCCCCTCCCCCCACTTCAGCCTCCTCTCCCACCCTCTCACTGCCCCCCCCACCTCCCTTGGGAAAAGTCTATGTGGTTATCATATTAACCATCTATTGCTGTGTAACAAATTGCCAAACTCAGTGGCTTAAATCAGCAAAATGTGGTTACAGTTTCGCAGTTCCTGTGGTCAGGAATCGGGAAGCCGGTGATTCTGGCTTGAGGTCTCTCGTAAGGTCGAGTCAAGCGTGTGGCTGGGGCTACACTCATCTGAAGGCTGGACTGGGGCTGGAGGACCTGCTCCAAAGACGGCTCATTCCTGTGGCTGGCAAGGTGGGGCCGGCTGTGGGCGGGCGGCTTCAGGTCCTTGTCACATGGACTGCCCCCACACAACTGCTTGAGCATCCTCACAGCGTGGGCTGCCTCCCCCAGAGCGAGAACAAGGAGGAAGCCACAGGTCTTGGATGAGCTACCCTCAGAAGGCACACACTGTCACTGTTGCGATGTCCTGTTGGTCACACGGCTCCTCCCTGGGCTTGGTGGGAGAGGACAGGGTGTGAGTTCCCGGAGGAAGCTATCATCAGGAGCCGTCTTGGGGGCCAGTGGGCTGGAGTTACATTTGGGGAAACTGAGGAAGTTCTGTGTTCTGCATCCAGACTAGCCAAGGCAGAAACAGCACCGGGGGTGTGGATCCTGGAGTCGGAGGATCCGATTCCTTAGGATTCTATGATTCTGAGAGTCTTGGTCCTCATAGGCCATGAATCGAGGGCAGCTCAAAGCTACTGGGACAAGAAGAAAGTATGTGAAGGTCCTGAGGAGACTTGACAAGAGCAAAGGGTGACGGGGCATGTGGCCCCAACGAGAGGGTGCTTACGATGGCCAGAGGCCGAGGCCACACTCTGGGGGATATTTTGAAGTGTCCAGGTCGATACCCTTTGACCCAGAGATCCTCTTACAGGAGGGGCCCCAGGGAACCACATTAGGGGTGCCGAGGGCACCCTGCCGGCCTGACTTGGGGCTGAGATTCCTGGGTGGTTAGGGTGGCCAGCCTGCCTCCCCACCAGTCACGTGAGAGCAGGCCTGGCAGCCTGGACAGAGAGGGACGGAGCCTCACCACCTGGTGCCTCCGCTAGAGCGTGAGCTATTCCCAGACCCGGCCACGTCTGACCCGGTCTGCCTCTGGGTGCCCAGCCCCTCGCCAGGCACAAAGCGGGTGCTGGGGAGGGCCCTCATGCGCTGCCCCACCCAGCGGTGCAAGGGTCAGACCGGGAAGCCTATTGAAGCACAGGTGGGGTCTGCAGGCATGGAGAGCCCTGTGACAGACCACCTGCCCCCCAGGGAGGGCTGGAGGGGGCTGGGGGAGACCCCGTGCTCTGGGCCTCTACCTGACTTATGCCCACCACATCAAGCCCTGCACTGTCACAGCGTCTGCCATTTGGGTCTAAGCGCCGTTACCTGGGGCTCCAGGATTCTCCGTCCTGGGATTCTGCTGGATCCTCTGGCCTGGGCCCTGTGACCACGGCAGGAAGGTGGTGTGCATCTCAGCTGGTTCCGCAGCCACAAGGTCAGCCAGGCAGCACGCATTATTAAACCATCTATCTGGTGCTGCCCAGAGGGATGCTGGGGGTGGGGTCAGAAGCCCGTCCAGAATTGGGGCAGCTGGAGGCCCCTGGGAGCTGGAGGTCACCGGCCCCGTGGCCGGGCTTGTCACCGCTGACCTGCTGTCGGCTCTGAGGCTTGGGATGCTGCAGCGACTGGAGAGGTGCTGACTGGCTCGTTTCCTCGTGCTCTTTCTCTGCCCCAAACCTTCCAGGCTCCAACTCCACGGGGTGAAGCGCCAGCTCCTTGCAGCGGCATCTGGAGTTCTCTGCAACCTGGCCACATTCTACCTAGAATCCTAATAATAGCTCGAAATGGGGGCGTTTACTATGTCTCTCAGGCTCGACGCCAAGTGTTCCCCATGAATTAGTCTCAGTGGATGATGACAACAATCCTAAGAGGTCCTTATTGTTATGATTCCCATTTTACTGATGAGATCAGAGAGGCTAAGCAATTTGACCAAGATCACACAGAAGAAGAGGCAGCACCGGGAGTCACCCCAGCTTTCCTGCCGATGGGGCCGTCCTGGGGCTGCAGGATTCCCGTGTATTTGAGGCTGGTGGCCTCATTCTTAGCCCCAGTACAGCTCCTCTTTCCCAGGAATCCCTGCCTGGATTCCTGACGTTCCCTCAGCCTAGAATCCGGGCATCTGAAGTCCCTGTGGGTGGGTGAGGAGCTGTGTGTTCCCAAGGCTCTGTGGGGAATGGAGGGTGTGTGTGTGGCTGCCACCCAGTGACTCAGCCCCAAAACCCAGATGCCACCTCGATGCCACCTGGGCTTCCAGCAATTTGATCCATTAACAACTCCTGTCAGCTCTGCCTCCAAAATGCACCCTAGACCCGGGCCCTTCTCTCCCCATCGCTGAAACAAAGGCAGGGGTGGGGTCTGTCCTCTTCACCTCTATTTCCCCAGAATCTGGCATGCAGCAGCTCTCCAAAAATATTTGTTGAATAAAATGATCACATTCATGCCTGAGTGAACAAATGAAGGAAGGAAGGGAGCGTGGCCAGGTGAGGAGAGAAAAAGCATGGGAGAGCAGAAAGACATGCGATTCTGTTCTGCCCGGGGGCCAGGGCTGGGCACTGGGCAAAAGGAACCCTGCACCCAGGAAGAGATGCTCCAGCCACCTGCCAGCTGACAGGTGGGAGGGGCAGGCAGGCAGGGCCCTGGAAGGAGCAATCACGGAGACCTGAGACGACCGGGGGCACAGTTTGGGGCAACTGAGACCCAGGGAGGCAACCCACACCCTGCCTCGTCCCTCCTCGGGCCATGCATGGTTCTTCCCAGCCCGCATTCAGGCGCCCCTTCCCCTCCCCCTCGGACAAAGTGGCTGCACGGCCTCCGTACACTCCCTCTATTTCCCCAGTGGTGGCTCTGTCTTCCTGGCCCACAGCCCAGACCTGAGATAAAAGAGCGACTTGGCCCTTTCTCACTCAGATCCTTCGGATCGCTCTGCCTGCGGTTTCTCTGAAACCTCTCCTGGCACCTCAAGCTCACCGCCCACTTGCCGCTTGCAGCCGTGGAACTCCCGTCACACTTCATTCTTAGGACATGAGCTGCACAAACCGTGGCAGCCCGAACCCCAGCACGCCTTGCTTTCGCTGCGTCTGGCCAGGCCGGCGTCGGGTTTTCCCCCACTTCTGAGGAGGGAATTTTCTGCCGGAGGCCAAGTTCCGGTTCCTCCTCTCTGATGCCTTCCCAGAGCCGGGCCCAATCACGGCTGCAAACTCAGCTCTGAGCGGGGAGGCCCCAGCAGAGCCCGGAGGCGGGAGGGTGTGTGAAGTCAGTGGGCTCGTTGGAAGCAGGACCCGGGCTGGGGAGGAGCAGGGTGGGCGTCGGGGCCACCGCCACGCGGGCTGGCGTTCAGGGCAGGCCCCAGAGCCTCGGAGAGGACCCCAGCCTCCCTGACCATCCTGGCGGGCCGGCCGTGTGCCAGGTCACGTCACGCCTCAGATCCCCACAAGAGCCTGAGAGGAGGTTACCAGTCGGGACTAGTCGTTTGCAAGGGGCAGAAACCCGACTTTGAACTGGCTTAGACTCGAAGAGGATATCCTGGCTCCTATAACAGGGCAGGACTGGGAGGGTCGGCCTGAGGAAGGCTGGGAAGGTGGGGGAGGCCATCCAGAATGCCACCAGCATTCTCTCTCTAGGTGGCTTAGCTCTTTCAGGACACAGTCGCCACTGCAGGGCCCCCAGGAGCCCCCGGAGCCCCCAGCTTACAGCCCCACAGCCTCACAGATTCGCGCTGAGCCGGGGATGAGCTGTTCTGCCAATTCCAACCGAGCATTTCTAGGCGAGGACTCTGATTGGCCCAGCGTGGGTCACATGCTTACCCCTTGGACCAATCACGTGGCCAGGATGAGGCTGCCAGACTGAGGGCCCAGGCAGCTCAGGTATCCCGACCCTTACGGCCAGAAGGGGGGCCTGTCAGCAGAATGGGGGAGGGTCACTGTGTGGACAAAAGCAGTGGCCACGGTGCAGCTTTGGGGTTTTTAAAATAAACATCTCATTTTGGAATAATTTTAGATTTTTAGAAAAAACTGCAAGGGGAGCACAGAGAGTTGCTGTATACCCTTCACCCAGCTTCCCCCGGTGTTAACCTCGTACATAACCACGGTACATTTGTCAAAATTAAGAAATTAGCACCAGTACATTACTGTTAACTAAACCCCAGACTTCATTCAGATTCACCGTTTTTCCACTCACGTCCTTTTTCTGGTCCAGGATCTCACGTCACATTTAGCCATGGGTCTCCTTGGTCTCCTCAGGTCTGTGACAGCTTCTCCTTCTTTCCTTGCTTTTCATGACCTTGGTTTGCGAGGGTACCGCTCACACATCTTGTAGCACGTCCCTCGGTTAGGGGAGAGAACACAGAGGTGTGGCGCCCTCGTCATTGGGTGCACGACATCCACATGACTGGCGATGCTAACCTTGATCACTTGGCTGATGTGGGGTCTCCCTCCACTTAACAGATGGGGAGACTGAGGCTTGGAGAGGCTAAGCTGCTTGCACTAGAGTGTGTGGTGGGACAGAATGTGAACCAGGCCTGAGTCCCATTATCCCATAGTTCTTTGGCGTCTTAGACAGGGAAACTGAGGCAGGAGCCCAGCTCTAGGAATAGGAAGGTGAGAGAGGCTGCACTATAGAATCTACATGAAGTTTGCAGCAGGAGAACTGAGCCCAAGACTTCTTGGGGGGTAAGGCACTGTCAGAATCAGCCTGGGGGCCCAGAAGCTACCGTAGACTCTAGCCAGGAGGGGCAGGGAAAGGAGACAGGCTGGGGCAAGGGCCGTAGCTCAGCCAGGTAGGAAGGATGAAGTAAGGAGGGAATGGCAAACATGATTGAGCCAGAGCAATCCAGGAAGGCTCCCTGGAAGAGAAGGCTGAGATTATAGGAACAGTCAGAAAGGCAGCTCAGGTGTGAGGTCTGTCCCAGGAGACAAGAGAGCAAAGTGTTTAAGACCAGGAGCCTTGGAGTCCGACAAGACTGGGCTCAGTTCCTTGTGCTACCACCTCCTAACTAAGTGGTCTTGGGCAAGTCACTGCTTCCCACGCCGATTTGGGGCTTTCTAGCTCCCAGACTTTGCTGCCCTGCTCCCCCACCTGAGATGCCCCTTCCTGAGCCAGCTCTCAGACCTTCCCAGCCTGGACAGTGACACACTCTGTGTGACCCAGTGAAAAATGAAAATGCGACACACTTGCTCAAAAATTATTAAGAATTTCAAGACGGCGATGGAGAGCATTAAACCAAATGTGGCATCCGTCAAGGCAGGGGGCCCCGGGTGACTGCACAGGTCACATGCCCACCAAGGCGACCCCATCCCCCACCCTCAGTGACCACCCGGAACCCGTGATCTGATGGCTGTTTTTTCCCTGTGATTCTTGGCCATTAATCACAAGCTGCCTCAGACGCCGCTCGGGCCACCGCATGGAGCAGCTGCTCTGCTCTCCCGTGGCTTTTCCTCATCTTGCCCTGGGTGGGAGGTTGGATGGGATGAGCAACAAGGTGCTTCCAACAGTTGCATTTGGTGTCCTTTTATTTTCTGGCTCTAATATTTTGTGCCAGGAAGCTCCTGCACTCCCGTGCCTAAGATCCTATGAGTCGGGGGTCAGGGCCTCCCTCATGTGCGCTCGAAACCCTGACGTCCCCAGGCAGTTCAGAGGTTTTAGATGCAAGAAGGCTCGGAAGAATATTATTTACTTATGCTTTGCAAATTTGAAACGTGAAATTCACTGTGAATTTTGCAGGAATCACTCGATTCTTAAAGGTGGTGTGTGTCCCAGAGTCCGTCGGGCTGCAGTGGCGGGTCCCTCAGCAGGGTGCCATTAGCCCGGCTGGCGCATTTTTAGTTTGTGTATTGCTGCTTGTTTGTTAATTTCCCCTTTTTCCCCCCTTATTGTCAAGAGGCAGAATGTTAGAATCAGCCCACCTGCATCGTCTCTTATCTCCTCCACGAAAACGTGTGTGAGTTGCTTAATCTCTCTGAGGCTCAACTTCTTTCTCTAAAAAATCGAAAGTGAATGAGTTCTGTGTCTTCTGGTTAGTATTGCTGCCTAAAAATCCTAGTGGTGCAAAAAAAAAAAAAAAAAAACCCACACGCACACACAACTGTTTTATTCTGCTCACGATGTTGTGGGTCAGGAGCTCTGGAAGGGCTCAGCTGGGCTGTTCTCTCTCAGGGTCCTCGTGCGAGTGTGGTCAGATGCCAGCTGGGGCTGCCATCATCCGACGGCTCAGCAGGGCAGCACTGGGTGGCCAAGACGGCTAGCTCACACGCTGCACCTGGTGCCCGTCGTGGGTTGGCAGCTCTGCTGGAGCTGGTGACTGAAGAGCCCACCTCCAGCCTGGCGGAGTCAGGGGACCTGGGCTTGTTACATGGTGGCTGCCTTCCCCAGGACGAGTGTCCCAGGGGAACCAGGCAGAAGCTACGAGGTCTTTCGAACCTGGCCCTGGAAATCACAAACCACCACTTCCGCTGCCTCCTATTGGCAATCACCGAGTCACTAAGTGCAGCCCAGATTAAAGTCGAAGGGACAGAGATGTCACCTCTTAACAGGAGCAGTGTGAAACAAATTGGGGGCACATTTTAAAACGGCCACAATATATATAAAGCGCTTGGAGTGGTGCCTGGCACATAGCACTCCCTCTGACGTGTTTGCTGCTGTGTTATAGCTTCAAACAACAAAAGTGGATTAATAATGCCAAATGGTCTGTGGAAACATTCAAGTAGGGATGAAAATATTACCAAAAATTCTATAATTCAGAAGAAGGCATTCCACAGGGAATAGGATTTTGATGCGCCTGTGAAAGGTGCTGGTTTGGAGGGGTAGGATTTTGCACAAGCAAAGAAGAAAAGTAAAAATAGAAGGTTCAGCCCAAAATACCTGAAAGTGGAGTTGCGTCATACATGTGACCCACGTGGGGTCTCTCATGTCACGGTGCCTGGCGGTGGCTGGGAGCCTTTGAGGTTTTCACATCTTTTTCCCCACCAAACATCGTTCTGGGAAACCGTTGGACTGTTTCTAGAACAAGCACAAAATAAAGCTTTCCAGAACAAAATTGATGGCTTCCCTCAGTAAAGGCAGAGGGGAGGGCATTATTCAAGCGGCTGGCCTCCTGGAAAAGCCAGTACAAACCACCATATTGCCAGGACACTTATAAAGCCAGCCAGCGGTGAGTGACAAGTAGTCAGAGCAAAGAGGTTAAGCTATTGGCAGAATTATTTCACCTTTCATCAAATAACACTGTTGGGAGTGGGGTAGGAGGGGGGCATGAAATTAATGGCCAAGAACGTGGAAGATGGGTAACGATCATGTGTGTGTGCCCGCAGAGGTTTCCCTGTACAGACGCAGACAACCGTTGGTGGGCCGGGCGTGTCAGACTTTGGCACACGTATGGGGGGTGCCCCCGGCGAGCCCCCTTCCTCTTAGCTGAACGCTGGCTGCATTTGATGGGCAATGTGCCAAGCTCTGGCCAATCCGAGAATCCTGGTCCTGATTTCCCAGCCTCCCTTGCAGCTACAGGTAGCCGTGCAACCCCATTCTACTAACGAGATCTGAGCAGAAAGCAGCTAGTGGGTTTCTAAGAAAGCTTTTCCTCTTCTTTTAAGATCAGTCAGACGCAACTGGTGGGGCCCCACATTTCTCCCACCTTCTTCCGCCTGGAATGCTGGCATAATGCTGGAGGCGACTGTGGCAGCCATCTTGTCTCTCCTCAAAGCTTCCTGTCACATGAAGAAGACAGCCACTTTAGACACAGCTGACCACTCCCTCCTCCTTGAAACCCTCTCCTGCTCTCCTCCTACCTGAGTATAAACCTGTGACAAACAGGATACTTGTTGCCTTGTTCACTGCTTCCTCCTCACCACTGTGGGGCTCAACACTATTCACTGAGTGAATGAAGAGACTACTAGCTGTCCCCCGATATCAGGTCTCCCTTCCCTCTACAGAAACAGAAGTTTCACTTAATACTTAGCTGCCAGATAAAGACTACATTTCCCAGCTTACCTTGCAGATAGGCGTGGCCATATTACTGGATTCTGGCCAATGAAATGAGAGCAGAGGTGAGTTGCACAATTTCCTATTCATACCCTCAGAAGGAAAGGTGCATAGCTCTCCTTTGTTTTTCTGCCCTTCCCACAGGCTGGAATGCAGATGCAATGGCAGGAGCTGGAGCAGCCATATTAAACCAGATGGTGGAGCCACCTGTGGGTTGTGGAAGGCAGGGAATAAAATTAAAAGCTGCAACCCATCGGCACTGGTCACATTATGCTCAGACTGTTATATGAGAGAGAAGTAAATTTCCATCTTATGTAAATCACTGATATTTTGGCTTTTGTTACAGCAGACAGACCTATAATCTCAGGAATACACCTTTGTTTATTAAAGCCTTCGGAGCTGGATTTTTTCCATCACCTGAAGCCTGATCCATACAGACACGAGGGGAATGTCCTCCACAATTGATTTGGGTCCTTGTTCATCGCTCAACATCGATGCTGCCGGGCAGCACATTTTTTGGTTAACTTGATGATTCCTTTGTGAGCCACGATGTAGCCTGGAAAGGGACACGGGGATCAGGACGGACTCCCGGCCACCACGTGGGCTGCAAGGAAGATCGCAGCTACGGAGATGGAGGTGCCTGCTTGGGAATGCCACGCTCAGCGCTCATTCACAGTGAGCAGCTGGTGGGTGACAAGGTGCCTCCCAATCTTCATTTAATGACGAGAGAAAGTGAGAACATCACGAGAGCGATCAAACCAAAGGCACCGAGCGGACATCTTCTTAGCCAGCTGCCAGAAGAGACAAGCGAGCACAGATCTGCTTTTCCAACCTGAGCGACTCGCTGTCGAATGAAGGTGCACATCAAGGTTTTTTAAAGGAGGGACGAGATTAAAAGTCTTCCTGTACGACGCGGGAACGCCAGCGAACACCATCCCTTCGACTTTAAGCAACAGGCCTTGGCCGTACGCTCAGCACCTTCAGTAATCTGACTCTGTCGCCTTGGGGCTAAATTACAATTTTCACAATTGATAAAAAGATACCAGGGTTTTGTGAGACCAGACCGTGGGGCACATCTCTTGATCCCCAGGAGCCTGACTCTGTCCCAGCACTTGCCAGTTTTCTGCGCTTGCTGGGGGGAGAAATCGATGACACAGCAATGAGTGTGTGAAAGCCAGAACGTAAGAGCTGCTGCCGAACCAGAAGGAACCCTCTCCAGGGTGAAATGCAGCCAAGAGGGTCCGGCCGCTTGTCCCGACCCCTTTCCAGCTCTCGGGCGCACTGCACGGGCCAGCTTCTCATCTGACAGGCGCTAGAGAGAGGCCACCGTGAGAAATTGCCTTCATCACCTCGGGGGCTGTGTCCAATCCTCAAAGCCAGAACCGCCTGACTGCCACCAGGCCCTTGTCCCCGTCCCCGACAACCTGCGGCTAAGTAACGGGTTGTCTGGTTGGGTGAAATCAAGAATGAAAGAAAAGCAGCTGGTTTTCATGGATGGGAAACATGAGCCGCTGGTCAAGCTAGCTCATCACCAGGCCAGAGGGGAGGCCTGGCTCATTCCTCTACTCAGCAAGTAATGATTGAGGGCCCACTGTGTGCCAGGAGCACAGGGGCCTGGAGGATCGATCATGAACGTTAAAAAGAAGGCAATTTCTCACGGTGGCCTCTCTCTAGCGCCTGTCAGATGAGAAGCTGGCCCGTGCAGTGCGCCCGAGAGCCGGAAAGGGGTCGGGACAAGCGGCCGGACCCTCTTGGCTGCATTTCACCCTGGAGAGGGTTCCTTCTGGTTCGGCAGCAGCTCTTACGTTCTGGCTTTCACACACTCATTTGACAAGCAAAATAATCTCTCTCAATAAAATGAAGCCTTTTGGGGCCAGCCTGGTGGCGCAGCGGTTGGGTGCGCACATTCCGCTTCAGCGGCCTGGGGTTCACCGCTTTGGATCCCGGGTGCAGACATGGCACCACTTGCCAAGCCATGCTGTGGTAGGCGTCCCACATAGAAAGTAGAGGAAGATGGGCACAGATGTTAGCTCAGGGCCAGTCTTCCTCAGCAAAAAGAGGAGGATTGGCAGCAGTTAGCTCAGGGCTAATCTTCCTCAAAAAAAGAAGCCTTTTTTTTATTGTGGTAAAATATACATAACACAAAATTTACCATTTTGACCATTGTTGAGTGGACGGTCCAGTGGCGTGAAGTACACTCACATCGCTGGGCAGCCATCACCACCACCCACCTCCGTCGCTTTTTCTCTTCCCAAACTGAAACTGTGATCGTTGAACACCCACCCCCAGCCCTGGCCCCAGCCCCTGGTCACCTCTTCAGCTGTCTGTCTCTGTGACTATGCCAGCTCTAAGGCCTCCCACAACTGGAATCCCGCAGTCTCTGTCCTTTTGTGTCTGGTTCGTTTCACTCAGCATAATGTCCTCGAGCATCATCCATGTGTCAGAATTTCCTTCCTTTTTGGGGCTGAATAGTATTCCATTGTGTGCATCTGTTTTATATTTTTGTATGTTTTGGAGTTTGTTTCTCCATCCTCTGCTGATGGACTTTGGGGTTTTTTTCCACACTTAGCTATCGTAACAGCGCTGCCGCGAACGTGGGCTACGAGCATCTGTTTGGGTCTCTGCTTTCAGAGAACTTTCCAGCTCCTTTGGCTGCATACCCAGGAGTGGAAGTGCTGGGTCGAGTGGTAAATCTGTTTAACTTTTCGAGGAACTGCCAAACTGTTTTCCACAGCGGCTCACCATCTTACAGTCTATCATGAATTTTTTTTTTTTTGAGGAAGATTAGCCAATCTAACATCTGCTGCCAATCCTCCTCTTTTTTGCTGAGGAAGACTGGCCCTGAGCTAACATCCATGTCCATCTTCCTCTACTTTATATTTGGGACGCCTACCACAGCACGGCTTGCCAAGCGGTGCCATGTCCACACCCGGGATCTGAACCAGCGAACCCCAGGCTACTGAAGTGGAACGTGCGCACTTCACCATTGTGCCGCTGGGCCAGCCCCTCTCTCATGAATTTTGAACATTATATTTTAGTCAGATGTTTTAAATTACAACAATTCTTAGTCCACCCAAGATTGGTGGCCAGCCGGGAGCCCTGCACCGCCATGTAGCTCATGACGTCACAGGTGAGAGCGAAGCTGCGCTGGGGCTTTTCAGTTCTGAGCTTCCGGGACGACAGGACTGAGGTCCTCAGGTTCCGTCACGCTAGGACTAAGATGTGTGGCTCGGGGAACAGGGCCTATGCGTGCGCTTCCAGGCCACGATGGCGGATGTGGGGTCGGTCAGCCATGTCTGCCCCAGACTGCTTCAGAGGAAGGCCGACTGCGGGGGCGGCGGCTGACGAGGGGCGGAGGGAGATGGGGACCGATGGAGCCGCAGACAGCAAGGCCCGGGGACCCACCCGAGAGAAGCCATGTGTCCCAGGTACCCTGCCTACACCGGCTGAGGGCTGGCTGGGGTTGGCACCGTGTTTGGGAAACCCTGAGAGAAGAGAAAATCATTCATTCATTCAGCAAACATCCTCTGAGCACAGGCTTCCCTGGGAGCTGACCAGTGGAAACAGGGAGATCCAGCCCGCCCGTGTGAAGAGCCCCCAGCCCTCCCGCAGCCCCTCCTTCACCGGGTCTCCCCAGCCCTCTGTCGGTCTCCCCAAAAGACCCACTCCCACACGACAGTCGCCACCGTTCCTCAAGGGCCCACCACCCGCTGGCTGCACTCCGTCCTCGCGACAACCCCATCTTCCAGGCGCGAAGGTACCTGCAGCTCAGAGAAAGTGAGCAGCTTCCCCAAGACCCCCAGCTGGGAAGTGGGGGAGCCAGTCATCCCCCCAAACTGCCCCTCTAAATGTGACAGCCTTTGCTGAAGACACTGGAGGTGACGCCAACAAGGGGGTTGACACCCCACACGCCCCAGGATCCCATATTCTCTGATGTCCCTCTTGAAGGGGGGCCGCCACCAAGGGCTTCTTCCTCCTGCCCTCCCCGTGGCGTCCCCACCACCACCCTCGGCCTCTGCAGTGACAAATGTCTCCTCCTGTAAGGCTGTGACCAACACACCCAGCTCACTGCGGGGCCCTCCAGGGACAGCCGGGCCCTCCCGACAGCAGCCCGCCTCCCTGAGAGCAGCCAGGGCTGCGAGCGCCGACGTTTCCCCCTTTGTCACACAGAGTAATAGACTGTTGAAAAATCGCGTCCTCGGAGGGTGGCAGCTGAATCTTATAATCCGGGGCTCTCCGGCAAAGAGCCTCAGAACCGTTGACTAATAGAATCTCGGAGTCAGTGACTCGAGAATCTGAGAAAACTACCGTCTCCGTCACGGACTGGGTGGCTGATGTGTGGAGGGCCCAGGTCGCTGGGCCGGGACAGGGCCGGTGGGAGAGCCAAGGGGCCCGGGAGGGGAGGAAGCCTCGGGTACAGAGGACAGGGGCGGGGGCGGGCGGTATGGAGGAGGCAGTGGGCGGGTGAGGCCTGGCTCTGTTACTGATGGTTTTTAATTATGTAAATCAGGCCGGCCCGCGCCTGGCACGGGCTCGGCATCCATCAGCTGGCAGCAGAATTAATCAATAAATAACCAGCTGGCTGGGGCCTGGGCATGAGCACCCAGCCACCCCCCTACCCCAGAGGGGTCCTCCCGAGCTGGCAGGGGTGGAGGGTTACACGGGAGGCGCAGCTCACGGCTGTCAGGGCAGTTGCACCGACACGTACACACACATGCCCTCACACACACACGCGTGCTCACACATGCACGCACACACTCACGTGTATGTGCCACACATGCAGCTGCGGCTTTGGACTCACCGTGTACGTGCACATGGACGTGTCTCCACACACAGACCCTCAGCTACAGTGGCCCCTGCATGCCTGGCACGCATCTCCCCACACAGAGCCCGGCACAGGCCCAGGCCCACGGCAGCAGGCTCGCCACTCCAAGCTCACACGTCGCCTCATAGGGGTCACAGAATTTGCAGCTCTGGGCCACACCATTTCCGTTCCATGACCGCCCCACGAGGCTGGCCCAGCTGGGCCAAGGCCCTCCCTTTACAGACAAGCAAACTGAGGCTCAGAGACTGCCCAGGGCTGTGTCCAGGGGGCTTTCCTCCCCACCTCACCCCCCACTCAAAGATTCAAGAGAACTGGGGCCAGCCCAGTGGCGCAGCTGTTAAGTGCGCACATTCCACTTCGGCGGCCCAGGTTTTGCCGGTTTGGATCCTGGGTGTGGACCTGGCACTGCTTGTCAAGCCATGCTGTGGCAGGCGTCCCATATATAAAGTGGAGGAAGATGGGCACGGGTGTTACCTCAGGGCCGGTCTTCCTCAACAGAAAGAGGAGGATTGGCAGCAGATGTTAGCTCAGGGCTAATCTTCCTCAAAAAACAAAGAACTGGGGGGGGTATGCTGGGGATCTTGAAGCTACCCCCCCAGTGCCCCGCTCCCCCGGAAAGCTGGGCCCCTGGTGACCTGGCAGAGAGCAGGGCAGGTGGGCGGCCCCATGGGACCCAGGTTGACGGGGCCCAAGCAGCAGAGCTGGGCGCCCTGGCCGTCTCCGCTCCCCCCAGCAGCTGTGATGAATTGCTCTCTCCCACCGCTGGCACACTCTCTCCCGCTCCCCAGCGCTGCCCCCATAAATCAGCCTCCTCATCTCAGCCTTGGCTGTTCCCTGATCACTCTCCAGCGTGGGGGGTTGGGGTTTTTTACCATCCCCGGTGACAGGAGGAGGCTGGCGGGGAGAATCATAAAATTAATGGACAGGTTCCCTCTGCCCCTCTTCCCTCTCTCTGCCTGCGGCTTTCGCTGGCCTCTCCTCTCTCTGGTTGGGATCAGGAAACACCGAATGAGGAAATGAGCTGAGACAAGAGTGAGTTTCTGAGACCTGGAGCGCTGTGCTGCGGGCCTGTCTCTGGTCCAGCCGACTGTGCAGCCGGGGTCAGTTCTCAGCATCCACTTCCACCAGCCTCAGCTGAGGGCTTTCCCAGCAGCGCCTCCCAGGGAAGCAGGAAGAGGAAGCGGGAAGGTGGCCCTGTGTGGTGGGAGCAGATCTCAGCGGGCCCTGGGGGAAGGCCAGGAAATGACCTGGAGAGCTCGGCCCCAGCGCTGTCAGCCTTTTGGAGCCATCCCCCCCACCCCGACCCCGGAGCAGCTGAAGAAAGCTGTGGGCTTCTGAAAAGGTGCAGGGTACGCAGAGCTGGGAATACGAGACCATATAGAGCGGGCGTCCGCGGCTCAGCTGCTAGAGCCGGCCTCCCCAAGTCCAAATCCAGGCTCGGCCACTTAGTGGCTGTGTGACCCTGAGCAAGCTGCTTCACCTCTCTGTGCCTCAGTTTCCTTCTGTGTAAAGTGGGGTGACTAATACTAGCCGCAACACAAGCCAGTGGGTGCATTCTCTTTAGAAGAGCTGCTGGTGAGCAGTTATATGCTCTAAAAGTCGCAATTGTTACGATAATTAAAGATGCCTCAGCACCCCCTGGAGGCCTTTAAACCCTGATTGCTGTACCCCGCCCCCTCTCCCCAGTTTCTGCCTCAGTAGGTCTGGGGAGGGACCTGAATTTTACATTTCTAACACATTACCTACCAGCTGATGCTGGGACAGCCAGTCCAGGGGGCGCACTTTGAGAACCCACTGGAGCCCACATTGGGGCTCACTGTCCAGCTCAGCCCCCACCCCCGCCCCATAACTCGGGAACCGAGGCGGGAGAGGCGAGTGGGCGCCCGAGGCCACACACAACAAGGGTGCCCCAGGCCTGGCCTCCCGGGGGGAGGGCCTCACCGCAGGAAAGGGAGGGCCCCGGAGGTGGAGGGGGCTCCATCACTACCTCCCCCACCTCCCCCCACCCCAGGGCTCCCGGAGCAAAGAGGCAGAATTTGCCTTCCCGGCCAGAGGTAATCTTTTAATCTCTTCGGCTTTAATCTTGCAGCATAAACCCAAATCCGCACAGGGGAAGGAAGGGGGTGGGGGACACACATCTCGTGTCCTGGGGAGGCAGGCGGGCGAGGAACCTAGGCTTTCAGCCCGAGCTTCCCCACAGGTCTCCCATCTCAGCTCCGCCTTCCTCACCTCCCCACTCCCCGGAGGCCCTCCTAACAGGGGACACAGAGGCAGAGAGAGCAGCCAGCTGGAGTGAACCAGGGGGAGTGATGTGTTAAAAAGACTTCCCTTTGGGAGGCACAGCTTTCTTAAACAGGTCACAAAAAACATTAACAATAAAAGAAAAAAACGATAAATTGGGTTTCATTAAAATTAAGAACTTAGGTTCAGCAAAAAAAAAGACACACCATTAAGAGAAAAAAAGGCAATCCACACAAGCAGAAAAGATATTTCAATATACATATATATGACAAAGGACTAGTATCCAGCACATATAAAGAACTCCTACAAATCAATAAGAAAAAAAACAATTTTTTAAACAGGCAAAAGATATGAACTAGCACTTCACAAAAGAGAACATCAAAATGGCCTATATGCACACAAAAAGACATTCAATATTAGCAGCTATCAGAAACATGTAAATTGAAACCACTATAAGCTGCCATTCACACCCACAGGAATGCCCAAATTACAGAGACTGATAACGTCAAATATTGGAGGGATGAAGGTCAACCCTCCTACACAGCCGTGGGAGTGTCAAGGGTTCAACCTGTCTGAAGAATTGATTGGCAGTTTCTCACAAAGTGAAACATACACCTGTTCTGTGACCCAGACATTCTGCTCCTAGGTATTTCAAAGTGAACACGTACATCCACACAAAGACTTGAACACGCATGCTCACTGCAGCCTCACTCAGTGTCCACTGGCCTGCCCTCCCAGGTGGACCGCCAGGACCTCCCAACTCAGCGCCAAGCTGTGCCATCACTGGTGCCGTCACGCTTCCTCCTGGAACATTCCTGCAGCCACTGAGCCCCGTGCTTGGCAGCCTTCTCCCTCTCTCCCCTCAGCCTCCCCTTGGTGGTCCAGCAGAACCCCCTTCCCCAAGGCCGGAACTGCTACAGGATACTAAGCAGGAAAGAAAACCCTAAACTAGCAAGCCCCTGAAGGGCCAGCGTCGTGGCACCCACTGCTGGGGCTCCCTCTCCTCACCCTCTCTGGTTGTTCGATCTGAAATAGTCACCGGGCCTGGAAAAAGAGACAGGCTTCACCGTGGGGCACACAGGAGTGCTCTACTGGACTCTGTGGCAGGGACTGCAGGGACCCTTATAATATCCCCTATCCCATTTACCTTAGTAACAAACACTCGCGGTGCAATGCACCTAGCCAAGAGATTCCATTTCTCGGCCTCCCTTGCAGCTAGGAGAGGCCAATGAGGGGCGAGCATAAGTTGTTAGGTAGACAGCGGGGAACATTTGGCCAATCTGTGCCCAGCGGCCCCGGGAAAGCAGATGTGATGATGGAGACCCAGCAGCCATTTTGGAATATGAGGTGATCTTGAGGATGGAAGCCACAGGCTACGGTTGGTGGGATGAAAAGAGAGAAGGAGTCTGGCTCCCTGATGACACTCTTGAGCCCCCCACCAGCCCTGGACGCCTCCCCCCTGACATCTTTTATGTGAGAGAGAGAGAGAAGCCTCGATGTGCTTGAAGCCACTGCTATTTCCAGTCTCTGTTACCAGCAAGGGGAAGCAATCCCTAACTGATACACGAAAGCCTTGTGAGGCAGATATTACCGTGCAACCCCTGCCTCCTGCATCCCCATTTTACAGAGGCACCCCCAGCCTCCCTGCCTCCCTCTCAGACATCCAAGACACCCAAAAGACCAGCATGCAAAGCCCAGCTCCTAGACATGGAGATTCAGCTTCAGCGTGGCCTGAGGTGGGCCCCATAGCCCAGCAGATCAGCTGGCTGCGGCTGGAGCTGTTGACACAAACGCTGCTGAGACAGCACAGCGCTGGCCCGGACGGCCTGCCCGCCACAGAGGCAAAGGGGAAGCGGGAGGATATTTACAAATCACGGAGAGCAGACAGACAGACAGGATGCGCACCAGCCAGGCGGGCGGAAGTCTCCTTTATGCTCCTCCTCCTCCATCTTTGCCACATGAAACGGAGGCCTTGGCAAGCTTTTCCAGTAAGACGAAGGTTCGTGGTTCTCCTGCAAGAGGTGGCACCAGCAAACCACATGGTGCCCGTCCTCCAGGCTGTCCCACCACGCATGGCCGGCACTGGGGCCTCGGCAAGGGCACTGGGCAGCCTGGGTTCAAACCCCTGCTCGGTGAACTGTGTCATCACAGGCAAATTCCTCCCCCTCCTCTCGCCCTGGTCCCTTCATCTGTAACACGGGCTCCCTAGGGGGGGCGGCGAGGATTGAGGAGCTGAGCTGGGAAGGGCTCGGAGCGGGCCTGGGACCCAGGAGGGGCCACAAGTCTCAGCCGCGGTTGACATGTTGGTGGTGAGAACTGGATTTCGCTCTTGTATGTTTATTATAGGAAACTGAATTTACTCACCAGTTTTGGAACATTTCACCCGCTGACCTCACACTCGCTGCTCTTATTATAATTACCCCTGTGCAGGGTCTCCCAGCGCCAGGAAGAGAAACCCAAAGCTTTTCCTCTCGCCGAGGTTTATGCAAGTAAAAATAAGTGGTGATTATAAGCGATCCATTTGTCAAACACGAGGTCAAGAATCTCAATTTGTCCGTGTCACTAAGGCAGCACCAGGAAGCTCCCTGTTTCCCCAGCTCGCTCCCCTCTGACACTGCTGGAAACTTCACCGTTACAGCCGGAGGAGTAGTCTAGGAGCCCGGACTCTTGGAGTAAATGCAAGCATCCAGGTCAGCCGGCCGGAGGAAACCATGTCAAGGAAAGGGAGGGAAAAGCCGCCGCGGCAAATTTTTGGGCCTTCTCAGGATGGCTGAGGATTCTGTAGCTGCTAAAGGCTTCGAGCTCAGTCTCCCAACCTACACACACACACACCCTGATAATCGCTTTACCCCAACAGTAGGGGCTTAAGCCGCAATCTAGGCTACCCCACGCCAGCCCCCAGCTGCCCTGGCCACCTCTGTCCCGAGGCCGAGGCTGGGTTCCCAGAGGCTCAGCGAGGAAACTCGGCAAGGCTGGGAGCTGAAGCCAACAGAGCTAGCAGCTACCGATGGTAACACACAACCCTCTTTCTTTCACACTCACGCACTCGTGCACAGACACAGTCAGAGACAGCACACTAGACACAGATGCGCACTGCACTGTCCTCCCCGAGGCAGGACAAATCCAGAGAGACTGCACAGAATCGTCCTGCCTCGGAGGAAGCCTTAGCTGCGCGCTCCCCCAAAACAAGGGAGCCGGGCAGAGAGGAACACTCAGCACAAACCTGCTCCCCCCACCACCCCGGGGTCTCTCTGCCCCTGTGCCCCCAACTCCTGCCCCCACAGGCTCTCAGCTCCCTCCTCCGTGGAGCCCCAAGTCTTCTCCCGGGAACAAAACCCAATCAGGGTTCCCTTCCCTCCTCCATCCCCTCTCCCAGGCCTCAGGCTCCCCAGGAATCTTTTCACCTCCCCCTATGCGTCCTCCATTCACGCCCTAACCCCACCGAGCCCTGGGAACCAGGAGAACCCAGGAACTAGAACCACATCTGCCATTTGTCTCCCCAGCCCCCATCACAGGGGCTGCATACAGCAGGTGCCGGCCCCCAGACCTCGCCCTCCCTCCTGCCTGGGGCTCCCTCCTCGTCTCCCCTCCTGGTGGAGCTGGTGACTCTTCTTTTCCAGCGAGTCCTTGAAAACACAGATCAGAGCAATTAGAAAAAGTCATCGGAGGGCAAGGCAGGAGCCAGCACCCCGCCTAATTACCAGCTCCAGCGAGGCACAGACTCACCACACAGAGCACAGATTTGCACAAATTGCAAAGCAGGAAGGGGTGGGGGGGCGGGTGGGGGAGCCGAGCTGCAGTTTAGATCCTCTTGTTTTTGTTGACACCTGCTCTCTGCTGTTTGCAGAGGCTTTCACATCCACGCTCCCGAGAGAGGCAGGTAGGGGAGACGTGATTTCAGTCCCATTTTACAGAAGGGGAAACTGAGGCCCAGGAGACTGGGGAAGGACAGTCGCAGAAGGCCCAGTCCACCCGGACTGGCTGGAGGTGGGGATCTGGGTGGCCCCAGGAGAGGCCCCCATTGGCCTTCCATCCTGTCATCTGCCCCGGTCCTCTTCCTGAAAGAATCCCAAAGGGTCGAGGTCCAGGGGGATTTCAGGATCTGGCCATAGGCATGTGGTCTAGCACTCGCGGTGGGCTCAGCATCTGCACCTGAGCGACCTTGCCCTTCACCAAATGGCCTGGTTATTCAGTGACAGCTGCCGTCCCCCGTTGGATGTGTTTTGTGGAACCTGGTAAAGAGATGTGTTGTGTGCTTTTCACGCCTGGCAGGGAGGAGCAAAGGTTTTCTCAGAATCGGAGTGCAGGGGGCCCATTTTCATGCCCCCTTATCCCATAAGGCCCTTCCCAAGCCGGGCCTGGCCCCCCAGCCGCGCCCCAGGCCCCCTAACCTTCCAGCCGGCTCCCCTGGCCCTGGCCCGGGCAAGAAGCCAGCGGTGAGGCAGGGGGGCCCCCTGGTGGTGATGGCCTACACTGCCCATGGCGACACCAACCCCGGATCCAGGTAGCAGCACCCCACGCGCACCTCCAGGACTGCCGGGTTAGGCAAAGGGAAGGCTGGGCATCTGTGGAAGGAGCTCAAGAAGGAGCTTCATCAGGGCCTGAAGAAGCGGGAGGCAGCTCCACTCCTGGTGCAGCAGCAGAGAGAGTGGGAGGCTCCTGGGCGGCAGGTGGATGCTGGGCACGTCAAGCAGGGGACAGGGCAGGCCGCCCAGCATCGAGCGAGGCCTGTCAGAGGAGCTCAGGAAATGCAGGGTGGGCGAAGGAAGGAATGTGTGAATGAATGAACAACGAACTCATCATTTCCTCAAAGGTGGTGTGAACATCACTAGGAACAGACAAGATAATTTTTAGATAACAGTGATTAACTTGATTATTTGAAGAATCACGTACCTATTTTGATGTCTGTTAGATATAATACGGCCCGTTAAATCCATGATATAAAGTTTCTTTTTAAAACAAAGTTCTTTAGGTACACAAGGGTCAGTATAAAGAAAAACATTAGGTAAATAACATGCGGGTATCCTCAGGGCCTAGCATAGAAGGTGTTCAATAAACGCTAGTGTAAAAAATGAATGAAGGAGGGGCCAGCCCCGTGGTCTAGTGGTTAAGTTCAGCACGCTGCACTCCGGCGGCCCGGATTCAGTTCCCAGGCACAGACCTACACCACTCGTCAGAAGCCACGCTGTGGCAGCGACCCACATACAAAACAGAGGAAGAGACTGGCATAGATGTTAGCTCAGGGCAAATCTTCCTCAGCCAAAAAAAAAAAAGAAGAGATGACCACACCGATTATGGATGATCTTTACAGAAGAAGTATGTCTCAAATTTGGTTGTACATTGGAGTCACCTGGGAAGCTCTAAAAACTCTCTCTGGGCAGGTATGTGTCTCTGAATCTCAGGTAGCTGAGGAGGAAGCCAGCATGTCTGGTCAGCTCCCAGAGGAGGGGAAAGTCACAAGCCCCCAATATGGGCGTCATGTAAGGAGCAGCCCGGCTTCACCACCATTTGAGATAGTGAAACTGCCGCCGGAGGAGGAAGCAAGATGTGTTTGGGTGACCTGGGATTCCTCTGCTGGGTGAGTTTGGACTATGAACTCAAAGGTATCAGGCAAGGAAAGAGACGTGAGCTAGTATTTACGTAACCTAGCTCCTAGATCGACACACGGTGTAAAGTTTAATGTGCATTTACCATGGTTTTAACATACAGATTATTTCTCATTTATTCACCCTGCACAGCATGTTTTATTTGGCATTTGTCTTTATTATCAGTTCATATAAATATTACATTTGCTTCTGTGTAGAACATACAGAATGTGCTGTCCTGAGTTCATTTTCGAGTTTGTTCTTCATTTATGGGAACTTTCTCCCCTAAAACGGAACTCCCCTTCTTGAAAACGGTGACTAGTTAATGATGGACGTGGATTAACATAACATAGTTAACGTGGTTATAACCTGTTTCTCTGGTTTACCTGGATCCTGATTTGCCCATAACAATTCTCAGTTACTCTCTTGTTAGAAATTGGAGGGGTGAGTGGTTTGGTGTGAGCTTCGTAAAGGGTGCTGTTTGCTTCTAAATGCACACGTAGCCTAGAACACGCGGGTTGAGTTAATACTCGATTGAGCATTGTTCCATTACCTTGTCAGATACTACTGATAAGAGAATTTCCAGTCGTGAATTTCCATGGCCATACCTCTGGGAAAGAATTGATAAAAATAAATTTTGTCCTATTTGGAAAGGTTGGCGTCCACACAGAGATTGAGTCTCATTTTTTTATATCCGTTTAATGGTACTCAAGTAGCAGCTTTTTTTTTTTAACTTGGAACAGATTTTTAAAACACAAAACATGAATAGATTTGTCATAGCACAGGGTCAAAATTAGTTCTGTTGACGGCAAGTTATTCAGTATTAATTCTGTTTCATGAAGAAATGCAATTAAGTTGCAAATCCCTTAACAGAATGTAGTGTGAGGCCGATGTTTTAATCGGTATTAGGAAATGTCAGATTAGCATCCCCAAGGAAGAAGAAATCTTTGGCACAATGCTGAGACATGTGTGTTAGTTGTAAAGCGGTGCCTTCCTCTCTTACATGACTACAGGGAAGATAAGTCAGTATACCTTCTCTCAAGGGCAACCGGACAGTATCTACCTAAACGATAAATGCACCTTCTCTGTAATTCACCAATCCCACTGCTAGGAATTTATCATCCAACACACTCACCCGTAAGCACGATAACGTGTGCAGGAGAAAATTCACTGTAGCATTGTTGGAAGGGCACACGATGGGACGCAACCTGAATATCCATCAACAGACGGCCGGTTAATAAAAAACGCTATAGCTATTCTTTGAAATGACATGGCTGTAAAAAAGAATGAGGATGCATCAATAACAAAAAACAACCCAATTAAAAACTAGAAACAGCTGGGGCCCACCCAGTGGCCGAGTGGTTAAGTTCATTCGCTCCACTTCCGCGGCCCAGGGTTTTGCCGGTTCGGGTCCTGGGTGAGGACATGGCACCACTCATCAGGCCACGCTGAGGCGGCGTCCCACATGCCACAACTAGAAGGACCCACAACTAAAATATACAGCTATGTACTGGGGGGGCTTTGGGGAGAAGAAGAAGAGAAAAAAAAAAGACAGGCAACAGATGTTAGCTCGGGGCCCATCTTTAAAAAAAACAACTGGGAACAGGACTTGAAAAGACATTTCTCCAGAGAAGTTATACAAATAGCCCATAAGCAAGTGAAAAGATGCTCAATATCACTAATCATTAGGGGGATGCAAATCAAAACCACAATGAGATACCACTTCACACCCATTAGGATGACTGTTATTAAAAAAAAAAAAAAAACAGAAAATATGTTTTGGTTAGGATATGGAGAAATTGGAAGCCTTGTGCACTGTTATGGGAATGCAAAATAGTGCAGCTGCTGTGGAAAACAACAGGGAAGTTCCTCAAAAAAAATGAAACACAAAATTACCATACAGTCCAGCAATTCCACTCCTGGGTGTCTGCCCAAAAGAGCTGAAAGCAGGGATGCGAACAGATATTTATAAACCTGTGTTCATAGCAGCATTATTCACAACAGCCAAAAGGTGGAAGCGACCCCAGTGTCCATGGATGGATGAATGGATAAGCACAATGCGACATATACATACAATGGAAGAGTATGCAGCCATAAAAAGGAATGGAGTTCTGATACACCATTGCTACAACTTGGATAAACCTTGAAAACATTACGCTTAAACATTATGAAAAAATTTTAGTGGTGGCTGCACAATATTGTGAATGTAATTAATGCCACTGAATTGTACACTTAAAAATGGTCAAAATGGCAAATTTCATGTTACACATATTTTAACATAATTTTTAATGCTTTAATGAATTTTTAATAGCTCTAATGAAGTGATGCTGCCTGACTTCCTGGGCTGGGTCCTAAGAGGCGGTCCAGCTTCCACCTGGCTCTCTGGGCTGGGAACCCTAAGCTAAGATACATGCAAGAAGCCCAGCTGCCCCACCACATCATCCCAGAGAGACTCACGGAGACAGAGAACAACGCCAGCAATCAGAGGCTTCCCCAGCCAGGTGCCAGACGCATGAGAGAGCCTTCAGATGACCCTAGCCCCGGACGATTTGTCCTGCCCAGCTCTGCCCAGATTAGCAGATTCATGAGCAAAATAAGTGGTGTCGCTGTTTTAAGCCACTAAGTTTTGGGGTAGTTTGTTAGGCAGTAATGGGTAAATGGGACAAGAGACACATTACTTATGTATTGGAATTTACTTAATTTTAATTTAAAAGTAACCAGATACAAACAAAATAGATTTGGACTATATAAATGTCTCTTGCAAATCAACCGGTAAATTGGGTGTTTTCACTCTTGTGGTTTGCATCCTGCCTCTAGAAAGTCATTAAAGGCACAAAGATACTTTCACGTGAATGATGAACCAAGCTGGGGGCTCAGTGGGCTGGAGAGACGGGAACATAGGTCCACTCTTGACCGGGAAGGCGAGGATGTGGGTGGGAAAGAGAAAGGTCGCTGGAGCTACAAAGCAAGAAGGGGTAGGTTTCCGACCCAGCATGGCCAAATTAAAGACAAACCTGGTCAGCGGGCCCTTGAAATGAAATCTAGAGTTAGTGAGTGACTTATATATCACTCAAGACAGGGTTTCAAGAGGCTTGAGAAGGAAGTTATATGGCGAAAGCAGGAGAATTTCAGACCAGGACCATTGAGGGGTTAAAGGTTTATTAGTTAAGCTTAGAAGAATTTAAAAAGAAATCCAAAATGTGTCCCCTAAAGATCTCCACTGTCTCCTTCCTGCGTATGTCCCTCGTCACTCCATCATTCTCTGGAGCTCCTGCTGTTTGCTTACTGTTTCTTGTGTCTCCCTGTATTAGTCAGGTTAGGCTGAGCGCCATAACCAACACCCCAAAACCCAGGGGCTCAACTCAACACAAGTGGAGTCTCCAGGCTCCGCCCTCCCCTGACCCGGAGTCCTCTCTTCCAGCCAGCGATGAGGACAGAGAGAGATCGAGTGCAAGTGGGGCACATTCATCAGCCAGAACTCAGTCACATGGCCACCCTCCCTGCAAGGGAGGCTGGAAATGTAGTCCAGCTGGGGGCCAGGAGGAGCAGTGGAAGAGCCACCCCTGCGCTGCTCCCCCATATAAGGTCCCTGGGCACCAGCTCTCATCCGTCTTGTTCACGGCATCTGGCACCATGCCCGGCATAAATGTGGAGCCTTTGAGGGAATGAATGGTGCTGGGGCTGCGTCCTTGGCATTGGGCTGAGTGAGCACTATCCTTACAAGTGCCCTGGGGCATGGGGATATAGTCACTCCCATTTCTCAGATTAGGAACTGAGCCTCTGAGAGCTAAGCACGAGACCACACAGCTAAACAGTGTGAGGGCCACGTCTCAAACCCAGGGAGCCTTTGCCATCAAAAGTCTGTTCTCTCCACTCCCCGGGCTGCCTCTCCAGTGTGCACACTCTCTGACTCAGGGTCTGGTTATCTTCAAGCCCACACTCCTTTCTAACAATCACTGAACTGTGTTTGACAAGCTGTGGGTTCCTTGGGGCGGCAGCCGTATCTCTCTCCTCCCCACGTGCCCCTTGGCTGCCAGCACAGCCCTTGAACACAGGAGGTGCTCCAACCATGTTTGGGGGATTAATTTGTTCACGCCGGCTCAGGCTTCATGCTTTGCTGCCTGCACAGTATGGGGGTCGTTTACAACTTATAAAAGAAGTGGAAAGGATATTTATTACACCACCCCTCCCTGTGCAGAGTCAGAGCTATCTCCCGCAGCAGGACCAATGCCTGCCCCGAAACTCGCTCCTGAAGCACAGAAGAGAGCTGTTGTCACATGGGGGCCAAGGCCACAGGTGTCACCTGGGCAGGGTTAGACCATGAACGCCCCTGCCCCAATTGGTCCCAGGAAGGAGAGAAGACAGGAAGCCGTGAGGGTTCTGTCCATGGTGCTGAACTCGCCTCAACGCCCACCTTTTTCTCTAACCCAGCAGCAACTTAAGAGCCTCTTGGGGAACCAGCTAAAAATACAGATTCCCTGTCCCCTTCTTTGGGGACTTGGGTTCTGAGGATCTAAGGTGGAGCCCTGAAGTCTGCTTTTCCAAGCACTGTGATTCTAATACAGCCAGCTTGGTACTGGCCTGAGGTTGACTCACTCACCTAGTCATTGATCTTCATAAAGCGCCTGCTGTGTGCCCAGCCCTGTGCCAGATAATGTGAGGCACAGAGGTGCACTGAGCAGGGTCTCTGCTCCGGGGGGAGTTTACAAAGTCATTCAGGAGGAGATGCAGGGGGGGAAGCAGGGAGAGTACTGCCTCTGTTTTAGGTGGACACTGTGCCAGGTTCACACTTCACCTTTGTCCCCCAAGATGAGATACACAGGTACTTGAAAACAGTTGTACTCATAACCATAACTAACATTTGTATCTTTCCTTAGGGTCTCCCTAGCCTCATCTGCAAGGCAATGTGTGATGCCTTCTGCTACTTCTGACCTCCTCATGGAGGGTGGGGCTTGCACCAGATTCCCCTGTGCAGCCTCAAACACAGGAACCCCACCCCCAGAGGAGGTGAGCAGTGAATTCCTACTGGATGGATGACTAGGGGGAGTGGCAAGTGGGCAAAGAATGCGCCCAAGGACTGTGCCCAAGGAAAGTGCTGCTGGGTATACAAAGCAGCTGGGACAAGCACTCAGAACTAAAAGAAATCCGTGTGGGCCTCAGAGAAATCAGGTAAGAAGCAAAATGCAAACCAGGCAGGGGCCAGCTTCCTGTCAAGGTCTGCCTCTCCTTTCTCTGGGTGTTTGGGGAGAGCAGGAAGTGGAGTCAGGACAGCCGTGGCTGATGAGAACAGATGTTCTCCGGGCCTGAATGTGGGGCATGGAGGAGGGGACGGGAGAGGGAGAAGGGAACAGGGGAAGGGGGAGGGCCATGGCCAGCAACATGGAATATCCACAGACCCTCTTTATTTATTTAATCTTACTTTTTATTAGGGAAATTTTCAAACACACACCAAAGTAAAAGGAAGAGCATCATGAACCCATGTGCCCCTCCCCCAGCTTCAACAACCATCTCATTCTGCCACTCATCTCATTCCTCTCCTCAAGCACCTTTTCAAAGAAAATTCTAGGTGTTACATCATTTCACCCATAAATACTTCAGAATATGTCTCTTACATAGAAGATTTCTATAGAAAAAAAAACCCTCAATATCATTATCACCCCTAACAAAATTAACGATTTCTTAATACCATTTAATACAAAGTCCATGTTCAAATTTCCTCATTTTTCTCAAGAATATCTTCTTAGGGTCCCTTTATATGAATCAGGATCTAAATAAGGTCGATGCCTTGCATTGCGTTGCTCTGTCTCTTAAATCTCATTTACTCTCTGGCAGTCCTTCCTCCCTTCCTTCCTTATGTCATTTTACGTGTTGAAGAAACCAGGTCCTTTGTCCTGTAGAATTGTCCTCATTGTCAATTTGGTGGGTTGCACCCTCATGGTGTCATTTAACATGTTCCACTGTCCCCCCTATTTCCTGGAAACTGGGATTTAGATCAAAGGGTTGATCTGTGTAGGGTCAATATTTGGGCAATATTCCTGGGCGGCGCTGTGTCCTTCCAGTGCATGCGATCAGGAGCTTTTAGTCTGACTTTCCCTTTTAGGGTGAAACTGAAAATCAGCAGTGCCCCCAGCCCGATCCCTCCATTTTGAAGCTCCCCAGTCACCTTGCGCCCAGTGGTTTTAGCACCTTTTGTAGAATCTTAGAACTGACAGAGCTGGAAGCTCTGAGAAACCCATTCACTCGCTTCTCTATTCATCCCACAAATATCTGTTGAGCATCTGCTGTGCACCAGGCAGAGAGTCACAGTGAGCAGAAGCGACACGTCCCTGGGATCATGGAGCCGACAGTCAGATGGGGGCAGCAACAAACACACACACGAGTAAGCTGATGCACCAACAAGAGCCGTGCCTGCCTGTGAGGGTTAGAGCTATGCACAAGCTCCCACGGAGTGAGATGACGGACAGTGACCCCTGTCAGGTGGCTGCTTTGTGACGGGTGATCGGGGGGGGGGGGCATCCCTAGGAGAGGACAATGGAGCTTGACAAGAACAAGCCAGCCATGCAGAAATGGGGGTGCATCCCAGGGAGAGGGAAGAGCTGGTACAAGCAGAGAACCTGGGCACCCGCCAGGAGGAACAAGGAGACCCATGTGGCCGGAGCCAGTGAGCAAGAGGGAGGGGCCTGAGGGGAGGCAGCGAGGGGGCTGCTGTGGTACCGTGGGCGAGACTGGCAACGGCTCGGACCTGGCTGGTGGGGCGGAGGCAGCGGCCAGTCCACCCCTTTTACAGCTGGGAACACTGAGCTCAGAGACAGCAGGGAGGTATTGCTATTGAGCAGCTACCCGCGCCAGGAGCTCTCTGTGTGGTGTCCCGATACGACTTCGATCTGCCGAAGTCATTGTGCCAATTTTACAGGTGAGCCCGGTGAACAGTGAAGTCACCTGCCCAAGGGCACAGAGCCCAGGCCCAGCGAGGCTCTCCAGCCCTGCAGAGTCGTCCCACACTGAGATGACCTCTGCAGGTCAAATCTTGGCTCTGCCACCTATAAGCCCTGTGACCTGGACCACAGGCCTTCTCCCTCTTTGTGCCTCAGTTTCCTAATCTGCAAAATGGGAACAACACTTGCCCAAGGGGCATAGCAAGGCCAAGACAGGGCGATCCAACATTGACCCCCCGCCAGCCGCTGCCTGTGGGGCCCACAAGGGTGATCTTAGCACAGACTGCACGCAGCTTCACACACACCCTCTCATGCAGACTCACGAAGGGTTAAACCCAGACTCCCTCCTTCCTCCCTCCCAACTCCCACCCTTGCTGACTCTGCTCCCTCTCCCAACCAGAGCTATTCTGGGACAATGGAGGCAGCAGATGGCCCGAGTCCTGTTCCCTCCACCCGACCCTCAGGATCTGGGAACAACCCGCAAATCTGCTGCTGCTTCTAAAAGCAGGCTGGCCGGCAGCCTCCCACGTCCAGGGTGGGGAGGACAGGACAGCAGCTGGGGTGCACGCCATTCCCTCCCTCACTGGCTGCAGGGCCAGGGGCCACCCCACTGGGCTCGCGTCCCACACACCCAGCAGTAGGTCAGCCCAGAAAGAAAGGGGGGCTTTGGAAGAGCCCAAGCAGCCCAGCTCTACAGCTGACCCACTGTGTGACCACAGGCACGTGGTGGTCCCTCTCTGAGCCTCAAGTTCCTCCTGGAAAACAAGGGCTGAGACTCTGGTGATCCACAGTTCCATTGTCCCAGACAGAGTTGCGGCCGGGACAAGGTCCTTCAAGGGCTAGGGGACGTGCTCCAGAGCAGCCCCCAGCTCCGGCTGCCTTGGTCAGAGCCCCTCCCCCCAGCCACAAGCCCAGCTGTAACCCCAACTTCCAACCTCACTGGGCATGAAGGAGGCGGGGAGAAGAGACCGCCCATCGCTAACCCTCCCCCGATGCACCACCAGGCCTGAAATTTCACCAACATCACTTTCATTCATTCACCCAACCTCTCTGGGACCTGAAATCCCAAGAACGCTCTCATTTCTTCAGCTCCTACCTTGGCTGTCAACTCGCCCCTTTATCCGACACCAGAGGCTGAATCCCTCAGCTCCCAGCCTCCATCCTGCCTTCCCTGGTTCTTTGACCGCCACCCACAAGGCCCTGAGGGCAGAGGAAAGGAGGAATAGCTCCCAGCCCACCAGCGCCTCATGGCACACGTACTCACACACATGTACATACGCACATATGTGTGATAGGCACAAACACACACGCCACACACGCATCCTTATGCATAGACACGTGTAGGAAGGTACACGCCACACACACGCACACACCCTCACACACCTGGCACACTGCGACACAAGCACACACTAACAGTCACCGTTCACTGACTCCCTCCTTTCTCCGTGCCAGCTCTGTGCTGTGCTGGTTACAAACACTTCATCACTTCACCCACATAGCAACCCATGAAGCTGGTGTTCCTCTTCTCATCCACAGAATGGGCAACACCCCTAAAAGTGACCACCATCCCCACTGTGACAGACAGATCAAAGACGCTGCCCCAGTCAGGACCCTGCAGCTGCAGGTAACAGGAAACTGGACCCCGAGCAGCTTCAACAAATAAAGGTTTAATTTTCTTACAGAACCAGATGCTGAAAGGGACAGCTGCAGATGAGTATCTTGGCCTTTCCTTCACGGCAGCAAGGTGGCTGCCCCAGATCCAGACATCACACTCACATTCACAGCAGGAAGATGGGGTAGGGACCGCAAAACCTTCCCCAGAAGCTTCTCTATTGGCTTTGCTCAGCTCACACTAACAGACAGAGTCTGGCCAGAGCTGGTAGTGCCTAACAGCAAGGGAGGCTGGGAAAATGAGCAAAAGGATCATCGTGATTTTCTGGGACCCACTGAGCCATCATCTGATTCTGGGCATGCTGATGCTTCAGACGAAATTGGGTTCTGCTAGCAAGGCATGGGGAGCAAGGAGCTGGAGACTGGTCAGCAACGACAGAAGCTGCCGCAGGCCCTGGGTCCTGTCATTATTCCATCTGGTTCCCTTCAGTGGTTGGGGATCCAGCCAAGGAAGCCAGGGGTGGGGGGCCCAGTGCTTGACCCCAGGGGAATGACTCAGAGACGAGAGCTGGGAGCAGAGGCCAGACCCCACCCAGGGGCCCGTGAGATGCTCTGGAGGGTTAGGACTCCGGAGCCCCAGCCCCGCTCAAGGGGCTGGTTCAGTTGAGCCACCCAAGGCCCAGGGACGCCCAGCCCCTGGGACCTCTCTGGCCCTCACCTGTCCCTGCGCTGTCCAACCCACCTCCCAGAGCTTGAGATGTCTTCACCACCAGCCACCATCCAATCCTCGGCTTGCCCACCACTCGGAGGCCCTGCCAGGGACTGCCCACCCCAGGGCGCTTGCCACAGGCCCTCAGGGCTGCCTGGGGAGGCAAAGGACAACCAGAGACCTCAGCCCAGCAGTTGAGGCTTCATCGGGCCACCAGCTGTGGGCACCAGGGAGTATCTGGGTAGAGGAGACAATGGAGGGAGCGAAACCTGTGGAGAGACCAGAAATGGACAAGACAGCCAGTCCCACTCCCGTCCTCGCCCCCACGGGCCCCTAGGGCTGCACATCACAGGGATGGTTTGGAGCAGGTTTCCTCCACCTGAGCACTGCTGACACTCAGGGCCAGATCACTCTTTGCCATGGGGCTGTCCTGTGCATTGTAGGATGTCTGGCAGCATCCCTGAACTCTACCCACTAGATGCCAGGAGCACCCGCCAAGTCGTAACAATAAAAAATGTCTCCAGACATTGCTAATGCCCCTTAGGGGGCAAAACGGCCTCAGGTTGAGAACCACCGGTTTAGAGAGACTTCAAAGGCCAGAGAAGCCATGAAGAGACCTCAGCTGAGGCCAGATCATCTGACCACACACATCTGAGTCCCCGTTTGGCTCCAGCCTCATTAGGCAGGAACCTATGGCTTCTAGAATCTTCAGGCTTAGAGAGAACTTAACATCACTTCTCAAACCTCTTGGCAGTATAGCCATAGCTTGCACACCTCCACTGATGGGGAGCTCACCCCATTAGAAGGCAGCTCCTTTCATCTTGGAAATTTGAATATTTTTTCCTATAATGAGCTAAACCCTGTCTCCTTGTAATGTCCAGCCTGTTCAACATAGCCTTGGCCCCAGGGCCCTTGAAATAGTTGTGAGCCTTCTGCCCCAGGACAGCTCTGCAGAACTCCAACGCCAGGAGTCCTGGTTCCCCCAGGGTTACATACTTCAGGCAAATCCAAAGTCCAGACAGAGCCTATAGGGCCGTGTGGAGGGGGTCCCCTGCCATGTCCCCAACTGAATTTGACACCACCCTCCTCCCTAATTCAGTCACACTGGCTTCCTTTACTTCGTGAGCAGGTCTTGGTCACTCCTGCTACAGTGTGTCACAGGCTGTGCTCCAAGCTGCTCTACAGCAATGGGGGGCTGAGCTAAACAGCTCTAATCTCCCTGTGGCCAGTTTGGGGGCAACCCGGAAGGTGCCTGGGTGGCATCTTAGCCCCCATTGCTCCTCTACCCACCAAAAAGAACCATTGAAGAAGGAATCAAGAAAGCAAAGAGCCCACGAAGATCAAATAAAAACTCCCCATCGGCACCTGAAGCTCCTCCATCAGAGAGGCCTCCTTCCCTCAGTGAAGACATTTCAGTCTTCCAGCAGTTTCTGAAGAATCCCAGGGCATCAGGGCTGGGAGAGCCCTTCAGCTCCACAATGCTCAGCCTCCCTGTGTTCCAGATGGGGAGACTGAGGCCCAGAGAGAGCTAGGCACTCCCCCAAGGTCACCCAGCAAGCCAGTGGCTGAGCAGAGACTGAAATCCACTCCCTCCACTGCCAGCTCTGTGCTGTCAGCCACCAGGCGCTCTCTCTTTCCCACCTCCTGGCACCCCCATCCTCGGATGCCTGGACTCAGCCCCCACTCCTCCCATCCTACAGTTTCAGCCCCCAGACCCACCTGGAGGGGTCCTCCTCGGGGGAGAAGGGGCCCTGTAGCTTAATGACGTTGAGCTTCCCCTCGAAGACGCCGTAGCTGAGGGTGACCTGGGCAAGGAGAAGCAGAAAAGAGAAAGAAGGTGGGGAGGCATCCCCCGGGGACCCCACAAGGGGACAGCGTTTGCAGGCAGCAGAGAAGGCACACAGGCATTGTGAGGGCACAGGAAGCCCTGTCTCTGTGCCGAAAACTCCTCAGCCGGGGGTGCGTCACTGCCCATCCCCGAGGCATTCGAAGCCTGTGGAGCATGTTCATGCCCAAACCCCATCTGTGCCCCACAGTCCAGCCCACCCTGGAGGCTGGGACGATTCAAGAGGGAAGGCACCTTTCCAGGACGTTCTGGCCTAGAAGGAGGTTTCCTGAAACTCGGAGGGGTTTTGGCCACTCTCTCCCCACCCAGAGCGCCAGGCTGCTCCGCAGGCAATGAGGACGCGGGATAATGACCCCAGCTGAGTGGCAGTCAAGCACAGTGGTTAAAGCCTGTGGGCTGAGGGGCCACCCAACCAGGGTTCAAATCCTCCGCTGCCCTGTACCAGCTGTGTGTCATGGTTAGGCCCACGCTCTGGGCCTCAGTTTCCCCATCTGTAGAATGGGTTTAGTATCCACCTCGGGTGAATGTCGTGAGGAGCCAGACAGCTAAAGAAGATAAGGCCCCCAGTGTGGTGCCTGGCACAGCGGGTGCTCTGAAAACCCCAATCATTAGGGTGCCCTGGGCTTGGCTACCCCAAATCCGCCCCGCTTTCCTGGCTTCATGCCCCGAGGTCCCAACAGGACCAACCCCACAACCTCAGTTCCAAGCCTGGCCAGCGTGACGGGCCGGCCTTCCTGAGAGTGCGGCGGGGGAGGGGGGTGGGCAGAGGGAGAGGGGATGGTCTGAGCACCCAGACCCAGCTGGATCTGGCAAGTCAAGCCAAGCCCTGGGCTCCTCAGGTATGCGGGCCCATAAAGGTCCTTTTTGGTTTAACCAGTCTGTGACGCCTCTCTGTCGCCGGCAGCAAAAAGAGTTCTGACTCACATGGTTGGGCGGAAGATCCCAGGGGCTTCCCAGCCGGGACCATCTACAGGGCTGCAAACCCACGAGCGGCATCCGCAAGGCAGCGCCAGGTGGGCCTCGGCAGAGTCATTCCCTGCCAGGTGGGATGGGGCCCCACCCCTCCCCCAGCCTGACATTAAGCCTGAGAGACCTCACTGAAGACCCGGTCCTTCCCAGAAACCCCAGGTTAGAAGGACAGCAGCGAGCAGCGGACAGGTGAGGTTTGATGCAGGAGGCGGCTGCCGCCCGACACTGCTGGAAAGGGCAGGCTGGCCCCTTCAGAGGGACGTAGGGAGGATGGATGACTGAAGACTGGAGAGAGGGACAGGAGGTACAGGGGGAGGGGACCAGGGTGGCGTGAACCTGAGGACAAGCTTCATCTGTCTGTGCAGGTCCTTCCAGCTGGAATTCGGGAAGCAGAGCAAAGAATTTTAGCATCACAAATGCCAGCCCTTGAGGGTTAATGGTGGAGAGGGCTGAGTCACTGACCTTAAGGACCTGAAGGGGATCCTTTGCCACCCTGGGCCTCAGTTTCCCCATGAATAGGGGATAGCCCACACACGCGTCTCCCCCACTGCCACCTGCCCCAAGGCCAGCTCACCTGCTCCGGGAGCTGGGCCGCCCCCAGCAGCTGCAGGGTCTCCAGGTGGGAGTGGAAGAGGGGGCTGGGCTGCAGGCGGCCGCCCAGCTTGCACTCAACGATGTAGCCCACAGTGCAGTCGTCAGGCAGCCGGATGAGCGCAGATGTGTCCACGAAGCGGGGGCCACTGAGGGACAGAGCCGCGCTGTGGCCACTGGCCCAGGACCTCCACACCTAGAACCCTCCCTGGCCCCCAGAAGGCCCACCCTCCACCCTGGCCAGCTGCAGACCAGAGCTGGGCTCTAGCATCTGCCTCTTGCATACTGTGGGACCTCAGCAAGTCACGAATTCAGGGAGCCTCAGTTTCCTCTTCTGTGAAATGGGCATGATAGCCCCGCCCTCCCAGGGCTGGTGTGAGGATTTACAGGAGGGCTGATGAGGTGAAGCCCTTTATTTATGGGGACATATGTATAGCTCCCTTCCTTTTCATTCATTCACTCACTCCTTCATTCATTGCTCAGCTGGAGCATCTGCCTGGTGCCAGATACCAGCTAGGGCTGAGGACACAGAGATGAGAAGAAACACTTCGTGCCATCAACAGCAGCCCCCCTTCTGGAGGGAGACAGACAGATGAGCAGGTCGTTTCAGAGGAGGACTGGCGCCAAGTCAGAGGGAAGCAGAGGCCTGAGGGACACAGGGAAGGAAGGGACACCTTCCCAGAGGAGGTGGCAGCCTTTCGATTTGCTTTGTATTTAATCGTGACAGTGGCAGTCTATAAAGAGTCCTGCAGGATGAGCCAGGAGTCAAGGGGGGAGGACAGTGTCCCAGGCAAGGACATCACTTGACTGCACTGAGAGCGTTAACACCCCTGGGG